>NC_141667.1:66747500-67947500 GCF_028749965.1 Puma concolor
CATGGGATCAAGACCCACCTTACTGAGTTCACTGGTGCCTACTTGAGATTCTCTCTCCTTCTCCCTCTGCCCTCTCCTCTGCTCACGCTCTCTCTCTCTCTCTAAAACAAATAAATAAATAAAAATATAAAAAAAGAAAATAACTGAAATGTTAAGGAGAGAAAATTGAATAAGATGCTCAGTTAAAACCACAAAAGGCAGAAACAAAGTAGAAGACAAAAATGGGAATGAAGAAGAGGAGCAAATACAGAAAACAGTAACAAATAAGACAGACCTTAATCCAGCTACAAAATAATCACATGGGGGTGCCTAGCTGGCTCAACTGGAGGAACATGTGACTCTTGATCTAGGGGTTGAGTTCAAGCCTCACACTGGGTGTAGAGATTACTTAAATAAGTAAAAATTTTTTTAAATAATTAATCAATTAATCACCTTGAATGCCAAGGACTAAATGTACAAATTAAAAGAGATCGTCAGAGTGGATCAAAAAGCAACCGCCAACTACGTTATCTACAAGTAACCCGCTTTTTTTTTTAAAGATTTTAAGTAATCTCCACACCAAATGTGGGGCTCAAACTCACAACCTCAAGATCGAGAGTCACATGCTCCACTGACTGAACCAGCCAGGTGCCCCAAAAACCCACTTTAAATATAAAGACAGCTAGAGATTAAAAGTGAATAGATGGTACAGCATAGGGAATATAGTCAATAATATTGTAATAATGTTGTATGGTAACAGATGGTGACTACACTTATTGCGATAAGCACTGAGTGATGTAAAGAAATATTGAATCAATATGTCACACACTTAAAATATTACATTGTATGTTAATTATACTTCAATAAACGAAACAAAATGAAGCATAAAAATCATATGATCATCTCAAAAGAGGCAGAAAAAGCACTTGACAAAATTCAATACCCATTCATGATAAAAACTCACAACAAAGTGAGTTTAGAGAAAAAATATCTCAACATAATAATAAAAATAACAAATTAATAAAAACCATATGTGAAAAAGTAAATGGAAAAATTTACCATAATAACACTAATCAAAAGAAAATAGGAGTAATTAAATTAACTTCAGAAAGAGCAGACTTCAGAGCAAGGAAAAGTTATCAGGTATAAGAAGGGCATTACATAGTGATAAAGAGGTTAATTCTTCAGGACAACATAACAATCCTCAACATGTAAATGCCTAACAATAATGTCACTATGTGAGGCAAAAACTGATAGAACTGCAAGGAGAAATACAGGAATCCACTATCGTATTTTAAAACTTCAATATCCCTCTATCAGAAGTGGACTGATGCAGCAGGCAGAAAAGCAGGAAGGATATAATTGAACTTAACACCATTGTACATAATTGAGCCTATAGATTATTTCAACCAATAATAAGAATATATACACCCTTTTCAAGCTCACCTACTTCTGGGCCATAAAACACACCTTAACAAATTTAAAATAAAAATCAGGCAACGTCTGCTCTCAGATTACAATGAAATTAAACTACATATCTTTAACAGAAATATAACTAGAAAATCTAAAAACTCATGGAGATTAAACAACACACTTTTGAGTGTGTGTGTGTGTGTGTGTGTGTGAGAGAGAGAGAGAGAGAGAGAGAGAGAGAGAGAGAGAGAGAGACAGAGGGAGGGAGGGAACATGAGCAGAGGAGGGGCAGAGAGAGGAAGAGAGAGAGAATCCCAAGCAGACTCCACACCGTGGCTCAACAGGTTAAGCATCAAACTTCGGCTCAGGTCACGATCTCACTATTTGTGAGTTCAAGCCCAGCATTGGGCTCTGCACTAACAGTGTGGAGCTTGCTTGGGATTCTCTCTCTCTCTATCCCTTTCTCCCTGCTTCTACCCAACCCTCTCTGTCTCAAAATAAATAAATAAAAAACACACACACAATGAGATACTACTATACACCTATTAGAATGACCAAATTCTGGAATGCTGAAAACACCAAATGCTGGTGAGGGTATGGAGCAATAGGAACTCTCATTCACTGATCATGGGAATGCAAAATGGTACAGCCACTCTGGAAGACAGTTTGGCGATTTCTTACAAAACTAAACATACTCTTACTATACAATCCAACAACCAGACTCCTTGGTTATTTACCCAGAAGAGATGCACATAAATGCACACAGATATTTATAGAAGCTTTATTCTTAATTGTTAAAACTTGGAAGCAATCAAAATGACCTTCAGTAGGTGAATGAATAAACAATGCTATATTCAGACAATGAAATATTATTCAGCAAATAAAAAGAAATGATCTACCAAAGCATGAAAAGACACAGAAGAACCTTAAATGTGTATTACTAAGTGAAAGAAGCCAACCTGAAAAGACTTCATACTGTATGAAGGCTTATATGACATGCTGGAAAAGACAAAACTATGGAGACAGTAAAATGACCAGGGACTCCAAGAGACTGGCAGCAGGAGGAATGAATAGGGAGGGCACAAAGGATTCTTAGGGCAGTGAAAATGTATGATATCATGACAGATACATGTCATTACATATTTGTCAAAATCCACAGAATGTACAACACCAAAAGTGAACCCAAGGTAAACTATGGACTTCAGGTGATAATAATATGTCAAAGTATGTTCATTAATTATAACGCTTCACTCTGATGGAGGCAGCTATACATGCATGAGATCAAGGGGTAAATGGAAAATCACTGTACCTGCCCCTCAATTTGCTGTGAACCTAACACTGCTCTAAAAAAAATAGTCTTAATAAAACAAAATTGAGAATTTTCAAAAACTGATAAGAGACTACAAATCACAGATCCAAAAAGAATATTTAAAAAATATATATTCCAGGAGTGCCTGGGTGGCTCAGTCAGTTAAGTATCCAACTCTTGATCTCAGCTCAGGTTTTGATCTCAGGGTTGTGAGTTCAAGCCCCACATTGGGCTGCATGCTGGGCGTGAAGCCTACACACACACTACATTGAAGGCAGTCACCAAAAAAAAAAACAAAACAAAACAGGTTACGTACAAAAGAACAAAGGTAAGAATTCTCATCACCTTCTCACCAAAACCGTGCAGCCAGAAGACAACACAGTGCCATTCTGAAAATGCTGGAAAAAAAAATAAGTGTCAAACCAGAATTCTATAAACAAGGGAAACATTCTTCAAAAATGAGTAAGATTCAACATACCACTTTCAGTAACAGGGAGAACTAGGCAGAACATCAACAAGGAAATAGAAAATTTAAACAAAACTATAACCCAAGTAGACCAAACAAAGATCTATTTAACACTCCAGCCAACTAGACCAAACAAGTATCTACAGAACACTACTCCCCCTGATGGCAGAGTATCCATTTTCCTTAAGTGTATATAGAATATTTTCCATACATCACATGATAGCAATAGAACAGGCCTCAATAAATATAAAAGGATAAAAAACATACAAAGTATGTTTTCCAACTACAGTGAGTGAAATTAGTGATAACAGAAAGAAGAAATCTGGGAAACTGACAAATACACAGAATGAAACAAAACACCCTAAACTAACCAATGGGTCAAAGAAGAAACCAAAAAGGTAGAAAATATTTTGGGGGGCACACAGCTGGCTCAGGTAGTAGAGCATATGACTTTTTTTTTCTCTTATTTATTTTGAGAGACTGAGCAAGTGCACACATGCAAGAGCAAGGGAGAGGCAGAGAGAGAGGGAGAGACAATCCCAAGCAGGCTCTACACTGTCAGCGCAAAGCCTGATGCGGGGTTTGATCTCACAAACCATGAGATCATGACCTGAGACGAATCAAGAGTTAGAATCAACTGACTGAGCCACCCAGGCACCCAGCAACTCTTGATCTCAGGGTTGTGGGTTCGAACCCCACATTGGGCATAGAGATTATTTAAAAATAAAATCTCTTAAGAAAAAAAGAACATACTTTGATATGAATGAAAATAAAGTATGTCTTCAAAACTTATAGAATGCAGCTAAAGGAGTACTTAGGAAATTTACAGCTGTCTAATGCCTATATTAAAAAAGAAAGATCTTGAATCAATAACCTAAACTTCTACCTCAAGACACAGGGGAAAAAAAGAGAAAACTAAACCTAAAAGAATACAGAAGAAATCAATAGAAAATAGAAAAACAGGTAAGTTGATAAAAAGAATAATTTTTGAAAACAACAAAATTGACAAACTTTGAGTTAGATTGAGCAGGGGAGGAAAAAAGAAGACTCAAACAACTAAAAGCAGGACTGACAGTGGAGACATTCCTAACAATCTTAAAAAAATAAAAATAAAAAGGACTATAATGGAATACTATAAGAAAAACTGTACATCAATAAATTTGCTAACTTAGAGGAAACACAAATTCCTAAGACAAACTACCAAAACTGACTCAAGAAGTTACAGAAAAAACCTGAATAAAACTACAATAGGTAAGAGACTGAACCAGTAATCAAAACCTATCCACAAAAAAAGGCCCAGGTCCAGATGGCTTCACTGGTGAATTCTGCCAGTTAAAGAAAAATTAACACCAACTCTTCCAAAAATTAAAGGAGAAACCAAAATGCCAACTCATTCCCTGAGGCCAATATTAGCCTGACACCAAATCCACACAAACACATGACCAGAAAACTATAGACTGGTATCTCTTACGAAATGTAGATGCAATAAATTCTCAACATAATACCAGCAAAACAAATCCAGCATCATATAAAAAGTATTCTACACCATGACAAAGGAGACTTTATCCGAGGAATGCAAAGTTAGTTTAACATAAGAAAATCAATTAGTATACCAAATCAACAAAGTTTTTAAAACATAAAACCCATGGGAATGCAAACTGGTGCAGCCACTCTGGAAAACAGTATGGAGGTTTCTCAAAAAATTAAAAATAGAACTACCCTACGACCCAGCAATTGCACTAGTAGGTATTTATCCAAGGGATACAGGTATGCTGTTTCGAAGGGGCACATGCACCCCAATGTTTACAGCAGCGCTATCAACAATAGCCACAGTATGGAAAGAGCCCAAATGTCCATCGATGGATGAATGATAAAGGTGCTGTATATATATACACACACACACACACACACACACACACACACACACACACACACACACACACACACACAATGGAGTATTACTCGGCAATCAAAAAGAATGAAATTTTGCCATTTGCAACCACATGGATGCAACTAGAGGGTATTATGCTAAGTGAAATTAGTCAGAGAAAGGCAAATGTCATACAACTTCATTCATATGAGGAATTTAAGATACAAAACAGATGAACGTAAGGGAAGGGAAGCAAAACTAATATAAAAACAGGGAGGGGGACAAAACACAACAGACTCTTAAATATGGAGAACCAACAGAGGGTTGCTGGAGGGGTTGTGGGAGGGAGGATGGGCTAAATGGGTAAGGGGCATTAAGGAATCTACTCCTGAAATCATTGTTGCACTATATGCTAACTTGGATGTAAATTAAAAAAAAAAGGGGGGCAGAAAAAAAAAAGATAAAACCCAAATAATCATTTTAACAGACACAGAAAAAACATTTGACAAAATTCAATACCTCTTTCATGATAAAAACATTTTTTAATTTTTTTAATTTTTAAATTTTTAAACAGTATGTTTTATGTGACTTTTATACTTAAAAAATTTAGGGGCGCCTGGGTGGCGCAGTCGGTTAAGCGTCCGACTTCAGCCAGGTCACGATCTCGCGGTCCGTGAGTTCGAGCCCCGCGTCAGGCTCTGGGCTGATGGCTCGGAGCCTGGAGCCTGTTTCCGATTCTGTGTCTCCCTCTCTCTCTGCCCCTCCCCCGTTCATGCTCTGTCTCTCTCTGTCCCAAAAATAAATAAACGTTGAAAAAAAAAAAATTTAATGAGCAAAGGATATGAAGACTTTTCTCCAAAGAAAATGTACAAATGGCCAACAAATACATGAAGAGATGATCAACATCATTAGTCATTAGAGAAATGTAAATCAAAAACCACAATGAGATCATTTCATACCCACTGGGGTGTCTATAATTTAAAAAATAAATAAAAAGGAAAAGAAGTGTTGGCAAGTATGTGAAGGAATTAGAACACTCATACAATACAAGGAGGTACTGTATGATGAATGAATTGTATGGTACAGGAGTTATATCTGAATAAAGTAGTTACCATAAAAATGAAGAAATACTCTCAAACAAAAGCAGAGAATTGACTGGCAACCAGTCTACATTACAAAAAGTGATTAAAAAAAAAAAAAAGCTTTCCAGCAGAAAGAAAATGAAACTGCACAGAAATTGGGATCTACACAAAGAATAGCCCTTGAGATAGCACAAATAAACAAAAGTATGGAATTCTTTACTTTTTATTTCCATTACTCTACAAGATAATTAACTATCTAAAACAAAGTATCAACATATTGTGTGTTATATGCAAAACTAAAATGTACGGCAAAAATAACACAAAGTAGGGTAGACAAAAACTGGGAATGTACTGTAGTCTACACTACACATGAAACAACATAACATTATTTGAAGGTGACTGTAATTAAATGTATGTACTATAGACTCTAGCTCAACCACTAAATTTTTTTTTGAGAGAGAGAGTGCAAGCAGGGGAGAGGAGCAGAGGGGCAGAGAAAGAGAAAGCGAGAAAGAGAAAGTCTCAAGCAAGCTCCATGCCAGCACAAAGCCCAATGTGGAGCTCGTTCCCACAACCCTAGGATCACTACCCAAGCAGAAATCAAGAGTGAGATGCTCAACCAACTGAGCCACCCAAGTGCCTCAACCACTAAATATTTTTTTAAAAGAGATATAAAAAAAACCAGTAGTAGAAATAAAATGGAACCAAATACAAAAAAAAAAAAAAAAAAAAAAAAAAAAAAAAAAAAAAAAGGACAGAAAAAGTTCAGTTAAGCATCTGACTTCAGCTCAGGTTATAATCTCACAGTTCCTGAATTCAAACCCTACACTGGGCTCTGTGCTGACAACTCAGAGCCTAGAGCCTGCTTCAGATTCTGTGTGTGTGTGTGTGTGTGTGTGTGTGTGTGTGTGTGTGTGTGTCTGCCCCTCCCCTGCTCATGCTCTGTCACTCTCTCTCTCAAAAATAGACATCAAAAAAATTTTTTTCATAAAAACAAAGAAAAAGAAAAAAGACAAAGAACAGCTGGAACAAATGGCTCTCAAATGACAGACTTTAATTCAGTAACATCAACAATTACATTAAATGTAAATGTGAAAGACAATTAAAAAACAGGGGGCGCCTGGGTGGCTCAGTCAGTTAAGCGTCCGACTTTGGCTCAGGTCATGATCTCATGGTTCGTGGTTCGAGCCCCACGTTCAGCTCTGTGCTGACAGCTCCAAGCCTGGAGCCCGCTTCCGATTCTCTGTTTCCCTCTCTCTGGCCCTCCCCTGCTCATGCTCTGTCTCACTCTCTCTCTCAAAAATAAATAAACATTAAAAAAAAAAAAAAAGACAACTAAAAGACAAAAGTTGTCAAAATACATTAAAAAGATAAAAAGGATTGTCAGACCAGATAAAAAAGCATAACACAACCAAATAAAAAAATAAAACCCAATTTGATTGTAAAGATCCAGAATAACCAAACAGGCAACTATCAACAGTCCACCAATGATGACATAAATTTAACTACCAATTGATAAAGATGATCACATCCCAAAAAATAACTATTATCAATTTTCAATACTGAAAATAACTTGGGTACATTCAACAGATCTAACCTAGTGACAAGCTACCTCTAGACATAATGGAATGATTTCACAACAATGAACTGTGTGGTCAATTTTACAAGGCTAAGAATTCTACCTTAAATCACTGAAATTCAAATTAACAGTAAAATAAAGCCTTGTTTATTTTCAATCAACCTTTGTAATAATTTCAACTAGTTTTCATATCTTTTGAAAAATTCACTGAAATGAACACTTCACATCACATTAAAATGCCAAAAATAATAATGAAGTAACTTCACAAAGCAAAATCTACAACGAAAAAATTTTTGTGATACTGTGACCTACACTAATAACTATATGTTTGAACTTTGTTCCCTGGCACAGCACTCCTAAAACCCTTGGAATTTCCTGAGTGAAAAGAACAATAAAGGCATCTTCTGTTATTCATAACAATCCCTTTCAACCATACCTGAGTTTATGTTAATGCATTTACTTTGGGAAAGCCTCTCAGGATGCAGGAACCAACCAGGGGATTAGAGCGCTGAAACTTTCATCCCTGTCCCCTAGCCTTGAGGGAAGGGAGAGGGGCTGGCTGGAGGCTGAACCAATCAGCAAAGGCCAATTATTTAATCACTGATGCCTGCATAATGAAGCTTCCATAAAAATCTG
This sequence comes from Puma concolor, assembly GCF_028749965.1. Lineage (NCBI taxonomy): Eukaryota > Metazoa > Chordata > Mammalia > Carnivora > Felidae > Puma > Puma concolor. The sequence continues at coordinate 66,755,835 of NC_141667.1, forward strand.
TAAACTACAGGGTCTGGAGAGCTTCTAGGTTAGTGAAGATACTGGAAAGGTGACACACCTGGAAAGGACGTGCAAGCTCTGCAGCCCTTCCCTCATATCTTGCCCTATACACCTCTGCCCTCTACCTGTTCCTGTACTACATCCCTTATAATAAACCAGTCATCTGGTAGGTAAACAGTTTCGCTGAGTACTGTGAGCCATTCTAGCAAATTAATCAAACCCTAGGAGGGGGTCAAATGAACCACTTTATAGCCAGTCAGGCATATGCACAGGTAACGACATGGACTTGCAGTTGCCATCAAAAGTGAAGGCAGACCTGTGGGATCTGACACTATCTCCAGGCAGGCAGTGTCAGAATTGTTTTAAACTGGGATACCAGACAGGGTCTGACTGAGAACTAGAGAATTGTTTGGTGTGGGAGAAAACCCCCAACACGTGTGATGACCACAGCGAAGTGTTAAGAGTAGAGGAGACACACAGGAGAATTTCTCCCTTATAATTTTAATGAATGTTAACAAGAAAGCCCACGGGCCCAAAATGCCATCACTTGTGCCAGGCCAAGTCACCAAACTGGGGCTTAATATCTAATCTAACTGTAGTTTCAACTTCCCCCATTAATGTAAGTCTTAACCTGTAAATCAGGAATATTCTGATTAAGTACCAATGAGATAATCTATCACATAAACTCTCTCCATCCCCCAAAGGAAAATGACATAATCTACCTAATAAGACCCCTGTCCTTCCCAGTAAGAGAAAGTGATCTTGCCTGAAATAATCCTTTTTTTTTTTTTTTTTTGCTATTAATTTTCTTGCCCCACCCTCCTTTCTATAAAAAGCTTCCATTTCAGGGGCGCCTGGGTGGCGCAGTCGGTTAAGCGTCCGACTTCAGCCAGGTCACGATCTTGCGGTCCGTGAGTTCGAGCCCCGCGTCAGGCTCTGGGCTGATGGCTCAGAGCCTGGAGCCTGTTTCCGATTCTCTCTCTCCCTCTCTCTCTGACCCTCCCCCGTTCATGCTCTGTCTCTCCCTGTCCCAAAAATAAATAAACGTTGAAAAAAAAAAAAAAAAAAAGCTTCCATTTCAAACAGCTCCTCAGAGCATCCCTCTACTTGCCAGATGGAATGTTGCCTGATTCATGAATCATTTAATAAGCCAATCAGATCTTCAAATTTACTTGGTTGAATTTTGTTTAACATGATAAAAATAGTACCATTATAATAGGTACCATTATTTGAGCCACTGTTATATCTGTATTTTATTGGTAAAAAAAAACAGGTAGAAAAAAAAAAAGAAAGAAAGAAAACAGAGGTAGTCTGAAAGTACTAATTTGCCTAAAGACTATATACTAAGGGCTGAAACAAGGATTCAAATCCAAGTATGCCTAACTCTGAAGTTCACATTTTTAATTTGAACCCTCTACGCATAAGTCAACTGTGTAAGCTATAGGAAACAGTGAATCCTAAAAATTTCAAAAGAATCCAGAATAAATAGGCACATACATCCTTAATCTGACAAACCTCTTCCTAATGAAGAAACTAGTATCAATTCTATGCTGCAATTTTCAAAGTATTCTCAACACAAAAATGAAAACATACGTGCAATTTTTCTTTTAGCCAAACACTTTGTTCTATTTGACTGTTTTGTCTTCATTTTCTGCAATCCATTCTCTTCCTTTGGTTCCTGTTGCAAAATAAGAAATATCATCAGAATGGCTATGATTACAAGTAGTACTCTTTCCACATCTTCTACAACTAATAGAGGCCAATGAACCTCTGCAGAATCAGTGGCTATTGTAAATGTTCACAGAAACATCAGAAATAGATCCCTTATGGTACAAAAAAGAAAACATGTAAATCTGAAACAAAAATCATAAAAACTGAAAGACATAATATATTGACACTATCATGTGTCAAATGGACACTCATGTAAATATCTGCATAACACCATTAAACATGCACTAAAGTACAGGGAAAGCTTGATTCAGATTTAAAAATGAGTATGATTACAGTCAGTGTGTACTCATTTATTTTAAATTAGTACCTAAAAACCAACAGAGCAGGGCACCTGGGTGGCTCAGTTGGTTAAGTGAAACTCTTGGTTTGAACTCATGTCATAATTTCAGTTTGTGGCTTCGAGCCCCCAGTCAGGCTCCAGACTGGTAGTGCAAAGCTTGCTTAGGATTCTTTCTCTCTCCTCCTCTCTCTGACCCTCCCGTCTACTCACACACTCTGTCTCTCAAAATAAACAGATAAACTTAAAAAAAAAAAAAAAAAAAAAAAAAAGCAATAGAGCTGGGGAAAACTATGTTACATATTAGGAAAAGTACTAATTTTCTTTATATATAAAGAGCTCTTACAATCAATAAAAAGACCAATATTTAACCTCCTCCCTTACTTTTAAAAAAATTTTTTTTGTTTATTTTTGAGAGGAAGAGGGGCGGAGAGAGAGGGAGACACAGAATCTGAAGCAGGCTCCAGGCTCTGAGCTGTCAGCACAGAGCCCGACGCAGAACTTGAACCCACAAACTGAGATCATGACCTGAGCTGAAATCGGACTCCTAACCAACTGAGCCACCCAGGAGCCCCTCCTCCCTTACTTTTAAACATAGAGAACAAACAGAGGGTTGCTGGAGGGGTTGTGGGAGGGGTGATAGGCTAAGTGGGTAAGGAGCATTAAGAAATCTACTCCTGAAATCACTGTTGTACTATATGCCAACTAACTTGGATGTAAATTTAAAGATAAAAAATAAATAAAAAATAACCTCTGCCTTTAGCAAAACACATAATATATCTCATAAGGAAAAATACACAAGGGGCTCGTAAGTATATGAAAAGATGCTCGACCTCACTTTGAACATCTAAATCAAAATAATTACATACTTTTTTAAACCTATATTAATAGTAAAAGAAAATGTGTTATAAATCACTTTATGTGGGGAAACAGGTACTCTTATGCTAGATGGGATAAAATGGGTGGAATATGGTTAGAAGGTAAATTGGCAATAACCTCTGAAATCATAAATGTACAAACTCTTTGTCCACCAATATACTTCTAGGAATTTATACTACAGATACACTCACACACAAGCACAAAGATGTGTGCACAATAATGCTGAGAGTAGAATATTCTGTCACTGTAAAACCTGTATCAATGCTACTGAAAACATGATCTACAGATGAGCACACTCCTTGTTACTGCTCTAACAAAATAAGCATAGAAAATGAAAATATGCACTTAGAAACTTACAGCAATCTGACACTGCCAAAATATCCAAGCACATGATGAGTGGACTTCCATTTGCAGAAGGACCATGTTATATGTGGTATGTTAAATTTATTCAGTAAAATCCAAAGTATTATAAATATGTGAGAAAATGCAAACATTAATTTAATAGCATTATCACTTTAAGTTTTAATCAAGCCTGTTTTAATTATACTTTAATATGATTAAATGAAAGAAATAAAGCTCACATTATGTTCAAAATACATTATTCTTTTTTATTAGAAAGAGAGAGAGAACATGAATGCGGGAGGGGGGAAAGGGGCAGAGGGAGACAGAATCTTAAGCAGACTCCACGCTCAGCACAGAGCCTGACACAGGGCTCGATGCCACAACCCTGGGATCATGACCTGAGCCAAAATCAAGAGTCAGACGCTCAACCAACTGAGCATCTCCCATACAATAAATAATCTTATTGATTAATTATTTTTAATCTTAGATTTAAAAACAAGCTTCACTGACTTCTGTCATCAAAAAACCCAAATCTTTCTGAATGCAGCGGTAGCAGTAAAATAAAGTGATTGTGAGGAGACAAAGGGCAAAACTTTCATTCTAGTTTTAGTCAGCAATATGATCCTTCACATACTAAGTTTGGTTTTGTACCCACAACTGATGGTGAAGTAAGATAATCAGAGCATCTTGGGCACCTGAGTGGCTCAGTCATTAAGCTTCTGACGTCGGCTCAGATCATGATCTCACGGTTCATGAATTTGAGTCCCACATCACATAAGCTCGAGCCCTGCTGAATTCAGGTGCGCTCAAGTCCTGCTTCAGGTGAGTACAAACCCCGCACTGGGTGAGCACAAGCTCCCCAAAATTTTTTTTTTATAAATTCAGAGGTGCCTGAGTGGCTTAGTCAGTTAAGCTCTGACTTGGTTCAGGTCATGATCTCACAGGTCAAGAGACTGAGCCCCATGACAGGCCCTGTGCTGACAAAGTGGAGCCTGCTTGGAATTCTCTCTCTCTGCCCCTTCCCTGCTTACATGCGCACATGCACACATTCTCTCTCTCTCAAAATAAATGAATAAACATTTAAGCAAAAAAAGGAGAAAAGGGCATCTAGGTGGCTCAGTCGGTTGAGCATTCGATTCTGCGTTTCAGCTCAGGTTATGATTTCACGGTTCGGAAGAACGAGTCTCGCATCAGGATCAGTGCTGGCAACGTGGAGCCTGCTTGGGATTCTCTCTCTGCCTCTCCCCTGCTTGTGCTCTCTTTCTCTCTAAAAATGAATAAACTTGAAGAAAAAAAATTTTAAAGACACTTAATGTCTAAAACAAACAAAAAAAACTTTCCTAAATGCCAAAAAATATGCCAAAACAAAGAGCCAAAACAGCAAAGAATATAAAATAGATATAGAGAATATAAAATAATCTAATAAAACGCAATTCAAGATTACATACAAAGACAGAACTATAATAAAGTGATCCAGAATGGCTGAAAATGAAAAAATTTTAAAACAATGGAATCATCTAAATCTGAATTTCTCCACAAATCCTCCAGAAAAACCACAAGACCACAAAGGCAAGAAAAAAACACCAACTATGACCAGTGTCTTCAGAACAAACCACAAACATCATATAAGCAGCAAGCAATAAATAAAAAATAAATTCCAACAGAACATCCATTGCTGCTGCAACCCTGTGGGTGCACAAAATAGAGGAAGGAGACACTTAAGAGACTCCATGAAAAAGAAACTAAAGAACTTAAAGCACAGAAAACATTACCCTGATTAGAAAGTCTAACACTATGGCCAAACACTAAGCAAAGGTCCAAGATATGGTACTTCACATAATTAGCTACAATAAAGTGCTTAAAGGTGAGAAGAACCAAAAGTGGCAACCACAGGGATGCAGTGTTACTGGAAGGGAGGGAGATAAACTGGGAAGAACTGCTGCCCTCTGAGTCACTGAAAGAAAACAAAGGAAGGAGAAACAAAAAGGAAGACTCCTGAAGAAAAAAGGAAAAAAAAAGGACATGTCAATCTATCTTCCCCACCCTAACAATTCACTAATATTAACAGTATATTCCATAAAAGAAACTACACTAAAGATATAAAGGGGAACTTTTAAAGTAGGACATCTGCCCAGTAAATGACAGAAGTAAAAAAAGAAATTCCAAACTAAGCAAATGTAAACCAAAAAGAAAATGCAAAAAAACCCATTTCAGCTTATGAACATTATTATCCCCCCTACTAAACACCACCATAGAAAAGAAAATACGATGTCCCAACAGATTACAAAGAAGCATCCAGAAATTAAGAAAAACAGAATCTGGGGCACCTGGGTGGCATAGTTAAGCATCCGACTCTTGATTTTGGCTCAGGTCATGATTTCACAGTCATGGCATCAAGCCCTGCATTAGGCTCTGCACTAAGCATGGAGCCTGCTTAAGATTCTCTTCTCCCTCTACCCCTCTCCCCTGCTTGTGCTCTGTATCAAGAAAGAAAAGAAAAGAAAAAAGAAAAGAAAAGGAAAAAAAAAGAAAAGAAAAGCAGAATCAGAATCTAAAAACACAAACCGTAACCAGACAAAAATAAAAACCAAATGAAATCAAAGTTGGTAAAATTCAGGAAAGAAACTGAAGACAGACAAAACCATCTCAAAAAAAGAAAACTGAATTACTACGTCTCCAAAGGTAAACAGATTCAAGTATAATTTAAAGATGCTCATTGAAGAAATGTAACAAAGTAAGAGAATGAAAAAAATAACCTGCAGGATATATTGTTCAGAGAAAAAATCAAAATGCAAATATGTATACTACATTTCACATATAAAAAACTAATATTAAGAAAACATGTGTGGGTTAATTTTCTTTAAAGCAACATCAACAAGAATTACCAAGTAATAAAACTGATTATCAACAGGGAAAGGGATATGGAATAGGTGAGTACAGGATAGAGAGCAGTGTAATTTAAGTATACCTTTCTCTGCAGATTTGATGTGTCCAACAGGGCAAACATTCTACATATGCAAAAATTAAACAAAGAAGGATGGGGAGAAAACTCAAAATCAATGCAAAAAAATCTGAAAGACAGTAAATTTTAAAAAATTTTTTTAATGTTTATTTTTGACAGAGAGACAGAGCATGAGTGGGGGAGGGGCAGAGAGAGAGGGAGACACAGAATCTGAAGCAGGCTCCAGGCTCTGAGCTGTCAGCACAGAGCCCGACACGGGGCTCGAACGCACAGACCGCGAGATCATGACCTGAGCCGAAGTCGGATGCTCATCCAACTGAGCCACCCAGGTGCCCCGAAAGATGGTAAATTTTAAAGTACCTCAATAACTTTATTAAATATTAATGGTTCTAAAACAACACTTTTAAAAACAATGTCAGTTTATATAAAAATACAAAGACCAAACTGTACTGTACAAGAAACCCAATCAAAGGACATGGGTGACTCAGTTGGTTAAGCATCCAACTCTTGATTGTGGCTCAGGTCATGATCTCAGGGTTGGTGAGATTTTGAACCCTGTGTGAAGGATTCTCTCCCTCTCTCTCTCTCAAAAATAAATAAATAAAGCTTAAAAAAAAAAACAGAAACGCAATCAAAATATAAAAACATAGGTTAAAAGTTAAAACACCAACATATGGTGTTAGGAAAACTGGATACCCATATGCAAATGAAGAAAGCTGGACCCCTATCTTCTTTTTTCTTTCTTTCAGTGAGTGTATGTGTGTGTGATTACCTGCTTTTTTTTTCTTTAACCCATTAGTTAACATATAGTGTAATAATGGTTTCAGGAATAGAATTTAGTGATTCATCACTTACATATAACACCCAGTGCTCATCCCAACAAGTGCCCTCCTTAATGCCCATCACCCATTTAGCCCATCCCCTCACCCAACACCCTGCCAACAACCCTCAGTTTGTTCTCCATATTTAAGAGTCTCTTATGGTTTGTCTCCTGTTTTTATCTTATTTTTGCTTCCCTTAACCTATGTTCATCTGTTTTGTTTCTTAAATTCCACATGTGAGTGAAATCATATATTTATCTTTCTCTGACTTATTTTGCTTAGCATAATACACTCTAGTTCATATTGCTGCAAATGGCAAGATTTCATTCTTTTTGATTGCCAAGTAACATTCCATTATATATATGTATATATATATATATATATCACATCTTCTTTATCCATTCATCTGTCAATAGACATTTGGGCACTTTCTACACTTTAGCTAGTGCAGACAGTGCTGCTATAAACATTGGGGTGCATGTGCCCCTATGAAACAGCACTCCTGTGCCCTTTAGATAAATACCTAGTAGTACAATTTATCTACAATTACAATTACTACTACAATTTAGTAGTACATAGGGTATTTCTATTTTTAACTTTTTGAGGAACCTCCATACTGTTTTTCAGAGTGGCTGCACCAGTTTGCACTCTCACCAACAGAGTAAAAGAGATCCTCTTTCTCCGCATCCCTGCCAACATCTGTTGTTGCCTGAGTTGTTAATGTTAGCCATTCTGATTGGTGTGAGGTGGTATCTCATTGCGGTTTTGATTTGTATTTCCCTGATGATGAGTGATGTTGAGCATTTTTTCACATGTCTGTTAGCCATCTGGATGTCTTCTTCGGGAAAGTGTCTATTCATGTCTTTTGCCCATTTCTTTGCTGGATTATTTGTTTTTGGGGCATTAAGTTTGAGAAGTTCTTTATAGATTTTGGATACTAACCCTTTATCAGATATGTCATTTGCAAGTACCTTCTCACATTTGGTTGGTTGCCTTTTAGTTTCGCTGACTGTTTCCTCCGCTGTGCAGAAGCTTTTTATTTTGATGAGGTCCCAGTAGTTCATTTTTGCTTTTGTTTCCATTGCCTCCAGAGATGTGCTGAGTAAGTTACTGCAGCCGAAGTCAAAGAAGTTTTTGCCTGCTTTCTCCTCAAGGGTTTTGATGGCTTCCTGTCTTACATTTAGATCTTTCATCCATTTTGAGTTTATTTTTGTATATGGTGTAAGAAAGTGGTCCAGGTTCATTCTTCTACGTGTTGCTGTCCAGTTTTCCTAACACCTTTTGCTGAAGAGACTTTTTTCCATTGGATATTCTTTCCTGCTTTGTCAAAGATTAGTTGGTCATATGTTTGTGGGTCCATTTCCAGGTTCTCTATTCTGTTCCATTGATCTATATGTCTGTTTTTGTGCCAGTACCATACTGTCTTGATGTTTATAGTTTTATAATACAGCTTTAAGTCCAGGATTGTGATGCCTCCAGGTTTAGTTTTCTTTTTCAATATTATTTTGGCTACTCGGGGTCTTTTCTGATTCCATACAAATTTTAGAATTGTTTGTTCTAGCTCTGTAAAGAATGCTGGTGTTATTTTGAATTCAGCTGCAAGTCATAAAATCAATGTACAAAAATCAGTTGCATTTCTATACACCAATAATGAAGCAGCAGAAAGAGAAATAAAGGAATCAATGCCATTTACAATTGCACCAAAAATCATAAAATACATAGGAATAAATTTAACCAAAGAGGTGAAAAATCTATACACTGAAAACTACAGAAAGCTTATGAAAGGAATTGCAGAAGACTCACAAAAAATGGAAAAATATTCCATGTTCATGGATTGGAAGAACAAATACTGTTAAAATGTCAATAGTACCCAAAGCAATCTACATATTCAAAGCTGGATCCCTATCTCACATGATATACAAAAGCTAACACAAAGTGGACAAAAGACCTAAATGTAAAAGCTACAATATTAAAACTCTTAGAAGAATAGTGGGGAGAGCTTCATAACACTTGATTTGGTCATGATAACCTGGATATGACACCAAAAGCACAAGCAACGAAAGAAAAAACAGACAAACTTAATTATAGCAAAATTTAAAAACTACTGGGCATCAAGGTACTATTAACAGAGTAAAAAAGCAACCTGCAGAGTCTGAGAAAATATTTACAAACCAGGTATCTGAAAAGGAGTTAATATCCACAGTATATAAAAACTCCTACAACTAACCAACAATGTGAATATATTTAATGCCACTGAACTGTACACCTAAAATGGTTAAAATGCTAAGTTTTATATGTATTTTAAACTACACAAGACATGCATGCACACATACACATATGTCTACCTCGTACCATATACAAAAATTAGCTCAAAATGGATCAAAGAGCAAAAACTATAAACATTTAAAGACTATCATGACTCTATTTGCCAAAAAAATTTTAGATATAACATCAAAAGTACAAACAACAAAGCAAAAGAAATAAACTGGACTTCATCAAAATTTACAGCTTTTCTGCATCAAAGAACACCATCAACGAAGTGAAAAAGACAACTCAGAGAATGGAAGAAAATATCTGCAAATCATATATATAAGGATTTAATAGGCACAATATAAAAATTAACACCATTCAACAACAAACAATTGCAACTAATAAATGGGCAAAGAACTTAGATATTTCTTAGATATGGCCAAGAAGCATATAAAAAGATGATCTAGATCATTAGACATTAGGAAAATGCAAGTCAAAACCACAATGTGATAACCACTATACACTCAGTAAGGTGGTTATAATAATTTCCTGTAAAGATTTTATTTTTAAGTAATCTCTACACACAACATGGGGCTTGAACTCACAGCCCCGAGATCAAGAGTTGCACAACTTTTCCAACTGAACCAGCCAGGCATCCCTATAATAATTATTTTTTTAAAAAACACAGAAAATAACAAGTGTTGCCAAGGATGTGGAGAAATTAGAATCCTACTATATTGTTGATATAAGTATAAAATGGTGTAGCTGCTATTAAAAAAAAAAAAAAAGGAATGAAGTACTGACACATGCTATGACATGGATGAACTTTAAAACATATGTTAAGTGACAGAACCCAGTCACAAAAGACCAAATATGGTATGATTCCATTTATATGGCATGCCCAGAATGGGCAAACCCATAGAGACAGAAGTAGATGAGTGGTTGCCTAAGGCTGGATGTTGGCAGGGAAATGGAGAGTGACTGCTAATGGGAACAGGTTTCTTTTTCAGTTACTGAAAATGCTACAAAATTGATAGTGGTTATAGCGCACAACTATGAATATATTAAAAACCACTGGATTACACTTTAAGTTAGTGAATTATATAATGTGTGAATCATATTTATGAGACAAAGTTGTTGTATCAAAACAAAGAAGAATGGTGACAGTCGAGTCAGGATAGATATTGGAGGTCTGAGGACAGCAGAGGAGAAGCAACAGAGTCTCTGGGATAGTAGAGGAATAAACAGACTGTGGAAACATGTGGATTGCTAGGCAGTACTGAGGGGCCACTTGAGGTTTATGGCCTTAAATATAATGTGAACCCAGTCAGCATTGTTGTGCTGCTTACGTAGGGACACAAATAAATAGATGGAGGGTTGGATTTAACCAAAATTGGGTTTTGCCAGGGAGTACAACAGAAATTAGAAGTGAGTTGAGAGAATATTCAAGGGAATTGTTAATATGATAACAATGAAATCTAAATTAGTGAGAAGTGAGGACATGACAGGGTAATGGGACAATGAAAAGGTGATAGTCTGGAATTAGACGTCCTAGTGTGGCTGAAGGATTATTGCAGTTAGGGTATTAGAGGGAGTGAGTTGGAAAAGATAGGTGGTGGTGATCACCAAAGAATGGGAGATCTGAAAACAAGATCTTGGAAGTGGCACAATTATTACTGACAGGTTCAACCAGGGTTGAGGAACCAGAGAACACAGAAAATGAACTGGCTGTTTCCTTATTTCTCCCAAGGATGGTACATAACTGAAACCATTCTAGATGCAAAAGACAGAGGTTAATTCATTACATACAGTGGATGTCTTGGGCATTAGGCTTACTTCTCTCTCCGAACCCCAATTGAGAAAGGCTGAACATGGTATGATCCATGGGAGTTGATGGCCAAAAGGTCAGGGAACTGAGAGGCCAGCATACTGGACAGATCATACCTTAGGTTGAACCTACAAAAACTGCAACTTCATATGCTTCAGTCTAATAAGTAGCTGTTAAAATTATCAATGAATGGTCATGAAGTGGGATGGTTGGTGAGGGGCAGGTGACCCGGAGGATAGGAGATGACTACTTCACGGGTGGGGTAGCAGGCCTACCACAATAGTTTGTGTTTCAAACTAGGTTTTTCTAGTAAGTCTGGAAACAAGTAAGAGGGTACTTACCCCACCTCCGGGTCAGTAGTACTGTCGTGAAACAAAGAAGAAACAGCCAGTACTTGAGAAAGTACAAAGAGAAGCAGTAACTTCAGCCATCTGACCTACTCACAAGAAATAGTAAAGCCCTAGAGGCAGCAGGAACACTGCAATGGACTAGACTGTGTCATCACATCTCCCCCTACACCCATCCAAAATTCATACAATGAAGTCCTAATCCCCAATGTATTGATATTTAGACAGTATCTTATAGAATGAGACACCAGAGAACTTACTCTCTTTCAACCAGTGCATCAGGGAGGAAAAGCCATATAAGTACACAGTGATAAGGTAGCCATCTACAACCCAAGGAGAGGGTCCTCACCAGACAATGACCCTGTTGGCACCTTGATTTTAGACTTCCAGTCTCCAAAACTGTGAGGAAATAAATTTACGTTCTTTAAACCACTTAATCTATAATATTTTGCTATGGCAGCCCAATCACACTGAAAACCATGATACCATGACACCAGATATAAAGTTATACAAAGGACTGAAGAGCACCAAAAATGGAAACCACTGATAAATATATGATTGTTTCTCCTTAGCTTCAAAAACTGATTGTTTAAGCAAAATAATAACAATGTACTATGGGGCTTATAATATATGTACAAGAAAAACACATGACAACAATAACATAAAGTTCAGGGCAAAGTAATAAAAGTAAACTATCATAAAATGCTTACATTATACATGAGGTGGTATAACATCATGAGGTTACATTATGATAGGCAAAATAGACATACTAAAATCTCTAAATAAACCATTAAAATAATAAGAGTTCTAACCAGTAAGTCAAAAAAGGAAGATGAGATCATAAAAAAGACTTGATCAATACAGAAGAAAACCCAGAAAGTCAAAAAAGGACACAAAGAACAGATGGAACAAACTGAAAACAAACAGCAAGATGATAGATCCAAATCTAACCTTACCAATAATCACATAAAATGCGAATGGTCTACACAACAAAATTAAAGGCAGTGATGGTCAGACTGGATAATAAAGCAAGACTCAGCTATACATGCTAACTATAAGAAATGTACTTTACATGTAAAGATTCAAACAGATTTAAAATAATAGGATGGGGAAAAACAGCATGGAAGACAAGTCAAAAGCAAGCTTAATGGCCCCAACATAATGAATGTAACAACAAAGAAAGCAAACACAAACATGAGGCCGACACTAACAAAAAGCCATCCAGCAAAGACACAGAAAAATCTCTGAAGAATTCTACACTAGGTAACTAGGTTGACAGATTTATAACATAAAGATCATTTGAGAAGTTTATAATGGTTTTCATTTGAAATACTGAGACTGCTGAAAAGTTTTAAAATTTTATAGGCCTGTTTTGATGTTTAAAACTCACTTTGAGAAAGAAAACTGCTTTACTTTGCTTAAACGTAACTAAACATTATTGTTCACTGTACTTGTGTAATAGTAAAACCCTATCCTACAGCAAATATGAGGAAATTCCATTTAGAAAATGATAAATTTAGAATTATGGTTGTGACATATATTCAATTAGTGTATATGTTATTGCGTAATTGACAGAAAAAACTTCCACTTGAAAACCTTTGTATAAACCTTTTCCCCAAATATCGTGGGTTTTGTGCAGTTTTTTTAAATCTTGGATTTACAGACTGTCCTTTCACTCATGAGTTTTGTAAAAGGCAAAGAAATTTATGATAGATAAAATATGTTACATCTAAGGGGCACCTGAGTGGCTCAGTCGATTAAGCATCCAACTCTGGATTTCGGCTCAAGTCATGATCACACAGTTCGTGAGTTCAAGCCCCACGTCTGGCTCCATGCTGACAGTGTGGAGCCTGCTTGGGATTCTCTCTCTCCCACTCTCTGCCTCTCCCCTGTTCGCTTGCTCTCAAAATAAATAAAGTTAAAAATAAATGCTACATCTACCTAAGTACTGATTCTCTTTTATCAAAAGTCCATTTTAATCTCCCAGTCTACATGGTGTTACATTATTCTACTTCTCTGTAACAATATCTTTATGCCTTTCTGTAACAGAACCAGACACTTAACTAAAGTTGAAGTGACAATTGTACAAAGTACAAAACTTGAAGATAATTTAGTTTTGTGCCTGGGAATTCAGTAAAATCACAGGACTGTCCTGAACAAAACAAAATGGATTATATACAGGAATAAGTCTGGTTTAGGGTTATTAACCCTCTTGAAATGAACCATCTAACACCCCTAATAAGCACTAGTAGATAAAATTTAAAACAAGTTTGTTTTTAAGTAATATCTCAACTTCCTAAGTTTTCTTTTTAAGTCAAACTCATTAAGGAAGTCATAGAAGTTGTATTTTCTTATTTAGGGAGGAAAAAATCAATCTCTGATGCTTATATACTAAATTTAAGTAAATACCACATTAAAAAAGTAACCTATTTGAAGGTCACCTGAGTGGCTCAGTCGGTTAAGCTTTTGGTCTTTGGCAAAGGTCATGATCTCGCAGTTAGCAGGTTCAAGCCCCACATCAGGCTCTGTGCTGACAGCTCAGAGCCTGGAGCCTGCTTCAGATTCTGTGTCTCCCTCTCTCTCTGTCCCTCCCTCAATGACACTCTGTCTGTCTCTCTCTCTCTCTCAAAAATAAATAAAAACATTTTAAAAAATTGAGGGACGCCTGGGTGGCTCAGTTGGTTAAGCGTCCAACTTCGGCTCAGGTCATTATCTCACAATTCATGGGTTTGGGCCCTGTTGCATTGGGCTCTGTGCTGACAGCTCAGAGCAAGCTTCCTATTCTGTGTCTCCCTTCTCTCTGTCCCTCCCCTGTTCGTGCTCTGTCTCTCTCTGTCTCTCAAAAATAAATAAACCTTAAAAAAACTAAAAAAAATTTTTTTGAAAAAAATTCACTATTGGAAAACATGGCTATATTAAAAGGAAACTTTATTCTCATTTCTGTATCATTTATGTGACAGGATTGCAAAGAATGTACACATTCATTTCTTCAAAGCAGCAGAAAAGGTAAAAAGTACTGGCACTTTGACAGTCTCTATATTAAACCCAATGTTAACATACAACATTTATGGGTATATAGCTAAAGGACAGCATACCAAAAATATTGTTTTGAATATTAGTTCATTGAATAATTTTCAATAGCTCAAAGACACTTCTTATGTTTGAAAACTAAGTAAATGGGGGGAAATTAAGACAAGATAGTTACAATTTTAGGTCTACGATTTGTAAGTTCCACCAGAAAATAGTATTCGCATGTGACATATATTATGTTTTAACCTCATGGTTAATTATATTCATCTGTAGATGAAAAATTAAATTATTTCAAAAATTGGATGTTTTGCTTTTCATAGATCTTAAAAAGGTAATAGGACCCATTGTTTTGAGGGAATTCTATTACATAACACAAACGAGTCATTCTGTATTTGGTCCTTAATACAATTTTAATTTGGACAGATTTATTCTAATTAAGCCATAAATATTAACATATAAGCTTGTTTTGATTAAAGAATTTTCCTATCGATAAAAAAAAAAGAGAAGACTGGATAGCTATATATATGTCATAAGTGGATGTCAGAACAAAGGATATCACCAGCGATAAAAAAGATAATCTCATAATGATAAAGAGATCAATTATCAAGAAGAGATAAAATTCTTAAGTTTACATACATAATAATAAAACTTCAAAATATATGAAACAAAAACTGACAATACTGAGAAGAGACAGACAAATCCACAATTACACACACAGCCTTTATTTAGTATCTCTGTCAAAATAGTTGTAATATTTGCAGAAAATAAATAAGGATACAGATTTGACAACAATATCAACCAACTTGATTATATTGATAATTATAGGGAAAAAAACAAACAAAACACATTCTTCTCAAGTACACATGAAATATTTACCAAGATAAATGATTTTCTGGGCCACAAAACAAAGTTCAATCAATTTGTAAAAGATTCAACTCATATAAAGTACATACAGCCAAAGGAATTAAATTAGAAATCAGTAACAAGGGGCACCTAGGTGGCTCAGTTAAGTGTCCAACTCTTGATTTCAGCTCAGGTCATGATCTCACAGTTCATGAGACTGAACCCCACATGGGACTCCACGCTAACGGCATGGAGCCTGTTTGGGATTCTCTTTCTCCCTCTCTCTCTGCCCCTCCCCCCACTCATGTTCTCTATGTCTCTCAAAATAAAAAAACAAAATAAAAACTTAAAAAAAAAAAATCAGTAACAAAAAATCTCTAGAAACACTCCCAAGTATTTAGAAAATAAATAACACACTTCTAAATAACCCATAAATCTAAAACAACAACAACAAAAAAAAACCAAAAACACAAAGGGAAATTACAAAGTATTTTGAATTGAATAAAAATGAAAACACAACATGTAAGAATCTGCAGCATGCTTTAATGGGAAATTATAGCATTAAACACCAATATCAAAAAGAATAAATGTCGAGACATCAGGGTGGCTCAGTCAGTTAAGCATCTGACTCTTGATTTCAACACAGACTCTCAGGAGTAAGATCTAGCCCCAGTGAGATCTAGCCCCATGTCTGGCTCCGTGCTGGGGTGCTGGGCATGGAGCATGCTTAAGATTCTCTCTCTCCCTCTTGCTCTCCCCCTCCCCCACTTGCTCTCTCATTCTCAAAAGAAATAAATGTCTCCAATCAATGACCTTAACTTCCTTCCACATTAAGAAAATAAAATTAGGGGCACCTGGGTGGCTCAGTCAATTGAGCAACCAACTCTTGATTTCAGCTCAGGTTATGATCCCAGGGTTGTGGGTGATTAAGCCCCACAATGGACTCCACACTGAGCATGGAGCCTGCTTAAGATTCTCTAAGAGTGCCTGGGTAGCTCCATCAGTTAAGCCTCTGACTCCTGATTCTGACTCAGTTCATGATCTCACGATTCATGAGTTCAAGCCCTGAGTCCATCTCCATGCTGACAGTGGGGAGCCCGCTTCAGAATGCTCTCTCCCTACCTCCCTCTCTGCCTCAGCCCCGATCATTCACTCTCTCTTTCAAACTATAAATAATAAACTTAAAAAAAAAAAAAAAGATTCTCTGTCTCTCCCTCTGCTATTCTCCTCTACTCGTGCACTAAAATAAAAACAAAAAACAAAACAGAAGGAATTAAAGTAAGCAGAAGAAAGGAAATAATAAAAACCAGGGCTATCTGGGTAGCTCAGTCAGTTAAGCATCTGACTTTGGCTCAGGTCATGATCTCACAGTTCATGGGTACCAGCCCTGCGTCGGGCTCTGTGCTGATAGTTCAGAGCCTGGATCCTGCTTCAGATTCTGTGTCTCCCTTTCTCTCTGCCCCTCCTTTTCTCTCTCTCAAAAATAAATAAACATTTAAAAATTTTTTTTCAAAAAAATAAAAATACCAAAGTAGAAATCAATGAAAGAAGGGCGCCTGGGTGGTTCAGTTGGTTAGGCAACTGACTTCAGCTCAGGACATGATCTCACGGTTCGTGAGTTCAAGCTCCGCGTTGGGCTCTGTGCTAACAGCTCAAAGCCTGGAGCCTACTTCAGATTCTCTGTCTCCCCCTCTCTCTACCCCTCCCCTGCTCACGTGCTATGTCTCTCTGTCTCTCAATAAATAAACGTTAAAAAAAATTAGAAAAAAAAGAGATCAATGAAAGAGAAAACAGACAAACAATGCAGAAAAATCAATGAACAGAAAGCAATAAAACTGGACTGATTAGGATTAAAGAAATTATATCAGAAACCAGAGAGGTGTTATCATTATACATCTACAGATTTTAAAAAGGGTAAAGTTAATATTAAAAACAACTTTACATTAGCAATGTAGTTGGAATGGACAAATTCCCTGAAAGACACAATCAAAGCTCACTCAAGAAAGAGTTAACTTAATGGGAATGCAAGCTGGTACAGCCACTCTGGAAAATGGTATGGAGGTTCCTCAAAAAACCAAAAATAGAACTACCCTACGACCCAGCAATTGCACTACTAGACATTTATCCAAGGGATACAGGTGTTCTGTTTTGAAGGGACACATGCACCCCCATGTTTATAGCAGCACTATCAACAATAGCCAAAGTATGGAAAGACCCCAAATGTCCATCAATGGATGAATGGATAAAGAAGATGTGGTATATACAATGGAGTATTACTCGGTAATCAAAAAGAATGAAATCTTGCCATCTGCAACTATGTGGATGGAACTGGAGGGTATTATGCTAAGTGAAATTAGAGAAGGACAAAAATCGTATGACTTCACTCATATGAGGACTTTAAGAGACAAAACAGATGAACATAAGGGAAGGGAAACAAAACTAATATAAAAACAGGGAGGGGGACAAAACAGAAGAGACTCATAAATATGGAGAACAAACTGAGGGTTACTGGAGGGGTTGTGGGAGGGGGGATGGGCTAAATGGGTAAGGGGCACTAAGGAATCTACTCCTGAAATCATTGTTGCTCTATATACTAACCAATTTGGATGCAAATTTAAAAAAATAAAAAATAAAATTAAAAAAACAAGAGTTAACTTAAAAAAATAAAGACTTAACCTGAATAGCCTTATATGTAATAATGAAATCAAAATTGTAGTTAAAATACTTCCCACAAACAAAACTTCAAGCCCCGATGACTTTACTGGTAAATTCTATCAAACACTTAAGTTAGAAATAATACCAATTCTACTGAAACTATCCCAGAAAACTGAAGATGATATATTTTCCAACTCATTCAATAAAGCCCAAATCACCCAACATCAAAACCAAACACAGATATTACGAGAAAACTACAAACTAATAACCCTCATAAACAGAGGTGCAAAAATCCTAATTAAAATTTTATCAAATCAAATCCAACATTATGAAAGGATAATACATCATGAGCAATTGGAGTTTGTCCCAAGAATGCTGAATTTCTTTAACATTCAAAGATCAATGTGATTCACAATATTAAAACGAATTTAAAAAGGATTATTATAAGTTCATCTCAATCCATACAGAAAAAGCATTTCACAAAATCTAATATTCATTCCTGATCAAAACTCTCAACTAGTAAACTAGAAACAAAAGAGAACTTCTTCGGGGGATGTGACCATCTCAGTTGGAAGAACATGTGACTCTTAATCTCAAAGTTGTGAGTTTGAGCCCCACATTGGATACAGAGATTACTAAAAAAATAAACTTTTTTTTTAAAAAAACCGAGAACCCGATAAAAGGTGTCTATGGAAAACCTACAGTTAACATCATAATAATGGAAGACTACATGCATTCCTCCTAAGATCAAGAACAAGACCAAGAGGTCTATTCTTGGCATTTTCTATTCAACATTATACGAGAGGTTCCAGTCTGGGAAATCAAACAACAAAAAGAAATATAAGGAATCCAGATTGCAAAGAAAAAAGCAAAAACAGTCTTTATTAATAAACATTAATAAATAAACATGGCCATGTAGAAAATTTGATGGAATCTATAAAAATATACTAGAATAAGTTTCCAAGGTTGCAAAATACAAGAAAAAATACAAAAATCATTTCTATGCATATTCTACCAAAAAAAAAAAAAACCTGAAATGTTAAAAGAATTCCATTTACAAAAGCATCAAAAAACATCAAATACCTAGGGTTAAATCTGACAAAAGATGTGAAAGATCTGTATGTTGAAAACTACAAAATATTGCCATGAGATGTTAGAGACAACCTTAAAGAAATAGAAAAATATACCTTACTCATTGGCCAGAAGTCTCCATATTAAGATATTAATTCTCTCTCAAATCGATCTATAAATTCAACATCATTCCGATCAAATAACTAACAAAATTTCTGTAGAACTGGCAAACTGATTTCAAAATTCATGTAGAAATACAAAGGAACTAGAATAGCCAAAAACCTCTAACAAAGATCAAAGAAGACTGACACTGTTTTATTTCAAAAACCTATAGTAATCAGGGGTACCGGGTAGCTCACTCGGTTAAACGTCTCACTTTTGGGCTCAAGTCATGATCTCACAGTCATGAGATCAAGCCCTATGTCAGGCTCTGTGCTGGGCATGGAGCCTGCTTAAGATTCTCTCTCTCCCTCTGCCCCTCCCCCACTCATACTGTCTCTCTCAAAAGAAAACAAACAAACTGAAA
Organism: Puma concolor; assembly: GCF_028749965.1. Lineage (NCBI taxonomy): Eukaryota > Metazoa > Chordata > Mammalia > Carnivora > Felidae > Puma > Puma concolor. The sequence goes on from NC_141667.1 coordinate 66,775,397, forward strand.
AAGGGGGAGGGGACCTGGCTGGGTCACTTGGCTGAGCATCTGACTCTTGATATGGGCTCAGCTCATGATCCCAGGGTCATGGGATCGAGCCCCACATCAGGCTCCATGTTGAGTGTGGAGTCTACTTAAGATTCTTTCTCTTTCCCCCTCTGTCCCTCTCCCCTGTTTGTGTGCTTTCTAAAATAAATAAATAAATAAATAAATAAATAAATAAATAAATAAACAAACAAACAAACAAACAAACACTATAATAATCAAAGCAGCATTATAAACTGAGTTAAGACAGACAAAAAGATCAGTGGAATAAAGTCTAGAATTAAATTCACATAAATAAACATGACTGATTTTTAACACAGGTGCAATGGTACAGTGAAGAAAGAAAAGCCTTTCCAACCTACAGTGCTCAAAAAATTGGGTATGATGTTGGGGCGCCTGGGTGGCTCAGCCAGTTGAGCGTCTGACTTCGGCTCAGGTCTCATCTCGCAGTCCGTGAGTTTGAGCCCCGTGTCAGGCTCTGAGCCAACAGCTCAGAGCCTGGAGCCTACCACTGATTCTGTGTGTCCCTCTCTCTCTGCCCCTCCCCCACTCATGCTGTCTCTCTCGCTCTCAAAAATGAATAAATGTTAAAAAAAAAAATTGGGTATGATGTGCAAAAAAATGAACATGGAGCTATACTACAGTATATAAAAATTAACTCAAAATAGATCATAGATCTAAATGTAGCACCTAACATAATATTTCTAAAATAAATCACAAGAGACAATCCTTGTGAACTTGGGTTAAGCAATTTCTTTTATTTTTCCCCCCTTGGCACTGTAAGTTTTTTTTTTTTTAATTTTTTAAATTTACATCCAAGTTAGTTAGCATATAGTGCAACAATGATTTCAAGAGTAGATTCCTTAATGTCCCTTACCCATTTAGCCTATCCCCCTTCCCATAACCCCTCCAGTAACCCTCAGTTTGTTCTCCATATTTATGAGTCTCTTCTGTTTTGTCCCCCTCCCTGTTTATATATTATTTTTGTTTCTCTTCCCTTATGTTCATCTGTTTTGTATCTTAAATTCCACATATAAGTGAAATCATATGATTTTTGTCTTTCTCTAATTTCGCTTAGCATAATACTCTCTAGTTCCATCCACATAGTTCCAAATGGCAAGATTTCATTCTTTTTAATTGCCAGGTAATATTCCATTATCTATATATACCACATCTTCTTTATCCATTCATCCATTGATGGACATTTGGGCTCTTTCCATACTTTGGCTATTGTTGGTAGTGGTGCTATAAACATGGGGATGCATGTGTCCCTTTGAAACAGCATACATACCTGTATCCCTTGGATAAATAACTAGTAGTGCAATTGCTGGGTCATAGGGTAATTCTATTTTTAACTTTTTGAGGAACCTCCATACTGTCTTCCAGAGTGGCTGCACCAGTTTGCATTCTCACCAACAGTGTAAAAGAGATCCTCTTTCTCTGCATCCTCGCCAACATCTGTTGTTGCCTGAGTTGTTAATGTTAGCCATTCTTACTGGTGTGAGGTGGTATCTCATTGTGGTTTGGTTTGTATTTCTCTGATGTTGAGTGATGTTAAGCATTTTTGCATGTGTCAGTTGGCCATCTGGATGCCTTCTTTGGAAAAGTGTCTACTCATGTCTTCTGCCCATTTCTTCAATGGATTATTTGTTTTTGGGTGTTGCATTTGATAAATTCTTTATAGATTTTGGATACTAACTCTTTATCTAATATGTCATTGGCAAATATCTTCTCCCAACCATCATTTGCTTTTTAGTTTTGTTGATTGTTTCCTTTGCTGTGCAGAAGCTTTTTATTTTGATAAGGTCCCAATAGTTCATTTTTCATTCCCCTTGCCTCTGGAGACCATCAAGTAAGAAGTTGCTGCAGCTGAGGTCACAGAAGTTGTTACCTGTTTTCTACTCTAGGATTTTTTCAATGGCTTCCTGTCTTACATTGTGGTCTTTCATCCATTTTGAGTTTATTTTTATGTATGATGTAAGAAAGTGGTCTAGGTTCATTCTTCTGCATGTCGCTGTCCAGTTTTCCCAACACCATTTCCTGAAGAGACTGTCTTTATTCCATCAGATATTCTTTCCTGCTTTGTCAAAGATTAGTTGGCCATACGTTTGCGGGTTCTCTATTCTGTTCCATTGATCTATGTGTCTGTTTTTGTGCCAGTACCATACTGTCTTGATGATTACAGCTTTGTAATACAGCTTGAAGTTTGTTGGGTTAAGCAATTTCTTAGATATGCCACCAAAAGCACAATCCATAAAAAACAAATTGGCAAACAGATGCCATTAAAATAACTTCTAGCATTCAAAATATTGATAAGAGAATGAAAAGACAAGCCATGAACTTAGAGAAAATATTTGAAAAGCAAGTACCTAATAAAGGACTTTTAGCTAGAGTATATAAAGAACTTTCAAAACTCAACAGTGAGAAAACAACCAACCCAATTCAAAAACAGGTAAAAGATCTGTCTCCCTCTTTCTCTGCCCCTCCCATGCTCATACCGTCACATTCTCTCTCTCTTAAAAATAAACTTTAAAAACAAAAAGATGATTCCTTTACTATATAAACTGTGGCAGGACAACAGAAGGTGAAAAAGTGTGACAGCTTAAACTTGATACTAAAATCTAATTCAGAAGGTACAAAAAAAGGACAATTATACAAAAACCAATGCCACTAGGAATACAGATGCAAAAATCCTAACATATTAAGAAAGCAAATACAGTATTATGTTAGCATAATATATAGTGACCAAGTAAGATTTACTCCAGATTGCAAGATGTGCCAAAATTAGAAAATAATATTAATGTACTATATGAAACTAACTGATTAAAGGAGAAAAACTATACCATCATCTTGTTAAAAAATGAAGCAGCATTTGATTAAATACCCATTCCTAAAAACACTAATATTAAATAAGCAATTAGTATTTCTGTAACATAATAAAAAATAGAAATATGAAACAAAATATCTGAATACTTCTACAATTAAATTCAAGTCAAGACAAAGATGTACTCTATCACTGAAATCAATCAACATTATTCTAGAAGCTATAATCAATGTAACGAAACAAACAACAAAAAAAGGTATAAATACTAGAAAGGAAAAGAGAAAATGATCCATTATTAGCAGGTATAAGTGCCTACCTGTAAAACCCAAGATAATCAACACAACAACTATTTCAAAAGTCTGTAATGGACTAATGGAACAAAATAGAAAATCCATAAACAAGTCCATTTATTGACAAGATTTTAGTTTACAATAAAGGTAAACCTACAGGGGCTCAGGGGCTCATCACTTAAGCGTCCAACTTCGGCTTGGGTCATGCATGATCTCATGGCTCATTAGTTCAAGCCCCACAAGGGGCTCTGTGCTGACAGCTCAGAGCCTGGAGCCTGCTTCGGATTCTGTGTCTCTGTCTCTCTCCACCCCTCCCCAACATGCACTCTCTCTCTCTCTCTCTCTCTCAAAATTTTTTTAAGGTAAAACTTCAAATTTTTGGAGAAATGATTACTGAAAAATGTTGGTTAAAGCATGTAACCATTAAGACTGCTTTTTAGTATATATGTACTGTTTTGAAATACACATAAATGGGGGGTGAAAAAATGAAATACACATATATGTGGTAGAACTGTACAGAAAATCATGGAAATGTAAAAAAATACAGTGCTTACCTCTAGATGGGTAGAAAGGGATGCAACTGATGAGGGTCACACTAAGTCAAGAGGGCTTCTAAGGCAGTGAATACAGATATCCGAATTATTTTTTTAAAGTATGATTTTGTATTTTATGTAAATGTAAAAACCGTATGATTATTTCTATAGATACAGAAAAAGCATTTGACGAAGTACAACATCCACTCATGATGAAAACCCTCAACAAAGTAGGTCTAGAGGGAACACATCTCAACATAATAAAGGGCTTATCTGAAAATCCCACAGCTAACATTATTCTCAATGGGGGAACACTGAGAGCTTTTCCCCTAAAGTCAGGAACAAGACAAAGATGTCCACTCTCACAACTTTTATTCAACATAATACTGAAAGTGCTAGCCACAGCAATCAGAGAACAAAAAGAAATAAAAGGTACCTAAATCAGTAAGGAAGAATTAAAATTTTCACTATTTGCAAAAAACACGATACTACATATTGAAAACACTTAAGACTCCATCAAAAAACAACTAGAACGGATAAATGAATTCAGTAAAGTCACAAGATACAAAATCAATGTACAGAAATCTGTTGCATTCCCATACACTAATAATGAAGCAGGAGAAAGTGAAATTAAGAAAACAACTCATTCACAAGTGCACCAAAACAATAAAACATCTAGAAATAAACTTAATCAAAGAGGTGAAAGAGCTATACTCTGAAAACCATAAAACACTGATGAAAGAAATTAAAGACAACACAAAAAATGGAAAGACATTCCATGCTCATGGGTTAGAAGAACAAATATTGTTAAAATGGCTCTACTACCCAAAGCAATCTACATGTTTAATGCAATCCCCATCAAAATACCAAGAGCATTTTTCACAGAACTAGAACAAACAATCCTAAAATTTGTATGCAACCACAAAAGACCCCGAATAGCCAAAGCAATCTTGAAAAAAAAAAATTCAAAATCTATAAAGAACTTATCAAACTCAACACCCAAAAAAGAAATAATCCAGTGAAGAAGTAGGCAAAAGACATAAACAGACACTATTCCAAAGAAGACATCCAGGTGGCTCAAAGGCACATCAAAAGATGCTCAACATCACTCATCATCAGGGAAATACAAATCAAAACCACAATGAGATACCACCTCACACTTGTCAGAATGGCTGAAATCAACAACTCAGGCAACAGATGCTGGCGAGGATGTGGAGAAAGAGGAACCCTTTTGCACTGCTGGTGGGAATGCAAACTGGTACAGCTACGCTGGAAAACACTATGGAGGTTCCTCAAAAAGTTAAAAATAGAATTACCCTATAACCCAGCGAATGCACTACTAAGTATTTATCCAAACGATATAAAAATGCTGACTCAAAAGAGCACATGCACACCAATGTTTATAGCAGCACTATCAACAATAGCCAAATTATGGAAAGAGCCCAAATGTCCATCGACTGACGAATGGATAAGAGGATGTGGTATGGGGCACCCGGGTGGCTCAGTAGGTTAAGCATGGGGCTCAGCTCAGGTCATGGTCTCACAGTTTTTGAGTTCAAGCCACATGTTGGGCTCTGTGCTAACAGCTCAGAGCCTGGAGCCTGCTTCAGATTCTGTGTCTCCTTCTCACTCTGCCCATCCCCCACTCATGCTCTGTCTCTCAAAAATGAATAAACCGCAAAAAAAAAAAATTTAAGAAAAAAAGTATGTGGTGTACACACACACACACACACACACACACACACACACACACACACAATGGAATATTACTCGGTGATCAAAAAGAATGAAATCTTGCCATTTGCAACCACATGGATGGAATTAAGAGTGTATTATGCTAAGTGAAATGAGTCACTCAAAAGAAGATAAATATCATATGATTTCACTCACATGTGGAATTTAAGAAACACAACAGATGAACAGAGGGGAAAGGAAAGGAAAATAAGATAAAATAGAGAGGAAGGCAAACCATAAGAGACTCTAAATACAGAGAACAAACTGAGGGTTGCTGGAGGGGAGGTGGGTGAGGAGATGGGTTACGTGGGTGATGAGCATCAAGGAGGGCACTTGTTGGGATGAGCACTGAGTACTGTATGTAAGTGATGAATCACTAAATTCTACTCCTGAAATCATTATTACACCATATGTTAACTAACTTGGATTAAAAAAAAAACAAAAAAAGAAGTATCACAATTCTAGACTTCAAGTTATATTACATAGCTATAGTAATCAAAACAGTATGGTACTGGCACAAAAATAGTCATATAGATCAATGGAACAGAACAGAAAACCCAGAAATAAACCCATAAATATATGATCAATTAATCTTCAACAAAGCAGAAAAGAATATTCAATGGGAAAAAGTCTCTTCAACAAATGGTGCTGGAAAAACTTGTCAGCTACATGCAAAAGAATGAAAGTGGACCACTTTCTTACAGCATACACAAAAATAAATTCAAAATGGATTAAAGACCTAAAGATGAAACTTGATACCATAAAAATCATGGAAGAGACCACAGGCAGTAATTTCTCTCACACTGGCCATAGCAACAGTATTCTAGATATGCCTCCTGAGGCAAGGGAAATAAAAGCAAAAATAAACTATTGGGACTCCATCAAAATAAAAAGTTTCTGCATAGCAGAGGAAACAACAAAACTAAAAGGCAACCTACAGAATGGGAGAAGATATTTGCAAATGACATATCAGATAAAGGATTAGTATCTAAAAATATAAAGAACTGATACAACTCAATACCCCCCCCCAAAAAAAATCAAATAAAAAAAAAAATGGACAGAACACATGAACAGACACTTCTCCAAGAAGACATCCAGAGGGCCAACAGACACATGAAAAGATACTAAGTATCACTTATCATCAGGGAAATACAAATCAAAACTACAATGAGATATCACCTCACACCTATCAGAATAGCTAAAATCAAAAACACAAGAAATAAGCATTGACAAGGATATGGAAAAAAAGGAACCCTCTATGCACTGTTGGTGGGAATACAAACTGGTGCAGATGCTGCAGAAAACAGTATGCAATTTCCTCAAAAATTTAAAAATAGAACTACCCTATAATCCAGTAATTGTACTACTGGATATCTACCCAAAAAATACAAACACACTAATTCAAAGAGATACCTGCACCCCTATGTTTATAGCAGCATTATTTACAATAGCCAAGATATGGAATCGGCCCAAGTGTTCGTCAACAGATAAATGGATAAAGAAGATGCGGCATATATGTATGTATATATATGTATACATACTGATAATGGAATATTATTTAGGCATAAAAAAGAATGAAACCTTGCCATTTGCAAGGAATATTATTTAGCCATAAAAAAGAATGAAACCTTGCCATTTGCAATGACTTGGATGGAGCTAAGTGAAATAAGTCCAAGAAAGACAAATACCTTATGATTTCACTCATGTGGAATTTAAGAAACAAAACAAATGAGCAACAGAAAAAGAGACAGAAACAAACCAAGAACAGACTCTTAACTATAGAGAACAAACTGATGGTTATCAGAGGGGAGGTGGGGGGAGAATGGGTGAAATAGGTGATGGGGATTTAAGAAAAAAATAAACAAAAAAATTATGATTTGCATTTTATGGACTCTCCTGTGCGGCATATTTGACAACTTAAAAAAAAATTAATGAGTTAGATCTGTACCTGTTGTTATAAAAAGATCTGCAATAAATATTAAATTAAAAAACAAAACAGCCTATGTAGCATGATTCCTTTCCTGTAAAAGATTTTATTTATAGCATATTCATAAAAAAAACTTTTCTGGAAGAAGAGAGAAAAAATTATTACCTTTATTTAAATGTACACTGACTGAGGTGTACATCTTCACTATATAGCTTTCCATACTATTCTGTTTTCAAATAGTTTTGAACTGTTTTTATCTGTTTTAACATGTATGTATAAAATGTTTTAACATATCTGTGTGTGTGTATGTGTATAGTTATTTTTGTTAATATTAACACAAGTTATTTAACTGGCAGAATTGATGAATTCTTTTATTTTCTCCTTTTTTTTTTTTAATTGTATTTATTTCTTTTGACAGAGAAAGAGAACACGAGCAGGGGAGGGGCACAGAGAAAGGGAGAGAAAGAGAATCCTAAGCAGGTTCTGCACTGTCAGCACAGAACCCGACATAGGGCTCAAACTCATGAACCATGAGATCACAACCTGAGCCAAAATCAAGAGTCAGATGCTTAACCGACTGAGCCACCCAGGCACCCCTTGTTTTCTTCTTTATACTTTCATACCTTTTTTTTTTTCTTTCATACCTTTTTAAAAACTATTTAGCCAAAATCCTAATTAAAAACTAGACTATAAGGAAATTCAAAAAAATAAACAAATACCCAACAGAGATGTGAAAACATGTTCAATTTTCCTAACTATTAAAAAATACACAACTTTTTCATTATGAAATTGGGAAAAATAAAAAATGTGGTCACACCCTTCAAAAGGAACAAGGCAACTAATGCACTACTGATAAGAATACAAATGAGAACAAACTGTGACGGTTGTAATAAAGTATACTATATTAAAATTCTAAACTGATCTTGTAGGGACTAGAGAATCAAAGATTTTTTAAGTAAGTGAATACAACAATCTAAAATCGGAATTCTTAAAAGAAAGTTGGAGTAGGGGCACCTGGGTGGCTCAGTCGGTTAAGTACCCGACTTCAGCTTGGGTCATGATCTCAGAGTTTGTGGGTTCGAGCTCCATATCAGGCTCTCTGCTGACAACTCAGAGCCTGGAGCCTGCTTTGGTTTCTGTGTCCCCCTTTCTCTCTGCCCCTCCCCTGCTCATGCTCTGTCTTTCTCTCTCAAAAATAAATAAACATTAAAAAAAAAAAAAAAGTTGGAGTAAACTAAGTGAAATGTAGAGAAAAACCAAAGATAGACAATCAAGTTCAGAGTCTTAACAGACTCAAGAGCTCAAATAACAACATGATCTCAATAACAAGAACTCAAATAACAGATGATCAAGGAAAGAAATGGAAATGAAAGAGAAAGAGTAGATTGAGTGTCATTTAAGAGGTAAAAACTAAAGAATGTGGTGAATGATTAGGTATAAAATATGAGAAAGAGGAATGAGTTAAATACAATTCTGAGTTTTAATAACAAGGCAAATGAGGGGTTCTACCATCAAATGAGCTAGAAGATAAAGAAAAAAGAGAAGTAAACTTGGAAGAAAAAACAATGACTTAATTCACTGCCTTCCTCTATGTAACCTAAAGACCAACGGAAATCTCTAATAAACAAATGGAAAGAAGGAACAAAGAAGAGATGTTAAGATCTAAAGCAGCACTGTCCAAAAGCAACACTGTCCAATAAAGTTTTCCACAAGAGGGGCACCAGGTGACTCAGTCAGTTAAGTGTCTGACTCTTGATTTCAGCTCAGGTCATGATCTCACAGTTCATGAGTTCAAGCCCCATGTAGGGCTCTATGCTATAGTGCATAGACTGCTTGGGATTCTCTCTCCCTCTCTCTGGCCCTTCCCTGCATATGTGTGCTCTCTCTCCCTCTCCTTCTAATAAATAAATAAGTAAATAAATAAACAAATTTTTAAAGTTTACCACAATGAGGTAAATGTTCTATAACTGTGTCATCTAATACAGCAGACACTAGACTCATGTGACTTTGATCACTTGAAATGTGCCAGTATAACAGAGAAAGGGATTTTTTTATTTAATTTTAATTAACTGTAATTTAAATAGCTACAGGTGATTCATTGCTATCACACTTAGAGACTTTACAGCATTTACATTCTCTTTCTCCCACTTTCCAAACACAAAAATTAACATTTACATTTGCCTCAGTCTCTTCTAATAGTTTAAAAAATACCATCTTGGGTCAATATATTACAAAAATGAGTAACTATGATCCAGTCTCAGCCAAACAGTATTACTTTCTTTTACATAATTCTTAATTACATTTACAAATCAAAATGAAGCTGAGTAAAAAACTGCACATTCCAGCAAGCTGGCATTAAGGTATAGTCACAAAACAAGCCATGGAGAAGGCCTAGTTTGAGAGCTAAAGCCCCACTATTCAGAATACTAACCTCTCCATCACTATCAGATATCACAATGAATGCATCTTCAAACCTACGTTTCCTCTTCAGATTGACAGAACTAGCAGTTTCTGCATCTTTCTTCTCCAAGTTCTGTGCGTCAGTGGCTTCTTTAACCCTTTTCTTTCTCCGTGGCATCCTTGTCTGAAACACAGGGTAAGTAATTTACTCAAAGTTTAATTTTTCCAGATGCTATCTGTAATTTAATCATATAAAAGAAAAAGGTTCCCATCTAAAAGAAGTAAAATAACTTCTGAATACTTCCACTACTCATTAAAATTCCAATTTTTCTATTAAAAAACTATATATGTACATATCTCATCTCTGTAGGGACATTTCAATAAAAATAATATAATAATTTATCCCAGTTATTTAAACATTAACTTAGATAGTCGGTTCTCTTGACTATGTATTATAATTTAAAGGAACTATTTTTCAACAGCAATGCCTCCACTTGATAAAGAACATCTCCAAAAAACAAAAACAAAAACCAAAAAACCAACCCATAGTTAATATGACACTTAAACATAAAAGACTGAATGCTTTCTCCTTAAGACAGGAACAAGACAAGGATGTCTGCTTTCATCATTTCTAATGAACATTATCCTGGAAGTTCAAGGCAGGTCATCTACGCAAGAAGAAATAAAAGATATCCAAACTGGGGCGCCTGGGTGGCTCAGTCGCTTAAGTGTCCAACTTTTGGTTTCAGCTCAGGTCATGATCTCATGGTTCATGAGTTTGAGCCCCGTATCAGGCTCTGTGCTGACAGCACAGAGCCTACTTGGGATTCTGTCTCCCTCGCTCTCTGTCCTTCCCTTGCTTGCCCATTCTCTCTCAAAAATAAATAAATAAACATTAAAAAAAAAAAAAGACATCCAAATTGGAAAGGAAGAAGTAAAACTATCACTATCTGCAGATGACATGGTCTTGTATTTAAAAAAACAAAAAAATTACGGACTCCACTGAAAAACTATTATAACCAATAAAGAAGTTCAGAAAAGACTGCAGCATACAGTCAACATACAAAAATCAATTGTAGTGTTATCCACTAGCAATAAGAATCCAAAAACTGAATTTTAAAAATTCCATTTCTAATAACATCAAAAATAATGAAATTCTTAAGAATAAATGTAACAAAATAAGGCAAGACTTACAAATGAAAACTTAAAATATTTTGAAAGGAGGGTCCAGTTCAAGATGACATAGTAAAAATCTTGATTTAACCTCCTCCTATAGACACACCAAGTCTACAAATATATATGGAACAAATTATTTTGAAATAAACTTAAAACCTGGCAGAGCAACCCATTCACATAAGACAAATGAGAGGGAAACCACATCAAAGCAAAGTTAAGAGAAATCTCATCATAATCCCCACCCTAGGCACAACAACCCACAGTGGGGGCGGGGTGAGTCGACCCAGGAGCTTCTCCCTGAGGAGAGATCAGTTTGAATCGCATATCTGGCATCACAACTTTTCAGACCTGCAACTGAGAGATAAGCCCCCTAAACATCTAGCTCTGAAAGCCAACAAGCTTGCATCCATTAAGACTCCCAAAACCAAAATGAATTGAAAAGCAGTTCTCAAAAAGCTGACACATACCAACTCACCCACCCCAGGGCTCAACACAAAGGCAGCCAACTGAAAAGCACCAAGACTTTCTGTGAGAGAGACTTATTTGTTTATCTTAAAACATCAGCCTGAGGCACAGGCATCTAATTTAACATACATGTGGGTGACTACTGAAATATTCAAAGGCAGAGGCCAGTAGGCACCATCTTTGCATCTCCCTCTGCCTCATTCAAGCTTGCCAGTATCTCCCAGAAAGGAGTTTGTGCCCTTGTCTGATACTCCAATTTTTACAGCTGCTTCCCAGGGGATACTTCCAGATCACCTGCTTCTGGGGGCCACCAGGACTTACTTACACTGACAGTCCTGCAGGATTTTATATATTTGCATACTTTAAATGCTGCAGCCTGAGAGTCTGGCTTCCAAACAGCCTCAACCTAGGTGATGACTGAGTTCCTCCCCTTTGGGACATTGGCAGTTCTTGGCATACCTTCAAGTGCCAGGAACCACTAAAAATATACTAGGCTGCTTGGATAATCACAAAGGTTTGAAAGACAACTAAAAGCTATGGCAAAGCTGAAAAATAAGATTCATTTCCTACATAAGGCCATTCTTTCAAAACTTGCTATTTTATCTAATGCACAGAATCAACATGGAGTCAAAGAAAATACAAAAACAAACAAAAAGCAAAAAACAAAACAAAACCAGAGGAAGATGTTCCAAACAAAAAGAATTAGATAAAATTCAGAAAAACGCCTTAACAAAAGAGAGATAAGTCATTTACCTGACAAAGGAGTTCAAAATAACAGTCACAAAAATTACGCACTACACTCAGGAGAATGAATAAACATAATGAGAATTTTAATTAAAAGAAAATAAAAGAGAGTACCAAACAGAAATCACATTACTGAAGAATGCAATAATATAACTGAAAAATACAATAGAGGGGTTCAACATCAGACTATATGAAAAAGAAAAGATCACTGCACTTGAAGACAGACCAATGGAACTCATTCAATTAGAGCAGCACAAGAAAAAAGATGAATAGAGTGAAGACACATTAAAGAACTTATGGAAAGGACAAAACCAGGCAGACTGACATTCACATTACAAGGGTCCCAGAAGAGGGAGAGAAACAAGAAGGAAAATTATTTGAAGAAATAATGGATAAAAATTTCCCTAATCTGGGAAAGAAAACAGACATCCAGATCCAGGAAGCCCAGAGAGTTCTAAAAAAGATGAACCCAAAGGAATCCACATCAAGACAAGTTATATTTAAAAAAATTTTTTCAACATTTATTTATTTTTGGGACAGAGAGAGACAGAGCATGAATGGGGGAGGGGCAGAGAGAGAGGGAGACACAGAATCGGAAACAGGCTCCAGGCTCTGAGCCATCAGCCCAGAGCCTGACGCGGGGATCGAACTCACGGACCGCAAGATCGTGACCTGGCTGAAGTCGGACGCTTAACCGACTGCGCCACCCAGGCGCCCCAAGACAAGTTATATTTAGAGTGTCAAAAGTGGGGCACCTGGGTGGCTCAGTCGGTTAAGCGTCTGACTTTGGCTCAGGTCATGATCTCACGGTTCGTGGGTTCAAGCCCCGAGGCGGGCTCTGTGCTGACAGCTCAGAGCCTGGAGCCTGCTTCAGATTCTGTGTCTCCATCTCTCTCTCTGCCCCTCCCCTGCTCACACACTATCTCTCTCTCTCTCTCTCTCTCTCTCTCTCTCCCTCTCTCAAATATAAATAAACATTAAAAATTTTTAATTAAAAATACATATCATACTTAATGGTGAAAGACTAAAAGCTTTCCCCTTAGAACAGGTACAAAACAAGGATGTCCACTCTCAGCACTTTTATTCAACATTATACTGGAGGTCCTAGCCAAAGCAATTAGGCAAAAAGAGAGAAAGAAAGAAATAAAAAGCATATAGATTGGAAAGAAAGAAGTAAAACTATATTTTCAGATACAATGATATTGTATATAGAAAATTCTAAGGAATCCACTAAAAACAAAACAAAACAAAACCCTATTAGAGGGGTGACTAGGTGGCTCAGTTGGTTAAGCATCCAACTTCAGCTCAGGTCATGGTTTCACTGTTCCTGAATTCAAGCCCCGCATCAGGCTCTGTGCTAACAGCTCAGAGCCTGGAGCCTGCTTCAGATTCTGTGTCTCCCTCTCCCGCTCATGCTCTCTTTCTCTCAAAAATAAACGTTAAAAATTTTTTTAAAAAAGAAAACCATCAGAATACACAAGTTTGGCAAGGCTGCAGAATACAAAATCAATAAATAAAACTATTTCTAGACATTCAAAATGAGCAATGTGAAAATAAAGTTGAGAAAACAATTCCATTTACAATAGCATCATAAGGACTAACTTTACCTAACAGAAGACATGCAAAACTTATACTCTGAAAGCTACAAATCATTTTTTAAAGAAATGAGAGATCTAAAAAATGAAAAACATCCCACGCTCAAAGATCAAAAGATTTCATATGGTAATACTCTTTAATATTTTATTTATTTTTTTAATGTTTATTCATATTTTGAGAGAGAGTGAGTGGGGGAGGGGCAGAGAGAGAGGGAGACACAGAATCTGAAACAAGCTCAAGCTCTGAACTGACAGCACAGAGCCCAATGCAGAGCTCGAACTTACAGACCGTGACATCATGACCCGAGCCCAAGTCGGACACTTAACTGACTGAGCCACCCAGGAGCCCCAAATATGGCAATACTCTTTAAACTAACATATCAATTCAATACAATACCTAATAAAATCCTGGTTCATTGTGTGTGTGTGTGTGTGTGTGTGTGTGTGTGTGTGTGTGTGTGTAAATCAACAAGCTGATCCTAAAATTCACACGGCAATTCAAGGGTCCCTAGATAGATATTTTTAACTTTTTTAATTTATTTATTTTTTAGAGGGGGGAGGGGCAGAGAGAGAGAGGGAGGGAGGGAGAGAATTTGAAGCCGGCTCCACACCCAGCACGGAGCCCAACGTGGGGCTCAATCTCACAACCCTGAGATGATGACCTAAGCTAAAATCGAGTCAGATGCTTAACCAACTGAGCCACCTACGTGCCCTGATGGTCCAAAAATATTCTTAATTAACTAATCTTCATAAAAACCTAAGAAGTATATATAATTATTACTAGGAAGCATAAGTACAGAAAAGTAACTTGTCCAAAGTTACAAAGCAGGCACTTGCAATTCTGTCACCTGACTCCAATACTCTATAACTTAATCTTTACACCTCTTCTAACTAAAACTGCTACCTAATATATGGTATGCACACATAAATATGTGCTGAATGAACAGCTTAATGTATATATTTAAATTATTAAATACTACAAAAAGGCATAAAAGGATAAAATTATTACAGGTTGAATAGCATAGGTAAAACCTGGATGTCGGAATTAGTTTGAGAGAATTCTCAAGGAATCACGGTGCCCCAGGAAAACATCTTCTATGGAATAGCTTTCATCTTATTAAATGTTTTCTGTACCCTAGAGTTATTTAAACAAAAGTGCTCAAATCTGACATGAATAATAGCTATACCACCAAATATATGTATTTCTTAAAGATGAGTAAATAAAAACCCTTTTCTGTAGCACAGAACCACCTGTAGTCTCAAAGTGGGTTTTCAAAGAATTAAGCAGATAAGAGATAGGTAAGAAGCATTAAGTAAAGGCACCCCACAGATACAGACTCCAAAATTCAGTGCTTCATGAGATGTAGCCACTTTGCTCCACAGTAACTCTTAAGAGTAAAAACAAGGCATTGGTTGGCCAATTTAATTTTTTTAATGTTTATTTCTGAGAGAGACGGAGCGTGAGCAGGGGAGGGGCAGAGAGAGAGAAAGAGGGAGACAAAGAATCTGAAGCAGGCTCCAGGCTCTGAGCTGTCAGCACAGAGCTGGACTCCGGGTTCTAACTTGTGAACCTCGAGATCATGACCTGTGCTGAAGTTGGATGCCCAACCAACTTAGCCACCCAGGTGCCCCACTGTTTGGCCAATATAAACACACAGGCCAACATATAGCTCAGTTACTATTTATTTAAGTTGCTACCCTTCAAAATAAAGAACTCACTAAAATAATGGCTTATCTTCAATTATTTGAACTGAGGCTATAGAATGAATTACCACTAACTGTGAAGGATAAATAGAGCCTAGAGGCCAAAAGCCTCATCTTAATTACGACAGGAACAAAATGTCTCTAAAAGAATGTACAAGCAGTAAAGGTGATGCAATAATAAGACGTGGTTTTTTTTATTATTATTATTTCTCACGTAGCTTTTTTTGGTACTATCCTTGAAAATCTCCAATTTAGGATACTATTTGTCATTTTCTTTAAGCACATCTATCATCCTTATCTATCTGAAGAACAATCACTGAAAATATAATTTTAAATCTTGACATTCTACCTACCAAACCTGCTTTGAAAGCTTAAGGACACAGGGACCTTAACAATTCTTTATGAATGACTGACTATAAGTTATTAAGTCACTATTCAAGAAATGTGGTACCAACCTCTTTATCACCTGATTTCACAGATTGTTTCCTTGTTTTAAAAAAAAAAGGTAAATGGGGGCCACTGGTTGTCTCTGCCCAGCCTCCAATTTTGGCTCAGGTCATGATCTCACAATTTGTGAGGTGGGGCAGAGCCCAATTTCGATCTTCTGTCTCCCTCGCTCTCTGCCCCTCCCCCACAGACATACACTGTCTCACTCAAAAAGAAATAAAACATTTTTTTAAAAAAGGTAAATACCTTTACAAACACACACACACACTTATTCTTTATTCTCGGCCTCAGGATAAGTGTGTAACAACAAACTCCAAACACATTTTGAGTGATAATTATAGTTATTTATGGAGTCCTGGGACACTATTCTTGGTACCTCACACACATTATAAAGGTTATCTTCCCAATAACTATATGTGGTAGGATTCACTATTTTACACTATTTATCACTAATCATTATTTTAACGATTTTTATCAGTATTTTAATGTTTGTAAACTTACTCAAAATCAAACAATTGGCAAGTTCCTAGGTTGGTAAATGGATATGTTGTGAACTGCAGCTCGATATGCCTGATTCCAAAAACACATTCTTTGATTCATCTACAAAGCACTAGCTCCCGACAGAAAAAAAATACAGAAGCATAAAACTTTCACTTTTTCCTGGACATTACTTATATCTCAGTATGATACAGTGACTACATACAAGAACATTAGGCTGGGGCGCCTGGATGGCGCAGTCGGTTAAGCGTCCGACTTCAGCCAGGTCACGATCTCGCGGTCCGTGAGTTCGAGCCCCGCGTCGGGCTCTGGGCTGATGGCTCAGAGCCTGGAGCCTGTTTCTGATTCTGTGTCTCCCTCTCTCTCTGCCCCTCCCCCGTTCATGCTCTGTCTCTCTCTCTGTCCCAAAAATAAATTTAAAAAAATAAAAAAAATAAAAAGCTAAAAAAAAAAAAAAAAAAAAACAAGAACATTAGGCTGACTGGATTCAAAACAGCCCTACCACTTATCAGACAGGTTACCTCATCTGTAAACTTAGAATAGTACCTATTTCATATAAGTGTCGTTAAGATGATCTATAAATGTGTACGTGTAACAAGCTTGAAACACTGTCATCATACAGAAAGAAACATCAGTTCCGTTAGAGGGGAAAGTGGCAAACAATAAAGATTTCCAAGGAACAGATTTTTTTCTGAGCAAATAACTAATCACTCCGCAACTGAACGGTAGCCTGGCCCGAAAGGGGGGGGGGGGGGGCGGGCAGCGGAGGGGCCCAATGGCCCTAGCTCCGGTAGAGGTCCGGGCTGTGGGGCCCCGTGGGGGGGACACGGCGAACACTGAGCTGCCTCCCGGGGAGTTCAGCGTGAGGAAGACGCTTTCGAGGGACGGGCGGGGTCAAGAGCCCATCGTCGCACGAGAAATAACGAAGGAGCGCCCAGGAAGATAAAGGCCGCACCCCCCGGCGCGAGGGGGAGGGGGAGCGGGGGGGGGCAGGGGGGAGCGGCGGCGGGGGGGGGGGTCAGGCCTGGCACCTGAGGGAGGAAGGCCACCACCGCGTCAGGAGGCGCCCAGCGAAGTCCCTACGGCCCACCCTGGTGTACCAAAGGGCCCCACTCTCGCGTCGGGAGGTGCCCGCCCGCATCCTGTGTTCCCACCCCGGCGTCCAGAGACGCCCACCCAACAGCCTGAGGGGCCACCTCGGCGTCCGGAGAGATCAGTCCCTGCGCCAAGAGGGCCCTACCCAGCGTCAGCGGCGCCCGCTCGGTTGAAGAGCGGGCCGCGGCCCCCGGAAGAGAAAGGAGGAAGAGAGAAGACCGCGGGCTGCAGGTGTGTGGAGGCGGCAGGTACTCACCGACCGGCCGTCGGCCCTCAGCCGAGCCCCTCCCCCGGGGCGCTGCGGGTCGCGAGCGTCCGCAGCGCGTCAGGAGCGCGGGGCCGGCGCGCGCGCAAAGCTGAGGCACCGCGGGGAGGAGGGGAGGAGTCGCGCTCTTGGGCTGGTGGGAGCGCAGGCGCCGGCGTCTGGGGACGGAACCAATCCGCACCGCGGGGGGAAGCCGCTGCCAGGTCGTACCACTGCACGAGGGCTGGGGCTCGCCAAGAATGAGTCGGATTTGAGCTTGGAACACAGATTGCCCTCCCGGCGTTTTGCAGTGTTCTCTTTCGTTGTGTCATTTTTTTTTACACGTTGAGGGAAACCAAAGGGTAACGCTCGAAACACTGCACTGAACCCCTTCAAAGTCTTTTCTGCCACACCAAGCCTCCTCTGGCCCTTTCTTTTCATGTAGAATTATATTGAAATTTTCTGTTCATATGACCACTTGAAAACTATCACCTGATAGTAAATGTGACAATCTGATGGTTTTGAGAAAGGGAGGGAAACTGAGAAACAGAAACTCTTAGGTAACGTGGAGGTATAAAATTAGAACAGCCACTTTGGTGAAATTTAAAATGTATGTTTTTAAATTTTTTTTTTTCAACGTTTATTTATTTTTGGGACAGAGAGAGACAGAGCATGAACGGGGGAGGGGCAGAGAGAGAGGGAGACACAGAATCGGAAACAGGCTCCAGGCTCTGAGCCATCAGCCCAGAGCCCGACGCGGGGCTCGAACTTCCGGACCGCGAGATCGTAACCTGGCTGAAGTCGGCCTCTTAACCGACTGCGCCACCCAGGCGCCCCTAAAATGTATGTTTTATGACCCAGCAACCTCATGTCTAGAAAAATACAGAAAGAAACTCCTACAGGTGTGAACAAGAAGACAAATCCATCTTCGAGCCTGCTTCCTTGTGAAAAATGTAAACAGAAATGTGCAATAAAACAGAGGAATAAAACGTGATATGTTCCTACAATAAAATACTGACAACAAATAAAACTAATAAGTGAGTCCTATACTATCAACATTTAATAGCTCATAAGAGTTATAAATAGCAACATACCAACAAATATGTGCACCGTGAAATGGATTTAAAATACAGTGAAACCTTAAACTGGGAGTAACTTGCTCTGCAAGTGTTCTGCTAAACAAACATTTCTAATAAATTTAGCAATGTCTTCCAATACAAGTTGTACATGATGCTAAATGTCATGTGATCACAGCTGAGCCAATGGTTCTTTTCTCTCTCTCTTTCTCTCTTTGATATTGTGGGTGATCATCTCCCATGCTCAGATGTTCTGTCTAAGGCATTGGTGTTTGGTAGAAATTAGTGATTTTTCAAAATGTTGGAAAGTGCCCACAACTGGCACTAGTGTATTTTTTGTCACTTCAAAGCACCTATAGACAGTCCTTTGCTTTTTCATGCAAGGGTAAGTTTAGGAATGCTTTGCTTCATTCTAGGTCAGGCTGCCTGCAGATATAGACTCCTTCCTCTGCTGCCTTATTGCCAGTTACATTAAATACAGTATATGACAAGAGTAGTCAACATCCTTGCAAGCATATACAATGGCCCCCAGGCAGAACAAGGTTGAAAAGAGAGGCGGTAGGAAGAAGGAGATGATTGTGGTGGAAGTTAAGAAGTAAATCATTGAGAGGTAGAAACAAGGTATGCTAATAGCCAAAACTGCAAGATTTTATAACTCTACGCCTGCATCTTACCCCCAGAGGAGGAGGAAAAGACCGAAGAATCCCTCACTTTAAATGAGATTAGGGAGATGTGTAAAGAGTGGGAAACAATGCAAAATTTTGTAGAAAATCACCACCTGAATAAAGCTGTAGCAGTGCAAGCAATGAACCTGTTTAACGACAGTGCAAGTTTACATTTCTACGAAATACTCAAAAGGAGGCAAAAGCAAGTGTCATTGGATAGGTTCCTTGTTAAAGTTGCATGAAAAGAAAAAGATTCAATTGAGCCAATAGATAGAAGTGATTCCGTTAGTGATAGTGAAAGTCATCCTATACAATAACTCTCCTCTCTCTTATCTCCCTCACACCAGCCAAGGTTTTCAAAAAGTAAGTGCAGGTTGATTTATTTGTCTTTTGTATTTTCTTTATTATTTTGTACCATATTGTAGTAGTGTAATCATTTTTCTGTGAATATTTCCAGTTGTGGAACAAACCATTTGAGTTTCCATTATTTCTTATGGGAAAATTCACTTTGATATATAAGTGCTTTGGATTATAAGCATGTTTCCGTAACAATTTATGCTTGCAAACCAAGGTTTTACTGTACACAGAATCACAGTATATAGTGATTATGGGAAACATATGTGTGTAAGTTATAGAAAATGAACTAGATGGATATGCAGATAAGCACCCTAATAATATAAGGGCAGGAGGAGGGGGTGGAAGTCGGGATGGATTGGAGAGGGGGATAAACAGGACTTCAGATAGATTTGTCATGATTTCTTTTTTTAAAAAAGAAGAAACCTAAAAATAAATATAACAAAATGTTAACAGTTGGGTAATGGAACTAGTTACATTATTCTTAACATTTTCTGTAACATCTAATTCTGAAATGTCCTTTTCTTATCCTCCCAAGTCACACCTCCAACTGATCCTCCAAAACCTCGCTCAACAATTTCTTCCTTTGCCTTCTCTAACCCTGATGCTGAAAAGAGCCCTTGGGTTCACTAAATAGAAATTGACAACAGGTCAAATAGGAGTTACAGACAAGGCTTTATTGGGGCTTATGCTACAGCACAAGGAAGACAACACAAAGGAAAGAATCTTCAGGTAGCTCCCCAAAGAGAGATCAGGGAGAGCTTTCAAGAGGCTTAGTCGGGTAAAGGGTAATGGTTAAGCATGGGGGTGGGGGGTGGAATTCTTGACACGTGGGCACTTAAAGACCATGATCCTTCAAGCCTTGAATATCTAATTAGCTTGTAAAATCTGCATCCTTCCGTGGGATTTTTAGTATTATAAGTGTGAAAAGCCCATGAAAGTCTGTGTTGGTGTCCATCTTAGCACAGACTGGTTTTATCCAGTCTTCCCAGTCTTCATAGTTGCCTCTCTCCTTTCTGTAAACATCTTGTTTCCACATTTCTGCAAGTTATACTACTCAGTAGGCATAGAATTTCAGCTTTTCTTTTTATGGAGACAGCCAAGGAATGCTGGATTTTGTCGTGAGGATTGAAGGGACCTGAGTTTAGTCCCTGCTCTGTTTCATTTCAGGAGACTCATGAATCTCAGATTAGACAACTGCTGTTAGAGACGTGAGCCAGAGCTTACAATATATTATTAATTTAGGTCAAGTACATAAAACAATCACAGACTTTGCAAACAAAATACTGCCAGCCCCCACCAAGAATGAGGCAGAGAGGGCAACCCCTCTACAAGTTAACCCACGAGATCAGGTCCTTCTTAGAACTTGGAAAGGAAACTGCCCAGAGAACCAACTGTTGCCTAAATGGAAGGGTCCCTACAGAGCAATCCTGGCCACTCTAACTGCAGTCAATTTACAAGGAGTCCCTAATTGGGTACATCTTTCCAGATTGAAATTCCTTTCTCCTGAATATCCACAGGCCTATCCAGAAGACCTAGAATCATGCTACTCCTTTGAGCCTTTAGAAGACTTTAAATATCTATTCAAGAAAATGAATTTATAGCACATAAATAATATGGTGGCATGGATTCCTATTTACAATCTTTGTGGCCATAATTCTGCTTGCCCTCTACAGCTTTGCTCAACCCGACTCCCACCCCACCAGAGAAGCACCTTCTCTGTCCCTTTGAGTCTAAAAGGAGAGCCTCCATTACCAAAATGTTCCTCCTGAAAGAGAAGGAAAAACAAGATAAAAACAGGGAGGCAAACCATAAGAGACTCTTAAATACAGAGAACAAACTGAGGGTTGCTGAGGGGTGTTGGGTTGGGGGGATGGGCTAAATAGGTGATGGGCATTTTAAGAAAGCGCTTGTTGGGATGACAACTGGGTGTTACGTATAATTGATGAATCACTAAATTCTACCCCTGAAATCATTATTACACTATATGTTAACTAACTTGGATTTCAATACAATTTCAAATTTTTTTCAAAAATGTTCCTCCTGTTGACTCTAGTCATCTTCCCAGCTAATCTGATCAAGGGTCAACGGCAAGAAAATTCCATTGTTAATACCTCTAGACTCATAGCTTCAGGAAATAATCTTTATAACTGCTTGATCTGTTATAGGCACCCACAGACCAGTCCACAGTTCATACTCATTTTTCCTGATGGGCAATCTTTCAACTTCTCCTTTTTCTTTCACCAGGGTAAGCTAGTCAACCCTCAAAGTTTGCATAATAGAAAATGGAACTTACCCATGTATCTATATAACTCCTATGGTAAACTTAACTTGTCGAGTTCCAGTCCAGTCTACATCGTGCATGGCCCAGAGATGCCAAACTATCGTCTATAATGTCACTATACCAAACAACCAGTGATCTCTGACCTTTCAATAAAGTAAAATTAAAAGATAATACCCTTCCAAGAGGTAAACTCTTATCCCCCAACTGTAATAATTCAAATAAACTCCCCAAAAATTAACTCTAGAAGCAATTTAATTCTAGCATTCCCAACAAAGCATGTATACTACCAGGTTCCCATTTTTTTAAATGTGGAATTCAGCCACCCCCAACTTCCAAAACTCCCTCAGACGGTACATATAAGCTGCAACTGGTGGTAGCCTACCCATGTGTTTCTAACATATACCACCAGGGAGAATGTGCCATAGACAGCATAACTCCAGGTGGAATAACTATATACCTGCTACAACATAAATGTCAAGGTATGCTATTAATCTAATCCTCGTGGGAACTGGAGCCACTATAGAGCTGGTATACCCTTGGGAAGGCTTCACTTACCATGAAGTGACTTGAAGAAATCACACTTTGACCTTGGAAGGGTTGTCTACAAATAGAGGAGAAAAATCGTAGGACCTTCAAGAATCCTTGGTTTCTCTAGCAAATGCTTTTCTGAATAACAGTTTAGCCTTAGATCATCTCCTGGCCAAACAAGAAGGGGTCTGCCATTATTAACATAACCTATGTAAATAACTATGTGAATATTGAAGCAAATATAAGAAACATCTATAAGCAGGCATCCTGGCTACATCAGTACATCCAAAGGACAGACCCTAACTATATATGGTCAACAATCAAAATTGCCTTCTTCGGTCTCTCTTGGTTCTTACCTTTTCTAGGACCATTAATGGCCATCTTGCTGCTACTTATTTTTGGCACCTGTTTAACCTGTTAGTAAAGTTTGTATCTTCTAGACTCCAGCAGTTTCAAGTCAAGTTGATGGTGGCCCAGGGAATCCAGCCCATCCAAATGGTAGAAGACCATAGAAAACCTGAGTCCCTATAAATAGTCAGAATAGGGAGAGGTTTTTTACACGTCCAGATTAAGGACAACAGCCCCCACTCGGTAGGAAGAAGTTTCAGAAGATGAGATCTTCAGCCCCTTCTCCTTAGGAATAAGGAGAGTAAAATCTCTGGAGAAATGAGACAGCAAGAACTAAACTCAGCTCCCTTCAATCCTAAATGCAAAATCCAGCATTCCTTAGCTTTCTACATAAAAAGAAAAGCTGAAACTCCATGTCTCCTGAGTAGTATATCTTGCAGAAATGTGGAAACAAGATGTTTACGGAAAGGAAGAACTCAACTATGAACACTGGTGAAGACTGGATAAAACCAGTCTGTGCCAGGATGGCCACCAACACTGACCTTTCACCGACTTTTCCCCTCATTATAATACTAAAAATCCCACCCAAGGGTAGAGATTTTACATGCTAATTAGGCATGCAAGGCATGAAGAAGCATGACCTTTAAGTGCACAGGTATCAGAAATCCCCACCTCTACATACTTAAACATCACCCTTTTCCCAGCTAAGCCTCCTTAGAGGTTGGTATCATACTTTTTTGGCAACTCCACCAGGACCCCAGGAGGTCTTCTGTCCTCTGTAGGAGAGTGTCTGGGACCCACGGGGAGGGTGGCTGGACGAAACCCCTTCATAGCTGACTAGAAGCTGCCTGAACCTTTGCTTCACTGTCACAGTGCTAGGTAAGTCAGCCTCCAGCATCCCAGGGTTCCCACTACTTCATTCAGGCAATGCTTTACCCTTTGCCCTTCCTTTCCAATTTCCTTCCCTTCTCCTTTAATCTCCCTCTCCTTTTCCACACTCTTCCCCTTCCTTATACTCAACTAATGGGCATGGCCACAAGACAGCTACAGCTTAACTTTTCTCAGCCTACAGGCTGAGAACATGCTCTGTTTGGTTGTTACCTAACCAGCAGAGGTGGGAGAGGCTCACTTTATACCAAGTAGACCTTGGTCAAACAGTCTGTCCCTGAGCAGGGACAAGTGAGAGTGGTGGAGGAATTAGCCTCACACCATATAATAGCTGGAAGTCTGATAGCCACAGGAAACTTTCTCTTTTTTTCTCTCTCCTTTCTCCTTTTATTCCCTGGTTCCAAGTTGTCTGAATAGACACCCATAAGGGATGCAGTGAAACAGCTGATTCCCCTCGTCTGATCACCCCAATGGGCAATGGACAGAGTGCCTCCCTCCACTGGCCCTTGCTTGGCTTCTTTCTTTTCTTCTCGCTTTCCCCTTTTGCTTCTTCTAGCTCCCTCTTCTCTGCCCACTGCCCATTTTCAACCTGGAGACTCCTTGTCTTTTACCCTCTTTAAAATTTCTTGAGAGTTCTCAGGTGTAGCCTGGTGGCTCAATTGGTTAAGCCCCTTAACCAAAAAAAAAAAAAAAAAAAGCAGGAGAGGCAAAAATCCCATGTGCCCACCCTGGCAGGCAATAGGTATGCAGTAGAGGGGTTTCTTTTTTCTTTCTTCTGTCTGATATTAAATCCAGAGATTGCAAACTGGTAACCACACAGGCCTAATGTGGCCTACATTTGTGTTTAAATCAAAGTGTTTTTTGGGGTGCCTGCGTGGCTCAATCAGTTAAGCGTCTGACTTCAGCTCAGGTCATGATCTCGCAGTTCGTGGGTTCGAGCCCCGCATCGGGCTCTGTGCTGACAGCTCAGAGCCTGGAGCCTGCTTCGGATTCTGTGTCTCCCTCTCTCTCTGACCCTCCCCTGCTCATGCTTTGTCTCTCTCTGTCTCAAAAATAAATAAAACATTAAATCAAATTGTTTTTAAAAAAAATTTTTTTAATTTTGTTTATTTTTGAGAGAGAGAGAGAGAGAGAGAGAGAGCAAGCATGAGAGGCAGAGAGACAGAAAGAGAGAGACACAGAATCTGAAGCAGGCTCCAGGCTCTGAGCTGTCAGTGCAGAGCCCCACACAGGGCTCGAACTCACAAACTGTGAGATCATGACCTGAGCCAAAGTTGGACGCTTAACCGAATGAGCCACCCAGATGCCCCATAAATCAAATTGTGTTATGACTCTTGGTTTCTGCTCAGGTCATGATCTCACAGTTCATGGGTCAAGCCCTGCATCAGGCTCTGTGCTGATGATAAAGAGCCTGCTAGGAATTCTCTGTCTCCCTCTCTTTCTCTGCCCCACACTACCTCTCTCTCTCTCTCTACATGAATAAATAAACTTAAAAAAAAAAAAAAAAAAAACACTTCTTGGTACTTCTACCCTCTCTGTCCTGTCTGTGGGGAGAAGAAGTGGATGGGCTTCTCTGTCACTGAGCCAGTCAAATTTGTCACCCAATTAGATCTCATTGTCTTCTGTGAAGACTGTACACTATACTAACACAGACCTGCAGAGGGAAGGGCATTGCTTTCCATGCATTTTATTACCCAATCTACTCTAGACATTAGGAGAAAAATTACAAAAGTTAGAGGCCATCCCTCAGACTCCACTGTCAACCTTGGTGGAAGAGGCCTTCAAGATCTATAATAACAGGGACAAGGCAGAAGGAGTTAATAGATATAGAAGATTGGCCAAAAAGACACAACTTTTGGCTGCCCTAATTCATCCACCACTTCCAGATGACCTTAGGAGACCCAGAAGACCAGACAACTGACAGGGAATTGCCAACCTGGGATGGAACCAAGGTAGTTACTGCCAGAAGCAGGGACACCCAAGGAAAAAGGAATGCCCTGAGCACCCTGCTATGGGATGCCCAAGGGCAGCCCTGGCCAATCCCTGCTTCTTGCTAATATCTTGAATGAGAGTGCACACACCAGTTAAGGAGACCTGAGACCATCCGAGTATAGTTCCCCTGCTTGCTTCCTCAGCTGCTGGGACATTTAATCACCCATAGTATACTGGAGTTATCTGCTGAACGTATTTATCTCTTTTATGAGACTTGTGAGCTTTCTGAAGACATGATCTGTATAACCCCAGCAAGTAGCAAAGAGCCTGGCCAAAAGCAAACACTCAATACATGTTGATTGAATGGAACTGGGAAGGGGGAGATCAGAAAAGATTTCAGTGCAGGGCCAGAAAGTTCCGTTTGGAGCATCTTACTTCAGACCAGCCATTGATAGGCAGCCTCCAAAATGGCCCTCAATCATCCTGCTTTCTAGCATTCACTCTCTTAAGGGTGGGCTATACTTACTAACTCACTTTTAAAAAATATGTAATAAGGCAGAAGTAATGGGATGTCATTTCCAAGACTAGGTTATAAAAAGACTAGGTTTCCTTCCTGGGCATTCTCACCCTTTGCATTTGCTCACTTTGGGGGACTCCAAATGCCATGTCATGAGACAGTCATGTGGAGAGACCCATGTGTGGGAGAGAATTCCACTACTATCAATACCCCAGCCCCATAAGGTGACAGCTTAACTACAACCTCATAAGAGACCTTAAGTCAAAGGCACCACCTGGCTAAGCTATACTCAAATTCCTGATCCACAAAAATTATATTAATTATTTGAACCACCAAGTTTTGGGGTAATTGTTATATAACAACAGATAACTAATACACAGCTTAGAAGAGGAAAAATTAGAAAATAACAGGGTGAGAGCTCTGATCATATATACCTGGAAAGCATTCAACTTCTGGACTTTCTGTAATGTGAAATACTAAGCGTCCTTAATTTTACATCAGTATGTTTTGTTACTTGCAGTAAAAACATCCTAATTGATATAGTTCTGAATGTCCAGCGGTAAAGGAATGATATATCACATAGTATAGTATATTCATATAATATAATAACATAAAACAATTAAAAGAAGTGAACCAAATCTGCATGTGTCATTATGGATACATCTCAAAACATGATATTAACTTTAAAGAGCAAATCGCAGGATGATGCAAGCTCTGGGAGAATAGGGACTTTATTCTGTGCATTGCTGCATCCCCAGGACTTAGAAGAATACCCAGTGCCCAGCACAGATGGGAGGAGAATGAATGACACTCTCAGCATGATTCCACTTATGTGAATACAAACTCTTATACAAATATCACATTTTTTTTTTTAAGTAACAGAACATGTAGAAGTATTTTCATAGGCCTGGGAGGATACTTGGATACATAATGAGCATAAAGTATAGGATACTTCTGAAAAGGGAGCTAAACATCTAAAATTGGGATCAAAGAGAATTTTACCATAGCTTTTATGTCCTGATTTTATTTTTATAACTATTGTGTGATTAAAAATGAATGAACTGTAGGGGTGCCTGGGTAGCTCAGTTGGTTGACTTCGGCTCAGGTCATGATCTCACAGTCCAAGAGGTTCAAGCCCAGTCTCAGGCTCTGTGCCAATGGCTCAGAGCCTGGAGCCTGCTTCGGATTCTGTGTCTCCCAGTCTCTCTGCCCCTCCCCTGCTCACACTCTGTCTCTCTCTCTCAAAAATAAAATAAAAACATTAAAAAAAAATTTTAATGAATAAACTGTATATTTTTTTAATTTTATTTTTTATTTTTTTAAATTTACATCCAAATTAGTTAGCATATAGTGCAACAATGATTTCAGGAGTAGATTCCTTAGTGCCCCTTACCCATTTAGCCCATCCCCCCGCCACAACCCTTCCAGTAACCCTCAGTTTGTTCTCCATATTTATGAGTCTCTTCTGTTTGTCCCCCTCCCTGTTTTTAAAAATTTTTTTTTTCAACGTTTATTTATTTTTGGGACAGAGAGAGACAGAGCATGAACGGGGGAGGGGCAGAGAGAGAGGGAGACACAGAATCGGAAACAGGCTCCAGGCTCTGAGCCATCAGCCCAGAGCCCGACGCGGGGCTCGAACTCACCGACCGCGAGATCGTGACCTGGCTGAAATCAGACGCTTAACCGACTGCGCCACCCAGGCGCCCCCCCCCCCTGTTTTTATATTAGTTTTGTTTCCCTTCCCTTATGTTCATCTGTTTTGTCTCTTAAAGTCCTCATATGAGTGAAGTCATATGATTTTTGTCTTTCTCTGACTGACTAATTTCACTTAGCATAATACCCTCCAGTCCATCCACATTGTTGCAAATTGGCAAGATTTCATTCTTTTGACTGTCAAGTAATACTCCATTGTATATATATATATACCACATTTTCTTTATCCATTCATCCATCAAGGGACATTTGGGCTCTTTCCATACTTTGGCTATTGTTGATAGTGCTGCTATAA
Organism: Puma concolor; assembly: GCF_028749965.1. Lineage (NCBI taxonomy): Eukaryota > Metazoa > Chordata > Mammalia > Carnivora > Felidae > Puma > Puma concolor. The sequence continues at coordinate 66,803,709 of NC_141667.1, forward strand.
ACATGGGGGTGCATGTGTCCCTTCAAAACAGCACACCTGTATCCCGTGGATAAATGCCTAGAAGTGCAATTGCTGGGTCATACGGTAGTTCTATTTTTAGTTTTTTGAGGAACCTCCATACTGTTTTCCAGAGTGGTTGCACCAGCTTGCATTCCCACCAACAATGCAAAAGAGATCCTCTCTCTCCACATCCTTGCCAACATCTGTTGTTGCCTGAGTTGTTAATGTTAGGCATTCTGATAGGTGTGAGGTGGTATCTCATTGTGGTTTTGATTTGTATTTCCCTGATGAAGAGTGATATTGAGCATCATTTCATGTGTCAGTTGGCCATCTGGATGTCTTCCTTGGAGAAGTATCTATTCATGTCTTTTGCCCATTTCTTCACTGGATTATTTGTTTTTTGAGTGTTGAGTTTGATAAGTTCTTAATAGGTTTTGGACACTAACCCTTTATCTGATATGTCACTTGCAAATGTCTTCTCCCATTCTGTCCGTTGCCTTTTAGTTTTGCTGATTGATTCCTTTGCCGTGAATAAACTGTATATTTTAAAACAAAGTAATCACCAGAGACCTTTTAGTGATTGCTGCATCCAAGTTACCTAACGTTTCTGTGCTAACCTCTCCTTCTAAAGCTTCTCTTGCCATTTCTGCATAGAATTTCTTGTCAGGTGGCTCAGTCAGTTAAGTGTCCAACTTCAGCTCAGGTCATGATCTCACAGTTTGTGAGTTTGAGCCCCATGTCAGGCTCTGTGCTGACAGCTTAGAGCCAGGAGCCTGCTTTGGATTCTGTGTCTCCCTCTCTCTCTGTGCCCCTCCCATACTCATGCTCAGTCTCTCCCTCTCTCAAAAATAAATTTAAGGGGCGCCTGGGTGGCGCAGTCGGTTGAGCGTCCGACTTCAGCCAGGTCACGATCTCGCGGTCCGTGAGTTCGAGCCCCGCGTCGGGCTCTGGGCTGATGGCTCAGAGCCTGGAGACTGTTTCCGATTCTGTGTCTCCCTCTCTCTCTGCCCCTCCCCCGTTCATGCTCTGTCTCTCTCTGTCCCAAAAATAAATAAACGTTGAAAAAAAAAATTAAAAAAAAAAATAAATAAAAAAAATAAAATAAAATAAAATAAAATAAAATAAATTTAAAAATTAAAAACAAAATAAAAAATAAATTTTTAAACCATTCTCTACTATACAGAACTAGGACTCAGAGAAGTGGCTGACTCCACGGAAAGTACAAGATGAGCCCAGATCATCCGTTTGTGCAAGAAAGTAAAGAAGTGCTTAAAGAAAGATGAGAACATGTCAAACATACAGGAGTCAACCTGAAGGGGTTCCTAGGCTCAAATACAGGACAATATAAAAATAAAAATAAATAATGATAGTCATAGACTGTAACTCACTGAATAAAATAATAATTTGAGTCTATACTGATATAAATACATAAATAAATAAGGGAGAAGGGACAGTTCTTCCATTAGGTAGAAGGTCAATTAATAAATGTAGAATGAATGACAAAATTATAAAACCACCATTTGGCAACCAACAGAGTAAAATTAAGGCAGTGTCATCAATGAATATTAAAACTAGTGGATGCAAGGTTGATAACTAACAAGATATTTATATAATCTTGAAAAATTTCTTCACAAAATAAGTATTAATTACAAAGGGGAAAACAGTAACTTTACAATAGAGAAAACTGGTGGGCACCACCTTAATCAAATGATCAGAGTTATCACTAGTGATGAGGCACATCAATGTCATGTACAAGCTGATATGATGCCTGTGGTATTGCTGCCAAAATGCATACACTTTAACCATAGAGAAACAGAAACAAACCCAAACTGAGGGACATTCTATAAAATACCTATTTTTCACTCTTTAAATATATCAGTGGCATGAAAGACAAAAAAGCCAGGAATTCATCCAGATTAAAGAAACTAGAGAGACATGACAACTGAATGGAATATATGATCTAGAATTCCCTTTGGCTTTTATAAAGGAAAGGATTGATTGGGACATTTGAATAAAGTCTATAGATTAAGTAACACTATTGTGTCAATGTGATTTCTTTTACTTTGATAACTATACAGTGATTATATATGAAAAGGTCCTTGCTTTTGAGAAATTTACACTGAAGTATTTAGAATTAAGTGGCAAAGTGGCATCATGTCTACAACTTGATCTCAAGTGGTTCAAAAACATCATCTATAAAGCAAAAGTAGAAACAATGATAGAACTAAAGAAGTAAATTTTAACATTTGGGAAATCCCGATGAAGGTTATATGGGAATTCTTTGTACTAGTCTGTCAACTTTTCTGTAAGTCTAAAATTATGCCAAAATAAAAAGTTTAAAAAAACACAGTTAAGTTACACGATGACTCTGATACAAAGACTCCAATTGCCACCTATAATACCCAACTGCAAAATTTTGTCTTTACATAGACTGCCTCATTTTTCAAATTAATTGATTTTATAAATAACTTATAATCTTTAACTTTTAAAATAGCTGTATATCAATAAATTACCACTTGTAATCTCTCTCAAACATTAGGAACCAACATAGAATCATGTTTGGAAAAAAGAATTCTTCTATTAAGCAAAGTAAACACTGATTTAGCTCAATTTCCACTTCACAGTTTGAGAAATTGAATCACAGTGAGAAAAGGTGGCTACTGATTTGCCCGAAGTCCCATACAAAGTTGGGACTGTCAAACACATAAAGTTAACCCACAAGAAAATGTTAACAATAAATAAGCACTAAAACAAATGTAGAGCATCACTAACAATTAAATATAAAATAAAAGTCCCACAGCACATTTGTTAAATTAGCAAGAACAAATAAAACAGACAAAACTCAATGGTAACAGGACTGTGAGAAAATAAGTATATTTCTTCATTGTGAATGCGCTATAAACAATTGTAATCTTTCCAGAGAGAAATTTGGCAATAGCTGTCAAGAATCATAAAAATGATCATACTCTCAACCCAAGTAATACCACATTGGGGAATACATCTCAAGAAGATGATTCAAAAGAGAGAAGAACAGACTTGAACAAAGATGATTATAGCCAAATTGTATATTATATTTGCTAAAAACTAGAAACAATCCAAATGCTCACCCATGGGAGAGAGGCTAACTTAAAATAGGCCATGGTAGAGCAATACAATAACAGTTATTACATTACCACACAACAACAAGAGGACCTTGTAGGAAGTGTGGCAAAAACCCTATCAAGTAAGGATACGTTAAAGATGGTGGAATCCCAAGAGACCCATACACAGTGCTGACAGCTAACAGACAATGTGTACATAGGTATGAAAGAAACAAAGAATTTGTAATTAGTAGATAATCTAGAGTCAGAATCTTTTAAAAAAAAAATACATGATTTTTATTATTTAATGAAATCCGTGTACAGGAGAAATGGGAGGGGTGACCATGGCCAGAAGTCAGTGACTGCCTCTCAATCCTGACACACAATGTGACAGGTTCTCTCTCTTTTTTAAAAATAACTTCATTGAGGGGTTCCTGGGTGGCTCAGTCAGTAGAGCACTGGGCCTTCTCAAGGTGGTAAGTTTAATTAAGCCCCACATTGGGTGTGAAGCCTACTTAAGGGGTGCCTGGGTGGCTCAGTTGGTTAAGCCACCTACTCTTGATTTCAGCTCAGGTCATGAGCTCATGGTTCATGAGTTTGAGCCCTGCATTGGGCTCTGAGCTGGCAGCATGGAGTCTGCTTGGGATTCTCTCTCTCCCTCTCTCCCTCTCTCTCTCTCTTCTCTCTCTCCCTCTCTCTCTCTCTCTGCTCCTCCCCTATTCATGCTCTCTCTCTCTCTCTCTCTCAAAATAAATAAACTATAAAAAAATGTTTTTCAAGCCTCTGACAATAGTCTTAAGGACAAAGAGTAAATGAAGAAATCAAACAATCTATTAAAAATTCAGTGAGAAAAGTGAGACTGCAATATCTGAACCAAGAATGCTCTGCTCCCTCCCCTCCACCTCCCAGCTCAGTAAGGTAGAGTTTGCTCTACAGACTGCTACAGCCAAGAACACAGGGCACCCTTCCCTCAGCTCATGGTCAAAGGCTTCCTTCCAAGGAGGAGCAGGACATCAATTTCTCATTCTGTCTCCAGCAACCTGTTGCTGAGGCTAAGTCCCGGAAAACACAGTTGGGAAGCTGAGAATCCCCTCACCTAGCCCCTGGTCATGCTGAGAATACTAGAGCCCTGATCACCTTGCCTGAGCTCATGAAACACAGTAGTTCTAAAGCCATGACCTCAGCCCCTCTGGCCAATTTAGTAGTCTTTAAAGTTTTAGCAACCACCTTTAGCCCATGTGATTAAGTAATTAACCTTTCTTTGTATATCTGTAGATCATGCATTGTTCCCAAGAAAGACTCTGAACCAAATCTGCTTGCACAATTTCTGAGCACCTTGATAATTTCTGTAGCTGGCACAATTGAGTCTGCATGCAATCAAGAAGTGTTACAGACCTGTGTGCTCCCCCCCTTTACTGATTAACTGCCCTAAAGTTCCTTTAAAAGTCTTTGGGCCAAGCAGAAACCTTGGAGTTGCTTTTGGGACAAGACTCTGCCTTCTCCCAGGGGGCCAGCTACCTGAATAAAGCTCATATTCCTTTCAAGTCAAAAACTCATCTCTTGAATATTGGCTTTTTGAACTACAGGCAGCTGAACTTGGGCTTTTTGATAACAGTTCCACATCAGGATAGCAAGCCAAGAGGTCCTAGACCCTAGAGTAGGAGCATTACTCAGAGAGAAGCTTGTCATTGGTCCTATTTTCTACAGCTCCAGAGCCCCGGTTTAGAGGAACAGGTAGCTCCTAATCTCTTCCTAAAGTAAGCGACTTCATTTACAACAAAGTTTGGAGAAGTTCAAGGCTAAGGGTGCTCACAAGAAAAGCAGTGGTTGTGGTAAAAGTTAACTGGAAAGAAAATTGAGATGCAGGATAAATTACAGGCCAGTCAGTCTACAGGAAAAACCCAGGGAATAACAAAGCTGGAAGGAGTCAAAATAGATATCAAACACTGACCTCAGGAACTATTATTTCAAAGGAGCCAGAATTTGATTGGATAAATCTACAGAGCAATTTATACCCCAGGGGATTGTTTAAAACAATACAGCAATCAGCTGGCAATTAGAACAATTCAACAACTGGGTAGGATCAGGAAAAGAGAGGAATAGAGTCCTATCAAAATCACTATCCTAGGGTTACTGTGGACATATCAAAAGCTATGTCTCCCTGAGGAACATCAGAGGCTTTACACTGATGTGGGGGCCTGGAAAGTAGACTTCATTAAAATAATCCAACCAATCACCAAACAAACAAGCAAATAACAGTAAGTCCCGGAGGGTTGAAGGGACCAGTACTCAGAGTTGCTATATTAGTCAGGGTTCTCCAGAGAAATAAAACCAGTAAGAGATGAGAGAGAAAAAGATTTTAAGGAATTAATCCACAAAATTAAGAAAGACAAGTCCCAAGATCCTAAGGGTAAGTCAGCAAACTAGAGACCTAGGAAAGCTGATGGCTTTAGTTCCATTTAAAGCTCAAAGGCCTGAGAATCAGGAGAGCCAATGGTGTAGTTCTCATCCAAAGGACAGCAGAAATTCCTAGAGAGAAAGCAGGCAACAACCTCTTTGACCTCGGCTGCAGCAGCTTCTTACTCAACACGTCTCCAGAGACAAGGGAAACAAAAGCAAAAGTGAACTATCGGGACCTCATCAAAATAAAAAGCTTCTGCACAGTGAAGGAAACAATCAGCAAAACTAAAAGGCACTGACGTAATGGGAGAAGATATTTGCAAATGACATATCAAATAAAGGTTTAGTATCCAAAATCTATAAAGAATTTATCAAACACAACACCCAAAAAACAAATAATTCAGTGAAGAAATGGGCAAAAGACCGGAGTAGACACTTTTCCAAAGAAGACATCCAGATGGCCAACCAACACATGAAATGATGCTCAACATCACTCATCATCAGGGAAATACAAATCAAAACCACAATGAAATACCACCTCACACCTGTCAGAATGCCTAACGTTAACAACTCAGGCAACAACAGATGTTGGCAAGGATGTGGAGAGAGAGGATCTCTCTGGCACTGCTGGTGGGAATGCAAACTGGTGCAGCAACTCTGGAAAACAGTATGGAGGTTCCTCAAAAAATTAAAAATAGAACTACCCTACGACGCAGCAATTGCACTTCTAGGCATTTATCCACGGGATACAGGTGTGCTGTTTTGAAGGGACACATGCACCCCCATGTTTATAGCAGCACTATCAACAATAGCCAAAGTATGGAAAGAGCCCAAATGTCCCTTGATGGATGAATGGATAAAGAAAATGTGGCATATATATATATATATATATATATATATATATATAGACACACACACACACACACACACACACACACACACACACACACAGTGGAGTATTACTCGGCAATCAAAAAGAATGAAATCTTGCCATCTGGAGCTACATGGATGGAACTGGAGGGTATTATGCTAAGCAAAATTAGTCACAGAAAGGTAAATATCATATGACTTCACTTATATGTGGAATTTAAGATACAAAACAGATGAACATAAGGGAAGGGAAGCAAAAATAATATAAAAACAGGGAGGGGGACAAAACAAAATAGACTCTTCAATATAGAGAACAGAGGGTTGCTGGAGGGATTGTGGGAGGGGGTATGGGCTAAATGGGTAAGGGGCATTAAAAAATCTACTCCTGGGGCGCCTGGGTGGCGCAGTCGGTTAAGCGTCCAACTTCAGCCAGGTCACGATCTCGCGGTCCGTGAGTTCGAGCCCCGCGTCGGGCTCTGGGCTGATGGCTCAGAGCCTGGAGCCTGTTTCCGATTCTGTGTCTCCCTCTCTCTCTGCCCCTCCCCCGTTCATGCTCTGTCTCTCTCTGTCCCAAAAATAAATAAACGTTGAAAAAAAAAAATAAAAAAAAAAAAAATCTACTCCTGAAATTGTTGCACTATATGCTAACTAACTTGGATGTAAATTAAAAAAAAAAAAATTAATGGAGCGCCTGGGTGGCTCAGTCAGTTGAGCATCCAACTTCAGCTCAGGTCATGATCACGGTTAGTGAGTTCCAGCCCCACGTCAGGCTCTGTGCTGACAGCTTGGAGCCTGGAGCCTGCTTCAGATTCTGTGTCTCTCTTTCTGTCCCTCCCCTGCTCACATTCTGTCTGTCTCTGTCTCTGTCTCTGTCTCTCTCAAAAATAAATATTAATAAAATTATAGTAAATTAAAAAATTAATTATTAAAAAAAAAAGGGACAGCAGAATTGAGATCCAGGAAAAGACAATGTTTTGGTTCAAGTCTGAAGGGAAGAAAAAAAGCTAATGTCCCAGTTTGAAGGCAGTTGAGTAGCAAGAATTCTCTCTTACACAAGGAACGTCAGCCTTTTTGTTCTACTCAGAACTTCAACTGATAGGATGAAGTTAAACCACATTAGGGAGAGCAATCTACTTTTTCAGTCTATTGCTATAAATGTTAATCTCAAATTAAAAATTTAAAAACGTCCTCACAGAAACACCCAAAATAAGGTTTCACCAACTTTCTGGATACCCTATGGCCCAGTCAAGTTGACATATAAAATTGACTATAACAGTTGCTATAATAAATTATTTAAAAAAAAAAAACAGTTTCCAACAAAAAATTTACAAGACATGCAAAGAAATAGGAAAGTATTACACTGGTAAAAGTGGACAACAGAAACTGAGAGCAACCAGAGTTCAGATACATCAAAAAAAAAAAAAAAAAAAAAAAAAAAACTTTAAAGTAGCCATCCATCCGTATTCACAGAACCAAAGAAAATAATAAAGAATAAAGGAAACTATGATGACAGTGTCTTATCAAATGAAGAATATCCATAAAGAGATAGAAATCATTAAAAAAAAAAAAAAAGGAACCAACTGGGGGCGCAAGGGTGGCTCAGTCGTTTAAGTTTCCAACTTTGGCTCAGTTCATGATCTCATGGTTCCTGAGTTAGAGCCCTGCTTTGGGCTATGTGCTAACAGCTCAGAGCCTGGAGACTGCTTCAGATTCTGTGTCTCCCTCTCAGTCTGCCCCTCCCCCACTTGTGCTCTGTCCTGTCTCTGTCTCTCAAAAATAAATAAAAACATTAAAAACAAACCCCAGAAATTATGAAGTTGAAAAACAATAACTGAAATTTAAAAATCACTAAGGGGACATAACTGTGCAAAAAAAAAGAATAAGCACGGGTGGCTCAGTCAGTCAGTTAAGCTTCTGACTCTTGAATCCGCCTCAGGTTATGATCTCACAGTTCATGAGATGAAGAGTATGATCTCACAGCTCATGAGCTAACACACGAAGCCTACTTGGGATTCTCTCTCTCTCCCTCTCTCTCTGCTCCTTCCCTCCTTTCACTCTGTCTCTCAAAATAAATAAATAAACTTAAAAAAAAAAAAAAAAGAATAAAGGGTACTGGGTGGCTCAGATGGTTAAGCACCCAACTCTTGATTTTGACTCAGCTCATGATCTCATGGTTCGTGAGTTCCCCATGTTGGGCTCTGCACTGACAGTGCAGAGCCTGCCTGGGATCCTCTCTCTCCCTCTCTCTCTGCCCCTCCCCCTGTTCTCTCTCTCTCTCTCTCTCTCTCTCTCTCTCTATCATAAATAAATAAATAAATAAATAAATAAATAAATAAATAAGATAAGCAAACTTGAAGATAGATTAATAAAAGTTATGCAAACTGAAAAACAGAGAAAAAGAATAAAGAAAAATAAACAAGAACCTCAGAGAAATGTAGGGCAACACAAAGCATACTGACAAACATTTGATTAAAGTAGCAGAAGGGGAAAAGAGAAAAGGGAGAGCAACAAGTATTTGAAGAAATTAATGGCTGAAAACTCACCAAATTTATAGAAAAATAGTAACTTACATATCCAGGAAGCACAACAAATTCTAGGGAGGATAAATGTAAAAGGGTCCATGGATACTTCATAGTAAAAATGTAAAAAATCAAAACCAAGGAGAAAATCATAAAAGCACCAAGAGAAAAGACAGTTTACATACAAGGGAACCCTGATAACAGATGACCTCTCAGCAGAAACAATGGAGGCCAGAGGCACTGGCATAATATATTCAAACTGCACAAAGAAAAAAACCTGTCAACCAAAGTCCTGTATGAAGCAAAGCTACCTTTCAAAAAAGAAGCGCAACTAAACGTTTTCCCAGACTAAAAAAAAAAAAAAAATCTGACAGAACTGTTACTAGCAGACCCACCTCACAGGAAATATTAAAGGAAGTTGTTAAGGGTAAAAGCAAATAACTACAGATGATAATGTGAAACTACATAAAAAAGAATTGGTAAGGGTGCCTCAGTGGCTCATTTGGTTAAGCGTCCAACTCTTTATATAAGCTCAAATCATGATCTCGAGGTCATGAGATCAAGCCCCACGTCAATCTCAGCATAGAGCCTGCTTGGGATTCTCTCTCCCCTCTCTCTGCCCTGCCCCCCACTCAGATGCGTTCCCTCTCATTCTCTCTCTCTCTCTCAAAATAAATAAACTCCAAAAAAAAGGAAATGACAAGTGTAAATCTAGATGCATCAATAATATTATATGAGAATGGGCTAAATACTCTAATCAAAAGTCAGAGATTGTCAGACTGGATAAAAAACATCCAATGATATGCTGACTCTACACACTATTTCAAATATAAAATTAAACTGAAACTAAAGGATGTAAAAAGATATCATGCACACAGCAGCCATAAGAAAACTGAAATGGCTCGAATGATATCATACAAAATAGACTAAAACAAAAAGGCTACTAGAGACAAAGAAGGATATTTTATAATGGTAAAAAAAGATCAATACATCAGAAGATATAACAGTTACAAACATCATGCATCTAAATAACAGACATAAAATATATGTGGCAAAAGCTGACAGAAATGAAAGGAAAAATAGACATCTCAACAATAAAATTTGGAGAATCTAATACCCTTCTTTCAATAATGGATAAAACAACTAAACAGATGATCAATGAGGAAAAGAAAACTTGAAAAACACTATAAGGCAACTAGGTCTAACAGACGACTATAAAACACTCCACCCAACAACAGAATATACATTCTTCTCAAGACAACATGGGACATTCTCTAGGAGCAATCTTATGATAGACCATAAAACAAATCTCAAAAAATTTAAAAAGATAAAAATAATTCAAGGTATATTTTCTACCATAATGGAAAAAATTAGAAATCAACAGCAGAAAAATATTGGGGAGACATACAAATACATAGAATTTAAACAATGTATTTCCAAACAATCAAAAAGTCAAAGAAGAAATTAAAAGGGAAATCAAAAAAGGGCCCTAGTTGGGATGAGCACTGGGTGTTGTAAGCCAATTTGACAATAAATTATATTCATTTAAAAAAAAGGGGGGGGGCTCTGGGTAGCTCAGTTGGTTAAACATCTGACTCTTGCTTTCAGCTCGGGTCACGGTCTTGAGGCTTGTGGGATCAGGCCCCACATCAGGCTCAATGCTGCAAGCGCAGATTCTCTCTCTCCCTCTCTCTTTGCCCCTCCCCTGCTCACACTCTCTTTCTCCCTCAAAATAAATAAATAAACTTAAAAATAAAGGGAAATCATAAAATACTTTGAGATGACTCAAAATCAAGGCACAACATATCCAAATTTAAAATATAGCTAACACAGTAGTTAGAAGGGTATTTATAGCTATAATGCTATTACTAAGAAAGGAAAGAGGGCACATGGCTGGCTCAGTTGGAAGGGAATGCAACCCTTGATCTCGGGGTTGTGAGTTCAAGCCCTAGGTTAGGTGTAGAGATTACATACATACCTATATGCATACATACATACATGCACACATATATACATAAAGGAGAGAGATCACAAACCAATAACCTAACGTTCCACCCTAACACACTGGCAAGGGAAGAGCACACTAAACAACCTAATGCAAGCAGAAGGAAGGAATAATAATGAATAAAGCAAAAAATAATAAATAGAGAATATAAAAACAGCAGAGAAAATCAATGATATTAACTGCTGGTTCTTTGAAAAGATCTACACAATTGACAAATATTTAATAAGACTGATCAAGATAAAAACAGAGGTAAATTACTAGAATCAGAAATGAAAGATGGAACAATACTATTGACCTTGCAGAAATGAAAAGGATTATAAAAGAAAACTATGAACAATTGTAGGCCAAAATTTTGATAAATTATTTGGCATGGACAAATTCCTAGAGAGACACAAACTACCAAAACTGGCTCAGAAAGAAATAAGACAATTTGAGTAAGACAACCCAAAGAACGGGAGAAAATACTTGCAAACCATATATCTAATAAGAGATTAAGGTCCAGAAAATATATTTTTAAAAACTTTATATCTCAACAACAACAAAACACAAACAACCCAATTCAAACAAAAGGTCTTAAATAGGCATTTCTCCAAAGATGATATGCAAATGTCTAATATGCATATAAGGGGTGCCCTGAGTGTCTCAATTGAACATCTGACTCTTGATTTTGGCTCAGGTCATGACCTCATGGTTCATGGGATCAAGCCATGTGCTAGGCCCTGTGCTGGCAGCACGGAGCCTGCTTGGGATTCTCTCTCTCCCAATCTCTCTGCTCCTCCCCCACACTTTCTCCCTCTCAAAATAAACATTTAATATGTGCATAAAAAGATGCTCAACAATATTAGTCAAACCAAAACCACAATGAAATACCACTTCACACACATTAGGATGATTGTTATTAAAAAAGTGGAGGGGCACCTGGGTGGCTTAGTCAGTTAAACATCTGACTCCTGATTTCACTCCTCATGATCTCACAATTCATGAGTTCAAGCCCCCCATTGGACTTTACACTGACAGTGCAGAGCCTGCTTGGGGTTCTCTCTCTCTCCCTCTCTCTCTGCACTTCCCTGCTCATGCTCTCTCTCAATAAATAAATAAATAAATAAATAAATAAATAAATAAATAAATAAATAACTTTTTAAAAAATGGAAAATAAAAAGTGGTCAGGATGTAGAGAAATCAGAACTGTATTACATTGCTAGTGGGAATGTAAAATGGTGTAGCCACTGTGGAAAACAGCTTGGTAGTCCCTCAGAGAGAAACACAAAATTACCAGATAATCCAGCAATTCTGCTCCTTGGTATACACCCAAAATAATTAAAAGCAGGGACTCATTGGGGTGCCTGAGTGGCTCAGTCAGTTAAGTGTCTGACTTTGGTTCAAATCATGATCTCACAGTTTGTGAGGTTGAGCCCTGGGTTGGGCTCTGTGCTGACAGCTCAGAGCCTGGAGCCTGCTTTGGATTTTGTGTCTCCCTCTCTCTCTGCCCCTCCCCTGCTCATGCTCTCTCTTTCTCTCTCTCTCTCTGTCTCAAAAATAAAATAAAAACATTTTTTTAAAAATTTTTAAAAAGCAGGGACTCATAATATCCAATGTATATAAAGAACTCATATAATTCAGTAGAAAAGAAGCAAATAATCTTATTTAAAAATGAGCAGAATATCTGAATAGACATTTTTCCAAAAAAGACATACAAATAGTTGACACACTCATGAAGAGGTGCTCAATATCACTAATCATCAGGGAAATGCAAATCAAAACCACACTGAGAAATCACCTCATATCTGTTAGAATGGCTATTATCAAAAAGACAAGAAATAACAAGTGTTGTCAAGGATGTGGAGAAAATGGAACACTTGTGCATTGTCGGTAGGAATGTAAAATGGTGTAGCCACTGTGGAAAACATTTTGGAGGTTCCTCAAAGAGTTAAAAATAGAATTACCACATGATCCAGTAATTCCACCTCTGGTTATATACTCATAAGCAATGAAAGCAGAACCTCAAAAAATATTTGTAAATCCATGTTCATAGCAGCATTATTCACAACAGCTAAAACAAGGAAGCAACCCATGTGTCCACTGACAGATGAATAGATAAGCATAATGTGGTATAAACATACAATGAAATATCACTCAGCCTTGAAAAAGAAGGAAATTCTCCAATATGCTACAAGACGGATGATCCTTGAGGACATTATGCTAAATGGAATAAGCCAGTCACAAAAATACAATCACTATATGATTCCTTTTATAAAAGGTACTCCCAAGTTATCAAAATCATACAGACAGAAAGTATAATGGTGGTTGCCAGGGGCTGGAAGAAGGGAGGAATGGGGAGTTATTGTTTAATGGGTAGAGGGTTTCAATTTGACAAGACGAAGAAAGCTCTGGAGATGATGATTGCACAGCAATATGAATGTATTTAATACCACTGGACACTTAAAATGGTTAAGATATGGGCTGGGGCGCCTGGGTGACGCAGTCGGTTAAGCGTCCGACTTCAGCCAGGTCACGATCTCGCGGTCCGTGAGTTCGAGCCCCGCGTCAGGCTCTGGGCTGATGGCTCGGAGCCTGGAGCCTGTTTCCGATTCTGTGTCTCCCTCTCTCTCTGCCCCTCCCCCGTTCATGCTCTGTCTCTCTCTGTCCCAAAAATAAATAAACGTTCAAAAAAAAAAAGAAAATTAAAAAAAAAAAAAAAGATATGGGGTACCTGGGTGGCTCAGTTGGTTAAGCATCTGACTTCAGCTCAGGTAATGATCTCCCAGTTTGTGCCCTGCATTGGGCTCTGTGCTGACAGCTCAGAGCCTGGAGTCTGATTCTGATTCTGTGTCTGCATCTTTCTCTGCCCCTCCCCACTCATGCTCTGTCTTTCTCTGTCTCTCAAAAATAAATAAACATTAAAAATATTTTTTTTTGTTTTAATAGTCAAGATAATGGGGTACCTGGGTGGCTCAGTCCGTTGAGCATCCAACTCTTGGTCTCAGCTCAGGTCATAATCTTGAGGATCATGAGATCAAGCCCCACATTGTTATCAGTGCAGAGCCTGCTTGGGATTCTCTCTCTCCCTCTCTCTCTGTCCCTCCACCACTCACACACACACTCTCTCCTTCTCTCAAAATAAATAAACTTATAAAAAGTGGTTAAGATAGTACATTTTATGTTATGTGTATTTCACCACAATTAAAAAATGGAAAAACTCCCACAAATTCATTATCTTCTCCTCAAAACCTATATACCTGATATATTTCTTAACTCTGTTTTTGGTTTTTTAATTGTCAAGTTAGCTAATATACAGTGTAGTCTTAGCTTCAGGAGATTCCTGTGATTCACCACTTACATACAAAACCCAGTGCTCATTCCAATAAGTGCCCTCCTCAAAGCCCATCACCCATTTTCCCTACCCCCCCCCCAAGCTCCCCACCCCCATCAACCCTCAGTTTGCTCTCTGTATTCAAGAGTCTCTTATCGTTTGCCTTCTGTCAATGCTATTAATACCCAACCATTAAGAGTCAAAATTCCCTTACCTTCCTAGTGCTTATATTTCAATGATTACATTCTAGTTCCTTCATTTACTCAACAAATATTTACTGAGCTTACTCTGTCTGCCACTGTGCCAAATGGTAAATATATATATATATATATATATATATACACACACATATATATATACACATATATATACACACATATATATACACACATATATACATGTTTATATATATATGTATATATACATATATACACACATATATATACATGTTTATGTGTATATATATATATATACATCTATGTATATGTGTATATATATATGTCTATATATAATAACAAGTCCTTGCCTAAGGTTATTGTCGAGCTGATTCCAAATTTATATGATATATTATTGCCAAGGCAATCTTGAATAACAAGAAAAACAAAGTTTTAGGAAATATGCTACCAGACCTCAAGATGTATTATAAAGCTATAGTATAGCTTTATATGGGCAAATAAACCCATGAAAGACAGCATGGTTCTGGTACAAATGTAGGCAAGCAGAATATTTTTTTTAATGTTTATTTATTATTTTGAGAGAGAGAGCATGAGTGGGAGAGGGGCAAAGAGAGAGGGAGACACAGAATCCAAAGCAAGCTCCAGGCTCAGAGCTGTCAGCACAGAGCCTGATGTGGGGCTTGAACTCACAAACCATGAGACCATGACCTGAGCCAAAGTCAGCCACTTAACCAACTCAGCCACCCAGGTTCCCCTGGCAAGCAGAATATTGATACAGAATAGAGAATCCAGAAACAAACCCACACATACACGGACACCTGATATGTGACAAAGTTGGTACCTTAGTGCAGTGGGGAAAGGCTGATCTTTTTTCTTTTTTTTTTTTTTAATTTTTTTTTCAACGTTTTATTTATTTTTGGGACAGAGAGAGACAGAGCATGAACGGGGGAGGGGCAGAGAGAGAGGGAGACACAGAATCGGAAACAGGCTCCAGGCTCTGAGCCATCATGGGCTGATCTTTTTTCAATAAATGATGCAGGATCAAATTAATGTCCACATGGGGAAAAAAGTGGATCTTCATCCGTACCTGACACCATACCCAAAAATCATTTCTAAGTTGTTACTAATCTGTGAAAGTTTGTTAAACAGTAAGTTTTAGAAAATAACATAAGAGAATCTCTCCAAAACATTAGAGTATGCAAATATTCCTTAAACAGGACCCAAAGCACTAGTCATTAAAAAAAAAAAAAAAAGAAAAACGGACTATGTTAAAATTAAGAATTTCTGTTCATCAAAATAAATGATAGAAGAGTGAAAAGTCAAGCAGAGATTGGGAAAGGATATTTTAGTGTATTCATATGTATACATATATCAACAAAGGATTTGTATCCAGTGTCCTTTTCTTGGGAGGAATAAGGAGGCAGATAATCCAATAGACAAATGGACAAAAGGGGGAGCCTGGGTGGCTCAGTCGGTTGGTCATCCAACTTCGGCTTCGGTCGTAATCTCACAGTTGGTGGTTCAAGCCCCGCATTGGGCTCTGTGCTGGCAGCTCAGAGCCTGGAACCTGCTTTGGATTCTGTGTCTTCTCTCTCTCTCTGCCCCTCACGTTCTGTCTCTCTGTCTCTCAATCTCTCAAGAATGAATAAACATTAAAATAAATAAACATTAAAAACATTTTTTTAATGAAAAATGGACAAAAGAATCAAACATGCACTGCACAAAACAGGAAACCAAATGGCAAATAAACCCATGAAAGGGTGGTCAGCTGCATTAGTTATTATGTATGTAATACACAACCACAGATAATTTTATTACATACCCACCATCAACGCTAAAATGAAAAACACAGACAACATCAACTGTTGGTTAGGATACAGAACAACTGCTGATAAAAGTATAAATTGGTAGAACTACTTTGGGAAATTGGTAGTTTCTACTGAAGCTGAACATATGCTTGCCATACAAACCAGTGATTCCACTCCTAGGTGAATATACATCTGAAATGAGTACAAAAGTATATCAAAAGACACATACAACAATATTGATAGCAGCAGTTTACATAATAGCCAAAAGCTAGAAATAAATCAAATACCCATCTGTGGTACAATGGGTAAATTATTTGTGGAATATTTACTATAGAATACTATGTAGTAATAAGAATGGACAAACTACAACTACATGCAATACTATTGATTAGTCTCACAACTATTAGGAAAGAAAAAGCAGACACACACCCACACATAAACACATACAAATATACTGTATGGTTCCATTTACATAAAGTTCAAAAACAGGTAAAATTAATCTATGATGTAAGAAATCAGGAGAGTCACTATCCTAGGGTAGGTGTTGGTGGTAGTCACAGAAGGGTGGCACAAGAAGGACTATTTTGGTGCTGGTAACAAACATTACATTTTTTTTTCTTTTTGATATATATTTTTTTACTTTTTATTTTTTATTTTTTTTAATTTACATCCAAATTAGTTAGCATATAGTGCAACAATGATTTCAGGAGTAGATTCCTTAGTGCCCCTTACCCATTTAGCCCGTCCCCCCCCCCACAACCCCTCCAGTAACCCTCAGTTTGTTCTCCATATTTATGAGCCTCTTCTGTTTTGTCCCCCTCCCTGTTTTTATATTATTTTTGTTTCCCTTCCCTTATGTGCATCTGTTTTATCTCTTAAAGTCCTCATATGAATGAAGTCATGTGATTTTTGTCTTTCTCTGACTAATTTCACTTAGCATAATACCCTCCAGTTCCATCCACATTGTAGCAAATGGCAAGATTTCATTCTTTTTGATTGCTGAGTAATACTCCATTGTATATACATATACCACATCTTCTTTATCCATTCATCCATCAAGGGACATTTGGGCTCTTTCCATACGTTGGCTATTGTTGATAGTGCTGCTATAAACATGGGGGTGCATGTGTCCCTTCAAAACAGCACACCTGTATCCCGTGGATAAATGCCTAGTAGTGCAACGGCTGGGTCATAGGGTAGTTCTATTTTTAGTTTTTTGAGGAACCTCCATACTGTTTTCCAGAGTGGCTGCACCAGCTTGCATTCCCAGAATGTTACATTTCTTGATCTTGGTTCTGGTTATACCAGAGCATTCTCTCTATGAAAATTAACCAAATTATCATTTGTGTACTTTTCTATATGTATATCATACTTCAATAAAAATGAACTTTAAAAAGGGGCACCTGGGTGGTTCAGTGTGTTGAGCATTTGACTCTTGACTTTGGCTCAGGTCATGATCTCATGGATCAGGCTACCTGCAGCTATAGACCCCTTCCTCTGCTGCCTTATTGCCAAGTTACATTAAATACAGTATATGACAAGAGTTTATTAATACCATAGTCAACACCCATGTGAGCATATACAATGGCTCCATGCAGAAAAGGATTCCATTGAACCAACAGATAGCAGTGATTCCATTAGTGACAGTGGAAGTTGTCCTACATAATAACCCCTCTCTCTTGTCTCCATCATATCAGCCAGGAAGGTTTTCAAAGGTCAGTGTAGGCTACTTTATTTTCCTTTACATTTTGTATTTTCTTCATTATTTTGTATTACATTGCAGTATTGTAATCATTTTTATGTGAATATTTTTTGGTTGTGGAATGAATCATCTGAGTTTGCATTATTTCTTATGGGAAAATTTGCTTTGATATACAAGTGCTTTGGATTATAAGCATGTTTCTGAAATGGATTATGCTCACAAAGCAAGGTTTTACTGTAAATAAAAAAAAAAATTTAATGTACTTAAATAAGTAAAACAAGTTTACATTGTTTTTAAAACTGAGGAAGATCTCTATAGATATGCATAGGGGTCTCCCAGTATATACTTATATATATAAGAAAAAAAGACCAAATACAAATCAAAAGAGACACAAAACACATTAATGGTTACCTAGAGATAGGAATGGGAATGATGCAAAAGTGCATAAAGTTTCTTTCTGGTGTGATGGCAATGTTCTAAAATTACATTGTGGGTAGGGTCACACAACCCTATAAATAGACTAACAATCACTGAAGCATACCCTTTAAATACAAAAATTTTATGGTATGTAAATTATGCCTTAATAAAGTTTTTTTAAAAGATCAAATGTATATATTATATACATAAGAGAATGTAGGAGGGAGTTAGAATATGTATTTGCTTGGATTTGCAAAAGGAAATGATAAAAGGATAAATGAATAAAAATGATTACTTTTACAGAATAAAGGAAAAAGAGGTAGCAAGGAGGCAGGAATGGGCAAAAGGCAGTTTTGAACTTTGGTTTATGTTTATGCTTCTCCTAGCCAAAAAAACAAAAAAACAAAAAACAAAAACTAATTTTTAAAAATTCCTTAAATTGAGGGTGCTTGGGTGGCTCAGTCAGTTGAGCATCCAACTTTGGCTTGGGTCATGATCTCACAGTTCACTCTAGATCCTCTGTCTCTTTTCTGCCCCTCCCCCACTTGCTCTTTTTCTCTCAAAACTAAACATTTTTTTTAAATTCCTTAAATTGAGGGGCACCTCGGTGGCTCAGTCAGTTAGGCATCCGACTTCACAGAGCCTCGCATCTGGCTCTGTGTTGATAGCTGAGTGGGGAGCCTGCTTTGGATTCTGTCTCCCTCTCTCTCTGCCCCTCTCATGCTTGTGCTCTGTCTCTCTCTCTCTCTCAAAAATAAACATTAAAAAAATTTTTTTTAATTTAAAAATTCCTTAAATTGAAAATAAAATAGGAATAAGTTAACCAGGGGGTGGCTGACTGGCTCAGTCAGTTAAGTGTCTGACTCTTGATTATGGCTCACGTCATGATCTCACAGTTCATGGGTTCAAGCCCCGCATCAGGCTCTGCACTGACAGTGAGAAGCCTGCTTGGGATTCTCTGTCTCCCTCTCTCTGTGCCCTTCTCTCTCTCAAAAATAAATACATAAACATTTTTTTAAAAATAAAAATAAGTTAATCAAACTGAGTATCAAATTGGTAACCACCTAAAGAAAAGGACTTTAGAAAAAGTCCTTTTGACTACAGTATTTGACTACACATCCTAAGTGGGACACAATCCAAGAACAAAAAGATCTCTAAAGAAATTTCAAACTTTTATCAGCACTTTTATTATCTGTAGTAATTTCAGATTTAATATTTTAGACTTTGTTTTATAGTATACATTAAAGCAAAGAAATAATTATGTTAATGATATTAGGAATCAAGATTTTTTTTTTTTTAATTTTTTTTTTCACCGTTTATTTATTTTTGGGACAGAGACACAGAGCATGAACTGGGGAGGGGCAGAGAGAGAGGGAGACACAGAATCGGAAGCAGGCTCCGGGCTCTGGGCCATCAGCCCAGAGCCTGACGCGGGGCTCGAACTCACGGACCGCGAGATCGTGACCTGGCTGAAGTTGGACGCTTAACCGACTGCGCCACCCAGGCGCCCCAGGAATCAAGATTTTCAATAAAAGACATTTATATATATAATTTGAAACTAAGGGAATGAGGGGCACCTGGGTGGCTCAGTTGGTTAAGCATGTGTCTCTCTCTGTCTCTCAAAAATACATAAATATTAAAAAAAATTTTTTTGAAATCAAGGAAATGAAATGAAAACACCCTGATGTTAAACTTGAATGGAAAACACCAATATGAACTAATTATTTTAATGTTTTTTTTTGTTTGTTTATTTGTTTTTGAGACAGAGAGAGACAAAGCATGAACGGGGGAGGGTCAGAGAGAGGGAGACACAGAATCTGAAACAGGCTCCAGGCTCTGAGCTGTCAGCACAGAGCCCGATGCGGGGCTCGAACTCATGGACTGCGAGATCATGACCTGGGCGGAAGTCAGCCGCTTAACCGACTGAGCCACCCAGGCGCCCCTAATGTTTATTTTTAAATTCCATCCACCAAAATGGACTAGCAGCAATGTCTCCCCATTAACAAAGGGTTTTCTATCATCCAGATTGTAATGTCTAACATCATTCCCCACTAAAAATGAACAAACAAAGAACACAGGGCTTCTTAGAGGAATGGCTGAATCAAGTTCTGGTATGTAAAAAGTACAAGATGAGCCTAGACTATCTTATTTGTGCCAGAAAACAAATAAGCTTCCGAAGATTTGTAGGGTGATATCAAAAGGATCAAAATTAAAAATATATATATTGGAACGAAAGATCAATTAATGGGCAGAGTAATAAAAATCTGAGGTTCAGGGGCACATGGGTGGCTCAGTTGGTTAAACATTCGACTTTTGCTTTCGGCTCAGGTCAAGATCTCATGGTTTGTGGGACTGAGCCCTGCATTAGGCTCTGTGATGACTGTGCAGAGCCTGCTTGGGATTCTCTTCCTTCACTCCTCCCCCACTTGCGCGCGCTCTCTCTCTCTCAATATAAATAAATATTAAAAAAAAAATAATGGAGTCCAAATGGGTAAGGAGAACATCCATGTAGGAGAGTTGCCAAGAGTGGAGAGTAGTATACATGTAGGATAAAAAGAACATCCTGCAGACCAGCAGCCTGGCACAGAATATCAAAGCCTGTGCATGAAAAGGAGGTTATCTGCATAGGAAGCCAGCCCAGTTTGAGAAGTCAGAGCCTGAATGGAGTAAGAAAGATTTCTCCATGGAGGGGTAGCCTATCTGGGGATGTCAGGGTCTGAATAGGGCAAGAAAAGTCGATCCAGAATGGGTGCCGTAGCTGTGTCTACTGAGAGGTCCCAAGAGCAGCAACTCCCCAATGGCAATGAGCATACCTAGTGCCTAGCCTATGGTTTCTAAGTATCATTCTCCACTAAAATGATCCAGGATTCTTTGGAGAAATGACTGATTCCATTTCATTACATGGATGGGGCAGATTAAGTATGAGATGAGCCTGAAGCATCTTGTTATGCCAGAAAGCAAAGAAGTATGTAAATAAAGGTAATGAACCTATCAAAAGGAATTGAAGGGGCACCTAGGTGGCTCAGTTGGTTAAGTCTCCGACTTTGGCTCAGGTCATGATCTCACGGTTCGTGGGTTTGAGCCCTGCATTGGGCTCTGTGCTGATAGCTCAGAGCCTGCAGCCTGCTTTGGATTCTGTGTCTCCCTCTCTCTCTGCTCCTCCCCCATTCATGCTCTGTCTCTCTCTGTCTCAAAAACATTTTTTAAATGTTTAAATAATTATTAAAATAATTATTAAATTATTAATAATTTAAATAATTAAATAATTAATTTGAATAATTAAATTAGTTTAAATAATTAATAAAATAATTATTAAAAAATAAACATTTTTAAAAACAGGAAATGGAAAATAACAAGTTTGGCAATGATATAGAAAAACTGGAACCCTCATGTGTTGCTGGTAGGAATGTAAATTGGTATAGCTGCTGTAAAACATTAAAAAGTATGACAATTCCTCAAAAAGTTAAACATAGAATATACATATGATTCAGCAATTCCATTTCTAGGTATATAACCAAAGGAGTGAAAGCAGGGATTTGAACAGATATTTGAACACCAATGTTCATAGCAGCATTATTCACAATAGCCAAAAGGTGGAAGCAATCCAGTATCCATTGAGTGATGAATGAATGGGTAAACAAAATGTGGTATGTATACATATACGTTTGTATGCATATATATACACACAATGGAATTTTATTCAGCATTATGAAAGAAGTAAATTCTGATACATAATACACTTTGGATGAATGTTAAAAACATTATGCTAAGTGCAATAAGCCTAACACAGAAGGACAAATATTCTGATTCCACTTATAAGAAGTACCTAGAATAATTAAATTCATAAAGACAGAAAGTAGAATAGTAGTTATCAAGGGCTAAGGGGAGTGGAGAATGGAGAGTTACCATTAAATGGGTACAGAGTTTCAGTTCAGGAAGATGAAAACTTTCTGGAGACAGACCCTGGTGATGGTTGCACAATAATGCAAATTACCGAATGCCACTGAACCATACGCTTAAAAATGGTTACGTTGTTAAATTTTATTATTTATATTTCACCAGCATTTTATTTTTTTAATTATTTTTAATTATTTTTTATTTTAGAGAGAGAGAAAAAGAAAGAGAAGTGGGGAGATGGGCAGAGGGAGAGGAGACAATCCTAAGCATGCTCTATGTTCAGCTGGGAGCCCGATGTGGGGCTTGATCCCTTGGTCCTGAGATCATGACCTGAGCAGAAATCAAGAATCAGATGATCAACCAACTGAATCACACAGGCACTTCTATTTTACCAGAATTAAAAAAAAAAAAAAAAAAAATTCCATGAAGGCAAAACAGGACATTTTCTGACAATCAAAAACTGAGAGGATGCCTGGGTGGCTCAGTTAGTTAAGCATTTGACTTTATGTCAGGTCATGATCTCAAGGCTGAGCCCCGCATATGGCTATGTGCTAACAGCTCAGAGCCTGGAGCCTGCTTCAGATTCTGTATCTCCCTCTTTCTCTGTCCCTCTTCTGCTCATGCTCTGTCTCTCAAAAACAAATAAACATTAAAAAAAAAAAAAAAAAGCTGAGAGAATTCATCATGAGCAGACCAGCACTATAAGAAATACTAAATGGATATTTTTAGTCTGAAGGTAAAATGAGCCAGATGGAAACATGAAACTGCAAAACAGAATGAAGGACACCTCAAAGGGTGGCTAAGTTGGTAAATATAAATAAAAACTGACAATTTAAAACAACAACAAAAATAACATCTTGTGGATTTAAAACAATGCATTGAGGGGGCGCCTGGGTGGTGCAGTCGGTTAAGCATCCGACTTCAGCCAGGTCACGATCTCGCGGTCCGTGAGTTCGAGCCCCGCGTCAGGCTCTGGGCTGATGGCTCAGAGCCTGGAGCCTGTTTCCGATTCTGTGTCTCCCTCTCTCTCTGCCCCTCCCCCGTTCATGCTCTGTCTCTCTCTGTCCCAAAAATAAATAAACGTTGAAAAAAAAAATTAAAAAAAAATAAAATAAAAATAAAACAATGCATTGAAATAAATTGACAACAATAACAAGAAAGCAGTAAGTGTTAAATGACTTTTTTTTTTTTAATGTTTATTTTTGAGACAGACACAGCATGAGCAGGGGAGGGGCAGAGAGAGAAAAAGAGACATAGAATCCGAAGCAGGCTCCAGGCTCTGAGCTGTCAGGATAGAGTCCAACACGGGGCTTGAGCTCAGGAACCATGAGATCATGACCTGAGCCGAAGTCGGATGCTTAACTGAATGAGCGACCCAGGCGCGCCTAGAGTGACACAATTTTAAAGTTCTAGCATTTTCAGGAAGTGTGGAAAATGCTAATTTAGTATTGTAACTGTGAGGAGTTAAGGATGCATGTTATAATCTCTAGAGCAACTACTAAAAGAATAGTCATATCATGATCAAATATCTAAATAGTTAAATAACAATAAAAAACAAAGGATAAAAATGATAGTAAATATTGTTGAATAGGGCACCTGGGTGTTTCAGTCAGTTAAGCGGCCAACTCTTGATTTCAGCTCAGATCATGATTCCATGGTTTGTGGGATTGAGCCCCGAGTGGGCCTCTGTGCTGACAGCACAGAGCCTGCTTGGGATTTTCTCTCTCCCTCTTTCCCTGTCCCTCCCCAGCTTGTGCACTCTCTCTCTCTCTCTCTCTCTCTCTCTCTCTCTCAAAATAAACAAATAAACTTGAAAAAAAATTTAAATATATATTGTTCAATCCAACAAAAGGCAAAAAAAAACAAAAAAAACAAGAGAATAAAGGAACAAAGAAGAGATGGAGTGAATAGAAAACAAATAGTAAAATGGTAAAAACAACCTCACTATATCAGTAACTAAATTAAATGAAAATGGACTAAACACTCTAAAAGAAAAAGATGGACTAGATTTAAAAAAATTTTTTTTAACTTTTATTTATTTTGGGGGGGGGCACGTGGGGAAGGGGCAGAAAGAGATGGAGAAAGAGAACTCCAATCAGGCTCTGCACAATCAGCACAGAACCCGATGACCATCTCGAACCCACGAACTGCGAGATCACAACCTAAGCCACAGTCAGACACTTAACTAACTGAGCCACTCAGGCACCCCTAGATTTTTTTTTAATGCTTATTTTATTTTTGAGAGAAAGAGTGCAAGCAGGGGAAGGTCAGAGACAGAGGGAGACACAGGATCCGAAGCGGGCTCTGCACTGACAGCAGAGAGCCCAATGCAGGGTTCAGATTCATAAACCATGAAATCACGACCTGAGTTAATGTTGAATGCCTAACAGACTAAGCCACCCGGGGGACCCCAACAGACTGGATTTTTAAAATTCAACTATATGCTATACAGAGATACATCATCAAGTTCAAATATATAACTTTAAATATAACATCATCAAGTTCAAAAGAACATAAAACAACAGGATGGAAAAATAAATATTTTTCCACAGAAAAGATGTGGCTCAGCTAAATTAATATCAGATAAAGTAGACTTTCAATAATAAGTATTACTAGAGATAAGGATAAGACACTGATAAAAGTGTCTAACTGAAAATAAGATTTTCCTATTATATATTCAGAAATCAAACACGTGAAGCAAAAAATAACAGAACCAAAAAGAGAAGTAGACAAATCCACAGTCACAGCTAAAGATTTGAACACACACACACACACACACACACACACACACACACACACCTCAGTAATCGATAGAACTAAATAAAAATCAGTAAGGATACAGAAGATCTGATCACATTATCAACCACATTGACACAATTAAATATTTATATGACAGTATGCCCAACAACTGCAAAACATGCATTCTTTTCAAATACAAATGTAATGTTCACCACATAGACCATATGCTGGACATAAAACAAATCCAAAGAGATTTCAAAAGACTGAAGTCTTACAGAGTATGTGCTCTGATCACAATGGATTGAATTAGAAATTAATAACAATGAGAAATCTAGAAATGCCCCAAATATTTGGAAATTAGCAACTCATTTATACAAATTTCAAGAGTGGGCAAAACTAATCTATAACGACAGTATTCAGGATAATGATTTCTTTTGGCTGAGAAGAACAGTCAGCATTCAAGGACTTGAAATGTCCTATATTTTAATATAGGTAGTGATTATACAGCTCTATTTATATATAAAAATTTATTCAAGATTTGTACTTATATACATTATTCCATATAAACTATACCTCAATAAAAAAGTAATCAGAAAAATAGAGAGACATTAAATTCCCTAGGACCTAACAAAATATCTAGTTCATGCAGGATGCTTAATAAATGATGCATTAAAAAAGGAAAGAGAGATAAATAGAATGAAAAGACCTACCATACATTTAATACCATTTATACCCACTAGATTGGCAAAAGATAAAGAAGTGTGACAGTACCAAATGCTGGAGAGAATGAAAATCAATAGGAACTCTTATCCTTTGCTGATGAGAATATAAATTGATACAATCACTTCAGAAAACAATCTGGCAATAGCTCAAAGTATAGCATTCACATACACATACCCTACCAACTGGCAATTCAATTCCTAGGTGTATACCCTGAGAAACTCCTGTCCAAGTGCACCAGGAGTTAAGCATAAGAGTGTTGGGGGTGGGGGTGGGGGTGGGGGCACCTGGGTGGTTCAGTCAGTTGAGCATCCGACTTGTCTCAGGTCATGTTCTCACAGTTCATGGATTTGAGCCCTGCACCAGAATCTGTGCTGTCAGCACAGAGCTCACTTTGATCCTCTGTCTTCCTCTCTCTCTCTCTCTCTACCCCTCCTCCACCTTCTCTCTCTCTCTCTCAAAAATAAATTAACATTAAAACAAATTTTTTTACTTAAGGGCGTCTGGGTGGCTCAATTGGTTGGGTGTCCTACTTTAGCTCAGGTCATGATCTCACCGTTCCTGAGTTCAAGCCCCCACGTCAGGCTCTGTGAGGACAGCTCAGAGTCTGGAGTCTGCTTAAGATTCTGTATCTCCTGGGGTGCCTGGGTGGCACAGTTGGATAAGTGGCTGACTTCAGCTCAGGTTGGGCTCTGTGCTGACAGCTCAGAGCCTAGAGCCTGCTTTGGATTCTGTGTGTGTGTGTCTCTCTCTGTTCCTCCCCTGCTTGTGCTCTCTCTGTTTCTCAAAAATAAGTAAATGTTAAAAATTTTTGTTAAAGTATAAGAGACTCTTAAAAACTGAGAACAAACTGAGGGCTGATGGGGAGTGGGAGGGAGGGGAGGGTGAGTGATGGGTATTGAGGAGGGCACCTGTTGGGATGAGCACTGGGTGTTGTATGGAAACCAATTTGACAATAAATTTCATACATTTAAAAAAAATTTTCTTTTGTTAATAAAAAAATAGGTGGGTTGATAATTTCTAGCTCAGATTAGATGATGAATTCATGGGTGTTCATTATATTATTACTCTTTATAAGTTACATATAATATTTTTATATGTATTAAATAATGATAATTTAAAAATTTTTAATAAGGAAAAGACAGTAGAAAGTGTTATAGAAGTATGGAGAAATGAGTTATTTACTTCTTCCTAGAGGAAGAGAAGAAGTCTAGGAGAATTTCATTTAGCAGGTGTGTTAGGGATCCACATGATCACCCAGGTTTGATGATCGACTCAAGGACTCATAGAATTCAGTATACAGTTGCACTCACAGCTATGATGTATTATAGTCAAAGAATACAAAGCAACATCAACAAAGTATGTCAAATGGACATGACAATATGGTGGAAGGGCATTAAAGGCAGTGGGAACAGTACACACAAAGGAAAAGAGCTGTGAAAGGATGCCCCAGCCAGAGAACAAACCACAAGGCTGAAAAGTCCTTTCAGTGTGGCTGGAGCACAGGTGCTTTGGAGAGTATTAGAAAAGGAGAGTGGAGAGGGAAGGAGTTAGACTATAGAGTCAGACTCTTATACCAGGTAGGACATTTTAACCTTGTCCTATAAGCAACAGGAAGCCATTAAGTATTGTCTGTAGGAGAGTATAGTACAGTGCCTGTCTGTAGTAAACTGCTTAAGTCCTCCAAAAATTAAAATGCTGAACTCCTAACCCTCAATGTGATGCTATTAAGAATTGGGGCCTTTAGGAACTAATTAGGTGATGAGTGTGGAGCCCTCATGAATGAGATGAGTGACCTCATGAAAGAGACCATAGAGAGCTCTCTCACCCCTTCATCCATGTGAGGACAGAGGGAGAAGATGGCAGTCCATAAACTAGAAAGACAGTTCCCACCACACACCAGATCTACTGGTACTTTGATCTTGGACCTTTCAGCCTTCAGAACTATGAGAAATAAATTGTTCTTTAAGCCCTACTATCTACTTTATGGGAGCCCGTATGGACAAACATACTGACATATAATAGAGTAGGCCCAAAATAAAGCCTGTTGATGTGATGTGACTCAAATTACTATGACAGTTCAAGATCTTTACTGATTTCTTGACAGTTCTTCAGCAGAGATGACAGAGCTTCACTGGATCATTTTAAACCATTCTAGGGGCACCCAGGTGGTTCAGTCAGTTAAGCATCTGACTCTTGATTTCAGCTCAGGTCATTATCTCACAGTTCTTGAGTTCAAGCCCCAAGTCAGGCAGTGCACTGCTGGCACCTGTTTGGGTTTTCTCTCTTTTTCTCTGCCCCTCCACCAACATGCACACTCTCTCTCAAAATAAATACATACACATCTTTTAAACAAATAAATAAACCACTCTAGATTTCCTTGGATACATTAAACTAAACTAGATCCATAATCAAATGCACAATTAATTGAAACTGGTTCTAGAAACTGGGGGATCTAAAACTCATTCTAGAAAACTGGGGTTTAGCTTTACCAAAATGGAGCCTAATATCAGTTTGTGAAATTATCAGAAAAATACAGCATTCAGAATAAACCAGTAACAGCTACTATTTACTTTGTGCCAGGCAATGTGCTAAGTAGTTTATGGAGATTATTTTGGTTAATCTTCACAATCACCATTTAAAGTAGGTATCATTTCCAAATTTTATAGTTAAAGAAGCAGACTTACAAATGTTAAATAATTTACCTAAGGTCACATAGGTCATGACTGCAGAGTGGAGCAGTTGATGTCAGGCTGAGTACTTCATGGCTTTAATTGATGTCCTGTTTATTTCTCAGAGATTATAGGGGCTAATCCCAATACTGCTTACCTCAGACACTGTCAGGGTGTAAAACATCATGGCCATCCATTGCACCTCACATGGCTCTGAACATCCATCCCTCCTGCCCCAAGGGTGGCTCAGCAGGGTTAGAATGGTTGGAGTTGCTGGACCACCACTGGGGTGAGAAGAAGCTGCCATATCTGTTTACTTTAACTTGACATATACATATGCCCATTTTCTAAATGGGCTGTGACAAGAAAAAGTTGGAAAGCTCTACTTGAATCTAATCCTCCACCTTCCCCTCTTTCTCAAAACCCTCTGGAAATCCTAATCCATGATCAGCAAACTCCCCTATATGTAGGCCACTTTCAGGCAAACAGGCTTGAGCAATGGAACGTGGAAAGGGCCCACAACTGCCACCTGACTGAGTACAGACAGGAGGAGACTCACCTCAAAATATCCAGAGGCCCTAACTAACCAATGGGCTACTTACAACTAGGCACAGTTACCAAAAAACGTAAAATTCCGTAAATTGCCATGCTTCCTCACCTTCCCTCCTTAAAAGCAGCCCCCTCCCGCTGCCTTGTTGCAGACAGCCTCTCTGCTGTCTTGCTCACCCACTACCATGCTACCTTGTGGTGTATTCAATAAACTTCTATCTCCTTTGTTCTGCCTCAGTGAATTCTTTCACCTCCTATGCAACCTGCTTGCTTCCAACCAATCATTGCCCCACATTTGGAGACCCTCATCTAATTGAGAGACACACCATTTAGACACCACACCCTAGACCTTCAATCTGTCTTTGGAAAGTCACAGATGTAAAACCTGGCATCTCCTAAAGACAAGGCTTCCCTGTAACCCTGAAGTCACTATAAAACGACCCACCCTGGGGTGCCTGGGTGGTTCAGTCAATTAGGCATCCGACTTCAGTTCAGATCATGAGCTCACAGTTTGTGAATTCAAGCCCCGTGTTGGGCTCTGCGCTTACAGCTCAAAGCACAGAGCCTGCTTCAGGTTCTGTGTCTCCCTCTCTCTCTGCCCCACCTCTGCTTGTGCTCTTCTCTCAAAAATGAATAAACATTAAAAAAATTTTTTTAATATAATAAAAAATAAAATAAATAAAAATAAATAAAATAAAATAACCCATCCTGAGAAGTAGACTAGGATTGCAGCAAAGATGTGCCCTCCTTCTCTCCCCTGCCCCCAGCATAGCTTTTCCAGTTTTCCTCAAGAGCAAACTCTGCTGTTTTGGACCAATCTCAGATTCTGACTCAAACCATGCTTGTTAACATCCTGTTAGTAAAACCTAAATTATGGTCATTTCTAACAACTAGAAATGTGTGCACAGAGCTGAGAAGTTGAAAGCCTCATATGAGGTAAGTCAGAAACCATCAAGACCCCCACAGCTGTGGCTTCATCATCCCACTCCATTCACACTGGCCTTGGTTGTTTTACTAATCATGTTGTTGTTGTTGTTGTTTTCTGTATTTTATTAAGCTTTGACATCTTTGAAGACTAGGGTGGAATGGCCCCTCTCAGGATTAGGCAAACGACTAAACACACATTTCATATGCAAATCAACCAATCCAAAGTCAGCATCTCCAGCCATCTCTTTTATCTAACTCACACACCAAGCCAATATTCCCCCTTTCCTAAATCAGCCCAAAGTTAGGTACCAGACTACTAGGGGTCCACTCCCATAGCCTGGAGCCCTGCTATAATTATTCAAACTAGTCAATCCTCAACTTCTTACCTAGCCCCACCCATTCCTTCCGGTGTTGACTACAATAAAGGCTCTGGGCCATGCTCTTGGCTGTTCTTTCTGCCTCCTGACCAACCCTGGCACTTTCCCTGTGTACTGTGGTTCTGCATGGCATGGCATAACCCTTCCTCTTGGGAAGTGTGCATAATAAAACTCTCAATGGCTCTGAACTCTTATCAGCATTCAGTCACCTCTATAAATCCCAGGTACAATCAAAACAGTTGTCACTTCTTACTATAGCAGTTAACACATACTGTATGATATTATGCATACGATAGATAATTTCACCTTTAGAGTTTAATCTCCCTGAGAACAAGAGCCATAGTTTACTAAGCTCTGTACTATGGGTTTGCATGCCCAAGAACATACACAATCAGTGTTTACTCAAATGAAGAATCTGCCGAACAGTGGCCAATTTGTCCCTTGGCAAAGCCATTTCCCTGGGATTGTTCTTCTCTCATAGCAACAATACACAGAACATGTTGGGAAGTGGGTCTCATTTTCCACAGGGAAGAAATAAACGCCAGCCCGAAATACAAGGCATCACATGCACTGTCAAGTTCCAACAAGGAGTCCAGGCCTGGGCCATTACTGAAAGCACTTACACAAGGACAAAGCAGAAAAAGGGCTATTCAGACACTCAGTGCCATAGCTCAGGACTCTGCCTCAGTGGCACAGAAAACAAATCATGGTAGCATTCACTGGAGAATAAATCTAAATTGTTTTCAGGGGCGCCTGGGTGACTCAGTCAGTTAAGCATCCAACTCCTGGCTTCAGCTCAGGTCATGATCTCACAGTTTCATGAGTTCAAGCCCCGTGCAGAGCCTGGTTGGGACTCTCTCTCCCCCTCTCTCTGCCCCTCCCCCACTCATTCTGTCTCTGTCTCTCTCAAAATAAATAAATAAATAAATAAAAATAAATAAATATTTTTGAGCATCTAATTAGATGGGAGCAAGGGGAGGGGGACTGTATTTTGCTCCATTGTGTTAAATATATATGCTTGAATTCTGGGATTTTGACTAAAATGTCCTCTATACCTTGGGATTTCTAGTGAATAACTCGGGCTATGGAAATTTGGATAAGTAGAAACTTTCTTTAAGATTAATAAGTAATGTACAGTCCTTGGTTTTTAGGCTGGTCATCTGGTACTGACAAAAGGACATGGATGTGCAGTCTGAGGACTGGTGTTCAAGTATGGACTCTGTCATTAACTAGCTGTGTGACCCTGATAAAACTTTCACTTCTCCCAGTCTGTTTCTTTACTGTCCAATAAGAAAGAATCCTTCATAGGAAAACCACTCTGAGGATTTAATGTTATAATGTAGGTTAAAGGTGCTTCATAAACTATAAAACACTGCATAAACATCAATCATCTATTACACTATAGAGGAGTCAGGCATGAAGGCTGCCACTAGCTAATGCTCAATATTTACAGTATAAATAAGTATCTCTTGCTGGTCAGCTGTGTGATCTCAGGCAAGAAACCTGTCTCTTTCTTTTTTTCTTTTTGCCTCCTCTGATATTACTTCTCCCTTGTTCACTGGGCTCCAGCCACAGTGTTCTTTTTCCTATTCCTTCCGACAGAGCAAGTTCACTCCTGCCATAGGGGCTTTGTACCTCCTGTTCCCTCTCCCTGGAACATTCTTCACCAGTTCTTTACATGGCCTCCCACTTCTCATCAATCAGGCTTAGGTAAAATGTCATTTCTTTAGAGGCTTCTCTGACCACCCTGACTAATGTTTCTTGCACATCATTCACCCAATATATATTCGTTTTATGTTCTTAGTACTTATTACAATCTGTTGACTTATTACACTCTCCTCCAGTAGAATAAAAAACACAATACCAGAGATTCCCTTTCTGTCTTGTTCACCATTGTATTCCAATGCTCAAAACAACATCTAACTCATAATTAAACTCTCAATAAGCATTTGAATAAATGAAGTTGAAATAAGGTAATTATATCAAAAATTTCACTGACAGATATTTTATATGTACCTATGAGAACCCAGGCTCTATTTCAAGGTGCTGGAGTTCCATCTGAGAACAAAATAGACAAAAATCTCTACTTTCTAGGGGTGTGCCTACTAGTGGGGAAACAAACAAAAAAGATAAAAAGTAAAATCATACTATGTCTGATAATGTTAAGTGTTAAGAAGGAAAAAATAATAAAGCAGGAAAGAAGAACATGACGTGTTTTAGATAGGGTAGCCAGAGAAAGAAGTGAAAGACTGAGCCATGAGAATATATGGGGAAAATGCAATCCAGGTGGTCAGGGTAACTGGGACAGTAATGAAGATGTCGGAGGCTAACACAGTAGGAGATAAAATCAGGGAGGTTAAAGAAAGTCAGACTGTATAGGGTCTTTTGGCTAAACTAAGGACTTTCTTTGGCTTTTATCAAGAGTAGGATAGGAAAGTGTTGGAAAATATGAGCATCAGGGTATCATGACATGGTTTGCTATGAGGACTGCTAGGGCTGTTGTGCTGAGAATATCTGAAGGGCAAGGGAAAGGACTAGTGAAGATGCCACAATAACCTTGCCAAGAGATGGTGGCTCCTGAAAGACTAGGGGAGGATCTATGGGGATGGAAGATAAAATTTCAGGTTTGACAGTTGCATTGAGAGTTTAAGGGGAGGGGGGGGTGGGGTCTGGGCTAGGAGTTAGAAGTTGAAACTCAACTGGTATTTATTACGGAGATGGAGTCCTAGCTCTACTACATTCTGGTGGCAAACTTGAGTAAACTTTTTTTAGGTTCTAGGCCTCAGTTTCCCTAACAGTAAAACGGAGAAAATATTCCCACGTAACAGGGCCTTCAAGAGAACTATTTCGAAGTGTCAAAGGCTGATGGTGAGCAAGGTGAGAACCTGCACGAACCTGTATCAGAGTAAGGGGGCTACTGTGAAACCAGCGACTAACTTTCAGCTCCACGGAACACGCTCCGAGGCTCACCAGCGATCAAAGGGAAGCACCAAGGCCCGCATTGCAACGCGGGCTGCAGCTCCCAAACCTCGCGAGACTTGTTGGCCCGGCAAAGTCACCCTCCTACCCACATCTCGCGAGACCAAGGTTTATGAGCGGCTATCTGCCGGTTACGGCTTGCAGGAAAGATGGAGTATACTGCGTTGGGCACCGTGCAGGCCGCGGACAGCGGAGGGGCCCTGCCATACAACAGCTCGGAGGAGCGAGAAGGCCGGGAACCGGACGGACTGCGCTTCGACCGCGAGAGGGCGCGCCGCCTGTGGGAAGCAGTGTCCGGGGCCCAACCAGTGGGGAGGGAGGAAGGTGAGTCCGAGGACCTCAGAGGCAGTAAGTCCCTCGCCCACCCACTCGTTTCGCTGGGAGCGGAGGAAGCGCGGGTTGGGAATGCGGGCCTGCCCCCGGGTCTCTGGTCACACCCCCTGGCGCCCGGCCCGCCCCCTTGCGTGACGCGCCCGGGACTCCTTGACTCGTACAGCCCAGCAGGGCCTGGGTACCGTGGGCCAGCTCCACGGAAAATTGAGGCCGCCGCACCCAGCAAATGAGGTCTCCGCTCTCCAGTAGTCAAGGGCCTTCTCATGCTCACACCGTTGGGGGTGGGGGCTCCCCCGCCTTTCTCATCCACCAGAGCGCAGCTCTTCCCTAAACTCGAGGACTGTAATTCCTATCCGTGCCTTCCCGGAGACCCACAGAACCTTCTCCGCCAGACTGCTATCCCCCCACCATTTTCCCCTGACTCTCCATTGTCCCAGTCTCCAAGTTCCCCCACCCCTAGTGTATCTTGCCTCCCTTCTCTCATGCCCCACACTTGCAAGAACTCCAGAAGGCCTTCTTACCCCATGTTCTTCCTGGCCTTGGTGACTGAACCTGGTTTATCCCTGTTTCTATTTGTCGAGTTTCTACTACCTGGGTCCTTTTTATGCGATGGGGGCCAGGAGCCTGAAAAACTGGCCAGAGTATACTTTGGGTCCAACTTCTTTGTATCCTAGGCTTGTCCCGAAGTTGTGAAGAACAGGGTACACTGGGGGGCACTTCTGGGCTGAAGCTTCCTAGCTTGCTCTGCATTTGACCTGGCACTGGGTAAGATGGAGATAGAGGAGGATGGAAAGGGCTGGCCTGACCTGGTTGCGTGACTCCCTTCATGGTCCTTACCACTAGCTGCTTAACTCCAGTCCAGAAGTACAAGAACCGTCTGGCCTTCTGTGCTAATCCTGTCAAGTAATCTCGGAAATCAGAAGGTTTGTTTGTTTGCTGAGCAGACTAATCATGGAAAGTTTAATATGTTGCTTGTGAACTGATTGCCCTGGGATAAAATGGACTTTTTGACCACATCCAAAGAAGATATGTTTAAATTTGGGGTCTGTGGTACATAGACCGATACCCTTGTATGTACTTCTCCAGTTTGAAAACTAGTCTAGTCTGACTCCTACTAAATTAATATGGGCCTTCTGTCTCCCTCATAATTTCAAACTTATTTGGTACAAATCCCCCCAAACGCACCCCAATTTTCCTTTCACTAATTTGACAATCATTGATGTATGCTCAGTTCCTAGGACTGGCTGGGCATCAGAACTACAGAGATGAGGAAGATACTGTCCTTCCCCCTGGGAGGGGTTTATAGTCTAGTCCAGGAAGCAGACACCAAAACAGTTTCAGTATAATGTAATGGGTGCAGTAAAGAGGAATGTGTAAGAATTGGTCGTGCACAAAGAGGAAGTGACCTTTGTCCTTGAGGGACAGGGAAGGCATCTGCTGGACCTTGAAGCAGAGAACACAGCAGCTGTGCTCTAAAAAGTGAATTGCTTATGTGTGTATGAATGTACAATGTCACTTAGGACCCAGTTCATTTCCCTACTGTCCTCACTTTCCAGTATTTATATGAGGTCTAGATAGATACCTGTAACACCAGGTTCTACTCATCTTGGTTTTTGTTTTGTTTTTCTCTTAGCACTTTTATTGAGTTATAATTTATATACCATAAAATTCACCCATTCTAACTGTACAATGCAATGATTTTTTGCTAAAAGTATAGAGTTGTGTAGCCACAATTCTGTTTTTGAATATTTCCGTCACTCCAGTTAGTTCCTTTCTGCTTCTTTACATTAAATCTCCACTCTTACCTCCTGCCCTGGGCTACCACTGTCTCTAAAATTTGCCTTTTCTGAACATTTCATATAAATAAAATCATACAATATGAATGCATTTGGCTTCTCTCAGCATGTTTTTGAGGTTCAGCCACGTTGTACCGTGCATTCATTATGTGCTTCATTATGTTTTGTTGCTAATAGAATCCCATTGTATAGATCTTGCTTTTTATCCTTTGACAGTCTCTGGCTTTTGAGTGGGCTGTTTAGACTGTTTGCATTTAATTTAATTATTGATAATGGCTAGATTTACATTTTCTATTTTGCTATTTATCTCCTTTTCATTTTGTTCTTCCTTTTCTCCTTTACTGACTTCCTTTGTGGTTAGTATTTTTTAGTGGACCATTTTACTTCCTCTGTCAATTTTTTATACTTTTTTTTTTAATGTATTTATTTTTGAGAAAGAGAGCACAAGCAGAGAAGGGGCAGAGTGAGAAGGAGACAGGATCTGAAGCAGGCTTTGTGCTGATAGCAGAGCCCAGTGTGGGGCTCAAATCCATGAACCGTGAGATTGTGACCTAAGCTGAAGTCAGACTCTCAACCAAGACACCCAGGTGCTCTTTTTTTTTTTTTTTCTTACTTTTTAATTGTATTTTCTTAGTGTTCGAGGGACTATATGATGCATCTTAACTCATCACAGTCTACTTCAAATTAATACTAACTTAAATCTGATAAAATGTATAAAAACATTCCTCTAATAGTGCTCCATTCCTCACCCTCCTTTGTACTATTATTGTCATATTTGTTACATTGATATATGTTATAAACCTAATTATTCAGTGTCATAATTATTGATTTATACAACATCTCTTCTAAAGAAGTGAAGAGAAGTTATTAAAAAAAGTATATTTGTGGGGCACCTGGGTGGCTCAGTCAGTTAACCCTCCGACTTCAGCTCAGGTCATGATCTCACAGTTTGTGGATTTGAGTGCCTCATCTGGCTCTGTGCTGACAGCTCAGAGCCTGGAGCCTGCTTTGGATTCTGTGTCTCCCTCTTTATCTACCCCTCCCCTACTCACACTCTGTCTCTCTCTCTCTTTAAAAAAAAACATTAAAAAATTTTTTGGGGTGGGCGCCTGGATGGCTCAGTCAGTTAAGCATCCAACTTCAGCTCAGGTCATGAACTCGCGTTTCGTGAATTCAAGTGCCGTGTTGGACTCTGTGCTGACAGCCAGAGCCTGGAGCCTGCTTCAGATTCTGTGTCTCCCTCTGTCTCTGCCTCTACCCTTCCCCTATACTCTGTCTCTCTCTTTCTTAAAAGTAAATAAAGATTAAAAAATTTTTCTATTGATTTTATTTATTGATTTTATTTAAAGATTTAAAAAATATTAAAAAAATATTTATAATGTATTTTATATTAGCATACATATTTACCATTTCTGGTGTTCTTTTTTCTTCATCTGGATTCATTACCACTTACTACCACTTCCTTTCAGCTAGCAGGGCTTTCTTTAGTATTTCTTGCAAGGCAAACCTGCTAACAGTGAATTCTCTGAGTCTTTATCTGGGAATGTCTTTATTGTGTTTTCAGTCTTAAAGTATATATATATATTTTTTTTTATTATTAAAAAAATGTTTTTAATGTTTATTTATTTTTGAGGGGGGGGGGAGACAGAGTGTGAGCAGGGGAGGGGCAGAGAGAGAGGGAGACACAGAATCTGAAGCAGGTTCCAGGCTCTGAGCTGTCAGCACAGACCCCGACACCAGACTCAAACTCACGAACCGCGAGATCATGACCTGAGCCAAAGTCGGACGCTCAGCCAACTGAGCCGCCCAGGTGCCCCAAAGTATATATTTTTTAAAATAACATCTTTATTGATACATAATTCATATACCATAAAATGCATCTTTGTAAAATATATAATTTAGTGGTTTTTAGTATATTCACAGAATTGTACAACCATCACCACTATCTAATTTTAGAACATTTTCATCACCCCGGAAAGAAACCCTACACCCATTAGCAGTCACCTCTGACAATTGTTTATCTCCTTTCTGTTTCTATAGATTTGCTTATTCTGGATGTTTCATGTAAATTGAATTGTATAATATGTGGCCTTTTGTGACTGGCTTCTGTCACTTAGCATACTGTTTGAAGGATAGTTTTACTGGACATGGAATTATTAGTTGACAGTGTTGATCTTTCTCACTACTTTGAATATGTTATTCCACTGCTCTCTGGCTTTCATTGTTACAGATAAGAAGTAAGTCATTAATCAAATTATTCCACTGTACAGGATGAGTCATCTTTCTCTTGCTGCTTTAAAGAGTTTCTATCTTCCAGTAGCTTGACTATGATGTATCTAGGTGTAGATCTCTTGGTATTTATCATATTTTGAGTACCTTGAGGCTTTTAGCTGTATGGATTAATGTTTTTCTTTGATCAAATATGGGAAGTTTTCAGACATTGTTTCTTCAAACGTGGGGTTTTTTCCTATTCCTTTCTCTTCTTCTGAGACTCCCCATATATATGTTTGGTATGTATTTGTTTGGTATGCTTGATGTATCCCACATGTATCTGTGGCTCTGTTCATTATCAATTTTCTTTTTCTCTTTTCTTCAGTTTGAGTATTTCTGTTGATTTATCTGCAAGTTCACTGATTCTTCTGCTACTTAGAAACTGATACTGATTTTTTCTAGTGTTTTTTTCATTTCATTTATTGTGCTTTCAGCTCAACTCTGTGTTATACGTATTTTAAGTAGAAAACTTTTTAACACCACATTATCAATGCCATTACATTTGTTTTCTTCATGCCTTTTTTGATAATAAAATTTGAGTTTTTACACACCATCAACAGTATGGATTCACAAAATAGATAGAAGTGCTGAAGCTAAATAACCTTAACGGGGCTAATGTCCAATTCATTCTTGTAGACCACCCTGCCTGTTAGACTACACTGCCTAAACAGTCTGACCCACTGGTAGATTATGTCCAGCTTGCTTTTACTAGGATTTTTTGTTGTTTACTGCTTTCTAACTATAGCTGTACCTAGAAATCCACTACCTCCTAATAAGCAATAAGAAGCAGGGTTCTAAATAGGTTATATCTATCCCTGAGAACCAACTTCAGACAACTGATGAATTTCTGTGGAGCTGAGTTGAGATTCTAAGGCCCAAGGAATAGCAAGTCATGGGGCGCCTGGGTGGCTCATTTGGTTAAGTGTCCGACTCTGTGTTTCAACTCAGGTCACGATCTCACGGTTTGTGGGTTTGAGCCCCACATTGAGCTCCTTGCTGGAAGTGTGGAACCTGCTTGGGATTCTCTCTCTCTCTCTCTCTCTCTCTCTCTCTCTCTCCCCCTCCCTCCCTCCCTCTTTCTACCCCTCTCTAGCTTGCTCTCTGTCAAAGTACATAAATAAACTTAAAAAAAAAAAAAACGAATAGTAAGTCATTATAGATTAGCGGTGTTCACCATTAATTGGAATATTGGAGATGGTTTAGTCACGCCAGCTATTCTGGCCCTAGTATCCTAAGGCAACTTAAGGTACATTAAATCACCCAAAGACAATTGTAACTTGAATTGAGGTGTCACGATCATTTTCTCCCCCAAATACTACTTTCCCTAAATTCCTTAAGTTTATGAATTATCTTGCTTCTCTACACCAGCTGTCTCTGTCCATACTTCATTGACCCTGTGAAAATCAGTCCTATGCCAGATCTCTTAGTCTCTTCCCCATACATCTAGATACTTGGCTACAATATGGATACAAATTAAATCCTGCCAATCATGTCTTATCATAATATAGGGAAGACACAAATTCATATGGCTGTTGGCTATTGTTATGGTCAATAAAGGTCATGGAGGGGTGCCTGGGTGACTCAGTCAGTTGGGCGGCTGACCCTTTGGCTCAGGTCATGATCCCAGCATCATGGGATCAAGCCCCATGTCAGGCTTTGTGCTGAGTATGGAGTCTGTTAAGATATTCTCTCTCTCTCTCCCTCCCTCCCTCCCTTTTCCCCTCCCTCCCTCTGATCCTCTCCCCCACTCATGCTCTCTCTCCCTCTCTCTAAAATAGGGGGGGAAAAAGAAAGAAAGAAAAAGAAAGGAAGGAAGGAAGGAAGAAAAGGAAAGGAAAGGAGAGGAGAGGAAAGGAAAGAAAAGGAAAGGAAAGGAAGGAAGGTCATTGCATTATGAGATCATCCTACATCAGTGTTTCAGCATCAGCATCCTTTATCCAGCTTTATGGGCTGAGATGTAGGGTCATTGACAATGGAAGCTTCTTACTTCCAGCAAGGCTGTGATGGAAGCCTCAGACACTATAGATCTTCTGTTGAAACAGTCATATATTGTTCCTAGAGACATTTGTGGAGGCCCAACCTAGTACCTTCAGCCTGTCCAATGTTGTTGTTGTTTTTTTTTTAAGTTTACTTATTTTGAGAGAGAGAGAGAGAGAAATCATGAGTGGGGGAGGGACAGAAAGAGGAGGAGAGAGAGAATCCCAAGTAGACTCCATGCTGTCAGCATAGAGCCCAATGCAAAGCTTGAACTACCAACTGTGAGATCATGACCTGAAGTTGGACACTTAACCAACTGAGCTACCCAGGCACCCCTCCAATGATTTTTCTAAGCATCAGATTTCTTATATCAAATCTGACCAATTTTGGAGAGGTAGTAGTGTTACGTATGGATATCAGGGCAACCGAGATGCATATTCAGGCCACCTTCTCAGAATTCTGATAATTTATGAAGTTCTTTTTCCCAACATGGACCTTAGCTTCCTCCAACCTTGTGAACCTCTCATGGTTTTTATGGGTCAGGAATTTAGGAAAGGCTTAGCTGGACAGTTCTCTCTCAGGGTTTGGAGGGCTCTAAGACTCTATCCCAGGGCCTCCTTCCTTTTCCATCTACACTAGGCATTCTTTTCTAGCCCATAGCCTTATTTATGATTGATATATTGATGATTCTCAACTTATATCTCCAGTTCTGACCTCTCCCTTGAGCTCCAGACTTGAATCTTCAACTGACTACTTGATATCTCTACACATATATCTGATAGACCACTCATGTTTAACATAGCCAAAGAAAAGTCTTAAATTCTCCTCCAAGGCTGTCTTCCTCCAGTTTTCATCTCATCTTAGTTTAGTTGCTCAAGTTCAAAACCTAAGAGTTACCCTTGACTCCTTCCTTCATTCTCTCACATCAAATCAAAGAAATTGTGTATCGGATCTACTTCTAGAACGTAATTCCAAATCCATGCACTTTTCTCTGTCTCCATTGCCAACCTCCATTGCCATCTCCATACAGTCTACTGACACAATGATCAGAGTATTCTTTCCAAAACATAAGCCAGATCTTATTGCCTCTTCTTGCACTAAAAACAAAATCCATAGTTCAAATCATGGCTTCTGAGGCCTTGTATTCATCCAAAATGATCTTGTAGGCCTCACACTGCCTCTCCAGCTTTATTTCATACCACTTTTGTCTCATTCACCATACTCATGCCACATTGACCTCCTTTCCCTTCTTTGAATATGCCAAACTCATCCCTGCCTCAGAGATTTGGCACTGTCTCAGGCTGCAACACTATTTCCCCCAGACCTCCTTGTGGCTGATGTCTCCTAAGATGGTCTTCACTGACTGTGTTGCCCCCATCATTCTCTAGCACTGATTTTGTTTTCATAGCATTTCTCCCTCTCTGTCACTATTTTGCTTTTTATTTACTTTGTACTGTGTTTTGTTGATATGGCCCCAGTGCTGGCACATAGGATGTATTCTGAATATATATTTGTGGACTATGTGGATATACTCTGAGGCCAGAGAGGTGCCTCTTTATTCATTTAGTAGTTATTTACCAAGCTCCTGCTATGGGTCAGGTATCATACTAGATACTGGGGATACAAAGTCATAGACAACATGGTCTCTGCCCTGTTTAGTCTTTGGAAGTCAGATTCTGAATATCTTTGAAAAAGAATTTCATTGGGGCACCTGGGTGGCTCAGTCAGTTAAGCGTCAGATCAGGTCATGATCTCACGGTTTGTAGGTTCGAGCCCCGCATCGGGCTCTCTTCTGTCGGTGCGAAGCCTGCTTCAGATCCTCTGTCCCCTCTCTCTCTGCCGCTCCCTCTCTCTTTCTCCCTCGAAAATAAATAAACATTAACAAAT
The DNA here is from genome assembly GCF_028749965.1 of Puma concolor. NCBI lineage: Eukaryota > Metazoa > Chordata > Mammalia > Carnivora > Felidae > Puma > Puma concolor. Next base: position 66,845,120 of record NC_141667.1, read on the forward strand.
TATTTTAAAAAAAAGAAATAAAGAAACTTAAAACAGTAAAAGAATTTCATCTCCTTTAATTAAAAAAAAAAAAGAAGAAAGAAAGAAAGAAAGAAATCCAGCATCTCCAGGTCTGGAGAGGATGGCTGGACTCTTACTCCTGGGTACCATCTCCCCCTTGTGGGCTTTGCAATCCTTTTTTTTTTTTTTTTTTTTTTAACGTTTATTTATTTTTTGAGACAGAGAGAGACAGAGCATGAACGGGGGAGGGTCAAAGAGAGGGAGACACAGAATCCGAAACAGGCTCCAGGCTCTGAGCTGTCAGCACAAAGCCCGATGCGGGGCTTGAAGTCACTGACCGCGAGATCATGACCTGAGCCGAAGTCGGCCGCTTAACCGACTGAGCCACCCAGGCACCCCCTTTTTTTTTTTAAGTTTATTTATTTTGGGAGAGAGAAAGAGAGAATCCCAAGCAGACTCTGTGCTGTCAGCACAGAGCCCAACATAGGGCTCAATCTCAGGAACTGTGATATCATGACTTGAGCCAAAATCAAGAGTTGGACACTAAACCAATTGAGCCACCCAGGTGCCCTGAGCTTTGCATTCTGAGTAGCCTCTCATTCTCCCTTTAAAATAAAAGTTCTGGGACAGAACATCCAAGTCTTGATACCAGCTTAGGTCTTGATCTCAGGGTTGTTAGTTCAAGCCTCAAATTTGGCTCCACACCCAGTGTGGGGCCTACTTAAAAATTAATTAATTAATTAACTCTGGCCCAGATATGTTGACAGATCCACTTTCCTTGGTTTCTCTGAACCCAGATGAGCCTGGCAAGGTCTTTCACAAAAATTTACCAATCACCATAGGAGAAAAATGTGGAAATAAACAGATTCTAAGGGGCAGAAATACAGCCAGACAATAAATAGCCTTTCTGCCCAAAAGGGCTGGCATAGATAAACTTTAGATCTTGTAGAGTAGGGAAAGTCACCTTAAAAGTTTCCTGCCAAGAATCTCCCTCCAAGGCATTTTGGCCATGTTTTGCTCCAGAGTGAAAAATATAAAACATGGGCTTGCTGTCCCCTCATGGTTTTCTGAACTCTGCCCTGCCTCAGATTATTGGTGTCATTATAGAACTCATGCCTTGGGTGAAATTTTACTTCTCCCCAAAGGTAAGGCTTAGTTCTCTGGGCCCAGTGATTAAAAACAAGCTAATATGGGGGTGCCTGGGTGGTTCAGTCAGTTGAGCATCCGACTGTTGGTTTTGGCTAGGGTCATGATCTCGTGGTTTCTTTCTCTCTCTCTCTCCCCCTTCCCCCCCCTCCACCACTCACGTTCTCTCCCTCTCCCTCCCTCTCTCTCCCTCCCTCCCTCTTCCACCCTTTCCTTTCCCTCTCTCCCTCTTCTCTCTCTAACTCTCTCTCAAAATAAACTTAAAAAAAAAAGAACAGGTTAATATCATAGGTACCTACAGTGTAGAACTTGTGTAATATGTTAGCTGATTTTAGGTGTTTCAAAGTCAGATCAAGAACAGTGAGAAAAAATTTAACACATATCAAGTTATAGCATAAGAAATACCCTGGAGGGGCTCCTGGCTGGCTCATTCGGTTAAGTGTCCAACTTCAGCTCAGGTCATGATCTCACAGCTTGTGAGTTTGAGCCATGCATCAGGCTCTGTGCTGACAGTTCAGAGCCTGGAGCCTGCTTCAGATTCTGTCTCTTCCTCTCTCTCTCTCTCAAAAATAAATAAACATTAAAAAATTAAAAAAAAAGAAATATCCTGGAGCATCTAGCTGACTTAGTTGGTGGAGCATGCAACTCTTGATCTTGGGCTTCAAGCCCCATGTTGGGCATAAAGATTACTTAAAATAAAATCTTTTAAAAAAAAAAACCTTCACAGGTACAACATAGAAAATAATTAATTTGCTTAGAACCACAGGACCCGAAAAAGAATTTGACATATAACACTGACAGTGAGCATGCACTAAGCCAGACATTGCACTGCTTTGTATGGAAAAACCACAAGGAGAATACATTCAATGAGATACAAGTTACTAGTACAGTAGTCTCCTTTATTCATGAGGGATATATTCCAAGACCCTTACTGAATTCCTAAAACCACAGATTGTACCAAACCCTATATACACTGTGTTTTTTCCTATATACATACATACCTATGATAAAGTTTAATTTAGAAATTAGGCACAGTAATAAGAGATTGACAACAATAACTTATTAAAATAAAACAATTATAACGATATACTGTGGGGCGCCTGGGTGGCTCAGTTGGTTGAGCGACCGACTTCGGTTCAGCTCATGATCTCACAGTTTGTGAGTTCGAGCCCCGTGTCGGGCTCTGTGCTTACCGCTCGGAGCTTGGAGCCTGCTTCAAATTCTGTGTCTCCCCCTCTCTCTGCCCTTCCCCTGCTCATGTTCTGTGTGTGTCTCTCTCTCAATAATAAATAAACGTTAAAAAAAATTAAAAATAAAAATATATATACTGTAATAAAAGTCATGCGAATGTGGTATCTCTGTTTCTCTCTCAAAATATCTTACTGTGCTGTACTTACTCTGTGGTAACGTGAAATGATAAAATACCTATATGGTGAGATAAAGTGAGGTGAATGACGTAGGCATTGTGACACAGCGTTAGGCTACTATATTGATGTGTAAGAAAGAAGATCATCTGCTTCCAGACTGCGGTTAACTGTGGGTAACTGAAATCACAGGAAGTGAAACTGCAGATGAGGTAGGACTTCTGTATCCCCATTTTATTATTTTTTTTTTATTTTTTTTTTTTAATTTTTTTTTCAACGTTTATTTATTTTTGGGACAGAGAGAGACAGAGCATGAACGGGGGAGGGTCAGAGAGAGAGGGAGACACAGAATCGGAAACAGGCTCCAGGCTCTGAGCCATCAGCCCAGAGCCCAACGCGGGGCTCGAACTCACGGACCGCGAGATCGTGACCTGGCTGAAGTCGGACGCTTAACCGACTGCGCCACCCAGGCGCCCCTGTATCCCCATTTTAAACAAAGGAAAACCACAGGAGGAGATTAAGCAATTTCTATAAAATCACACAGTAACAGTAACAGCTGCAGGATTTGAACCCAAGTCAACATGCCTGGGGAACCCAAGATCCTAACCGTGGTTTGTACCATACACATTTAACTGGTATTAGATTATAGTTTATGTTTACTATATAATAACAGGATTAATTTACCTTTTTTCCTGAAGGTAAAAGATTATCCAGCAGCATCTTCTAATTGATACTTATCCTCCAAAACTTCTTTTCAAATCTTCTGATTTATTCAAAAGAAACCAATTTTTAATGTTTCCCTAATAAACAAACACATTATTTCCATACAAAAAGAATGTTCTAGTCTTTTAATAACTAAACCCCAATGCAATTTTCTAACCAATTCTGTGTGTACAGTTATACCAATGTAAATTCTTAAAATCAGAAAATGTGGGGCACCTAGCTGGCTCAGTAGGCATCAAGTATGTAACACTTGATGTTGGGGTTGTGAGTTTGAGCCCCACATGGGGTGTAGAGATTACATAAAATATTTTAAAAATAAAATACAATAAAATAGTAAAATCAGCAAATGCTGTTGATCTTCTAGTGGAATAAATTTGGGGGTGGCTTCATTTTTAATTCCACAGAAAATGTTCACATATAATAAAAAGATAAAGAATTTATCATTACAATTTTTTTACAAAGAATGAAAAAATGATTCCCTTTTCAAGTCTTTCAGTCTTTCTGATTCTATCTGGGAAGGAGTCTCAGGTGCTGCCATGTCTCAACACCTCTCTTCATAGTTGCTGCTCTCTTATTCTTTTAAGGGAGAGCTCCAAGCCTGTCACCAGTGTCTGGCTAGAATTATTTCATTTTTATTGGTATCTAGTTTAAGTTTATGATCTAAAGATTCATTTTTTTAAAAAAGAAAGAAAAAAAAAAACAGGAGGGGAGAGGCACAGAGAGAAGGAGAAAGAGAATTCCAAGCAGGCTCCACACTGAGCCCTAACACAGGGCTTAATCCCACAACCCTGGGAGCATGACCCGAACCATAATCAAGAGTCATACGCTTAACCAACTGAGCCACCCAGGCGCCCTTAAAGATTCCTTTTTTGGGGCGCCTGGGTGGCGCAGTCGGTTAAGCGTCCGACTTCAGCCAGGTCACGATCTCGCAGTCCGTGAGTTCGAGCCCCGCGTCAGGCTCTGGGCTGATGGCTCAGAGCCTGGAGCCTGTTTCCGATTCTGTGTCTCCCTCTCTCTCTGCCCCTCTCCCGTTCATGCTCTGTCTCTCTCTGTCCCAAAAATAAAAATAAACGTTGAAAAAAAAAATTTAAAAAAAAAAAAAAAAAAAAAAGATTCCTTTTTAAAAGAATTTATAGCATGGTGATTATAGTTAATGCTGTATTGTATATTTGAAAGTTGCTAAGAGAGTAAATCTGAAAAGTTCTCATCACGAGAAAAAGATTTATAACTATGTATGGTGACAGATGTTAACTGGATCTATCATGGTGACCGTTTTGTAATATATACAAATATCAAATCATTATATTGTATACCTGAAACTAATACAGTGTTATATGTCAATTATATTTCAAAAAAAATTACTTAGTAAAGAAAATTGCCTTACACGAAGTTGTAAAGTAAGTAATTAGGTAAGTGATGTGAGAACATAGCATGCGTCATGAAAACATAGGTGAGGAGTGACAAAGCTTTGCCGAGATATGATGGTATGGCATTCCGTTACTCAGTGCCTATGTTTGAGAGCGTTCAAAGATGGCACTGTTGAAACAGGTTTTTAACTCAAAGATTTTTTTATTTTCCTCTCTGTAGTGGAGCACATGATCCAGAAGAACCAGTGTCTCTTTACCAATACTCAGTGTAAGGTTTGCTGCGCCTTGCTAATTTCTGAGTCCCAGAAGCTGGCACACTACCAGGTATGCCACTGTACCTTTAAATACTTTACTCCCCCCGCCACACACACACACCAAAAAAAAAGAAAAACTTTACTTTCCACACTCCGTGCCAAGCCCTCACTTCCTTCTTAGCCACCCAGACATCACCTCCATGCATGTTGACTGTGACTTGAAGATTGACTTAATTTTTTGCATCTCATTTCTCCCGTCCAAATCAAGATCATTATACTTACGTCTTCCTTCTCAGCTTAATGTAGTAGAAAGTATGCACTTTGGCTTTAAATAGACCGAGTTAGAATCACAGCTCTGCTGCTCATCTTGGGCAAGAAACCTCACCATCTTCAGCCTTAGTTTCCTTATCAGTACGACAGAGATGATGATAATTTTCTCATAGATTGCTGTGCAGATTAGATTTGATAGCATTTAAAGTGCTTTAAACAGAGTAGGAACTCAATAAACTAGGTTTCTTCTCCCACCCTCTCCTCAAAATTTTTGTGAGGATGAATCAAATGAAAATCTAGTGTTTTTGAGTGCCTTGTTAGATATGAAATGGCATTTGGCTATCTTTGATCTTTTTCCTGGGTTCTTGCAGAGCAAAAAACATGCCAACAAAGTGAAGAGATACCTAGCAATCCATGGAATGGAGACATTAAAGGGGGAAACGAAGAAGCTAGACTCAGATCAGGTAATCCAGCTGCCATGTTGAGACCACTCGCTTCCTGATGAAGCCAGCAGGCAGGTTGGTGTGGTGGAAAGAATGTGGGCTTTGAGTCAGACTGAATTGGCTTCAAATCCTAGCCATGTTGTGTGACTTGGACAAGTGTTGTTACTTCTCTGAGCCTTGATTTCTTCCTCCATAAAAATGAGGATGTTAATATCAACATTTTAGGATTTTTCCAACCTAAAATGAGGGAAAAATTATCAAAAGCACCAAACACACAGCGGCTCAGTATATGGAGCCATTGTTATGCATTACCACCCAGTGGTTTATTGGAGCAGGACCAAAAGCTTCTCATTTACTACTCAAGGAGAAAAAGTGGAAGGAAGCCAAGCTGCTTGCTTTCTTGAAATGGGAGGGAAAGAGCTGAGTTGAGCACTTGAATGTTTTGAATAAACAGGTGGAAGAAACAACTTTCCAAATGCCTGTTCTGATTGAGGTGTAAATGCATTGCTTTTTGGCTTAGAAATACTGTGAGAATTATGCTGAAACAATCCTAATCCCTCAAGGGTACCATTAATTTTGTTTTATGGGAGGTTGTTCAAATGTCATGGGATGAGAAGTAGCAGACTAGGGCCCTATACTAGCTCTGCAACTTATTGGTTTGATGACTTTGGGCAAATCACTTAATCTCTCTGTACTTTATTCATAAAATGGAGATAATAATTCCTACCTTTTAAGGGTATTGTAAGGTAAAATTACAATTCTTGATGGATGCTCAATGAATGAAAATTTACAGATAGCCTCCTATTACAGTGTTCACAGGCGTGGAAGGGCCTTGCTCATCCCTTCTCCAAATTCACTGGACCCATCCCCTAGTTGCCCTTCTGCTTATGATTTAGAATTCAGAGAGACAAGATCAACTCTGGGACCCTAGACAAGTCACTTCACCTCTTTGTATCTTGATTACTTCAACTCTCAGGGTGGCCCAGTAGTTCAAATGAAGTGACTGACTTCTTCCTCTGCAACAAAGAATTATTTACTCCAAAATGTCAATAGTGCCGGGATTAAAAAATCCTCTTAGAATGAATACTTTATTCAGAGATCAGACCTCAGAGAGAGGCTGGGAGCTCTTAACATAGGCTTGAAATACATTGTTTTCTGGTGTAATCACAATCAACAAATAATATCTGCTTGTTCAACAAATCCTGAGTATCTACTATTTGTCAGACTCCAGCAGGGTGCTAAGGATAGGAAATAAAGATGAGTCCAATGGTCCATACCCAAACACTGCACTTTGGTTCACAGAAAAGTCTCCTAAGCTATGACACTGTCAGTTTGGGTGACAAGTGCTATGATAGAGATCTGTTTAATGTACTCTAGGCATGCAGAGGAGGAACAAGATTAATTATTTTCTGAATACTCACACAAAGCAGCTCAATAATTGTGTACTGAGTTGAGTAAAAGTCTCCCAGAAGAAGTGACATATATGTATGAGTCTTGAAGGCTAAGCAGATATATGCCAGGCAGGAAAAAAGGAAGATCATTCTAGGGAGCAAGAATGACCTAAACAAAGCAAGGAAGTAACAGGGAATAAAGTGGGGAATGGTGAGTAGAGCCTAAAATGAAGTAGCTGGAGAAGGATCCAGAAAGGTAGGTTGGGGTTAGTGTGTGAAGGGGGCCTTGAATGCCCATTCTTCTGTGGGCAATGGGGAACCATGGAAGATTTTCTGGCTGGGCAGTGGCGTGATCAGACCTGTGTTCTTTCTCCCAACCAGAAGAACAGCAGAAGCAAAGACAAGAACCAGTGCTGCCCCATCTGTAACATGACCTTTTCCTCCCCTGTCGTGGCCCAGTCGCACTACCTGGGGAAGACCCACGCAAAGAACTTAAAGCTGAAGCAGCAATCCACTAAGGTGGAAGGTACTGGTTTTCCTGAGTAGTGCTGTATCGGTACCCCTCCCATCCTCAGGGCACCAATGCCAATGTCCAGAATGCAATGCCTAGGGCCACAGACTTGGAGAGGTCGAACTTTTGAGAGTCCTTAAAAATACCAAAGTAGGCCCAGCTAGATTGAAATGCAGTCTCAGAGTTGTGCTCACCTAACTTCCCTTTCTTTGGTTACATCAGTTTTTCTTTGTAGAAGTGTCTTAGCCCTGAGCTTTTGTCCTGATGAATAATTATAATCGAGAGTGTCAAAGTCCTCCAGGCCATGCATACCATGAGAGCATTCTATCTCTTACCTCTCCCACTTAGATTTTTCCCTCCCAGCATCCACCTGCCATTATTACCATGTGTTCCAAGTTGAAAGCTAAATCCTTGTCTTTTTTGTGTGCTCAGGTTATGCCCTGTTCTCTTTAATCCTCAAAGCTGCCTGTTCTCAAGACAGGGACTTGCTTTTCAAAGCTGAATACTTGAGTGCTGCCACTACTGCCCAGCAAGCCATGTTTGCAACTACCATGAATTCATTCCAGTGCGTTGACTTCTAAAATAGTCCCCTTTATCTTGTCACCACTGTTGCTCAACCCTCGCTTTCATCTCATTAACTCCTGACTTTCTGGGATTTTTAACCTCCACTAACTGCAGTTAGTCAAGAGTGAAAGTTCTTTGATTTTTATGTCTTTTTTTTTTTTTTTTTTGTAATTTTTGCTTCTTTATCTTGGACCAGGAAGTAGACTGACTATACTATTTATAATACTTATTCTTTTTTATAATACTGTATCATGAAAACAAGACAACAATGTTTTAGAAGACTTTGAAGATAAGGTGAAAAATTACTCATAATTATACCCTCTTAACACACCCAAATCTGGTTATTCATGCTATGAAACAACAGAATATGGACTTTGAAGCCACAGACATGCAGGTTTAAATCCTGATGCTGCTATTTACTATCTATATGACTTAACTTCTTTGTGCCTAAGTTTCCTCACCTGTAAGATGTTAATAATACTATCTATAGGTTGTGAGGATGAAATGTATTTAAGGAATCTAAGACATAATAGATGCTTAGTAAATGACAGCTGCTATCATTAGTATTATCACTGTCATTAAGATAGCCCACAAGTGGAATCCCCTTATAAAATGAAGTCTTTGGTGAGGCATCTACCACCTGGAGCATGTCATTGGCCTTGCTTATGGTTTGTTCATCATTAAGTTATACTAGTACTAATTGCTTTTGTTTGAAGTCGGTGTTGGGGGGTGCCTGTCTGGCTCAGTCAGTGGAACATACAACTCTTGATCTTTTGGTCATGAGTTCGAGCCCCATGCTGTGTGTAGAGATTACTTCAAAAAAATAATAAAGTCAGTGTTGGTACCATTCATGGTACCAAAAAGATTAAAACATTAGGCCAAGAGAAAATAGCTTAAGAACAAAAACTTTATAAGGTTATTTGTCTTTATATGGATTGATCTTTTCTATAAATGGGAAAATTCCCTGATATATGCCAGGTCCCAAAGATTCCATACTTAAGAGGTTATTTTCCGTATTCATTTTCAGCCTTTGCCACGTACAGATATGCTTTTATATGGTTGTAATCATAGTGCATGTACTGTTTGTATCCTGCTTTTACTTTTCATTGAATTTTGTAGTTTAAGCACATTTCTATGTTTTTACATGAGTTTATAACTATATTTATGAAGTTAAACATGTTTCTAATGTGAAAGTAATAGAAGCATGTTGTAGAAAATATGGAAAATACAGATATACGAAAAGAGAAAGTACGCCTAATTTTGCCATTCAGAGGTAACCACTGTTAATATTTTGGAGTATTGTTTTTCCTATAATCTTTTGTTATGTGTATGTGTGTATATCTGTGTGTATAGTTTTATGTATGTACAGATTAAATCCATATATACGTGCATATAAACATAGAATACTTTAAATAACCTTATATTTATAAAAATGATGCATACTCATTATGAATAATTCTAGCTGAAATGATGCAAAAAAGTACAAAGAAGAAAATAAAATATCCCCCAAATCCTACCACAGAGAAACACTGTTAATATATTAGTGACATTTCAAAATGCTACTACCCACATATGATTGTGCATATATCTTTTAACAATGGTAAGATCATATTGTGTGTAATTTTCTTTTATACTCTTTCTGTTTAATATAACATTTGTATTTCCCCATGTTATTAAAAACTTTTTCATAAACATTTTAATGACTTTATAATATCCTATCATAACACCATTCCTCTAATGTTGAACATTTTCCCCCTCCCCTTTTTTGATATTTATAAATAACAGTATAGCAAACATCCCTGTAGAAAACTCTTTCCATATTTCAAGCTATTTCCTGAGAGAAGACTCCCATAGTTATTTTTTGGATGTCCGTGAAGCGGTTCCTCCAACTTAACCATTCACCTCTGATGCTTCAGTATCTTTTAAAGAATGGCCTTTTATGTCTTTTTTTTTTTTTTTTTTTTGCCTTTTATGTTTTAACGACCATTATTATCTCTTTTCTGATGTCAGAAGTCTATATTCATTATAGAAAAGTTGGATATTACTGAAAAGCACCCTTTTACTCTATGCTTTTGGCCTTTTTTCCATGCATCACCAGTATGTTTTTTCGTTTGTTTTACAAAATTGAGGACATAAGAAACAGATTTCTGTATAACCTGCTTTCTTTTTAATGTAACACCACATATTGAATGTTTTCTCATATTATCAAATATTCTACAACATGTGCATTACTTTTCAAGCAACTTGCTGAGCAAGCATCTGAGCCATCTGTCTGAGTGCTGCTGAACCCCACTCCTCTTCCACCATTGGTGGGGGGTCTAGGCCACATTTTTAAAACAGTGGTTACTGGGTTGACACCATTCTAGCCACATGGACTCATTCGTGAGTCTTGGCATCTACTTTATAAAGCAGCTGTGTGGCCTGCCAGGAGTATCAGGACATTTGTTGACCCACAGGGGACTCATAACACACTCTGATTACCTGAATTCATTGACCAGAACCAAGGATGTTTTCTGAAGGTAAAAGCATGGACTATAGCCCTCCCTCAGGTTTCCCTATCACACTCTCAGCCTGGCATAGCGAAGAGGGCATAGTCTTTAGGGTCATGCAGATGGATTCACTCACTACCAGGGTAATCTTGGGCAAGTCATTTTACCCATCTGAGCCTTGATTTTTCTCTATAATGTGGTAAGATGATATTTATCTCATGGGGTAGTTCTGAGGACCAAAGGAGGAAATATATGTACAAAGCATGTAACTTAACGTCAGTATCATCCTCTCTTTCTCCTACTCAGCCTAGAAGACCGTGTAACCCAAAAGGCCTCCTCGTACGGTTACCTTTTCTAAATGACCCTCCCAATCCTCAGGCTCTCAATTACTACATCTGTGCATTGGCTCCCAGTTTTTTGTCCCACTTGCTGTGAAGCTCTGGGGAATTCTGAGGGATAAAAGAACTAGAAACATGTACATTTCTAGACTGTTATAATTTGACAACTGGATAGCAGAAGTGCAGAACCTCCTCAGAATATGAGGAAATCAGGATTCATATGCCCAAAGTAGTGAAAACTGCTGACCAAAGTAGCTGGTCTTTGAGCTCTCCCAAATCTTGCCAGTTTTCCCAATTAGATAAGACTTTCACTGTGTGATTCACACAGGCAGTGCTACATCTGCAAGTGTGACTAGTGACCCAGCCTTTCTTTCCATTCAGCATACTCGAAAGCTTGGCACCTTCTGGGTCTTTTTTCATTGTTTCTGTTTGAACTCTCTCACCGCAGCTCTGTCGAAACGCCTTACAAACCCTTTCCTTGTGGCCTCCACCTTAGCCTTGCACCAGAATAGAGAAATGATAGACCCAGACAAGTTCTGCAGCCTCTGCCATGCGACTTTCAACGATCCTGTCATGGCTCAACAACATTATGTGGGCAAGAAACACAGGAAACAGGAAACCAAGCTCAAACTCATGGCACACTATGGGCGGCTGGCCGACCCTGCTGTCACTGACTCATCAGGTAAGGGGGCCCAGCTCACACCGAGAGCTGGATCAGGGCTTGAGGACTAGAGTTCTCCAGACTACCAATGCTGTCTTTTCCTCCTTACATCTCCCCTCGCAGGCATTGCACCCTCAAATGCCTGCAGAAACCAGATAGGAAATAAAAATAAGTAAATGAGCATGACCAGCTGAAGAGTGCATGCCTCTCCTAGCCAGCTCCAGTTAGTTATTACCAGATCTTTCAGTTTTTCAAGGAATCTAGAAAGTCAGATTTGTTTAAGAATTCCCCTCATTTTTGAGGCACCTGAATGGCTCAGTCAGTTAAGTGTCTGACTTTGGCTCAGGCTATGATCTCATAGTTCGTGAGTTCAAGCCCCACGTTGGGCTCCGTGCTAACAGAGCCTAGAGCCTGCTTCGGAATCTGTGTCTCTCTGTCTCTCTCTTTGCCCCTCCTCTACTTACATTCTGTCTGTCTGTCTCTCTCTCAAAAATAAATAAACATTAAAAAAATTTTTGAAAAAAAAGAATTTCCCTAATTTTTAGGGGGCCTGGCTGGCTCAGTCGGTAGAGTATGCAACTCTTGGTCTCAGGGCTGTGAGTTGAAATCCCATGTCGGATGTAGAGATTACTTAAAAATAATCTTAAAAAAAAAAAAAATAGAATTCCTCTCCATTTTATTTTTTTATTTTTTAAATTTTTTTTTTCAACGTTTATTTATTTATTTTTGGGACAGAGAGAGACAGAGCATGAACGGGGGAGGGGCAGAGAGAGAGGGAGACACAGAATCGGAAACAGGCTCCAGGCTCTGAGCCATCGGCCCAGAGCCTGACGCGGGGCTCGAACTCACGGACCGCGAGATCGTGACCTGGCTGAAGTCGGCCTCTTAACCGACTGCGCCACCCAGGCGCCCCATCCTCTCCATTTTAAATGTGTTACTAAATTTAAAAAGAAAAAAAAAATAAAAATAAATGTGTTACTAAATTTAAAAAATGTTAAACCGTGTATGAGCCAAATCTGTCTGCAAGCCAGATTTGGGCCAAGGGCCACCAGTTTGCAACCTCTGATTTAAGCTCCCTGTCATCCATATTCCTTGTGTGAAGGCCCTCAGCAGCCTCTGCCAGATATTAGAGTGTCCTCAGGGCCCCTCACTTCTCAGCAGTTGAGGCCTGCCCATACCCCACTCTGACTCAGAGAATATTAGCTTTTACCCTGACTTCTAGATGCCAGTCAACATCACAGGAGTAAGTATTCATGAAGAGTTAAGAGCCCTTCCCATCACATTAACTTCTCAGGGCTTATAATAAGAATGTAGGAGGGGAGATTATTATTTTCTCTTTCATTCAGTCAGTAAGTATTTATTGAGTACCTACTGTGTACCCTCTTTGGGGTACAGTGGTGACCAAGACGGACACAGTGCCTGTCTCATGGAGCCTACATTCGTATGAGTCCTCAGGGTTTCCACTCAGGCCATGGAGATGCAGCACCAGTCAACATTTGAGGTCCCCATGGCATCCAAGTACAAACAACTTGGCCTCAGGGAACCTGCTACTTGGAGTCATCTGTGCTCTTGCCACAGTCTTAGAAAGGTGAACACCCAGATACTGTAGATGTTCCAGACCACATATGGGCAAGGGAGATCATGCCTCTCTATCAATCCCCAAACCCAAAGCAGCCTTACAACACAGGTTGTCCTTGAGCAATACTGACACAGATGAGATGGGTGCAAAATAGTGGCTATGAAATAAGGAAGGTCCCTTTAGCAGGGTGCCAAGGAGTGCTCTTCCAATGCCACTGAAGGACCCTGCTTTATAAACCTCTTCAAAATTAAGTGCTTGGTGTTCCCATATGCAGGCAGTGCCTTCCTCTTTAACAGGATCGGCCCCATATGCTGAGAAATACGGGAACTTCAGAACCAAGCTCCTCAGAACCCTCTGTGACACCCTCCTATTTTGGCCTGAGACTGATAGGGACAACACAGTATCCAGCTGGCACGACCCAGGGTTCTCTTGCAGCTGACTCTTCTTTGCTCCAGCTCTTGGCCATCTTTATTTGGCCCTACTCTGGTCATATCCTCATTCTCTCTTGTCCACTAGCAGGACTCAGGCACTGCCATGTTTAATTTTTTTTTTTTTAATGTTTATTTATTTTTGAGAGAGAGAGAGAGAGCATGAGTGCGTGAGGGGCAGAGAGAGAGGAGGACAAAGAATCTGAAGCAGGCTCCAGGCTCCATGCTGTCAGCACAGAGTCCAATGAGGGGCTCAAACCCACCAACCGCGAGATCATGACCTGAGCTGAAGTCCAAAGCTTAACCGACTGAGCCACCCAGGCCCCTCCCCTTTTTTTTAACGTTTGGCACTGCCATATTTTAGGCTGCTTGTCTTAACTTGTACCCGTTCTATTCTTTTTATTTTTTAAGTTTATTTATTTTGAGAGAAAGAAAGTATGAGTGGGAAAGGGGCAGAGAGAAAGGGAGAGAGACAATCCCAAGCAGGCCCTGCACTGTCAGCATGGAGCCCAATGCGAGGCTTGAACCCACGAACCGGATCATGACCTGAGCGGAAGTCTGATGCAAGTCAGATGCTTAACCGACTGAGCCACCCAGGCACTCCCCCATTCTATACTTTTATCTCAAGCCAAAGTCTCCTTCCTATATCTACTCCTCCCTTTGCCTAAGGCTGATTACCAAACTTAATCCTAGAACTGTATCCTGGATGCTTTTTCTTGCTTAAGGCATCTGACTGCTTTACAGATCAGCCACAATTTTTCATGAAAACCTAGGCAGGAGGCAGGGGCATCACATGCCTTTTGATATTAATATATACATTATAATTTAATTCCCACAGCATTCCTAAAAATAGGTATGATTTTCGCATTTTACAGATAAAGAAGTTGAGACTCAGAGTGACTTGCTCAAGGTCATAGTGCTGATAGGACCTGATGTTGATAAGTGAGAACATCAATATGTGTCTCTAGCTCTGTCTGGCTCCAAAACTTACACTCCTTCCTCCTGCCTCCAGCTCTGAGTGTACTTGGCAGGAGGCTTTCCAACTGTAGGACATCAGAGGCATTGAACTCATTTTGACCCCCTTCTTACCCACAGAGGTGGAATGTTGACCTAGGATATGCAGGCAGTGACTTCAGCTAACAGGGATTCCACCTTAGCAAAGGTTTTAGGTTTGTTAGCAGCTTGACTTTTCCCTGCTGGCCTCTGTTGAAGCTTGTTCATTCATTCAGTCAGTCAGTCATCCTTTACTTACCTGTGGCTGTTACAGTCCAGACCTTAGGCTAGGTACTCTCACATGTAATTGCCGGATTTAATCCTCACAGCAGCTCTGCTGTGCAAGTTTGATTGTCCCCATTTTATAAATGAGGTCATTAGGATCAGAAAGATGAGGTGATTTTTCCTGGGTCCCACACTAGGCAGCACCTGAGCCACATTGAAATTTGGGTTAAATTCTATTGTGGGTCCAGAGAATAGTTTCCATGGGGCTCCTGTCAGAGTGTCTCATGACAAGTATGGGTCAAATGTGAGATGATCCAGAGTGTCCAGATCTCTTCCCCAAGGGGAAGATGCAGCGTCTACCAAGCAGATCAAAGACTTGAAATTTGCTTTATATTCCTGGCTCACATTTCTCTCATTTATCCAAGAATGCTAAAACTAAAGCCTGCATATCATTCAGGCAGCCAAATCCTTCCAACTGTCAGAGCATTCAACACTCACCCCAGGTTACTGGAATCCTCCTCTGCTTTACCCCATCACTTTCTTTCCCTGCTTAGGGCCTTGCCTCCTACATAGAACAGGGCTGCTTTCTCTGCCCCATGCTGATCCCCGAGTCTCTTCAACTATGCTTAGGACAGGTTTTCAGGTCTTGTTAAGTTCGTATATAGTCAAAGAGTGCCTGAGTGGCTCAGTCAGTATCCAACTCTTGATTTCAGTTCAGGTCATGATCCCAGGGTCATGGGATCAAGCCCTGTGTTGGAGCATGGAGCCTGCTTAAGATTCTCTCTCTCTCTCTCTCTCTCTCTCTCTCTCTCTTTCTCTTTCTCTCTCTTTCTCTCTCTTTCTCTCTATCTTTCTCTCTCTCTCCCTTTCTGTCTCTCTCTCCCTCTCCCTCTCCCTTTCTCCCTTTCTCTCTCTCTCCCTCTCTCCCTCTCTCCCTCTTCACCTCTCCCTCTGCCCCCCTCCCCCACTCAGGCACGCACTCACTCACACGCACTCTCTCTCTCAAAACAAAAAATCATATATAGTCAAGAAATATTTGCTAAGTGCTTTCCTAATATTTGTCAGGCATTGTATATATGATAGTAAACAAGACAGGTGTTGTCCATGTTCTCATGAAGCTTAGAGTTTAGTAGAAAAGACAGGCATTGAGCAAATAACTGCAAGTGTGACAAGCTTTAGAAAAGGAAACAAATGGGGCACATGGCTGACTCAGTTGGCAGAGCACACAGTTCTTGATCTCAGGGTTGTAAGTTCAAGCCCCATGTTAGGTGTAGAAATTACTTAAAAATAAAATAAAAAAAAAAAAAAAAAAAAAAAAGGAAAGGAAACAAATGGGACAACTTAAATTGGAACAGGGATCAGTGAAGGTTTCCCAGAGTGAAAGGAGGATAATGTGGGGCAAAACGATCCTGGGGAGATGATGGAGCATCCAGTCCTGGTATTGTTGGTCATGTTAGGGATTTGGGCCTTAACCTAAAAGCATTGGGAAGCCAATGACAATTTAAGCATTATTAGATCATTCTGCTTACAAAGTGGAGAATGGTTTGGAAAAGGGAGGAAGAGGAGTGGGGAGACCCCAGCAATGACGGTATTGTAGTAATTCATACTAGAGAGGATGGGAGCTTGGACTAAGTAAGGTAGCAGTGGAGGAGATAGACAGAAGTAGATGGATTCAAGAGCTATGTAGGAAGTGGAATTGTCAGGATTTAGGGGCGTCTGGGTGGCTCAGTTAAACATCCAACTCTTGATTTCAGCTCGGATCATGATGTCACAGTTTGTAAGATTGAGCCCTACATCCAGCTCCGTGCTGTCAGTGTGGAGCCTGCTGGGGATTCTCTCTCCCCCTCTCTCTCTCTGCACCCTTGCTCACACTCTCCCTCTCTCACTCAAAATAAATCAATGAACTTAAAAAAGAAAAAAGAATTATCTGGATTTGGCCATCAAATGTGGGAGGTGAGGGGGGCCTGGCTGGGTCAGCCTTCAGAGCGTGCAATTCTTGATCTCGGGATTGTGAGTTCAAGCCCTACATTGGGTGTAGAGATGACATAAAAATAAGATCTTTACCAAAAAAAAAAAAAAAAAAAAAAAAAATGTGGGAGGTGAAGGAGAGGGAATAGTCGAAGATGATAACCAGATTTAGTCTTAAGCAATTAGGTGGATAGCCAGGTTTTGTCAGCTTGGAGTTAAGATGCCCATGAGATATCCAAGTAGGCAGTTGGATATATAGGTCTAGAACTCAAATGAGAGGTCTGGGTTAGAGATATTGCCATTTTGGTAGGTCAGTAATTGTTAAATATTAGTGGTTTCATATATTTTAGGTGGTAATGAAAGTCAGCAGAATGAATGAAACCCCTAGAGAGTTTAGAAAGAGAAGAGCTGAGGGTCTAAGATTAAGCCTTCTGCAAATGCTGGCCATAAATGTCTAAAATGGACCTGAATTCTGATTGCAGTAATATTCCCCTTAAATGCTCTAAAGGGGTGTGTCTTCCAGGAAATACCTGAAGATAGAAAGGAACATCGGCTAGCTAATTGGAGTAGAGGAGATCATTGGTGTTCTCAGCTACAGCTGCCATAGAAGGCTGGTTAAAAGATACTCTCCACCTCTTTGCCAGACTGATGCATGGAGCCCATAAGAGTGAAAAAATACTAGTAATAAGAGCTCACATTTGTTGAGCACTTACTATGTGTCAAATGCTTTTATTTAAATCATTACAGTAACTTTATGAGGTTGATACTAATATTAACCTCATTTTATAGGTAAGGAACCTGAGTCTCAGAGAAGCCCCACTTTTACAAATGAGGAAACCAAATCTCAGAGAGGTTAAGTAACTGGCCTGTGGTCCTACAGGTAAGAAATGATAGAGCTGGGATTTGAGCCTAGGTGATCTTACTCCAGAGCTGTGAAACTTTAGGGTGGCAGATGGTTAGAAGAGTGTCAGAACCAGAGGGCTCTTGAAGTCATGTGTACAGCTGCCTTTCTTGTACAGCTAACATCTGTCACGCTAGAATAAGTACAGCCTTTGTGGTCAGCCAAGCCTGAGTTTGCCACTTACTAACACTGTGTTCTTAGACATGTGACTTTGCCTTATTTTCCTTTATAAAATAATGATAATGATTTTCCCAAGAAAATCATTATGAGGGCCAAGCAAAATTATAAAGCGTGCATGGCCTATATCAGGTACTTAGTTAATGATACTGGCTTTTATTATAAGTATTATGGTTATAAGTTATGGTATAATTGACTTACAGTTGAGAAAAGCTGAGGATCAGAAAGGGGAAGGGGTTTAGTCAAGATCACATGAAGGCAGAGCCAGGAGTCCAGCTCCATATCTTGGCCATGTGGACAAAGGCCACTTTGTCATTGGATCAGCCCTGGTAGTAAGAGTGTCTGTGAGCCCCAAGATAGGAAGACTAGATTAATTTTCATAGCAGGCATTCTCATTAATTACTGTTATTGCAAGCCTAGGGAGAGTGGCAGTTTCCCAGAGATCTCTCAGTGAAGGGCATCCTTAATGAGGCCACTTAGCACAGTCCAGGTAAAAAGATACACCAAATGTCACCTCTTTGTTCTGTCAATCTTTTATTTACTCAACAGACAGCTACTGTAGACCAGGTTCGATTCTGGGACTTGGGGGTACAGAGGGGAGTGAGGAGGTTCCCAACCCCAGAAAGCACATAGGCACACAGCCAGTGTCCCCTGAGCATTGAGGCCTCTGGGATTCTCATCAGGGCCAACCACCTAATCTCACCCCACCATCCATCCTCAGAAGGGCATTTACTGTCAAAAGCAGCAGTCCCCAGGTCCCTTGTTCCTGGATAACTAAGTATCTTGACTTTTATGTGTGTTTCAGCTGGGAAGGGTTACCCCTGCAAGACGTGTAAGATAGTGCTGAACTCCATAGAACAGTATCAAGCTCATGTCAGCGGCTTCAAACACAAGAACCAGTGAGTAATCTTCCTTTGAAATTCAAGGGTCTGCTACAAGAACTCAAGGCTTCTAAATCAAAACAAAGCCAGGTACTACTTTGCTAAAATGGAATCCTGGCAGCCTTTTCTCAGTCAACAGAAAATCAATCAGTTAACAAAAGTGTCTCCTCTGTAAGTTTTTCCTCCCATCAGCTTCTCCACAGCCTTTGGACCTGCCACTGAAGGTTTGAGTAGAGAAACTTAAGACACTTTCCTTGGCGGTCTCCTAAAAGTACTTAGATTTCCTGCCCTATAGCAGTCTGACTAGGGAAGTTTCCCTTCCCTCAAGCCTGTCACTGGCCTAAGAACCTAGTCTCTACTGCCATCAGTTCTATGGCAAAAGCTCCCTCTCCAGGTTATTACCAAATATGACCAGATTTGTTCATTCATTGATCAAGTATTTATTGAACACCCTCTGGGTGGTGGCCAAAACAGATCCAGTCCCTGCTCTTGTGACCTTACGTTCTGATGGGAGGAGACAAACAATAAACGAGTAAACAACCAATAATTACAAATTCTGATAAGTGCTTTGAAGGGAAGAGGTAAACACTGTCATCTGTTCATGATAACCTTGAAAATGACTAACACTCTTTGAACCCCTGTTCTGTTGCAGGGCATATGCCAAGCAAATCCTCTCAGGTAATCCACACAACAACCCTAGGAAGAAGGTATTATTATTATAGACAGAGGCAACCACCATTCAAGTGATACTATGAGACAGAGCCTATAATTCAAACTGAGTCTTGTCTGGCTCACAGCATGCTTTTCTAGGGCATCATGCTAACAAGGAGGTTATGGCACCGTGTGATATGAGGAGGCTAGGGCCTGGTAAGGGGAGGGCTTATGCAGTTCTGTCTCTTCCTCTCAGAAGGGAACTGGGTAGTGTGGACAGTGTGCTACAACATAACTTTCTGAGATGAGAATATACTCATTTTATAGATAAGGAAATTGAGTTTCAGGCAACCAAGTCTAATAAACTGATTTCTTTGACTTAAATGGTAGGTTCTGCATTGTTCACAGAGCTGAATTAACTAAAGGTGGTGGAAACACAAAATATTAGTCAAAATGTCCTTGGTCCTCTCCACTCTGACTGAAGTTTCCCCTCCCACATTGCAGCAGATCTGAGGACTTTTGAGGCTTCTTTTAAAAATTTTTTTTTTCAACATTTATTTATTTTTGGGACAGAGAGAGACAGAGCATGAACGGGGGAGGGGCAGAGAGAGAGGGAGACACAGAATCGGAAACAGGCTCCAGGCTCTGAGCCATCAGCCCAGAGCCCGACGCGGGGCTCGAACTCACGGACCGCGAGATCGTGACCTGGCTGAAGTCGGATGCTTAACCGACTGCGCCACCCAGGCGCCCCTGAGGCTTCTTTTAGATATGGACTTGAGACAAGCCTGCACAGTCCAGCCTGGGGCTCACTCCCATTTCAGCACATCTCCCTTGCAGCTTGACTGGTGGCAGTTTCAGCATACAACTTGGAGACAACCAGAGCCCTACCCTGGGGGTGCCCAGTCTTGAAAATGCTAGTATTTACTCTTTTCTTTCTATATTTTCAGCTATGTGACTTTGGGTGAGTCAGTAAACTTCTCTGAGCCTCCACTTCCTCTTCTGTAAGATTATAGCTACTATTTGTTGAACACCTAAGTTAATTTCATTTAATTCACAGTAGCAGCTCTGAATTAAGACACACACACACACACACCCCTTTACGACCTGAGGAAACCCAATGTCAGGTAGGTTAAGTAACTTGCCCAAGCCACTTAGTTACTTGGAGTTAGACCCAGAATTCAAACCTTTTGATTCCAAAGTACATTTATTTTGCTCTGCCATTGCATATGGGGCTCATTATCCTCACCTTATGGGATGACCTGAGAGTTAGAGATAAAGTATGTGAAATGCTGGTACCAGAAAAGGGAACTATTAGAGGTAAGCTTTCATTCATTCAACAAATATTTATTGAGTACCTACTATGTGCCAGGTCCTATATGGAGCACTAGGGCTACAGTAGGAACCAGGATCAATGCTGTTCCCTGATTTTTTTGGATCCCCATCTAGTGGTAGAAGCAGATCCTAAACAAATCCATAAACAAATAAGACAATATCAATTATTACTAGGTACGCAGAAAGTGGGATAGAGTGACTGGAGAGCCACTTTTGACTCAGTGTGAAGGAAAGAATGATCAGTCTGTACTATCCAGGTCATATAGGGCCCTATAGGCAGAATAAATGGTTTGGTAGTGGAGAGATGTGGGCTGCTGTCCTGAACCTGCCACACTTTTAAAAAGCTTAAGGATGGAGGGATGGTCAACAACAACAACAACAACATAATTATTTAATTTTAAAAATTAAAAAAAAACAAAACAGAAAACAACAATAAAAAGCCTACTGGGGTCAGGTGACTTAGACTTTCTGAACTTTAGTTTCCTTATATACAAAACAGGGGTACTATCCCCGCCTTGTAGAATTGCCATGAAGATTAAATAGGATACTAGAAGCAAAGTACCCAGCATTGTGCCTAGCATGCAGTGACCCTCAGTAAAGGAGACCTGGTCACCTTATTACTCCAAGGCCTTGGAAGAGCTGTACTATCTTTAGAAAATTACCTGGAGCACCATCATAACCACCACAAACTGACCCTGTGTGTTTATTCCTTCTCAAACTACAGGTCACCAAAAACAATGGCATCACCCCTGGGCCAGATTCCAATGCAAAGGCAGCCCATTCAGAAAGACTCAGCCACCTTGGAAGACTAGAGGTGTTTCTGTCCAGCACCCCAGGTTGAACCAGCCGTGAGCCAGCTTCCCGTGACCATGGTCAGCCCTTGGCTCCCTCTTCCTCCTTTCTTATACCTGGAGAACACATAGGCCTTAGGCAGGAGTGGGCCACAGATAGCCTCTGATTGGTCCAGGCTAATCCACTCCTGCTCTTCCCCTTTGGAATGGGCCCTCTAGGTCAGGACAAGGGAAGGGGGTGGATCTTGAAAGGACTTGGGGCCTCACAGAATAGTAGTTTGGAGGATGGCCTTTCCCCTTCCCCAGCCTCTTTGGGCCATATGTCATGAGCCCCAGGCCTGTCTTTCCTTTGCAGGTCATTTTTGAACCAGTCTCTGCGGCTAAAGAACTGAGCTGTCCCTGGGCTCCAGGCAGCTCCAGTGAAACCTGGAGCTTTCACACCAGAGTTCTGCCTAGGTAGGAAAGGGCAGATGGAAGTGGCTGCCCTATGGGAGCTTGGAGCTGACA
Organism: Puma concolor; assembly: GCF_028749965.1. Lineage (NCBI taxonomy): Eukaryota > Metazoa > Chordata > Mammalia > Carnivora > Felidae > Puma > Puma concolor. Next base: position 66,867,074 of record NC_141667.1, read on the forward strand.
TGACACACTCCCTTTCCCCAAAAAGTGCAGGCTCTCCTGAGCCTGAGACCGGATGCTGGCCAGTTACACAGTTTTCTGCCCACTGTGAAGTCTCCTCCTGGAGCAATGACACAGTCCTGGCAGAGCAGTGCTGTCCTTCTGCCTCTTCTCCACAGTTCCTGAATGGTGCTAAGGATATGCATCAGCTGGGGAAAAGCTAGAGCTGGAGGAGGCCTCGGTATCCAGTGGGATTATGAAAGCTCTAAGAGGGGGGCCTTTTCCCCTCCCCCATCAGAGAGGTGCTCTGACCCAGGGTCATGTGGGAAAGCCCCCACATGCAAGTTTTCTTGATGATTCTGTGCCCTTAAAAGGTGAACTATTTCATGCCAGCCAGCTCAAAGGTCCATGCTGCTCCTTGGCTCTACTAGCCCTCTCCTCCTCATGTAGGAGACCACCTGTCCAGGTTGCTGTGGTGCTAGCCCTCTTCCATTATCCACCAGGAGATTCCTGGGTACCAGGGAAAGAAAGGAGAGCCAGTGCAGGTTTCTGCAGTGAGGAAACAGGTGTTCCCCAGGCCCCAAACCTAGATATCTCCAACTCTGCTGTCTTTTACGGCCTGGGATTTCACTGGGAGTGGATATTTCCTTGTAGCTTTCAAGCGGGAATTCCAAGGAGTGTCACCATCATAGGCCCCCCTTCATTGAGTCAAAGAAGCCCCTAGCTGCTGTCGTGGCCTCTCCCCCCCACCCCCACCCCCGCCCCATTGCCTATCCCTTTGCCTGTGAAATGCCTTTATGTATTGTGTATGGGTGTGTGTGTGCGCGTGCTTATGCTCTGTCTCTTGGTCACTGAAGCATCTAAATAAAGAATTTCTCCCATGAGCCAGACTGCAACTTAACAAACCTGGGATTTGGGGCCATATTACCGTTGGATCTAGTATGTGTGTCTTGACCCCTCACCCTCAACCCTCTCATACTCCCAGGGCTCTAAATACTGATCTAAGAAGGTGGGACAAAGATAAACTTTTAATTATTTGGCAACCTGTGGGAGACTTCCCAGGTGCCCTAAACTTAATACAACGTCATCCACTTATCCATCTCCCCCTGTCACAGAGGGTCTCATGGAAGTCGTTAGAAGGTTTAAGATGAGAATCTACTTTGTTTGAGAGGATCATTTGGCTGTTAGGTGGAGAAGGAACGCAGGGGAGCAGGATAAGAGATAGATAAGGAAGCCAAAATGGAGGTTGTGTCCAGTCTGGCTCTCTCCAGGCTAATACCTTCAGGATAGAGACCTAACCTTTTTCATCTCAACTTCTGTAATGTGGAGTGGTGTGTCATGAAGTGTTTGTTGAATGAATGAATGAATGAGTATGAGGAAAGATGGCCTTTTCCCTCACAGCTCTTACTCAGCACTAGGTTTGTTCCATGGACTTACAGGCCTGGAGATTCTTGCAGGAAGCTTTTCTATGACCCAGAAATGAGCTAGGGAAGGAGTGAGTGTGATGGCCTCAGGAGCCTTTTGTCAACCTTAGTTTCAGACAGCCAGACCTGAGGAAGGTTCCCAGGCAGCCTCAGCTCCCATTCTTCACTCAGCAAGCCTTTCTTGGGTACCTGCTCTTGACCAGCTGGGAAAGGCCCTACGTGGCCCCCATGGTGGGTTCTCAGCTCTCAGCTTCCAAAGCCCAGACTGTCTCAGCAATTTCCCTGCAATCCTTCTAATTTATCCAGGATGTCCGAATCAGCCTCATCTATCACGCAAGGAAATGAAGGGCAGAAGGGTGGGTGGGCTACTGTATCATGAACCTTGGCCTGCAAGACCTTAGTCTGGATTCAGGAGTCCCTGTTAGCCGCGTGCCCAGCCCTTTCGGCAAGAGGGCACAGGGATGAACACTTTCTTGCTCTTGGGAAGCTCACATACTTGTTAAAGATCATTATGGCAATGGTCAGAGGGTCCTACAGAGCCCAGCAAGAATGCCCAGGATAAAGGTCTTAACTCACCTCAGGGTATGAAAAAGCTGCAAAAGTTGGGAAACTTGCATTTGATCTGCATAACAGCCTTTTGAGCTAGGTAATGATACTTCATTTTATAGAAAAGGGTCAAAGTGATGTACTATTTTATCCAAGGTCCTGGCACTAAGAAGCAACAAAATGGAGAGTAGAATCCAGTTCTCTAGATTCCTCGTCCAGTACCCTTTCCAAAAAGGACCAGAATCCTTCTGATATAACCCCTGGGCCTGCCTCACCTACCATCTGACAGGGCCATGGGCTCATAGAGCAAGCAGCCACAAAACAGATTGGACAAGGGTCAGTGGTTATTTTTTATTCCAAGCTCCCCCATATTTCTCATAATTTTACCCAAGATTCCCAGTTTATTAGACTCCAGTTTATAACTGTAAGAAACTGATGGATGCCTGAGTGGCTCAGTTGGCTAAGTGTCCGACTTCGGCTTAGGTCATGATCTCACAGTTCGTGAGTTCGAGCCCCAAGTCCAGCTCTGTGCTGACAGCTCAGAACCTGGAGCCCGCTTCGGATTCTGTGTCTCTCTCTCTTTCTGCCCATCCCCTGCTCGTACTCTGTCTCTCTCTCAAAAATAAACATTAAAATATACTGAAATCAAAGTGGTTAGCTAAAAAAGGAAATTTATTGATTCACCTAATGAAAAATTTCAGTACAGGGATGGCTAGATCCAGGTTCTGACACACTGTCATCAGGAAGAATTTAATTTCACTCTGCTTTCCTCTGTGTGGCCTCTTTCTCAGGCCAACTCTCTCCAGAAGGTAGCAAGATGGCCACTGGCAGCTCCAGGCTTGTCTCCTGATGGAGAGGCAACTACATTGGAAAGATCATCTTTTCCTACTAGTTCCAACAAAAAAATTCTGGGATTCATTCATTAACCAGCTTGGCCCTGTTCCAGTTCTTAAACCAATCACTGCGACTAGGCCCCTGATTTGGGGACTGAGAAAGAGTGAGCTACACCTAAAACACATTGACTGAAACAGAAAAGAGGAAAGTATGGGGCTCCTTTCAGACTAAGGGAGAAGAATGGATGTGGGTAGGCAAAAATAACTTGTCAGCCATACCCAGAAGTTGTCTGTATTTGAAATATCACTTTTTCCCTTTTTGAGATATATTTAGTAACGTGCTCCAGTTTTTAGAGCACAATTTGATGAATCCTTACATGTATGTGTACATCTAGGTGGTCACCCTCCAGATCAAGATACAGAACATTGCCAGCTCCCCAGAAGTTTCCTTTGTTTCCCTTCCTAGTTATTATCTCCCAGAAGTAAACACTATTTTCACCTCTATCCCCCTAGATTAGTTTTGCTTGCTCTTGAATTCTATAAAAATGGAATCACATCCTCTTTTGCTCAATATTATGTCTGTGAGATTCATCCATGTTTGTGTGTGTATGTGTGTCAGAAGTTTTTTTTTTTTTTTTTTTCATGCTCTGTAGTAGTAGTCCGTTATATGAATACACCACAATTTAGCCATTCTGTTGATGGACAATTGGGTTATTTCTAGTTTTGAACTATTATAAATAAAGCTCTTCTGAAAAATTTTGTATGTGTCATTTGGTGTGCATGTGCACACATATATCCAGGAGTAGAATCACTGCATTATAGGATAGGTGTATGTTTAATTTGTCTAGATACTACCAAATGGTTTTCCACAGTGGTTCTACCAACTTACCAGCATTTGGTGTTGTCAGTCTTTCTAATTTTGGACATTCTGGTGGCACATGGGAATTTGAACCCAAGGGTTCATATTGACTTCATATCAGAGCTCCTCTTACTCTAAGCATTCCTGAGATCAGGTTTGAATTTCTCTAGCCTGGAATGGTCTCTGATGTCAGTGCCCAGGACCCACAATACACAATCCAGCAGGTAAACATCAGAGGGAGCTCCTGCTCATGGCTCTGGTGGCTAAGGAAGGTCTCATGGCGGGAGAGGCAGTCTAGTGTACAGCAAAAAAAAAAAACAGGCTCTGGAACCAGGCAGCTGCAGTTCAGATCTTAGCTCTGTGGGGCTGTGTGATCTTGATGAGCTAACCTGTACTTAAGGGTGAAACACTAGTACCTACCGTATGGGTTATTGTGGGAATGAAAAGAATAGATACATATGAAACAATTACAGTACCTGACATATGGTAGATACTATGTAAATGATGACTGCTGCTCCTTCTATTATTGGCCTGAAGTAATCTCTGGGTCTTCCTGGGGAGGTGAGTCTGGAGGCAGATGGCATCTGGCACAGAGTCCTGTATTAAGTCTCAATGAGTTATGAAATGCCAGAAACCTAATTCAATCTGATGAGAGGAGGGGGGCAACGTGCTGGCCAGAGGTGGTTCTTCCCTGGGCTCCAGCAAGAAGCCACCTTTCACTGCTAGGGAACCTCATCTTATCCCAGGAACCTCAGGGGCACCTCAGGTTCTGCAGCCAATGACACCTGAGGAGAATTATGCATGTAAAGCTCTTAGCCCTGAGCTGGATGAAAAGCAGGTGTTGGGATGTAATAACCCGTAAGTGCAGACATAGAGCTATGTATGTAGACATACAGCAACCATGAAGTGTGTCACAGGGGACACTACTCTGGGATTCAGGGTTCTTGGGTGTTGGTCTTGCACCCTGTCACCAGCTTCATGTGACCCGAAGCCTCCTATTTTCTGTCTGGCTCAGAAGTTGTAAGAAATCACAGTTTGAGCCCAAGTACTACAGAGGCAGTGATGGGCAGCTAGGGGTTCTTCCCAAAGCAGGTAACAAAGAAACCCTTCACCAAAGCCTCTACCAGATGAGCTGTTCCCATCCCTATCCAGACCTTCTGATCAGCCGTCATTAGTGTCAAATAGAATAGGAAAAAACAATTTCTACTTCTGACCATTTGTCCACCTAACAACCTCACCTACTCTGCCCCATGCAAGTCCACATTACAGAAAGGGCAGGCATATCCCTGTTCTGGCACTCGCAGGCTCACTGTCCTCCACAAATTGTGCTTCATCTATCTGTCCAGGGGCTCACAAGAAACCTTAGAGGGTTCTGTAAATGGGTCAATGCTACAGCGCGGTGACCCTGATGGCCACTAGGTGGAGAACGCTCCTTTTTTTTTTTTTTTTTTTTTTTTTCTGGGCAAAGTAGACCTGCGCCAGGACCTTACTATTTGAATACTGAAGAGAATAGGATGACTTCTGAGCTCCTGTATTTGGTATTTCATTTAGCCCTCAAGACAACCTGAAAAAGGCTTGATTTCACAGCAGAAATTCAGAGGTGAAACCTTGCAGAGCTTACACAACCAAGAAGTAATCATGGAGGGATTTGACCCCTGTGTTCCCAAGTCTTTGTTAGCACACCTCTACTTCCAAAGGCCATCTTGCCCTTCCCTCAGAACATTTCCTTCCAGAGGACACTGTTTGAAGACTGTAATTTAGTCAGCTGCTTGGGAGGACACCTGATGTTGGCCCTACTCATCAGCCTTTCTTTCACTCTTTTACCTTGGGTAACATCTCTCTTCCATTCTTCTATCCTGTGGTTCTGAGAGACTGACCCCAGTCCCTAGTTCCAGGGATGAACTTGTGACCCAAGCCTGGGCAATCAGAATAATTCTGGAGCTGTTAGTAGTCATCTTTGCCACTACATAAAGACAATCTGTGTGAAAATTAAATCACAGGAGAAAACAGCTGAGAGTTGGGAAGAGACTGGTTTCTGATGAACACCTAGATCTAACGAGGCCTGAAGCTAATACTCTCAGGACTTTTTAGTTACCAGTCAATACTCTTTTTCTTTAAGTCAACTTAAGTTGGATTTCTATCATAACCAGGAGTACTGTTTCCCCCCACCCCAGGAGTACTAATACATGTTTCAGCTTCTTCATCAACCCAGTGACCTCCACTTACCTAAGAAGATATATATGCCACCAGCATAAACAACCTCAGAAGAGACTAGCCAGAGAACTGCCAAGCTGAGCCCACCTAATCCACAGAATTTTGACAAATAGTAAATGTTTCAAATCACTATGTGTGGGAATGGTTTATTTTGCAGAAAGACTTCCAGAATCACACCTAGTAACCATACCTTGTTTTGGTCTCCTGGTATCTATTTACCTTTCTTCTTCCTTGAGGAATCCCACCCTCAGCTGATGTGGTCTGGCTCGAGATGACCTCCACCCCCCTGGCTTCTGCTAAAACAATTGGGAAAGAGTTGCTAAATGGGAAGGTTTTGAGCGCAGAGCTGTTGGTTAGTCTTCTTTGTTACTTCTTGGGAAGCACCTGCCACAGAATGGAGCCAGAGGAAAGAAAGAAAAAGAGAGAGTCTTGGTCTAGCTATTCCTAAAGCCTGATCCACCTCTGGACTTTAAAATTGCATAAGCCAGGGGCACCTGGTTGACCCAGTTGGTTAAGCGTCCAACTCTTGATATCAGTTCAGGTCATGATCTCATGACTCATGAATTCAAGCCCCACATAGGGCTCTGCGCTGACAGCACAGAGCCTGCTTGGAATTTTCTCTTTCTTGCTCGCTTTCTGCCCCTCCCCCACTCATGCTCACTCTCTCTCAAAATAAATAAACCAACATTTTTAAATTGCTTAAGTCAATAAACTCACTATTTTTTGTAAGTCCATTTGAGTTGGGATATCTTACTTGCACCTGAATGAAAATATTCCTTGAAAGTCAGGAAATTTAATAGAGGCTGAGCAGTGCCTGGCAGAGGGCTATTAAGATAGGACAGAGGTCCCTAGAGAGGTGGGAAGGGAAATTTATTTTTCCTTAGCCCCCACTGTATGCTAGAACCCTGGAATGAGACACAGTTTCATGTCATAGAGGACCTCATTCCAACTGTGATAAAATGCTACAAAGGAAAATGCCAATGTAGACGAAGCATAAAATAGAAGGACAGAGCCTAAGCTGGGGGCGGGGCAGGGCAGGTGACATGCAAGCTGAAACTTGAAGGCTGAATAGGAATTAGTCCATGGGTAAGTAGAGAGAGGTGGGGAGAGGATGTTCCAGGTAGAGGGAACAGCATTTGCTAAGGCCCTACGGCAAGATGATGCCTAGCACCTTGAAAGAGGGAGAATATGTCACCAGATAAGAAAGCTGGGGAAGCCAGGTCCCTCAGGGTGTATCAAGATTTTCAGCTGAAAGCAAAAGAAACAAACTCTAGCAAGTTTAAGTTCACAGAACTACCAAAAACACTAAAGAATGAGGCGTGGGCTAGAAGACCAGCATCCTGCCTGTGTCACATCACAGAATGGAAGGACAGGACCATGGAGGAAGGACACCATTATCTCTACCAACACTAAAATGCTGGACTCTGCTGCCTGTGCCACTAGCCCAGCCAATCCAGATACTGATCAAGAAATCACCACCCTGTGCCCAAGAGCTCAGTCTTGTTACCACAGCCCCCTACCAGAGAACATTCCTCTTGGGCCTTCCAAGCCCTATACCTGGGCATCACTGGCTCTCTGGAATGGATGTTATGAATTTGCAGAACTTAGGCCTCAGCTGGAAGAGAAACTGGGGGAATAGCTAACATTTTCAGCTTCTATTGTGAAAGGTGAATGCTGCCACATGAAATGGGGGTATTCCCCAAACCCAGAAAAGGGTTCATATGACAAACATGAACAAACAAACAAAAGGGTTCATATCCCTCTACAGGTTGTTCTAGGCCAGGGTATGATGGCCTTGTGGTTGTTCTAAAATATGTCTACAAATTTCTTATAGTCCTCTCCTCAAAAGGTCAAGTTTAATCTCTCTCCCCCTACTACACCACCTACTCCTAGGGAACTATAATTAGTGACTCACTTCAGACAAATAGAAGAAAGCAGAAATGAGGGGCACCTGGGTGGCTCAGTCAGTTAAGCAACCAACTCTTGCTCTCAGCTCAGGTCTTGATCTCAGGGTCGTGAGTTCAAGCCCTGCATTGGGCTCCACACTGGGCGTGAAGCCTACTTAAATTTAAAAAAATAATAAAAGCAGAAATGATGAAGTGTGACTTCTGTGTGTAAGTTATAAAAGACATTGCAGTGTTAGTCTTTCTGTCTTCACTCACTGGCTCTGAGGGAAACCAGCTGACATGTCATGAAGATGTTCATGCAGCCTCGTGGAGAGGCTTGTGTGGAGAGAAATGGAAGTCTCCTGCCAACAGCCAGCCAAATATTTGTTACCTAAAGCCTTAAGTTTTGGGGTAATTTGTTATGCAGCAACAGATAACTAATACAGGTCCTAAAAGCAACAGGAAGCTGTTGAAAGATTTTAAATGGGCACCTGAGTGGCTCAGTCTGTTGAGCAACTGACTTTGGCTCAGGTCATGATCTCACAGTTTGTGAGTTCAAGCCCCACATCCAGCTCACTGCTGTCAGTGCAGGGCCCCCTTCGGATCCTCTTTCCCCTTCCCTCTCTGCCCCTCCTCCCCACTGCCTTTCAAAAATAACAAACATTAAAAAAAAAAAGATTTTAAACAAATAGGAGCAATGACATGATGAATTCACTGACATGTGAACAGGTGAATGGGATGGCATGGGAGCCAACAGAGGATAGTGGAGACACAATGGAGGGAGGAGTCATTTCTTTTGCTTTTTTTTTTTTTTTAATTTTTTTTAATGTTTATTTATTTTTGAGACAGAGAGAGAGCATGAACGGGGGAGGGGCAGAGAGAGAGGGAGACAGAATCGGAAGCAGGCTCCAGGCTCTGAGCCATCAGCCCAGAGCCCGACGCGGGGCTCGAACTCACGGACCGTGAGATTGTGACCTGAGTTGAAGTCGGACGCTTAACCGACTGAGCCACACAGATGCCCCTCTTTTGCTTTTTTTATAAATTTTTTTTAATGTTTATTTCAGAGAGAGACAGACAGAGGGTGAACAGGGGAGGGGCAGAGACAGATGGAGACACAGAATCCGAAGCAGGCTCCAGGCTCCAGGCTCTGAGCTGTCAGCATAGAGCCCAACGGGGGGCTCCAACTCACTGTAAGATCATGAGCTGAGCCAAAGTCAGATGCTTAACTTGACTGAGCCACCCAGGTGCTCCATGGGAGAGGAGTCATTTCTACTGGGGAGGACATTTATTAGGGGCCTTTCATTTATAAAGAGTAAAAAAAAAAAAAAAAAGAAAAGAAAGAAAGAAAAAGGCAAATCAGCTTAAGAAAAATTATTTGTCTCACATTAATGAGACAAAGTAGTAATTTTTGCCTTTAGACATAGCTAAATCCAGGCATGTTCCATCTCTTGGCCTTCTTGTTTCCTGTGTTGGCCTCATTCATAAGCAGCCTCTCTCAAGAAGTTCTAGGCTTCCATATTCACGCCTCAGTAACCTCTGAGAGTGTTAGTTTCCCATTAGTTCCAATAAAAGACCCAGACTGGGGGCGCCTGGGTGGCGCAGTCGGTTAAGCGTCCGACTTCAGCCAGGTCACGATCTCGCGGTCCCTGAGTTCGAGCCCTGCGTCAGGCTCTGGGCTGATGGATGGCTCGGAGCCTGGAGCCTGTTTCCGATTCTGTGTCTCCCTCTCTCTCTGCCCCTCCCCCGTTCATGCTCTGTCTCTCTCTGTCCCAAAAATAAATAAAAACGTTGAGGGAAAAAAAAAAAAAAAAGACCCAGATTGGCTCTCATTAGCCCTGCTTGGGTCACATCCTCATCCCTGACCCAATAATAATAGCCTGGGGGATGGAATATTCTCATTAGCCAAGTCCAGGGGAGTCCCACCACAGGAACCAGGGAGAAGTTGGCTCCACCCAAATCCTGGTTGGCCCGGGAGTAGAGGAAGTCTAGGACTTCAAAGAAAATGGAAGAGCTGTTTTCAGAGAGAGGAAGTGTGTTTGAATGTCCAGCTCAAGGTGGTCAGGAAGGTTCTCAGAGAAGAGGGAAGTCCTGAGAGGAGTCAGAAAGCTGAATGGCAGGCATCTGATGTGACGGCCGGAGGGAAGAGAGGAGGGGAGGTAGGACCAAGGAAGTGATACTCCCAGCAACAAGAGCAGCAAGAGCAAAGGCACCAAGGTGTGTGAACCAACCAGACACCTTCGGGAGGGCTTGCCTGGAGTTCAGTGCAGCTGGAACACAGAACCCATATCTCTGGTGAGAGGGGAGATAGGACAGGAGAGAGCAGTAGAGGCCAGTCTTGAAGGACACTGAGGGCCAGGCTGAGGAGCTGGGGATGCCACTGGGAGGTAGGGAGAGAGTAAAGCTGAGGAGTAAGTTGGTTAAATCTGTGTTTTATTTTTTAATGTTTATTTTTGAGAGAATGTGCACGGGGCTGGGGGGCTGGTGCACAGAGCAGGGAGGTTGGGTGGCAGAGAGAGGGAGACAGAGGATCTGAAGTAGGCTCCAAGCTATCAGGGCAGAGCCTAATGCGGGGCTGGAACTCACAAATCATGCGATCTTGACCCAAGCCAAAGTCAGACACTTAACCAACTGAGCCACTCAGGTGCCCCTAAATCTGTGTTTTCAAAAAGTCATTTTGTTGGGGTTCCTGGCTGGCTCAGTCAGTGGAGTATGCAACTCACGATCTCTGAATCATGAGTTCAAGCCCCCATCAGGGAGGGGATAGAAGTTTTAAAAAACTATAAATAAAAAAAATAGGAGCACCTAGGTGGCTCAGTCAGTTAAGCATCTGACTTTGGCTCAGGTCATAATCTCACAGTTCATAAGTTCATAAGTGCATCCTGTGAGCTTGAGTCCCACTTCGGGTGAGCACAAGCCCTGCTTCTCTCACTCTCTCTCTCCCTTGCCCACTTCCCCCTCTCTGCCCCTCATGGGATTCTCTCTCTCTCCCTCCCTTTCTCCTCTCTTTCTCTCTGCCCTTCACTTACCTGTGCCCTCACTGAAAGAAAGAAAGAAAGAAAGAAAGAAAGAAAGAAAGAAAGAAAGAAAGAAAGAAAAAGTCATTTTGGTGCTGAAGAGTGATGATACAGAGACTATGAGCTACCTGCCAAATTCTCAGTCACCCCTTCTTTTTAGCAGACCTTCCTGACCTCCATTGTAGTTAGAGGTGCCCATGTGTCACAGTCTGGCCAAAGAAATAAGATCAGAAGTTGCTGGATACAGATTCAACTCTTTGTGGCTTCTTTTTAACTCTGCGTAAACACAAATGTGATGGCAGGAGCTGAAGCCACCATCTTGCCACCATTAGGGGAAGGTGTAGAGAATTTAAGAGACCTCCACCCTGATTTCAGACCCGCCTTCACCCATCTCCAGACTTGGGAGACCTGGGACTAATAGGGATGAATTAACCTGTTTTGTTTAAGCCCTTGACATTTAGGTTTTCTGGTTTTTGGTTGTTTTGTTTTGTTTTGTTTTGTTTTGTTTTGTTTTGTTTTGTTTTATGCCCAAACAAAATCCTACATGGTCCAGGTGGACATCAGGCAAGGTGGAGGAGGTTGAGGGCCCCTCTGAGGCTTCTTTCTTGATTCCTTTCAGACTATCAACCCTCTAACCCTGCATGCCCAGCTTCTGCCACTTCACAGCTGTCCTGGCCCTCTCTCTCCTCCAAAAATATGTGTCTGTCAAGCCCCAGTAGGTATGATGTTTGTAGGCCCAAGTCTAGAGAGAGCTGAGTCTGGCAAACCCTGAAAGCCTCCCAAGACATGGATCCACAGTGTCTGGGACCAACTGACAAGGGGGCCAAGGGTGCTGCTGAGACTCTGGGAAGCACCAGAATATCCCAGAAAGAGCCTCAGCTTCCTCCTAGCCCATTCCCCTCTATCTGGCTTCGTCTGAGGGGCCTCCCCAAGAGCTCTCTAAGGCTGCCAACATCAGTGCCAGGTTCCCTGCCTCTACCATAATGTCCTGGGCAGCTTGCAATTCCTGGCTTTGTTGTCTCCCATAGAAATTGGACATAGATGTGTTGAAAGAGTGGGGAATGAGGAGATATAAGGGCTGGAGGAGGGGTGACCCTAATAGTCCCTCCCTCTTGGTCACAAAAGTAGGTTACCCATACATTTGGGTAGGTCCTACCTAGACCCATAGCTACTAATATGAATATTGGCCACTTTTTACTGAGCATGGGCTATGTGCCAGGCATTGGCATAAGGCTTAATACATCACTACATTGAGTCCTCACAGAAAAGTTACTATTCCCACTTTACAGAAAATGAAACTGAGGTTTAATATTAAGTGACTTGTCAAAGGTCACAAGCTTTCAGGATTCAAACCTGCATCAGTCTGGCTCTAACACCCAACTTCTCACCACTCAGTTGCTGTCAGTGTCACCTCCATTCTGACAAGCCAAGCCAGACCTCCCTGGAGTCTGTGGGAGAAGCCCGGGTGAAAAAGGGTTGGAAAAAATGGTAAAGTAATAACAATTGTCAATTGAGTAGCAAGTATATGATATAACCCTGTGCATTTTTTCTATATTTTAAAACTTTCTCAAAATAAACCTCATTTTAAAGGAAAGAAATAAAGGAAAGAAGACAAGAAAGCACAGGACTGGCTCAGGGGCCAGGGCTTGGGCCAGGCCTGGGCTGGAATGGGGCCTGGGCAGGGGCTCAGGGCAGCTCTTCCGCACAAGAGCCCCAGTGTTCCCTGGGTCCGGCTACCATCCAAGAGCAACATGGTCGGCACCAGGCAACGTCTGCCCCCTCCCCCCAACTCTGCTCCCAGGCAGGTGGGGGGCAGGGCCTGGCCTCAGGAGTCCCTCCTGGCCTAGCCTTGCACTTCAGGAGCCCAGAGTCTGCAAACCCCTGCCTAGGGCCTGGTACTTCGTACGTGTCCCATCAGTATTAGCCAAATGGACAGGGAGATCAGTGCCCAGCCCCAGCTCCCTCTCAAACTCACCTTCAGGTGAATCTGTATCTTCCAGGGCTGAAGTTAAGAATGGGGGCAGAAAGCAGGCTGATGCAGTAGCATCAAAAGTCCCAGCTCTGTGGAGAGTCACCCTGAGCTCTCTCTCTTTGTCCCAGAAGATCAATGTTCAAGTCTCAGTTCTGTTGTTCACTTGCTTTGTGACTTTATTTTTTTTATTATTTTTTTAAGTAAGCTCTAATGGGGCTTGAACTCATGACCCTGAGATCAAGAATTGCATACTCAACCGAGCATGCAACTCTTGGTCTGTAGAGTTGTATCATGTAGCCAGCCAGCTACCCTGCTACATGACTTTAGACAAGTCATTCCATCTGCCTGAGCTTCTGTTTCCTTACCTGCAAAATGGAGCTAAGGATTCCAACCCCCATTTGGCTTACGGGGAGGTCAAAGGATATAATGCATATATAACACCTAGCTTAGCATATCACTTGGCAGATAGTGGGAGCTGATCCAAGACAAGAGCTTCCTCCCCTACTTCCTGTTTTGATGAAACCCAGTCCCATCTCTTAATTCATTCACTTCCTCCAACATCCCTGGGGCAAAGGAAGCAGGAGTGTGCCCATTTTCTGGATGGAGAAACTAAGGCAGAGGCAGGCTAAAGGCAGGATCTTAGGACGTCAGGCTCGTGAGCCCCTGCTAGGCGTGTGTGTGTGTGTGTGTGTGTGTGTGTGTGTGTGTGTGTGTGGTTGTGTTTGAAAGGTTTTGAGAGAAAGACTGCAAATGTAACTGGTGGAAGATCGTTACCAAGAGAGTGAGGCCGTGATGAGGAGACAGGCTTGGATGCCTCTCCCAGACTCCCTCAGCATGTCTCCTTCTGTGCTTTGTTTACATATCTATCTCTCCCCACTACAGTGTCAGCAGCTCCTTGAAGGGGAGAGGTTGGGTCGGATTACTGCTTTATCCCCACGATTTGGAACAATGCATACCATATAGTGAACCTTTAATTGACACCTGGCAAATGAATGTGTGTATGAATGAACGACGTGAAAGAGCATCACATGCCACAGAGGGTCAGTGTGAGAGGTCGTTGAGTGTGGGATGGGAGGCAAACAGGGCATGTGCAGACTCAGGGTGTGTGGGGTATAGGGTTGCCAGTCTAAGGGACTTGGGCATCTCAGGAGGCAAGGAGTATGCACAGGCTGGGCTATGAAAACCTTTCCTCTGCCTTTGGCTCCAGTAAACCTGAGAAGTGCCTGAAGTTGAATGAAAGCTGTGTGGGGTCCATCTCCTGCTGGCAGCTCACCCCAACCCCAAACAACCACATTCACTAAGGGGAGCCAGCAGAGGACCAGAGTTGGGGAGCTGAGTCACTCCAGGAGTCTGGGAGGTCTGGTGAGGCCCCTCTGGGCAGGAGGCTTCCATTTGCTGGGCACCCCCAGTGCCAGGAGCTTTATCCTTTCCAGGTGTTCCAGCAAGGAAGGACCCTGAGAAGGAATCAGAATGAGTTGGTTTTAAAAGATAGCCAAGGGGCACCTGGGTGCCCAAGTGGCTCAGCAGGTTGATTGTCTGACTTCAGCTCAGGTCATGATCTCACAGTTCTAGTTTGAGCCCCACATTGGGCATGCTGCTGTCAGCATGGAGCCTGCTTTGGATCCTCTGTCCCCTTCTTTCTCTCTGCCCCTGCCCCACTTGGGTTCTCTCTCTCTCAAAAATAAACAAAAAACAAAAAAAGATAGCCAATTATTTTCTGATTAATCTTTGGGAGGAGACCATTATTTTTTTGAGAAGGAAAAAAAAATCCCTTTGATGGGCTTTTTAGTTATGCAAAGGAAAGACGTCTATTCCATTGGGAATAATGTTAATGAGAACTAGACTCCTTCGCATAACAATGGAAAAGGAAGCTGGTTCCCCTGGGGCAAGTCTCCACCTGCCAGAGGAATTGGGAGGTGAGTCTGAGACCCCAGCTACGGGGTTTTCTTCTCCTTCTTAGGAGTGGAGGGCTTAGACTTCAGGTGAGGATGGGGCAGAAGACAAAGGGCAGCTGACCTCCTCATTTGGCCACTATCTAGATGCTCAAGAGGAGGGGTACTTACAAGCGAGGCAGACCTGAGCAAGGTGGAGCAGCACCTACTGTGTGCAGGTGTTGAAGTCTATAGGCAGTTCCTGGCTTCTATTTACACAACTGTTTTAGTTACAGTTCTGGAATGTTCCATGAAGTTGAAAAACTAACAGGTCCTAAATAATCATAGTGAACATTACAAAGCAAATGTTGAACACCAGGCAATGTTCTAAAGGCTTACACATGTTTACTTTTCACAAAAAAATTCATGAGGATGATACTATCATTATACTTACTCTACTGTTGAGAAAATGAAAACACAGGGATGGACTAACCTGCCAAGGTTACTCCAAGTGTGATGGCACTGAGATTTGAGTCCTGAAATCTGTGCTTTACTTCCTGCCTCTTTCTCCATGCCCACAGGACAGAAGGCATCTAAGTGGAGCCTGACAGGTCCAGAGGGCTTCTCTGAGGAAGTGAGCTGACATCTAAGAATGAAATGGAATCAACCAGACCTAGAGGGGAAAGATCATTCCAGGAAGAAGGAATCATATGTGCAAAGGCCCAGAGGTAGAGTGGGAGCAAGGAAGAAATAAAGAATTCATCAGGAGATGTGGATAGGGGCCTGGTCATGCCAAGAATCATCATAGAAAACTGCCAGAAAGTTTTAAAGGGGTGATGGACACATTCAGATTTGTATTTTTTTTTTAAGATTTTTTAAAAGTTTATTTAAGCAATCTCCACACCCAACGTGAGGCTTGAACTCACAACCGCGAGATCAAGAGCCCCATGCTCCACCTACTGAGCCAGCCAGCAGCCCCCAGATTTGTTTTGCAAATATCACCCTGAGAGTTGTGCAGAGAACGGACAGAGTGGGTTGGGGGCAGATGGGATCTCCCAGCCACTTACAGAAGACAGAAGTAGGCAGGCAGGATCAAGGTCTGGCGAGGATGGCTGTTCAGGACTGCTCGGTCTTGCTGTCTAAGGGGTGACTAGCAGAGGATAGAGCAAATAACTAGAACTTGGAAGCCTGGTCTGGGTGCATCGAAAAGAGGCGGAGTCTGATGGGGTGTGCAGCAACCTGGGGCGGGGCCCCGGGATTGGGCTGACCCAGATGGCCACTAGGCTCTGTTGGGTTTGGGGACTGATGTCCAAGCGGACGGGACACTGTACTTCCAGCAGCTTTGGCGGTGGTCCTGATAGTGCTGATCCAGGAGGGGCGGGCCCAAGGTGGGCGGGGCCTTGGGTTGTCCCCCGCCAAGTCACTGTCAGGTTAGAGCTGGTCCAGGAGGGGCGGGGCCCAAGGTGGGCGGGGCGCTGGGCCTCCAGCGGCCACGCCACTGTCGCGGGTGCATTCCTGGCTCTCTGGCCCGGGGCGGAGGAGCGCCCTGGCTGAGTCTGCAGTCCCCACTAGGAGCGGGTGTCGGGGCTGGCCGGAGCTGGGAGCGCGGCCGCGGAGGACCCAGGTGAGCTGGGACCCTGTGCCTGGAGAGGGACCATGGAGGCTCGAAGTGAGCCGGGAACCCTTGAGGACCCAGGTTGCGCTCCCAGCCGCCAGGGGGCGAGCGGCGGCGGGGCTCAGGGACTGCCCCCTCCCAGCACTGGGGACCTGGGCGTCCTCTCGGAAGGGGGGTGGAGGGGACGGTAAATCAGTAACCCGCAGCGCACACAGGGCCTTTTGTCCCGCTCCGTCCAAAGAGCACCCTGGCCGCGGAGCTGGTTACTCATTGCCCACCGGGGCGGGGGCGGGCCGGCTGTCTCTGCTGCTCCCCTCTGGACCTGCCTGCTTGCACCTCCCCCCAGGGTGGCCGGGTAGGGGGGGAGGAGGAAAACGCGCGCTGGTCCCTTGGCCGCGCGCTGGACTGTCTGCGCTCCCCGAGTAGAGATGAGGAAGCTGAGGATCCGATACGTGCCGTCATTTGCCCCGGGTCCCCCAATGCTTTAGTGCGGAAAGCTGAAGGAGAACCCAGGACTGTCTGATGACAGTGTCAGGCCCTTCAGCCCCTGAACAAGGCAGTGGGTCGGTCTGTCTGCCGCCGCGTGTGATCCGACTAAGTGTCCTGAGGTTACAAGATCAGGGCAGCCCGGAATGGGAATAAAATCCTGGGCCTCCCCACTCCTTTCCCAACTAGAGCTGTGGACCCTGAGAGCCACACTCCCTGCAGAGCAGAGCAGGGTGGAGGGATTTTGTGGAGGAGAGCCATAGAAACTGGGGGTGTGTGCAGGGACAGTAGCATCTGAGTCCGATGAAGAAGAGAAATGGGGACGCAGAGGTGTGTATGTGCAAGAGAGAAGATATGCCCAGTTTTGAAAGTCAGTGGTTTCAGTGCTGAAGAGGCTGAAGGAGCAGACTGTGCAAAGAGGATTGACAAAGGCAAGGAGGGCGGCTTGGGATGCTGGATAAACTGTAGATTGGATCCTACTGGACAAGGGCAGCCATTAAGGGTTTGAAAGCTGAGGGGGTGTGGGGTGGTGACATGGCAAAAATATGTAATTTTTAAAGCCCTGCTGGAGAGTGGAGGCTGGAGAGTCAAGGGAGATGTCTGCAAAGGCCCAAGCTAGAGATGACTATGGCCTGCCCTGGGTCCAAGCAACGGTGATGGGATGGACCACAGAAGGATTGAGGAGGCAGATGGACTGGAGGTGGAGGAGGGGTGAGGGGGCATGAGATGAGATGATACCCCAGCTTCAGGGGCAACCCAGGGAAGGAGCAGTTTGAAGGGGGAGATAATGGCTTTGGCCAAGACAAACTACGTGCCCCCTGCCTCAGAGCCAGAGCTGGAAGGGGGGCAGCAGCTGATGAGAAGGGTGCAGTTGGCTTCCTGGGCAAGGTAAATTCAGAGACACCAGTGTCTAGTGACTCTTATTCAGCCCCAGGTAATAGCCAGTAGCCCCTGGGACTATACTGGTCACCAAGGATGCAGACATCCTTGGTGGCATATGGAGGAGGATAACCAGATAGGGTGGGTGTGTACATCACACCTGAACTGCACCAGAATCAGAGGTGATTGGCCAAGGGCAGACCCAGATCGTGGGGAGGAAGGGGGAGGAGAACATTCCAACATCCTGTGCTCTCTGTGTTCCCTACATATGTTCTCTTTTATCCTCAAAGCAGTCCTGTGAGGACAGCACCCAGAGAGGGACTGGAACTTGCAAGTTGGTTAGAGTCAGGATTTGAACTTCACTTTGTTGGACGCAAGAGCCCGTGTTGCCTCAAATAGAGTTGTGAGGACACAAAAAGCAGAGGTATTCCCAGCATGCATTTCTGGTTCAGCATGAGGAAGAACTGCTTGCCATGGAATGTACTGCCTTGTCAGTAGTGAGCGCCCTGCCACCAGAGGTATTCAAAGCTGGTCACGAAAATGTCAGTAATGCTATAAGAAGTGTGGGTCAGATCAGATAACATCCAGATGCTGAGGTTTGGCCTTGTATTGTATTTCATATATATTTTTTTTGTTCTCCAGCAATAAATTCATTTATTCAGCAAAAAAATAAATGATGTGTGCTGAGAGTGAGCAGAAGATCTGTCTCCGTTCTCTGCTTTCCTCCAAGGAAAGAATCCCCAAACTGCCCTTTCTGTGAACTTGTGCCAAGGTCTCAGCAGGACCGGAGGAGAGCAGGAAGCCCAGCCCTGCCCCCCTGCACAACCTACTGTGAAGAAGCTTTGGGCTCTGGCAACAGCAAAGCTGCTTCCAGTCTCTGCCTTGCTGCTGTGTGGTGGGGGGGGGGGGGGGGGGGTTGTACAAGACTTCTAACCACTTCCTGTCTCAGTTTCTTCATCTGCAAAATAGGGGAATAGTACCAACAAAGGTGCATGCATAGCAGGGGTTCTTCTCCCTCCTTTTCAGGAAGGCAGTTGGTGGGAAGCCCAGCCTGGGTCCTTGTGAGCAGCAGGAAGGATATGCAGCTGCTGTTGGCCCTGTTGGGGGTCCTGCTGGAGGTGCCTGGGGCTCCAGCTTTGTCCCTTGAGACCTCTGAGGAAATGGAGCTAGGTATGGCCTTTAAGGTGAGAGAGGATGGCAGGGGTGGGCACATGGAGGGGGCTACTAGCTGAGAAAAGCAGGAGAAGATCCTGGCCCAGTCCCTTGAAGAGGTGACAGCAGGGCAGGGCCCAACCATTTGAGACAAAGTGTCTGGCTCCCAGCAAGCATCCACCTATCTCTGTGTCCACGAGAGAGGACTGACCTTGCAGGGTGAAGGGTCCTGTGCTGGGCTGCAGAACTGGTGGTGAGCCCGTCGGCTGTGTGTGTGTACGTGTGTGTGCGGGTGGGTGTGTGGGTGTGTGTGTGTTCTATGCACTGGGTTTGGGAGGCCCAGACAGCATGTATGGTATATGCACTGTGAGTGTGGTATGCCTGGGAGATGTGGCATGTGCCCTGTATGTGGCATCTATAGCATGTGTTGTATGTGTGTGTGTATGTATGTGTGTGTCAGGCAATGGCATGACCAGTTCAGCATGTGTGCTCTGCACTGTGTGTGTGATGTGCACCAGAGGCGTGGTAATTGCCTTACACAGAGCATCTGTAGCATGTGATTATGTGTGTGTAAGTTGAGGAGCAGCAGGTGTCCAGCATGTGTCGAGAGGTGCTTGTGCCCTGCCTGTGCAGCATGTTCCCCATATGCAGGGGGCTCCCTCAGCTGGGGCTGTGGGGCTCACTGACCTCTGCCCTTGGCCCACAGAGCCCTGCCTGGCCCCCAGCCCAGAGCAGCAAGAGCAGGAGCTGACCGTGGCCCTTGGGCAGCCTGTGCGGTTATGCTGTGGGCGGGCTGAGCGTGGTGGCCACTGGTACAAGGAGGGCAGTCGCCTAGCACCTGCTGGCCGGGTACGAGGCTGGAGGGGCCGCTTGGAGATCGCCAGCTTCCTACCGGAGGATGCTGGCTGCTACCTCTGCCTGGCACGAGGCTCCATGCTTGTCCTGCAGAATGTTACCTTGGTTGTGGATGGTAAGGGGGTCTAGAAGGGGCTAAAGGGTGCCTGGGGAGAGAGATCCTCCCCATCCTAGACCTCAGACATCTCTTTTTATTCTTGACACAGACTCCTTGACCTCCAGCAATGGTAATAAGGACCCTAAGGCCCACGGGAACCCCTCGAATGGGCACATTTACCCCCAGCAAGGTCAGTATGAGTCCTCAAGGACTCATTTTCCTACTTCCCAGCTGGTCACTGAGAAGAAGAGACCTGTGTGGAAGCAGGTGGTCATCCTGGGGACACTAAGTTCTCCTTTCCCCTCCTCTCCAGCACCCTACTGGACACACCCTCAGCGCATGGAGAAGAAACTGCATGCAGTGCCTGCTGGGAACACTGTAAAGTTCCGCTGTCCAGCTGCAGGCAACCCCATGCCCACCATCCGCTGGCTCAAGGACGGAAAGGATTTCCACGGGGAGCATCGCATTGGAGGCATTCGGGTGAGTCTCCAGGTTCCAAGACCATCTGTTCCTCCATTTTCACTCCCCTCTTGGTCCCCTCATACCTATAAGTCGTTCCTTCTCTAATGAGGAAGGCAGCTGTGGGCCCTAGCAGCACTAAACTGTGGACTTGGACAGCTCTGATTCAAGTACCCACTCTGCCACCCTGCGGCAAATGACTTAATCTCGCAGCCTTAGCTTTCTGTGGGAAGTGGGAAGGATCAATAACTGGCAGGTATTGAGTTTCAGCAACTAATTCTCATGATAAGACCCTGCAGAGCCTGCTCCAGGCTGTAGTGAGGAAGCTGAAACTGAGAGAGGGCAAAAACTGGCCCAAGGTGGTACAGCCAGGAAGAGCCCCTGCTAAAACTCAAAGACCCAGACCCAGGGCTCAGAAACTTCCTGGAGCCTTCTTCTTCATCTCAGGGTCTCTGGCCTTGGCCTGGCTTCCCCAGGGCCTAGAAAGCTTGAGAAGACCCCTGTGAGTGGGATCTAGCCCCCTCATTCCCTTGACCCCTGGATGGGCACAGGTGAGTGGCCCCTCATGGACACTTCCCCTGTCCCCAGCTGCGCCACCAGCACTGGAGCCTGGTGATGGAAAGTGTGGTGCCCTCGGACCGTGGCACATACACTTGCCTCGTGGAGAACTCTATGGGCAGCATCCGCTACAGCTATCTGCTGGATGTGCTGGGTGAGCGGACGGGCAGGCAAGGCGGTATGGGGGTGGGAGCCCTGACACTGCCCTCGGGTAGGGCCCAGTCTGGCAGGCAACATGGACTTGGTCTTAGATGGCTCAAGCTGCCCTAAGTGTCCTAGTGGGTCAGAGGGAAGCACAGGGGGTAATGTTGGCCTGGAGGAATAGGGTCAGCTGAGAGAAAAAGTGAGGAAGACATCCAGGCAGAGGGCACAGGCTAAATAAAGGTCCTAGGTGTGACAGATACAATGCATTTGTGAAGAGCTGTATGCCTGGAGTGTGGCATGTAAGTGGGGAGCCATGTCGTGGAGGGCTTTAAATGATAGACCGTGAAGCTGTCCTTGACTGCAAAGGCAATGGGGAGCTATGGTAAGCAGGGGGTGGACAAGATCTGAGCTGCATATCAGGAAGTTCCTTCCCTGGAGCTGGGGGGAGGCAGGAGGCAGATGACCAGGGTGCTTCTGTGGGTGCCACTGGTCAGGGTTGACCACCTGGCCCGGCCCCCAGAGCGGTCCCCGCACCGGCCCATCCTGCAGGCGGGGCTCCCAGCCAACACCACAGCTGTGGTAGGCAGCGACGTAGAGCTGCTGTGCAAGGTATACAGCGACGCCCAACCCCACATCCAGTGGCTGAAGCACATCGTCATCAATGGCAGCAGTTTCGGTGCCGACGGCTTCCCCTACGTGCAAGTCCTGAAGGTCTAGCCCCCACCAGCACCTGAAGCCTACTACTCTCCCATGGGGTGTGGGGGGTTGGTCCCCAGCCTCCTTCCTAGCCACAATATCGCCCCAGGCCCTGTGGTGACCCCTGATTATGTCCCCGGTCCCCAGACAGCAGACATCAATAGCTCAGAGGTGGAGGTCCTATACCTTCGGAACGTGTCAGCCGAGGACGCAGGCGAATACACCTGCCTGGCAGGCAACTCCATTGGCCTCTCCTACCAGTCAGCCTGGCTCACAGTGCTGCCAGGTGAGCACTTGAGGGGGCCAGGAGAGGCTGCAGGAACCCTGCTCTGATCCAGCAGTGGGCTGTGTCCTGTGGGGCTTGGGACATAGCATGCGGATTTGTGTGTTTTTCATCCCTCATTAGCGGTCCTTCTGTGCATGTCCACATATGATTGCCTTGTGAGCCTCTGGGGTATGGATGTGCAGGACTGGGTATAGCTCCAGCTTGCTTGTCAAATGTCCCCATGTGTGCTGGGAGCTGAGAGGGCCTGAGTTAGAAGATGTGGAGCTGGCCATCTGACCACTGACCTGTCAGTTTTCTGTCTATATATGTGTCTGTCTGTGGACAGAGGAGGACCTCACATGGACAGCACCAGCACCTGAAGCCAGGTACACGGACATCATCCTGTACGTGTCAGGCTCTCTGGCATTGGTTGTCCTCCTGCTGCTGGCCGGGCTATATCGAGGGCAGATACTCATCAGCCGGCACCCTAGGCGGCCCGCCACTGTGCAGAAGCTGTCCCGCTTCCCTCTGGCCCGACAGGTACCTTGCTGTCACCCACGCCTTCCTGTGTCCCCATAGCGAGGCTCTTGGCCTGCCTTCCCAACCCAGCTCAGCTCCAGCAGGCTTACCAAGTCACCCACCTTACAGTTCTCCCTGGAGTCAGGTTCTTCAGCCAAGTCAAGCTCGTCCTTGGTGCGGGGTGTTCATCTCTCCTCCAGTGGCCCTCCCTTGCTCGCTGGCCTTGTGAGTCTAGACCTACCTCTCGACCCTCTGTGGGAGTTCCCCCGGGACAGGTATGCTGCATGGAGTGAGCATAAGGTTCAGGTTCCAGGCAGGAATGATGTTCATATGGCTGAGGCCTCGGCTTTCTAATTTCCAGGTTGGTGCTTGGGAAGCCCCTGGGTGAGGGCTGCTTCGGGCAGGTGGTGCGTGCAGAGGCCTTCGGCATGGACCCCGCCCGGCCTGACCAAGCCAGCACTGTGGCTGTCAAGATGCTCAAGGGTGAGTGGTGACGCCGGGGGAGGTGCTGTGGCCGTGAGACTAACAGAAGGGGCTCATGGTGCTACCAGTTGAGCAGTGGTGGCCAGAAGGGCTGCAAGATGCCACTCTTGGGCCTAGGGCCCAACTCTGCTACCGACCCTGGCTAGCCATTTCTGAGATTGTTTCCTCACATGTCACATGGGGTAAACAATAGTTCCCAGGCTGAGGCTCGTGGAAAGTGCCTGGTACATAAAACCTTAACCACTTGAATGATGAGAACTACAAGGATTTGGGATGACTGGGGTTAGGCACCCCCACGTTAGCCCTGGCCCCACGTCAGCCTGGGTCTCAGATAACCATGTCAGCCTCACAGGCCATACCTTCAGCCTCCCCATCTGGGCCCTCCCCCAAGTCTCTCCCCATGTCCACCACTCTAGAACAGCCCAAGCACCAGCCCAAAAGTGCCCAGGACACACCTGGGACCTGCCATCGGGTCTTCTCACTGCTATCCCCCACTTCCTCTACAACAGCAGCCAAAACCATTGTTCTGCTCCCCCACCCCCTCCTCTCTGCACAGCTGGGGCCACCTGGTGCTTTCTGGGAGGCAGGGATTGAGAAATGTGCATTGTGAGGTTTGGCAGGGAGGGTATGTCATTGGCCAAGGGCCACAGGTCAGCCCTGGTCCTCAGCCTTCCCAAGAAGATCTGGAGCAGCTTTTTCTCAGCCTCCCCTAGCTGTACTTCACGGGCAGCTCCCTGAATTCTCAGGCCAAAAGGACACCAGGCCCCAGTCAGACAGGCCTCAGGGCGCCAGCCTGCTTCCCGCCCCCAGGAGCTCTTACCCCATCAAGAACGAATGCCAAACCTCCAGACACAGCGTCTTCCTGTTCAGAGTTCTTCCTCCTCTCCTCTGTTTCCTCGTCCCACTCACAGAGAGGCCTACCTCCTGTAGATCCTTGATCTCGTTTCATCCTTGCAACTGCTGTGAGAGGTAGGGCATGATCCATTGCCCCATTTTATACAAGATGATCCTGAGGTTCAGAGACGTTAGAAGACTTTTTAAAGGCCGCAGAGCCTAGCACGAATTCAGGCCCAGAGCTTCCTGACTCCAGGTCCAGCACTCAATGTCCTATATAGTCAACCCTGCACCTCCCCCACGTATAGTCACCCTGGCTGTCACCCTTGCAGACAATGCCTCCGACAAGGACTTGGCAGACCTGGTCTCTGAGATGGAGGTGATGAAGCTGATCGGCCGACATAAGAACATTATCAACCTGTTGGGTGTCTGTACTCAGGAAGGTGGGTTGGAATGGGGCTAAGGACCGGGACAGTGGGGTATGTAGCCACAGCCTCAGCAGCCTCCCTGTCCATTCTCACCTCTACAGGGCCTCTGTATGTGATTGTGGAGTGTGCCGCCAAGGGAAACCTGCGGGAGTTCCTGCGGGCCCGGCGTCCCCCAGGCCCCGACCTCAGCCCTGATGGGCCAAGGAGCAGCGAAGGGCCGCTTTCCTTCCCTGCTCTGGTTTCCTGTGCCTACCAGGTGGCCAGAGGCATGCAGTATCTGGAGTCAAGGAAGGTATGGGCAGTGGGCAGCACTCTGGACCATTCTAACTGCTCCACCTGCGTACTTTCCTGCCACTGGCACTGAATGTCCCCATCTTCTCCCTCTTTCCCCTTTCCATTATCCTGTCTAAATGTTCCCAAGTCCTTCTGTACCCCCCATCCATACACAGTTGACACTGCATGTCCCTATTCCTTCCTCACACAATCCCTAACTCATCGGGCAAGGGAAGAGACCATGCAAGAGAGAGGTGGGGCCCTGAAGTTAGCTTTGGTTTCCCCCTCTCTGCATCTTGACGTCTTCATTCGTAGAATGAGTGGATGATGCCTACCCCCAGGGTTACTGTGAAGTGCAGTGTGCCCAGCATCCAGCCATGTGTCCTAATAAACCTAAGTCCCCTGCCCTGCCCCTAGTGCATCCACCGGGACCTGGCTGCCCGAAACGTACTGGTGACAGAGGACAATGTGATGAAGATAGCAGACTTTGGGCTGGCCCGTGGCGTCCACCACATTGACTACTACAAGAAAACCAGCAACGTAAGGGAGGCAGGGCAAAGTTGGAAAGGAGGTGGGGGGCACCAGGACCTATGGGACTTGGCATCAATGCCCCCACTTCTCCCATCCAGGGCCGCCTGCCTGTAAAGTGGATGGCACCCGAGGCCTTGTTTGACCGAGTCTATACACACCAGAGTGACGTGTGAGTCCTGGAGGTTGGGGCTCTGGAGTAGCTGCCAGCAATCATTGTCCTACCCCACAAAAGGTGCAAAGCACTTGCCCAAGGCCACACAACCCTAGGACCTGAGTGGGCCCAGACTCCAATCCCCACCCTCCATGGTGGATCATGCCTGTGAGGACCCCCATCCCAGCCCCAGGAGTAGGGAGCAAAGCTCTGCCCTGCTGAGCACTGTTCCTGCCTCTAGGTGGTCGTTTGGGATCCTGCTGTGGGAGATCTTCACTCTCGGGGGTTCCCCATACCCCGGCATCCCTGTGGAGGAGCTGTTCTCACTTCTGCGGGAAGGGCATCGGATGGACCGGCCCCCAAACTGTCCCCCAGAGCTGTGAGACCTCACTCCCTTCTCTCCCACTTTACAGTCCTCATCCTCTGCTCTGACCTTGTCCTTAGGACCTGGTCCCCTAACTCACTGTCACCATCCGAGGGGAGATCCTAGCCTAGTTTCTGTGACCCTTCCTCTGAGTAGCCCCACCTAATCCTTATCAAACTCTGCCCCTTTATCATACCCTTGCCATAAGGTCTCCCCCCACATTCAGTCCTGAGACTCTTCTGACCCTCCACCCTCTCCACCAGGTATGGGCTGATGCGTGAATGCTGGCACGCAGCACCTTCTCAGAGGCCTACTTTCAAGCAGCTGGTGGAGGCACTGGACAAGGTCCTGCTGGCCGTCTCCGAGGAGGTACTGCTCTCCTCTTGTCCCATGACCTCCCTCTGCCCTCCCCCCTCTGGGCCTCATCTCAGCCGACTACCAGGACTGACCAGCACTGTTCCCCATAGTACCTGGACCTCCGCCTGACCTTTGGACCCTACTCCCCTGCTGGAGGGGATGCCAGCAGCACCTGCTCCTCCAACGACTCTGTCTTCTGCCATGACCCCCTGCCACTGGGGCCCAGCTCCTTCTCCTTCCCCGGAGTGCAGACATGAGCAGGGCCACAAGGTTGTTATAGGCAGGCAGGCCAGCAGCCTTCAGCCTCCTGGTTTAGCGGCAACCTGGCAGTGCTTGACCTTGGCAGCCTCAGGCCCCAACCTTAGGGTAGTGTCCCAGATCTCTAGTTCTGCCTTGGGGAGGTCTGTCCTTGTTCCGGGGGCCCCTCGATGAGGCTTCCAGCTCTGGCCTCAGATTCCCAAACCAGACTTCAACCCCAGTCTTTGGAGTCGTGACCCAGGTGTCCTAGTGGCCTGAGTGTTAGGGTTCTGCCTGGCCTCCTGGCCCTTAGCACTTAGTCCAGGGGTTTGGCTGGACCTGGCTATAGAACTGTCCTAAACCTCCCTGCTTCCCTGCACCAAGAGAGGTCTTGGGCCTCCGAACCCCATTTCCCCAGGCCTCCCCTGCCTCTCCTTTGCTGTTTGTCCCAGCATCTTGGTGGCAAGAGCATTGGCCCCTGTGTTCCCAGCTGAGTGGCTGGAAGCCTGCCGAAAACACAGAAGCAAATGGCCTTTTATAAATTATTTTTTGAAATACACCTCTGTGTTCCTGGTGTCTTCCCTGCAGTGGATGGAGGGGAAACAGGGTGGAGGGATCCCCAAGCTGGGAGCCTTGCCTAAGTGACACAGACTGAGGGCTTTGTGCCAGGCCTTGGGTTTGCATCCACTTCCAGCTACCTCAGGGCGAACCCAGGAACCTGTGTGCACCTCTGACTTGGTCTGTCTGTCTTGCCCCATCTTGTGCACGTGATGGTGTGAACGAGTGCTAATGGCAGAGGAGTCCACATGGCACCATCCACTGGATGGAACTCTTATACCCTCTGCACATGCATGTGCATGTGCCTGCCCTGGGACTGTCCCCAAGGGAGCTGGCAGCACCCCTCCCCCATCTGCTCAGCATTAACCAAGCTGACCGTTAACACAGCGTGAAAGCCTGAAACACAGCTTCAAGGCTGCTGCCTGCTCCCACGCTCTGCTGCTCAGGCTGGGGGCTTGTGGGGGCTGTGCCTGCCCCGCCTGCCCCACCCTGGCCAGTCTCCCGGGCAGCAGCTGGTTGCCGCCCAGCCAAGCTGCAGCTGTCCCTGCCTGCCTGGTCCTCCCCTGGAGAGACCGTCATGGCCCTGTTCTCAAACACCCTCTGGGGAGGGGGTGAGGAGATCAGTTTCCCAGAGCTCTGAGCCTGGAACCTTCCCGGGGTCCATCCAGGCAGTTACTGCTGTTCTCCAGCCCCTGAACCAGGGTGGAGTTACCTGACCCAGTGCCTGGTGCTCCCTCCTGCCCTGTCCTCCTGGGACAGGACAGACCCTTTGTGGGGGCCACCTGGATTGCCTCATGGCCTCCCAGGGGGTGGCAGCTGAAAATACATACAGGGTCAGAAGGGACAGGATGTAAGAATCTGGGGCTGGGAGCAGCCTGAGACTGAGCAGCAGCTTCTGGCCATGCTTCTCTTCCTGTTCCAAGTCTCTTCGCACTCCCACCAGTGCCCCCTCTGACTCACCATGTCCCAAACTGAACTACTCATCTTCCCACACAAAGCCACCTCCATGAGGACCCCTACCCCTCATCTCAGGGAAAGGCACCAGGCCAGAAACCAGGGAGTCATCCCTGACTACTTCCTTTCCGTTGGAACTCTATTCCCTAATGGGATGGAGAGAACTCCAGACTTGGAGCCAGGAAGTTCAAAGCCTGCCACTTCCAGTGTCCCCAGGCCAATGCTATTATTTCTCTGATTGTCACTTTCTTCACCAGTGGGGTACGCCTACTCTGCCTACCTCCCAGGGCTAGGAGTTTACGATGAAATGAGTCTTGGATGAGCACATACTTGGGAAAGGATGCCATGCAGAGTTCACATGGGTTTTATTGAGCATTGCACTGAGAACTGGTACTTGGGCTTCACAGCAGCCCTGTGTGTCCTCCTCCTAAGTGACCTCCTCCCAGCCCAAGGCCTCCTCCCTCCCCTTCTCTCCCATTTCCCTGCAGGTGGCTTGGGAGGCAGCTTCCACAAGCAGCTCTTGGCTTATGCTTCCCCTGCATTCAAGGACCCCTGCTAGCTTCCAAGAGCATGCAAACTTTCTGAGCCCCACTCCCAAACCTAGTCTTCCACAGGAGGTCACTATGCCTAGCCCAATCAATCACATGACAGGCAGGTCCCTAAGAACTCACCTGGGGGAGGAAAGTGTTGGGAGGCTAGAGTAGTGACAAAGACAGGGAATGATGATGAGAACTCCCATTTTTCCACTTTTCCATTGTAAGCCCACGGCTGAGCTGGGCTCAGCCACCCACCACTGTCCCTCACTACAGTCTCACCAGACAAACATCAGCCTTCCCAATTTAACGATGGGGAAACTAAGAATGTGATAGGCCTAGGATCACAAGGATGGGAGACTAAGGAAGGAGCTGAGTTGACCCCTGCCCCCCACCTCCCCCAACCTTCCCCAGAGCCCAGGTTCCCAGAAGGTCCTGTGCACATGGGAGACCAGAGTCAGGTCACTCAGAATGACAGAGGCAGATGGTGCCTTGTAGGTCTCGGGGGCCAGGAGGGGTTCCGCTACCCACCCTGTGCCCCCTCCCTGCCAGCCTCCTTGGCAGGCACCCGCTTGCCACATTCCTGACATCCCAAGTCAGAATGAGACAGATGCTGCTAATTCCCCCATGCAAGCTTTCCATTCCAGCTTCCCTCCCCCGAGCCTCTCAGACCAGCATGGCAGCATCTGGAGCCTGGCCCTCTCAGTCTGCCAGAGTTCTGAATGGCTTCCTACCCAGTGATGCTGGCTTCAGGAGCTTGCAGAAAAAGCACAGGGTTATCTCCAGACTCTGCCATTTGTTGGTTGTGTGTGTATTAGTCAGGGCTCTGGTAGGAGCAACAGGTAGATAGTCACACCAATCTGGAAAGTCCAAGCCAAGGAACAGGAGTCTACTGGGAGGGAATCAGCACCTGGGAGGGAAGGTCAGGTTGTCTGGGGGGAGGGGGGGGCGGGTCGCTAGGGATGTTACAACTGAAGTTACCCTCTCTGAGCCTGAAGCACAGAAATGATGACACGTCTCAGAGAACTGTTAGAAGCCCTCAGTCAACAATGGCTGTTGTGGGGAGCCTGGGTGGCTCGGTCGGTTAAGCGTCCGACTTCGGCTCAGGTCATGATCTCACGGTCCGTGAGTTCGAGCCCCGCATTGGGCTCTGTGCTGACAGCTCAGAGCCTGGAGCCTGTTTCAGATTCTGTGTCTCCCTCTCTCTCTGCCCCTCCCCTGTTCATGCTCTGTCTCTCTCTGTCAAAAATAAATAAACATTAAAAAAAAACAAAAGACAATGGCTGTTGTTACTCAGAAATTAGGAGGGAATGGCCCCCAGGGCTGGGTTGCCATGATCTCATTCTCTCCTCATGGCAGCCCTTCCTGGAAGGCATTTTTGTTCCTGCTGCCCAGATGAGGACACTGAGGCTCAGAAGAATGAAGTGACTGGGCCAGGGTTACATGGGGGCAATTGAGAGAGTCAGTGCTTTGGACTAGGTGCTCTGTCCTAGTGCAGAACTCATTCTCACAGCCCCAAATGCCCACTGTTCCAAGGACCAGGTTTTCATGAAGAGACATCTACTAATGAAACGTCCATGCACGCAGGCGGATGGACCTTCATGACACCCAAGCACAGAGCTCTTTGAGCCCCAGCCCTTTGACTTCCATCCCTGTCACCTCACATGGGCTGTGTCTTCTTGGGCCACACTCTTTAGCTAAACCCTTCTTGCCCTGTTGATCTCACTCAAACCTAATTTCTCCAGGAGGCCTCCCTGCTTCTCCTTTCCAGCCTGGGCTCCTCCTCCTGATGAGTCCCGCTATTCAGAGGCTAGAGAAGAGATGCTCTCAATTATCTCCTTCCCCATGGGGCCCCTGGGTGGCACAGTGGGTTAAGTGTCCCACTTCAGCTCAGGTCATGATCTTGCAGTTCGTGGGTTCAAACCCCATGTCGGGCTTTGTGCTGACAGCTCAGAGCCTGGAACCTGTTTCAGATTCTGTGTCTCCCTCTTTGTCTGAGCCTCCCTCACTCATGTTCTGTGTCTCTCTCTCAAAAAAATGAATAAACATTAAAATAATAATAATAATAATAATAATAATAATAATCTCCTTCCCCTAAACTGAACACCAGGAAGCAAGCACTGCTTTAACAGGTTTTTTAATCAGTAGTTCTGAAACCTTAACACATATCAGAATCACCTGGAGATTGGGGTGTCTGGGTGGCTCAGTCAGTTAAGCGTCCAACTCTTGATTTCAGCTCAGGTCATGATCTCAGTTGGTAAGGTCAAACCCTGCATTGGGCTCTGACAGAACAGAGCCTGCTTGGATTCTCTCTCTCTCTCTCTCTCTCTCTCTCTCTCTCTCTCTCTCCCAAAATAAATAAATAAACATTAAAATAATAAAAAAAAATAAACTTAAAAAAAATCACCTGGAGGGCTTGGATTGCTGGGCTCCACCCCTGAATTTTGTATTTGGCAGGTTTGAGGTGAAGTCTGGAAATCTGCATTTCTAATGAGTTCTCAGGGGATGGGCACCACTTTGGAAAGGACAGTTTTATTTTTTATTTTTATTTTTTTTAATTTTTTAACGTTTATTTATTTTTGAGACAGAGAGAGACAGAGCATGAATGGGGGAGGGTCAGAGAGAGAGGGAGACACAGAATCTGAAACAGGCTCCAGGCTCTGAGCTGTCAGCACAGAGCCCAACGTGGGGCTCGAACTCACGGACCGCGAGATCATGACCTGAGCTGAAGTCGGACGCTTAACCGACTGAGCCACCCAGGCGCCCCATGGAAAGGACAGTTTTAAAGAGGCATACAGTTTAAACAATTTAAACAAAAACTCCACTGGCATAAAGGATTTTCAATGAGAAGCAACCCCTTATACCACTTTCTTTGCTCCCCAGGGGAAACTGTGTCTTCTTGCATGCTCCCCCCTCCTCCTGTTTGTATAGCCCTAGATCCAACTTAGTGGTTACTATCCTTGCCCCTAAAATCCAGGGCCTCGCCTGGCAGAACTAAGGGGCAGTATAGTGCTGAAGGAACATAAAGAGACCCATTCCCAGGTACAGACACTCAGGTGCACACCCTAGGCCTGCCACTGCCCACCCCTTCCCAAACCCCAGCTCCCTGAGAGTCTCCCCTCCCACTCCTCCACCTGCTGCAGGATTTAGCCTAATCCCTGAGTATGTGCTTAAGGCAGCTGCAGCTCTCTCTGAGGGGAGAGGGCTCCCCTCTGGAGGAAATCTCCTTGTATTCTCTTGCTATGGAAATCTGACCTTTGTCTGCACCTGGGCCCCACGGCTGGGGTCTGTCCCCAAGAAGTGGCTGAGGAGGGGGCGTGAAATTGCCAACAGCTGAACACACCCAGCCTTTCCCCACATCCTCTCCAACCCAGTGGCTGTTCACATTCCATAGCACCAGCTCTTTCCGGGCCCCCCAGTGCCAGGCTCATGTTCTTGTGTGGGTACTTGGGGCGCAGCCTGACATGGCCCTGCTGGTCTTGCCACCTGGCCCTGCATGGGATGGCTGTGGATTCCTCACAGCTCTTGAAACTCCAAGTCACCCTTGTACCCTTCAGAACTCAGCTATCTCCTCCTCCAGAAAGTCCATGCTGAACTCACAGCACAGCCTAGGCATTCCACTGCTTTGCACAACTGGTATGACCCACTGATGTCTCCTTCTGTCCCACTCAGGGCAGGGGCCTCTCAGGCTCCACCTCTGGGAACTCAGGCCTAGTGCAGAGCAGGCCACTCTAAGGCTTGTCAAATAACCGTATGGTCTGGTAAGGGTGACAACGTGGTTCCCAGCCAGACAGGTCCTTTTCTCCAACAACTGAAGCCCAGGAGAGGTGGGTTGGCTGGCAGGACTGAGACAATGAGACCAGTATCAGGGGGCACAGCTCTAGAATCTTTAAAAAGGAACAGCTCTTAGATCCTGGGGACCAAGATTATTATTGTTGTTGGGGGACCCAGCACACATGCTTAGGAGAGCTTCACCAACACGGCAGAGCTTCTAACCCTGTGTGTGTGGTGGGGGGGCGGGGGGGGCCTTCTGAGCAACCCCTGAAGAGAGGTTAAAAATAAATGACGGGTAGCATGGAATTCTCTAGCTCAGCACAGTCCAACAGAACTTTCCATAATGATAGAAATGTTCCAGATCTGTACTGTCCAAGACAGTGGCCACTAACCAAATGTGGCTCCTGCGACTGAGGAACTGATTCATTTAGTTAATTTAAACATAAATATAAGCAGCTGTGTATGGACAGGACAGCTCTAGAGCCTTCACAAAGGGGCTGCTCTAAATGCACACATGGGGAGTTCTCTCCAACTTAAACTACTGAGGGGGAAATGGGAGGTACGGTGTGCCTAGGGCATTCATATCCATGTGAAATAAGTGCCTGAGGTTGTAGGGATGCAATGGTTGGGGAACGGTGGGCAAGTGGTCACAAAGGTTGCTTCTGGGGAGGGGAACTAGGCAGCTAAGGTAAGGGAGGGAGGGGACCTTTGTTTCTTTATATTTTTGTACATGGTACGTGCATTACTTGTTTACAAAGATTAAAAATAGAAATTTTTTCTTTAAAAAGTAAAGAAAAATCACCAGAGAAGAAAAGTATTCCCTTTGGGTACACACCAGCTTCCAAGGCTGGCTGGCCCAAACCTCAGGCTGCCCCATTGCCAGATTCAGAACCTGCAGGGTCTAGCACCCTCCTAGACAGCCACACCGTCCTTCTGCCTGCTTTCTACACCAGCTCAGGCTGAAACCAAGGCCTACTAGATGCAGCTGGAACTGATCCCCGCCCACTCCCCAAATCCCTCGCTTACCCCTCCTCCACCTAGTCTCCAGCCCCACTAATTGTCTTTCTCTTTTTGTACCACCCCAAGCTTACATGAACCTCAGGGCCTTTGCACTTATAGGTCTGTGCCTGTAATGCTTGTCCCCTGGTTCTTTTGGCTGGCTCTCAGAACAAAGGTCACCTCTTAAGAGTGTCCTCTCCTGAACACCCTGGCTAAAGTCCTCCCTCTGTTATTCCATATTTTAGCCCTTTATTTGTTTTCTTCTGTAACTATCTTATTTGCTCATTCTTTACCAGCTGCCACCTCATTAGAAGGTGAGCTCTGAGAAGCTAAAGGGCTGTTCTGTCCACAAGTGTATCTCAAATGTCTACAATGGGGTGTTTCACATAGTAAGTAGTCCATAGATGCTCATGGAATGAATACATGTTGAATGAAATTCCCAAGTTCAAAATTCAAATCCCAGGTTGGCAAACTGATCTCAAAGAGGCCTCCCAAACCCACTGGGAGCTGAGACAATGCACCTGTAATGTACATGTAGCCTCCTGAGGGAACCACAGTGATGGGCCCCACAGTATCCACAAAAGAGATGGTCAACCCATCCTCTGACTTGGGGCCCGGTCCTGATGTGGAGCTGGAAACCCAGGGAGGCCTCAGGACTGCCAGTGCCCTTAAAGGACCTCCAGACTCAGGGTTTCTGCTTGTAAACCAGCATTCCCCCACAGTGTTGAGGATAGCATGGGAGATAAGGGACCAATCTCTAAGAAAGGACTGTAAATATACAAGAAAAAGACACCTCCAGATGCAAATACAGAGAGCATATGATAAGGTAATTGACCGATAAGGATACAAGCATGTGAGAAGATCCTAACAAGAAGAGTCCAAGAGGGGCACCTCAGTGGCTCAGTCAGTTAAGTGTCCAACTTCAGCTCAGGTCATGATCTCACAGTTCATGAGTTTGAGCCCCACATCAGGCTCTGTGCTGACAGCTTGGAGCTCAGAGCCTGAAGCCTGCTTCGGAGTCTGTGTCTCCCTCTCTCTCTGCCCCTCTCCTGCTTGCTCTCTCTCTCTCTCTCTCTCTCTCTCTCTCAAAATTTAGAAAGCTAGAGAATGCGAGGTATTGGCAGGAATATGGGGGACCTTTCTAGACTGTAGGTATAGCCATCCCAGAGCCGTCTGGGAGCTTGCAGCTAATTACATAAATATATATCCTATGATCTAGCAATTCTGCCCTGAATGCACACCTCCAACCCCCAATCCTCACAAATGACCACACAGAAAAGCTTGGGATGGGGTTGGAGGCACTCTGGAGTTCATTACTGGGAAATGAATCAGTAACATGTATGGAGGACCCAATGGACATAGCCACATGGAGGGACCTCAGAAACCTAGTGCTGAGGGGAAAAGATAAGAAGTAGAATGAGCTCTAAAGCATAAAGCCATTTGGACAAATGAAATGACACAGAAACCACACATTATGAGAGCACACACAAAATCATTAGCACAACTACCTAAAGGGCAGGGTGGTAAGAGTGGGGAATGAGGATCAAAGGGAATTCAAAAACAGACAAAAGAATGAGGCCCAGGAGAAGCAGGTGCCCAGGTGAGGGGTCAGTGATACTTCTAGGGGAGGTGACCCGGGTGCTCATGTTGGGAAGAATGAAGAGCTAACCAGACAGAAGAAGGTCTAAGTGTGTGTGTTGGGGGGCAGAAGGTGCAATAAATCAACAAATGTTTATTGAGCACCTACTATAGGCCAGGTGCCATTCTACTCATTGGGTATACCCTGTGATAAAGACAGGTAAAATCTAGAGATGGAGACAGACATTACACCAACTCCTAGGAAAGTGCTAAGTAAATACAGACTCTCAAGGCCAATTGTCTGCAGCTCTGATGGTGACTACAATGGTGACTGATCCTGACCTGGCTCAGAGAAGGGCTCCATGAGGAAGTGATATTTGTGATGAAGGAGGGGAGCACTTGGCCTTGTGGTTAGTGTTAAGCATTCCAGGCAGAGGAACAGTCTCCATGAAGGTCTGGAAGCAGGCAGAGGAGTGGGGAGAATTTGAGGCATTCAATTCCAGTCACTTGGGCAGAGCATATACAGAGTAAAGGAGAACATGATGCCAAATGCGGCCACACTACAGACAGCCTTGCAGGCTGTGGATTTCATTCCCAGGAGAGTGAAGAGGCCAGAAAGCAAGGGGCTACAATGCAGATGTGGGGAGATGGATGAGGAGACTGCCACAGAATCTAATTGATTCTGGATGCTACAGAGCTGGGAACAGGAACAGCACTCCCAAATATACACATGGTCTCCCAAGGGGTCAGAAATAATGAGCCCCAGAGAGTCTACAAAGGAACTGTCCACTTCCCCTCTTATTCTCTGACCTGGGACCAGCACTATCCTGCACAGCTGCATTGCAGTCCCCTAGGCTTCCACCAGAGGTAGGGGGGTGGCCTAGGCTTGGAAGGGTGTGTGTGTGGGCGGGGGGGGGGGGGGGGGGGGGGGCGGGTGCTGGTAGAGGATGGAAAGAAGTAGAAATTTATCTAAGATGTAGAATAAAAGGATTTGCTAATGGGGACAGGAAGGAGAGGAAGGTGGTCAAAAACTTGTAGATGGAAAAGGGCCAAGAATTGGGAGACCAGGTAGAGTCCACATGTGTTTTAGGCACCTGAAGAAGGGTAACAAGGAAGTAGGCAGGGCAGATAATGGTGAAAATCTAAGACGAATGCACTGTGCTCAACCCTGAAAAAAACTAATAGGGACCCAACACCACCCCAACACCCCCATCCTTGTGCCTTGCATCCCAACCTCTCCCAGCTTCATGCCTGGGCCTCTTCCTTTCCTTTCCTCATCCACCTCTTCTTTCCTCTCTGGTCTCTGCCTTGTAATTGTGTCCTGGGAGAGGTCTCCAGCACAGAGAGAGAGAGAGAGAGAGAGAGAGAGAGAGAGAGAGAAAAGAGTGGAGGGGGATACAGTAGGGTGACGGTGCCACCTACTGGAAGCTACAAGAAGTGCAGCATCCCACCTCATCCTGTGGAGTGAGGTTTGCGTCCCTTGGGCTATACAGAGGTTTCATGAGGGGATCCTGTGAAGAGATGTCTTCTCCTGCTGGTGATCAGGTCATTCCTAGAGGACTATTCAGTTCTGGGTGCTGTATTTTTAAGCGTGGTGCTGATAAGCTCCTCTCCACCCCACCCAGGGGAATCACTGGTAAGCAAAACTACTATAATTTTTATCCCTGCTCACGGCGCCTGGGTGGCTCAGTCCGTTGAGGTTGTCTGACTTCACCTCAGGTCATGATCTCTCAGTTCACAAGTTCGAGCCCCACGTCAGCTGTGCTGACAGCTCAGAGCCTGGATCCTGCTTCGGATTCTGTGTCTCCCACTGTCTGCCCCTCCCCTGCTTGTACTCTGTCTCTCTCTCAAAGATAAACAAACTTTTTATTTATTCATTTAATATATGAAATTTATTGTCAAATTGGTTTCCATACAATAAATAAACATTTTTTAAAAATTTAAATTATCCCTGGTCAAAAACCTTCCACTGCCCTCAGAATTGGGTCCAAGATCTTTTTTTTTTTTTAAGTTTATTTATTTTTTTTTTTTAGTAATCTCTATACACAACTTGGGGCTCGAACTCACGACCCTGAGACCAAGAGTTGCATTCTCTTCCGACTGAGCCAGCCAGGTACCCCTGGGTCCAGGCTCTTTAACAAAGCATTTGAGGATTTGGACCTGGCCTTAGAAACGCTTCATTCCTATTAGTTTCAATCCCAACCTCCTCCTTCTGCTCTCCCTCCCCCCTTCCCAACACTCCCCCAAGCATCTCCGCCCCTTTTTACAGGTTGTTCTCTCTTCCTAGAACACTCTCCTTCTCCCTACTGGTTTTCCAAACTCCTACTCTTCTTTCAGATCTCAAATTCCATATCTATCAGGAGGAGATCTTCCAGCACCCCAATATTAACTAGGCAAAGAGGGGAGGGAAAGAGTGTTTCAGGCGGTGGGAATGGCATGTGCAAAGCCTACAATGCTTTCAAGGAAATGGGAGGGGGCTAGAGACCAGAAAAAAGGACAGAGCTGGCACACTGCAGCCACAGACCTCCACATGGCCTGGCCAGTTGAAGGGTTGATTCCTGGTGAGTGACAAGATTTTCTGATCAGATGTATGTTTGGAAAGGCCCACATGAAAGTAAGCCAAAGCCAGGTGAGAAATGCCAAGTGAGAAAGGCATTGAAGAGGCTAAAGTGGGTGTGGGGAGAACAGGCAGGGGTTGCAAGGTGGGAAATGATGGGTGGACCTTTGAACCCCTACTTCTTGCTGTCTGGGTTCTGAGTTGAGACTCCCAGTTTTTGGCCGTAGCCTCCCAGAGGGGATCCCTACTTACTTCAGTGTGTTCCACACCAGCTCTGGCTGCCTGCTCCAACCCCCTGCACCCAACTTCTCATCTCCTGGTGCTAGTTTTCCAGTGCTGCCCGCCCCTCAGACCTAGAACCTGTGTACTGTGGGAGCTGCCATCCCATTTTAGAGCAGGACAGGACACTAGGCTCAAAGTTGGGAAGTCAGTACTGAGTGGCAAAGATGATGAACCAGAGTCTGTTTGCCCATCTGCCTCCTCCACTACACTAGGTGGCCTAGCAGTTACTGGCAGGGCTCTGTCACCTCACAGCTGGCTGATTTTAGGTGGCTGGCTTTACCTTTCTCTGACTCAGCAGAGATTATTCAAGTCTTCTACAAAATTGGAGTAATCACAGTAAATTGTTCTATGGGGTCTGTGAAGAAATAAAATGTCCATAAGGGGCCCAGCACAGCACCAGGCACATATTAGATGCTCAATAAAAGGTTGCTGTTCACATGAATACTGTCACAGGAACTTAACATGCTCATTGGGGAAATGTGTTTCAGAGTCTTGAATCAGGGGAGGACAAACAAAGCTTGTGGGGTAGGGGACAAGCTGGGAAGGGAGAAGAAAGCAAAGGGAGCATCTCAGAGCAAGTCTGGAGCTAGGATGCCCTGAGTTCCAAGCACAGAGCAGGTGTCAAGGGCACCAGCTCTGAAGGCCTTGAATGTCACATCAAGGAGCCCCCAAAATTTTGGAGTCAGAGAAGGTGCAGATAGTTCCTACACCCAGGGGTGGGATGCTGTCTCCTCTACAGGTGACAGCACTGGCCTTGGAGGCCCAAGGGAGCTAGGACAGCAGAGGAGGGCACTGGCAGCAGGGAGCACATTCTCAATCCTCAAACTTGAGTCCAGGGAGCTCTTCCCAGGCTGGAGAACCTCCCCTATGTAATTCCCCAGCTAGTCACACGGTGGCAACAGTGCAACATGAAAGTCCTCTTAACCACCCTTCTTTTCAGCCAAAACGAGAGCGAAGTACCAACGTATTCCAGGTACCTCTAAGAGCTCCTGCTCCCATCACTAGGCAGTGCTGCCTTGGCTGAGCCTACAGGTTAGACTGCCGTGGAAGTGAAATATTAGATAGGACACTGAGGACTTTCACATTGGCTTTCTCTCTCAGAAGTTTAGCTCACTTATGTAGCTTTTACTTTTGGAGGTGAGGTGATGGGACTGTTTCCATACCTGCGAGGAGAGGAACCAGGATGAGGGATGTAGCAACTTTATTTTTTTTTTTTCAACGTTTATTTATTTTGGGGACAGAGAGAGACAGAGCATGAACGGGGGAGGGGCAGAGAGAGAGGGAGACACAGAATCTGAAACGGGCTCCAGGCTCTGAGCCATCAGCCCAGAGCCTGACGCGGGGCTC
Organism: Puma concolor; assembly: GCF_028749965.1. NCBI lineage: Eukaryota > Metazoa > Chordata > Mammalia > Carnivora > Felidae > Puma > Puma concolor. The sequence goes on from NC_141667.1 coordinate 66,905,634, forward strand.
AAACTCACGGACCGCGAGATGGTGACCTGGCTGAAGTCGGACGCTTAACCGACTGCGCCACCCAGGCGCCCCTAGATGTAGCAACTTTAAGCACCTCCTCTGTGCCAGGCACTATGCCAGACATTCATTCCTACATGAAATTAGCACACAGTAATGAGGCATCCACTGTGTGCTGGTCACAAAAGACAGCAACAAATAAAGAAATATTTATATGTTTATTTTACATATAAAGATAGATTTTAAAATATATTTGGATTAGAAATGAGCACACTGCTTAACAAACATTAACTGAAGGGCACCGAGCTGGCTCTGCCAGGGGAGCGTGTGACTCTTGATCTTGGGGTCGTGAATTCAAGCCCCCACCCCTGTCGTTGGATGCAGAGATTAAATAAAACTTTAAAAATAAATAAATAAATAAATAAATAAATAAATAAATAAATAAAATAACCTACCTTGAGCCCGAGGTATGCAAGACATGCAGGTAGTGAGTTTGGAGCTTTGAGACAATCTAGACTAGAGATTGAGACTCAGGCATTGCTGGCATTTAGGGAATGCCAGTGATGAGCAGATGAGACTCCTCAGGAAGACTGGGTAAATGATCAGCAAAGTGGGCCTCTATTTGCTGGACAGGAAAAGTGGGAGGCATGCCTGCGACATGAACGCATAGAGAAAGGCTTTTGTAGGAGGGGTAACAGACAAGAGTAGGAGTCCCCAGAACCTTTTCAATTCCAAGAGGTCAACAGAGTCCAATGCTGCCTGAAGTGGAGCATCAAAGGTTATGAAACGCCCCCAGGTTCGGTCAAATTGGGACTGTTGGTGACCTGAGGACAGCCTGCAGGGAGATGAGGGAGGAGATGAGGGAGGCCCTAGGTGGTGGAGAGAAGAGGCAGAGTTTGGCTAGAGGGGCAATAAGGTTTTTCTCCTGAGAGAGAGAGCGCGAGACTACACTGTGGGCTGCCATGGGGGAGCAAAAAGACCGGAAGGTTGGAGCTCCAGAGCAGCAAGAGGAGCAAGATGAACAAAAGCGGAGGAAGCATGAGGGCGGGATCCAGATCCCAAAGGAGAGCTGGCACAGTCGACTTCCGTCTCCTTCGGGGAGCAGTGGGAAAGAGTTGGTGACGGCAGAGCGCCAGCGGAGACGCAGGCTAGATCTGAAGCACGCCAGACATCACCGGATATTTGGCGGCCTTTTCCCAGTACAACCCAATAAAGATCACCTTTTCCTGACTCCAAGCCAGCGGTGCAGATCGCGCGGCCCACGGCCTGGCCACCGCTGATTGGTCCGCGGGAACCACCTGACCGAGCCGGCCAATCAGAGGCGCTCTCCTAGGAACGCGGCCCTACGTGTGGCTCAGAGCTGAGTCCCAATCTGCAGTGCAGCCCCGCGGCCCAGAGGGCCACGTGCGTGTAGCCCCTGTGGACCAGGGCGGAGCTCCAAGGCTGCGGAACTCCAAGGCTGCGGTCCTGCTTTCCCCCACCATGCCGGGTTTCCGCCGGCTCAGAAGTACAAAACCCGATCCCTTTTGCTAAAACTTCTTTCTACTCTCGCCCAGTGTTGCTGCCTGGCCCACTGGTCCAAAGCGGTTATTTGGAGGAAGACAGAACCAAGTTCAAGTCACTCACCATGTGACTTACGACAGGTGTTTGATATTTTTGAGACTTAGGTTCCTTAGCTGTAAAATGGTACTATTGATACTTACCTAGAAGTTTTTGTAAGGATTGTGAAACCCAGTTCCTGGTACGTGGTGAGCTCCCAAAAATTATTGGTTACGGTTTATGATTGTTAATACTGCTAACTATCCTCAAGGAACTCACCATCCTCGTCACACATGGCCTTGTGTTAAGGCTACTTTTTATTCCTGATGCCTTACTAAGAATGTAAACTGCTTGTCAACAAGGATGTGCCAGTATGCCTTTTCAGTCTTCTGACCTTATAATCCCTTCATTTGTTTTCCCAAGGGTAATTTTAACCTACAGGAACAGAAGTTGTAGAACAAAATCATGGAATCTATAGCACAGAAAACAGCAGTTAGATGAGGATATTTATAACACAAAAGGGTGTACTGGAAGAACATCTTTGAAGGCCAGCTCTGTGAGCTTAGGCAGACCTTGATTTTTTGAATCTCATTAGAACAATAATCATGAATCACTATTCAAACTCATATTAACTCCCAACAATCCCACTTTATAGAGAAGATACACAGGTACAGAGAGGTTCATGGCTATTAAGTGGCAGAGCTGAGGAATTCAAACCAGGCCTAGGTCACAGTCTATGTTCGTAACTTCAGAGCTTGCTGCACTCAGACACCAGCACAGGCAGCTAGCACACTAAAGACCCACCACACGGATCTATGGAGAGGGAAAAGGCTTCTGCATCCAGGAACCAAAGGAGGTTAGTATGGCTGAGAGGTGGATAAGGAGGGGAACAAGGTAGGCAATGAGCCTGGACTTGCAGGCAGGACCTCATCTTGGAAGGGTCTTAGGCCATAGTGAAGAGCTGGTGTCACCACATGGAAAGCATGTGACAGGGTGTTCTAAGGGTGTTTCTGACTCATCATTGCCACAGGTCTGGGATATAGAAGGCAGCAGGGGCCTCTGTTACTATAGTTTAGCTTCAGTCCCTGCCCGCTGGAGAGACCCAGGCCCAACATGGCCCTAAATTCCCTGGCAGCCCCCTGGGCTCCCTCCCTCGGCAGGGCTGGAGATGCCACCAACTTGAAGCCTCCCAAGTCCTCCTTTCTGATCTTATTTGTTGCTGTAGGCTCATTAATGCAACTAATCAGACTTTCTGAAACCAACTGCATCCTCCCATTGACTATCCAAGCCTGTGCTTCCAGTTTTGGTTTGGAGATGTCCTATCATTTAAGGTCTCTGAAATTCTCCCCAAGGTTCTTGTTATCAACTCTAGACCCATAAATTGACTCTCCGTATAAGGGGCCCAGGATTTGCGGGGGGGAAGGGTGGCTTTTTGACTGTCAGGCCTCAGGTGGTCATCTCATTATCTTGTGTTACCACTCACTCTTTTGGAAACTCCCTGGGATTCTCCTTCTCACATTCCCTGTGTTTTCTTACTGCCTCTCCCATCCCCACCAAAGACTTCAGGTCCCATCTCCTCTGTGATGACTCTTGCAGTATATTCTCTTGCTTGACTCTTCTTCCAGATCTTTAAACCACATGTATGTCAAGCTGTGGACAGGATGTCTACCCCTAATGCCCCTTGGGCTCCCCAAACCTAACATGTCCAAACACCAGTAGCTGCCTTACTTAAAATCATTCTTGCTAAAAACTTTAACCCAAATCTAATCAAGCCCCTGACCTAATGTCCACTTTACTGGAAATGTAGGGGCAGAGGAACAGATTAAATGACACCAAGGGGAAGCATCAGCTAACTGCAAACAAGGGGCATTCTCAGGATAACTGGCCCGGTCACTTCAAAAGCCAAATGTCATGTAAAACATGATGTGGGGGCATTTTATTATTTATGTTTTGATGTGTGGGAATTTTATGATATGATTAAGATTTTTTTAATGTTTTTATTTATTTTTGAGACAGAGAGAGACAGAGCATGAGCAGGGGAGGAGCAGAGAGAGAGGGAGACACAGAATCCAAAGCAGGCTCCAGGCTCTGAGCTGTCAGCACAGAGCCTGACGTGGGGCTCGAACTCATGGACTGTGAGATCATGACCTGAGCCAAAGTCGGATGCCCAACTGACTGAACCACCCAGGCACCCCTGATGTGTGGGAATTTTAGATTATAAGAGGCATAAGAAATACAAAGACCAATACAATATATGATATTGATTAGATTATAGGTCAGAAAAACCATCTCCCAAAGACATTTGGCGAAAATTTGAATATGGAAAGAGTATTAGATATTGAGAAATCATTGTTAGGTGGTATTTTGGTTATATAAGAGAACATCCTCATGTTTGAGAGAAGTTTGCTAAGTGCTCAGGTGAGAAGTATCAGAATATATATTTTTCACTTTGAAATGCTTCATAAAAATTATCTATGGACAAGTATGCCACAAAATGTTAACATATATTGGAGTGCCTGGCTGCCTCAGTCAGTAGAGCATGCAACTCTTGATCTCAGCGCCCTGAGTTCAAGCCCCATGTTGGGCGCAGAGCTTACTTAAAATATCTATCTATATATTAACATCTATTTTTTTTTAATTTTTTTAACGTTTATTTATTTTTGAGACAGAGAGAGACAGAGCATGAACGGGGGAGGGTCAGAGAGAGGGAGACACAGAATCTGAAGCAGGCTCCAGGCTCTGAGCTGTCAGCACAGAGCCCGACGCGGGGCTCAAACTCACGGACTGCGAGATCATGACCTGAGCTGAAGTCGGCCGCTTAACCGACTGAGCCACCCTGGCGCCCCTATATTAACATATATTGAATCTAGATGGCATTGGTCATATTTTTCTTTCTTATTTTTCTGTATGTTTGAAAACTGTCACAATACAATATTAACAACAACAACAAAAGAAAGAATCTATTTCCTATCCCTGCCCCAGCCATATTTCTTCTGTCTCCCCATCTCAGTGGTTGATAGCTTCATTCCTTTAGCCACCTTATCTGAGCTGGAAACTGGACCCTGCCTTGACTCATCATATTCCTTTTATGCTCCTTTTTAGTTTCCAGGTCCTGTCATTCTACCTTCTGAAACCCTTTAGTCCATTCTTTATCCCCATTTCCCTGCCACCATCCTGGTCCAGGTCACAGCTACCTCTTGCTTCATGACCTCAGCATCTTCCCAGTTCTCCCTCCACTCTCACCCTCCCCCATGGTCCCACAGCCATCTTTTTCAATGTTACATCTGATCTTGGCGCTCCTCATGCCAGCAGAATTAAGCCCCAATGCCTCTGAGCCTTTTATAGTCTGCTTCTGATAACTTCTTAAAACTCTCCTCTCTCCCTTTTAGCCACATTCAACCATTTGGTTCCTCTATATTCCTTTTATATTCTTTTTTTTTTTATTTTTTTTCAACGTTTATTTATTTTTGGGACAGAGAGAGACAGAGCATGAACGGGGGAGGGGCAGAGAGAGAGGGAGACACAGAATCAGAAACAGGCTCCAGGCTCCGAGCCATCAGCCCAGAGCCTGACGCGGGGCTCGAACTCACGGACCGCGAGATCGTGACCTGGCTGAAGTCGGACGCTTATCCGACTGCGCCACCCAGGCGCCCCTCCTTTTATATTCTTTAAGAATACCTTCCAGAAGGGTGTCTCAGTTGGTTGAGTGTCTGACTTTGGCTCAGGTCATGATCTCACAGTTCATGAGTTGGAGCCCTGCATCGGGCTCATTGCTGACAGTGCGGAGCCTGCTTCAGATCCTCTGTCTCCCTCTCTCTCTCTGCCCCTCCACACTTTCAAAGATAAATAAACATAAAAAAAAAAAAGAATATCTGCCAAGACCTCCTGAAGGGTGGAGAATATTACAATTTGCAGACAAAAAGCGTGTAGACAGGAAGTCTAGAGACCAGTCAAACTCATTAAGGGGCACAGGCATGTTGGTTCATTTAGCTGGGCCTCATTTCTATTCCCAAGCTGGCCCCCATGGCTTACCTTTGTCCCTATCCCAAGAATGTTGGCCAGCTGTGCTGCCATAAGTCATAACCTTTTTCCCCCCATTAAGAAAAGCCTAGTTTATTACTGCAGTAAGGGAGAATACCTCCCTGACTAGATCTCAGAAGACTTTTAAGGTCTGGGTTGGGATGGACTAAAGTAGATATTTCAATGAAGGAATCCAGCCTCAAGTCATTCCGGCTTTTAGAAGTCACCCACAGAAGGTAGCCCTGTCTAAACCCTCCTTAGCACTTCACACTATCCTATGTGTGTCTAGGGATGGCTGGCACTTAGGGTTTAGAAAATGTTGCCTATGGTCAAGGGCTATGTGGTGTAGTTCTCCTGTTTCTGCAAGCCTGGGTGCCAAGGCTACAACCTTACATTCCCCCTTGCCCCTTCATCTACTGTCCCCTAGAACCCTGAAGGAATCCAATCATGAGTATGCCAACTGCTTAGGTCCAACTCTGGGCTCAGGCCCCAAAGCCCTCAGCTATTCTTAGCTTCCTTGAGCCTATACCTCCTGCCTTCCCTCTTACTTCCTACCTCTCCAAGAAAACAGAGGCACTGTGAGGGACCGCTCTCAATTTCCTTCCATTCTCACTTAAAACATAGTGAGGCTCTATTTTGCCTTTCCCTACACATTCTCAGAGTATAAGGGATTTCTCCTTTGCTCCAGGGCCCATCGCTTCACCCTCAATACATTCACACACTTTGCACCTCCTTGACCCGAGGGACCTCTTGTTCCTATACCTTTAACCTTCCCCTCCCAATGGCTTCTTCCCAACAGCATTATACACACTCAAAGATTTGTTCATTCAATCCACAAATATTTACTGAGCACCTAAGCACCTACTCCACACCAGGCCCTGTTATGGGCATTGGAAACACAGCAGTAAAGGAGTCTTGACCTCTTGGTACTTATATTCAAGACAGTGAGAAAGATGGGAGTGTGGGGGGTGGGAAATTAGTCTATGAAAACTGTGTAGTACATAAAGATAGGCTTATCAGTCAATGGAACAGATCGATTGAGAATTCTAAAATAAACCCATGCTTCTGTGTTCAGTTGATTTTTCACGAAGGATGTCAAGACTATTCATTGGTAAAAGAATGTTTTCAACAAGTGGTGCTGGGACAACTGGATATCCACATGCAAAACAATACAGTTAGATCTGTATCTCACACTACAAATTAACTCAAAATGGATCAAAGTCCTAAATGTAAGACCTAAAACTATAAAACTCTTAGGAGAAAACATACGGGTAAGATTTCATGAACTGGAATCAGGAAATGGTTTCTTAGATATTACCAAAAGCACAGCAACAAAAGAAAAAAAATCGGCAAGTTGGACTGCACAAACATTAAAAACTTTTGTATTTTGAAGGATTCTATCAAGAAAGAGAAAAGACAATTCACAGAATGGGAGAAAATATTTGTAAATCTTATATTCAATAAAGGACTTGTATCTAGAATATGTGAAGAGCTCTTTTAACTCAACAACAACAAAAGACAAATTAACCAATTTTAAAAATGCACAAATAATCTGAGTAAACATTTCTCCAAAGAAGATACACAAATGGCCAGTAAACACACTAAAAGGTGCTCAATGATTATTAGTCATTAGGGAAATGCAAATGAAAATCACAATGAGATACCATTTTACACCTACTAGGATGACTGTACTCAAAAAAAGCAGATAACAACAAGTGTTGGTAAAAATGTGATGAAATTGGAACGCTTATACATTGCTAGTAAGAATGTAAAATGTTACAATCACTTTGGTAACATCTTCAAAAAATTCTTCAGAGTTAAACATGGAGTTACCATCTGGCTCAGCAATTCCACTCCTAGATTTATACCCAAGAGAAATAAAAACCTACCTCCACACAAAAATTTGTACACAAATGTTAAAAGTAACATTGTTCAGGGGCGCCTGGGTAGCTCAGTCAGTTGGGCATCCGACTTCGGCTCAGGTCATGATCTTGCAGTTGGTGGGTTCGAGCCCCACATCGGGCTCTGTGCTGACAGCGCAGAGCCTGGAGCCTCCTTCAAATTCTGTGTCTCCTCCTATCTCTGCCCCTCCCATGCTCATGCTCTGTCTCTCTCTGTCTCTCAATAATAAATAAACATTAAAAAAAAGAGTAACATTGTTCATAATAGCCCCAAAGTAAAAGCAACCCAAATATCCATCAACTGAGGGAAATCAATTGATAAACAAGTGTGTTATATCCATACAGTGGAATATTATTTGGCCATAAAAAGGAGCGTAGTACTGATACATGCTACAAGATGAATGAACCTGGAAAACATTATGCTCAATGATAAAAAAAAAGCCAGACATAAAAAGACCACATATTAGGGACACCAGGCTGGCTTAGTTGGTAGAGAATATGACTCTTGATCTTGGGGTTGTAAGTTCAAACCCCACATTGGGCATAGAGATTGCTTAATAAAAATTTTTTTAATAAATAAAAGGCCATATATTAAATGATTTCACTGATATGAAATGTCCAAAATAAGCAAATAGAGACAGAGAGTAGAGTGGTTGCCAAGGCCTAGGAGAAGGGAGGGAATGGAGAGTGACTGCTAATGGGCACAGAGTTTCTCTTAAGAGTAATGAAATGCTCTGGAATTACATCATGATGATGGTTGCATAACTTTGTAAGTTTATTAAAAACCACTGGATTGTACTCTTAAAAAGGTGAATTTTATGGTGTGTGATTTATATCTCAATAAAAATAAAATAGAGAAAGAAGTAGTGAAAAAAAATCAGATAATTTCAGAGAATGGCAATTGCTCTAAGTCACTTCAACAGAAAGATGTGATAGAGTGACCTGGAGTGGATAGGGTTTCTGAAGGTGAGGGAGGAGCCAGGAGGTCCTGTCTGAAGAGGGACTCTTAAGCTGATTGACAGAATCCTGGGAGACCTGGGAGGGCAGTCCTCCAGGCAGAGGAAACAGCAAACACAGGCCCTGTGGTGGAACAGTTTACACAAGACCAAGTCTCTTCTGCCTTCAGAAAAAGCTCTCTATCTCTAGTCCCTCTCCAACAATTGCCTCCCATTTTCTACACAGCCACACATTTTCCAAATGGTTTTTGCCTAAGGTCGTCATCTTGGGGATGCGAAGATTTTCCAGATTATTCTTACCATGGTTGTTTTCCCAGTCACAATTTTTGCCTAAAGTCTGCACCAGGTAGATGCGAAGATTTTCCAGAGTGTTCTGACATGGTTGGAGTTAATGGAACAAGTTCCCATACTTAAATAACTTTTATATGAAATCCTTGGTCTACCTGAGAAAATGCCTCTCTCTACGTTTCTTTTCAGATGGTTTTTATGTGAAAAGCTACATTTCACCCAAATGACTCTCCCCTGCTGGAGTACTTCAGGAGAGTGGGTGCTGGGAGACCTCTCAGAGCTTCCCAAGGACTTCTCTCACCACAAACTCAGGGCAAGGCTCTAGCCTTGTCTGTCTGTCCTAGGACTAGAACCCAGCAGGGGGAAGGTTGTCATCGGGATGCATAATAATATAATGGCTTTAATTGAGAAACGGAGTCATCTTTTTGGACTGATAGTGAGTCAGTTGGCTGAGGGATTTGATGATGGGGCCTGACTGCCATTTTAGAAATAAGGGGGATGTTTTCTCCAGATCAATAGAGCTGAAAAAAAAAAAAAATAGAGCTGAATCTACAGCCCCAAGATTTTGATTAAGATGTATTTAAAATTTTTTGAATGTTTTACTTATTTTTGAGAGAGAGAATGGGGGGGGGAGGGGTAGAGAGAGAGAGGGAAACACAGAATCCAAAGCAGGCTTCAGGCTCTGAACTGTTAGCACAGAGCCTGACATGGGGCTCAAACTTGTGAACTGTGAGATCACGACCTGAGCTGAAGTTGGGAGCTTAATTGACTGAGCCTTCCAGGCACCCCAGGGATGGTTTAAGTCTTACCTATTTGGTCCATAATTCAAACCATAATTCTTTTGTCTAATGGAGACATGAACATGGAGAAGAGGGGAGCGGACAGATCAGGCATTAGGAAATGTTTCTCTAGTACTTCTTTGTGCCTCACAGTCTTGGGCTTGGTCACTGGAGATCAGAGAAGTATATGTCCTGAGCCTGGTGTAAGGGGCTCACCAACCGGCTGGGACTGTATTTGGAAGCCAATGGTTACTGTAGTGGCTCATTCAGAGAAAAATGACTGCCTGCTGGGGTAGGATCAGGGAAGGGTTCCAGGAGGAGGAGTCTTCTAAACTGGGCCCCGAAGACTGAGTAGGAGTTTGCCTGACAGTAGGAAAGGCAGAGGGAATAGTATGAGCACAGGCTGGATGGAATACAGCCTGTCCAGGCACAGTGAGTACATTGGGCAGCCAGGGAAGTGATGAGGACAAAAGGGCAGGGATCAGTGGTCACTACACACAGGGCTTTCATAAGAGAATATCTGAGAAAAAGAACACTTGAAGGTGGAAACTTGAGTCCTTCGGGCTGGGGCTACAGGGTCAGATTAGCAGAGAGAAACCTGGTATTTGGGGTAGGAAGGAAACACTGCTGGAAAACTATATGGCTTAAGATGTGGCCAATCCTTCCTTGATCTTAAGTAGAAGCTTCACCCAGTTCTGGGGAAACCACTGCGTGGGCAGAGAAAGGAATTCCCAACCCCTAGACCCATAAAAAGGGATGATTGTGGTGTTTACCAGCAGCATTTAGGACTAATTAGCAAAGGCCTCCATACCTCCCCACCAGACCTGGCTGTTTAGTCAGAAAGCAGATGATGTTCACATCCAGTGGACATGAAGAGTGTGAACTGGGAGTTTGGGTTAGGAGTTTGGTTTTGACAAAGTCATGCTTCCTCTCCTGAAGATGGGGAGAACAACAGTGCTCAACTCAGGATTAAATGAGAGGGTGTCTTGGAGGATATCTGGCACAAAGGAGGAGAAGCCACAACTGTTACTGATATGACAGTTCTAGCATATCCCAGAGGCAAGACCCTGGCTAGGGTAGTGTTTCTAGAGGAAGTACCAATGTCATCTGGACACTGCTGGCAGAATTAGCTTTGTATTGTATAGATGTGATCCATAACCTTCCATGGTTTCCTACTGACCTCCAGAGAAAGCCTAAATTCTTTAAAAACTTTTTTTATTATCTTTTTAATGTTTATTGTCGAAAGAGAGGGAGACAGAGTGAGAGCAGGGGAGGGGCAGAGAGAGAGGGAGACAGGAATCTGAAGCAGGCTCCAGGTTCCAAGCTGCCAGCACTGACCCTGACATGGGGTTTGAACACTTGGACCGCGAGATGATGACCTGAGCCCAAGTTGGACCCTCAACCAACTGAGCCACCCAGGTGCCCCAAGCCTAAATTCTTTAATTTGAACAACAAGGCCCTGCATAGTCAGGCACCCATGGCCTTTCCTATCCTTACCTGAGACCTCTTATTGCTTCCCTGACTGCCCCTGAGGCCTCCCCAAATCCCCCAGCACCTTCAGCTTCTCTCTTACTGTTCAGCTCTCTACCTTGTTTTTATTTATCTGCCTTCTTCACAAGGCTATGAGGGGAGAGCTTAATAAATATCTGTAGAATTAATGAATGAAAGGGGGGCAGTTCTAAGAAAAAAGGGGTCACTGTACATTGGCCAAAAGTCTTGACAGGTATCTATCTCAGGAGGGTAGGAATTATCAGTAACTATAATTCACAGATGAGGAAACTGAGGCTAAGGTAATCTCACTGCCTGACACTCAAATTCCTGAACACCTGTGGGTGAGGCACTGTGTTGGGCCCTTAAAGATGGTATCTGTGTGCCAGCTAAGAGCAACAGATAAGGCCAAGCACACCAGGTGACAGTTAAGACTCTGACACCTTGCTTAAACTTTTGGACTTCAGTTCTTCACAGGGCTGCTGAAGGGTTAAAGGAACTAAGGTGCGTCAAGTGCCCAGCATGGTATCTAGCGTACAGCAGAGACTTAGCAGGTATTTGATTCTAATCTCAGTCTTAAGGATGAGAGATACAGGGCCAGAAAAGGTCCCTGAGCAAAGATGAGGAGGAGGGTAGGACCAAATCCTGTCCCTTCTTCTCTGACTTCAAGAGCCAGTGTCCTTGTGAGAATATGTGGTCCTGTGGGTCCCTTCAACCCAAAACAAACATACATGAGGCGCTTGGCCAGGGCCGGGTGGATGCGGAGGCCCCAGAGGGGGCTTTTGTAGTTGAGACCATTGCAGCCAAATTCTACTTAACAGGCAGGAAAGTCCAAGAGTTTTACCCTGGGGTTCCAGTAACCTGTTCATCCAGCTGCCTGTCTCCCTTTTAACCCCTACTGCTTTTTCTTGGGGGCTGGAAAGTTGTGAAGAGGGTTTCCCGTATTGCAGTGATGTCCAGAGGTCAGCTCTGGGAGGAACCATTGTCTCCGTACCTCTTCATGCTCAGCACCTTTATTTAATTGTCTTTTCCTGAGGCCTGGGGATTCCTGGGGCAGGCATCTAGTCCTTTGTTTTTCCCAGCACCCAGCATATTGACCAGAAAGCAGAAATTGTTTGCTGAATGAAGCAATGAATTACATTTCAGCATTCAGCAGGTGCTTAGTCTGCACAGGCTCCTAAAACTTACCTTTCCCTTGGAAGAACCTCACAGCCACCCCTGTTCATTGTGCCACAGGTGAGGAAACTGAGGCTTGGGGCTGTTAAGTGACTGGCTCAAGCCCAGACAGGGGCAGCTCTGAAGCCCTCAGGTTGGTCTGTGGGAAAGTAAAATGTTGAGAGGAGCCTTGATGAATTGGGGCAATTGGCAGGGGGTAATTGTCAGTCAGAAATGCTTAGCTCAAATTATTAGGTGTGAAGAAGGAAACAGTCAAAGCTTCCCCACTGAATTGCCCAGATGGGGTTGGCAGGAATGACTCCTTAGCAGAGCAAGGGCTGGTCCCTGTAGGGCAGGACCCTGTGGTGTAGACCCAGCTTTTCTCCGGCTGGTCCTAGTGCACAGAACACTACCAACCTTACTTTGTACCTGGGAACCTTCAGAGTACCTCAGAGGCCCCCTGGGGTAATAGTTGGAGTGCGGGGGTGGGGGTGGGGGCGCATTACTTTGGTTCCAGGGGACATCTTCCCTCTAAGAAAGCCTGCTTGGTGTCTTGGCAGGGGCTGCATCCCAGCACCTACACGGTGTGCTATGGACCTGTTTACTTGTGTGTCTCCAGGGCTGGACTGTGGGCTTTGGAGAGTAGGAGATTAGGGGCACCCTGAACTCCTAGTCTACTGGGGCCAGTCTCCGGGAGAAAGGTGGAGAAGGATTAAGGGTGGCGTTTAGGGACTCCCGTGCCGACGCCGCGCAGGACAAGGCCAAAAGCGGCCTTTCTCCCAAGTGGGCTCACGGCTAACAGATAGAAGGGCTGCGGGTAAACACTCCACTGGGGCAATAATTATGCACATTTACTAAGCCCAGGGAGGACTCATGGTCACGTGGCTCTCGAGGGCGGCGCCCTCAGCTTTGAGATGGAGTTAACTCTAATCACAGAAGGCTTTCTGGAGGAGGCGGGATTTTTATGGCGGTAGGTTATGGTTTTCTCTCAACAGCCAGGATGCCCTTAGCACTTTAGGTTAACAACTAGCTGCAGAGGTGAGCTTTTTGCCGGGGTTCAAGCCCAGGGGGCGACGAAGTCAGAGAGAACTGGGGGAAGGGCTTAGGGGGCCGGAGTCTCGGGGTGAGGCTGGGTTTGGTTTCCTTGACCTGTCCTTACGCCGTCTTTGATGGTTGGACGCGTCGCGGCCGCTCTAGGCCAGAGCTGCGGGGCCCCGCGCGCTGGTTGCAGGCCTCGAGTTCCAAGACGCCCTGGGAGCAGACAGCACACCAGGCCGAGGATTAGGCGATTAGGCCATTAGGCCCGGCTGGGCCAGCCCGGCGGTCCGCCCTCCCAGCGCAGTTCCGCCGGGGTCCCGAAGCCCGGCTCGCAGGGGCGAGGCGCGCGCTCCCGGGGGATCAGGGCTGCGGAGCAAGCGGCCTGCGCTGGGCGGCTGTGGCACGAGAGGGCCATCTGCCTGGGTGCGGAGAACTGCAGCGTCCGCGGTGCGAGGCGCGGCCCCTCCGGGCCCCCAGCTCGCGTCCCCTGCCCCGCGCGCACACACCTACTGACGCCCGCCCGCGCCTGCGGCCCGAGTCCCCGTGCCAGGCCCAGACCCAGACTAGGCGCGGGAGGCGGTGCAGGGATTAGTGGACCCCTCCCCCCAGCGCTCCCCTCGCCCCGCCCGAGGCAGCGAGGACCCCTGGGCTCGGGGGTGGTGAGGGAGCTTCGTCCCGGTGGTGCCCGGGCTGGGGACACGGCCTCACTGGGCGGGGGCCGCACGGCGGCAGGCCGAGGTGCGGGCGCGCAGTCAGGCTGCTACCCGGCTCCGGTGCGGGGGGTGGGCTCGGCGCGGGGGTCGCCTGGCCTCATCCCCCGGCCGACGCCACGGCCGGGCAGGCAGTGCCCGGGCGGGTAACCCGACCCGACCCGGCTCCCGATCGCCGCTCACCCCGCAAGGCCGGGCAGGGGGAGGGAGAGAAATAGGGAGGAGGGGGAAGGGAAGGGGTGGTGGGTGAGGGGCTGTGGGGACCGCAGGGCCGAGTCCCCAGCCTGACTGCGCTGCTCTAGGGCGGCTGCCTGTTTTCCCCGGAACGAGCCAGCCCCCTGCTTCGCGGGCGTCGGGCCTGCGGCAGGAGGGAGCCCTGGGGCTGCACAAGCTTGGCTCTGGGAGGCAGACCCGAGCTGCTGCCTCCATTTTGTTTCCTGCTCAGCTTGGTCTGTGGTGGTGGTGGTGTGGGTTTGGGGTGCGGCTGGGCAGGGGGTTCACCTGCGGCCACGCCTGCTCGGGGCCTGAGGCTTCGAAGACCCCAGCCCAAGCCCCCAGGTGAGCCCCGCGGTAGGAGGGGGGTTGCCTTGGCCTCGGGCCGAGCCGAGCGAGCTGAGGGCAGGTGCCCAGTGGATGGGGAGCCGGGCTGTAACCTAAGATGGAGGCTGGGACTGACGCGGGCCCGAACGGGGCTGGCTGGGCGGTCGGACAGGCCTCAGCCGGGCCAGGTGCCGCCGGGGATGGGGCTCGAGACGGGTAGGGTTCAGGAGCCGTGTGCAGCCCGGGGCCAGCGTAGCGCCCTGAGGTAGGTGAGGGGATCTGAGTGCCACCCACGACGCCCGCAGGCCCAGACACTCCGGGGAGGCGCGCGAGGCCCCTGGGGAGCCTGCCTCAGGCCCCGCCCGGGCTGCCGGGCCGGCCCGTAGGCCCGGGCCGCGAGCGGGCGCGCAAGGGGAGGGGAGGGGGCGGCAGCGGCGGCTCCGCTGATTGGGCGGCGCGCTCGCGAGCCCGACTTCACCCGCCCTGAACCCCGAAGAGTGAGGAGAGGGAGCGCGCGCGCGGTGGGGGGAAGGGGTGCGCGCGCACTCGGTGCCCCAGCCGCACGCGGGCCGGCGCGAGGCGCTGGGTCGCACGCGCCGCCGCGGGGGCGCGCGCGGTGGGGGTGTGAGGAGGAGGAGGCGGCGGCGGAATAGGCCGGGGCAGGTCGCGCTCGCTGCCTTCTCCCCTGAAGAGACGCGGGGGGGAGGGGGGGTGCAGCGAGCGGCTCCGCTCTCTCCCCTCAGCTCCGCTCGCGCCCCAGTGTAATGAGGGTCACCCCCTCCCCCCAGCCGGCCCGGGAGGGGGCGCGGGGCACGGTAACTAGTGCGCTTGGGTGGGTGGCGGGCAGGCGCGAAGAGGGAGGAGGCGGCCGGGCGGGGAAGATGGTGGTGGCCGTGAGGTGAGGGGCGCGGGTGAGGGCCGGGCGCGGCGCGGTGTTGGTGGCCCGCGGCGTTGTTGCCGCGGGCCCCCTCCCCCTCCATCACTACCAGCCGGGCTCAGGCCTAGCCGGCCCGGCCGCGGAGAACTTCCTCCCGGCGCGGCCCGTGCCCCGCCGGCCTCCCGCGCGCACCTCGGCCTCCGCCTCCCCACAGGTAGCCAGCTGGTGGGCGCGGGGCCGGCTACCCTCCTGCAGCAAACTTTGCTTGCTGCTTAATATTGATGAGTGCGATCGGCTCGGCCAGGAGGTGCTGCCGCGGCTGCGGGAAGGAGCGCGGCCCGGGCAGGCGGCGGCGGCGTCGGCAGCAGCCATGTTTGTCAAGCTGTAGCAGCTGCTGCTGCCCTGACTCGGCTTCGCCGGCTGCCTCTGTTTCTCTCCCCCTGCCGCGTCGTGGCCTCTGGGCCCTGCAGCCGTGGACTGAGCAGTCTTGCAGTCTGAAAGGCGAGGTTCGGGTGCACCCGCTTAGGCAGACTCGCTTGCGGCCTGGGCACGGCCGCTGCAAAGGCTTCAGTGCCGGCTGGGCGCAGGGTGCAGCGCTATTGTGACCGCTGCGCCCGAGCGATCCAGGAAGGAGGAGGGTAACCTTTTTTGTGCAGCGTCCGGGAGCCCCCTTCGAACCCTGCAGCCCTCTCCCTTTGGGAGATCCGGCCGCTGGACACCCCCCCCCCCCCCACCAGCGGGGGATGGGGAGGACAATTTCTGTTTGAGATTTAGGAATTTCTACTGCCAAAGGGATTTTAATGTTAGTTCAGCCCAACTGTCCACCAGTCTGCAGTGCAGGAAAAAGGGACGGGCTGTTTGCATGTGGCAAGATCTGCCCAGCTCCGGGAAGATGGAGTTTGCGGAGGCTCACCGAGGCCATTTTTCCATCGTCAGCTGGGGAACTTTTTCCGCCCATGGAAGTGCAGCAGAAAGGCATTGAGGCCACTAGGCCTTCAGAAGTGGCTGCCATTTTGAAGATAAGAGTCAACTGGCCTGTAAACTAAGATTAATTGCTGTTTTTGGATTTCAGGTTGATGCTGGCCCAGGATGGATCAGACCTGTGAACTACCTAGAAGAAATTGTCTGCTGCCCTTTTCCAATCCAGTGAATTTAGATGCCCCTGAAGACAAGGACAGCCCTTTCGGTAATGGTCAATCCAATTTTTCTGAGCCACTTAATGGGTGTACTATGCAGTTATCGACTGCCAGTGGAACATCCCAAAATGCTTATGGACAAGATTCTCCATCTTGTTACATTCCACTGCGGAGACTACAGGATTTGGCCTCCATGATCAATGTAGAGTATTTAAATGGGTCTGCTGATGGATCAGAATCCTTTCAAGACCCTGAAAAAAGTGATTCAAGAGCTCAGTCGCCAGTTGTTTGCACTTCCTTGAGTCCTGGTGGTCCAACAGCACTTGCTATGAAACAGGAACCCTCTTGTAATAACTCCCCTGAACTCCAGGTAAAAGTAACAAAGACTATCAAGAATGGCTTTCTGCACTTTGAGAATTTTACTTGTGTGGACGATGCAGATGTAGATTCTGAAATGGACCCAGAACAGCCAGTCACAGAGGATGAGAGTATAGAGGAGATCTTTGAGGAAACTCAGACCAATGCCACCTGCAATTATGAGCCTAAATCAGAGAATGGTGTAGACGTGGCCATGGGAAATGAACAAGACAGCACATCAGAGAGTAGAAATGGTGCAGTCAAATCGCCATTCTTGCCATTAGCTCCTCAAACTGAAACACAGAAAAATAAGCAAAGAAATGAAGTGGACGGCAGCAATGAAAAAGCAGCCCTTCTCCCAGCCCCCTTTTCACTAGGAGATACAAACGTTACCATAGAAGAGCAATTAAATTCAATAAATTTATCTTTTCAGGATGATCCAGATTCCAGTACCAGTACATTAGGAAACATGCTAGAATTACCTGGAACTTCATCATCATCTACTTCACAGGAATTGCCATTTGTAAGCAGTTTTTGGTACAACTTAAATATATACATAAGTGTATATATACAGGCAACTTAAAGGGAAACATAACTGATTGG
This sequence comes from Puma concolor, assembly GCF_028749965.1. Taxonomy (NCBI): domain Eukaryota; kingdom Metazoa; phylum Chordata; class Mammalia; order Carnivora; family Felidae; genus Puma; species Puma concolor. The sequence continues at coordinate 66,923,018 of NC_141667.1, forward strand.
TTTTTGGTTGTTTATCAGTTCACAGCTGAGTGCCTATTGCTAATGATAGGCTTTTTGGGGAGATTTTACTCTGATTTTTAAATTTATCTCTGTTGTATGATTTTTTTTCCCTCAGATTTTTCCAGTTAACTCTCAGTTGAGGACTGGCTAAGAGTTAAAACTTTTAAGGGCCTTTAATTGAGTTCAGATTTCATTTTTCAAGATGGAGCATACATTTGTTTAGTTTTACTTAGTTATTTTTTAAATGTTTTGGCGTACTGGTATCATGAGTGCAGGTGAACCAGTTAGTTTCCTGGAGTTCTTTTTTTACGTAAGGACTGGTGTGTTTTTTTAGTTGATGGGGTGATCCTTGCTTCACATTGAAGTGCATTTTGGGTACAAATTGAAAGTAGCTAAGATGAGAAGACCTTCTTGGACATCAGTCAAAATTTAAATTAGGCCAGTTTTTCTGAACTACCTGTTGTGAAGGTATAGTATCCTATTGCTGTAGGTAACTGCCACCATCAGAGTAGACTCTTCAACTTAGGTTTTAATTTTGAAGTGTTTGTGTGTTGTGGTATGTGTAAGTGTATAGAAACGGAAGAAAATCTACTTTGAGTTGTTATTTAGTAGTGCTGTGTATTGTTGTTAATGAGTGGTAAATGATAAAGTTCTTTTTTATTTGATCTTATACAGAATTTCTTGGACTGTCCATAGTTAGCGGAATGCTCAGTTCTCTTAGCCTCAGTTTCATCACCTTTAAAATCAAACTTCTTGGTTGTTAAAAAATTTTTCTCAGCTTTAAATATTTCATTCTGATTTTGTTTCTCCCCAGATGTATTGTTATGGTCACCTGCAGTGTCACCACGGAGGATCTCCTTACTTCCATGCCTCTGCAATCTATATAAAAATTTAATCAGAAAAAAAATTGTATGTGGTGACTGTTTTGAGTGCATTAAACATTCACTTTACCATATAGCCTTGATATTCTTTAAAGTCACAGAGAATGTGGGTGTGTTGCTTTTGTTTGTTGATTCATGTTTTAAATATGCTTTAGTACTCCTTGGTTTAAGTTGGCAGTTGCACATTTTAAAAATTTGTTTTGGTAGTCACTTTGAGTCTGTATTGTCCTTGGTATTTTTTAGGGTGGATAAGTTGTGTTGGTGACCTATTGGCAGCTTAGACAAACTCTTTCTTGGGTTCACATGGAAATTTTTTTACATATATAGTGATGCCCTTGTGTTTACATAAAATCTTGCATTTGACAGTGGAGATGTTTCTCTAGAAGCATATATATAATGACACATAAATCTGTTTCTTGTCAAAGAGATGTCATTGGAATATTGGCTCTATTATAAACAATTGAAAATCTTGGAGCCTATAGATAGTATGTTATGTATCTAAAATGGGAGTTAGCAAAATTGTGTATAAATAGAAAATTTTTTTTTCTGGCAGAAAGTATAAATTGCTTAAAGACTTTATGGGCTTGAAGAGGCGAGTAACCAATTGTAGGCCTTTGGTTTAAGGTCGTGGATGCAATGTATTGCTTTGATTTTTGCCTTTGATATTTTTTAGCTGAAGATTTGAAATAGTGAAGTCAGTGTTAGAGTGCAAATTTAGCTGAATAACATAGTTTGGGAAAGGTGTAATTAAAAATAATTCTATATGGCTACACACTTAATATATACAGATTACTGCACAGTTGATTCATTGCAGCAAGTATAGAGCACTTACTTACTCTGCATTAGATTCTATGCCTAGGGCTGGAAATTTTAGAAAATCATTAGCAAATGCTGTTGGTATTTTTTGTTATGTGATACTTTGATAGAGTAAGATGCTCTTGGTGAGAGTAATATAGTTATTAGGATTGTAAATTCCCTTTATAGAGTTAGAGAAAGGCACATGATTCAAAATCATACTGTCTTATTTTGTATGTCTCGCTATAAGCAGACTGTTTGCCCTTTGCCATAAATAAGCAGCCTCTTCAGTTTATCCTCTGCTTTTCAGTTATTTTATCTGAATATAGCGATGTGAATAATGATTGTCATTATAGTTAATAATCCTGACTTGGTGCTTTTATATTTAATTGGGTTGACACCTTCTAATTCCTGCCAGTGAATGTATGCAGTGTATAGTGCTTAATAATATGTAGGTACTTGATAAAATACTGAAGGAAAGTTGGTCCCAGAGCTAAGTTTAAACAGGCAATAATTTACAACTTATTAAGTGCTTTGGTCTGTATTGTCTCATTGGATCTTCATAGCTTTGTAGTGAAAGATGTCATAAAAGACAGGTCATCCTTCAAGGCACTTGAGATTATTAGAGACAAAACTAAAACCCTTGAAATCCTAGAACTATCTCAGTACTCTTGGTTTTCTGTAGTGACTTCCGAAGGTCTCTGACACTCTTGGCTGGGCCTGGTTTACTCACTAGGCTGTTTGTAGCAGTTTGTTTTCTACTCTTCCCTTAGATGTTTTATGGAGAATTTATATTGTGGTGGTATTCATGAATTTAGGGATACTCAAAATTCTTAGGATGTAGCTAGCTAGCTCTAGGATCGTCTGATGTACATATTGTACTTTTAATCTAAAGAAGGTGACTAAAAATGAATCCACTTACAGTGGGAACTAAAATTTCATAATAAGGAGAAAAGAGTTTACTTAGGATTTTATATCGAAAAATTAAAATGAAGAAATATGAAAATAAACTTTTTAAACCTTTATCAAAACTTTGGTTGTGATCGCAACTATTTGTTATAATAAGGCAAGAATCAAATAGAGTAAAAAAAATTTTGTCCAGGGGCACCTGGGTGGCTCAGTTGAACGGCTGACTTTTAATCTTGCCTCAGGTCATGGATCTCAAGGTTTGTGGGATCAAGCCCTGTGTGGGGCTCTGTGCTGGTAGCGTGGAGCCTGCTTGGAAATCTCTCCGTCTCTGCTCCTCCTCCTTTTTCTTTCTCTCTCTCAAAATAAATAATCATTAAAAAATTAAAAAAAAATTGTCCAGTGAAATTGTATAAGAGGGAGGTGACATACTTTATTTTGTTTCACTCTCTCATGATTATAATGAGGTTAAATTTTTGTAAAATAGTGAGGTAATCCGTTTTAGTAAGGTTCTCTTTTAAAAGTGTCCACAATAGGGGTGCCTGGGTGGCTCAGTCGGTTAAGCATCTGACTTTAGCTCAGGTCATGATCTCGTGGTTTGTGAGTTTAAGCCCCGCATCAGGCTCTCTGCTGACAGCTCAGAGCCTGGAGCCTGCTTCAGATTCTATGTCTCTGTGTCTCTCTGCCCCTCCTCTGCTCACACTCTGTGTCTGTCTCTCTCAAAAATAAATATTAAAAAAAAAAAAAAAGTCCACAATAGAAAATTTCAAGCATATACCAAAGAAGAGAGAATCATAGAAATGCTTGCATACTCAGTGGTAACTGCTATTTTACTGATCTTGTTTTATTTTCCCTCTGTTATGTCATTGACTTACATTGTTTTTAAGTTTATTTAAAGAGAGAAAGTGCATGCGTGATTGGCGGAGGGTCAGAGAGAGAGAGGGAGAGAAACAGAATCCGAGGCAGACTCCACAATGTCATTGAGGAGCCCATCGTCAGGTTTGAACTCAAAGACTGTGAGATCATGACCTGAGCCAAAACCAAGAGTTGGATGCTTAACCAGCTCAGTCACCCAGGTGCCCCAACATATCTTAATCCTTTGATGTTTATCATGTCACTTTTTGAAGTTTCTGTCCTATTATTGTTGTCAGTTGTCACTTGTTTACTGGTTGACCTAGATCATCTTTTCCATACCTGTAATCAGAGTGGTTTTTCTTTATTATTTACATTGATTTCAAGAAACACAGCATCTTTTTGCCAGATTTGTTTGCAGTTTTACCTTGTAATTGACTGGCACTGTAATAGTAGTTCATTATTAGTTGGAGATAGACACTATATTGTCCATAGGAAGATGTTTGAATAGAGGCTTCTTTTTGCGATTTAAAAATAGGTATTTTGGCGTTGTAACAATCCTATACAATCTTGGGGATTTACAAAGTACTCAAAAACCACCCACCTGTACTGAGTTCTATGCTGTGGATGTTTAAGTGGTTAAAGAGTTGAGTGGAGAGATGAATGAAACCTGGAGTAGTCAAGGCTTCAAGGAAGAAGTGGAACTTGAATTGGCTTTGGCTGGGTTGGGTTTGGTTGGGTTTAGAAGGCTGTTTTTGTCTTCTTAAGTTTATTTTGAGAGAGAGAACACAAGGAGGGGAGGGGCACAGAGAGGGGTGAGAGAATCTCAAGCAGGCTCTGCGCTGTCAGTGTGGGGCTCAAACCCACAAACAGATCATGACTTGAGCTGAAATCAGGAGTCTGGATGCCTAGCTGACTAAGCCACCCAGGTACCTCCTAGAAGGGTATTTTTCATGTAGAGAATTAAGTGAACATAGTATTTTCAGGAAGTATTTGTTGAAGATTGGTTGGGTAGGATAAGTGTAGTCTGGTAATAGGGCCTAAAAATTTGGACTGTGGCATTTGATGTTGAAGTGATAGGACTAGGAGCCAGCAAGGGATTTTAGCTGAGAAGTGATCTGATGAAATCTGTGTTTGAAAAACTTTGGCTGGGGGAGAATAGAGGCAACCTTAGGATGTCAGAGTCTGTTGCAATAGTAGTTAAAACTTAGACTTGGGGGCACCTGGGTGGCTCATTCGGTTAAGCGTCTGACTTTGGCTCAGGTCATGATCTCACGGTTCGTGAGTTTGAGCCCCCTGTTGGGCTGTGGGCTGACAGCTCAGAGTCTGGAGCCTGCTTCAGATTCTGTGTCTCCCTCTGTCTCTGCCCCTTCCCTGCTGATGGGCTGTCTCTCTCTCTCAGAAATAAACATTAAAAAAAAAACAAAAAAACCCCAACAACAACAAAAAAACATGGGCAGAATTAGTAGAAAGAAAGAGGGTAAATCGAAAAGATTATTTCAGAGGAGGGAAATTGGCAGCCATTTTGGGCTATCTGGTTTGGAGGCAAAATCAGAGTCTGGATTTGAGGAAAGAAGGAGAGATGAGTGCAGATGATCTTTGTATGGCTTGTGGTGGTCCCTGAGACAATGATTCCTCAGATTCTCTCTGCTCTCCTCATCGTTGCAGCAATTCTCTGCCCTCTTCTTTCCTGTCTAAAAAGAAAATAGATCCTATCTCCATACCTCTCATGTTCTGCTCTCATGTCCTCCCTGCTAGAGGACCTGGTGTTACTCATTCCTCTTTTCCTTCTGGAGTCTATTTTCTACTTTTCTACTTCATTTTTTTTCTACCTAAAAACGGGATGATACCTTCCTATTCTAAAGGCATCTTCTTGTATCCTATAACCCTTCCAATGATCTTTCCCCTTTAATGGTGAATTTCTTGCAAGAGTTAACTGCTTTTTTAACCTCTCCTTAAAGCTCTGTGGATTGGCTTCTATATCCTCTACTCTGCTGCAACTGTTCTTTTATAAGTCCCAGGTGACACTTCAATACTTACCCTATTAGATTTGCAGTATTTGACCACCACTCCTTTAAACAGCCCTTCTTTGCTCACTGTCTTTTCTTCCTCTTTGATTCTCTGCAGTCTCATCCACTTTCATGGATTTACTTTATTCTTACTCTGCTGTGTGAAAATGCTCTTGATCTGACTTCTGAGCTTCAGACCAAGAAATTCTAATCGCCAACCAACTTTCTCTTCTACCTATATCATATTCAATTTTGAACCTATCCTTTATGCCAAACATGCATTTCCTTTTGTGTTAATGACGGCATCATCCTCCTGTTCATTTCAAGGCTGGAAACTTTGGAGTCCCTCATTTTTTTTTTTTTTTTTTAATTTTTTTTTTTTCAACGTTTATTTATTTTTGGGACAGAGAGAGACAGAGCATGAACGGGGGAGGGGCAGAGAGAGAGGAAGACACAGAATCGGAAACAGGCTCCAGGCTCTGAGCCATCAGCCCAGAGCCTGACGCGGGGCTCGAACTCACGGACCGCGAGATCGTGACCTGGCTGAAGTCGGACGCTTAACCAACTGCGCCACCCAGGGGCCCTGGAGTCCCTCATTTTTATGATCAAACCACATTTGAGTGCTTTCTCTGTGCCAGGCACTGCTAGTATTAAAAGGTAAGACCTACTTTGTGTTTTTTGTTTTTTTTTTTTAAATTTTTTTTTCAACGTTTATTTATTTTTGGGACAGAGAGAGACAGAGCATGAACGGGGGAGGGTCAGAGAGAGAGGGAGACACAGAATCGGAGACAGGCTCCAGGCTCTGAGCCATCAGCCCAGAGCCCGACGCAGGGCTCGAACCCACGGACCGCGAGATCGTGACCTGGCTGAAGTCGGACGCCTAACCGACTGCGCCACCCAGGCGCCCCTCTACTTTGTGTTTTTAAGGAACTTTACTATTTAAGGAACACCAGTGTAAACATTGACAATACAGAATAGTAAGTAGTTTAACAGGTGTTGTAAATACAGTACTGTGGCATGTCTGGAGTAATCCTGAAGAACTTCACAGAAAGGTTATGTATAATTGAACAGAGGCATGCCAGTAAGTAAGAAGGAGTAGGATATAGAAGTGCCAAGAAATTCTTTTGATAGGAATCTGGGAGAATGAGGTTGTCAGGAGGTAAAGTATAAACATAGGTCTTGTATGCCATCCTATAGAGTTGACTTTTTAAAAAAATTTTTTTAATGTTTATGCATTTTTGAGAGAGAAAGAGCGTGAGCAGAGGAGGGGCAGAGAGAGGGAAACACAGAATCTGAAGCAGGCTCCAGGCTCTGAGCTATCAGCACAGAGCCTGACGTGGGACTTGAACTCACTGACTGTGAGATCATTACTTGAGCTGAAGTTGGATGCTTAACTGACTGAGCCACCAAGGCACCCCAAGAGTTGACTTTTTTTTTTTAAGTTTTTATTTTTATTTTTTAAATTTTTATTTAAGTAATCTCCACCCAGCGTGGGACTCAAACTCATGACCCTGAGATTAAGAGTCACATGCTGCTCTTCCGACTGAGCCAGCCAGGCACTCCATTATGTGATTTCTAAATTACACAGATTCTCCAGTCTTTTTTTCATTTCTTAATTCCCATTCTACTATGAGGTCTTTATCACTCTTCATATAGTTTTTCTTTCCAGTCTGTCTTATCCAAAATTACTTCTGACCTCCAAAATGAGAAATTCTAGGTCTCTGGTTAAAGCTTTACCTTCAGTGCCTCACTTCTTTCCCTATTTACCTAACAAACAAAGCCCATATTTAGTGCCTCTTTGATAGGACCCTTTCTTGACTTTCTCAAATCTCATATATGCTATATCCAAGGTGTTCTGGGTTCAGTCAGACTGAACTATTTACTAACAGATTAGATTTGCTTTACTTCACACCCTCCCCTGGCTCATGTCTTTATCCTCTTGGTCTGATTCATTGTTGCATATTAATAGTATGTAGCATGATGCCTTTTTTGTAGTAGTCCTTTATATAGTTACCAAAGGAAAGGGTAGATGGTGCTATTATAGCAGTACAACTTGGGGAGGAAAGTAGATTTTATTTTACTAAAAAAATTTTTTTTAATGTTTATCTGTTTTTGAGAGGCAGGGAGGGGCAGAGAGAGAGGGAGACACAGAATCCAAAGGAGGCTCTAGGCTCTGAGCTGTCAGCACAGAGCTCATTGTGGAGCTTGAACCCACAAGAGGTGAGATCGTGACCTGAGCCGAAGTCAGAGGCTTAACCGACTTAGCCACCTAGGTGCCCCAGGAAGTAAGTTTTAGATAGGAAGGTGATGAATGGACTGTCAGCTCTTCTCGGTGTACCAAATTTTAAAACCTCAGAATTTTTTTGACTTTATCTCCTCATGCACTCAATTTCTAAGGTCTTTGAACTTGAGTTTCCTAATATCCTAATATTTTTCTCCACATTCTCACCTTCAATCTTTTAACAAGGTAATTTTTTTTTTTTAAAGTGGGCTCCACACCCAACTTGGGGCTTGAACTCATGACCCTGGGATCAAGAGTTGGATGCTTCACCGACTGAGCCAGCCTGGTGCCCCCTCACTTTTCAGTCTTTTAATTGTGAATACTAAATCATAGTGGTCTTATTATTATTTTTTTGAGTTTATTTTGAGAGAGAGTGAGAGCACGTGAGTGGGAGGGGGTGCAGAGAGAGAGAGAGAGAGAGAGAGAGAGAATCCCAAGCAGGCTTCACACTGTCAGCACAGAGCCTGACTTGGTGTTCAGTCTCAAACCACGAGATCATGACCTGAACCGAAATCAAGAGTTGGACACTTAACTTACTGAGCTACCCAGGTACCCCGAATCATAATGGTCTTAAATTGAACAGATCTCTGAGTGTGTCTGAGTGTGTACTGTTCTTCCTGTTTAGTTGGAGAAGTCCCTTTAATCTCTGAGGCCCAGTTCCTCATCTCTAAATTGGGGCTAGTACCTTACCTACAGGTTTGTTTGAGAGTGCAACAAGATACTAGATGCTAGTTCTGAAGTAGGTGCTCAGTAAGCAATGCCTATTATATGCAAGAACCAAACACCTTTTGGGAGAGTTAGTCGTGAATTTCCAGAAGCCTGTCTTTGCGTTTTTGCTTTTTTTTCTTTATTCTTCTGAACTCTTCTGCCTTACTTGGTAAGTTAAAGACATAAACTACTGTTGACAGTTTCTATTTCTGTTTAATAGAATTTTATCCATTTTTTCTTGGTAATCACGAGAATTTACTTTGTGTAGTGGGATCAGGATCTTTGTGTACTCCCAGCTGTTAAGTGGTATAACTTTATTATGTTGTTTTGCTGGTTGTCTTTTGTCATTGTCACGGATGTAAATGTTACTTCTCTACCCCCTAGTTTTCATAAGAACCCACTGAGAGGAGATCCCATCTCTTTTGCAGTGGTGGGTTTGATTTTCATTGAATGATTGTTCCTTAGACTTTTAAAATAATTTCAAGTGTGGCCTTTTGAAGAAATGGCTAGGATTTTTTTTTTTTTAATGTTTATTTGTTTTAAAAGAGCAAACAGGGAAGGGGCAAAGAGAAAGGGAGAGACCAGAGTTCCAAGCAGGCTCCGCCCTGTCAGTGCAGAGCCCCATGCCGGGCTCAAACTCAGGAACTGTGAGATCATGACCTGAGCTGATATCAAGAGTGGGACACAGGGTGCCTGAGTGGCTCAGTCAGTTAAGCATTTGACTTTGGCTCAGGTCATGATCTCACAGTTCGTGAGTTCGGTCCCCATATCAGATTCTCTCTGCTGTCAGCACAGAGCCTGCTTTGGATCCTCTCTCTCTCCCCCCCCCCCCCCCCCCCCGTCCCCCCACTGCTCACACTCTCTCTCCTCTCTCTCAAAAATTAATAAAAACATTAAAAAAAAAAAAGTCAGATGCTTAACCAACTGAGCCACCCAGGCACCCTGGCTGTGATTCTTTTTAGTTAGAAAGGTAATAAATATTTGTGGCAAAAAAAAGTCAGACTTAAAAATGGAAGGTAAAAGTTTCTATTTCTGTCACCCCTCATGTACTTAATGTTCTATTAAACTTTTCTTTTTATACAAACCTTTTCTTTTTTTAAAATTTGGAAATGTAAATGGCCTGTATACGTGTTCAATACCTTGGTTAATATATTAAGGACATATTTTCATATGAGCATGTAGATAGAGCTCCACTCTCATTTTTATTATTGAAATTTTTTACTGAGATAAATGTAGATTCACATGTAGTTTTAAGTAATAATACAGAGGGATCTCTTGTGCATTTTGCCTGGTTTTGCAATGGTAATGTTTTATGAAAACGTCAAATATTACAACCAGGATATTGATGTTGATATAATCCTCCAGTCTTGTTCACGTGAACCCAGTTTTTGTTTTTCATGTTTTTTTTTCCTAGAAGAAAATTCTGTATTTCTAAGAAGATGTGTTCTAGATGTCTCCAGATCTACCTGTATTCATTTTGAGTAGTACGTAGAATATATAATGTGTATATTAAGTTCTCTACATTTTTATCACTGGTGTAGGTTCACATATGTGTCACCACGGTCAAGATACTAAACAGTTGCAACACCACAAGAATCCCTCCCTTGGCCCTTTTACATCAAATCCATTTCTTTTCTTACAGTTCCTTCCCCAGCCTTTGCTAATTACTTACTCTGTCCTTTGTTTGTAAAATTTTGTTATTTTAAAAATGTTACATAAATGGTATCATATAGTATATAGCTTTTGGGGTTCTTTCACTTATATTGTGTAAGTTCCTAGAGATTCCTTCAGTTTATTGAATGTATCAATATTTTATTCCTTTTTATTACTAAGTAATATTCCACACAGTGTATATTCCACAGCTTGTTCAGCCCTTCACCTGTTAAAGGACATCTGGCCTTATTCTAATTTTTGTCTATTGGAAGTAAAAGTGTTATGAACATTTGTATATAGGTTTTTGTGTAAACATAAGTTTTCATTTTTCTGGGATAAATGCCCAAGTACAATTGCTGAATCATATGGTAGTGACATGTTTAGTTTTATAAGAAGCTGCCAAGCTGATTTTCAGAGCAACTCTATCATTTACATTCTTACTGGCAGTATATGAGTGATGGAGTCTCTTTGCATCTTTGCCATCATTTGGTGTTATCACTATTTCTTTCCTTTTCTTGGTCTATTTTTTTCTTTTTTTTAAGTTTTGTTTTGTTTTGTTTTTTTTTTTTTGTTTTTTGTTTTTGATAATCTCTACACCCACTGTAGGGCTTGAACTTACAACCCTGAAATCAAGAGTCACATGCTGTACCAACTGAGCCAGCCAGGCGCTTCTTTTCCTTTTTTCTTTTTTCTTCTCTTCTTTTTTTAATTTATTTCCAAATTAGTTAGCATATACTGCAACAATGGTTTCAGGAGTAGATTCCTTAGTGCCCCTTACCCATTTAGCCCATCCCCCCCCCACAATGCCTCCAGTAACTCTGTTTGTTCTCCATATTTAAAAGTCTCTTATGTTTTGTCCCCCTCCCTGTTTTTATATTACTTTTGCTTCCCTTCCCTTATGTTTATATGTTCTGTGTCTTAAAGTCCTCATATGAGTGAATCTTTTCTTTCTTTCTTTCTCTCTCTCTCTCTCTTTCTTTCTCTCTCTCTTTCTTTCTTTCTTTCTTTCTTTCTTTCTTTCTTTCTTTCTTTCTAAAATTCCAGTACAATGAATGTACAGGTTATATTACTGTGAGGTGTACAGTATAATGATTCAACAATTCTATACATTAGTGTGCATCAAGATAAGTGTACTCTTTTTTTTTTTTTTTTTAAAGTTCATTTGAGAGAGAGAGAGAGAGGGCGGGGAAGGGGCAAAAGAGAGAGGGAATGAGAATTCCAAGCAGGCTCTATACTGTCAGCACAGAGTCCGACACAGGGCTTGAACTCATAAGCTGTGAGATCATGCCTGAGCTGAAACCAAGTCAGATGGTCAACCAACTGAGCCCCCCAGGCACCCCAAGATAAGTGTATCTTACTCTTTTTCACCCCTTCCCGAGATCTACATGCCCTCTGGTAACCACCAGTTTGCTTTCTATATTTAAGAGTCTAGTTTTTTGTCGGTCTTTTTAAAAAAATTGTTCTTTGTTTCTTAAATCCCACAAGTGAAAAATATATTTTTGTCTTTCTGTGATTTATTTCACTTAGCCTTATGCCCTCTAGATCCATCCATGTTGTTGCAAATGGCAAAATCTCATTCTTTTTTATGGCTGAGTAATAGTCTGTTATATATGTATATATGTGTGTGTATGTGTATGTATGTATGTTTTGCCCATTTCTAATTGGATTGTTTGATACATATATATATCTTCCACATTTTCTTTATTCATTCATATGTTGATGAACATTTGGGTTGCTTCTATATCTTGGCTATTGCAAATAATGTTGCAATAAACATAGGGGTGCATATATATATATTTGAATTAGTGTTTTTTTATTCTTTGGGTAATACCCAGTAGTGGAACTACTGGATCATCTGGTAATACTATTTTTAATTATTTGAGGAACCTCCATACTGTTTTCCACAGTGGCCGTACCAGTTTGCATTCCTGCCAGCAGTACACAAGGGTTCCTTTTTCTCCACTTGCCAACACTTGTTTCTTGTGTTTTTTTTTGATTTTAGCCATTCTGACAGGTGTGAGGTGATGTCTCATTGTGGTTTTGATTTGCACTTGTGTTGTCAGTTTTTATTTCAACCATTTTGATAGTTATATAATGATCTCTCATTATGGTTTTAATTGGCATTTTCTTGATAGCTAATGATGTTGAACATCTTTTTGTGTGCTTATTTGCCATCTGTATATCCTCTAGTGAAATATGTTCATCTCTTTTGCCCATTTTCTAATTGAATTGTTTGCTTTTTTTTTTAAACTGTTGAGTTTTGAGAGTTCTTTATATATTCTAGATGCTTTACATTCTTTGTAATGGTTATATACAAACCATAATTTTAAACATTGCTTCCACTTTTAGATAATTTACTAGAGAACCAACAAAGTCATACACATTTGTGGTTTCCCCTTAATAAGTTGGAACAGATTTTAGTGTTGCTTTATTAGGCAAAATTACTTATTAAGGTTTCTAAAGTCCTTTTCACATTCCAGTGATTTTATATAAAATACCATAATATTCTGCTAAAGATTGCTGGAAGGATAAAATCCATTTTGGAGTATGAACAATTATATTTACACATTAGATTAAATTAAAAATAATTACTGGTTATATGATATCCCCTTATATACCAGGAAGAGTCTGAAGGTTAGTCTTTGTAAATTGCAACGGTATATTCCCCTTGTCATCTCAAATTTCTCTTGATAGTGTAATTGGAGCTGTTGGGGGTCCCTGGTGCAAGTAGGTGATGTAGAAGTTGTCTCTGTACTCACTAAAAATAATAGACATTAATGCCATCCTAATTGTCTTTGGAATTTTACATCTAAAGGCATTTATTCAAATTACATTTGGTTCAACTGACAATGTCTTGAATTTGTTTTTATAGTAAGTATATCAAGGAATAGCACCTCTATGCCACCATCAGTAAAGAATTGCAGAGCAGTTGTTGAGAGGTAATAAAATCTACATTTCAGATGTTCTTCTTTAACATAGTAGAGTGGGCAGAAGTATTACAGTGCAGTTAATTAAACCACTGAAATAATTTCTTTGGTGGAGTAGATGTTAGAGTTGTAAGTAGAGTCTTGATAGGTAATATCTGTGGAATTATTTCCTTGTAATAATTTCATAATAATGTTTGTGGAATTATTTCCTAAGGATAAACTGCTGGTAGTAGAATATCAGGGTAATGGGTTAAATTTTTTGTATCTTGATGTATGTACTTCTCTATGGCTTTCCAAAAGGATCGTACCATTTCAATAGTTTTGGTTTTGGTTTTTTTTTGCATTTCTTTTAAATTTTTTATTTATTTTGAGAGAAGGAGAATGAGAGTGCAGGAGGCGCAGAGAGAGAGAGAGAGAGAGAGAGAGAGCGAGCGAATCCCAAGCAGGCTCTGCATTGACAGCATGGAGCCTGATGTGGGGCTAGATCTCACAAACTGTGAGATCATGACCTGAGCCAAAATAGAGTTGGGTGCTTAACTGACTGAGCCACCCAGGTGCCCCAATCTCTTTTCAGTTTTAGTGAATGCTTTTCTGTAGTTGTACAGCTGAAGTTTGATTTTTCATTTACCCAGATGTGTGTTTTGAAGTGATTTCTTTTATCGATTCAAAGCTTATTGTGCTTCTCTGTATTTGATTAACTTTACAGACATAAAAATGTGAAGAAATCCTATCTGTCACAGTTACTGATTTAATATGGATTTTATTTTAATATCCAATACCATGATGATGACAATTTTTATAGTGTCTTTAATACCTTTTTGAAAACATAAATTCTTAAAGCTGTGAAAGGAATGTTTCCCTCTGTATTAGTTATCTATTTTGCCTAACAAATTACTTTCAAATTTAGCAGGCTAAAACAAACATTAATATCACAGAGGGTTAGGAATCTGGGAGTGGCTTAGTTGGGTGGTTCTGTCTCAGTGTCTCATGAGATTACAAGCAAGACGTCAGCCAATGCTGCAGTCCTCTAAAGGCTCTAGGATCCCTGTCTAAGAAAATGTTGCTGGTTGGCTGTAGGAGTCCTTAGTTCCTTGCCAGATGAGTTTTTCCATAGGGCTGCTCATAGTATGTACTAGTTTCCCCCAGGGTGAGTGATCCAAGAGAGGAGAGACCAAGCAGGAAGAATTAAGGGGATAAATGTGGGAGGGGAAAACCATGGGTTGAATACCATGAATACCTAGAGATGGGAATCATTGGGGACCATCTTGGAGGCTGGTTATCACACCTATCCAACAAGAAATGAATTTAAAAAAAATTATTTATTTTTAAAATAATGTTTTTTAAAGTTTTATTTATTTTTGAGAGACTGTGTGAATCGGGGAGGGGCAGAGAGAGAGAAGGAATCCCAAGCAGGCCCATTGCTGTCAGAACAGAGCCCTGTGGGGGGCTCAAACCCACAAAACTGAGATCATGATCTGAGCCAAAACCAAGAGTCGGATGTTCAACTGACTGAACCACCCAGGTGCCCGTATTTAAAAGAAATTTTTTTTAAGTTTCTTAAAATGTTTATTTTATTTTTTTTTAAATTTTTTTTTCAACGTTTATTTATTTTTGGGACAGAGAGAGACAGAGCATGAACGAGGGAGGGGCAGAGAGAGAGGGAGACACAGAATCGGAAACAGGCTCCAGGCTCCGAGACATCAGCCCAGAGCCTGACGCGGGGCTCGAACTCACGGACTGCGAGATCGTGACCTGGCTGAAGTCGGACGCTTAACCGACTGCGCCACCCAGGCGCCCCTAAAATGTTTATTTTAAAGAGAGACAGAGCACAAGTGGTGGAGGGGCAGAGAGAAAGAGAGAGAGAGAGGGAGAGAGGGAGAGGGAGAGAGAGGGAGGGAGACACAGAATCTGAAGCTGGCTGCAGCCTCTTGAGCTGTCAGCACAGAGCCTGACATGGGGCCCGATTCTATAAACAGGGAGGTCACGACCTGAGCCCAAACCAAGAGTTGGATACTCAAGCGACTGAGCCACCCAGGCATCCCTATTTTTGAAATAGTTTTTACTTTTGTTTATTTTTGAGAGAGAGCGAGAGGCAGAGAGAGAAGGAGACACAGAATCCGAAGCTGGCTGCAGGCTCTGAGCAAGCTTGTCAGCATAGATCGCGATGCGGGGCTTGAGCCCACAAACTGTGAAATCATGACCTGAGCAGAAGTTGGACACTCAACTGACTGAGCCACCCAGGTGCCCCTTGAAATATTTTTTAAATGTTTATTTTTGAGAGAGAGAGAGTGGGAGAGGGACAAAGAGAGAGGGAGACAGGATCCAAAGCAGGCTCTGCACTGACAGCAGAGAGCCTGATGTGGGGCTTGAACTCATGAACCGTGAAGTCACGACCTGTGCTGAAGTCGGAGGCTTAACCGACTGAGCCACCCAGAATCCCCGAAATGAATAGTTTTTTTTAAATGTTTATTTATTTTTGAGAGACAGAGACAGAACGAGCAGGGGAGGAACAGAGAGAGCGGGAGACACAGAATCTGAAGCAGGCTGCAGGCTCTGAGTTGTCAGCACAGAGCCTGACCCGGGGCTTGAACCCACGAACCGTGAGATCATAACCTGAGCTGAAGTTGCACGCTCAACCGACTGAGCCACCCAGGCACCCCTATGAATAGTTTTGATTAAAGGAGAAAGCTTAAGGGGCCCCTGGGTGGCTCAGTCATTAAGCATCTGACTTTGGCTCAGGTCATTATCTCATGGTTCTTGAGTTTGAGCCCTTCTTCAGGTGAGTGTGAGCCCTGCTTCTCCTTTTCTCTCATTTGCTCCCCCCTTCAAAAAAAAAAAAAAAAAAGAATGCTTAAGTATGCAAAATAGACCATGATTAACTACTATTTTTTTTGTTTTGAGAGAAATTTCCTGTGAGCGGGCAAGGGGGAAGAGAAAATCCTATTTTTTTTTATGTTTATTTTGAGAGAGAGATTGGGAGAGAGAATCCCAAGCATGATCAGTGCTGTCAGCACAGAGCCCTGCCTGGGGATTGATTTCACGAACCTTTGGATCATGACCTGAGCCAAAACAGAATCAGAAGCTCAATGGACTGAGCCATTAGTTGCCCCAAGGGAGAGAGAAAATCTTAAGCAGGCCCAGCGCTGAGCGTGGAACCCAATGTGGGGCTTGATTTCAGGACCCTAAGATTATGACTTGAGCCAAAATCAAGGAGTCAGACCCTTAAACTAACTGAGGCACCCAGGCACCTCTACTATTTTATTTATTTATTTATTTATTTATTTATTTATTTATTTATTTATTTATTTATTTTAAAGTTTATTTATTTTTAGAGAGGGAAAGAGAGAATATGAGCAGGAGAGAGAGAATCCCATGTAGGCTCTGCACTGTTAATTCAGAGACCGACTGGGGCTTGAACCCACAAACTGTGAGATCATGATCTTAGCTAAAACCAAAAGTTGGATGCTTAACTGATTGAACCACCCAGCTGCCCCCACTTTTTACTTTTAAACTGAATTGAATTTTTGCATAGATATGTGGCTCAAAAATACAGTACAAAAAGGTAACCAGTGAAGTACCCTTGTTCGTTGTCTGCTCATTTAATACCTTCAATTCCTGTGGCACCTTTTTATGACAAAGGTAGCAGATTATGCACACATAATCTTTTTCATTTAATATATTGTAGAAATCTTTCCATTTATTCATTTTTAAGATCTTATTTTTAAGTAATCTCTATACCCAATGTGGGGCTCAGACTTAGAACCTGAAGCTCAAGAGTTGCATGCTCTATCAACTGAGCCAGCCAGGTGCCCTGAAATCTTTCCATTTTATAACATAGTTCTCATTCTTTTTTACATGTGGATTCTTTTCTATTGTATGAATATGGGCATTTTCAATTCATATATTCTTTTGCTAAAAGTGAGCAACCATATGCATAATTCATACATACATACACATATTTCAGTGTATGTAAATACATCTGTAAAATAAATCTCTACTCTCAAGAACTGGGCTTGTGGGTCAAAATTAAATATATATATAATTTCAAAAGATATTACTATGCTTCACCACTTAGAGTAAGTATATATGTTTACAGTCCCAACCAGCAGTATAGAATGTGCCTGTTTCAGTGGGAATTCTTTATTTTTTATTATTTATTTACTTATTTATTTACTTATTTATTTTGAGAGAGAGAGAGAGAGTGGGACAGGGAGGGCCAAAGGGAGAGGGAGAGAGAGAATCTTAAACAGGCTCCATGCCCAGCATGGAGCATGAGGTGGGGCTCAATCTCATGACTGAGATCATGACCTGAGCTGAAATCAAGAGGCAGACACTTAACTGAGAGAGCCACCCAGGCACCTCAAATTTTTATTTTTTAACTTATTTTTATTTTCTTAAATGTTTATTTATTTTGTGAGAGAGAGCACCAGCAGGGGAGGGACAGAGAGAGGGAAAGAGAGAATCCCAAGCAGGCTCATGCTATAGGCATGGAACCTGACACAGGGCTCCATCTCATGAACAGTGAGATCATAACCTGAGTTGAAATCAAGAGTTGGATGCTTAACTGATTGAGCCACCCAGACACCCCTTTTATTTATTTATTCATCCACTTATTTGTTTGTTTATTGTACACTTCACACCCAGCATGGAGTCCAACACAGGGCTTGAACTCATGACCCTGAGATCAAGACCTGAGCTGAGATCAAGAGTCGGATGCTTAACCAGTTGACCACCCAGGTGCCCCTAGTTTTTAATTGTGGTAAAGTACACATAACATGAAATTTTCTACCCTAACCATTTATTTAAAAAGTTTATTTTGGGAGAGAGGGAGGGGAAGAGCGAGTTGGGGAGAGGTAGAGAGAGGGAGAGAGAATCCCAACCAGGCTCTGCACTGGCAGCATGGAGTTGGACATGGGACTCAAACTCATGAACATTGAGATCATGACCTGAGCCCAAATCAAGAGTCAGATGCTTAACTGATGGAGCTACCCAGGCGCCCCAAAGCACAAGGTTTTTAATTCTGATCAAGTCCAGTTTATTTAATTTTTTTTTCTTTGTGCTTTTGGTGTCATATGTAAGAAAACATTGTCTAATACAAAATCAGGAAGATGGGGCATCTGGTTGGTTTCTGTCAGTAGAACATGCAACTCTTGATCCCGGGGTTGTAAGTTAAAGCCCCACATTGAGTTTAGGGATTACTTAAAAATAAAATCTTAAAAAGATACATACTAAACAAACAAAATAAAATCTTAATCAGGAATATTTACTCCTATGATTTCTTCTAAAATTGTATTTTTGCTCTTATATTTAGGTCTTTTATCCATTTAGAATGTTTTGTATATGGTGTGAGATAGGAGCCCAACTTCTTTTGCATGTGGGTATCTAGTTGTCCCAGCACCATTTGTTGAAAAGATTATTCTTTCCTTAGTAAATGATTTTGGCACCCTTGTAAATATGTCAGGATTTATTTGTGGACTCTGAATTATGTTCTTCTGATGATCTGTATGTTTATCCATAATTATGCCACTGCCACACATTTATGATTGATATAACTTTGTAGTAAGTTTGAAATCAGGAAGTGTATGTCCTCTAATTTTGTTTTTCATTTTCAAGGTGGTTTTGTTTATTCTGTCCCCTTGCATTTTCATATACAGTTTAGGATCAGCTTGTCACTTTCTGCAAAAAAGGGAACTGGAATTTTGATAGAGACGGTGTTGAATTTATAGATTGTTTTGAGGCTTTTCTTCATCTTAGCAATATTATCTCCAATCCCTAAACATGGAATATTGTTTCATTTATTTAGGTCTTTAATATTGTTTGGTGGTGGTTTATGGTTTTCAGCATACAAGTCTTGCACTCCTTTTTTTTTTAAACATTTTATTTTATTCTAATTTCTTAATGTTATTTATTTTTGAGAGAGACAGAGTGTGAGCAGGGGAGGGGCAGAGAGAGAGAGTGACACACAGAATCTGAAGCAGGCTCTAGGCTCTGAGCTGTCATTACAGAGCCCAGTGTGGGACTTGAACTCACAAACCATGAGGTCATGACCTGAGCCAAAGTCGGATGCTTAACCCGCTGAGCCACCCAGGCGCCCCTCGCACTCCATTTAAACATTTAATTCTAAACTTTTTTGATGCTATTTTAAATGGAATTGTTTTGTTTTGTTTGTAAGTAGGCTCCATGCCCCAACACAGGGCTTGAACTCAGGACCCTGAGATTGAGAGTCGTGTATTCTACCAACTCAGCTAGCCCCTTAATTTTGTCTTGGGTGATTTGTTGTTAGTCTGTATATCTTCTTTGGGAAAGTGTGTATTCAGGTCCTTTTCTCCTTTTTAATCAGGTTATTTTAATCAGACTATTTGTTTTAATCAGATTTTTTGTGTTGTGTAAGTTCTTTGTATATTTTGGACATTAACTTCTTATCAGATACATTATTTGCAAATATCTTCTCCCATTCAGTAGGTTGCCTTGTCATTTCATTGATGGTTTCCTTCACTGTACAAAATCTTTTTATTTTGGTGTAGTTCCATCCCCTCTTCATTTTTAATGTATGTATTATATTGATTTTTTTGTATATTGAACCAGTTTTGCATTCTTGGGATAAATTCCATTTTGTGTAGAGTTGTATATTTTTTGTAGGTTGCTGTATTTGGGTTGCTGGTATTTTCTTGAAGATTTTTACATTTTCAGGCATTAGGGATACTAGCGTATAGGTGTATAGTTCTCTTGGAATGTCCCTATCTGGTTTTGATATTAGGGTAATAATTGTCCTGACAGAATGAATTTCACTTAATTTTTTATGTGGTTATTTTTATAGTAGGAGTTACTTTCTAAGGTTTTTTTTTTTTTTTTTTTTTTTTTTTTTAGAGATGGGGAGGGGCATTGAGAGGGAGAGGGGAATCGAGGATCCAAAGCAGGTTCCATCCCGGCATCAGCAAGTCCGAAATGGGGCTGGAACCCATAAGCCGTGAGATATGACCCAAGCTGAAGTCGAACACTTAACCGACTGAGCCACCCAGGCACCCCAAAGTCACTTTTAAAACTTAGAAGTTAGGAGCACCTGGGTGGCTCAGTCAGTTGCGTGTGCGACTTCCACTGGGGTTGTGATCTCATGGTTTGTGGGTTCAAGCCCTGCATCTGGCTCTCTGCTGTCCGCAGGAGGCTTGCTTTGGATCCTTGGTTCCTTTCTTTTTGCACTGCATGCTTTCTTTCTCTCAAAAATAAATAAACATTTAAAAAAAATAAAAAAATAAAAGTGACACTAGGAAGTATATTTTATTGTACTATTGCATTTTGATAATTACAATAACTGAGTGCATTCATTTGCCAGTTATTATTTTTTTTATGTGCAGGCCATTTGTAAGATGGGAATATGGTAGAAGTTGGGGCAGGGGAATGTGTGCTAGGCTGAGAAGAATATGATTTAGGATTCCAAAGATTGAAATAGTTGCTGCTTTAGGAGAATAAAGAGTTGAATATGTTGTGATTAGTTAGGGAGGGTGGGGCAGGAAAGGATGTTTGTTCAAGGTGGGTGGTCAAGGTCTAGGCCTTTACCTGAATTCTCCCTTTTTTTGTTTAAATGATTGGATTATATTCCTCCCCTTCTATTTAGTTGTATTTAGTTGTTTCTTATTTTTGGTTGCTACTCTTTAGGAAAAAACATAGATTAAATCCCATTTAAAAAAATCGTAAGAGTTTTTCTATGCTGTTAAAGATTTTTTAAAATTGACCAAACTGGAAATCATTATAGCATGTATGTATGTATGTATTTTTAAATATAGTTTTTAACTTTTTAAGTAAGCTCTGCACCCAGCATGAAGCTCAAACTTACAACCGTAAGATCAAGAGTCACATGCTCTACTGACTGAGTCAGCTAGGCTCCCCTGTAGTTTTTCTTTTTTTTTTAAGTATTTATAAACATTGTATTTAATTAGCCTTATTATGTTTTTACTTTTCTATATGAAATGTGAAGTAATTTAATTAACTTCTCCCTTAGTTGATAAATAATGACAAAGTTATAAAGATGAATATGTTGTATAGAAAGGCAATTTGGCATTGTAGAAAGAACATGGGCTTTGGAATTGGACAGATCTCCATTTGAGACCACACTTGACTCCTATGTTTAGTATCTTAATGCGTAAAATACTTGGAAAATTAAGTCTTAGCACAGTGCATGGCATATGGTGGATATTGGCTCCTATTGTTAATTATAATATTTAACATATATTGAATTCCATATGCTAGGCAGCCAGGCTCTCTACTAAGCACTTAAGTATTATCTCATTTTATAATCCTCAGAGCAACCCCATG
The DNA here is from genome assembly GCF_028749965.1 of Puma concolor. NCBI lineage: Eukaryota > Metazoa > Chordata > Mammalia > Carnivora > Felidae > Puma > Puma concolor. The sequence goes on from NC_141667.1 coordinate 66,944,340, forward strand.
AGTTGCTAGGCACAGTCATTATTTCAGGTTTACACATTAGGAAATACAAGGTTAGACAGATTGAGAGTTTTCCCAAGTGATGGTGCTAGTATTCTAGTCAGGGCCATCTGGTTTCAGAGCATTTTTCTCTCTGCTATGCTGCCTCTTCTGGTTACAAAGGACTAAGGGCACTGTTCATTACTAATGTATTTTTAGTGGACTCTTGTCTTATAAATGGAAGATTAAATTGGAGGTAGACATTTGATTATTAGTTTCTTTCATGTCTGCATGTCAAGTTGGCTTAAAAACGTTGGAGAGACAAATGTTACCTGCAAATCTGTACTGTATTTTAAAGCTACATGTTAACGTCTACCTAGTATGAGAATTTGTTTGAGTTATATCTATTTACTAATAAATAACCACAATGTCAGTGTAACTATGAAGTAATGAAATGTTCTTTAAGTTTATCATACCATATACAGAATGTTCCATTTAAAAAATAGTTACCTTAGGAAACTAGACACTTAGTTTTTTTGTTTTATTTTTTTAAATGAAAAGACTTTTTTTAAGTTTATTTATTTTGATACAGAAAGGGACAGTGTGAGTGGGGGAGGGGCAAAAGAGAGAGGGAGAGAATCCCAAGCAGGCTTTACACTGTCAGTGTGGACCCTGACCTGGGGCTCGAACTCAGGAAACCGTGAGATCATAACCTCAGCCAAAACCAAGAGATGGATGCTTAACTGACTAAGCAACCCAAGTGCCCCTAAATACTTAGTTTTTAAGAAAATGAGATCAGGGACACCTGGGTAGTTCAGTTAAGCATCCAACTCTTGATCTCAGCTCAGGTCTTGATCTCAGGGTTGTGAGTTCAAGCCACACCTTGGGCTCAATGCTGGGCCTGAAGCCTACTTAAAAAAAAATGAGGTGCAATTTAAATTTTTTTTTTTCAACGTTTATTTATTTTTGGGACAGAGAGAGAGCATGAATGGGGGAGGGGCAGAGAGAGAGGGAGACACAGAATCAGAAACAGGCTCCAGGCTCTGAGCCATCAGCCCAGAGCCCGACGCGGGGCTTGAACCCACGGACCGCGAGATCGTGACCTGGCTGAAGTCGGACGCTCAACCGACTGCGCCACCCAGGCGCCCCAAGGTGCAATTTAAATAGCTTATAAAATTTACCATTTTAGCGATTTAATTTATGTATTTATTTATTTATGAGAGAGAGAGGGCGTGCTTGTGCAGGAGCAGGATAGGGAGAGGGGCAGAGAGAGAGGGAGACATAGGATCCAAAGTGGGCTCTCTGCTGACCACAAAGAGCCTGACACAGGCCTCACAAACCGCAAGATCATGACCTAAGCTGAAGTTAGATGCTTAACCGACTGAGCCACTCAGGTGCCCCACCATTTTAATGATTTTAAAGTATACAGTTCATTGGCATTTCTTTTATTTACAGTGTTGTGCAACCACTACCAGTATTTAATTGCAGAACATTTTTATCACCCAAAAAGAAACTCCTGATTCTTTAACCAGTTGCTCCCCATTTTCCCTTTTTCCTTTTTTTTTTAAGATTTTGTTTTTTAAATTTTTTTTTTAAATTTTTTTTTAAATTTTTTTTTCAACGTTTTTTATTTATTTTTGGGACAGAGATAGACAGAGCATGAACGGGGGAGGGGCAGAGAGAGAGGGAGACACAGAATCGGAAACAGGCTGCAGGCTCTGAGCCATCAGCCCAGAGCCTGACGCGGGGCTCGAACTCACGGACCACGAGATCGTGACCTGGCTGAAGTCGGACGCTTAACCGACTGCACCACCCAGGCGCCCCTAAATTTTTTATTCTTTAAGTTAAAAAAAATTTTTTTTTTTTGGAAAGAGAGAGAGAGCCAGCAGGCCAGCAGGGGAGATGCAGAGAGAGGGAGGGAGGAAGAAAATCTGAAGCAGACTCCATGCATCACCACAGAGCCCGACTTGGGGCTCAAACTCAAAAATTGTGAGATCATGACCTGAGCTGAAAGCAAGAGTTTGATATTTAATAAACTGAGCTACCCACCTGTCTATAAAGATTTTATTTTTAAGTTATCTCTACACCTAACGTGGGTCTTGAACTCAGAACCCTGATATTTAAGAGGCACATGCTCCACGAGGTGCCCCTTCCTTTTCCCTAACCCATGGAAACCACTGTTCTTCTTTTGTCTTAATGGGTATGCCAACACTAGACATTTCATAAAAATGTAATTAAAGTATGTGGCTTTCTGTGTTTGACTTCTTTTATGTAGTATCGTGTTTTCAAGTTTCATTCACATTATAGTGGGTATCAGTACTTTTATTTCTCTTTGTGGCCGAATGATATTTCATGATGTGGATTTACCACATTTTTTTAGTCATCAATTCATCGATATTGGTTTATTCCCATTTTTTTTGTTAATTTTTTTTTTCAACGTTTATTTATTTTTGGGACAGAGAGAGAGCGTGAACGGGGGAGGGGCAGAGAGAGAGGGAGACACAGAATCGGAAACAGGCTCCAGGCTCTGAGCCATCAGCCCAGAGCCCGACGCGGGGCTCGAACTCACTGACCGCGAGATCGTGACCTGGCTGAAGTCAGATGCTTAACCGACTGCGCCACCCAGGCGCCCCTGTTCCCATTTTTTGTATTTTACTTATCTATTTTGTTGGTCACATATCTTTTTTAAAAATTTTAATTCCAGTATAGTTAACATAACAATGTTATGTTAGTTTCAGGTGTACAATACAGTTCAGCAATTTCATTCCTCACCCAGTGTGTATCACAAGTGCACTCCTTAATCTCCATAACTTGTTTTACCTCTCCTCCCACTGACCTCCCTTCTGGTGACTATTAGTTCTCTATCTTAAGATAGAGTCGATTTCTTGGTTGTCTCTTTTCTCTCTTCCTTTGCTTATTTGTTTAGTTTCTTAAATTCCACATATGAGTGAAATCATATGAAATTTGTCTTTTTCTGATTGACTTATTTCTCTTAGCATTATACTCTCGAGCTCCATCCATGGCATTACAGATGGCAAGATTTCTTTCTTTTTTATGGATGAGTAATACTCCATTGTATACATATATCACATCTTTATCCATTCATGTGGGCACTTGGGTTGCTTCCATTTTTTGGCTATTGTAAATAGTGGTGTTATAAACATCAGGGTGCAGATATCCCTTTAAATTAGTGTTTTTGTATTTTTTTGGTAGACACCCAGTAGTGTGGTTGCTTGATTGTAGGGTGGTTCTACTTACAACTTTTTGAGGAACCTCCATACTGTTTTCCATAATTCCTGTACCAGTTTGCATTGCTACTACCAGTGCAAAAGTGTTCCTTTTTCTCCACATCCTCGCCAACACTTGTTGTTCCTTTTGTTTCTATTTTTTGGCTATGATGAATGATGTTGCTGTGAATAGTTGTATACAAGTTTTATTTGAATACCTATTTTTGAATCTCTTGTGTAAATACCCCAGGGTGGAATTGCTGTGCCATATGGTAATTTTAACCTTTTTCCCCTTTAATTTTTTTTTTTTGTTACACAAAAGTGTACATATTTAATCTATACTTCTTGATAAACTTAAAGATCAGTATACATCTGTAGAATTAGCACCATACATAATGTCATACATTGAACCATGGGCTTAAAACTTTCTTCCCTCTTTTTTTTTAAGCACCTAGGCGGTTAGTTTGTGGATGTGCCCTAAATGTTTATTTCTTGTTTTTATTTTTTAAAATTTTATTTTAGAGAGCTAGAGCGTGAGCAGGGGAGAGGGGCAGAGGGAGATAGATAGAGAATCTTAAGGAGGCTCCACTCTCAGCCCAGGGCCTGATGCAGGCCTCCATCTCATGACTGTGAGATCATGATCTGAGCCAAAATCAAAAGTTGGTTGCTTAACCAACTAAGCCACCCAGGCACCTCCCCTTTTTCTTCTTTTGCTAACATTAAACATAAGACCTATCCCCTTAACATATTTTTCAAGTATATAATATGGTATTGTTAACTGTATGCACTATGCTGTGCAGTAGATCTCTAGAATTTATCTTGTATGTGTGAAACTATGTACGCTTTAACACCTCCCTGATATCCTCTTCCCCCCTCAACTACCATTCTACTTCTGTGAATTTGACTAGTTATGTTTGTGATAATAAGTGGGATCGTGTAGAATTTGTTTTTCTGTGTCTGACTTATTTCCTTTAGCATAATGTCTTCTGTGTTGATTTATGTTGTAGTAAGTGGCTGGATTTGTTCCATGAGTTGTTGCCCCATGTTGGGTGTAGAGCTTGCTTTAAAAAAAAAAAAGTTGGGGTGCCTGGGTGGCTCAGATGGTTAAGTGTCCGACTTTGGCTCAGGTCATGATCTCATGGCTTGTGAGTTCAAGCCCCGCATTGGGCTCTGTGCTAACAACTTGGAGCCTGGAGTCTGCTTTGGATTCTGTCTCCGTTTTTCTGCTCCTTTCCTGCTTGCTTTCTCTCTCAAATATAAAATAAAACATAAAAAAAAAATTTTTTTTTAAAGGCTGAATAACTCTCCATTGTATGCATATATACGACATTTTCTTTAACTATTCATGTATTGATGGATATTTAGGTTGTTTCCAGGTCTTTGCTATTGTAAATAATGCTGTGGTGAACATGGGAATGTATATATCTCTTTGAGATACTGATTTCAATTTTTTTTTTTTTTTTGGTGGTTATTTATTTTTGAGAAACAGTGTGCTTGCGTGAGTAGGGGATGTGTAGAGAGAGAGGGAGACAGGATCTGAAGCAGGCTCTGTGCTGACAGCATACAGCCCAATGTGGGGCTCCAACCCACAAACCGGGAGATCATGATCTGAGCCAAAGTCGGGTGACTTAACCCACTGAGCCACCCAGGTGCCCTGGTAGTTCTAGTTTTATTTTATTTTTTTGTAGTTTTAATTTTTTGAGAGACCTCCATACTGATTTTCATAGTACCAATTTCCATTCCCACCAACAGTGTACAAGGGTTCCCTTTTCCTCCACATTCTCAACAACAGTTACCTGTTTTTTTTGTTTGTTTGTTTTTTTGAGAATAGCCATCTTTTTTTTTTTTTTTCCAACGTTTATTTATTTTTGGGACAGAGAGAGACAGAGCATGAACGGGGGAGGGGCAGAGAGAGAGGGAGACACAGAATCGGAAACAGGCTCCAGGCTCTGAGCCATCAGCCCAGAGCCCGACGCGGGGCTCAAACTCCCGGACCGCGAGATCATGACCTGGCTGAAGTCGGACGCTTAACCGACTGCGCCACCCAGGCGCCCCTAGAATAGCCATCTTAATAGGTGTAAGGTGACACTACATTGTGCTTTTGATTTGCATTTCCCTGATAATTACTTATATTGAGCGGCTTTTCTATGCCTGTTAAACCATTGTATTTTATGTCTTCTTTGAGAAACGTCTCTTCAGATCTTTTGACCATTTTTACTTATTTATTGTTTATTTATTGTTTTTTAAGCAAGCTCTATGCCCAATGTTAGGCTTGAACTCAGGACCCCAAAATCAAGAGTCACATGCTCTACTGACTGAGCCAGCCAGGTGCCCCTTTTTTGCCCGTTTTTAAATTGGATAGTTTTGCTGTTGGGTTATAAGAGTTTCTTCTACAAATTGGATATTTCCTTTTTACCAGATACATGATTTGCAGATATTTTCTCTCATTCTGTATGTTGTCTTTTCACCTTGCTGATCATTTCCCTTGGTGTGCAGAAGCCTGCATATCTATCGTTTTGTTTCCCATGCTTTTGGTGTCATCCGGGAAAATCATTGCCAAGGCCAGTGTCAATAAACTTTTCCTCTATATTTTCTTTTAGAACTTTAAGGTCTTAAGTTTAAGGCTTACTTAATTTAGAGTAGATTTTTGTATATGGTATAAGTTAAAGGTTCTATTTCATTCTTTTGTAAGTGGATATTCACTTTTCCCATACATTTGTTGAAGAGCCTGTCCTTTCCCCATTGTATATTCTTGCCCTTGTTGTTGAAGATAATTTACTATAAATGTGTGGGTTTATTTTTGGCCTCTCTTTTCTGTTCTTTTGGTCAATATGTCTGTTTTTATGTTTGTTTTGTTTACTGTAGCTTTGTAATGTATTTTGAAATCAGAAAGTGTGAGACTTCTTGCTTTGTTCTTCTTGCTCCTCATTATTGCTTTGAGTATTCAGGAGTCTCTTATGGTTCCATATAAATTTTAGGGCTTTTTTTTCTATTTCAGTAAAAAATGCCTTTGTAATTTTGATAAGGATCGAGTTGAATCTATAGATGGCTTTCAGTAGTATGTACTTTTTTGGGTAAGATTTTATTTTTAAGTAATCTCTGCCCGGTGTGTGGCTAAAACCCACAACCCTGAGATCAAGAGTTCCATGCTCTACTGGCTGAGCCAGCCAGGTGCCCCTCAGTAGTATATACATTTTGACAATATTAAATCTTCCAGTTCATGAACACAAAGGTCCTTTTTTTCCCCCATCTTTCTTTATTTTGAGAGACAGAGACCATGTGTGCACACAAACGAGGTTGGGACAGAGAGAGAGGGAGAGAGAATCCCAAGCAGGCCCCATTCTGTCAGTGCAGAGCCCGACTCAGGGCTCCATCTCAGTAACCGTGAGATCATGACCTGAGCTGAAATCCAGAGTGAGACGCTTAACCGAATGAGCTACCCAGGCTACCGCACTGCACTATTTTATATTCCTACCATCAGCGTATGAAGATTCTAATTTCTCTACATCCTGGCCAATACTTACTAGTTTTTTGTTTTTTGTTTTTTAATTATATCCATCTTAATGAATGTGAAGTGGTATCTCATCATTTTACTTGCGTTGCCTTAATGACTAATGAGCATCTTTTCCTGTGCTAATTGGCTATTCATCTTTTTTGGAGAAATGTCTATTTGAGTCCTTCACTTATTTAAAAAAAAGAGTGTAAAATATACACACATAAAATTTATATTTTAAAGATTTTTAGGTGTGTATGTCAGTGGCATTAAGTACATTTACATTGTTGTGTAGCCATCATCACCGTACATTTTCAGACTTTTTCCTATATCGTTTCCTTTATCTTTTTCTGTTGTTGAGTTGTAGAAGTCATGTATATATTCTAGATATGAGACCTTTATTAGATACGTGGTTTGTAAATGTTTTTTCCTATTGGGTGGATATCCTAGCACTCTTGATAGTGCTCTCCACAAAAAACTTAAGTTTGATGAAGTCCAATTTACCTGTATATTCTTTTGTTGATTGTTCTTTTGGTTTCCTTTTTATGAATCTGTTGCCAAATCCTAGGCTATGAAGACTTATTGCTGTGTATTTTCAAAGAATTTTATAGTTTTAGCTCTTAACATTTAGATTTTTGATGAGTTTGAGTTAATTTTAGTATGTGGGGGCAGATAAAACTTTATGTTTTAAATTTTTAATAGCTTTATTGTGGTATAATTCATACACCATTCAATATACCCATTCAAAGTATGTAATTTTAGGTGTTTGGCTGGTTCAGTCAGTGGAGCATGAGTGTTTTGATAACATGGTGTTATAAGCTCAAGCCCCATATTGGGTGTAGAGATTACTTAAAGATAAAATCTTTTTTTTTTTTAAGTTTATTTATTTTGAGAGAGAGAGAGAGTGAGCTAGCTTGAGTGGGGGAGGAGCAGAGAGAGAGGGAGAGGGAATCCCAAGCAGGCTCTGCACTATCAGCACAGAACCAGATGCAAGGCTTGAACTCACAAATGTGAGATAATGACCTGAGCCCAAATCCAGAGTTGGATGTTTAACTGCCCTGAGCCACCTAAGTGCCCCAAGATAAAATCTTAAAAAGAAAAAAATATATATAATTCAGTGATTTTTAATATATTCATTGAGTTGCACATCGATTACCATAATCAAACTTTAAAAATTTTCATTATGTCATTAGCAGTCACACCCCTCAGCCCTAAACAACCACCAGTCTGTTCTTTTTCTATGGATTTTCCCATTTTGAATATTTCATATAAATTGAGTCATATAATATGTGGTCTTTGTGACTGAGTTCTTTTTTTTTTTTTTTTTTTTAAATTTTAACGTTTATTTATTTTTGAGACAGAGCATGAACGGGGGAGGGTCAGAGAGAGGGAGACACAGAATTTGAAACAGGCTCCAGGCTCTGAGCTGTCAGCACAGAGCCCGACGTGGGGCTCGAACTCACAGACCGTGAGATCATGACCTGAGCCAAAGTCGGCCGCCCAACCGACTGAGCCACCCAGGCGCCCCTGTGACTGAGTTCTTTAACTTAGCATAATGTTTTAAAGGTTCATTCATATTGTAGCATGTATCAGTACTTTGTTCCTTTTTGTAATTAATATTCCAGCGCATGAATATACCACATTTTGTTTATCTTTTCATCAGTTGATGGATCTTTGGTTTGTTTTCACATTTTGGCTATTATGAATACTGCTAGGAAGATTTGTGTACAAGTTTTCATGTGGGTTCATGTTTTCATCTTTCTTGGGTATATACCTAACGAATCCACATTTAATGTTATTTGAAATTTTAAAATTAAGTATCATAATTAAAATGAACTATTTCTGAATTATTACACCTGTTGTCTTGTACAACTCCAATATTCTCCTCCCCCTTTTTAAAGAACTGTGGTAGAATGCACAAAATGTAATATGTCATTTGATATTTGTACATTGATATTTGTACATTCATAGTATTGTACAGCTATTGCCTCTATCTAGTTCCAAAGAATTTTTTACCACCTCAAATGAAAATCCCATACCCATTAAGCAGTCATTCCACATTCACTTGACATTTATCAGTCTGCTTTCTGTCTCTCTGTATTTGCCTATTGTGGTTATTTCATGTAAATGAAATCATAAAATACATGTCTTTTTACATGCCTGTAATACTTCCATGCCTGTAATAATGTTTTTTGCTTAACATAATGTTTTCAAAGTTCATCCGTGAAGAATGGATCAAAATTATTATTTTTATGGCTGAATAGTCTATTGTTATTTAGTTACCACAATTTTTTGTCCATGCATCAATGGACATTTGTATATTTTTTTCACTTTTTGGCTATTATCCGTAATACTGCTATAAACATATGTGTTTAAGTCTCTTTATGGATACATATTTTCATTTCTGTTCTGTCTACACCTAGGAGTGGAGTTTTCTAACAGTTTTATAGTTTTAGTTCTTGTATTTAGGCCATTGATCTAATTTGAGTTAATATTTGTGTATGGAATGAGGAAGGAGTCCAACTTCAATCTTTTGCATATGTGATTCACATATCTCAGTACCATTCTTGCATAGACTATTCCTTCTCCATTGAATGGTGTTGGTGCCATTGTCAAATATCTGTTGAACATATTGGTGAGGGCATATATCTGGACTCTCAATTTTATCCACTGATCTGTTTCTCTTATGCAGTATCACACTGTTTTGATTACTGTAGCTTTCTGTTAAGTTTTGAATTCAGGATGTATGAGTCCTGTTTTTTTTTTTCAATATTGTTTTGTCTTTTCTGTCTGCTTGCAGTTCCATATGAATTTGAGATTCAGCTTTTCCATTTCTCCAAAGAGGGCTTTGGAATTTTCATAGAGTGTGCATTGAATATGTACATCATTTTGGGGAGTATTTAAGTTATTTCCACCTTTTTGAATATTGTGAATAGTGCTGCTACGAACATGGGTGTACAAATACCTGTGAGTGCCTGCTTTTACTTATTTTCAGTATATAGGAGTGGAATTGCTGGATCGTATGGTGATTTTTTGTTTACGTTTTTGAGGTATTGTTTCCAATTTTTATTATATATTTGCTTGGTTACCCAGTAGTTCAGTAGTTTACCCTGTTTTGATAGTTGCTTGTGATAGTTTTTTCTCTGTTTATGTTCTATTTTTTGTGGTGAGACCCTTGAAATTGTCTATTTACTTGTTTCTTCTGATGTTGTTCTAGACACGTAGCTGTGGCAACCTCTGCTTAAAATTTTGGAACTTATTGGGGCACCTGGGTGGCTCAGTCGGTTGAGCGTCTGACTTCAGCTCAGGTCACGATCTCTCAGACCGTGAGTTTGAGCCCCGCATCGGGCTCTGGGCTGATGGCTCAGAGTCTGGAGCCTGCTTCCGGTTCTGTGTCTCCCTCTCTGTCTGCCCTTCCCCTGTTCATGCTCTGTCTCTCTCTGTCTCAAAAATAAACGTAAAAAAATAAAAAATAAAAATAAAAATAAAAATTTTTGGAACTTATTTTCTGCAACTGTTTTCAGAAGTTGCTGCTTTATCTGGTGAAGAAGTTAGTTAGATAACAGTTTAGGTTCTAAATGTGACTTGAAATTAACATGAATGATATTTATCATGTGATCTGTAGAGTTCACTTCTTAGTGGTAGTGTTTGGCAAACCACCTGTGTTTGTAACAGTTCATGAACCAAGAATAGCTTTTAGGGGTGCCTGGGTGGCTCAGTCGGTTAAAAGTTTGAGTCTTGATTTCGACTTAGGTCATGACCTTATGGTTCATGAGATCAAGCCCTTAGTCAGGCTCTGTGCTGACAGCTCAGAGCCTGCTTGGGATTCTCTCTGTCTCTCTGTCTTTCTACCTCTCTGTCTGCCCCTTCCCCCTGTGTGCTTTCTCTCTTTCAAAATAAATAAACTTAAAAAAAAAAAAAAAAAAAGAATAGCTTATACATTTTTGAAAGGGTAGGAGGAAAAAATATTTTGTAACATGTTAAAATATCAGATTTCAGTAACAATATATACAAAGTTCTGTTGGAACATGGCTTTTTTAAGTGTTGTTTATGGCTATTTTTGTGCTATGATGAGAGTTGAGTAGTTGGGAAAAAGACTGTATGTCTTACAGAGTTAAATATTTACTATCCAGCCCTTAACAGAAAAAATTTATCAACCTCTTATGTATGTCATCCCGGAGTTATTAAATGGCTTTGTAAGGACAATACCTGCTTGTCAAGTTCTGGTGTGTATATCAAAATATTATTTGCTCTTAAGCACATCTAATATTTTAAGTTTTAATGAATGGAGATGGTAATTTGGTAGTTAAATTAAGTACGATGACAACTTTTCTAGTTAATGGGGAGGATGTTTATAGGTAGTCTGATACTCTCATGTCATTTTGGTCAGCGTTTCTTCTTGATTTTCAGCAAGGAGGGTAAAAAGTTCTTTGGAGTTTCCATAATACTGTTACAGCATGTTTTATAATACATTTTGATTATTATTCCTGTATCCTCCACTAAACTTAGAACTTCAAGTTTGGGATTTGTGTTTGTTAAACTATCTTTATTTTGTATCCTTGAGGCCTGGCACAGTCTCTGGTAAGCAGGTAAATAGTGATCGCTTCAGGAGGAATGAATATAAGTATTCTGTAAATATAATTTGCAAATATACAAATTATATAAATTATATTCTATTGTACAATTATATAATTATAGTGAGTATTCTATAAATATCTAAGTCATTTCTCATCTTGGCCCTCCTGCAGAGAGGAAAGCTAGGTTCGTGTTTCAGAGATGTAAAAAGAAAATAACTAGGGACCTGTGAGAGACTGAATCAGTTGGAGAAAATTATTATACAGTCAGGGCACCATTGCACAAAATAGTTATCTTCCTTTTAGCTCATCAGAGTATAGTTTGTATATATTTATTTTATAGATTTTGTTTGGGTTGTATTATCACAAATGTGATCACAAAAGATATTAGGGTTAATTTCCTGTAATTTCTGTGGTGAGTAGAAAGATAATTTGAATACATACATGAGTTACATAAAGTAATTGCATTTTGAAAATTGCGTTTAGAGATTTTTTTTCTTGGGCAAATGTTAAAGCTTTTGACTACAATAGTGATGTATCATTTAAACCTCATGGAAAAAGGATACTTTGTGTGTCGTTTAAACATGCAGGGTAAAGTTTTAAAGAATCTTTTTTTTTTTTTTTTAATTTTTTTTTAATGTTTATTTTTGAGACAGAGACAGAGCATGTCAGCACAGAGCCCGACGCGGGGCTCGAACTCACAGACCGCGAGATCATGACCTGAGCCGAAGTTGGCCGCTTAACTGACTGAGCCACCCAGGCGTCCCAAGAATTAATCTTTAGAATGGCAAGGGATACATCCTGTCTGCATTTTATAGCAAGGTTTATTGGTGAATGGAACATTGAAATGAGAAAATTCTACCTTTCTTCATTTCAGTGACTTCACAGTGTTTTGAATTGAGGAGGAAATTGAAGAAATAATTTAGTATTAGATTATTCTATCAGTTTTTATGATTGTATATCCAGTATAATGATGTCTGCATTTAACTGGAAAAAAAATATATATATATTTTAAGTTTTATTTATTTAAGTAATCTCTACACTCAATGTGGACTCGAACTCATGACCCCAAGATCAAGAATTATGCACTGTTCTAACTGAGCCAGCCAGGCGCCCCTAACCAAAAAATTTTAAATTGGCTTTTGTCATTACTTTTCCTGATTAGCACAGTAAAAATCAGGGAGTACTTGTGGCACCTGGGTGGCTGAGTCAGTTAAGCAGCAGACTCTTGATTTTTGCTTAGGTCCTAATTTCAGTTTGTGAGTTTGAGCCCTGAGTTGGGTTCTCTGCTCACTGTGTGGAGCCTGCTTCAGATCCTCTGCCTCCCTCTTTCTGGCCCTTTCCCAGTTGTGAGCACGTGTATCCCCCATTCCCCCCCCCCCCCCGAAATAAATGTTCAAAAAATTTTTTTTAGTGTTTTTAAATTTATTTTTCAGAGAGAGAGAGCATGAACAGGGGAGGGACAGCGAGAGAGGGAGACAGAATCGAAATCAAGTTCCAGGCTCCGAGCTGTCAGCACAGAGCCTGATGTGGGGCTTGAACCCACGAACCATGAGATCATGACTTGAGCCAAAGTTGGACTGGACGCCTGACTGAGCCACCCAGGCACCCTGCCCCCCGTCCCCCTCAATTTTTTTTTAGATCTGGAAATATTAAAAAAAAATTTTTTTTAACGTTTATTTATTTTTGAGACAGAGAGAGACAGAGCATGAACGGGGGAGGGTCACAGAGAGAGGGAGACACAGAATCTGAAACAGGCTCCAGGCTCTGAGCGGTCAGCACAGAGCCCGATGCGGGGCTCTAACTCATGGACTGTAAGATCATAACCTGAGCCGAAGTCGGATGCTTAACCGACTGAACCACCCAGGCGCCCCTGGAAGTACTCATTTTTGTAAAGTATAAATCATGTTGGAAGAAGTTAGGACCATTAAAAAATTTGTTTTTTGTATTTTGCCAAAAAGCCTTTGGTGGTGATCTGAGGATTCTTTTAACTCCAGAACTTAGTCCAGAGCCCAGCTAGATACCCAGACTTTGGGATCAGTTAGGGTTGAACTTGGCAATTAATGATATCCTAGTGGAAACTCTCTGGGGTTTCTCAATAGTATATGCAGGTAATACCTACCTACCACGGTTTTTTATTCTGTTTTCTTTTTCTTTCTTTCTTTCTTTCTTTCTTTCTTTCTTTCTTTCTTTCTTTCTTTCTTTCTCTTTCTCTCTTTCTCTCTCTCTCTTTCTCTCTCTCTTTCTCTCTCTCTCTCTCTTTCTCTCTCTCTCTCTCTTTCTCTCTCTCTCTCTTTCTCTCTTTCTTTCTTTCAACACTTATTTTTGAGAGACAGAGAGACACAGAGTGTGAGCAGAGGAGGGGCAGAGAGAAGGAGACAAAGAATCCGAAGCAGACTCCAGGCTCTGAGCAAGCTGTCAGCACAGAGCCCAATGTGGGGCTTGAACCCATGAACCGTGAGATCAGGACCTGAGCCGGAGTCAGATGCTCAACTGACTGAGCCACCCAGGCGCCCCGATTCTGTTTCATTATATATGGGAAAGGCTTGGCACATAGTGGAATGTTCTCTCACATGTTATTTTCCTCTCTGCCTGAGATTCATCTTGGTCTCAGTTTTTAAAGTTTCACGATTTTTCTTTCTCTTTTCTTCTTTTTTTTAATGTTTATTTGGGGCGGGGGAAGAATGAAGAACAGAGGGAGAAAGAGGATCTGAAGCAGGCTCTGTGTTAACTCAGGAACTGTGAGATATGACCTGAGCCAAAGTATGATTAACCTACTGAGCCACCCAGGCACCCCAAGACTTTTCTTTTAAAATTCAAATACTGGACCCCAACCATTGGGTTTTTCAAATTATACATGTCACTAATCGGTTCAACATACTTATTGACTCAGTAAGTTTGCTAAGTTGGCTCTTTGATCTTTTGTTAAGTTGGTATTTGATCCTACTTGTTCACCAGAAACTTAAATTTTTTTTCTAGTTTATTTAGAGAAAGTGAGTGGTTGAGTGGGGGCAGGGGCAGAGAGAAAGGGAGATAGAGAATCACAAGCAGGCTCTGTGTTGTCAATGCAGAGCCTGTCTCAGGATTCCATGTCAGGAACTTTGCAGTCATGATCTGAGCCTAAACTCAAGAGTTGGACACTCAACTGACTGAGCCACCCAGGTGCCTCCACCAGAAACTTTAGATACAGAAGTTCCATAAATCCAGTAGGTTTAGCTTTGAGAGTCTAAGCAGTGTGGATCGACTATGGAATATACTGTTTTTTTTTTCTAGTCCCCTCCATATCTGTATCAGGAGTCTCTTAGCACTTAACCTCTGTGTGTGACTGAACCCTTATTCCACCCAAAGACACTAGTTAAGTTTCTGGAATATTTCTAGTAGATTACCAGCAACTGGAGGACAAAGTGTCCTTTGGCTATGGTTTTTAATGTGACATTTCCAAGGGATACTTTTTAGCTTTGTGCATTTAAACTTTCCCTTTGCATTGCATGCTGTGTTTTCTCACCTAGGTGTATTTAACGTTGCTTTGGGGTGCCTGGGTGGCTCAGTCAGTTGAACATCCTACTCATTGGTTTCAGCTCAGGTCATGATCTCACGGTTTGTGGGTTCAAGCACTACGTGGAGCTTGGCACTGATAGTGCAGAGCCTGCTTGCGATTCTCTCTATCCCTCTCTCTCTGCCTCTCCCCCGCTTACTCTCTCTCTCAAAAATAAACATAAAAAAAAGTTAACTTATGTTCTAGGGATTGAAGTGGAAGATAAACACTTTCACATTTACAGCATTTCCTTATGTTTTTGCTCTTTGTATTTATTTGTTTTTCAATGAATACTCAGCATTAACAGTGTGCCAGACACTGTTTGAAGTCTGGGAGTACAGTAATGAGCAAAACATACATGGTTAGTCCTCATGGATCTTCAGTCCAGGGTGTGGAGAAAACATTACACAAGTCATCCCATAATAGTTACATAATTGCAGTTAAACCTAGGATAGGAAGAGAAGTGTTAAGGAACTTTGAGCATGTATTCCCAGGAGACCTGATTTGGTTTAGTGTTCAGGAAGGCTTCCCTAAGAAAGTGACATAGAGACTGGGATCCAAAGATTGAGTTAAGAGTTACCTTGGGGGCGCCTAGGTAACTCTGTCAGTTGAGCGCTCATCTTCGGCTCGTGATTTTGAGCCCCACATTGGGCTCACTGCTTTCAGCGCAGAGTCTGTGAGAGCCCACTTAGGATCCTCTGTCCCCCTTTCCTTCTGCCCCTCCCCTGCTGGCGCTATCTTAAAAAAATAAACGTTAAAAAAAAAGTTAACTTGAGTATAAAAGGGTCTGAGAGGGTGGGAGTGGGATAAAAGAATTGAAAGAGCATTTTTGGCAGAGGGACCAGCTTGGGTAGATGTCAAAGGGTCATGATCTCCAAGTTCATGATCTCACGGTTTGTGAATTTGAGCCCTACATTGGGCCCCTGTTCTCAGCACAGAGCCCATTTCTGGTCCTCTGTCCCCCCTCCCTCTGCCACTTCCCCACTTGTGCTCTCTCTCTCAAAAATAAAATAAAACAAAAGCTGTGCATCCAAATTGGTTAGCATTTAAAACAGAAAAAGTGTTTGATGCCCAGCCAACTCAGCCATCCAGGCACCCCGATCTATATATGTAAATATATATAAACACGCACACACACATACTTTTGAGAAGAAGTTTGTTTATTTTGCGAGGGCGGGGAGGGGCAGAGAGAGGAAGAGAGAAAGAGAATCCCAAGTAGGCTCCGTGCTTCAGCACCAAGCCCGACAGAGGGCTTGAACTTGTGAACCATGAGATTATGACCTGAGCTGAAACCAAGAGTTGGACCCTTAAAACTGACTGAGCCACCCAGGCGCCCCTGAGATACATATTTTTAAGTGTTTAAAAACTAATTTCAAACTATGTAAAAATTCCCTATCATTTTTATAGTGCTTTTCTTGGAAGGAAAGTTCTTTTAGTTATTTAAATGTCCAGGTATAGTGTTATAATTAATTATGCTTTTTTTGTTTTGTTTTGTTTAAAAAAAAAATTTTTTTTTTAACGTTTATTTATTTTTGAGACAGAGAGAGACAGAGCATGAACGGGGAGGGTCAGAGAGAGGGAGACACAGAATGTGAAACAGGCTCCAGGCTCTGAGCTGTCAGCACAGGGCCCGACGCGGGGCTGGAACTCACGGACCGCGAGATCATGACCTGAGCTGAAGTCGGCCACTTAACCGACTGAGCCACCCAGGCGCCCCAATTATGCTTTTTAAATAAAGTCATTATTTATGAGTAATTATGAATACAAGAATATGGGTAATTATTTTTTTTTCAATATATGAAATTTATTGTCAAATTGGTTTCCATACAACACCCAGTGCTCATCCCAAAAGGTGCCCTCCTCAATACCCATCACCCACCCTCCCCTCCCTCCCACCCCCCATCAACCCTCAGTTTGTTCTCAGTTTTTAAGAGTCTCATGAGTAATTATTTTTTATATCTTTATTTTTATTTATTAAGTTTATTTACTTTGAAAAAGAGAGCGAGTGAGCTGGGAAGGGGCATAGAAGGGGGGGGAGAGAGAGAGAGAGAAAATCCCAACCAGTCTTCATACTGCCAATGTGGAGTCCTACACAGGGCTTGAACCCATAAACCGTGAGATCATGACCTGAGCCAATACCAAGAGTCAGAGGCTTAACTGCCTGAGCCACTCAGGCCACCCCTATTTTTTTTATCTTTAGCCGATTGCAAAGTTAATCTCTATTTAGTCAGTTATAAGCTGTATTAGTAATCAAAGATAAACAGATTAATTTACTTAAGTTTAGGTTGCATTGGAATTGGTTTTAACTCAATAAGAAACTTTGTTCTCATACAGGCTTAATGTGCCTGGCATATTGATGAAAGTGCTACAACCTATATATTTTTGCATACTTAATAGTAATTCTGACAGTACTTAACCAGGGACTAATAGCAGATTGGCATTACATCCATTTTTATAGATGAGCTCAAAGGGAATTAAGTGCACAAGATTGTACACCTCTGATTCTAGGGAATGGACACTCTTGTAGGGCCTTCACAACACCTGAATTATCATCACTGTTTATTTGAAGGTCAGGCCCTGTAATTGAGCATCTAATTCAAATTAAGACTGGTGTATTATTGTATAGTTGGAGAACAGATTCAAATCTTGAGCTAGATTTAGTTTTTTGAGGGAGATGTCTCATTGTGTTTTTGGCTGGGGTTGGGGAGATATTATGTCTTAATCATCTCTGTAGTCTAGGGCCTAGTTTAGCCTGGTGGTCAGTGAACAAAAGTGATATTTTGCAGGTTTGTTATGGTTTAGTTTCTTAAATGGACTCCCTCAAATTAAAAAAACAAAACGGTACACAAAATAAACCCACTCTCTTGTTCTTGTGAGTTATCTCCTTCTCTTGTATTCTTCCTGCTGAGGCAATAACTGGTTTGGACCAGCCTTGGAGGGACATCAGAGGCCTGGCACAGGTGAGGTACACAGACCCTAAAGTGGAGTAACTGTCTCAATGACCAAAGCTTTTTTTTTTTCTTTCTTTTTTTTCTTTGTTAAGTTTGTTTGTTTTGAGAGAGAGATTATGTGGAGGGGAGGGGGGTCAAGAGAGGGGGAGGGAGAATCCCAAGCAGGTTCCATGGTAAGCACAGAGCCTAAGGTGGGGCTCTATCTTATGAACCGTGAGATCATGCCCTGACCTGAGATCAAGAGTTGGACGCTTAACCGACTAAACCATTCAGGCAAACATCTTTTTTTTTTTTTTTAAACGTTTATATGTTTTGAGAGAGAGAGCGTGTGCACTCATGAGTTGGGGAGGGGCATAGAGAGAAAACCTCAAGCTGGCTTTGTGTTGTCAGTGCAGAGCCCGATACAGGGTTCGATCTCATGAACTGTGAGATGATCATGACGTGAGCCAAAATCAAGAGTCGGGTGCTTAACCTACTGAGCCACCCAGATACCCCCCAAAGCTCATCTTTGATTTAAGATGATCAGTTATTTGAATCATGAGTTGTGGGTGAATTTCAAAAGTAATGTGTGCCAATAGCTTATTGAGTGTCTTATACTGGAACTGTGCCAGACCCTGTGTAGAAATTTATTTCTAAATATATTATCTCCATTTTACAAGTGAAGGACTTGAGGTTCAGAGAAGTTAAATAACTTGTCTGAATTTACAGTCAGCAAGTGTTAGTGTCAAGATTGCTTCATACCTAGTTTTGTTGAGCACCACAGCCTCTGCCTAAATTCTTGTGTTCTGGGGGCCTGGCTGGCTCAGTAGGTAGAGCATGCAACTCTTGATATTGTAGTCATGAGTTCAAGCCCCATGTTGGGCGTAGAGCCTACTTAAAAAAAATTCCCTGTGTCCTGGACTTGTCTATTGTGCAAGAGGGATCGGGGATATATGATATTACGACTGGAAAAACAACATTGTTTTTGAGAAAAGGCATTAAAACAGAAGATGGGATGTTCTAGTCTTTTTGTCTTAAGGAAATCACTTAAGTGTCGTCATCATTTTGCTTTTTTAAAGGCACAGGTAAAGTTTAGGTAAATGGCTAATAAAAGTTGTTCGTTTTTAAATAAAAAAAAATTTTTTAATGTTTATTTTTGAGAGAGAATGTGAGCAGGGGAGAGGCAGAGAAGTGGACAGAGGACCCAAAACGAGGGCTTGGATGTGGGGCTCCAACCCACGAACTGTGAGACCATGACCTGTGCTGAAGTCAGACACCCAACTGACTGAGCCACCATGGCGCCCCAGATTGCTAGCTAGTTATTTATTTATTTATTTATTTATTTATTTATATCGCAAAAGGCTGTGTATAAATTGTTTTATTGTTTTCTGAAAATGTCTTTTTTTTTTTAATTTTTTTTTTTAACGTTTATTTATTTTTGAGTCAGAGAGAGACAGAGCATGAATGGGGGAGGGTCAGAGAGAGGGAGACACAGAATCTGAAACAGGCTCCAGGCTCTGAGCTGTCAGCACAGAGCCTGATGTGGGGCTCGAACTCACGGACCACGAGATCATGACCTGAGCTGAAGTCGGCCGCTTAACCAACTGAGCCACCCAGGCGCCCCCTGAAAATGTCTTTGTTTTAAATGTAAGCTAACTCTAATCTCCAGTTTAGTATTACTCAATGGTGACTTACCTTTTAACAACATTAATTGGCTTTGACCTAGGTAAAGAAGTACAGTAAAGAGCACAGATGTGTATGATGTGTCTGTTTTGAAGAGACCAGGGGCATCTACCGTTAGTTGCATTATAGTGTAAAGGTGTTGTGAGAAAAATTTGCTTGATGAGAGTTTGTAAACAGAATTTTCTCATTGAATGAGAGTATGGTCACAGTTGTGCCATTAAGTGCAGTTACAGGTACTCAAGGCTGAAACAGACTAATGTTACAATCTTTTTTTCCCCTGTACATAGTGGAAAGAATGCAATTGAACAGAGCACAAGTATGGCTTTGTTTGGCATTTGGGATTTCCCATTTCTGAGCCTCAGATTCTATGCTTAACAACAACAAGGAGATAGTAATTAATACCTGCCTCATTATCAGTATGACGTTTCAAAGGGAATAGAATGTGTGGATGTTCTTAGCAGTTTATGGTACTTGGGTGTCCAAGTACTTGGGTATTTGGCTTCCTTTCTCAAGGCTGGGCTTCTGCTGATGGTCACCTAGCCCCAACCTTACCATATGGTCCTTAGTGTACCAGTTTCTACAACCAAACTAGCAGCTTTCCAGCTTTCTAGTTTTTCTTTCCAGCTTTCTTGTTGGACTCTCTGCTTTTCCTCTGTCCTTTTCCAAGACTTCAGCAGTTTCCTTTGGTCTATTGTCCAGGCTTTCTATTTGATCTATTGTTCTTGGGTTCTAGCCAATAAGCAAGGGTCATTTCTTAGTTACTCAGTAACAATTAACTTTTACACAGTAATTTTTAGTCCTTTGCCTTGTTTGCCACAGGCTAAAATTGTAATGCTGCCAGAGATCATTTATCTATTATTCCTTGCTAGATTTGCTTCCCTGGGTTCCAGGTCCCCTTTTCATCAAAGCAAAAGTTAACAGACTGAGTTCTGACTCCCTCTGCCAAGGTAGAGAGGATTGGCTGGAGGAGACTTCAAGTACTCTAGTTTACACCTTTCTTTTGCCCTTGGTGTGGTGGAGTAGGGGGTCAAAAGATACTGGCCACTAATTCCTGCTTTTTGCTAAAAGGCTCTTGACCTCTGGCAATGTCACTCTGAGCCTCTCTTTTCTTGTGTGAAGTTATGAGATAATAAAACGTGTGCCGCCTACCTTACTTACCTGGTTGTTTCTGAGATTCAGGTGATACAAAACATTTTAAAAGGGCTTTGAAAAACACACGTGCATTTATTTTATTATTATTATTTTTATTCATCTAGTTTATTGAGGTGGAGTTGACATAATATTATATTATTTTTAGGTGTACAATACATGATTTCATATTTATATATATTGCTAAATGATCACAATAACTCTAGTTAACACCTAATACCACACATAGTTACAAGAAGTCTGTCTTGTGATGAGGTCTAAGATATATTCCCTTAGCAACCTTTAAATATGCAAAACAATATTATTATTGTTATTTTATTTTTTCTGTTGTGTTCCTTTTTAGAAAATTGTTTAAATTTACATCCAAGTTAGCTAACATATAGTGTAGTAATGATTTCAGGAATAGAATTTAGTGATTCATCACTTACATATAACACCCGGTGTTCATCCCAGCCAAATGTCCTTTTAGTGCCCCTTGCCCATTTATCCATCCTGCCAGCCAAAACCCCTCCAGCAACACTCAGTTTTTTCTTTGTATTTAAGAGTCTCATAGGATTTATTTCCCTCCCTGTTTTTATATTATTTTTGCTTCCCTTCCCTTAGGTTCGCCTGTTTTGTATCCTAAATTCCACATATGAGTGAAGTCATGATAATTCTTTCTCTAATTTCACTTAGCATAATACACTCTAGTTCCATCCACATTGTTGCAAATGGCAAGATTTCATTGTTTTTGATCACCAACTGATATTCCATTGTGTGTGTGTGTGTGTGTGTGTGTGTGTGTCACATGTTCTTTATCCATTCATCAGTTGATGGACATTTGGGCTCTTTCCATACTTTGGCTATTGTTGATAGTGTTGCTATAAACATTGGGATGCATGTGCCCCTTTGAAACAGCACTCCTGTGCCCTTTAGATAATTGCCTAGTAGTCCAATTGCTGGGTTGTAGGGTAGTTCTATTTTTAATTTTTTGAGGAACTTCCACCCTGTTTTCCATAGTGGCTGCACCAGTTTGCATTCCCACCAGCAGTGCAAAAGGGTTCCTCTTTCTCCGCATCCTCGCCAACATCTGTTGTTGCCTGAGTTGTTCATTTTAGCCATTCTGACAGGTGTGAGGTGGTATCTCATTGTGGTTTTGATTTGTATTTCCCTGATGAGGAGTGATGTTGAGCATCATTTCATGTGTTGGTTGGCCATCTGGATGTCTTCTTTGGAAAAGTGTCTCTTCATGTCTTGCCTATTTCTTCACTGAATTATTTGTTTTTTGGGTGTTGAGTTTGATAAATTCTTTAGAGATTTTGGATACTAACTCTTTAATATGTCATTGGCAAATGTCTTCTCCCAATCCATTGGTTGCTTTTTAGGTTTGTTGATTGTTTCCTTTGCCGTGCAGAAGCTTTTTATTTTGATGAGGTCCCAATAGTTCATTTTTTGTTTCCCTTGCCTCTGGAGACCATCAAGTAAGAAGGTGTTGCGGCCGAGGTCACAGAGGTTGTTGCCTGTTTTCTACTCTAGATTTTTTCGATGGCTTCCTGTCTTACATTTAGGTTTTTAATCCATTTTGAGTTTATTTTTATGTATGGTGCAAGAAAGTAGTCCAGGTTCATTCTTCTGCATGTAGCTGTCCAGTTTTCCCAACACTGTTTGCTGAAGAGACTGTCTTTATTCCATTGGCTATTCTTTCCTGCTTTGTCAAAGATTAGTTGGCCATATGTTTGTGGTCCATTTCTGGGTTCTTCATTCTATTCCATTGATCTATGTGTCTGTTTTTGTGTCAGTACCATACTGTCTTGATGATTCCAGCTTTGTAATACAGCTTGAAGGCCAGAATTGTGATGCCTCCAGCTTTGGTTTTCTTTTTCTGGATTGCTTTGGCTATTCGGGGTCTTTTCATGTGCCGTACAAATTTTAGAATTGTTCTAGCTACGTGAAGAATGCTGGTGTTATTTTGTTAAGGATTGCATTGAATATGTAGATTGCTTTGGGTAGTATTGACATATTAACCATATTCTTCTAATCCATGAGCATGGAAAGTCTTTCCATTTTTTTTGTGTCTTCAATTTCTTTCATAAGCATTCTATAGTTTTTAGTGTTTGATTTTTCACCTCTTTGGTTAGGTTTACTCCTAGGTATTTTACGTTTTTTGGTGCAATTGTAACTGGGATTGATTTCCTTGATTTCTTTCTTTGCTGTTTCATTATTGGTGTGTAGAAATGCCACAGATTTCTGTACATTGATTTTGTATCTTGTGACTTTGCCGAATTCATTGTTCAGTTCTAGCAGTTTTTTGGTGGAGTCTTTTGGGTTTTCCACATAGAGTATCATGTCATCTGCAAAGTATGAGAGTTTGACTTTCTCCTTGCTAATTTGGATGCCTTTTATTTCTTTATGTTGTCTGATTGCTGAGGCTAGGACTTCTAACACTATGTTGGATAACAGTTGTTAGAGTGGACATCTTTAGTATATGTGCTGCCAAAGCGAGCACAAGAGTGGACATCTTTGTGCACTTCCTGACCTTAGGGGGAAAACTCTAAATTTATGATATTGATATCATAAATGATATTAGTGGTGGGTCTTTCATTTATGGCTTTTATGATCTTAAGGTGTGATCCTTCTATCCATACTTTCTTGAGGATTTTTATCAAGGAAGGATGCTGTATTTTGTCAAATGCTTTTTATGCATCTATTGAGAGGATTGTGTGGTTCTTACAGAATACACACATGCATTTATTAGATTATATTGCAGTGGGAGTAATGCTTATGTTTGTAGTATATTTTATTTCACCATACCTACAATGGTATTGAATCCTTTCTTTGTAATTTTGAATTGAGACTGGGAAAAGAAATCACAATTCTCGTAAGGTAGAAGAATTGTTGCCAGCTAAACACAGCTATTGTTTATTATTGATGCCCTGTACTGGATTAAGAATAATCTTAGATTTAATATTTGTTCAGTTGATACAACCTCCTACAAATAGGAGGCAGTGTTATCCTACTTTTACAGTTAAAGGAAACAAGGTCAGATAGGTGAAATAATTTTCCAAAATCTCACTGGTGCAGAAATTAAGCCCCATGCATTTCTAGTATAACACAGAGCTTCTCTACACAGAACACATAGCATAATGTGTAGAGAAATCGAATCACTGAATTGTAAACCTGAAACTAATGTAATACTGTGTGTCAACTACATTTAAAAAAAGAAAAGTAAACAAAAACCCAATACACAGAGCTTCTGTTATGGTGGCATACAAAGTATGATTCAGTATGTATCATTTCTCATTTGAATGTAATGTGTATAAGGGATTAAGATTTTAAAGACTTACTGATTTACCAATGCACAGAATAGTGTGGATCTTTATCTTCTTACCCTGCTTATCCCTTAGTCTTGGACAAGTCATTTGTTCCCTCTGCCTCTCACATTTTTTACTTGAGAATACTCTATCCCTCAGGACATTATTTTAGTAAGTTATAATGTAGATCTTGTTATTAGATTTAAGCTGGCTTAAAAGAAAAGGTAATGATTTGTAAGCCTATTTTGGGTTTGATAATGTTGTGACTTTATGTGTCTACATATTCCTGTCATATGTTAATAGTTTCCTTAATAAAAATGATCCAAGACAAATCCTTAATAGCAGCAGCAGTAGCTGCATCTCTAAAGTGATTAACATGTAAGATAGCAAATCAGCACTGCCAAAAAAGGGGGGAGGGGCAAGATGCTGTGGGAGTAGGTTATTTGAAGAGGGAATGGTTTATTCAACCTGAGTCTTGCAGGAAGCATGGGATAGATTTAGAGAAGGCATAATGAAGGTATAGAGCACTCTGAGGCAGGAGGAATACCATTCGGGGAAATATGTAGTACGAATTACACTCTGCTTAGATTTTAAGGTGTAGGAAAGAGATTATGTAGGAAATAAGGTGGGGTGAACAGATTGGGGTCAGTTTATGGTGGGCCTTGAATACTATTTGGGTATGTGGTATGTACGTTACTTGAGAAATAGGCATCAAAAGTTTTGATTTTTTTTTTTTTTTAAATTTTTTTTTCAACGTTTTTATTTATTTTTGGGACAGAGAGAGACAGAGCATGAACGGGGGAGGGGCAGAGAGAGAGGGAGACACAGAATCGGAAACAGGCTCCAGGCTCTGAGCCATCAGCCCAGAGCCTGACGCGGGGCTCGAACTCACGGACCGCGAGATCGTGACCTGGCTGAAGTCGGACGCTTAACCGACTGCGCCACCCAGGCGCCCCAAAAGTTTTGATTTTTAAAGAAATGGTCAGATATCTTTAAAAAAATAAAACAAAACTTATTTTGAGAGAGAGTGCACGAGCAAGGAAGGGACAGAGAGAGAGAATCCCAAGCAGGCTCCTCTCTGTTAGTGGGGAGTCCAACTCAGGGCTTGAACCCATGAACCATGAGATCATGACCTGAGCCGAAATCGAATCAGATGCTTCACCGACTGAGCCACCCAGGCACCCCTAGTTTTTAAGGAAGATCATAACAGTATTGGAATTGTGCTAAATTGTGTTTCTATTTAAGCATTATTTTAAGGTCATTTATTCGGAATTTGAACTATTTTTTCGTAAATATAGTGTTAAATGGAGAGTGCCTATACTGTCATATATTAATTATCTAATTGAGTAAAAGTGATGGAAATAACATAACTTTTTAAGGAAATACAGGGAATAATACTATAGCAACTGGTTTTTGAATTGTTACTATAAGCCAGACACTTGGACAACTTTATGAAGCATGACTCCAGAAAGTCTTTGCTTTTAACCATTACGTTGTACTGTCTCTCAAAATAATGGCTTCACGCTAGTAATTAAGATAAAAAAGAGAACCTTTGAATGTTGTTTAGGCTAGAGTCAGACTTGAATAGAGCAGGGAGAACAGGCTTCTAATTTCAACGTTTTGAAAGAAGTTACTAGTTTCCATCTCCCCATTATCCATGAGAGATATGTTCCAAGACCCCCAGTGATGGCTAAAAACAGGGATAGGATCAAACTTTATATATTTTAATTTTAATAAAAAATTATTTTAGAACCAAACCCTATATTCACTGTTTTTTTCTATACTTATATACCTATGATGAAGTTTAATTTAGAAATTAGATACAGTAAGAGATTAACAACAATAGTAATAACATAGAAAAATTACACCCATATACTGTAATAAAAGTTATGTGAATGTGGTCTGTCTTAATATCTTGCTGTACTATATTCATCCATTTAAAAAAAATTTTATTTGAGTATAGTGGACACACAGTGTTATATTAGTGTCAGGTGTACAACATAGTGATTCAGCAACTCTATATGTTAAACTTTTGTTCGCTAGAAGTGTAGCTACTGTCACATGCAACTCTGTTACAATATCTTTGACCATATTCCCTGTGCTGTGCCTTTTATTCCTGTGACTTACTCATTACATAACCGGAAGACTGTATCTCCTACTCCCCTTCACTCATTTTGCCCCTCTCCTCCAATTCCTCCTTTCTGGCAATCATCAGTTCTCTGTATTTATAGGCCTGATTTTACTTTTTGTTTTGTTTATTTTATTTTTTAGATTTCATATATAAGTCAAATCATTATAATATTTGTCTTTCTCTCTTATGTCACTTATCATAATATCCTGTAGGTTTATCCATGTTGTTGGAAATAGCAAGACCTTAGTCCTTTTTTTATGGCTGAGTAATATTCCATTGTATATATGTATACACAGCACAACTTCTTTATTTATCTATCAGTGGTATATTTATCCTTCTTCTTGAGATGTTATGAGGTGATAAAATACCTATGTTAGGTAAGTGATAATAGGCATTGAGATGAAACACTAGGCTACTATTGTCCTCCTGGGGATAATGTCAGGAAGAAGATCATCTGCTCCTGGACTGAGGTTGACCAAGGGTAACTGAAACCGTGGAAAGCAAAACTGTGGATAAGGGGAGACTCGTATCAGCTAACACTTACAGTGCTTACACATTGTCACTACTGGCACTTCACATAGTAATTTGTTTACATACTAGCTTATTCAGTACTTGTAATAGCCCTATGAAAGTAGGTACTATTGTTCCCATTTTACAGATGGTACAAATGAGGCATGGAAAAAGGGCACTTTCAGATTCTTTCAAGACAATTCAGGGGATGAAATGCTGATTTTGTTGTACTTTTCTCAGTATTGCTAGGAAATTCTGCCCTGTTGCATTTCTCTGTTTTATTTTGCCCTACAAGGGAAATATGTGTTAAAATTTACTTCAAAATATTAAGCAAGCTGTACTAGAAAGTGTTGATTTGGACACTTTGAAATAGCCAAAAACCATGATTCTTGTGAGTTGATTTTATCTCAATAAAAAAATATACCTAAAAAACTATGCATGTAATTCATGTTGAGTGTCTAAAAATTAGAAAATGTAGATAGCCAAAAAAAACAACTGGGAATATCTAGCAGTCCAGTTAATCTTTGTGAATTCTGTCTTCCATACTTTTCCCTAAATAATTTGCATATGAAAGTGTATATCTTTAAATTTGTAATCATTGTATACATGCCTTTTTATAACTTTTTTCACTGTGTCTATAAAATTTTTGTATAGTATTCCAGTGTATTGATGTTCTATAATTTATTGAGCTAAGACCCTTTTCAACATACAGATTATTTCCATTTCTTGGCTGTTTAAAAAGTAATGAGACTAAGATACATTTAAAGTATTACTTTTCTAAACTATACCATGTTCTTTCAAGCTGTTTCTGAGATTTCAGTTCTCTCCTTGGCTCAAGAAAAGGATATCAGGAAACTAGAAAATGTGTTGACAGCTGCAGAAGAACAGCATCAGTGGCTTTGCTTGTGTGATAGACTTTAGATTGTTCTTTTGGGTTTTTGTTTGTGTGAGAGAGAGGGAAATTGCAAACTGGGGAGAGGGGTGAGGTTAAGAGAGAAACTAGCAGGCTCCACGCTCAGCATGGAGCCTGACAATGGGGCTCAGTCCCACAACCCTGGGACCATGATCTGAGCTGAAATCAAGAGTCGGATGCTTAATCTACTGAGCCACCCAGGCACCCAAACTTTAAGTTGTTCTTGATTGAGGAATATTTGGATTTCCCAAATTTTGGGGTAATAAAAGTTATATTTAAATATGTGGAGGGGCGCCTGGGTGGCTCAGTCGGTGAAGTATCCGACTTCAGCTCAGTTCACGATCTCACCATTTGTGAGTTCGAGCCCTGCGTCAGGCCCTGTGCTAACAGCTCAGAGC
This sequence comes from Puma concolor, assembly GCF_028749965.1. Taxonomy (NCBI): domain Eukaryota; kingdom Metazoa; phylum Chordata; class Mammalia; order Carnivora; family Felidae; genus Puma; species Puma concolor. Next base: position 66,972,149 of record NC_141667.1, read on the forward strand.
CTGAAGCTTGCTTCAGATTGTGTGTCTCCCTCTCTCTTGGCCCCTCCCCTGCACACACTCTGTCTCTCTCTCTCTGTCTCAAAAATAAACAATGTAAAAAAATTAAAAAATTAAATGTTGTGGAAAATTCATTTGTATAGAATCCTTTCTAAGAAAATTCTGGTTTATCTTTTGAGAATAGTCATTGCAAAAGGCATTTGTACTGGAGTCAGGTTTGAATCCTCTGCTGTATTGCTATTTTAATACTAGTTTTATGAACATAGACAAATGACTTCATTTCTGCCTCAGTTTTTTCATCCATAATATGGAGAAAAATACCCTTCTAGCCTATCCTTAGAAGCTACTGTGAGGTTATGAAATAATTATTTAAGTGTTCAGTGTCTGATTTTTGTGCCAAATGTAGCTAGCTAGATCACTACACTTAGTACAGTTATTTTATTTAACAATTCCTCAGTGTGTGCTGTGGTTGAGATGCACTTTGAGTCCTTTTCAATTCTTTTTTTTAAACAATTTTTAATGTTTTACTTTATTTTTGAGAGAGAGGGAGGGAGAGACGAGAGGGGGGGGAGAGAGAGAGAGAGGGGGAGAGAGAGAGAGAGAGGGAGAGAAGGTGAGTGGGAGAGGGCAGAGAGAGAGGGAGACACAGAATCTGAAGCAGGCTCCAGGTTCTTAACTGTCAGCACAGAGCCTGATGTGGGGCTTGAACTCATGAACCATGAGATTGTGACCTGAGCCAATGTTGGATGCTTAACCAACCCAGCCACTCAGGTGCCCTGAGTCCTTTTCAATTCTGACTTGAATGAAATATTGTTGTGACACTGGGCTGGAAGGTTTTTTGTTTGTTTGTTTGGTTGGTTTTTTTTTTTTTTGGTCTGTTTTTGAAGGGAGACTGGGGACCCTAGAATGATTTTGAGTACTCACACATAATTGTGAAGACTTACATAGGAAATCGCTGGGATGTTTCTAACTTACTAATACAACATTAGAAGTAGGTTTCCATTTTCACTTGTGCTCAGAAAAGTTTAAGTTAGAGCTGAGAGAGAGGCTTATCTGTGACCCTTCCCAGAATTTCTACCGTTACCAGGAAACCAAATTTGTTAGTGTACCCAGTGTCTAAATGGACTTACTGCAGCTCATATTCCCATGATGAATAAATGTTGGGGAAAGAGATAATTCCATTGTACTGGGATATTTGTTTTGAAAGCCAGAGTACCTCCTTTCCAAAATCTGGATATTTGGGAGACTAATTGCTAATCTGAAGGTTGCTTAGAGAACTATGATTTCACAGTTTAATAGTCTGTGACTAACTTCTGATGTGCTGTTCTTTCCCAAATTTAGTGGTATTCCCCATTTCCAAATCAGGGAGTTAAGGGGATAGAGACTGATTGCTGGTCATCTTTGAAGTAAAGATCTGTAATGTAGATATGTTTGACTATGTCAGGGGACCTGGCTGGCTCAGTAAGTGGAGCATGAGACTCTTGATCTCCAGTTTGTCAGTTCTGAACACCACATGGGTTAGGTGTAGAAATTACTTAAAAATATTTTTTTAAATAAAAAAACATTTAAAAATTATCATTTATCTTTTTAAGACAAATGAGGTTTTGTGGATTAAGGACCCATAAGGTTTTTATTTTTTCAAGCCTTTATTTATTTGTTTGTTTATTTATTTTTTAATGTTTGTTTATTTTAAGAGAGAGTGTGTGTAGGGGAGGGAGAGAGAGAATCCCAAGAGAGAGAGGGTGAGAGAGAATCCTAAGAATCTCTGCACTGTCTGGCAGATCCTGACTTGGGCTCAGTTTCATGAACTGTGAGATCATGACCTTACCAAAGATCAAGATTTGGATGCTTAACCAACTGAGCCACTCACGTGCCCCAAGGACCCATATGTTTTGGCATCTAATTTTGCTGCTTAGGAAATGGCTTATTATAGCCTGTTTCAGTTCAGTTCAAACATTTTTATTGAACATGTGTTTTGTTCCAGATAATGGAGATGTAGGAGTGGATGATACCTTGTCTTCTTGAAGTTTAGAGACTGGAATAGATAAATACAAATTCTAAATTCTGTATAATGGTAAACCAAGAGATAGGATATAGTAGACACTTAAGCACTTAGCCCAGCCAAGAGATAGTAGGTGATGGAAGTAAGGTTTTCTGAGAAGACCTAGGAGAAAGAGGAATTCCAGGCAGAAAGGAGATGGAAGGACAAAGAGTATGATCTAAAAGGGAAACTGTGGACAGCTTGGTGTAGTGTTAGCTTTTGAGGTAGGAATTGGTGGAATAGGAGATCAGAGACAGAAATATTATCTAGGTTCTAGCCTTATTTTACAGCTATTCTTACCTTGACTGTCACTATCTCTTGAAGTTTGTTTTGAGAAATTTGTTACTAATAATAAAACTAGTGATCTTTCTTCCCCAAGATGAGTACACCTCCCATCCCAGTCCCAGCTTAGGAGCTATAGTGTTTTACTTTGTTCATTTCTCTCTCCCAGAGAGACTGAGCTCCCAGAGGACTTGTTTGTTCCATCTCTATATTCAGTTATATGCTAGTCAGAATATATTTTTGGCCTCTAGTGATGAACTATAGAAATGATCCCTGAAAGTGTAGTCTTGTCACTCATAACATTTATCAAATGCTTAAATATAAAGAAGTTTCCTTGAAAATAATTTACTAACATAATAAAGTGTGTCTTTCATAATTTTCACCCCCTAGAAACATCACTGTTTTTACCACTTTCCAAACTTAGTAAATATTTGAATGATTGAGTGATCCAACATGAATTACTTAAACTAAATTTCATCAATTCAGCAAACATCTGGGCATCTACTATTATGTGACATGCTACAGAGACAGAGATAAGACTGTCATTTCTACTTAGGTTTTTTAGTATTGTTAAACAATATATCTTAAAATGACTGAGGAGTAATGGGAGAAATTAAAAAACCCATTTAACCAGTTTTACTTGTTACATCTTTTTTTTTTTTTTTTAATTTTTTTTTTCAACGTTTTTATTCATTTTTGGGACAGAGAGAGACAGAGCATGAATGGGGGAGGGGCAGAGAGAGAGGGAGACACAGAATCGGAAACAGGCTCCAGGCTCCGAGCCATCAGCCCAGAGCCCGACGCGGGGCTCGAACCCACGGACCGCGAGATCGTGACCTGGCTGAAGTCGGACGCCTAACCGACTGCGCCACCCAGGCGCCCCACATCTTTATTTATTTATTAAAAAAATTTTTTTTAATGTTTATTCATTTCTTGAGAGAAAGAGCATGAGCAGGGGTGGGGCAGAGAGATAGAGAGGAAGACACAGAATCCGAAGCAGGTTCCAGGCTCTGAGCTATCAGCACAGAGCCTGACGTGGGGCTTAAACCACAAACCATGAGATCATGACCTGAGCCGAAGTTGGATGCTCAATTGACTGAGCCACCCAGGTGCCCCTACTTGTTACATCTTTTTAACCAAGTTGCATAAAACAATTGCATGATTAAAGAATGTTTAAAATGAAAAAAACCTCAGAATTCTGTACCTAACAATTACAGTTTTTGTATTTGTTTATTATGCAAGTTTTGTTTCCACAGTGGTAATACCAACTTTTTAGGAGCACCTGGGTGGCTCAGTCTATTGAGCTGCTGACTCCTGGTTTCAGCTCAGGTCATGATCTCATGGTTTGTGAGTTCCAGCCCTGGGTCAGGCTCTGCAGTGGTGGTGCAGAGCCTGCTTGGTATTCTCTTTTCCCCCTCTCTCTGCTGCTCCCCTGCTTAACCTCCCTCTCTCCCTCAAAATAAATAAATAAACTTAAAAAACAAACAAAAAAGAGTCGGGTGCTCAACCAACTGAGCCAGCCACCCCAGTGCCCCTTTTGTAATTAATTATTAGCTTAATTACACTACGGACAGGAAATATATTCCATATGATTCCAATCCTTTCAAATTGATTGAGATACACTTTATTGCTTAGGGCATGGTAAATATTTATAAACAGTCCCAATGCTAGAAAAAAAGGTTTATTTCAGGGTGCCTGGGTGGCTCAGTCAGTTGAGCTTCTGACGTCGGCCCAGGTCATGATCTTGTTTATGAGTTTGAGCCCCATGTTGGGATTCTCTTTCCCTCTCTCTGCCCCTCCCCCACTTGCCTTCTCTCTCTCTCTCTCTCTCTCTCTCTCTCGCTCTCTCGCTCTCGCTCTCGCTCTCGCTCTCTCCCTCTCTCTCCCTCTCCCTCTCTCTCCCTCTCCCTCTCCCTCTCTCTCTTCCTCTCTCTCCCTCTCCCTCTCTCTCTCTCTCTCTTCCTCTCCCTCTCTCTTCCTCTCTCTCCCTCTCCCTCCCTCTCCACCTCTCTCAAAAATAAAAAATTTTTTGTGGGATCTTTGTGGTTTTCTACATATAAGATCTGCAAATAGACATAATTTTACTTACTCATTTCAAATGTGGTTGCCTTTTATTTTTCTCATGTAGTTGCTCTGACTAGGACATACAGGAATTTGCTGAATAGAAGTGGAGAAAGTAGGTATCCTTGCTATGTTCTTTATCTCAGAGGAAAGACTTTCAGTCTTTCTCCGTTAAGCATGATGTTCTCTTTGGGATTTTCATATATGACTTTTATTATGTTGATAGTTTCCGATTCCTAGTGATGGGTTTTTATCATGAATGAGTGTTGAATTTTGCTAAATACTTTTTCTGCATCCATGGTCATGATCATGTGATTTTTTTTTCCCCCATCTGTTAATGAGGTATATTTGCTGGTTTTATATGTTGAACATTCCTTGTCTTCCAGGAATATATCCCACTTGGTTATGATGTATGGTTTTTGTTGTTGTGTTTGTTTTTATTAATTTTTTTGATTCCAGTATAGTTAACCAGTTAAAAAAAATTTTTTTTTAATGTTTATTTTTGAGAGAGAGAGACAGAGCGTGAGTTGGAGAGGGGCAGAGAGAGAAGGAGACACAGAATCCAAAGCAGGCTCCAGGCTTTGAGCTGTCAGCAGAGTCTGATCAGGGCTTGAACCCATGAACTGCGAGATCATGACCTGAGCTGAAGTCGGATGCTTAACTGACTGAGCCACCCACCTGCCCCCCATTTGTTTTTTAATTGACATGTAATTGTTGTGTAACATTGTGTCATATAACAAAATAATGTTTTGATTTGATACTCTGTTTTTTAAGTATAATTTTCAATTTGTTTTGCTAGTATTTTGTTAAAGATATTTGCATCCATGTTGGTAAAGGATATTGGTCTGTATTTTTCTTAAATTTTTTTTTTCAACGTTTATTTATTTTTGGGACAGAGAGAGACAGAGCATGAACGGGCGAGGGGCAGAGAGAGAGGGAGACACAGAATCGGAAACAGGCTCCAGGCTCTGAGCCATCAGCCCAGAGCCCGACGCGGAGCTCGAACTCACGGACCGTGAGATCGTGACCTGGTTGAAGTCGGACGCTTAACCGACTGCGCCACCCAGGCGCCCCTGGTCTGTATTTTTCTTGTGGTGTCTTCATCTGGCTTTGGTATCAGAGAAATACTGGCCTCAAAGAATGAATTAGGGAGTATTCCTCCCTATTTAGTTTTTTGGAAAAGTTTGATAAGGATGGGTGTTAGTTCTTATTTAAGTGTTTGATAGAACTTCCCAGTGAAGCCATTAGATCCAGGGCTTTTCTTTGCTTTTTCTCTTTCTTTCTTTCTTTCTTTCTTTCTTTCTTTCTTTCTTTCTTTCTTTCTTTCTTTCTTTCTCTTTCTTTCTTTTTCTTTCTTTGCTTTTGTTTACTCATTACTGAGTCTATCTCTTTGCTAGTTACAGGTTTATCCAAATATTGTTTCTGTGTCATTTAGTTTTGGTAGTTTTTGTTTTGAGGATTTAGGGTTTTATCTAGGTTATCTAATTTGTAGGCATACAGTTGTTCATCTTATTCTCCTAATCCTTTTTGTTTCTGTAGAATCAGTAGTGATGGCCACACTTTTATTTCTGATTTTAGTAATTTGAGTCTTTTTTATTGGTCTGCTAAAGATTTATGAGTTGTGTTGATCTTTTTAAAGAACCAGCTTTTGGTTTTGTCAATTTTTTTTTTCTATTCTTGATTCTCTTAATTTTCCCTCTAATCTTCGTTGTTCTTTCTGCTTGCTTTAGGTGTAGTCTGCTGTTCCTTGCTAGCTTAAGGTGAAAGTTTAGGGTATTTGAGAGATTTAAAAAATATATACATGTCCTCAGCTATGAAATCCGTCTAAGAACTGCTTTTGCTCTGTCTTTTAAGTTGTGGTATATTTTGTGTTCATTTTTTTTCAAAGTATTTTCTAATTTTCCACATGAATTCTTTGACTTACTGGTTATTTAGTAGTATATTGTTTAATTTCCCAATTTCCCTTGTCTTTTTGGTTTCTAATTTCGTTCCATTGTGGTTGGAGAATATATTCTGTATTCCACTTATTTTAATTTTATTTTTGTGGCCTAATATATGGTCTATCCTTGAGAATGTTCATATATACTTAGGAAGACTGTGTATTCTGTGGTTGTTTGGTAAAATGTTCTTCAGATGCCTCCTAGGCCTAGGCCTAGTGCTGTTCACCCCTTTTATGTTATTAGTGATCTTCTGTCTAGTTCTCTCCATTACTGAAAGTGGGTTTTGAAGTCTCTGTTACTGTTTCTCTTTTTCTATATTTATTTCTATGAGTTACTGCTTTATGAATTTGGGAGTCTGGTTTGTTGTATGTATATTTGTAATTGTTATACCTTCCTGTTAGATTGACATTTTGTCATTATACAATTTGCATGTTTGTCTCTAGTAATCTTCTTACCTTTAAGTATATTTTGTGATATTAATATAGAGAAGCTACCCCTTTTTGTTACTGTTTTCGTGTTATTTCCAACCTTTTGCTTTCAACTCCTTTTTTTGAATTTGATATAAAGTGTTTTGTAGACAGCATATAGTTGGATTATATTTTTTGTCCATTCTGCCAATCTCTGCCTTTGAATTGCAGGGCTTTTTTTATTTAGATTTTTTTTTATTTTAGAGAGAGAGAAAGTGGGATTGAGGGAGAGGGGCAGAGGGAGAAAAGAGAGAATCCCAAGCAGGCTCCACGTTCAGTGCAGAGCTGAATGTAGGGCTTGATCCTGCAACCCTGGGCTCATGAGCTGAGCCAAAATCAAGAGTTGGATGCTCAACCATAAAGCCACTCAGGCGACCCTGAATTGTAGTTTTAAATCCCCATACATTTTATCTAAGTAGTGATAAGGTAGGATTGATGTCTGCCATTTTACTTTTAATGTATCTTATGGTCTTTTTGTTCCTCTGATTCTGTTACTATCTTCTTTTATGTTAAATAGATATTTTTGAGTGTAACTTTTTTTTTTTCAACGTTTATTTATTTTTGGGACAGAGAGAGACAGATCATAAACGGGGGAGGGGCAGAGAGAGAGGGAGACACAGAATCGGAAACAGGCCCAAGGCTCCGAGCCATCAGCCCAGAGCTCGACGCGGGGCTCGAACTCACGGACCGCGAGATCGTGACCTGGCTGAAGTCGGACGCTTAACCGACTGCGCCACCCAGGCGCCCCGAGTGTAACATTTTAAGTGTCTTGTCATTTATATGATAGTGCCCCCTCCCTCCCTAAATACACAGACAGTCGTTTTCTTAGTGGTTGCTCTGGTGAAGTAGTTAAGATTGCAATTAACATCTAAATTTGATGCAATGTGGTTTGTATTAATACCACATCAAGACATTCTTTATTCATGAAAATTTGAACTGTTGTCCTTTATTTCAGCTAAAGAGCTCTATAATAATTTCTTGTAAGGCAGATTTGCTAGGGACTCTCCTTTAAATGGAAATACATGCTTAAGTATTTTTTTTAGTAATAAAGTATATACCATGTTAGTTTGTGGAATCAGCTAGGCAGTACTTACTGAGTATCTATTCTTTACCAGGTACTGGGCTAAGTGTTAGATACAGGTAGGATGAGAAGTCTCTTTTTTCTCTTTAGGTGATTACAGTCTCTGAGATCCTACTGTGGTCTTGGTGCTATGTAGACTTTCAGAGAAGCTTTGCTACTACCAAATTATAATGAAATCATATCGATGCTTTATAAAGCACATAAGTTAACACAAATGTAAGATAATCTGTATTTTTATTTTATTCACTCAATATATTATTAAAAGAACAACAATGTGAGTTTTATATAATCTCTTACCTTAGGTGTCCTATTTATAAAATAGAGGCATTACCTATTTTATCATAAGAATAAGGGAGTCACTTTTGACTAGGTTAGAAAAAGGTGAAATTCCAAAGTACAATTCACATAGCTCTTTACAGTGTAGTTCTTACTATAGCCTTTAAAACTGGGTATTTTAAACCAAGTTATTAAAAATATTTTCTTTCTGGAATCAATAGAAGCAGTAGTAGACTGTTAGCAAATGTTGAGAATATTTTTACTAACTAAAACAAAAAGTGAGTCCTTGAGTTGTAGTAAGTTCTGTAATTGCACCCCTAGGTCCTTATCTTAAGTTCTATATCAATGTATACTGTTAAAAAAGTTGCTTTAGAAGATATTGTTTGTGGGGCGCCTGGGTGGCTCAGTCAGTTAAGTGTCTGACTTCGGCTCAGGTCATGATCTCACGGTCCGTGGGTTCGAGCCCCGCGTCGGGCTCTGTGCTGACAGCTCAGAGCCTGGAGCCTGTTTCAGATTCGGTGTCTCCCTCTTTCTCTGACCCTCCCCTGTTCATGCTCTGTCTCTGTCTCAAAAATAAATAAATGTTAAAAAAAATTTTTTTCAAAAAGAAGATATTGTTTGTTGTACCAGTAGACATCCATGTATTGTACAGTTAAAATTTGTTAAGAGGCTAGATCTCCATTAAATGTCCTTACCAGAATAAAATTTTAAAAAGAGAAAAAAAGACCCTGTTATATGAGTTAGCTGATTTTAAATAGTTCACTCAACTCTAAGTTTTGGATGTGCATGTAAGGATATTGATATCCAAGGATTATCTATGCTGTGGTAGCATTTAATAAACATTGAAATGGAACACAATTTAAGTCCTGTCCCATACATCCAGGCACATACCTGGACCACCTGAGCACAATTTATCTTAGAAATGTAATATAGTTTGGTGTGGACCTCTTCATGGAAATTTTATTAGTGAAAGTGTTTAAAGATCTCACCTGAAGTGTCTTTCAACCATAGCTTTTGGCTCTACAGCCAATTCTTGATTGTGATTGAAGGAAATGCTTTAAAAATAGCAGTGACAGGGTTTTACAGGAAATTTTACTGTTGAAATGACATGTTGCTGTCCATGAAAGACTGGAAATGGAGATTTTGAACCTGTTGGTTTTTAGATTTGATTTAAACACTTAAAAACAAGTTCTGGCCATATTCATTCAGTTGAAATTGGAAAAAATGTGTTGTATTAAAAAAAAAACATGGTCTTTAGAATTAATCAGGTTAAAATTTTAGGTCTTTATAGTTGTGATGTAACCTTTTCAATCCTCAGTTTGTTTGTTTTTTTTTAACTTTTTTTTTCTTTTTTTAATTTATTTTTGGGAGAGACAGAGAGACAGAGCATGAGCAGGGGAGGAGCAGAGAGAAAGGGAGACACAGATTTCAAAGCAGGCTCCAGGCTCTGAGCTATAAGCACAGAGCCCAACGTGGGGCTTGAACCTGCAGACCGCGAGATCATGACCTGGGCTGAAGTCAGGTGCTTAACCAACTGAGCCACCCAGGCACCCCAATCCTCAGTTTCTTTATATGCAAAATGGAGACATTGCCATTTCATCATGTGAGGATTAAACAAGATTATGTGTATTGGTTTCTGGGGCTGACATAATAAAGTGTCCCAAACTGGGTGGCTTAAATAATAGAAATTTAATTGTCTCATGGTTCTGGAGGCTAGAAATTCAGTGTTAAGTTGTGGGCAAGGGTTGTTTTTTTCCTGAGGGTTGTCATATTTGTTCCAGGCCTCTCCTTAATGTCTAGTTACCTCAAGAGTTCCTTGGTTGGTGGAAGGATTTTTCCCTCTGTGTGTGTCTTCCCTCTGTGTGTGTCTGTCTCTGTTTCCAAATTTTTCCTTTTCATAAGGACACAGTTATTTTGGATTAAGAATCACCCTAACTGACCTCATCTTGATTATCTGCAAAGACTCTATTTCCAAATGAGGTCTTGTGGGGTATTGTGGGGCATACTTTTGGGTAAGCACAGTTCACTTCAGTAGTGTATATAAAAAGACTTAGAACCATTGTATTTTTTCCAACTGTACATATAGAGATATTAGGAAAAGCCATTCTGGAATGTGCCTGTCCTGCCTAAGTTCAGATGATATTTCTTCACTCTAGTCTTCCTTGATATTCTCCAAGTGTCTTGGCATCAGGAATTCATCCTTATGTCTCTTTAAAAAAAAATTTTTTTTTAATGTTTATTTTTGAGAGAGAGGGAGACACAGAATCCAAAGCAGGCTCCAGGCTCTGAGCTGTCGGCACAGAGCCTGACATGGGGCTCAAACCCACAAACTGTGAGATCATGACCTGAGCTAATGTCAGACACTTAACCGACTGAGCCACCCAGGCGCCCCCCCCCCCCCCCCATCCTTGTGTCTCTTGTTCAGCTTTCTATTGTGGTTGTTAAGTAAGTTTGTATGCAGATAAATTACGGGTTTAACATTGGTTATTTGGAAGTTTTACTTTTCCAAGGTGAAATCTTTAAGCTCTTCTGAAGAGAAGGGTCATATTTTTCCTTATTATTTTCTCTGCTTCATGAATGCAGGCCTCTCTTTGGTCTGGAATCCTTGCCTGTGTCTAATTTTTTATGCGTTAAAGTTAGTTGGATTTGGTTGTTATTGTCTGTGAATAATAATATAATATTAACAATATGCATTTATATCGACATTATTTTCCACTGTGTTTGCACACATTGTTTTATTTGGTTCTCATGGTTAATCAGTTAAGATAGCATTAGAAAGAGGCTGGCTCAGTCAGTAGAGCATGTGACTTGATCTCAGCATTGTGAGTTTGAGCCCCATGTTGGAAGTAGAGATTACTTAAAAATAAAATCTTAAAAAAAAAAAAAAAAAGAGCATGGGGGAAAATGAATGCTTCAAGTTTGTGACAATCTTTATCCATGATACCAATAATTTAATGAGACTTTTTTTTTTTTTTTTTTGAGATAGCACCTGCACACAAGTGAGGAAGGGGCAGACAGGCAGGGAGGGAGAATCTTAAGTAGGCTCCTTGCTCAGAGTGAGCCCAACTCTGGGCTCGATCTCACAACTGTGAGATCATGACTTGAGCCAAATGCAAGAGTTGGATGCTTAATTGACTAAGCCACCCAGGTGCCCCAGTGGAACAATTTTTTGTGTTTCTCACTGATTTTGTTATTTTTTAAAATCATCATTATAGTTTCAGTGTGGTTTCTGAATGGTTACATTGTATGTGTGAGTGTGTGTTACATCTTCATTATTCCATAACTTCATCTGCACTTTGCATATTTCATTGAGTTGTCAGCATATTTCACTTAACAGGTCTCTTGTTGGACGTTAACTTTTTGTTGTCATAAATAGCTACTTGAGGGGCGCCTGGGTGGCGCAGTCGGTTAAGCGTCCGACTTCAGCCAGGTCACGATCTCGCGGTCCGTGAGTTCGAGCCCCGCGTCAGGCTCTGGGCTGATGGCTCAGAGCCTGGAGCCTGTTTCCGATTCTGTGTCTCCCTCTCTCTCTGCCCCTCCCCCATTCATGCTCTGTCTCTCTCTGTCCCAAATAAATAAATAAACATTGAAAAAAAAATAGCTACTTGAAGTATTTTTCTACAGTTCATTTACTTTTTGAGTTTTTCCTTTGGGTTACAATATTAGGAATAGAATTGTTTTCGTTTTGATAGTTCATGGTAGAGCAGGTGTTTCTTGATTCTATAGCTTAGGAAACAGGTTGAATTAAGTGACTTAAGATAACATAATTTGTAATAGAGTCAGAAGACAGAACTCATTATTACTTTGTCTGGTTATGTGATTCAGCTTCTGGCTTTACCCAATACCACTTATGTTATGTTCCTTCCTTGCTATTAAAAGTATATTTTTGGGATGCCTGGGTGGCTCAGTCATTTGAGTGTCCAAATCTTGAATTTGGCTCAGTTCATGATCTCAGGGTTCCTGGGATCGGGCCCTGCACTAGGCTCTGCACTAACAGTACAGAGCCTTCTTCAGACTCTCTCTCTGCCTTTCCTCTACTCACATATTCTTTCTCTCTTCCTCAAAAATAAACATTAAAAAAATGTTTTTTAAAAAATTGCTTGTTGAGATACGGTTGACATTTGGAGGCATGTGTTTTATGGCTATACTTCTGATAATATCACTTTTTTGAAGTAACATGAGGAAGACTGAACCAATATCATGTCATAGATTGATTATGGCTTAGTTTATCATAAAGCATATAATAGTCATAGGGTTTTATTGTTACTGGATGATAAGGCAATGGTTGAGAGTTTGGGCTGTGGCATTGGACTACCCAGATTTGAATCCTGGCTCTGCCACTTGCTAAATAGCATATGACCATAGGCATGTAGTAAAATAAGAGTAGTAATACAGTATTTACCTTAAGAGAATTAAAAAATGTGTGTCTAGCACATAGCAAACAAGTAAATGTTAGCTACTATTTTTAAAGTGATTTAGGACTTGAATAAATCAGCCAATATAATATTTAGCAATGATTGCCAAATAAATGATCATAAATTATATGGGAACCTACTCAAATTGTAGTTTTTAGTACAGGCAAATAAAAAATTTGTTTTCCCATCCTGTCTTCCTATCTTGGTTTTAAAGTTTCAAAGTTTGAAAGCCAAGTTTCAAACCTTTTTTTCCTGATAACTTACAAACTAATAACAGGCAAAAATGGCCTTTTTTTTTTTCCTTTCAAAGCATAACGTGTAGTTTCTTATTTCCCAGTAAGTCTATACTTGTAGAATTACAATATTTTCAATAAGGGCATTCCATGGGATTTAACTTCTGTCAAATTATTGTCAAGTTTATTTATTTTCAGAGACAGAGACAGGGTGAGCAGGGAAGGGGGAGAGACAGGGGGAGAGAATTCCAAGTAGGCTCTGCGCTGCCAGCACAGAGCCCAATGGAGGGCTTGAACTCAAGAACCAAGATCATGACCTGAGCCAAAAATCAAGAGTTTGATGCTTAACCCACTGAGCCACCCAGGCAGCCCTGAAAACAGAGTCTTAAAGTTGAATTGGTAACTTACAAGTCATTAGATTGAGCTCAATTCTTTTGATTTCCTTGAGGTGGAGTATTATTCATTTGAATACTCAATTTATTTGAATGATTTCAGTCAGTTCATTTAGCATACTCTTTATTGAATCCTTAATTCATTTTAGGCATTAAGAAGGGAAGATTGAGTCTGGAGGAGGAGCTCACCAAACCTTTTTCAAGACATGGCACTTTCAGAAATTTGTATGTCTCCTTGAAGTAAATGGGAGAGGTTGATCTTTGTCCAAGTACCCTAGGAGCTTCTTTTGGCTACCTAGGAATATCTCAGTGCACTTACAACTCCTTTGGTGTTGTGGGAAGCTCAGTCCTACTGAACACAAAGCTGTCTTCATCTTAAACAAGAGGTCTGCTTATGGTGTGTTAAAGGCACAGGCATGGGTTTAGAGCTTAGATGGAGGATGTTGGATTGCAGACAAATTAGGCATATTATTTTTGGAGAAAAGATGCAGCTAGAGTCTCTACATTAGACAAGTCCAAGAAGCTTGATTTGTATTCTTTTTATTCTACATGAAGGGTGTTCCTTGGAGTTGTGCAATATACCGTTCTGCAGGTCCAAAGTCTGGGTCAGTTGCATTGGCACTGCTAGAGCTTAGCCTGTAGCATTCAGGATTATTTCATTAGAGCCATTATTGTTATGTAATTAATAGGAATGTGTATGTTTGAGAAGGATGTCAAATATAACCTGCAGAAGGGATCATAGTCTACCTGCCTCCCCCCCCCCCCCCCCGCCATTTTATTGAGATATAATTGACATGTATTTGGGACAACATAGTCCCTTGACATTATTTCTAAATTCTTTTTATAATCTTCCCGCTCTCACCTAGTCATGTTGTGATGCAAAGACTAGGGCAAAAACATCTTCTAGGAATGATTCTGTGTCTTTTCTCAGTTTTTAGGTTTTTAGAGTTCAAAATAATTACTTTTTTTCTTTATGAATGTAGGTAGATTACTTACATAAAATAAATATAAGTTAAGAGCTGTATAAAGGGCTGTGTTATGAACAATTAAGACAATTTAGTTCTTTGTAATTGCTGTTAAGCTGGGCGTTTTTATCTAGAATTCTGTGCATTGCTTTCTCAGAAGGCTAATAGTAAAATAGTACACCATTTCAAAGGTTTTGATTCTTACTGATGACCCATGTTTTGTCTGTCTAAAGTGTCAACCCAAGAAAAAGTCTACGCCATTGAAGTATGAAGTTGGAGATCTCATCTGGGCAAAATTCAAGAGACGCCCATGGTGGCCCTGCAGGATTTGTTCTGATCCGTTGATTAACACACATTCAAAAATGAAAGGTAATACTAGTAGTTGATTATATGTTATAAAATACAGTATGGAATAAAAAATTTGTAGCTATCTTTAGTAATACTCCATTTTTACCTTTGAGTATTTTGTGGATGAATTGTTATTAATATATTTTACCTTTTTGAATTTTTTAAAAGTTTTAGTTTATGATTTAAAAATTCAGTTATTCCATTTATAGATGCCAGGAAAATGTTAGGTTTATTACCTAAAGTTCCACATTGTCACTTTGAGAATCTACCTCAGTCTTTAGGCTTGTATCTTTGCTGTTAAGTTTTCAAGCTGAAACAATTATAATGAAGGCTTATGAATTATTTTGAATTTTAAAATCTTGATTTAGAGTATTCCCTTTAATTACTGTACTTTGTTTCTTATTCGCCTTGTTTGAATATCAGATATCTTTTTTTTTTTTTTTTTAATGTTTATTCTTGAGAGAGAGGGGACACAGAATCTGAAGCAGGCTCCAGGCTCTGAGCTTTCAGCACAGAGCCCAGTGTGGCACCTCAAAATCATGAGCCGTGAGATGAAGTCAGATCCTTAACTGACTGAGCCACCCAGGCGCCCCATAAATATCAGTATCTTTAAAATAATGTAAGGTGGGGGCCAAAACTTGATCTTAAGCTGCCTTTTTTCTATTAAGATGTTCTGTGATTTAATTTTAATTTTAATATATGTGTATTTTAGTTTTTGCATAGGTCATATATTCACAATATTTAAAAAATCAACTCCCTCCTTTTCTCTGATCTGCTGTTTCAAAAAGTAACCAGTTTTTAATGTTTCTTTCTATAAATCCAAGTATATATTCTCATCTTTATTCTAACACAAATGTAGCACTTTTTTTTGTTGTTGTTGTTCATGTTCTACAGCTTACTTTTTTTGCTTGTTAGAGGTTTTCCATGTTAGTGCATTGAAGACTGTCTTTTTTAATTTTTTAATTTTTTAAATGTTTATTTTTGAGAGAGAGAGCGAGCGAGCATGCGTGTGAGAGCTAGCATTAGCTGGGGAGGGGCAGAGAGAGGGAGATACAGAATCTAAAAGCAGGCTCCAGACACTGAGCTGTCAGCACAGAGCTCAATGCAGGGCTCAAACTCATGAACCATGAGATCGCATGAACTGTGAGATCATGACATGAGCCAAAGTTGGACACTTAACTAACTGAGCCACCCAGGCGCCCCAGTTTCTCTCTCTCTTTTTTAACAGCTGCATAGTTTTCTACTTTTTGAATATGCTGTACTTTATATAACCATTTTCCTGTTGATGGACGTTTAGGTTGTTTCTGATCTTGTGTTGTAAAGCCTATACATGCATATTTACATACATATGTACATAACATAAATGTGTCTCTGCACACACAACAGTGTAAAGAATAACTTCCACATATGCATGTCTGTCTGTAGGATGATTTACCAAAAGTGGGATTAATTGCAGGATTTGATTTTATATTTTGAATATTGAGGTATACCTAAAGACCTTTATAAGTTTTTTGTTTTATTCATCTGTAAATCTAAAGTCTAAATCTGAAGTCTAAAGACCTACTGTTTTTTGTTTTATTCATCTGAATTTTTTTTAAAAAATTTTTTTTTTCAATGTTTATTTATTTTTGGGATAGAGAGAGACAGAGCATGAACGGGGGAGGGGCAGAGAGAGAGGGAGACACAGAATGGGAAACAGGCTCCAGGCTCTGAGCCATCAGCCCAGAGCCTGATGCGGGGCTCAAACTCACGGACCGCGAGATCGTGACCTGGCTGAAGTCGGACGCTTAACCGACTGCGCCACCCAGGCGCCCCTCATCTGAATTTTTAAAAGTATTTATTTTGAGAGAGAGAGCAGGAGAGGGGCAGAGAGAAACAAAGAATCCCAAGCAGGCTCTACACTGTCAGTGCACAGCCTGACATGGGCTCAAACTCGTGAACTGCGAGATCATGACCCCAGCTGAAATCAAGAGTTGGATCTTTAACCAATTGAGCCCCCCAGGCAGCCCAGCTCAGTATTTTTTAAATATCTTATTCTCTGTGGCTTGTTTGGACATTTAAGTACTACTAGTAGAAAATTATTTTATTCCTTCCCCTCTGCTCTTATTCTATGCACCCTAATTGGGTCCATGCCATTTATTCAACAATTTCTAGCTATATTGTACAGTTAGTGTGCTAGGTATTGTGATCCATTAATGGGCAAAACATCAGTCCTGCTTGCCCTTTTATATAATTAGAGTCCAGTTAAAGAGATAAGATAACAACAAATAATCAGGCAAATAATTACTTAGAAGTGTGTCCAAACTGGTGTACAATTAGTGATATAGCAAAGGTACCTAATTTGGACTTGTGGTGCAGGATATTCAGAGGCAGTTATGTTAGTAAAGTTATCTTTGATCTGAGACTTGAGAGGATGAGTTGGCATTAACTAGGAAAAGAAGGAGATGATTGTTCCAGGCACAGAAAATAATGTGTACTCTGGCTTTGAGTGGTCTTCCACCCATAGAGTGATGGAAGGTGGCACAGTATGAAGCTGGGAAAGTTGATATGAGTCAAATCATGTAGCATCTTTTAGACTTAAAATTTTAAACTTTATTCTTAATTTTTTTTTAATGTTTGTTTATTTTTGAGAGAGAAAGAGACAGAGTGTAATCAGAGAAGGGGCAGAGAGAGGGAGATACAGAATCTGAAACAGGCTCCAGGCTCCAAGTTGTCAGCACAGAGCCTGACACGGGGCTCAAACTCACGAACCGGGAGATCATGACCCGAGCTGAAGTCGGATGCTCAACCGACTAAGCCACTCATGCATTCCTGTACTTTATTCTTAGAACAGTGTGATGCCATTAAAGGGCTATGAGCAGAAGATGATGTGATTTGATATGTGTTTTGTAAACTTTTCTCTGACTGCAGTATAGAAAATGGATTGGAAGAGGTTATAAATAAGTAAGAGCAAATTGCTAAAAGGGTCATTGCAGTAATTATGGTGAGGCGAATATGGTGAATAGAGAATAAAGAACAACTTAGGAGATAAATCTATATGATTTGGTATTGGATGGGTAATGAGGAGTGAGGGAGAATAAAGTCTTGAGGTTTCTGTATCTTTGGATGGCTCCCAAGATTTTATCTTCACCAGTACATCAGTAGTGGTGCCATTTAGTGAGAACACTGAAACATCCATAAGGTGACATCTGCTTGTTGTTGTTAACTGAAGCCATGAACAAGGCATGGATGAGATGGCTTGTGACAAAATGTACAGTGAAAAATAGGGTGGTTTTGCAGAAGCCATTATTTGAGGCCTGTATGTAGCTACTAAGCTTGGAAGAGAGATGGAGGAAAAATCAGAGATGGAAGCAGAAATCCAGGATTATTTGTTATGTGGTATTGGTGACTAGTATGTTTTACAAAGGAAGATGTGATTGATTTGGTTGAACTTTGCCTGGAGAGCAAATAAAATGTCCATTAGGTGTAAGGGGGTAGGAGATCAGTGATGTTTTTGGCGTTATGTTGTGGCTGAAGTTAGATTAGACTGGAAATGGAGACAAAGGTAGAGAAGTGGAGATGCGACAGGTAGAAAGATATATGGGGTCCAGAAGAATTGCTAAAAGTGGGGATGATCATGTTAGTAGTGCTGATGAGAAGAGTCCTGGAGATAGAGGGTATTGACAGGAGTTGTAAGGGATCAAAGACAGGATCATAACAGGATTTCGGGAAAAGGAAGAGGTTGATGGGAGTCATATCACAGTGAGAAATTGGCCTTGGTGGGAGGAGAGGTAGCATCCTTAACACTAGGGGAGGGCAAGGGTGCAGTGACTGGAGGTTTGGTGTAGTATACTTAAGGATTCCTGTCCGGCCTGTTTCTCGTGAGTCGAGAATGTGATCACACCAGAGAGCACGTGCCATTACTGACTGGAAAATACCATGTTTTATTTTTGCACTATAAAAAGGTTAAAACTCTTAAATTCAAGACAGCTTCCTATTGACAAAATGACAAAACATGTTAAAATGGATCTATTTAACCTTACAGCTAGTTATCTCAGGATACGTCTCCTCCCCCACCCCTTTTTTTTTTTGGTAATTTTTACTTTTGTTTTCATTTCCCTATATTTATGGCCAGCTGTAGTCAGCCAAGTTCTGGAATCCTAATTATTACTCTTAGTAGTTAACGCTCCATTTTTCTTTTCTTTTTTTTTTTTTAAATTTTTTTTTTTTTCAACGTTTATTTATTTTTGGGACAGAGAGAGACAGAGCATGAACGGGGGAGGGGCAGAGAGAGAGGGAGACACAGAATCGGAAACAGGCTCCAGGCTCTGAGCCATCAGCCCAGAGCCCGACGCGGGGCTCGAACTCACGGACCGCGAGATTGTGACCTGGCTGAAGTCGGACGTTTAACCGACTGCGCCACCCAGGCGCCCCATTGCTCCATTTTTCTTTGAACATGCTCTTTTTTTATTTTTTATTTTTTGCTTGTCTCCTTCATAACACATCAACTGGTGGAATCACCTGTCTTGCCATTGACGCTGCCTAGTAATAGGACATTTTGGATAGACTGCTGTCAAAGTTACCTGTTTCCCACCACACTGAAACTATGACCAGTATTAATGTCTGACTGTTTTGTAGTGGTATAATTTCCCCTTCCTACCTTTTATTTTGAATATTTCAAACCTATAGACAAATTGAAGAATAGCACAATGAACACCCATATACACTTTACTTGGGCTCAACAGTTACTACTTTGTATCACTTTTTAGTTGATACCAGTGAAAAATTAAAAATTGTACTTCAGTGTTCATATTATTGTGCTCATTCATGTTTATTGTTTTCTTAGCAAAGCCAAATGTTTCAAATGGTATTAGAAAAACCCACATTTTTTTTTTAAAGCTTTTTTATTTATTTTGAGGGAGAGAGCGAGTGAGAGAGAGAATGAGCAGGAGAGGGGCAGAGAGATGGAGAAACAAAATCCTATGCAGGCTCTGCACTGTCAGCTTAGAGCCTGACACAGGGCTCAACTCATGAACCCATGAGATCATGACGTAAGCTGAAATCTGGAGTTGGTCGCTTAACTGACTAAGTCACCCAGGTGCCCCAGAAAACCCAAATTTTTATAAAATCACTTTTAGAAGTCAT
The DNA here is from genome assembly GCF_028749965.1 of Puma concolor. Taxonomy (NCBI): domain Eukaryota; kingdom Metazoa; phylum Chordata; class Mammalia; order Carnivora; family Felidae; genus Puma; species Puma concolor. The sequence continues at coordinate 66,991,771 of NC_141667.1, forward strand.
TGTTTACTTATGTTATATACAGTGCATATGATTAAAAAAGTCAAGTGATTAATTTTGTAAGCCTTGTTTAGAAAACAGTCTGCTCTTTCCATACCCTCTCTTTAAGCTTTAACTGTCAGCTGGATCTTTTGAAAGTTAATTTCTGTATCTCAAAGTTCCTTCTGGATTACTTTTTACTTCTCACTATAGAAGTTGTGGATTAATCATTTTAATCCTTGCTTTGGGCCTTAACCTCTCACCAACCTCCAGCATCCTGCTATCTTACCTGTTATAATTTTGGTTAGGAATTTAGTGTTATCATGTTAACAGTATACACAGCTTAGCCATGTAATGTCCTGTGCTTACTTTGCCCTCACAACCTTTTGATTTTTCTGCAGTTGTGTGTGTGTGTGTGTGTGTGTGTGTGTGTGTGTGTGTGTTGGTGATGGAGAGGGTTCTTAGTCTTTTATATATTTATTATGAATTCATAGTAAAACTCTCCTAGTTTTAATTTTTTCCACGTGATCTGATACATTGGTTGTCATTTTCATCATCTTTTGGAAACCTCACCTAGAGCCTTAGGCTGTTGACCCTTGAACAACAGAGATTTGAAATGTTTGGGTCCTTATGTAATCTTTTACACACAGATGTTTTTCAGTAAATATACTATAGTACTGTAAATTTATTTTGTGTTCCTTATGGATTTTCTCTCTTTTAATGTTTGTTTATTTTGAAGGAGAGAGTGGGGGAGGGGCAGAGACAGAGGGGGAGAGAGAGAATCCTAAGCAGGCTAAGCACTGTCAGCATAGAGTTTAATGTGGGGCTCCATCCCATGAACTGTGAGATCATGACCTGAGCCAAAACCAAGAGCCGATGCTTAACTGACTGAGCCACTCAGGTGCCCGATGATCTCTACTTTTTCTTTTTTTAAAATGTTTATTCATTTTCGAGAGAGAGAGCGTGAGAGAGAGCTCCCCCATTTGTGAGGGAGGAGCAGAGAGAGAGAGACAGACAGACAGACAGAATCCCAGCTGTCATCACAGAGCCCGACATGGGGCTTGAACTCACAGACCACGAGATCATGATTTGAGCCGAAGTCAAATGGTCAACTGAGCCACTCAGGGGCCCCTGATCTCTGCTTTTTTAAAAAGTGAATGTTTATGGTATTGCAATTCTCATGTTCTTTTACCATAATCTGTTTGTATATCTCTTAACCCACCAGGCCCTGAGTTTTCTTTTTTTGTCTTCTTTACAGTTCTGGCACATTATAATGTGTTGTTTGAATTTACTTGTTTATATGGGAGAATTATTTACTTCTCAGTTGACTTTCTGAACTTATATATAGGTACATATATGTCTTACCAATTTTTAAAAATATTTTTTAATATTTATTTATTTTTGAAAGAGAGAGAGAGAGAGAGACACAGAGCATGAGCAGGGGAGGAGCAGAGAGAGAGGGATACACAGAATCCGAAGCAGGCTCCAGGCTCTGAGCTGTCAGCACAGAGCCCATTGCAGGTCTCCAACTCATTAACTGCGAGGTTGTGACCTGAGCGAAAGTCAGATGCTTAACCGACTGAGCCACCCAGGCACCTAGTATCTTACCAGTTTTTTATTTTATTTTTTTATTTTATGTTATTTTCCGTTATTTTTAAAAATGTTTATTTATTTTTGAGAGAGAGCGCGCGAGTGAGCACGAGTGGGGAAAGGGCAGAGAGAGAGACAGAATCCAAAGCAGGCTCCAGGCTCTAGGCTCTGAGCTGCCAGCAGAGCCCCAAGCAGGGCTTGAACTCACAGACAACGAGATCTTAACCTGAGCCAAAGTCGGATGTTCAACCAACTAAGCCACCCAGGTGCCCCTCTTACCAGGTTTTTAAAAATGTTGTTTTAGAGAGGGAGCGAGAGAGAGAGAGAGCGAGAGAGAGAGCGCGAGCACGTGAGAGAGCACAAGTGGGGGAGGGGCAGAGAGGGGGAAACAATCTGAAGCAGGCCCCAGGCTCTGAGCTGTCGGCACAGAGCCCGATGTGGGGCTCGAACCCATGAACTCATGAATGTGGGGCTGAGTTTAACCAGCTGAGCCACCCAGGCACCCCTATATCTTACCAATTTTAATCCCCCTTTATAGGTGGTTTCTATTCAAAGGATTTAATTTAAGTAGGTAGAGACTATAAGGAGTTTAACCTTTTTCATAGAATTGTTTTTGAAATGGACTAAAAAACAAAATTTTACCATGTAATTTTTTAATTAAGCTATATTTTTATAGAAACGCAGGCATTGCAACTAAAGTTTATGAGAGCTCATAGGTACTCTTCATTCTTTGGTTATGTAGCTTTGAAATTAGCATTTATAAAAAAGTTGCCATTGAAATTTACTTGACATTTTGGCTCTTCCAGTTACTATGGAGACCTTAGTTTTGTTCTAAAGTTCAGTTTATAAATTTTCCTCTCCCTTTCTTTCTTCTTTCCTTTTTCCTTTTATTCTCTTTTTGTTTTTCCTTTCTTCTCTTCTTGCTCCTTCTCCCTGTTTGTTCTTTTTCCTTCCTTCCTTCCTTCTTCCCTCCCTCCCTCCCTCCCTCCCTCCCTCCCCTATTCTGAAGGAAGTAGGCTTTTCCTTATTTTTTATTGAAAGAGAGGTTTGTATTTTTTGTGTTTTAAGAAATGGTTAAGGGAATTAGTTGTGAGTTCTTGTATAAATGAATTTGTATATTAGATGATTTCCTTTTCTAAAAAGAGACAAATCATTACACCTTGTATAGTCCTGGTATATTTCTTTTGTGAGATTTTTTTACTGCTATGAAAAATGCCAAAATGCTAAGTATGGATGGAAGATACATATACTAGGTAAATTTGCTTATAATCTTTTCTGAACAAGATCTGTATTTTTGTTGTTGTTAATTGTATGCTTAGAATTTTGGACAACTAAGAAACTAGAATAAACTAGAAACTAGAATAACTGGATATATTTTTATTTTTATTGCTCTTGGGCTTTTTTTTTTTTTTAATTTCAGTATTTTGAAGTATCAAGTTCTGCTTTCTCTGTAAAGCCAGTGTTTCACTCTGAATTTGCCTTCTCTGAAGTTATTTACTTACTGTGTCTATAAAATGGGGATTGTACTACTTATTTCTTAGAGTTGGTTGTTGTGAGGACTAAGACTCTGTGCAAAGTACCTAGTGTAAATGAGTGCCTGGTCAAGAGTACCCATTCCATAAATGTTAGCATATCATATGTGGCATAGTGTTGAAGAATTTTTTTTTCCCCTCCATTATATTTTAGCAAAGTGTTTTAAAGTTTGTTTGGTGGTTAGTTCTTACTAATTATTTTATTTCTGGTGCTGAGTCTTATTAAAGGCCCTTTGTATTTTCTGCTAACAAGGGTATAAGACTTTTATAGATTGTTGGTAGTGGGAACTTGGTTCCTATATTAATTTGTTCTATGATTAACAACTAATCGATCTCTCACAGGTTTGGAATATATAGTATATCAGCTGACCAAACTATTGAAGTTTCAGAAACTCTTGGGCATTTTCTTGCCACATGAATTGAAATATTTAAAATTTTCCTTCTTTCTGACCTTAGAGTTGATTGTTCTATAGGTTTTCTAACACTTTTTCTTCTTTTTTTTTTAAATAGAGATTTCTTTGGCAATAATTGCATGGCGCTTCTCTTGATGATGAGCAGTCATCTTTTTAAAGTAATGACACTGGTTCTTATCTTTATCTAGTTTCAAACCGGAGGCCCTATCGACAGTACTACGTGGAGGCTTTTGGGGACCCTTCAGAGAGAGCCTGGGTGGCTGGAAAAGCAATCGTCATGTTTGAAGGCAGACATCAATTTGAAGAGCTACCTGTTCTTAGGAGAAGAGGAAAGCAGAAAGAAAAAGGATATAGGCATAAGGTAAAAAAAAAAAAAAAAAAAAAGCCTCTCAAACTGTCTTTTTTGTGGTGGGCAGGGAGAAGGCAAGGAAGAAGTATTATATTTTGAAATATAAGTTCTTTCCTTTGGTAATCGGATATTTGTGAGAAAATAGCTGAAAGCAATAATTTTTGCAGGCATGAAATAGGGCTAGCCTTCCAAATATTTATACTTGATTTTTTGAGAAAGGATTTCAGATAACTGTTAACCATGTCACTTAGATGTGACAGTATAAAATAACATGACCAGTCTTCTTTGGTCATATCTTTTGTAAGAAGAACATGGTCATTGAGATGAAATACTCTACTTCTCACTCTCTGGATTAATTATTTCTCTTTAAAATGAGAAATGTAAAGCTGCAAACATTTTTCTTTGTTGTCTTGGGTTTATTTGTTTTTGTTTAGTCACCTGGTACTCCTCAGTCCCTATCACCTATTTCATCCATCCCCCAGCTCACCTCCCTTTTGGTAACCATCAGTTTGTTCTCTATAGTTTAAAGAGTCTGTTTCTTTTTGTCTCTCTTTCTCTTTTTACCCCTTTGCTCTTTTGTTTCTTGAATTCCACATGAGTGAAATCTTAGGGGATTTGTCTCTCTGACTGACTTATTTCACTTAGCGTTACACTCTAGCTCCATCCATGGTGTTGCATATGCTGTTTTTTGTTTTTTGTATGTGGTTGTTGACACTTAAGGTTGCATTTTCATAATCAGTTTTCTTTTTTTTTTTAATTTTTTAATGTTTGTTTATTTTCGAGAGAGGGAGAGTGCAAGCAGTGGAGGAGCATAGAGAGAGGGAGACAGAGGAACTGAAGCGGGCACTGTGCTGATGGTAGAGAGCCCACTGTGGGGCTCGAACCCACAAGCCATGAGATCATGACCTTAGCCAAAGTCCGATGCTTAACCGACTTGAGCTACCCAGGGTCCCCCCTCACCCCCCCCCCCCACTCCCCAGTAATATTTTAATAAAGAGCATTGTTTTTTTCCATTTGCTTGATGATTTGTGTTAACGTTGGCTGAATAAAATTTGGTTTATTTCTTTTATTATTCCTTTATTGTCAGTCCTAGAAGGTGAAATAGTTCACTAGGGCTTTCAGGTTTTGGAAAGTTGATTAATTCTTATCACAGTCATGAGAATTAATGAATGTGTACTTGAGTGTAAAATAAACTAGATGGTCAGCTCATTGCTTTATAAGAGGAGGCTACCTATCCAGTGACTTGAATTTTTACATGCTCAGTGAAACACCCCTTTTATAAGTATTAAAGTATAGTTAGCTGATAACTGGAACCTTGCCTAATATCTCTTGTATAAAGCCAAGGAGGTAAGTAAATGTTTGAAAAAATAGGTGTATTGCATGGAGCATCAGTGTCTCCATGTTGTGAGGAATCAAGAAAGGAACATCTGTAATACCCAAGGTTTTTTGTTGTCTCTGGGCTACATGATTAAGCCTAGGAGACTGCTTGGTTATAATTCAGATTTTATGTAACATGTAGAACAATCAGATACATCACCAGAAATAAAAGGGCTTAGTGATAACCAGAAGTTTCAAATTTAGGGTTCCTAGGGTGGATCTGACCTCATTTCACCTTTCTTTGTTTTTCCATGTTCATCTTCTTTAGCCTTTTGCTTTTTCTTTTATATAACTGAGCAAGTGCTTGACCTTCATAAGTCAGGAAGAAAATAAATCCTTATTTTAAAGTGTGGAGGGGTAGGTAGGAAGAGTCTGATTATTCCTTGATTTAGTAATGTCATGTGCATGAGTAATGCAATCCTGGTTAATGATACACTCTTTTATTCTTTATTTTATGGGAGAGTGGAGGGTGTATAGGATTAATCTTTCCTCTAACGATAGATCTTAATGGTAGAAGTAGTTTTGAGGAGTCCCCCCCATTTGTTAGGCTTTTGGTGAGCAATGGGTGCTAACCACCTGGCTAGTACCATAAAAGTGTCTTGATTCACCTGGGTGGCTCAGTCGGTTAAGCATCCGACTCTTGATTTGGGGTCAGATATGATCCCACTGTTAGTGGGTTTGAGCCCTGCATTGGGCTCTGCACTGGCAGCGCAGACCCTGCTTGTGATTCTCTCTCTCTCCCTCTCTTTGCGCTTCCCCTGCTTGCTTTCTCTCTCGAAATACATAAATGAATATTAAAAATTTTTTTTTCAAAAAGTGCCTTGAAGAAATTATAAGGCTTGAAAAAGCTTATTTGAGAGGTCTTCACTGATAATCTCCCTGTTCCCTTTCACATTTTTTTTGATAAGTTACAATCTTTTTCTCCTTTAAATTTAAGGTTCCTCAGAAAATTTTGAGTAAATGGGAAGCCAGTGTTGGTCTTGCTGAACAGTATGATGTTCCCAAAGGGTCGAAGAACCGAAGATGTGTCACCAGTTCAATCAAGTTGGACAGTGAGGAGGACATGCCATTTGAGGACTGTACAAATGATCCTGAATCAGAACATGACCTGTTACTTAATGGCTGCTTGAAATCTCTGGCTTTTGACTCAGAACATTCTGCAGATGAGAAGGAAAAGCCTTGTGCTAAGTCTCGAGCCAGAAAGAGTTCTGATAATCCAAAAAGGACTAGTATGAAAAAGGGCCACATACAATTTGAAGCACATAAGGAAGAACGAAGGGGAAAGATTCCAGAGAACCTTGGCCTAAACTTTATTTCTGGGGATGTATCTGATAAGCAGGCCTCTAATGAACTTTCCAGGATAGCAAACAGCCTCACAGGGTCCAGCACTGCCCCAGGAAATTTCCTGTTTTCTTCTTGTGCAAAAAACACTGCAAAGAAAGAATTTGAGACTTCAAATTGTGACTCTTTACTGGGCTTGTCTGAGGGTGCCTTGATCTCTAAACATTCTGGGGAAAAGAAAAAACTCCAAAGAGGTTTGGTGTGTAGTTCGAAAGTACAGCTCTGTTATATTGGAGCAGGTGATGAAGAAAAGCGCAGTGATTCCATTAGTATCTGTACCACTTCTGATGATGGAAGCAGTGATCTGGATCCCATAGATCATAGTTCAGAATCTGATAACAGTGTCCTTGAAATTACAGATGCTTTTGATAGAACAGAGAACATTTTATCTGTGCAGAAAAATGAAAAGGTAAAGTATACTAGGTATCCTGCCACAAACACTAAGGTAAAAGCAAAGCAGAAGTCCCTCATTACTAATTCACATACAGACCACTTAATGGATTGTACTAAGACAGGAGAGCCTGGAACTGAGACATCTCAGGTTAATCTCTCTGATCTTAAAGTGTCTACTCTTATCCGCAAACCCCAATCAGAGTTTAGAAATGATGGTTTCTCTCCAAAATTCAACACACCATCAAGCATTTCCAGTGAGAATTCCCTAATAAAAGGTGGGGCTACAAGTCAAGCTCTGTTACATTCAAAAAGCAAACAGCCCAAGATCCGAAGTATAAAGTGCAAACATAAAGAAAATCCAGTTGTAGTGGAATCTCCAGTTACAAATGAGGAATGCAGTTTGAAATGCTGCTCTTCTGATACTAAAGGCTCTCCTTTGGCCAGCATTTCCAAAAGTGGGAAAGTGGATGGGCTAAAACTACTGAGCAACATGCATGAGAAAACCAGGGATTCAAATGACATAGAAACAGCAGTGGTGAAACACGTTCTGTCAGAGTTGAAGGAACTCTCTTATAGATCCTTAAGTGAAGATGTCAGTGACTCTGGAACATCAAAGCCATCAAAACCATTACTGTTTTCTCCTGCCTCTGGTCAGAATCATATACCTATTGAACCAGACTACAAATTCAGTACATTATTAATGATGTTGAAAGATATGCATGATAGTAAGACCAAGGAGCAACGCTTAATGACTGCTCAAAACTTGGTTTCCTATCGGAGTCCTGGTCTTGGGGACTGTTCTACCAGTAGTCCTGTAGCTGCTTCTAAGGCCTTGGTTTCAGGAAGCTCCACTCACAATTCAGAAAAAAATGGAGATGGCACTCAGAACCCAGTCCGTCCTAGCCCTAGTGGGGGTGACTCTGCACTGTCTGGGGATTTGTCTGTATCTGTCCCCAGCTTAGTGTCTGACAGAAGAGACCTCCCTGCTTCTGGTAAAAGTCGTTCAAACTGTGTTACTAGGCGCAACTGTGGGCGATCAAAACCTTCATCTAAATTGCGAGATAGTTTTTCATCCCAGATGGGAAAGAACACATTAAACCGTAAAGCCTTAAAGACAGAGCGCAAAAGAAAACTGAACCGACTTCCAGCTGTGACTCTTGAGACTGCACTGCAGGGAGACAGACCAAGTGGGGGTTCAGAGAATGGCTGCTCAAGAGGTGGACTAGAAGACCCTGGTAAAGAAGAACCCCTTCAGTTAATGGGTCATTTAACAAGTGAAGACAGTGCCCATTTTTCCAGTGTTAATTTTGATGACAAAGTCAACCAGTCTAACCCTGATAAAATTCCTGAAAAAGGCCCCTCTTTTGAAAACAGAAAAGGCCCAGAGTTGGATACTGAAGTGAACAGTGAGAATGATGAACCCAATGGTGTAAATCAAGCGGTGCCTAAAAAGCGGTGGCAGCGTTTAAACCAAAGGCGCACTAAACCTCGTAAGCGCACTAACAGATTTAGGGAGAAAGAAAACTCTGAGGGTGCCTTTGGGGTTTTGCTTCCAGCTGACCCGGTAAAGAAGGGGGATGAGTTCCCAGAGCATAGACCCCCTACTTCGACAAACATACTAGAAGATGCCCTGGCAGATCCAAATCATGCTAGCTGCTTAGATTCAGTTCGGCCACGGTTGAATGTTTGTGATAAATCCAGTGCCAGCATTGAGGAAATGGAAAAAGAGCCAGGAATTCCCAGTTTGACTCCCCAGCCTGAGCTCCCTGAACCAGGTAAGGATTCATGAGTATGATAAAGGGCTAGAGGAAGTGGTGGTAATGTTACCCTCCTGAAGGTGGTTTGTTTTGATGAAAGGAGGAAGGGTAGATTGGGAAGAAAAACTTATCATGTGAAGTGAAGGGACGGCTTTTTGTAGAAGGTCCTGAATTTTTACAACCAGGTTTCCATATACTTTCAGAAATTATGTATTAACCTTAGCTCTTTTTTTTTCTTTCTTTACTTTTGCTTTTAGACTAAAGAAATGTCTTTAAAAAAGTATTTCCTGTCTTTTTAAATCTATGAACTTTTGGAGACTCAGTCTGGCATTTTAGGTAATTGAGAGGCTCTGAGCCTAAAATTTAAACATAGTTGTTAGTTTAGAGAAAGTGAATACATTTTATTGAATGATAGGCTTTCTTTACTACAATTTAAGGAAGGTCTACTACATATTATGTAGACAGAAGGGGACATGTGCTTTTAGGAAAAAGAAAGTATTCTGTAGTACTTACTCGAAGGCCTTAAGATGTCTTAACTTCCCTTCTGCAATGAGATTTGAGAACAACAAGAAAACTGAAGTACTAGGGTATCTTAACCTTAGCAGAAGAAAAATGGTCTTTTAAAATATTAATATGCAATATTATACACTATAGTTATTGAAGATAACACTGACTATCCTTAAACATAAAATTCTCAAAGTTGTTTTATCATAGTAGATTCTGTTTTCTGACAGTTTTATTGAGATATAATTCACATACCTTGAGATATCCCATCATTTTAAAGTTTACTTCAGGGGTTTTTAGTATATTCACAGACTTGTGCAGTTGTCAATACAATCAGTTTTGGAATATTTGTATCACCCAGAAGTAAATACTGTACCCTTTATTAATTTCCTTTCATTTCTCCCCAATCTGTAGATTTGCCTGTTCTGTACATTTCTTTTTTTTTTTTTTTAACTTTGATGCTGACTGTTATTTTTTTATTTTTATTTTTGTAATATAATTTATTGTCAAGTTAGCTAATACACAGTGTATAAATTGTGCTCTTGGTTTTGGGAGTACATTCCTGTGATTCATCGTTTACGTACAACACCCAGTTCTCATCTCAGCAAGTGCCCTCTTCAATGCCCATCACCCATTTTCCCCTCTCCCCTGTCCCCTCATCAACCCTCAATTTGTTCTCTGTATTTAAGAGTCTCATGGGTTTGCCTCCCTCTCTGTTTGAAACTATTTTTCCCCCTTCCCTTCGGTCTACTGTTAAGTTCCACATATGAGTGAAAACATATGATACCTGTCTTTCTCTGACTGATTTCATTTTTTTTTTTTTAATTTTTTTTTTCCACGTTTTTATTTATTTTTGGGACAGAGAGAGACAGAGCATGAACGGGGGAGGGGCAGAGAGAGAGGGAGACACAGAATCGGAAACCGGCTCCAGGCTCTGAGCCATCAGCCCAGAGCCCGACACGGGGCTCGAACTCACGGACCGCGAGATCGTGACCTGGCTGAAGTCGGACGCTTAACCGACTGCGCCACCCAGGCGCCCCTGACTGATTTCATTTTACATAATACTCTCCAGTTCCATCCATGTTGTTGCAAATGGCAGGATTTCATTCTTTCTCATTGTCAAATAGTATTCCATTGTATGTATAAACCACATCTTCTTTATCCATTCATCAGTTGATGGACATTTGGGCTCTTTCCATGATTTGGCTATTGTTGAAAGTGCTGGTATAAAATTGGGGTACAAGTATCCCTATGAATCAGCACTCCTGTGTCCTTTGGATAAATTCCTAGTAGTGCTATTGCTGGGTCGTAGGGTAGTTCTATTTTTAATTTTTGAGGAAACTCCACACTGTTTTCCAGAGCAGCTGCACCAGTTTGCATTCCCACCAACAGTGCAAGAGGGTTCCCCTTTCTCTACATCCTCGCTAACATCTGTTGTTTCCTGAATTGTTCATTTTAGCCACTCTACCAGTGTGAGGTGGTATCTCAGTGTGGTTTTGATTTGTATTTCTCTGATGGTGAGCAATGTTGAACTTCTTTTCATGTGTCTGTTAGCCATCTGGATGTCTTCTTTGGAAAAGTGTCTGTTCATGTCTTCAGCCCATTTCTTCACTGAATTATTTGTTTTTCAGGTGCTGAGTTTGATAAGTTCTTTATAGATTTTGGATGCTAACCCTTTATCTGATATGTCATTTGCAAATATCTTCTCCCATTCCGTCAGTTGCCTTTTAGTTTTCTTGATTGTTTCCTTTGCAGAAGCTTTTTATCTTGATGAGGTCCCAGTAATTCTTTTTGCTTTTATTTCCCTTGCCATCAGAGACGTGTTGAGTAGGAAGTTCCTGTGACTGAGGTCAAAGAGGTTGTTGCCTGTTTTCTCCTCTAGGGTTTTGATGGTTTCCTGTCTCACATTTAGGTCTTTCATCCATTTTAAGTTTATTTTTGTGTATGCTTTAAGAAAGTGGTCCAGTTTCATTCTTCTGCATGTTGCTGTCCAGTTCTCCCAGCACCATTTGCTAAAGAGACTGTCTTTTTTCCACTGGATACTCTTTCCTGCTTTGTCATTAGTTGGCCATACATTTGTGGGTCCAATTCTGGGTTCTCTATTCTATTCCATTGGTATATATGTGTTTGGTTTTGTGCCAATACCATACTTTCTTGATGATTACAGCTTTGTAGTAGAGGCTAAAGTCCAGGATTGTGATGCCTCCTGCTTTGATTTTCTTTTTCAACATTACTTTGTCTTCTCAGGGTCTTTTGTGGTTCCATATAAATTTTAGGATTGTTTGTTCTAGCTTTGAGAAGAATGCCGGTGCAATTTTGTTTGGAATTGCATTGAATGTGTAGATTGCGTTGGGTAGTATTGAGATTTTAACAATATTTGTTCTTCCAATCCATGAACCATGGAATGTTTTTCTATTTCTTTGTGTCTTTTTCAATTTCTTTCATAAGTTTTCTATAGTTTTCAGCATACAGATTTTTTATCTTTGGTTAGGTTTATTCCTAGGTATTTTATGGTTTTGGTGCAATTGTAAATGGGATCGGTTTCTTGATTTCTCTTTCTTTTGCTTGATTGTTGGTGTATAGTAATGCAACCAATTTCTGTACAGTGATTTTTGTATCCTGTGACTTTGCTGAATTCATGTGTCAGTTCTAGCAGCTTTTTGGTGGAGTCTTTCGGGTTTTCCATGTAGAGTATCCTGTCATCTGCAAAAAGTGAAAGTTAGACTTCTTCTTTGCCAATTTGGATGCCCTATTTCATTTTGTTGTCTGATTGCTAAGTCTAGGACTTCCAACACTATGTTAAACAACAGTGGTGAGAGTGGACATCCTGTCGTGTTCCTGACCTCAGGGGCAAAGCTCTCAGTTTCTCCCCGTTGAGGATGAGATTAGCTGTGGGCTTTTCATACATGGCTTTTATGATGTTAAGGTATGTTCCTTCTATCCTGACTTCTTGAAGGTTTTTATTAAGAAAGGATGCTGTATTTTGTCAAATGGCTTTTTCTGCATATATTGACAGGATCATATGGTTCTTATCGTTTCTTCTATTAATGTGATGTATCACATTGATTGACTTGCAAATATTGAAACAGCTCTGCAGCCCAGGAATGAATCCCACTTAATCATGGTGAATAATTCTTTTAATATACTGTTGAATTTGGTCTGCTAATATCTTGTTGAGAATTTTTGCATCCATGTTTGTCAGGGATATTGGCCTGCAATTCTCCTTTTTAGTGGGGGTCTCTGCTTTGGGAATCAAGGTAATGCTAGCTCCATAGAATGACTCCGGAAGTGTTCCTTCCAGTTCTGTTTTTTGGAACAGCTTGAGAAGGATAGGTATTAACTCTGCTTTAAATGTCTGGTAGAAAGGAGCCTGGGTGGCTTAGTCAGTTAAGCGTCCGACTTCGGCTCAGGTCATGGTCTCACAGTCTGTGAGTTCGAGCCCCGCGTTGGGCTCTGTGCTGACAGCTGAGAGCTTGGAGCCTGTTTCAGATTCTGTGTCTCCCTCTCTCTCTGACCCTCCCCCATTCATGCTCTGTCTCTCTCTGTCTCAAAAATAAATAAACGTTAAAAAATTAAAAAAAAAAAAAAATGTCTGGTAGAATTCCCCTGGGAAGGCATCTGGCCCAGGACTCTTATTTGTTGGGAGATTCTTGATAACTGATTCAATTTCTTCACTGGTTACTGGTCTGTTCAGAGTTTCTGTTTCTTCCTGTTTGAGTTTTGGTAGTATGTGGGTATCTAGGAAGTTGTCCATTTCTTCCAGGTTGTCCAGTTTGTTGGCATATAATTTTTCATAGTATTTTCTAATGATTGTATGTCTGTGGTGTTGGTTGTGATCTCTCCTCTTTTATTCGTGATTTTATTTATTTGGGTCATCTTTTTGAGTAGTCTGACTAGGAGTTTATCAGTTTTGTTTATTTTTTTCAAAAAACCAGCTCTTAGATTCATTGATCTGTTCTACTGTTTGTTTTTTTTGTGTGTGTGTGGTTGTTTTGTTTTTTGATTCTGTATTGTTTATTGTTGCTGTAATCTTTATTATTTCTCTCCTGCTGGCTTTGGGGTTTCTTTGTGTTCTACTTCTATTTCCTTTAGGTGTGCGATTAGGTTTTGTATTTGGGATTTTTCTTGTTTCTTGAGATAGTCCTGGATTGCAATGTATTTTCGCCTTAGGACTGCCTTTGCTGCATCCCAAAGTGTTTGGACTGTTGTGTTTTCATTTTCATTTGCTTCCATATATTTTTAAATTTCTTCTTTAATTGCCTGTTTGACCCTTCATTCTTTAGTAGGGTGTTCTTTAACCTCCATGCATTTGGAGGCTTTCCAAATTTTTTCTTGTGGTTGATTTCAAGTTTCATGGCATTGTGATCTGAAAATATGCATGGTATGATCTTAATTCTTTTATATTTATTGAGGGCTGCTTTGTGACCCAGTATGTGATGTATCTTGGAGAATGTTCCATGTGCACTGGAGAAGAATGTGTATTCTGATGCTTTAGGAAGAAAATACTAAATATATCTGTCAAGTCCATCTGGCCCAGTGTATCATTTAGGGCCATTGTTTCTTTACTGATTTTCTGTCTAGATGATCTGTCCATTGTTGTAAGTGGAGTATTAAAGTCCCCTGCAAGTACCACATTATTACCAATAAGATTGTTTATGTTTGTGATTGTTTTATATATTTGGGTGTTCCTGAATTTTGTGCACAGACATTTATACCTGTGTCTTGGAGAATGTTCCATGTGCACTTGAGAAGAATGTATATTCTGTTTTTGGATGAAAAGTTCTGAATATATCTGTCAAGTTCATCTGATCCAGTTATCATTCAAGGCCCTTGTTTCTTCTGTGCATTTCATGTCAATAGAATCATACAATATGTGGTACTTTGGTGTTTGGTTCTTTTGGTTAAAATGTAGTAATGGGTTATTATTATTGTAAAAAATACATAGATTTAACTTTTGAACAAGTGCCATATATACATTACAGTATTAAGTGTATGCACATTGCTGGGGCGCCTGGGTGGCGCAGTCGGTTGAGCGTCCGACTTCAGCCAGGTCACGATCTCGCGCTCCGTGAGTTCGAGCCCCGCGTCGGCCCCTAGGCTGATGGCTCAGAGCCTGGGGCCTGTTTCTGATTCTGTGTCTCCCTCTCTCTACCCCTCCCCCGTTCATGCTCTGTCTCTCTCTGTTCTAAAAATAAGTAAACGTTGAAAAAAAAAATGTTTTTAAAGTGTATGCACATTGTTGTACAACAGATCTCTAGAACTTTTTCATCTTTCATGTCTGAAGCTATACTCCTTGAACAGCAACTCCCCGTTTTTCCCCTTTTTCCCCCTTTTCCCCCATCCCCTGGCAACCACTATTCTCTTTCTGTTTTTAGGAGTTGGATTACTTTAGATACCTCCTATAAATGGAATCATGTAGTATTTGTCTTTTTGAGATTGGATTATTTCACTTAGCATAATGTCTTCAAGATTCATTCATAATCTAGCACATGACGTGATTCCCATCTTTATTGAGGCTGAATAATAGTTCATTGTATGTACATAACATGTATTTTTTTAATCTATTCATCTATCAGTGGACATTTGAGATTGGACATTTAAGTTCTTCCATAACTTGACTGTCATGAATAAGGCTGCATTGAACATGGATGTACAAATACATATCTCTTTGAGATCACATTTTCAATTCTTTTAAATACATGCCAGAGGGGCGCCTGGGTGGCGCAGTCGGTTAAGCGTCCGACTTCAGCCAGGTCACGATCTCGCGGTCCGTGAGTTCGAGCCCCGCGTTGGGCTCTGGGCTGATGGCTCAGAGCCTGGAGCCTGTTTCTGATTCTGTGTCCCCCTCTCTCTCTGCCCCTCCCCCGTTCATGCTCTGTCTCTCTCTGTCCCAAAAATAAATAAACGTTGAAAAAAAATAATAATAAATAAATAAATACATGCCAGAATTGGAACGGATCATAGAATTCTATTTTTAATATTTTGAGGAAACTATACTGTTTTCCATAGTGGCTGTACCATATTATAATCCTACCAACAGTGCACAATGCACTAGTGTCCCAATTTCCTCACATCCTCAGTACTTGTTACTTATTTTTTAATGGTGGCCATCCTAACAGGGGTAAGTTGATGTCTCCTAGTTTTGATTTGCATCTCCTTGATGATTAGTGATACTGGGCATCTTTTCATATGCTTATTGACTATTTGTATATCTTTGAAGAAATGTCTCTCCAAGTCCATTGCCCATTTTTGAGTTGGGTTGTTCTTTTGTTAACTGATTTGTTTAATCTGGGTGATCACCCCTTATTTGATATATGGTTTGCAAATATTTTCTTTCATTTTGTAGGTTGTATTTCCATTGTGTTAGTTGTTTCCTTTGCTGTGCAGAAAATTGTAGAAAAAAGTTTCATGTAGTCAAATTTGTCTGTTTTTGGTTTTGTTGTCTGTGCTTTTGATGTCCTATCAAAGAAAAAATTGCTCATTTCATTTATGAATTGAATCTGTTTCCTTTTCTTCTGGAGTTTCATAGTTTCAGATCTTAGATTTAGGTTTTTGATATAATTTTGAGTTAATTTTTGTATGTAGTGCATGATAAAGATCCATCTTTTTTGCATGTGAATACCCACTTTTCCCAGCACCATTTATTTATGTATTTATTTAAAAAAATTTTTTTTTTTTAACGTTTATGTACTTTTGAGACAGAGAGAGACAGAGCATGAATGGGGGAAGTCAGAGAGAGAGGGAGATACAGAATCTGAAACAGGTTCCAGGCTCTGAGCTGTCAGCACAGAGCCCGACGCGGGGCTCGAACTCACGAACCGTGAGATCATGACCTGAGCCGCAGTCGGAAGCTTAACCAGCTGAGCCACCCAGGCGCCCCTCCCAGCACCATTTATTGATGAGACTATCCTTTCCTCGTTGTGTAGTCTTAATATACTGGCCAAAAAGAATTTGACCTTACACCTAAGGGTTTATTTCTGTGCTCTCCTTTCTGTTCCAGTCATCTGTATGTCTGTCTTTATAGGAATATCATATTGTAATGTAGCTTTGTAATATATTTAGAAAACAGGATGTGTTTGTTCTTTTCCATAATTGTTGGCTATTATGGGGTCCTTTAAGATTCCATGTGCATTTTCGGATTTTATTTTCTGTTTTTGCAAAAAATGCCTTTGGGGTTTTGGTAGCAATTGCAGTTAGTCTGAAGATCACTCTTGGGTAGTATGAACATTTTGACAATATTAAATCTCCCAGTTCATGAATGTGGGAATCTTTCCATTTGTCTTTAATTTCAGCAGTGTTTGTAATCATCTGTGCATACGTTTTTCATGTCCTTGGTTAAATTTATTCATAAATATTTTATTCTATTTCATGCTATTGTAAATGGGATTGATTTCTTAATTTGCTTTTTGAATTGTTCATTATTAGTGTTTAGAAATGCAAGTGATTTTTGGGGCACCTGGGTGGCGCAGTCGGTTAAGCGTCCGACTTCAGCCAGGTCACGATCTCGCGCTCCGTGAGTTCGAGCCCCGCGTCAGGCTCTGGGCTGATGGCTCGGAGCCTGGAGCCTGTTTCCGATTCTGTGTCTCCCTCTCTCTCTGCCCCTCCCCCGTTCATGCTCTGTCTCTCTCTGTCCCAAAAAAAATAAACGTTGAAAAAAAATAATAATAAAAAAAAAAACTCCAGAACTCTTTAAAAAAAAAAAAAAAAGAAATGCAACTGATTTTAAAAGTTGATTTTTGTATACTGCACCTTTATGCAATTGTTTATTCTTAACTGGTAATTTTTTTTATTTTTTGGTGGAATCTTTAGTATTTTCTTCATGTAAGATCATGTCACCTGTGAACAGAGACCATTTTACTGTTTTCTTACCAATTTGGATGTTTTTTATTTCTAATTCTTGCCTAGTTGCTCTTGTTTGGACTTCAGTATTGTGTTAAGTAGAAGTGGCAAGAGTGGTCATCCTAGCCTTGTTCCTGCTCTTAGAGAAAAAGCTTTCAGTTTCTATGATAGAATATCATGTTATGGTATTTTCATATATGAAATATATGCTATTTTCTCTCTCTCACACACACACACAGCCCCCACACGGATTTACATATGTGACCAGCTAGTTTGTTGAATGTTTTTCTAAGGAACAAGTATTGGGAGGAGTGTCCGACTCGCTCAAGGTCATGAGTTCAAGCCCCATGTTCGGCCTAGAGCTTACTTTAAAAAAAAAAAAAAAGAAAAGGTGTTAGATTTTGTCAAGCTCTTTCTGCCTCAGTTGAGATGGTCATGTGATTTTCATTTTGTTAATGTCTTTATTACTTTCTTTAAAAATATGTTGAACCATCCTTCTATCCCAGGGGTGAATCCCACTTGGTCATGGTGTGTAATCCTTTCAGTGTGCTCTGTTGAATTCAGTTTGCTAGTGTTTGTGAGAATTTTTGCAGCAATGTTCATAAGGAATATTGGTTAAATTTTTCTTTTTTTAATTTTTAAGTATATTTGTCTGGCTTTGGCATTAGAGTAATGCTCACTTCATAAAATGAATTTGGAAATATTCTCTCCTCAGTGTTTTGGAAGAGTTTGAGAAATTTTGGCATTAATTCTTTTTTATTTTTATTTTTATTTTTATTTTTAGTTATTTGAAGAGAGAGCAAGGGACAGGCAGAGAGAAGGGGAGTGGACGGAGGATCCAAAGTGGCCACTGTGCTGACAGCAGAGAGCCCAGTGCAGGGCTCAAACCCATGAACTGCAATATCATGACCTGACCCAAAGTTGGATGCTTAATTGATCCACTCAGGCACCCTGGCGTTAATTCTTTTTTTTTAATTTCTTTTTTTTAAACGTTTATGTTTTGAGAGGGAGAGACAGAGCACGAATGGGGGAGGAGCAGAAAGAGAGGGAGACAAAGAATCTGATGTAGGCTCCAGGCTCTGAGCTGTCGGCACAGAGACTGACTGGGGCTGGAACTCAAGAACTGCAAGATCCTGACCTGAGCCAAAGTCAGACACTCAACCCACTGAGCCACCCAGGCGTGCCCTCCCTCAACGTATTTTTTAAATTATAGTTATTTTTTATGGTCATTTGTCTTTTATTTATTTTTAAATGTTTATTTTTGAGAGAGAGCATGAGCTGGGAATGAGCAGAGAGAGAGGGGATCTGAAGCAGCCACTGTGCTGATAGCAGAGAGTCCAATGTGGGGCTTGAACTCATAAACCGTTAGATGATGATCTGAGCTGGAGTCAGATTCTTACCCAACTGAGCCACCCAGACTCCCTGATATATATGTATATGTATATGTATATGTATATGTATATGTATATGTATATGTATATGTATGTTTTGTTTTTACCATGTCAGTACCACAAAGTCTTGCCCTATTTTTGTAGTAATTATTGTAGTTTTGAAATTGGAAAGTGTGTCCTCCAACTTTGTCAATTTTCAGGATTGTTTGACTTTTCTGGATCTTGTGCATTTCCATTGTAATTCTCAGACCAGCATGTTAATTTCTGCAAAAAAGCCAGCTGGGCCATACAGAGAAAGACAGATACCATATGGTTTCACTCTTATGTGGATCCTGAGAAACTTAAGAGAAACCCATGGGGGAGGGGAACAAAAAAAAAAAAAGGTTAGAGTGGGAGAGAGCCAAAGCATAAGAGACTGTTGAGAACTGAGAACAAACTAAGGGTTGATGGGGGGTGGGAGGGAGGAGAGGGTGGGTGATGGGTACTGAGGAGGGCACCTTTTGGGATGAGCACTGGGTGTTGTATGGAAACCAATTTGACAATAAATTTCATATAAAAAAAAAAAAAAAAAAAGCCAGCTGGGATTTTGATAAGAATTGTGCTGGATTTGTAGATTAGTTTCGGCAGTGTTGCCATTGTTAAGTTTTCTAAACTATGAACCACAGGACAGTTTTCTGTGTCTAATTCTTGTGGTTCTTTTGTTTAATTTATTCTTAAATATTTTATTGTTTTTTTAATTTTATTTTTTGATGCTATTACAAATGAGATATGAAAATGATCATTCTTGGGTCGTTCATTACAAGTATACAGAAATACACTTGATTTTTGTATATTGATTTTGCATGTTGCAACCTTGCTGAACTCATTTTTTCTAATTTATTTTATTTTGAATTCCTTAGGATTTTCTATGCACATGATCATGTCATCAACTAATACACTTTTACTTCATCCTTTCTCATCTGGTTATTTATTTATTTATTTATTTATTTTCCTTTTGACTAATTGCCCTAGCTAGAGCCTCCAGTGCAGTGTTAAGCATAAGTGGAGTGAACAGGCACTTTTGTCTAGTTCCTGATCTTAGGGCAAAGATACTCAATTTTTCACTATTAACTATGATGTTAGCTATGACTTTGATAGATGACCTTTCAAGTTGAGAAAGTTGCCTTTTATTCCTGGTTTGTTAGGTGGTTTTTCTGTGTCTGTTAGGATGATCATTCCTTTTTATGCCCTTTATTCTGTTTAACATGATGTACTAATTGCTTGACTTTTTTTTTTAATAATTTATTTTTCATAATTTACATCAATTGCTTGATTTTCTTATGGGAGCAACAAATCCACAGGAGCACCAGTCACAGCTTCTCAAGGACTTATTTTCCCTCCTGCTCCCCTTCTACTTCTTGCCAAGGTACCTTTCCTTGTGGTCTCCTGGAGGCTGGGACATGGTGTTCTTTTGCTTTACTGTAACTCTGAGGATAGAGTTATTTGGGGCCCTAGTTTATTCTCTCTCAAACTTCTGCCTCGTATGCTTTAGCTGGATCTCAAAGTCTTCAGGACCTAATCCATTTCATTGCTTTATTTCTCTAGTTATTACTTGTAATTTTTGGTTTGTAGTTCATTACAATCTTGTCAGTGCTTTGCTGCTTTTAAAGTAGTTTTAAAAACATTTTGTAGCATTTTTATTTGTTTTCAACAGGAGGTTGGGCTCAATAACCTTATTATTATGAAGGAATGTGTGGACTTTTGCCTTTTTTCCCCCCTTCCTTTATCTCTTTTGCCTCTGAGGTTTCCGAACTAGGAAAGTAGGTGTATGACAAGGGTTAATAATGTGTAGTGAGGAGTGATGTTGCTCTTAGTACTTACTGTAATGTAGTTCTTTAGGAAAAGAACTGTAATTCAGTCTTTTTTTTTTTTTAGTTTATTTATTTTGAGAAAGAGAGCACGAGGTACAATTTATACACCATAAGGTTCATACGTTTTAAGTGCATAAGTAAGTGATTTTTAGTAAATTTATTGAGTTGTGCAACCATCCCCCATAAATCAGTTTTAGAACATTTGTTCTACCCAGTGAGAGTCCTCCATCCCATTTATAGCTAGTTCATTTGTACTCCTAGCCCCAGCAACCACTGATTGTACCCCCAAACCCCCACCATTTGCCTCTTCTGGACGTTTCATATTAATGAGTATGTGATCTTTTGTGTTTTGCTCTTTTCATTTAGCATAATATTTTTGTGGTTATCCATATTGTAGCATGTATCAATATTTTGTTTAAAGTTTATTTATTTTTGAGAGACAGAGCACAAGCAGGGGAGGGGCAGAGAGAAGGAGACACAGAATCTGAAGCAGGCTGCAGGCTCCAAGCTTTCAGCACAGAGCCTGATGCAGGGCTTGAATTCATGAACCACGAGACCGTGACTTGAGCCAAATTTGGACGCTTAACCAACTGAGCCACTCAGGCACCCCTCAATATTTTGGTTTTTATTGCTGAATAGTATTCCAGGGTATAGGTACACCACATTTTATTTATCCACATTTTATTTGTCTTTTCTTCAGTTTGTGAAAATTTGGGGTTGATTTAACTTTATGGATATTTCATTATTTTAGCTGGTATATATACACTCTGTAGTCAAAAAAGACATTGCTAGGCTTGTCCTGTATGAGCAGTGCATCTCCATTCTTTACAACAGGTCCTGGCTCTGTGCTAGGAATTGATATGTAGTTGCCAAGAAACTTAATTATGATCATACTTTGGCTCCTGCTCAGTTTCATATTTGCTCTGTGCCATGTATTGAGATTTGCATGATTTATTCCTCTCTCCATTAGCTTTTGTAATTTTCTGCCTTTTAATATTTACCTTTAGTATCCAGAAGGTCATATTCCTCTTTTACTCTTGATATTCTTTATGTTGGTTTGGCAAGTCATTTCCTTTTGGCCATTTGTAGAAAAGTTGGATATGGTGAGTTATTTCTCCAGGTGCTTTCAGCTCAACTGGTTTTGTGGGATGAGCAATCTAGGTGAGAACATAAGTGGGAGTAGGGGGTTGTGGTGGCAGGTGTAGTTGAGGAGGACAAGAAACAAGCTCAGGAACAGAAGTTCAGGAAGCATCTTAGGTTTTAAGTCATTCAGTTGTGATCAGGCTGTTTTTATTTACAGGATATTAACTCTATTGTACATTTAAGGGGAGGGGGGATTGGTAATCCTTTCCTTAAAAAGGACAGATAGTAAATATTTTAAGCTTGCAAGCCATACTGTCTTGTCACTCTCAACTCTCTAGCACAAAAGCAGTCATAAGTCATTAGTAAATACGTGAGCATGGCTGTATTCTAATAAGACATTATTTATAAAAATAGTCCCATTGGGGGCGCCTGGGTGGCGCAGTCGGTTAAGCGTCCGACTTCAGCCAGGTCACGATCTCGCGCTCCGTGAGTTCGAGCCCTGCGTCAGGCTCTGGGCTGATGGCTCAGAGCCTGGAGCCTGTTTCCGATTCTGTGTCTCCCTCTCTCTCTGCCCCTCCCCCATTCATGCTCTGTCTCTCTTTGTCCCAAAATAAATAAAAAACGTTGAAAAAAAAAAAATTAAAATAGTCCCATTGGTAGTGTGCCAAACCCTAAACCTTTAAAGGATTGTTTTATATAACTTGGTGAAGAGCAATGCATGCACTTGTGCAGGAACCTCTAATAGGTATGTCAGATACAGTGTTCCTCTTAATTTCTAGGTCTTTTGTGTTTTTGCTGATTTTCTTGTGGATCTCAAGGAAATGGAGAGGTAAAGGACTAAAGCTTAATCTGAGAAGTTACTCTGTGAGAGAAGTGAACCCAAAGGTAGAATGGGGGACAGAGGCTTCAGGAGGAAAAGGAAGAAGGATTAGCCCATGCAGCCTTTTAAGACAACAAAAGAGAGAACACAACCTCTGTAGGACTGAGATTTAATTAGTGTGGGGAAGTAGTGATAGATGGGGGCAGGGAGACTGGTTGAGGAATATGATGATGTGACAACATAGGGATAGGTTTTAGTAAAAAGTACCCAATATTTTTGGAGTGTGGACAGATTTTGGTTCGAATCATTGCCTTGCCACTTAAATAATGGACTAACTTGAATGGGCTTAGGCAAGACACTTTCTTCTTCAAGCCTCAGTTGCATTTTTTATAAAATGGGGATGTTATCACCTATCTTGTAGATTGAAGATTAGAAATTCATGAATATGACATGGCTGAACTGTGACTTGGGCATAGTAAATCCCTGTTATTCCTTATCATTTCTTTGGTCTTACTTGTGTTAAAAAATGCTGTTGGTGTTTAAAAAACTTGGATGCTATGTCTAATGGGAATATATTAAAGGCATAATGTATTTGCTTCAGAGCATAAAGTTATTACCCATCAACTATCATAGGTACAGATGTATATATTTATTTAAAGATCTATTTGGCTATTTCTTTGCTCTAAGAGAGATTTTTCAGATATTATTTGAGGGGAACATTTTAAGTAATTGCTTGGCTTTGGGTGGTTTAACTTCTTTTGAAATACTTGCTTGGGAAATACCAATTTGGATCACTTACAGGTTTATGGTCTAAAAATGTTGTTAGGAAAATTGCATTGGTTGAAAGGTTTAACAAGCCCCATAATTATAGTGGGAGCTCTATAGGTATATAAATTTGGTAGTTATTTCAGCTTCTACCATTAACTTTTTATTTTTTGTTAATATTTTATTTTTTTAGAGCAGTTTTGGGGTCACAGCAAAATTGAGGGTAAGACACATAGATTGCCCACTCTGTCCACACACACAACTTTTCCTGTTACCAACATCCCCCACCAGAGTGGTACATTTGTTTCGATTGATGAACGTACATTGACACATTATAATCGCCCAAAGTCCATAGTTTACCTTGGGGTTCATTCTTGGTGGTGTACATTATTTGGGTTTGGACAAATGTGTAATGACATGTTTCCATGATTATGGTATCCTACAGATTATTTTCATTGCCCGAAGTCTGTGCTCTGCTTATCTATCTATCCCTCTTTCTCTGCTAGGCCTCCCTTCCTCACCCTGTAACCACTTTTTTATGGTCTTCATAGTTTTGCCTTTTCCAGAATGTCATATAGTTGAAATCCTATAGTGCGTATGTAGCCTTTTCAGATTGGCTTTTTTCACTTGGTAATATGCACTTAAATATCTTTCATGTCTTTTCATGGCTTGATACTTTAGTGGTGAGTAATATTCTATTGTCTGGACATAACACAGTTTATCTTTCCATTCACCTGCATCTTGGTTGCTTCCAAGTTTTGGTAATTAGGAATAAAGCTGCTTTAAAAATTGATGTGCAGGGGTGCCTGGGTGGCTCAGTCAGTTAAGTGTGAAAACCTGACTTCAGCTCAGGTTATGATTTCACAGTTTGTGGGTTCAAGCCCCGTGTCTGGCTCTGTGCTGACAGCTCAGAGCCTGGAGCCTGCCTCAGATTCTGTGTCTCCTCTCTCTGCCCCTCCTCGATCGCGTCTGTCTCTCTCTTTCTCTCTCTCTCTCTTTCTTTCTCAAAAATAAATAAACATTGAAAAAAAATTTTAATGATGTGCAGGTTTTCAGGTGAATATAAGTTTTCAACTCCTTTTATATTAGATTTAAATAACTAAGTGGTATATTATTATTGTGAAATTACAGTAGTTAGAATTAAAATTATTTTCCATATTTTGTCATAATACAGTTTTATGGCTTGTATCTAAGGAGTAAAAGCCTTTGCCAAGCTGTAATTTGACCTTTTCCTTTTAGTCTCAACTTTTGCATTTCTTTTATTGAATGTCAGTATTGCCACATTCAACTGAGGCAGAAATTGTTCCCTCTGAGGTTGTTGTGTCATGAAATACCTCTTGCTTCTTGAGTACACTGTATCTTACATTCTGTATGCATTAGCTTTTGCTCCAGAAATCTTGTAAAATGATGATAGCATGTTAAGCTGAGACAAAGGTCTATCAGGAAACTATAATAGATTATTGTTTTACCATTAATTCAGAGAAAACTGGTATGATACTTTGAAATTTTGACCATAAAATATGACAGGTTTTTTTTTTTTTGGTACCCCAGACTATGTATTTTTATCTTATTTTCTGCTTTTGACATACATGGCATATACATTTTATGTCATTGAGATAATGGTGTACATATACTTAATTACATATTTTTAAATGATTCTGTTTAGAAATACTCCTGTTTCTAATGTGAAACTCACTACAACTATGATATGAAGTTTATGTAAATTGTTTTTGAAATTCACATGGTAGTACTGATTAGGTAAATATTTCATCTGAATATCCATCCAGTATTCTGCATAATCCAGAGAGATGTTATTAAAAACCTCATTGTATATTTTTTGAATTTGCTTGATTTAGACTATATTTTAATATTAGCTGTATCTGTCACTATGGAATACCAGTTAGTTTCAATTTAATCTTTTCCTTAACTTCAGATGGGCTATGTGTATGTGTATAGAGCAACACAAGTCTCTCCCCTCTCGACTTTTGCATATGAGAAACCATAGCAAATCACTTTTAGCCTTTTGGAGCTTAAGCAGAGTGTTTGAAAAACAAGAGTTTCCCATCTCTGTACCTTTGAGAGTGCAGGGATGGTTGTATGAAACAATGGGTTTTCCTCTAACTTTTTTGGTTAATATGAACTTGTTCCTCTTTTAGCTATGCGGTCAGAGAAGAAGCGTCTTAGGAAGCCAAGCAAGTGGCTTCTGGAATATACAGAAGAATATGATCAGATATTTGCTCCTAAGAAAAAACAAAAGAAGGTGCAGGAACAGGTGCACAAGGTATGTTCCAATATTTCAACAGTCTTTTCATCAATCCTTTTAGGATACTGCAGATTTACCTTCAATATTATATTTTGTCTGCATGGGATAATAAATTTCTTAACTGGGATCTTACTTTTTCAGCTTTTTAGCTCCAGCTTCTGGCACAGTACCTAGAATATGCTAGTTATACAAGAAATGTATAAATGTGTCTATGCACTGTGTATAGTAATATATATATATTTACATATATATATAAATTTTTCCCTTTTCTTTCAAAGATTGTTTAATGATTTAGGGTGAAGTATTTAGTAAAATCATAGAATATAAATTTGTATGGTAGGATCGTAATTTTTTTTTTAGGATCGTAATTTTTTTAAGGAAATGTTGTTGATACCTTATTTGCTTTATTTCTTAATTCAGTTTTTTTTGAAGTTTTATATTTATTCAAGTAATCTCTACACCCAACTTGGGGCTTGAACTCATGACCCTGAGTTCAAGAGTTGCACACTCTTCTGACTATGCCACCCAGGTGCCCCTTAATTCAGTTTTTTTAAGGTGAAGCACTTTATTTTTTTTTTATTGAATTTTTTTAAATGTTTATTTTATTTTCGAGAGATTGAAATAGAGCACGAGTGGGGTAGGGGTAGAGAGAGATTGAGGAAGACACAGAATCTGAAACAGGCTCCAGACTCTGAGCTGTCAGCACAGAGCCCGATGCGGGGCTCGAACTCGGGAATTGCAAGATTATGACCTAGGCTGAAGTCGGATGCTTAACCAGCTTAGTCAACACAGGCGCCCCTAAGCTGAAGTACTTTAAAGTAAATTTAAGACACTTTACTTTCTCCTCCTAAATAATATGCGCCTCTAAAAAATAGAACATTTTCCTTCATAACTGATAAAGCATTACTATATCTCATATGATCAGTTTATCTGATAAGAAATCCATATTTAGCTTTCCTCACTTGTCCTTTAACCTTTATATTTGGTTTATCCATTCCAGGATTACACATTGTATCTGGTTGTTACATTTCTTAAATTTCTTTTAAATCCAGAACAGTTCCCCTGTTTTATGACCCTAAGTAATGAGAGTGAGTACCTTTACAATATCTCCCTTCTAGATTTGTATGATTGCTTCTTCATAGGTGTCACTAATCTATCCTCTTTCTTACTAAGTCGAAAACAATTTGATGGATTCACGTTAAACAATTTTAGCTAGATTAAATTATAGGTGCTATTGTGTCATATATTCCATGACATTAGAAGGTATTTAACATTCAGTTGTCTACAGTCTTGACTGATTTCTTCTAAGTCATATTTTGCTCCCTTTGATCAAGAAGCAGTATGTGTGTGGGGCACCTGGGTGGCTCAGTCAGTTGAGGGTCCAGCTTCGGCCCAGGTCATGATCTCGCAGTTTGTGGGTTGACCCCTGCCTTGGTGCTGACAGCTCAGAGCCTGGAACCCGTTTCTGATTCTGTGTCTCCCTTGCTGCCCTTCCCCAACTCATGTTCTGTTTCTCTCAAAAATAAATAAACATTAAAAAAAAAAAAATCTTTTGTGGGCGGGGAGGATTATCACTATGGCCTTAAAGAATTTTTATAGTTTTACTGTATCTTAATTGCATTTTCCCCTTTTTAAAAAACTATAGTGAAATCCATATAAAATTTAGAATTGTAGACATTTTTAGGTATACGGTTCTCTGTCTTTAAGTACATTCATTCACATTGTTGTGCAACCAGCACCACCATCCATCATCTCTAGACCTTTTTTCATGTTGGCAAACTCAAACTCTGTACCTGTTAAAGAATAACTTCCTACTTTACTCTCTTCTCAGCCCTTGGCAACCACCATTCTATTTTCTGTCTCTATGAATTTTTACCATTCTAGTTACCTCATTATAAGTGGACTCATACAATATTCATTCTTTATGTCTGGCCTATTTCACTTAGTGTAATATCTTCAAGGTTCATTCATGTTGTAGCATGTGTCAGAATTTCATTTTTAAGTGCATTATTCTTTTTAACACTGGAATTACAGCAACTTTGTGGTCTATGGATTCTACTTCTATTTTTTGCCCTTAGGTAAGTTCCCGCTGTGAAGAGGAAAGCCTTTTAGCCCGATGTCGATCTAGTGCTCAGAACAAGCGGGTGGATGAGAATTCTTTGATTTCAACCAAAGAAGAGCCTCCAGTTCTTGAAAGGGAGGCTCCGTTTTTGGAAGGGCCCTTGGCTCAGTCAGAACTTGGAGGTGGACATGCTGAGTTGCCACAGCTGACCTTGTCTGTGCCTGTGGCTCCGGAAGTCTCTCCACGGCCTGCCCTTGAGTCTGAGGAATTGCTAGTTAAAACACCAGGTAAGATGGGGATGGGGTCTCAGTATGTAAGTGGATAGGATTTTAGTATGTTGTGATGAAAAGCTAATAGTGTATCTCTATATAACAAACTACCCACTTTTCTCCTGGAAATCCCAAAAGTGCTGGCTAATTGAATGTAATTCAGTGACCATGAATTGGTGGTACTCTGTCCAGAAGACATTTTAAAAACTACTCTCCTTACTCTACTGTTGATCTTCATGACTGTTGATCAAACACCATGTGAGTGAATACTTAGGATAACAGTGTTTTAGGGAGGGGCACTACACAGTATAATAAACAAATGAAAGTTATGCTTCAGATACTAGCTCTACCAATCCTTGTGTTACTTAGAAAGTTGTTTAACCTCTCAACATGTTTCCTCATATATAAAATGGACATCATAATGTAATTTACCTGACACATAGTAAGCAGCTAATTATAAATTCTCCCTTGAAGTTAACCAATTGCTTTTCACTTTATCATTCTTTATATACATGTCAACCTGGTGGGAGCTGGATCTAAACATATGGTCTTTAATTTACCTTCTGACTTTTGAATATTATAGTCACCCAAGGAAAATTTTGAATGTAACTTTTTTATATTCCCAACAGTAGCTTGTGGTGTTATTCCTTAAAGTAAAAAAAAGTATCCCAATTGTGCTTATTAATTAAGGCAGAATCCCAAATACTTTTTTTTTTTTTTTCCAACGTTTATTTATTTTTGGGACAGAGAGAGACAGAGCATGAACGGGGGAGGGGCAGAGAGAGAGGGAGACACAGAATCGGAAACAGGCTCCAGGCTCTGAGCCATCAGCCCAGAGCCCGACGCGGGGCTCGAACTCACGGACCGCGAGATCGTGACCTGGCTGAAGTCGGACGCTTAACCGACTGTGCCACCCAGGCGCCCCCCAAATACTTTTAAAAGGAGTAATAATGATAGTTACTATCTCATTATTTATGAACCAAACTCTGTTATTAGGCTTTTTTATATAATTCTTAAGAACAGCCCTACAAAGTAAATGTCTCTTTTATTTGTTTAGGAGTAGAATAAAAATTGTAATCTTGGTGCTGTTATGCTTGGAATTCAGGCTCTACTCCACCTTACTTCTCCTTTTGTCCTTACTAACAGTTAATTAATATAAAAGCAGTTTTGCCCTTTTGATTTTTCCTTTAGTCCTTTTATGAGAGATGTATATAAAAACATCTTCACATTAGTTTGTATCTGCATTGAGAACTATTTTCTTGTTTTATGTTAACTAATATTTTAGAATAAATAAATTCTTATCCTGTCCCTACCCAGAAGATGAGGAGGAAAACATAAAAAATACGGTGATTCATTTTTCTGTGGCATATAGATTTTTTTTTTAAAAATTAGCATGTGATCAGTTTCTAAATCATCTAATGAAAAGATATATGCATTTCAGGAAATTATGAAAGTAAACGTCAGAGAAAACCCACTAAGAAACTTCTTGAATCCAATGATTTAGACCCTGGATTTATGCCTAAGAAAGGGGATCTTGGTTTTTCTAAAAAGGTATGTTATTTTTGTCAATTCTAAAATATGATTAAACCATATGGAAATATGTGATTTTAAAAACAGAGCTTTTAGTAATACTTAGCAACATTGATGCACACTTAACATAGAAATTACAGAATGTTACAGTATATACATTTGGTCTAAGATTCTATATTGAGAGACTGTTCTCCATATGTGTGGACATGTGTATCAGTTGTTTTTAGATTTTCTTTTCAAATGAAAATGAAAAAAGGTTATAAGATTGAGTAAAATTTGTGTTTGTTGTCATTTCTTTTCCAGGCTCAAATCTCTTAACCTGATTTCTACCTCACTTCTGTCTGTATACGCCGCTAACCTACTCTTATCCCACTGCCCTATTTTCATACCAGCTAAGAAAAGACTCAGCTCAGTTATAAACCAAATAGAAATATTTGAACTTAAGTTTTTGAGTTTGCAGACTTGGTTTTCATTAGCCAAGAAGGCATCATTAAATAGTAGATGGAGATAGAAAATTGTTTTCTAATTCTATAATGATGATAGCTGGATATTAATTTTTAAGAAACTTCCTGTTGCCCATATGTATGAGGAGTAATTCAGGGTTTTAGAAATTAAGTTGTTAGGATACACAGATTTCCTTTTTTTTTTTTTTTTTTTTTAATTAAAAAAAGGTTTTTTTTTAAATTAAAAAAAAGTTTTTTTTTTAATGTTTATTTATTTTTGAGAGAGCCAGAGACAGAATGCGAGTGGGTTGGGGCAGAGAGAGAGGGAGACACAGAATCCGAAGCAGGCGCCAGGCTCTGAGCTGCCAACACAGAGCCCGATGCGGGGCTCGAACCCAAGAGCTGTGAGATCACGACCTGAGCTGAAGTTGGACGCTCAACTGACTGAGCCACCCAGGCGCCCCACAGATTTCCTCTTAAATTTTCTTCTTTAAAGAAAAAAATGGAGATTGCAATCAAATCACAAATTGAGTTTTTAGAGTTTTTTCCTCAGCTATAGCAGCCTTCTATCATTTAATCCTATATTGAAGACTCTAATTTTGTTTGTTAGATATTCACCCATGTCAATTAGCATGTAAATGTAAAACTCAATAGTTGTGTTTTCGTACCTCATTTTAAAGGCTGCATTATATTCGTTAGTTCTTTTATTCTTTTCAATGTCCTAAGACTGGGATTTTGTCTTTGGACATGGACTTTTCAATTCTTAGGTTCATCTGCTCTCTGAACTTTATCTGCAGTTTGTACAACGATCAGTGACAGTATCATGTCCCCAAATCATCATCCTATCATTGCACCTTATACTTTTAAGGCTGTGATAGTTTTCTTCTGCAGTGCTTCCCCTGGCTTTGTCTTATTCAAATCTTAGCCATTTTTAAGATTGTTGAAAGAGGTATATTGTAAGGGACAGGGAAATTGGGATTCAGTTGAATATTTTGAGAGTGGAAGGGACATTTGCAATCAGGTGATAACTTTATTAGTGTTATACAAGGTGAATTATGTAAGGCTGTGGGATCACTGCTAGAAGTGAGATAATGACAGATTTTAAAGAAAAGCAGAATTTGGGGCAATTAAGTAAATGATCCCCCCGCCCCATTTTATTGATATGTAATTGACATACAGTAAGTGAATGGTTTGATTAATCTATATGGTGAGCATTTGGAAATTTGCTGCTGTATTTTGTCTTGTTTTCACCCCAAGTTCTAGTACCTTTACAGCAAGAATAGCATCCATTATGTTGACTTTTTGTGGCCACTAAATTTTGTTTTACACTCATGTTGAAGAATATTTTTATTGTAGGAGAAGCCATTTTCTTGGACTGGAACTAATTTATACAGGCATTATTAGTAGGGGTATAACATGTGTAGGAAATTACTCTTGATATCTAAGTGTTTTGAGTTTTAATGTTGCTTTACATTAACCTGCAGCCACTTAAATCAGGAAGACATTCTGTGGTTCAGAGCTTTCCAGTATATGTGCTTCTGAAGTGAGCACTGATCCAGAGCTCCTTAATATTTAGAATTCATCAAATAAATAAGTCTTTGTAAAAATAATGGCATAAATTCAGTTTTAAGAAGATAGATTTTAAATACAGGGTGGTATGAAATAGAACAGAGATGGTGGGTCGGTTTCTGGGACCATGCCCTTTGTCTTTGTCTACCACTTCAATCAGAACACCATTCTGTATCTGCTTGATCTATTGGGGGTCGCTGCATAATCCCACCCACCTCTTATCCCTGGTTTTTGAAGGAGTATGTGTTTGTATGAGTCTTTTGGAGTTGTGTTTTTTGTTGTTGTGTTTTATCTCATGTCTTTCCCCATGTAGTTTCTGTTCAATCCATTATTGTCATACTGGTTTTTTTTTTTAATTTTAATATAGCTAGGATTTCTGTATCTGTGACAGTAGACAGTTCAACTTTTGGCATATAATACAAAGGGTTTATTTTCTGTTCCTTTGTAAACCTGTTGCATTTTACTTATTTGTAGTGTTATGAAGCTGGCCACTTGGAGAATGACATTAATGAATCACGTGCTGCATCTCATTCTAAAGAGTTTGGTGGAGGTGCGTATTTTTGAGATTTAAATGTTTGAGATTTAAAAAATGTAATGTGGAAATAACTAGGAAACATCTTGTCAGCTAACTAAAAGTTGTTACATATGTAAGCAAGACCAGCAAGGTTGCAACTTCTAAGACTTGTTTGCCCAAGGGGCTCCTGGCTGGCTCAGTTGGAAGAGCACATGACTGTTGAACTCAAGGTTGTGAGTTTGAGCCCCATGTTGGCTTTGGAGATTACTTAAAAATAAATAAGCAAACTTTAAAAAAGAAAAAAAAAAGACTTGTTTGTCAAAATATGCTTCCCAATAGAATGCATGACGCTAGAAAATTGTCTGGTCATCTTCAGTTACATGCTGAAATTAGAATTACAGATTTAGAATGTAGAATCCTGGAATTAGAATTCTGTTAGAGTAAGTAACTGGTAGCAACAATAGAGAAAATGAGCTACTTAATTTTCTTATTAGATGGTTCTCCAACTCTATCATTACTTTCTTGGCTTTGATTCAATTTTTATTATGTAGGACAGAAAATAAGGAGTCTGAGTTGAGGGGGAAATTACAAGTCATCTAAGCCAGTCTTTCACAAATAGTCTTAGTTTCTTTTACCACATCTTTGATCTTTGGTGAGTGAGTATATGCTTGATAAAGGGAGCTTACATTTCAGTCTGGTCCATTGTGGTTGCTTCTTAAGGGCTTTGAAATCTTTTAAATTGTTTTTTAATCTGACTCCTGAAACTTAGACATGGTGATCTTGGTTCTGCCAATTGGAGGAATGGGCAGCTCTTTATTGAGTAACAGATACAGTAATCATAGTTTGTGCATTTGCTCTACCATGTTCTTTGCTCAGTTCCTTTGTTTAGGACTGTTAATCTCTAATCCATCGAAAGCATTAGAGAGAATTAGGATATTATCCATATTATCCCTATTTTATAGAAGAATATGAAGATGAAAGAGGTGGCAGAGTTGGGAAGACTAATTCCAGACCTGACCACATTCATTGCGACACTACTTGTTATACACCCCATCTTGTTATACACCCCAAATTTTCTACATGCCAATTCTTTGTGTCACTTTGATCATTCATCTGCCGGTGCCATTTATTGATTACTGTTATTTCTGAAGTGTTAGGCCAGATTTGAGCACATAGCATCAGATGTGCCAGCAAAGGGTATCATGGGAAGGTTATATTGCATGTGATCTTAAATGAGTACATCTTTAAATGTGACCCATGATTATTAAGTTTTTTAGTAAGTAAATCTAGCAATATGTTCACTTATGTTAATCTTGTGTGCAAATGTAATTTCATCAATTTGCTTGCTTTAGGAAAAAAACTTTCAAAGTAATATCAGCTCTTCTCTTACACTTTTATACTCCAGTTTTTATAAAACCCAAAACTTATTCTTTATCTTTTGTAAATTTCATCTGAATATTTTAGCTACTGAGAAGTTTGAACCTTCATTCTGCTATTCTGTTAATTATTCTTTTAGTTATAGGTAGCCAGCAGCTTTGATAGCAGAGCTTCTCCATCTGTATCAGGCAGTCCCAAGAAGAGAATACTAAACCAGTTTTCCAAAGTCTAGCCTTCATGTTGATACCTAGCCTAATTATCCTGGAACATTTTATGAAATATTACTTTAAATTCCTGAAATTTCTGTAACAAAGAGGTGAAATAAGTATAAAATATAATGAGGGAAGGACTGGAATTTCATTTTGTATATAGGCCATGTTAGAGCATGCATATATTTTAAATTGTTGGATGTTCAACATTATAGTACCATTGCTAAATATCCTTTAAGTTACTAAATGTGTTAAGGGAGATCTCCCTTTCCTCAAGCCAGATATTATGTATTTCAGCCTTTCATCTTAATGCTTAAATCATATAGTGCTATAATGTACTATCTTTAATTGTGGAGGTCGAATTTTAGTATCTTTTCCTGACTACTAAATGTATTTCCTTCCCATTTACAGGATGTTAAAGTCCTTTGAGGAATTAAGAAGTTTTTCATTTCAATCATGTAAAATGAAATTGTCTTAACCTACTTATACATTTACTATTTAATCTGTATGAGGCAGAATTTATATGTGTGTAGCTATTTTCCCAACTAATTATGTAGTCGTGGGTAAATCTCCCCACCCTGTGCCTTTTTCCCTCATCTACAAAGTTGGGGAATTAAATGGGCTTTAAGATTGGTTTTTTATTCTAACATTCCATAATTCTATGAGGTCCTTTTAGTTGAGGATAGGAGTTCTTGGACATGTAAGTGATTAGCCAGGAGGTAACACCTGTTTTCCTGTCATAGGCACTACAAAGATATTTGATAAACCAAGGAAGCGAAAACGACAGAGGCATTCTACAGCCAAGGTGCATTGTAAAAAAATGAAAAATGACGACTCATCAAAAGAAACTCCAATCTCAGAGGTATTACTCAGTTCCTCATCTTTTGACCTTCCAAAGCAAATCTACTTTTCACAGTAGAGGCCACATCCCTCTTTCCCTTGAGTTAAGAGTAATGTTCTACTGAAATAGCTAATGAAAAGCTGTAATAGGAATCCTGGAGTAGAAAGAGAGTCTGATGCTAGTAAAAATCAGGCAAGACAATATATGGCAACTATGGGTATGATCTTTAACATCCTATGCTCTAGGTGTCTGATAAATTTTGTAACTGTTTCATCACAAAGTAAGCTTTTTTCTAAAACCAAAGAGCGCAATGCCAAGTAACCATATAATCTGAGTGAACTTTCATGCTGCCCTTTTATAGTTGAGACTGCTACATTTAGAGGGGAAGGAAACTCAATTTGCTTATTTCTTGAAACCAGCATCTGCTTAATTTTAGAATAATATTTATAAACATTGGCTTTAAGGAAACAAAGGTAGATTTAAAACCATTTCCTTGCAGAGCATCAATGCAGTCATTGATGCTATCTCTGGCTTTTCAACTCAAGTTAAAAGAGAAATAGAACAAGTCAGGTCAGCATTACACATTATGATACAGAGTGTTTCTTTCCAGAATAATTTGAATAGAATGCCCAAGGTGGGCATTATTTAGGAAACACTGATCTTGGAAGGACAAATAAGTAATCAAATAAACTTAAGAATGTTTTCTCTCCCTTAGTGAAACCTTAAAATGGAACAGCTCAAAAAGTTCCAGTGGAACAGCCTCAGAGCAGTTAGTGGCAGGGCATGAGGCGCCCACTACCCGCCCAATCACAGCAGGGTTAGAACTAACATTGCATGCAGTCCGCCCGCGTGATTGGCTGAACATCTGTAAGTGCTTAATGGCTAGACAAATAGCAGCCCAGAGGGCGGGGGTCAAATGGAGGAGACATGAATAATACAGATATGGGACATTATTTTTTCTCTGCAAGGGAGAACTGATGACACACAGAACAGCTGCAAGCCCCAAGGACACTGTTGAGGAGGGTGTAGAGAATGATCATGGGATGCCAGCATCGAAAAAGCTGCAGGGCGAACGAGGCGGAGGAGCTGCACTCAAGGAGAATGTCTGTCAGGTAGAAGATGTTTCCCACTTGCATTTTGATTGCTTGCTTGTCTTTTAAAAGAAGGCCTCTTCATGTCTTAATAAGTGTATATGTAGTACCTACTATATGTCAAGAGTTTCCATCACTTTAAATTACATCATATAGTCCTAACAATCTTGTAAAGTAGATTACCATTATTACCCTCGGTTTTATAGATGAGGAAACTGAGGCATAAAGATGTTACATAGCTTGCTTATAGTCACACGGCAAAGCCAGGATTGAAACCCAGGCAATCTGGGTTTAGAGTCCTAACCACTCTGTTGTATTGCCTCTCTCTAAAGAGCCTTTATCAGACTTGATAGTAGAGTCCATTAAATGGATGCTTTGATTATGCTCTCTCTTTATGGGCTTGATTTACCTTTGTAAATTCTTAAAAGCTGACATATAAAAAATTGAAGATACTTGGTTTTTCTTCCTCTTTTCTAATTAAAACGGCTAAAAAATAAAAATAACCCAAGCCCAGGATATGCTATGATGAACAATAGAATTTCAACTTTGTTTCTTTGTTCATTTTCGCTATTATATAAAGATTGATCATATTCTGATGAGCACCCAAACACACTGTTAGTTCTCAGAGAGTGTATGCCCACAAAGATTATCAAGAAAAAATGGTTAAAGCTATAGTGGCCTTGTGGCCCTGGATTGTTTGGGCACTCTTTGTTTAAATCTATTGTCCTTGTATAATTTATTAATATTGTGTCCTTTTATTATGGTTCCTAATCTGAAAGATGAATTACATAATCATCCCAATTAAAGGGTTAGTCCATAACATTTGGTTAATTTTCAAACATTATTCTTTGATATGTATTGTAATTGAAGTTTTCCTGTTTAAATGATGAAAGCAGATTTGTTTATTGTATATAAAAGCTGGTATCACTGGCACTGTGAATATATAAAACATGGCAGTTGTCAATTTTTATGTGAATAGGAGATAATGAAAGAGACAAAGTTTAAGACTAACTTACACTATAGGTTGATTACGACCTTGGGGGTCTGTCTGTTCTTAACGCTGGCTGCCTCTGGCCTTTTCCCCAAAGTTCTCCTACTCATTTGTTTATTTAAATTATGATGTTAAGTGGCCAAGACCAGTTCTGTTTCTTGGGTTCTTAAATGTATTAGACTTGCCTAGTCACCTTTCCTCACCCAGTAAGTATAAAACTTTTTGTCATTTTTATATTTTTCTCCTAATCAGTATGGGGAAACAAGTCAGGATGTTAGAGGGATAAAAGTAACAAATGTTGGGAATTTGCAGAATTTTCATAAATCTTACGGTGTTTTGAAACAAACATCCAGATCTTTATTTCCTAAGGCTCTATCAAAAATGGCACCCTATCTTAGATGAGATCATCTTAGAAAAGTGGCCTCTCTGAGATGGTTGTAGATGTATCTCAAAGGTCATTCAAACCTTGAGTAGAGCCCTTTTGGGACTGTTACAATCCAAGTGTAGCTAGTCAGTATCTCTTGCTTGAACTATTAGAGTAGCTTCCTTGATTGTCTCTTTGCTACTGTTCTCACATATCTCATTCTTGAACTCATTTTCCATGTAGTAATCAGAGAGATCTGTTTTTAAATGAATATTTGATTTTAGCCTTCCCTTGGTAAAGACCTTTGATGGTATACCTTTGTAATGAGAATAAAATCTGAAACTATACCATAATGTGTAAGGCCACACAATCAGGCTGTTGCCTTTTTCTTACCTCATCTTCTACCACTTCTAACTTTTGTTCCACTTTAGTCCACTGATTTTCCTTATGATTTTTAGACATGACATAGTTTTTCCTGTCTGTGGACTTTCTGTACTGGTCTTCCTGGTCTTTCTGTCTGACTAAATGACTGACTAGTAGCTCAGAACCCTGTCTGAGAGGCCGTTCCTAATCACCCAGTCCAAAATAGCTATTTGAATTCTCTACTTAATCTTATCATTATCTTTCCTGTTTGTTTGTTTACTTGTATTTTCTGTTCTTAGAATATGTGAACCATGAAAGCCAAGGGACCTTGTGGTACCTGGCATAGAGGAGTTAATCACTAAATATTGGCTGAATAAAGAGAGGGCTTTCTGCTTTCTAGAAAGCTGCTAGTTAACCTCTGCCTTCATGAAGGCCTTCTGTTCGGGACTTTAAAATCCTTTTTCTGTAGACATACCTGTTTTCTTTCTCTTAACAGAACTGTGAGAAACTGGGTGAGCTGCTGTTATGTGAGGCTCAGTGCTGTGGGGCTTTCCACCTGGAGTGCCTTGGACTAACTGAGATGCCGAGAGGAAAATTTATCTGCAATGAATGTCGCACAGGTGAAGTAGATACAGAAGGGTCTTCTTCCAAAGATGGTCTGAGTTTTAAGTTTTTCAGGAAAACCCAACATTTATTGGATACACTGTTTTTGTGGCGATACTGGGCTAGTTGCTGCAGACACGGATAGGTGCTTTGTAATCTTTGCCTGTAGAAAAGAATTCCAAGTGAATAATGACTTTATGGTATAATGCGGTGCAAAAGTATTGTAGTAGAGATACATTTAAAGTGATAGGTAAACAAAGATGAACCAGTGCCACAGAGAAAAAAAACTGAGTTTGGTTTTAAGAGAGACATGGTCATTGGTGTGGGGAGAGGAAGAATAGAAGGTCCAGTAATTAAAGTATAGACTGTTTAGGGAATAGGAGGCATAGGTTTTGTGTTTAAGGTATTTTAGGGAAGAGGCATTGGTAGTGACAAGGAGGATTTCTGGATTACTGTCAGTGTTTTCTGTTTCTTGAGCTGACTGGTGATTACATAAGCGAGTTTATTTTATGGTTATTTGTGAACTATACACTTAGGATGCTGTACTTTTCTGTGTGTATATCATATGTCGACAAAACTGTTTACCAAAAGGGAAAGATCTATTTTAAGAGTTATAATATACAAATTGGGTCAGAAACTAAGAATGGTCAGATGGAACCAGCCTGTAAAGTACCTCACAGGCTGTGCTAAGGAGATTGTTCTTTCTTCAGCATTATATGTGAATGTTACAGATTTAAAAAAAAATTTTTTTAATGTTTATTCATTTTTTAGAGAGAGAGAGAGAGTGAGCGGGGGAGGGCAGAGAGAGAAAGGGAAGGAGACACAGAATTCGAAGCAGGCTCCCACCTCCGAGCTGTCAACATAGAGCCTGATGTGGGGCTCGAACTCGTGACATGAGGTGAAGTCGGACTGAATGTTACAGCATTTAAGTAATAAAAAAATGGGGGATGACAGCTGTTACACTCCTAAGTCATTAAAATCGTAAGTGTGCGTGATCCTGCCCTGAGTGAAAGCATGTGTAGAGTGAGAAGTGGGCAGACAACAGTACTTAGGGCATGCCCACATAGAAGAACTACTGGAATGTGAGGAGGAGCTAGTCAAAGAATGGCTGTGAAGCCGGGGGCAGTGGGGTGTCATAAGCAGTGGCAGATGTGGCAGAGAAACCAAGGAGGTCCTGGCGTGAAAAGAGACAGTTGTATTTGGCAGTGAGGAAAGGCTTGACTTTTTGCCAGAGGGTGCCATACTAAACCAGGTTGAAGGGTGCCTGGATACCAGTATACACTATTTCTCATAGAAGCCTGATACCATGGAAAAGAGGGCAGTAGTTGAAGGGAGGATATTATAGGGTCAAGAGGAAGAACATCTTTTTTTTTTTTTTTTTAATTTTTTTTTTTTTTCAACGTTTTTATTTATTTTTGGGACAGAGAGAGACAGAGCATGAACGGGGGAGGGGCAGAGAGAGAGGGAGACACAGAATCGGAAACAGGCTCCAGGCTCCG
Source organism: Puma concolor (assembly GCF_028749965.1). Taxonomy (NCBI): domain Eukaryota; kingdom Metazoa; phylum Chordata; class Mammalia; order Carnivora; family Felidae; genus Puma; species Puma concolor. The sequence continues at coordinate 67,030,739 of NC_141667.1, forward strand.
AGCCATCAGCCCAGAGCCTGACGCGGGGCTCGAACTCACGGACCGCGAGATCGTGACCTGGCTGAAGTCAGACGCTTAACCGACTGCGCCACCCAGGCGCCCCAAGAGGAAGAACATCTTGAGTGTTGGTAGGATAAAGGTTAAAAACCACATAGAGAAATAAATTCTTATAACAGAAGAGGGAATCATTGGAGGAGTACAGTTATAGAGACAGGAGAGAATAATTTTGAAGAGGCAAAAAGATAAAATAGGAATGTTCCTTGAAGTTGTGAGGCAGAAGAAGGAAGCTGAAGTTTTTTTCTTACATTGGTGAGAATGATGGGGAAAGGTGGTCTCTCGCTTGAAGGATAGAGTGTAGGTTTAGAGTAGCCCATGTGGGAACAAGAGACAGAATTAACTTGTGTCTTTATTTTTTTTTTCTTTTTTTTTAACGTTTATTTATTTTTGAGACAGAGAGAGACAGAGCATGAACGGGGGAGGGTCACAGAGAGAGGGAGACACAGAATCTGAAACAGGCTCCAGGCTCTGAGCTGTCAGCACAGAGCCCGACGCGGGGCTCGAACCCACGGACTGTGAGATCATGACCTGAGCCGAAGTCAGACGCCCAACCGACCAAGCCACCGAGGCGCCCCAACTTGTGTCTTTAAATAAGTGGCTCTGTCACATTGAGTTATCTCATCTTTCTGCCACTACTTTTAGTAACGTGTGAATAAAAGCTGGAAGACAAGATAGCTGTGGGTCATTTTGTCCCTGCATGGTGGGCTTTTTGATCATTATGGAAAATAGTGCCATCCACCCCTGTAAATGAAATTTAGAAAAAAATGTTTTGGTATGTGCATATCTCTTATCCTAATCTTAGAGCTTCTTGCCTTTTGTGCAAATGATCCAGTTTTGCTAGTTTTACCTTTTTTTTTCTTAATATTTTATTTTATTTTTGAAAGAGAGAGAGAGAGAGAGTACAAGCAAGAGAGGGGCAGAGGGAGAGGGAGATAGAATCTGAAGAAGACTCCAGGCTCTGAGCTGTCAGCACAGAGCCCAACACGGGGCTCAAACTCCTGAACCGCAAGATCATGACCTGAGCCGAAGTTGGACGCTTAACCGACTGAGCCACACAGGCACCCCACTGGTCTTATCTTTATTATAATGTGATATTCTCTGACCAAGTTAAGGCAAAACTATTTTAAGTTAGCCTCACTGAAGTGTAATTTACCTACTATAAAATGCACTCATTTTCATGTATGTTTTGATAGGTTTTGATAAAATTTATATACACCTGTGTAACCACAACCATGGAGAAGATTTAGAACATTTCCATCACTTCAGAAGGTTCTCTTGTACTTATTACAGTTAATCCTTATGCTCCTCTCTCCCCCAAATCTTATTTCAGGCAAATAATGATCTGCTTTCTGGTACTACACATTAAATTTATCCTTTTTAAGGGTTTCATATATATACGTGGAACAAAACATATATAGTTTTTTTGTGTCTGGCTCCATATAACGTTTTTGATGCTCATCTATGTTTTTTTTTTTTTTTTTTTTTTTTAATTTTTTTTTTTGACGTTTATTTATTTTTGGGACAGAGAGAGACAGGGCATGAACGGGGGAGGGGCAGAGAGAGAGAGGGAGACACAGAATCGGAAGCAGGCTCCAGGCTCTGAGCCATCAGCCCAGAGCCCGACGCGGGGCTCGAACTCACGGACCGCGAGATGGTGACCTGGCTGAAGTCGGACGCTTAACCGACTGCGCCACCCAGGCGCCCCGATGCTCATCTATGTTAATGTGTGTATCAGTAGTTCATTCTCTGTCTTAAAATAGTTTATTGAGGTATAGTTGATGTACAATAAGCTGCACAAAGTGTAGTTTGATATGTTTTGACATATATATATGTCTGTATGTGTATATAACCCCTTGTGAAACCATCCCTCAGCATAGTTGAGATTTTTTTTTTTTTTTTGAACGTTTATTTATTTTTGGGACAGAGAGAGACAGAGCATGAACGGGGGAGGGGCAGAGAGAGAGGGAGACACAGAATCAGAAACAGGCTCCAGGCTCTGAGCCATCAGCCCAGAGCCTGACGCGGGGCTCAAACTCACGGACCGCGAGATCGTGACCTGGCTGAAGTCGGACGCTTAACCGACTGCGCCACCCAGGTGCCCCTTAATTTGAGATTCAACAACACTGTTGCAGGTTCATTCCTTTTTATTGCTGGGTAGTATGCCATTGTATGGATGTATCACAGGTGGTTTATTCATTCATCTATTGATATACATTTGGGTTGTTCTCAGGTTGGGGTATTACTAATAAAGCTGCTGTGAACATTCAAGTCTTTGGATGGACACATTTTCTTTTTACTTGTGTAAATACGTAAGGGTGGAATGGCATGGTAGGTATATGTTTAATTTTTTAAGAAACATTCAAATTGTATTCCAAAGTTTTTGTACCATTTTAAATTTTCATCAGTAATGCATGAGAGTTTCAGTTCTTTCACATCTTCATCAACACTTGGTATTGTCAGTCTTTATAAATTTAGCCCTTCTGACAGATGTATCATGGTATCTCATTGTGATTTTATTTTTAAATATTTATTTTGAGAGAGAAAGAGCAAGCGTGTGCACACGTGCTCAAGGAGGGGCAGAGGGAGGGAGAGAGAATGCCAAGCAGGTTCCACCCTGTTAGCACAGAGCCTGATGCAGGGCTTGATCCTATGAATCATGAGGTCATAACCTCAGCCAAAATCAAGAGTCATATTCTTAATCCACTGAGCCACCCAGGTGCCTTCTCATTGTTATTTTAATGTGTATTTCTTTCTTTCTTTTCTTTCTTTTCTTTAATGTTTATTTATTTTTGAGAGAGCCAGAGACAGAATGCAAGTGGGTTAAGGGCAGAGAGAGAGGGAGACAGAGAATCCGAAGCAGGCTTCAGGCTCCGAGCTGTCAGCACAGAGCCCAACGTGGGGCTCGAACCCATGAGCTGTGAGATTATGACCTGAGCTGAAGTCGGACGCTCAACCGACTGAGCCACCAAGGTGCCCCTTAATGTGCATTTCTTAATGAATGGTATTGTGTATCTTTTTTGTTTTTGTTTATATATATATATTTTTTAAATAATTTTTTTAATGTTCATTTTTGAGAGAGAGTACAAGCAGGGATGGGGCAGAGAGGATGGTTACAGAGGATCCAAAGTGGGCTGTGCACTGATAGCATGGCTCAAACTCAGAAACCATAAGATAATGACGTGAGCTGACATGAGACGCTCAACCAACTGAACCACCCATGTGCCCCTGTGCATCCTAATGTGCTTTTTGACTTCTTGGTGAAGTGTCCATTCAGATCTTTTTTTTTTTTTTTTAATTTGTTTATTTTCTTACTTTTGAGTTTTAAGAGCCCGTTGTATATATTCTGGGCACAAGTTCTTTATCTGATACATACTTCTAAAATTATTCTACCGATCTGTGGGTTGGTCTTTCATTTCCTTAATGGTGTCTTTTGAAGAGCAGTTTTTAATTTTCATGAAATTCAGTTTATTTTGTTCTTTTTAGAGATTTTGCTTTGGTGTCATATTGAATAAATCTTGCATAATCCAGTGTCACAAAACTTTTCTTTGTTTTCTAATGAAAATTTTATAGTTTTAGGTTTCATATTTAGGTCTATGGTCTAGTTTGAATCAATTTTTGTATAGGGCGTGAGGTAAAGAGTTACTTTTGAGGGTAGGAAATTTTACTCTGGTTTTAGTAAAGATGAATAGAGTAAGAATAAAGGAGTCATTTCTTACCCTATTTTCCTAATGGGGAGTGACTGTCCCATAATTTAGGTTATTCTAATCTAATATTGGCTGTGAGTTACTTGGCATTAGACAGTAAGTAGTTTGCTTCTTTCCAAATGCATAACTAAAAATTTTTCCTAAAATCATTATTAGTTGGGTAAACTTACTATTTATAGGTGAGATGGGCTATTTTAATGAGCTTCTATTTCCAGCAAGTGTCAGAGGCAAGTTCAGATGTGTCTTTCAAGCCTGAGCTTTTTCCTTTACATTGTATTGCTTCTCAGAGAGAGGTGGATTTTTTTTTTTTCTTTCCTTAAACTTTGTATTACAGAAATCCTCAGACACTCAGGGTACCTGGGTAGCTCACTCAGTTAGGCATGTGACTTTGGCTCAGATCATGATCTCACTGCTTGTGAATTGGAGCCTGCTTCGGATTCTGTGTCTCTCTCTCTCTCTCTCTCTCTCTCTCTCTCTCTCTCTCTCTCTGCCCCTCCCCCACTCTCACTGTTTCTCTCTCAAAAACATTAAAAAAGAAGGAAAAGAAAGAAATCCTCAGACATTTATAAAAGTAGAACAGTGTAAAGATTCCCCCCGTATTCATCACTTAGCTTCAGTACTTCTTGGTGTTCTACCTCTGTTTACCCATGTATTTCAAAAGGTGTAACAGTTACTACTTAAAGATATATATCTAATGTGTAGCAAAATTATACAGTACCCAGTCTCATTTAAAAATTTTCCAATTTGTTTCAAAGATGTCTTTTTATAGTGTTTGAATCAAGATCCAGATAAGGTTTTCTTTATTTTTTGATATGTCTCTTAATTTCTCTTAATCTACAACATTACTACTCCCACCCTATTTTTAAGTGTCATTTATTTGTTGAGACAACGGTGATTGGTCCTGCTCAGTTTTCCACATTGTAAATTTGGTTGATTGCATCTTTGAGGTGTCCTTTTAACTTCTTCCTCTATCTCTTCCATATTTCCTGGAAACTTGTAGTTAGATCTAGAGGCTGAATTAATTTCAGGTCAGTTTTCTTCTGGCAGGAATGCTTTGTACGTAATGTGTAGTTCCTATTGTGTCACATTAGCAAGCAAACATTGTCAAGATTTTCTCAGTAGTGATTGATTGTTCAGTGGGTTCACGTTGTCATCCTAATCAGTCTCTTAGAAAGTTCTTTACTGTGATATTGTGATTTATACTAAGAAATGTGTATTTTGGTCTTTAGTTTATGGCACAGAGCTCCCAAGACCTTGGTGTCTCCTAAGGGGTGAGAGTGATAAAGATGTCCTCTGTGTGTATTTTATTATGTTAATGAAAGACACACCTAAGGATGGGGGCTTGATTGCCAGAAGAACCAATCCTGATTAGAGGGCTAGAACTTTCATTCCTAGCCCCCTAATCTCTAGCGAGGAAAAAGGGCCGGAGGTTGAATCACTGGCCAGTGGTTTAATCCGCCATGCCTATGCAATGAAATCTCCATCAAAACCTAAAAGGGTGGGTTTCAGAGAGCTTTTGAATGATTGGTGAACATGTGGAGATTAAGAAGAAAGTGGTGCCTCTTGGAGAGGGCATGAAAGCTCCATACCCTTTCCTCATATCTTGCCCTATTCGTCTCTTCCATTTAGCTGTTCATGAGTTACAACCTTTTGTAATAAACCGGTGATCCAGTAAATAAATAAAAATCTTTCTCTGTGAGCCATTTTAGCAAACTAATCAAACCTGAGGAAGACAGGGTCATGAGAACCTCTGATATATAGCCAGTCAGAAGTATAGGTGACAACCTGGACTTGAGAGTGGCATCTGAAGTTGAGGATGGGGCAGTCATGTAGAACTGAGTCCTTAATCTGTGGGATATGATGTTATTGCCAGGTATATAGTCTCAGAATTAAGTTGAATTGTAAGATACCTAGCTGGTGTTGGAGAAGTGCTTGGTGGTATGGGAACTACCCTTCCCGCTCCCCCCGACCCACGCACACACATACTCACACGCATACACACACCCCATATTGGAACTTAGTACAGAATAGTGTACTTACAAACTTTCATCTAATGCTTTAGCATTGGATGAACTCTTAAATTGGTGTTAATTTATTACTTTATTTCGGTTTCCCAGGAATCCATACCTGTTTTGTTTGTAAGCAGAGTGGGGAAGATGTTAAAAGGTGCCTTTTGCCCTTGTGTGGAAAGTTTTATCATGAAGAGTGTGTCCAGAAGTATCCACCCACTGTTATGCAGAACAAGGGCTTCCGGTGCTCCCTCCACATCTGTATAACCTGCCATGCTGCTAATCCAGCCAGTGTTTCTGCATCTAAAGGTATGAGTTTCTCACATGGACCAGTCTAATTGTAGAACCTCGCTTTCATTGGCAGTGTGTATTTCCAGGTGCTAACTGGCATCTCTTTGTGGCCTCTCTAGCTTTTGTCAAGAGTGTCAGCATTTTATGTGAGAGAGAGGAGAATAAGGGACTAGTCTAGCAGTTCCCACATTGTATTCTGTGGAGCCCTAATGTTATGTGGTGTTTTGAAATATTTCGATTTCTTAGTTTGAGAAAATATTGTGCTACATGCCTTTCTCCCCCTACTCCATTAGACCAAAGTGTATTATTCGTTTCCTATGGACCCTTTATATCTATGGTTGTCAGATGTGATATCATTCAGACATGAATTTAGGGTAGAATTGAGGTTTTTGTTTTGTGTTGGTTTATTTTTTTTTTGATGGAAACTTCTATCCTAAAACCTCTTTCCTGCATTATAGTTAGATTGAGAGCTAAAGTTTCCAAAACTGCCTATAGTTCCAGGTAAATTCAAGTTTTTAGGTCTGTTCTCATTGGGAAAACAATCATTTATTTCTGTTCAATAATAATAGGGTCTCTTACTAATTTTCCCAAGCCAAATATTGTGTCTCTACTATTAAATGCTTGTGTGCCCACAGAGCCCTCATTTCTCCCATAGGGGATTGAGGAGGAAAAACGTAGCAGTGTTTTGCCTTTGCTTTTAATTAGACTGGCAGTACCTTTTGTAATATGATTCCTTGGACTTATAGATCTCCTCACTCTTAAGTACAGTAATTTAACTTGCTTGATCAAAATTACAGTTTAACCATCAGTTTACCTTCCCATTTTTAGTTGCTATTGTAGATTACATTTAGATGATTTGGTAATGGTTTCTATTTGGTGTGATACATGTTAGAGGACATATTTTATCTGGAAGGGGTTCATTCACCTTAAAGTTCTGGCTTTAAGAATCACATAGTACCAAGCAATATTATTTATTAGTCTTTCTCTCTCCCAGCTGGCCTTCTTTCTGATTGTGCACATCCCTTCTATTTAGTTTGAGGCTGATTCCAGGTTTCCTAGGAGTCTAGGCAATGGATTATATAGGGTTTTTCTTGGTGAGGCAGGCTCACTTAATAGTCGTGAGATCTGACTCTTTGTGGCAACTTATCACATAGCTCCCATCTGAGCTTTTCATAGTGAATTATGTGTTTTATCATCCCTTGTCCTAGTAGTGTTTCCTTCTGTTAGTGACATTTTCTCAGTGCTGACAAAGATTTCAGTAACTCGTGTTGTTTTATACTTAATCTCTTTGTTTTTTGTCTGCTACTCTGGTTTTCCTGCTTGTAATTTTAGGTCGTCTGATGCGCTGTGTCCGCTGCCCTGTGGCATACCATGCCAATGACTTTTGCCTGGCTGCTGGGTCCAAGATCCTTGCATCTAATAGTATCATCTGCCCTAATCACTTTACACCTCGACGGGGCTGCCGAAATCATGAGCATGTTAACGTTAGCTGGTGTTTTGTATGCTCAGAAGGTAAGACATGACTGCTTAATGTATGAATAGTCTAAAAAGAGGTTAATACAATATTTTAAGTGCAACAAAAATCATTTTCTTCACATTGTTAGTAGAGAAAATATTGGGATGTAATGTCTTGAACTTAGGATAACATAGCAGAACTTTTAAACTTGTTTTTTTTCCCTGATAAGGGAGAGGTTTTATTTTGTTATTTTGAATAATGACCTTATTTTCATTAAAATGATAAATGAAACAAAGAGAAAGATAAGGCAAAGGAAATAGAATCACCCTTGGAAAATGGGGGAATGTGATCAAACAGTACAAACTTCCAGTTAGAAGATTGGTAGGTTTGTGGACTTAATGTACACCACGGTAACTATAGTGACTAATACTGTATTGCATATTTGCAAGTTGCTAAAGAGAGTAGGTCTTAAAAGTTCACACTACCACCAAAAAGAAAAAATTATAATTATGTGAGATGTTTGATGTGTTCCCTAACCTTAGTTGGGCAATCATTTCACAGTATATACATCTAGTCATTATGTTGTACACTTTATACACAACGTTATATGTTAAATAAACTGGAGGTAAGGAATAATAATTAATAAATAAATAATCCCAAATCGTCCCAAGTTCCACCATCAGAAAAAATCATTACTTAATTTTAAGTGATACTACATAAGACATTTGTGCACATAAGCAGATAGCAGGGGTATATATCTAGATAGAAATAGTTCTAGAAGATGGTATTATATTGTACAATTGTGTTTCTTTTTTGTTAAATCGTTTATTCATGAATATAAAAGGAAAGTGAAGGAATTTATGAACATCTATTATTTCTTAACTGTTAGAGGTATTCCTAAAAGTTCTTCTAAAGTGGAAGAAAAATAAATTTTATATCTTTATATTTTTTTTCTTCAACTTAAAACATACTTCTTTGATAGAGTTAGTGTTAAGCTTCTACATTTTTTTCAATTCCTCACAGCCTGATTTTTGCTAGTTATTGTAAGTGGATGGTTTAGTAATCATCACTACTCTATTTACTATGGTGCTTATAATTCTGATTTCCTTATTTTAATTTTTCTCTTGGTTGACTGAACTTCTAGGAAGCACCCAGAGGTGCTTATTTCTCTGCTTGAGGCTATCCATCATTTGCTTCTATACTAGAAGCATGTGTTGGGTTACTATAAAACAGGATATGTGTTCTTTTTCTAAGACTGTTGTGGACATTGCTTCACTGTTTTTTCTGTTGTTGATGGTGACACCAGTTCTCATGTAGTTTCTTCATTACTTTTCAAATTGACTAAATTTTATTGATTAGTAATTTAGGGGGAACAATTTCTCTCACTTTTCTGTTTCTTTAATACTTATTGGCTATGCAGTTTCATGAAAACTTGGCTGGTTATGAACATTCTGAGGGACTCATTTAAAAAGTCAGTATGTCTAATTGAATGAACATCCCTCTTGAGAAATTTGGATATATACTAAATAGTGCTAAAGTCATAGAAGAAGGTTTTTCAACTGCTTTATATGATTGAAGTGGTCAATTTGGACTTTTTGTGCTCTTAGAAGATTCATGTAACATGACAATTTAAGGAAAAGATACACTTAGAGGACATGGTTTGTATCCTCAAACCATTCTATGCTGCTAATATAGAATAAACAAAAAGCACGTTAAGTGCAGTTACAGATAAAGAGGGAAGCCTTTGGGGTAGAGATGTTTTAATTCACAAAGAGGACATTCTTTTTGTTCTTCTAATACCTGCTCCTTATAAACACTGTCTTGTGAACACTGCTGTCTATTTATTATACCACTCTTCTTTTGTTTAGAAGAAAGTTAAAGACAAGAGTTTGGTATTTAATAGCTTTTAAATATAACATTCTGGGGGCACCCAGGTGGCTCAGTCAGTTAAGCATTCGACTCTTGATGTCGGCTCACACCACGATCTCACAGTTCGTGGGATGGAGCCCCACATCGGGCTCTACACTGAAAGCGTGGAGCTTGCTTGGGATTCTCTCCCTCCCTCCCTCTCTCTCTCTCTCCCTCCCCCTCCCTCCTTCTCCCTCTCTCTTCCTCTCTCCCTCCCCCCCCCGCCCCTCTCCCACTTGCTAAGTCTCTCTCAAAATAAATAAACTTTAAATACAACATTCTGTAATTCTACTCTTAGAATAAAAACAGGTGTCTGGGAGGCTGAAGTGTAGGCTCCAAAAGTTTTCCACATTTCTTGGAGATGGGACGATGAAACAGTTTCAACATTTGACCATTTCTAACTCCAGAGTGGGATGAAATGAATAAAAGCGAGAGTGCCCATGTGATAGCTTTCCTAACATGGAGCATCCTAACTGAAAAGCTACTGAATCCATTAATGGATATACATAATGGTAACTGAGTTTCCGAGAAAACTTAGTAGCTGCAACAGTAGCAGCTTTCAAAGTGTAGGCCCTTTCAGAGGCTTCCATGAAATCATAACTCTTCATAATAATAATAGTAAGATACTACTTGCCATTTATAATTTGTTGACATTTACACTGATGGTTCAAAACTAGTGGTGGGTAAAACTGCTGCACCTAATATAAATCAAGGCAGTGGCTCTAAACCATATAAGTAGAAGCAGTCCCTTGTGTTCTGTGTCACCACACACTCTGTTTTTTTAAAAAAAGTTTCACACAAGACTATTCTTATATAATAATCATTAATTTTATTGAATATCAATCCTCAGGTGAACATTGTTTTTAATATTCTGTATTATAAAATGGGAAGTGCATATAAAGTGGTTCTTTTGTATACTGATGGTTATCTTAAGTTAAAGCACTCATGCAATTGAGTTGCAGTCTGAACTAGCTGCCTTGTTCATGGAATGCCAGTTTTAGTTGTAAGAATTACTGTGACAAACCATGGCTCTTCACACTTGGATATTCGTCAGACATTTTCTTGAAAATGGATAAAAGTGAGCCTGTTTTCAAGGAAAACACACAGACAGAAGTCGTTGCCAGTGATAAAACTTGAGCTCTTAAGTGAAAATTAGAATTTGGAAAACTGGTAACTATCACCCTGAAGCTTAACAGCTTTTTAGTATTATTGTGAAACCCTCATGATATGAATAACTGATATTATAATAGTATATAATGAAATAGATCAACATTTGGAAGATCTACCTAATTCAGCAAACTAGTATTTTCCATATGACCAATGTGCAATGTGCACATTAAAAAGTTAAAAACCATGCATATATAAAAGATCCATTCAAAGTGCAAGACAGATCAATGAATTTTAATGTAGTAGTACTAAAAGTTTATTGAAATTATTTCAGATTTGACATTGCAACTAAAGTCTACCCTGTGGAGTTTTAGTGTATAGATAGTATCAAAGAAGGAATTTGTATAGGTCTTGAACAAGTTACTAAAATAGTCCTTTTTTATAAGTATTTATCTGAGAAAGAACAGATTTTCTTCATGTGCCTCAACCAAACAGCATATTGCAATGAATTCAGTTTAAAATATTTGTAAAAATGTGAAACACTGAGCCCCATTAACATATATTTTGGAAAATAGTTAATTTTTTTTACAAAATTTATATTAATAGAATTTGATATTTAAAAAAAATTTTTTTTTTTCAACGTTTATTTATTTTTGGGACAGAGAGAGACAGAGCATGAACGGGGGAGGGGCAGAGAGAGAGGGAGACAGAGAATCGGAAACAGGCTCCAGGCTCTGAGCCATCAGCCCAGAGCCCGATGCGGGGCTCGAACTCACGCACCGCGAGATCGTGACCTGGCTGAAGTCGGACACTTAACCGACTGCGCCACCCAGGCGCCCCTAGAATTTGATATTTTTAAATGAATTAGTAAATATTTAAAAATTTTCTTAATTTTGATTTCTGTTTAGTAAATATACATATTTTTAGCTTACATAAACAAAATTTATTTTGGGATCTCCAAGAATATAAAGTTGTCGTGAGGCCAGAAAGCCTGAGACCTGCTAGACACGAACATATATTTTGCTAAGGCTTTACCCTCACTAACTCTTCAGGACAAGACTTGGAGTTATATGTTTGAGTCTAGCATGTTTGAAGCATGCTCATTTGTGACCTTAAGGTATTTATTATATTCCCTAAATATGATTCCTCTTTACCTAAAATTCTTTACAGTCTGTAACCATGAGGATTTCAGCTTCAGACATATAAATTGAATCACTTTAAGTGAAAATCTTTAGGAAGTGAAAATTCCTTGTCATTGCAATATATGTAATTATCCTGGTGTCTGAAAACCTCAATGGAGAAGGGAGAACATACATTTAATTGAATTTTAGGGCAACAAATCACTTTAGTACCTGTGACTTTTTTGTCAACTGTGAAAATCATAGGTATTTCATTTGTTGTAGATATCTTTTTTTTTTTTTTTTTTTTTTATTTATTTTTGAGAGAGAGAGAGACAGATCATGAACAGGGGAGGGGCAGAGAGAGAGGGAGACACAGAATCGGAAGCAGGCCCCAGGCTCTGAGCCATCAGCCCAGAGCCCGACGCGGGGCTCGAACTCACAGACCGCGAGATCGTGACCTGAGCTGAAGTCGGACGCTTAACCGACTGAGCCACCCAGGCGCCCCTGTTGTAGATATCTTAAAGTATTTTGCAGTCATTGCTACTGCTAGATCTTATTTTTGCATTACAAAGAAACATATAATTTCTTGTTCTAACATTTTGATAATTATATCTTAATGTAACATTGTCTTTCCAATCTATATGTTAGGTTTATGCATTTATAAATGTTACTCTGAAAAGAGCCCATAGGTGTCAGAGTACCAAACATAAAAATGATTAAAGAGTAATTTCAAAAGAGGGAAGGAACTGACCATATGGAGACTGTGTATGTGTCAGACACTACTGGGCCATTTTTTCACTTATCTAGTCTTCAAATAGATGTGATTGTGGAAAACATCACTGAGGAAATGATACCTTAGGAAGAAAAGTGAATTCCCTATGGTCATATGATCTTGGTGCTCAAAATTGACATCACTTAAAATTTGTGCTCTTCATACTCTGGTCATTGTGTGTCCCTGGTATCCTTTTTATTTGGTGTGTCTCTGGTGTGTGAAGAGAAAGAAATAAATATGTGTGCATGTATATATTTTTAGAAGTTGATTTTTTTAAACTTTTTTTTAAATGTTTATTTTTGAGAAAGACAGAGCATGAGCAAGGGAGGGGTAGAGAGAGAGGGAGACACATAATCCGAAGCAGGCTCCAGGCCGTCAGCACAGAGCCCAACATGGGTCTCAAAGTCATGAACCGTGAGATCATGACCTGAGCCAAAGTCGGCTGCTCAACCGACTGAGCCACCCAGGCACCCTAGAGGTTGATTTCTGACCTCATTGCCCTAACCTCATTTTGCCAGTAAGATCTCATATTTATTTGTTGTGAATCTAACAAACCCCCAAGGTTGTGGTTCACAGGAATATTGGAGAGGGAATAAATGCTCTTGTAGAAAATCCTTTCTGGATAAATTACTAAGTCCTTAGCTGAGAGATAAATGGTTAGGAGCAAAAGCTATTTGATCTGGGTCATGATATGTGGTCTTGTGATTCTGAGTGCCAGATTTTTTGATTCCCACAGGAGGCAGCCTTCTGTGCTGTGATTCTTGCCCTGCTGCTTTTCATCGTGAATGCCTGAACATTGATATCCCTGAAGGAAACTGGTATTGCAATGATTGTAAGGCAGGCAAAAAGCCCCATTACAGGGAAATTGTCTGGGTAAAAGTTGGACGATACAGGTGAGTGAGCATGAAGGAGACTGACACTCTTTTCTTTTACCATCCTCTGTTTCTTGGGATCTTAAATTACAGTGTTTAGCATTTTTTTTCTTTAATTTTTAAAAAAAATTTTTCTGATTAAGCAAGGTGCACCCCCCCATTAATTTTTTCATTATAAAAGAAAAAAACTCATTTTCTGTTTTGTGATTATAGGAATAATACATATTCTGTGGAAAATTCATGAATGAAAACAAACCCATAACAAGGAAGATACATTGCTAATATTTTAGCATATTTACTTGAAGACACACCAATGCATGTTCCCTCAAAATAATTAGCCTTATGGTTTATACCCAGTTTTGTGTCTTTTCTTTTTTTTAATTATTTTTGTTGATCATGGAATATACAGAAGAATATCATAACATGCATGATTTAAGAGAATCAGAAATTTACCTTTCTGATACATACATACATAAGTACATACCTATGTATGTTCCTCCCATTTAAAGAAATAGCATATTGCTGGTACTTGAGGCTCCCTCCATGACCCTTTCTGAATATACTGTTGCCCCACTCCTAGCAGTAACGACTATACAACATTTTGTGTTTTTTATTCCTTTGCGTTACTATATGTTTACACATGTATAATGTTTTGTTTTGCATGTTTTAGACCTTTATGTAAAGGAATTGATGCTATATTTTCCTGCTACTTGCTTTTTTCATTCACTGTTATGCTTCTGAGATTTATAGTGGTTAGTGTAGTGCTCTAGTTCATACTTTGCCATTCTCCATTTCTTTTTCATATAGACTTCCGATATAGTGTAGTTAATTTATCCATTTTCCTGTTTGGAGCAGTTTGTCAGTGTTCCTTAGTGTACATGCACAGGAGTTTTTCTTGGATAGGGGTTTCCACCTTAAATAACTAATGCCAAATTGTCTTCCTAAAGTGGACATGTAAAGTATTAATTTACTTTTATTTTATTTTATTTTATTATTTTATTATTTTATTTTAGGGGCATTTCTTGGTGCCATTTTTCTATATGCCTAACAGTTTTTTAAAAGCCAAATTGTATTTCATTGTATCATGTGCCATAGTTACCTTATCATTCATTCCCTTATTGTTGAACATTTAGATTGCTGTCCAGGTTTTCATTCTTAAAGATAATTCTTCAGTGAACATTATAGTCAAAAGCTTTGTTCATATCTATGTGATAATTATTATTTTGTTAAATTATTGTTTCCTTTTATAGATTCTTTAAACTAGAATAACTGAATCTAACTTTATATGTGAGTATATCTATGAAGGTGGGCGTTTTCAGCACATACTACTTGTTTGTTCTCTAGTTAGATTGTAAAAATGGCTAGGTTGGACTTTAATGTGGATAGACCTTGTTATTCCTTATTCCTGTCCTAAAAAGTAGCTTGTTTCCCTAATTATTCTGCAGCCTTCTAAAGGTTTCCTTGCTTGTTTTCACCTTTCCCAGGTGGTGGCCAGCTGAGATCTGCCATCCTCGAGCTGTACCTTCCAATATTGATAAGATGAGACATGATGTTGGCGAGTTCCCTGTGTTATTCTTTGGGTCTAATGACTATCTGTGGACACACCAGGCTCGAGTCTTTCCCTATATGGAGGGTGATGTGAGCAGCAAGGATAAGATGGGCAAAGGAGTGGATGGGACATATAAAAAAGGTAACTTTATCCTTTTTGTTTCTCAGGCCAGCACAGATCTCTGTTACCCAGGTATTTGTTCTGTTTGTGTTAGAATTCACATATATTCCATTAGCTTCTGTGTTCTGATCTCTGGGGCATTATGTAGCTACAGCTATAGGATTTTACAGGGAACTTGATCCACATAGCTCATTATTTTTAGCCTAACCTTTAGGTAACTAGAATTTCCTTGAGGGAGTTTTTTTTTGGTTTATTTATTTACTTTTGAGAAAGAAAGAGAGATAGAGAAAGCCTGAGTGAGGGAGGGGCGGGGAAAATTCCAAGTAGGCTCTGTGCTGTTAGCCCACAATGTGGGCCTTGATCCCACGAACCTTGAGATCTTGACCTGAGCTGAAATCAAGAGTGAGACGCTTTAACCAACTGAGCCACCCAGGTGCCCCTTGAGGGAAGTGTTTTATCAGTTCTGTTTTCTCAGCATCTTATCAAGTACTGGAACTTTGGAACTATTTTATAGCATAAACAGTATAGTTTGCTAGACAAGAGTCAGAATCTCTAGTAGAGTTGTTTGTTCCACAAGGTTTGGATTTGTTGGGAAGAAATAAAATTCACCAGAAGTTAATAAAGGAAAATACTGAAAATGAAAGCATTAATGTTCTGAATCAAAAGAGATTTTTTTTAAGCTGGCCTGGTAGTGAAGGAATGTGGGGACATTTGGGGCTAGGAGGGGTTGAATCAACTATGAGCCTCAGTTTTCTCTTACTGTATAATGAGTAAAGGTTGCTTTGAGAATTCAGTGAGATAATAAAAACATCAACCACAGAGCACATAGTTGAGTTGGTATGCCATCAACAATAATTACTTTCTTCCGTTAGCTGTCCTTTGAAAGACAGTATAAGTATCTCTTATTTCTTAATTTATTTGGACATTGGCATATGTAAGATTTTATCTGCATGGTGAGGTGGAGATTCTAAACAAGTGAAACTTTCAGGGCACCTGGGTGGCTCAGTTGGTGGAGCCTCCGACTTTGGCTCAGGTCATGATCTCGCAGTTCATGAGTTCAAGCCTCACATTGGGCTCACTGCTATCAGCTCGTAGCCCACTTTTAACCCTTGGTCCCCCTCTCTCTGCCCCTCCCCAACTTGTGCTGTCTCAAAAATAAACATTTAAGGGTTATCTGGGTGGCTCAGTCTGTTAAGCTTCTGACTCTTGGTTGCAGCTTAGGTCATGATCTCACAGTTGGTGAATTTGAGCTCCAAGTTGGGCTCTGTGCTGACAGAGTTTTCTCTTTCCCTCTCTCTGTGCCTCTCCCCAGCTTGGGCTCGCGCTCTCTCTCTCCCTCTCCCTCTCCCTCTCCCTCCATCTCTCTCTCTCTCTCTCTCTCTCTCTCCCTCCCTCCCTTCCTCCCTCCCTCCCTCCCTCCCTCCCTCCCTCCCTCCCTCCCTCTCTCCCTCTCTCCCCCAAAATAAATAAATAAACTTTAAGTTAAAAAAAAAATAAACATTAAAAAATAGTGAAACTTTTTGATTAGATGAAGATTCTTTATAAGATTGTGAGCAGGTAAAACTTCCTTGATGAGGGATGAGAATGATGTCCATAGGGAACAAGTTTCACAAAGGTTCCATTTGCCTCATGTCATTTCATTGGGTCCTCACTTATCTCTTGACCATGTCGTTTCTGTGCAAATATGGGCTGTTAGTATTAATACTATAGGAGCTTGGCTCTTGAGTCTTGTAATCTTGGATGGTCGGGGACCAGTTTAGCAACATCTTTGTCTGCATAGAGCTGGCCACCACAGAGGCTGGGGGAGAAGGTCGAGTTGTAGGGAGTACCACAAGTCTGAGCCCACTAAAGCTCTGGGATTCTGCTCTTTCTATGCCTCTACCCTGGGCTGGCTGGGTACCTCTGCCTTCAAAGAATACACGTTTTTATGGGCAAATTCGAGATCTAAGCAGTCAAAATGCCATTCTTTGAGTGTTGTGGCAAAAATGTGCATGGTGTGCTATGGGAACAGACCAAGAGGAAGCATAACTGTGCTGGGGATCAAAGTTAGAAGTCCTGGATGGTTTTTTTCCAAGTGACTTTGAAGAGTGAACCATAATAATAGTTCTCATTTATTGTTTGCCAGACACTGTTCAGGTTTTTTCTGCTTTAAGTCCTTGTAATACCCCCTGTAAGTTAGATGTTATTATCCTTATTTTATAGATGAGGAAACTAAGGATCATAAAAGTAAAAATTACTTACCCAAGGTTCCAGTGCCAATAAGTGATAGAGGAAGGTTTCAAACTCTAGCAATTGGACTCCAGAATCCAAACTCTTAAGCCCTACTCTGCCTGCAAAGAAGTTAACAAATGGGGGACACCTGGGTGGCTCAGTTGGTTAAGTATCCCAACTTCCGCTTTGGTCATGATCTCACGGTTTGTGAGTTTGAGTCCTGCATCAAATTTTCAGTGCGGAGCCTGCTCAGGATTCTGTCTCCCTCTCTCTCTGCCCCTCCCCCCAGGCATGCTCTTTCTTCCCCTCCCTCCCTACCCCCTCCCCACCTCTAAAAATAAACTTTAGGGGCACCTGGGTGGCTCAGTCAGTTAAGCATCTGACTCTTGATTTCAGCTTAGGTCATGATCTCAAGGTTCATGAGTTTGAGCCCCACGTCGGGTTCAGTGCTGATAGCACAGAACCTGCTTGGGATTCTCTGTCTCCATCTCTCTCTGCCCTTCCCCAGAACACTTGCTCTGTCTCAAAAATAAACAAACATTTAAACTTAAAAAAAAAAAAAATTAACAATGAAAATGTTAATAAGACAGCATATGTGAAAGTATACATTAAATCTTTAACAAACTGAGTTAGTGACCTCTGTGCAGTACAGTTGAAGATGGGGTTGGGGAACACAGGGCTGTTTGCCAGAAAAGGTAGGTAAGTTACATGGTCAGAGCAGACTTTTTAGAAACTTTTGTCTAAGTTAAACTTGAGGACCATAAACGTGAGAGGCTATAGCCAGAATGTCAGTGAGATGGCTGTTTCAGTACTTCTGAACAGAGATGATAAGACTGTCACAGTGAAGTGACTCTGGGGTGGAGAGGATGATGAGTATTTGGATAGACATTAAGTAGACAGACTAGGCAGGACATGGTGAATAATAGCATGAAGAAAGGAGTGATTATAACAATAAGAGGATTCAGGGCAACACGAATTCTGTTAGATGGTGACAGGGAAATGGAGAAAAAGGGGTGGATCAAAGGGGATATTTTCTTTAAATAGCTAACAATATGCGGAAAGCTGCAGAGAGGAAGGAGGGGAAAGAATTGGAATTCTTTTCAGAATTTTTAACCTGGTTCAGGAATAATGAATTCTAAAAAAGGAGAATGAATTAAAAATTAGTTTTACATGGAAAAAGAAAGAATCTTAAGATTTTGTTGGACTTCTAAGATATTACACTCTTTCAAGCATATGAAAGTATAGTACTTGAATACAAATCAGCTATGAAGATCTGTTATTGTATCTTTATAGGTAATAGTTGATATTTACAGAATGAGCCTTAGGAGAGGAATAGGACAGGTACTCTAGAAAATTGGGTAAGAAGGAGAGGAAAACTTTAATTTTGAATTTCTTCCAAAGGAATGTAGCATGTTATTTGGCACTAAAGAGACGGAGTGTTTCTGGAGGCAAGAGGTTCAGAACTGAGGCAAGAATTTGGCTTAATGAAGGGCAGTGACTTTGCTGAACAGATGCAGTCTCGTTGTTAGGAGATGTTATTTGTGGGCTTTTTCAAATCATTTGGCTGGATTTGTTTTTGTTTTAAATTTTCCTCTGAAGGTGGTAGCCTGCATTGTGCCATTTAATGGTGGATTATGTTTTGTATTAATGCTAAATCTGAATACCCTGGGAACCATAAATTAACTTGAAAATAGCAGTCATATATACTTCTTAATTTTCCATATAATGCTGGTTGAGTTTTGTGTAAAAGACGTGGATTTTCTCCAACTTTAAAGGGGAAAAAAAGGCAAAATGAACAAGTCCACCTAAGATTAAGTGACTTGTGCTGTGTGTTTTCTTAGCTCTTCAAGAAGCTGCAGCGAGGTTTGAGGAGTTAAAGGCACAAAAAGAGCTAAGACAGCTGCAGGAAGACCGAAAGAATGACAAGAAGCCACCACCTTACAAGCATATAAAGGTGAGAGAAGACCTCAGGAGACTCTGTCTCTAGGAGAGACCCTATATAGATCTCTCTCTCTTCCTGCTGTGTTCATGAAGAGGATTGGAAGCACAAACACAGTTGCTTTTAGGTAGAGGTATGAACTTGAAAGAAGATAAAAAGTTCCAGAGCAGCATTCCTAGCACCTTCTCTACACTTTTATGTAAAATCAGTTGTGTTTTATAATTTTTTCTGTTGCTTTGGAAAGTCTTTTTATAGAAGTAGATTGGATTAGATTATGTGCACAGTCAATATCTTGCAGTTTGAAGGGGGTTCAAGAACCATGATAAAAAGTGATAAATAGTCCCGAGATAGTGTGAATAATACACAGGGTAAGTCTTCTTGGTAATGGCTGATACTAAAGATATTTTAGGTGACCACTATGACTGGGTTTCCCAAAGTCAGTAAAGTTCCTGTTAGGTGTACCTAACCCTTAATGAACCTAGTAGAGTAAGAGTCCTCACTGTTTATCATCAGGGTCCTTCGGATCCTTTGTATTTTTTTATGTTTTAAGTCATTTTTATGAATAATTAAGAGAAGTTAAAAATACAGGAATAATGTAGAACAAATTTACTAGACATTTCAACAAGTATTTACTAAAACTTCTTTATTCTTTTTTTTTCTAAGTTTTATTTATTTAAATAGGTAATCTCTACACCTAACATGGGGCTTGAACTCATGACCCTGAGATCAAGAGTCACACACTTAACTGAGCCAGCCAGGCACTCCTATAACCTCTTTTCAGAAAACCTTTTTAAGAAGTTAGTTGTGTTCAAACGTTAGAAGACACAAAAGAATGCTATTATTAACTTTGTTAACAAAATGAGACTGTCCAGTTTCTTGTTGTACAGTATTTATGCTGATGTCATTCCTGAACACCATATTTCTTTTTTGTCTGTAGAAATTTATTATTAGTATTCCCATTGATATTTGAGCTTCTAAAGTCTTCTAGTCTGAGGTTTCACTTAAAGATCAATTTCACCATCTTTAGAGGCTAATGTAGTCAAGTATATCCCAAATATTCCATGGGACATACCTAAACTAGAAACCTATTTTTTTTTTTTTTATCTGAAATTCAAATTTAATCAGGTGTCTGGGATTTTTATTTGCTCAATAAAGCAACCCTACTAAAAGCAGACTACAAAGATGTTATCTCGACTCTTTAATACATTCTGGAAAGATGATTTAGCACTTTGGGCAATGCCATACAGAAACTAAAATGTGAGTGTTGAACTCTTGCATGTATGAACTTTGGTGATTTCATTATTTTTCTGTTTTCTTGTCAGTTAAATCTTTATTGGCAGAGTTGGGAATCACTGCTGAGTAACTATGAGTAATGATAAAATAGTAAAATGTTATGAAATATAGGAAATTAAGAACACTAAAATTCCATAATATAGCTTAGATTTTTAAAAGGGTTTTAATGGATGTACATGGTAGTTGCAAGATAGAATGAGGGTGGTTCCCCCCTCCCCCTTTTAAAAAAAGGTAAATTTGGCTTTTGATCTTTGGAAGACCTCTAAGAAAGAATAAGATTAATAAAATATAAATCCTTACAAATAAAACTGATGAAAAGAGACTCAATCTAAAATTGAGTCTAAATGGACACTGGTGGTGATATACTGAGAGTTAAGTGGAGTTATTGTGCATGGAGATATAATGCATAGAGATCTAAGTGTAGTTAGGCCTCAAAAAGGGGAAAGTAATCTGGTTTCCCACAGTCATAGATGTCAGATAATAGCAAGGGAGGCATTTCTGAGTAGCACGTCAACCATATTGAGCTGTTGAGAGAGAAACTTCTTGTGAGTGATCTAAATGACAGAATTTAGAAGCCAACTTCTTTCCTTCATACACCGTCCCCACCTTTTTATAAACAAATATATTTCCAGGAAAAAGTTTTAGATCAAGGGTTGGCAAACTGTCGTCCATGGACCAAATGGCAAACCATTGGCAAACCAACCAACAGTCCATGGACCAAAGCTGGCCTACTCTGGTTGGGAAAAATATAAAAATGAAAAGCAGGACATGAAAATTATATGAAATTCAAGTATCAGTATCCATAAATGAAGTTTTATTGACACTCATCCATGCTTCTTTAGAAATTGTCTTATGCTACTTTTGTGCTCCAATGACAGAATTAAGCTACATGCACCAGAAATCTATACCATACCCTTCAGAGACTAAAATTTACCATCTAGCCATTTACAGGAAAAGTTTGTCAATCTCTGATCTAGAGTGAGCTAAATTTAACTGTACTTACATATTTATATTTTATTCTTACTAAACAATGTGGGTTTTTTTGTTTTGCTTTATATTATGTTAGGCAAGAAACTTACTTGGGATTAGTAACAAATTAGATTAGATCTTCCGAATGATTGAAACATATCTTTATAGAAGAAAAGGAGTAGGATGAAAATTTTGTGGGAGGGAGGTCAGGTAAGGGTACTCATCTTGAGACAGAGGTGCATGTTCAAATGCCCTATTTGTAGGACCTGCAGTCTGAGGTGATTGAACTTAGTCCTTACCTCTATACTTTTAGAATTTGCTTTCTTGAGTTTTGTGACTTCAGTGGTAATAGTATGTCTTCAATAGTATAACTTCATGTGGTAACAATATTCCTCCATTAACAAGAAGTTTACAATTTTTACCAGTATTTGAAAAATCTGGGAAGAGATCTGATAGAGTTAATCCTTCTAAGGTGCTATCGAGAACTGGTTTGAAGACATTATATTTCTGCAAAGACAGTGGAGATTTTATGATATTGTTAAACAGTAGGCAAAAACTAAAATGTTAGAAATGAAACTTTTTGGGAATTTAGCGGGTGGAAATAACTTTTGTTAATCATAGTGATTTTAGATTGAATAGATAGGGTAATCTCAAATATTTGATGTGACAAATACTTAAAAGGGACATTAATAGGTGCCTAGCTGACTGAATCAGTTAAGCATCTGACTCTTGATTTCAGCTCAGGTCATGATCCCAGGTCGTGGGATCAAGTCCTGCATTGGGCTCCATACTGAGCATGGAGCTTCCTTTTAAGATTCATATTCTTTCTCTCTCTCTCTCTCTCTCTCTCTCTCTCTCTCTCTCTCTCTCTCTCTCTCTCAAATAAATAGATAAATAAATAAGATATTAAAAGGACAACTTAATTTTAATATCTACCATGTTTAAGAGGCTGTAGTAAGCTCTGTACTATAACTTTTACTTGTTATTTCTTATTCTCACAACAATGTTAACAAGTGATTTATCAAAATTTTGATAAAATTCCTGAATAGCCAATTTTTATGAAAGGGTTGAGTTTTTAAAGACTCACAGTTTGACTATTACCCATGAAATAATATCAGGTAGGGGAGACTCATTCTCATAGTACACAAATCCATCTGTATTATGAAATGTCTGTTTTTTGCCTCAAATTGTTGCTACTAGCATTTGAAAAACTAATGGCTTCAGTGTTATAGCAGCTGTTTGTTTGACCTCTGTGTTTTACCTCAGCAGATTTTCACTGTTTTTGACTACTACTAAATAAATGCATGAGTGACATTGCTATAGTCTATTAAAAAGATTTCATATTATGGTAATAAGTATTAAAATATATCTTCACATAACAGGAACCTCAGTTACCCAAAGACCTTCTCATGCAAACCATTATAATTTAAGAATTTTTTTTTTTTAATGTAGCTGCTAAAGTGGTGCCACCATGTGGTAATAGCAGAAACTCAGTTTACAGTTCACTTTGGCGTACCAGCTGTTAAACTACCTTTTTTTAAGTGATTTTCAAAAATTTTTTGTGGGATTCATAATTTGCATATTAAGTAAGGCTTTATGTCAAACATGCCTAAATCTTTTTTCAATTTTTTTATTGTAAAATACAGATAACATAAAATTTATCAGCCTAATCCTATTTAAACATACAGTTCAGTGATATTAAGTGCATTCATAATGTTTGCAGCCATTACCACCATATATCTCTAGTATTTTTTTTCATCTAGTAAACCTGAAACTCTACCCATTAAACATTAGCTTCCCATTCTCCCCTCCTCTCATTTCTTCAAAACCACCATTCTACTTTTTGTCTTTATGATTTTGACTACTATAAGTACCTTATATAAGTTGGAATCATACAGTATTTGTCTTTTTGTGACTGGCTTATTTCATGTACAATAATGTACTTCAGGTTCATCCATATTATACCATGTGTCAGAATTTCCTTTCTTTTTAAGCTGAATAATATTCCATTATTTATACCACATTTTGTATATCCATGTGTTAGCTATCTGTGGATGTATATGGGTTCTTGCCACATTTTAGCTATTGTGAATAATGCCACGAAGTTCAAAATCCTGTAAAATGTGGCATTCAACTTCAAGGAAAAGACGTCTATCTTTTAATAGGTCCTAAACTGGCTTGTGTTGGCTTGCCTGATGTTCTATAGTATGTATTTCTTTTCCAGGTGAACCGTCCTATTGGCAGGGTACAGATCTTTACTGCAGACTTGTCTGAAATTCCCCGTTGCAACTGTAAAGCTACTGATGATAACCCCTGTGGGATAGACTCCGAGTGTATCAACCGCATGCTGCTCTATGAGTGCCACCCCACAGTATGTCCTGCTGGAGGACGCTGCCAAAACCAGTGCTTCACTAAGCGCCAGTATCCAGAGGTTGAAATTTTTCGCACATTACAGAGGGGCTGGGGTCTCCGGACAAAAACCGATATTAAAAAGGTAAAGAAAGTTTTTCATAATTTATAGATTTTTTTTTCTTCTTTGCATTTGCTTAATAGGAGTAGTTATTCTTGATGAATAGGAGATGATCATTAGAGGGAAGATAACATAGTTAAGGATTAACCTTACTATTAGTCTTGCTGTGTCCTTCTAGAGTTTATAGGCTTGGGAAAGTCTCCTTTACCTCTAAAGTCCTTAGTATTAAACATGTTCACTGTGTATGAGGATGAAAAAATGAAGGGAATTCATAGAGATACTATGACCTTATTTGCTCTTTTGTGACAATCCTGGAACCTGTAGTTAAGAAAAAGAGGATAATGAACATGTGATACAAAGGTGTTAATCACCTAATAAAATCTGTTTTCACTGGGTTTGAGTTCATGGAAAATGAAGAAGAGGATTAGGCCCTCTGTACTAAAAAGCACACTAACATCTACAATTTCAAACTTAGAAGGACCTGCAAGTTTCTGGTAGATAATATTATGTAGTCTTTGTGTAGAATAAATCTTGACATTTTAATAAAATAAACTTTATTCTAGTTATGCTTTCTGAAGAATTCTGAAGTTTGTCTCTAGAAAAGGAAGTGAATATCAGTCTGTTTCGTTATTTGCTAAGTGGTTATTATCTACTGTGTGTTGGGCATTGTGCTCCAAATGCAGTGATCAATAATAGAGACATGGTCCATGTTTTCATAAAGTTTACATTCTAAGGGGGGCAGACATTGATCAAGTAATCACCCAGTGTGGAAGCACAAAGGGTTCTGGAGGCAGTGGTAAATGGTAAAGGGCCTGAAACTAGCTTTGACTCTGAGAATATTTTAAGTTGAAAATTGAAAGACAAATAGTTGTTGACTTAGACTAGTTGAGTGTTAAAGCATTGCAGGCAAGGTGGACAGCAAGAGTGAAAGCTAGTATGGCCACAGTGTCAGGAGGACAGTATTGTAAAATGTGGAAAGGCAGCAGACAGAGCATGTTCTTCGGAAAAGGATCATAGTTTAGGGAAACTGACTTTCAGGTTTGGGGGCACTTAAAGGGTTCAACTATCCATATCAGCATTATAATGGAGCCCTAGTTTACTTACTTTCATCTTGGTTGATCTTCATTGTCCAGTGTATCCCAGTCTTTCTCCTGGTAACCGTGATAGGAGTGGGGAGGTGGTTTTCATTGTCAAATAGTTGAAGCATCATATTTGTGTTTCTTGAATAATCCTTCGCTAAAGTGACTAGTTACGTGTACATGAACTTCTTTGGAGATTGTTATTTTCATTAATTTTTTAAAAAATAAGGTGTACCTGGAAACACAGTTGTGTTTTTTGCCATTAAGAGCTATTTCTTGTTCTAGGGTGAATTTGTGAATGAGTACGTGGGTGAGCTAATAGATGAAGAAGAATGCAGAGCTCGAATCCGTTATGCCCAAGAACATGATATCACTAATTTCTATATGCTTACCCTAGACAAAGTAAGTAATTTGTGTTACTTCCATTGTTATAAGATTGTGAAATTGATATTGTCCTAGTCATAGTGTTTGTAGGCATGGATTCACCACCCAAAATAGTGTCTTTCCCTTAAATTTATGGGGATTGCTTGGTCAAGGTTCTGGAGTAGCTCAGTTTGCCCATTTCTTGGTATACATTCATTGCCAGAGGCAACAAAGCTATTTGCTTTCTTTTTGAACTGTTTAATTTGGATATTATGTCTTTTAGTTTTTCCTATAGGATTAAAACTTGAAGCCAACAAAGTAATCATTCTTTTACCCTTTTGCTTTACAGATTGAGAAACTGATTTGTTAATATTTAGTACATTAAGAAGGTCTTAAAAATTGATTTTAGAACTCAGCTTCTGAACCCAACTCATCTTTCCAATTATAGGAATTTGCTGATGAGTTTCATTTCATCGGTGCCTAGAATTCTATTTGGGACTCATTCCTGATTCTAGCATCTTAGTGTGTTTATTTTCTGTGTATCAGATTCTTCCTTGTATCTGAATATTAGGGTCTGCCCAGCTCCCCACCCCCACCTCTTCCACTGGCTGTTACAACAAATTTCTTTCCTGGTGTGAAACTTTGTGAACATTTATCAAGTTGAACCCTTTGGTTTATGAGATCATCACCTCCAGATATTCACATCTTAGTTTGGGATGGGGTCACATTATCAGTATTAAAATCTGCTTAGGTGATTTTTTTTTTTTTTTTCAACGTTTATTTATTTTTGGGACAGAGAGAGACAGAGCATGAACGGGTGAGGGGCAGAGAGAGAGGGAGACACAGAATCGGAAACAGGCTCCAGGCTCTGAGCCATCAGCCCAGAGCCCGACGTGGGGCTCGAACTCACGGACCGCGAGATCGTGACCTGGCTGAAGTCGGACGCTTAACCGACTGCGCCACCCAGGCGCCCCATGATTTTTTTTTTTTTTTAATTTTTTTAACTTTTATTTAGAGAGAGAGAGTGCAAGTAGGGGAGGGGCAGAAAGAGGGAGACACAGAATCTGAAGCAGGCTCCAGGTTCTGAGCTGTCAGCACAGAGCCTGACATGGGGCTCAAACCCACGAACTGTGAGATCATGACCTGAGCTGAAGCCAGACGCTTAACCAACTGACCCACCCAGGTGCCCCCTACTTAGGTGATGTCTAATGTGTAGCCAGGGTTCAGGACTACCTAATTGAGAGGATGGGACAAGCTGCTGCTTTTAAGACAGTGGTCCTAAACTTCAGCATGTATCATAATCATCTAGTAGGCTTGTTATAACACAGATTGCTGGGCCCCACCTAAAAGTTTCTGCTTTAGTATATCTGAGGTGCAGCCCAAGAATTTGCATTTCTAGCAAGTAACAGATGTGGATTAGTGACTACACTTTGAGAACCACTCCCTGGGAGAGTCAGATTTGACAAATAGGAATTCTAGCTTATTAAAATACACAGGAAGTGTCTAATGAGCAGCATCTTTTGGAATTCTAGGACCGAATCATTGACGCTGGTCCCAAAGGAAATTATGCTCGGTTCATGAATCATTGCTGCCAGCCCAACTGTGAAACACAGAAATGGTCTGTGAATGGAGATACCCGTGTTGGTCTTTTTGCCCTGAGTGACATTAAAGCAGGTAAGAATCAATTAAGGATTCTGGAGCTAAGAAAGGAATGTCAGGTTTGAGCATCTAAAAATTCCCATATGCCCCATAATCCCAAAATGAGGTTTGCAAATTCTTGAGGATATATAAAAGACTTACAGGTACCAGGTGGTACTTGGCTTGGAGTATTTTCTTGGTGGTGGTGGTATGGTAAAATATACATAACATAAAACTTCTCATTTAACCATTTTTTAATGTGTATAATTTTGTGGCATTAGATCCATTCATGTTTTTGTGCAACTAACACCTCCATCCATGTCTATAACCCTTTCATCTTCCCCAAGTGAAACTGTGCACTGCACCCATTAAATGCTAACCCCCATTTTCTCTCTCCTCAGCCCCTGGCACCACTGCCAGACACCGTTCCAAGCATATTATATTTAATCCTTGCAAAAATGCAAGGTATATGGTATACCTATGTTACTTGAATTCTTAAGTCTGGCACTTCTAACCACCCTGGAGGAGTGTCCTGTGTATTAATTACTCAAATGTTAGCCACATGACTTTAGTTCTTAAATCTCTCCTGACTGCTTTCAGTACATTTGTACTTGGAACTTTATAGTCTTTATCCCTGGGGGTAGATTCCTCTACCAATCTGGCGCAAGTTTTTCTTCTCTTTTCTCCCATATTCACTTAGCTCAAGTAGCATGGTGTGGGAATTCACAGACCTTGTTCTTGTTCTCACTTGACTTCCAGTCTGCATGGGTGGGATGAGGGGAATGAGACAGAATGTGCTCAGTATTATGTGGAGTGTCTGTGGGAGCTGCAGCCTTGGCAGGTAGAGTCTGAACTTTTCAGCTTGCTCTCCTTATCTCATTCAGCTTCGTGGATTCTTCACATACCTGTTATACTTTCTGTCTACTACATGTATCATACTCCTTGTTTATCTTTTCTCCATCGCCCTTTGCCATCCCCTAAGTGCAGACCTCTCAAGGATTATTGTATATTGGACTCTTTTCTAGAAACGTATGAGTCTTTCTTTTATGTGTACCGGTACCTTCTGATTTATCCTCTGTGCAGTATGTTTATATAGTGGATGGTGGGTAAGCAGCAGGTTATGTCAAGTATCCTGCTATCTTAAACTTTGTATATATATGGTTGAGCTGCTTTATAAGTGCATTAAATTAATAAAAATTCAGTTATATACTTATAAATTGTGTAATAAGAATGGAATTGTATGAATAGAGTTATCTATCATTCAGTGCGGTATTTCACAGTGGGTGTGAGAGGGGAGACATAACCCTGCTGTTATCTGGGTCAGTCTCAGTTCCTGTAAGCTCCTTACATTGTGAACCTCACCAGGCCATGAGTGATTCGAACCATTTGGACCCCTAAATGTAAGGCAACTGCTTTATAATTTGCTTAGCCAAATAAGCAAATAATGATCTATATTAATTCAATATTAGATGAAAAACTATATGTATTGGTTAGTCTCACTGATGGAAGATAGGTCAGTCTGCAATGGGAAATCTTCCTAAGATTTGATAATTTTGACCTAATGATTATCATTTTATATGTTAATGGTGAACCATTACCCCCACCCAGAAATAATCTCTTTTGCATACATATAGAGAATTATTTTGTTAGGCTTTCCCTAATGTGCTTTGAATTTGAATGTTGGTGTGTTTTCTTTGCTCTTTGCTCTGATAAAATGCACTTTTGACAGAAAGGGGACAATTTGTATCTTAAATCTGTACATCTTTGTTTTTTGTTTTTTTTTTTAATTGTTTTAGCTCATGTATTTATTTTGAGAGAGAGAGAGTGCCTGTGAGCCAAGGAGAGGGAGGGAGGGAGGGAGGCGCAGACTCCTCACCATCTGCACAGAGCCTGATGTGGAGCATGAATTCACGAACCACGATGTCATGATCTGAGCCAAAATGAGTCAGACCCTCAACCGACTGCGCCAACTAAGGAGCCCCTGTACATCTCTTTTTAAAGTTTACAAATTACTGCTATGTGCATTATGCCAAATTTTGTAAACAAGCTTGTGAGATTATTGTTGTTTCTTCATTTAACAAATGTACTCAGGGCTCAGATCACCCAGCTAGATTGTGGTAACAGGGATTTAAAGCCAGACCTTAGGTCTGTGGTATAGAGTTCTCTGGCATTACTCTGTATTGAGATGTCTCTCTTACTTAAGTTCTGCCAGGTTTGGCACAGAACAACAGGTGTTTTCTTCATACTTGCATTCCTAGTGCCTAGCAAATCACTGTATACAATGAGTTGTTGTTTGTTAGGTTTTGGTAATGAATTAATATATTTAGAATCTGAATGGGTTAGAAAACAAACAACTTGGGATAATTAACATCTCTGTAGTAAAGGCTATTTTAAATACTAAGTTGCTGAGCCATTTATGTTTTTCTGTTATTAAGTGTATTTGCTGATTAATAATTTTACAGGATTAGAATTTATTAATATAGTGGTGTTAGAGTTAATAAATTCCTTCCTACCCTCCCAAAGTTTTGTTCTCTAATAAATCAGTATCCTTTATGATTAATACAGAAATAATGTAATTAGGGGTACCTGGGTGGCTCAGTCAGTTAAGCATCCCAGCTTCAGCTCAGGTCATGGTCTCGCAGTTTGTGCATTTCAGCCCTGCATCAGGCCATGTGCTGACAGCTTGGAGCCTGGAGCCTGCTTCAGATTCTGTGTCTCCCTCTCTCTCTGTCTCCACCCCGTGCTTGCTTGTGCGCTCGCTCGGTCTCTCAAAAATAAACAAATATTAAAAAAAATTTTTTTTAAAGAAATAAGGTAATCAAAGCCATAGATGTTAATATATTCATGGTCTTTTATGCAGGCACTGAACTTACCTTCAACTACAACCTAGAATGTCTTGGGAATGGAAAGACTGTTTGCAAATGTGGAGCCCCAAACTGCAGTGGCTTTTTGGGTGTAAGGCCAAAGGTACCTTCCAAACGTTTCCATCGGGAATAATGGTGTGGTCCTCCCTCCCTAACCAGTGGCACGGCTGACTCTTTAAGATGTCTCTTTGGAATTAAAACATTGGGGTCTGGCACTTAAATAAGCATTCTGATGATCAGTTTGGTTATACAAGAGCTGATCTTTGGGTATTGTTGATGTGTTTTAAGCAGTCTGACTTCTAATTGGTGATACCTTTCTAGCTAAAAAAGCTGTAAAATAGGAATCCGTAAAGTAGGTTACTTTCCATGTCTTTATTGGTCTCAGCTAATCTCACTTACATTTCCTAATAAGCTTCTTACATTCTTAGTGTCTGTGTCTCCCTCTCTCTCTGTTTTAAAGCTATCAAAAAATCCAATATTGAATTTAAGATTCTAAATGTAGTATAACACTGTAGATAAACATAGGACCCTTAATCTTTTCATCTTAACAAAGTATAAATATTGTTGTGTCTTACTTCCTGGGTTTTTATGTACATTTTAACTGATCTACAATTCTGTAAATGTAAAGAATTGCTTGCAAGTCTGTATCTTAAATACTATAAAAATTTTTTCCTTGCTGTTACATCGTCTTCTTAACTATCATCTTTAGTGACTGTTAAATTTTTTACATAATGGATGGACCATAATAGATGAACATGCGTCTAGATTTCTCTATCATAAGTTACAGTACATTGAAAATTGAAGTTTAATTTTGATGAAGAGTAAACTACACAATGACTCCAATTGGGTATTTCCTATTATGCTTTTTTGATTATAGAAGTCAACATTAAGAACTGAAAAATGCAAATTAGCATAGAAACCAATAACTAAAGGGGTTCAAAAACACATGAAGATGATGAACACCCACAAAATATTCTTTTATTAAATAACAAAATTATCTTTATTTTTTTTTCATTAGTCAGTTGGTTAAATGGTCTTGTTTCTTAAAGGTGTCCAGTTGATTTATTCCCTATATATCAAAATAATAACTATGTTTAACGCAAGTGTAAAGGTGTTACATTCACTAGGGATATCAGTTTCTGCATCCTTAACATCTGTGTAACATTTCACACATGAATCAGTGAGAAAGAATTTTGAGAGAAGTTTAGAAATGGGAGATCACTGTGAGATAGTAATAAGTTGAATTGATCCTGGATGTTTCTAATCTAACATAAATAATGCGATGAAAACCATGGGGTTTGGTAAGCAAGTGTGGGCTGCAGGGAACACAGAGGAGACGTGCTGGCTGCACCAGGGTCTGTCTTGGGGAGTAGTGGACATGGATCTAATTTGACATAGATGAAGGCACATAGCTTGTTGAGGGCAAGGATAATGAATTAGTTTTCTGTGTCTTCCTAGCATGTGACTCTTACTAAAGTGCTCAGTGAAGGGTTGTTGAATAAATTAAGAAATCTGTATGCATACACACACATACATACCCAAACATAAAAATAAAACTTACAAAAGGGGAACCTTTAATACCAGCCTTATATGTTAACAAAAAAGTTTATTTCTCTTATTTCATGCAGGTGGCAGGAGTAGTTCATAGAAAAGTTAGAATTAATGCAACTATTTATTGGGTACCTATGATGTGCCAGGTGCCTTTCCTGTATTTTCTCTTATCTTTACAACAGTCTATGAGGATTGTCTCTTCCCAGAGGAGAGACTGAGGCTCAGAGAGAATAGTTAACCTGGTCAAGATCATACAACTAATGTATCGACAGAATGCTGACTGCTCAATATCTGACCTCTAGAATCAACCCATTGCCACGGAAGAAAAGTCAAAGAAATTCAAGAAGAAGCAACAGGGGAAGCGCAGGACCCAGGGTGAAATCACAAAGGAAAGAGAGGATGAGTGTTTCAGCTGTGGGGATGCTGGCCAGCTCGTCTCTTGCAAGAAGCCAGGCTGCCCAAAAGTTTACCACGCTGACTGTCTCAATCTAACCAAGCGACCAGCAGGTTGGTGCTAAAATCCATTTAGGGTGCTCTTTGTTCTCTGCCGTAATTGTAACAGCCCCTTGGTCTTCCCAAGCATAGTGTTGAGGGGGTATGGTTCATGCTCTCATTCTGGAAATAAATGACAATAAAGGCTTGGAATCCTAGGTTACAGAGAAGCGAACAGAAGCTTACTCATTATATGTGAAGCACTTTATTTACAATTTATGTTATTTTATCCTCCCAGCAACCCATAAAGATGAGACCTTTTCACCTTCCCATGATGCAGATGAGGAAACTGAGAGTCCAGTTTGGTGAGATGAATTGTCACAATAGAGCATATAGATGGAGGAGCTGGATTGAAAGCCAGGTTTTCTGACCTCAAGGCCACTAAACCATGTTTCCTTTCTAAAGAAAGAGAGGTTAAGACAGCATAGAGTTTGGGGTTATTCCAGTCAGTGAGTTGTGGACTAGACACCCTTTTAGCCCCCCTCACCTACACCCCTCTGAAGGAGAGTCAACTGTATCAGCTAACGCGTGAGAGAGCTGCTTAGGCAGACAGTGTCTGGGAATTGGTAGCTGGAGAAGCCACTAACTTTTGAGCAGTTACTTGGAGTTAGAAGAGTTTTGAGGGACTTGGATATGTGGTCTGTTTTTGATGACAGAGGTATGAAAGCAGTACGGAGCCACTCCCAGTGACATTATATGTCACTAGTGGCCTGCTTCCAGGAATTGCAGAAAGAGAATTTTAGGGTGAGAGTGAGAGGAGTTTGTCTCTGAACTAGCTTTCCTTCAGTGTACAGTTGCTAGGGTAATGAAATCATATAAATGGAGGTAGTGTGAGGGCAAGGCCACAACATGACCTGTCAGCGCCAGGAAATAGAAATGGAGAATCGTTTCAAAATCAATAACTCAAGATTATAGCTGGCACAGGCCACAGTAGAACTGATCTTGCCTATGAGCCAGGAGTCAGGGCTAGCATAGTTTATTTGAAAACTATGAGCCGAGGCAGAAACACTGTCCATGACAGAGACTCTCAGGTGTCATGAAATGGGGGCAAATAGATGGTAAGTAAAGGTCTTTTCCACTGGTTCTGTGTGCACAGTATAGGTAAAGTTTGTGCTGGTTTCAAGGCTTAAAATTGAGCAAAGGAAAATCTGTTCCCATTTTTCACAGTTGTGTATCAGTTCCCTATTCCTAAATATAACCAAATAAGCAGAAGTTTAAATAATTGAGATTATCCCCTTAGAGTTGAATATTTTAAAGGCTATATAAGACAAATGGAGTTTGCAAACCTGTGAAAGTACTA
The DNA here is from genome assembly GCF_028749965.1 of Puma concolor. Classification (NCBI taxonomy): domain Eukaryota; kingdom Metazoa; phylum Chordata; class Mammalia; order Carnivora; family Felidae; genus Puma; species Puma concolor. Next base: position 67,063,874 of record NC_141667.1, read on the forward strand.
TCTTCACATTCTATCTAAAGGGACATTTGGGGTTTTTTCCCCCTTGATAGAAATAGTCATAGTAATAAGAAATTACCTCTGCTTGTATATTTAGTTGATACTTACTTGCTACTTGGTACTTGGCTTTTATTTTTATGTGTTGTACAGGAGAATCTGAGATTCTGGGGCAAGGGGAGGTATTGGATGAGTGACCTGATCTGCAAAAGGTGGCAGTTTGAAATCACTCCTTTGACCCAGGCTCAGAGCCATGGCCCATTTCATGTACCTTGCTTATTTTCCTAAGGGTTTGTTTCACATCTGTGTTTTCAGGGAAATGGGAGTGTCCTTGGCATCAGTGTGACATCTGTGGGAAGGAAGCAGCCTCCTTCTGTGAGATGTGTCCCAGTTCCTTTTGTAAGCAGCATCGGGAAGGGATGCTCTTCATCTCCAAGTTGGATGGGCGTTTGTCTTGTACTGAGCATGACCCCTGCGGGCCCAACCCTCTGGAACCTGGGGAGATCCGTGAGTATGTGCCTCCCCCAGTACCGCTGCCTCCAGGCCCAGGCACTCACCTGGCAGAGCATTCATCAGGAGTGGCTGCTCAGGGGCCCAAGATGTTGGATAAGCTGCCTGCTGACACCAACCAGACACTGTCACTGTCCAAAAAAGCTCTGGCAGGAACTTGTCAGAGGCCACCGCTGCCTGAAAGACCTCCTGACAGAACTGACTCCAGGCCCCAGCCTGTAGATAGGGTCAGGGACCTTGCTGGGTCGGGGACCAAACCCCAATCCTTGGTATCCAGCCAGAAGCCACTGGACAGGCCACCTGCAGTGGCAGGACCAAGACCCCAACTATCTGACAAACCCTCTCCAGTGACCGGCATAAGCTCCTCACCCTCAGTCAGGTCCCAACCACTGGAAAGACCTCTGGGGACAGCTGACCCAAGGCTGGATAAATCCATAGGTGCTGCCAGCCCAAGGCCCCAGTCACTGGAGAAAGCCCCAGTCCCTACTGGTCTAAGACTTCCACCTCCAGACAGACTGCTAGTCACCAGTGGTCCCAAACCCCAGACTTCAGACAGGCCCCCAGACAAATCCCATGCTTCTTTGTCCCAGAGACTCCCACCTCCTGACAAAGTACTATCAGCTGTGGTCCAGACCCTGGTAGCTAAAGAAAAAGCACTGAGGCCCGTGGACCAGAATACTCAGTCAAAAAATAGAGCTGCTTTGGTAATGGATCTCATGGACCTAACTCCTCACCAGAAAGAACGGGCTGCTTCACCTCATGAGGTCACATCACAGATTGATGAGAAGATGCCGGTGTTGGAATCAAGCTCATGGACTGCCAGCAAAGGTCTAGGGCAGATGCCGAGAGCTGTAGAGAGAGGCAGTGTGGCAGATCCTATCCTGCAGCCACCAGGGAAAGCAGCAGTCCCTTCGGAGCACCCCTGGCAAGCGGTTAAATCACTCACCCAGGCTAGACTTCTCTCTCAGGCTCCTGCCAAGGCTTTTTTATATGAGCCAACAACTCCGGCCTCAGGAAGAGCATCTGCGGGGGTGGAGCAGACACCAGGGCCTCCCAGTCAAGCACCGGGCCTGGTGAAGCAGGTGAAGCAGATGGCTGGAGGCCAGCAACTACCTGGACTTGCTGCCAAGAATGGGCAATCCTTCAGGCCTCTTGGGAAGGCCCCATCCTCCCTCTGTACTGAAGAGAAGAAATTGGCAACCGCAGAGCAGAGTCCCTGGGCCCTGGGAAAGGCCTCACCAGGGCCAGGGCTCTGGCCCATAGTGGCTGGACAGACAATATCACCGTCTTGCTGGTCCTCTGGGAGCACACAGACATTGGCACAGACTTGCTGGTCTCTTGGAAGAGGGCAAGACCCTAAACCAGAGCAAAATACACTTCCAGCTCTTAACCAGGCTCCTTCCAGTCACAAGTGTGCAGAGTCAGAACAGAAATAATACGAGTAAATGTCACATGACCAGACCAGCTGCCCCCAGGGTTCTTGGGGAAGGGAAATCATCTTTCTTTTCCCCTCTTAAAAAAACAGACCCCAACACTTTCCCACTGTTATTCTTTCCTTATATCCCAACACTCAGAACTCTTGTGACATTAGCCAGTGGGGGCATGTGGTTGTGTAAACCATGTATGGAAATCCAAGTGGGCCCCAACCAAGGAGACAGACAGACTTGGGTCTTTTTCCTCCAACCTTTACACATGGTAACTTGAAATAAAAAGTCCACTCTGGAGTCAAGCATGGGATTCAATTCCACTGGTTAGGTTGGAAGCTAGAGGGGCTCTCGAAGCTATTTCTCGAGTTCTACGGAGCCCCATTGAGGGCCCTGATGAACACTTGGGAGGAACTGACATCTATTCATATCAGTGGTGATTTCTTGAGCATTCACATGTGCTAGGCCAGGTGCTAGTCACTGACAGGAGATACAGAGATAAAGAAGACCTGATCCCTGTGAGCCTAACATGCCTGCCTGGGTTCCCAGGCTGTTTTCACGAACCTTTGACCAGGAAATAACAGGAAGTTCTGAGGGGCCCTGGGGCTCCACAGACTCATTTTGTAATGTCCTCTGTGGCCCCAGAAGTGGTTGTGTTGAGTAAGTGTCTCCTGGTTGAGTGTGCACATTTATGCACACACCCTTATGTGGAGGTCTCCTCTATAGGTGAGAGGGGGTTGCATCAAGGCCAAGTGGAGCTGTTGGCTGGGCAGAATCTAAAGATCTGTCCTTGGCAGAGTAGCTGGTTGTGGGGGCTGAGCTCTACAAGGACGTAGCTTTCCCAGAGTATAAGAAGGCAATTGGCAAGCTTACCTTTCTCTTCTACTGATTTTCCTCCTTTTACATCAACCCACCCCATGCCTGCCCCCCAAACACTCAGGTGCTTTCAGATTTCAGAGTCGGGCAGTGGACATAGGGAATCTTTGGCAAGCTCTGGGCTAGATCTACCGCCGGCTCAGGGAGAGTGCCAGATCCTGATAGAAAATTACTTCTCTTTTGATCCTTTGCCCTCCTACCTGAATGGAGGGAGTCCTCTCCTTCACTGGTAGATTCTACCACCCTATCCCTTAGAATTGCTGTGTTCTATATTGAGAGCACCTGCCTGCTGACTTAGTTCAAAGGCAAGCCAGAACCCTTCCCCTATGACTGGCAAGATATGGTGTTTAGAGCAATGTCCAGTCTGAGAGATGATTCCTCATAACTGCTGATTATCTGTTACTGCTGCCCTGAGCTGGGGCCCAAGGGCTGGGAAATCTGTTGGTGCTACCCTGCCCTACTATTCACCCAGCTCACCAACTGCCAACAGGAAGTGCTGTTTGGCCAGTTCCTTCCCATTCACTCACTCCTCCTTTGTCCCTAGACCAAACGTTTACCTCTCTGCTTTGCCAACTTAGCCAGCAGCTTTAGCCAACAGGCCATCTCCTGGCCCAAATGTCTCCTGGCCATTCTGTCTCAGTTATGGCTTTTACACCCTCAACAGGATTCTGTATTTTGTCCCAATTTCCTCCTCCTAAGTTCCTATTGAGGTTACCCATATCATTTCTAAGGAGGGAACAATAGTTACAGAAGCATTTGCGCTTTATATAAAGATTAAAAGAAGAATTTGCATCTATTTCCCAAAGTCTGTCTCGGGATGAGACACTTGAACTCAGGCAGAGGTACGAGGCTGGGCAGGGCTGTCCCAAGTTTAGGGGCATACCTCTGCATCTCACTTAGACCTCGGAATCTCCTCTGTAAATTCCACCTGCCTAGTTCTCCCCTTTTCATCCTCTCTTCCCACATCATGAGAGAGGAAATGCTCTTTATTCAAAAAGAAGAGAAAACAAAGCATCTTATTTTCTTTTAAAAAAAATTTTAAACCATGGAAAAGATATTTTTAAAGAAATCCACCCAGAACATTAAAGTTCACTATATTAAGTATTTATCATGTGTGAGAATAATAAGTATATAACTGCAGCTAGTAGGTCCCTTTCCCTAATCTCTTAGGCTGTATGAGTAGGGTTTGCTTGGTGCCAGTCCTGTGCCCTTTTCTCTCCTGTCATCAGTAGTTGTGATCAGAAAAAGATATTCGCACTGCACTGTCAGAATCTCCTTTCACTATGTTGTGTGTTAAATTACCGTAGCTCTTTGTTTCATGAAATAAACTGTGAATTTGGGGGGGGGCGGGGTATGTGCAGGCTATGTAAAAAAATTTTAAGTGGAGAAGTTTGATCCTTAAATAGCTTCTCTGAAGTAGGCTTTGGTAGGTAATTGACTTGACAGCCGCTCTAGGACAAGGAGTTAAGGGAAAGGTGGGCCATGATTGGCCACTTTGTGATTTTGTTTTGGTTCTTTCCATTCTCCACCATTTACTGGACACTTCCTTCCAGACTTGCCTGGGAAAACAACTTTTTAGTTGTGCTTGGTTTGGGGTGGGGGATGGTGGCAGTTCTTTATCTAAATGGATGGACAGCCAGGCTTTTGTGAGGGTTACTGAAAGACTCTTAGGTGGAATGGAAACTAGAAATTGAGCTATCAGGCCCACTGATAGCAGCATCTGATACCAGATTGTTAACATCATGAAAGCAGTCACCATACAATTAGAAGCAGAGTTAGAAGGACTGGACTGTTGGGAAATTGAGACCCTTGCATGAAGGACAGTGGTGAGGGAGTGACCTTGCCAGCCCTTGGGGACTCTCCTGGAGTCTTGTACTGAGACCTTTTTTCCAGAGGGCATGAATTGGCAGTTAAAAGGAAAGCTTTTCTCTTAGAAACTCCTGATTTTTGTGCAGGATGGTATTTTGGTATTTGGCCAAGGGCCTGGAAATCAGGATCTCAAGAGCGTCTGCCTCTAAGCCAGTCCTCAGGAAATGTTTCAGAGGGGGAAGCCATGGCTGGCTTCCATAGGTAGCTAAAGAACCAATATGTCTCCTAGCCCTGTTAAGTCAGAAAAACTGTTGAAATTTGAATTCAAAGCCTCATTTGCTTCTCCTGGAGCAAACCCATTGTAATAGCAAAATAGCTGTCATTGCTACAGAAGCATCCCAGGTTTTTAAATGTCTGCTTCCCCCTGAAGTTACTGAGTTTGAGGTGATTTAAATCACTGTGTTGATCCTCTAATGAAAAACTACCAAATCTGCATCTTTAGCATTGATGGAAATAATTATTTTATCTTCACATTCTCTACCCCACACTACAGTCAGGGCACGAAGTGCATCAGCGATCCTTTTCCAGGCTCAGCAGCATCTACTTACTGGAGCTGGACTCCCAGGTCACATCATGAGAACAGAATGGCAGGAAGGAAGTCTGGTCCTGGCAGCTTCCCCTGTGGAGAGGAATCAGGAAAGCACTAAATGTGGATGGATTTTGCCCTCAGCTCTTAGAAAGTGGGTTTTCTCCTAAGGCTTTTTGGGGGATATTGTCATCCTCTTGGGGTTTGTCAACCAGGAGGTCAGAGTGACCCAGTGTCCTAACCTGAGATCATGACAAGAAAGGAGCTGCCACAGCCCCTTTTCCTGCTGAATAATGCTTGGGCTGCTTCATGTGCTAGACATTCCAGATCACTTAGAGCTAGGTAGCTGCTGCATGAGACTTTCGTTGGCTACAGCCAGTGAGCTCTCAGCTGAGCTTCCTAGGGCCAGTGCAGCAGGGCCAGAGGTTGCTGTAATACAATTGAAATAAGAATAGATAATTGCTTTGAACACACACAAAAAAATGTAATGATGGTGCTAATTTTCTGGTATAAATAAGCACTGCCAAGGGGTGAGGGACTGGTGACTTGAGAAACCCGGGTTCCTGTTTGGGAGGAAGAAATTTCATGTGGAATGGTTTCTTTGAGGCTCTATTAGAGAAGGCAGAGCCTCAGTGAATCCTGCACCCAACCCTGGAGTGGTTCAGCGCAGTCCTAAATGGAAGAGATGCTGTATCCAGACGAGGGTGGTCATTGAGTTTCTCAGGGCTGGTGTCACCTTGTCACCTGGTGTAGCCTCCGTCCACACTGCCTAGGACAGGTTGGTAGAGAGCTCCTACTGTGGGGTTCTCCTTCGGTTACCTTCTGCCCCTCTCTACCTCTTCCACTCTCATGGGAGCACCTCTATTGCTTATGAAGACTAAGGGTAATATTTCTTAAGGAGGTGGAAAGAGTTTATTTTAATTAGAAATCCACCGCCTGAGAAGAAATGTTTCCTACCAGCATAAGCAAAATCATGTTAAACTCTTACATGGTCCCTTCTCTGGAGCTGCTTTCCCATGGCTTTCAAAACTTCAGGCTATTGAGGGGCTTCAGGTGTAACACGCTGGAAGTCCAGTAAAGCTTTGTGGACAGGAGATGAGCCCAGGGAGTAGGAGCAGAAGTGAATGGTCCTGGTGCTTTAAACTTCCAGGGGAGGGGCAGAGAACAGGCGGTCTCCAGGTCCAAGGTGGGTGCTGCCTGTGTGTGCATGTAGAGGAGTGTGTTGAAGATGGATGAGTGCAGCACACAGGAGCTCATGGAAGAGCAGCTAAGTCTTGGCAAAGAAACAAGCTGACAATAGAGATCTCTATATTTTTAAGAAAGGGGTGTGGGGGGGTGTCGGCTGAGGTCCATCACTGGTCTTTTGCCCCCTCCCCCCATAGATGGTCAGCTGTAAGTGAAACTCTTAGTGAAAAAGAGGGGAGCCCTGTAGGAGTCCCCATAAACATGTACTGTAATTCTTTGTATATAGAAAAATTACTGTAAAGTAAAGTTTAACTTTACTCTTATGGCCCTTGCCCTGTGTTTTGTTTGTTGTCCGTGGGGAGATGTAGCTTTAACAGGAGGGAGGATGTGTTTGGGGGAGAGCAGAACCAGCCCCTGAGATAGTTCCCAGGTCCGGGACTTGGTGGAGGTGAGCCTCTCCTCTAAGCATCTCCCAGGAGTTGTGTGGGTTTTCTCCCTGCAGCCACCATCTGCCAGAATGTTTTTCACTTCCTTTGGGAATGGCTGGTGTCTGTTTTAGCCCCTATACAGGAAGCTTCCATTACCCATAAAGGAAGGGTATTTTGAGGAATTGGTTTTAAAAAGGGAAGTGGAACCATAGTACTTTCTGAGTGTGAGTCTGGCCATTCTAGCCAGGTTTTTAGTTCTTCAGAGATAGGTGCTAGGCACTGTAGAAGACCTGGCCCAGGCCTCCCATACTAGGAAGAACTGCCATATGCTTTTTAGTTGAAGAGGAAGCATCAGCCCTGTGTACAGTAATGCCTGATACTTCTAAGGCCCAAAAATATACTTTGAGGGAATCTTGGGAGTCTGTCTCTCCTTCTGACCTAGTCCTGAACTTCCTACCCCTTCAGCACAAAGCCCTGGGGCGGGGGGTGGGGGGGTAGCGTGAGAAGACAAGCATTCAGTCCTAGAGTTACTTTTTGCTCTGGATCTTCAGCATCCTGAACTGGGTGATGGTCACCTCATTTTACAGGTGAGAAACTCAGGCTGAGTTCTGGTCCCTTTTCTGTTGATAGCTGAACTGGATCCCAGTCTGGATCTAAAAGACCTTTCTGTCTTGCAGAATGTAGGATTCTTCTTCCATTAAACCACATTGTAAGATTGCTGAGAAGCTTAGGATCTGAGCCACAGACATGACTCATGGACCTAGACATGACAGTAGTGGTAGAACCAGCCAGTCTGAGGTAGGAGTGCTTGACCCTTTGATATCTGGACACCATTTAAACCTTGCTCTTCTCGACACCAAGATGGAATCGTGAGCTTTGCATTGCCCCAGCCACAACCTCTCACCTATCTTTGTCTCCCCTAAAGAACAGGAAAAAGCCCTTTTGTTTCTCTATTATCTCAGCTGCATCCCTGGGGTGAAGTTACTTGGTTTCCAAAAGAGTAAGAGCTGGTAGGAGCCTTAATATAGGAAGTTAGGACAGCCAGGTGGTCCCAGAAAGAACTAGGTGTCTTGGCACAGCAGGGAGAGGGGCTGAGTGTGATTCACAGTGCATTGATTTTATTTACAAATCAGAAGCCACTTAAATAATCTGAAGACACAAGTGCTGTCCAGGGCAGGAGCCTGGGTCCAAATAAGCCTTTACCCTCCTCGTGCCCATCAGTCAGACCAATGCTGCCTCCATTCCATGGGCCAGCACAGGCAGGTGCCACCCCTGCTGCCATGGGGACTGGGGGTAGCTCAGAGAGTTGACCACTCAACCCCAGATGAGAGCTAGGTCTAGCTCTTCTGGGGGAATCCCTTTAATATCCCCTTCAGCCCCCCAGGCCAGGTGAGCTGAGCGGTGGTGACTCAGTGATGACAACAGCTGTAGAAGTAGGGGTTTGCCTTCTGGCCCAGGTCCACGCCCTTGTCCTCTGTCAAAGAGAGGTGGCAACTTAGCACCGTTCTGTTTGGGGATCAGGTAACTTGTGAAGGGGGCAAGATGCAGCGGGCCTAGAGGAAGTCTCCAGAGAGGCTGGGGAAGCACACACCTGTCATCACCTGGAAGGCAGCCACACTGACGTAATCCTCTGCCACTTTCTGGAAGAGCTCGTCTGGCAGGAAAAAGGACAAGTCAGTGAGGGCTCAAAGCCAGTAACCCTGGAATCACCCAATGACCCAGCCCTCTAGGCTCTTCTCTGCCGCCTCTGGTGCCCCTGCCTGTTCTGCTGTGAGGCCCAGAACAGCACTCACCCACACTCTGGCCTGTCTTGCTGGATGTTTCAAAGAGCTGAGCTTTGATATCTGTAAGGAGAAATGACTAAAGCCTCCTACCTGAGAATCAGGTGGACAAAAAGGGGAAGGCTAGCAATTCAGGGAATCTTAATGGACCCCACACATTCAGGGAGGCCAGAAGACTTTCCCAAGGGATCTTGCCATGGCAGCTAAGGCAGTCCCTATTTTATGATCCACCCAAGCAGCCACTTCCCCCACCCCCAGAGAGCTGAGGAATAGCTACTGTCTGCATAGTCCTGGACGTCGTGGAAGTCCACACGTCGACGCCGCCTGTCCTCCTCCAGCAGATCACTCTTGGTGCCGCACAGGTAGATCTGACAGCCCTGGAGCAGAAGGCAAGGTCAGGGTCACTCCCATGGACCACCAGCCTCTGGTCCTCTGGTGAGGTCTGGCACTTACCTCCTCTAGGTTGCGCAGTTCCTTCACCCAGAACTTTGCCCGCTCAAAGCTGCTGCTGTCCGTCAGGTCTTGATGTGGGACGCACAGGAAACACACCAAGGGTCAGAGGCTGTTCTCTAAGGCCGGCCTGACACCCAACCCTTCTTGTTTGAGGAACAGGCCAGAGCCTCTCTTACCGTAGCAGACGATGGCAGCCTTGGCACCCCGGTAGTAGATTCGGCTCATCGCCTCGTAGCGCTCAGAGCCTGCTGTGTCCTGAAGGGCAGGGGGCGGCTCAGCCCTGGCCTGAGTTACTGAGCTACTCCCCAAGACTGCAAACTACTATCACGTCCTTCAGACCCCTATTTTTAAACTGGGGTTTAGAGAACGGCCTCTAAGAGACAAGTCAGTCAGTAATAGGAGAACCTAAGCCTCCTCAGAATTGGGTGATCTCAGGACTACTCGCCCAGGGGACTTACCCAAATACCTAAAGTCACCGTCCGGTCTCCAACGGACATCACCTTGGCCACGAAGGCGGCCCCGATGGTCTGCAATCAGGGGGAAGCGATCAGGGCCGCGGGTGCTGGTCAGCTCCCTCCCACTCGTGCCCGGCCCCGCGGAGCGCACTCACGTTCTGATAGGGCCCCACCAGGAAGCGGTCGTGCACGTATCGTTCCACCAGGCTCGTCTTGCCCACGTACTCCTTGCCCAGCATCACCACCTTGACGTCCACGCGCTGCCCGCTCATGCTCCCGGGGCCGCCTCACCCGCGTCAGGGTCCTGAGCGGGGGCGGAGGCAAACCCGGATCTCCGCTCAGGCAGGCAGCGCCCAAACCTCGGTCCCCGACCCCAGGCACCAACCTACGACTGGAGACACTGCGTCGGCTCGGCCTCCGGCAGTGCCCCCGTCTGCCCCGTTCTCTGGCCCCAGGCGCGGATCCTCCTTCGAAGTCCCCCCAGGACTCGGGGCGGCCTGAGAGCGCGCGCGGCAGCGCCCTTAACGGCGCCGCACGCCGCACGCCACCGCCCAGCTCGTTTGCTGGGCTTAGGCGTCGTTCCCGCACGGATTCCCCACGGAACCTGGGGCCCTTTCAACCTGGGTCAGACCCGCAGCTCCGCGACTCCCGCGGGGGAGGGGGAGGGGTGAGGAGGGAGGGGCGGGGCCGCGGGATCACGTGTGCGGGCGCCGGAAGTGGTGGTACTGCGCGGATGCGCCGGAAGTTGCGCGCGGCCGGACAACTCCTCATGGCGGCGGCGGCTTCCTGGGCGCGGTGCGGTGGTGACTGAGCTGCGAGCCTGGAGGGCGTGCGCCGAGCCGCGTCCCGGCCTCCGCGTGCCCACCCCGGGCTTTGCACCCCTGATGCTGCTTGGATGCTGAGCCCGCCCCGGCCGGGACGATGGTGAAGTATTTCCTGGGCCAGAGCGTGCTCCGGAGTTCCTGGGACCAAGTGTTCGCTGCCTTCTGGCAGCGGTACCCGAATCCCTATAGGTACGTGGCCCTGGAAAGAGCAGTCCTCCCCTCTCGCTGTTTGGAGATCGAAGTGTGGGGCCGGGAAGGACTCGACATCGAGTCGGAGGTAGGGGATCGGCGGAACCGTGGCCATCTGTAGGTTAAGAAAACCCTATCCGGGAAGCGGCCAGGCCTGCAGGGTAGTGGAAAGAGGCTGGGCCTGGGCGGTGGTTTACTTGAGGCTGTAGTCCAAGGTTCTCTCATTTCGGGGTGGTGAGACAGGAAGAGGCGGGGGAACTTGAGTTGGGAGGGATCTTGAGGTTGGAAATCCGGGCGTTGGCCAACTCCAGTGCCTGTGGCATTCTCCACGGGTGTAATAAATCATGAGGTCCAGCTGGACCGGTCAGCGAGGGGGCGGGAGTTGGAATTTGCCTGCGGATAGGCTCAACGAACTCTAGATCAGGTCCGAGGCACGCCACTTATAACTGCACGTGATCGTGCCAAGTTTGGGGAAGGCATGGCCATTCTGGGCCAGGAGGCTCCAAATGGGAAACCCAACAGGCGGCATGCTCCCTAGAGTCACCTTTACTCTGATACTTGCAGCAAACATGTCTTGACGGAAGATATAGTGCACCGGGAGGTGACCCCTGACCAGAAGCTCCTGTCCCGGCGTCTCCTGACCAAGACTAACAGGATGCCCCGCTGGGCCGAGCGACTGTTTCCTGCCAATGTTGCTCACTCGGTGTACATCCTGGAGGATTCTATTGTGGACCCGCAGAACCAGACCATGACCACCTTCACCTGGAACATCAACCATGCCCGGCTGATGGTGAGACTACCCTCCCCTTGTTCCCCCAGAAGTAGAAAACTCCAGGTACCTGTGGCTAGGGAGCCATGAAGGAAATTCTATGGTCTGGGGCAGATCTGGGTTACTAGGGAGTGATAGCTCTAGAGTGTAACTCAGATGATCTTTTCAGCTGGTTAGTATCTCTGGACCAGTCTTTTAACTCATTGATACTGAGGGTACCTGTTCTACAGAGTTGTTCCAAGTACTAAATACAGAGTACCCTCACTGTGCCTGGCACATGTATAGTTTGGGCTCACAGGAGTGATGCTGAAGAAGGGAGGTGGTAATTTTCGAACAGGAGTCCATCAAGCCATAAGGAATTCCTTTGTGCCTCAGAGGGGAGAGGTTCTGGGCCTCTTGCCCCATAATTAGAGGAGTTCTGTCTTATGATGTTTATTAAGACATTTATCTGTCTTATGTAATGGAATTTTGTCTGAGATTTTGGTGGAAGAGGTTCATACACGTTTTGATTTTTTTGCACATAAAAAAGCTTGAAAACTTTAAAGAAAGCTAGTGCAGTATTTTCTCGCTTGTGAATATTCTAAAAGCTTTCAGAGAACTCTTCATTCTCTTTCTCAGCTAATCTTCACAGTGACCCTGGAAAGGTGGGTATTACTCTCTATTATGCAAAGAGGGAAGTGAGGTTCAGAGAGGGGAAGTGTCCTGCAAGGTCACAGAGTGAGCAGGCACCTTGATATTCTCCCCCAGAGTTTTCTGAAGGCTTCACAGCAGACTATCCTGAGGGCATAACCTGTTTTTATAAATTACAAAGATAGTGATCCAGCTGTCAAGACATGTCTTTTAAGTGTTTCTTTTGGAAATACTGGTCCACTTCTCTGATAATGAGCTGTGACGACTGCCAGATTTCCATTTTGGAAATGGGAGCTCAAGAGCTGTAGTGGTGGAAGGCAGGCTAAAAGCACTGCATGGAAACCTAGCAAACAAAATCCAGGACCAGGATAGAGCTGGAAGGCACCCTACTGATCTCGAGTCTGTATGCCTCTTAGTTTGAAGAGTTAGAGGAGAGGTGTTAGCAAAATGGCCTTTTTTATGTTCTTGCTCTTCCTAAAATGCAGATTTGGCATACAGTAAGTGAAAGAAGTAGGTTTTCATTTTATTGCCTTACCTTGTGAAAGAGAGGCAGGGGATCACATTGATGTGCAAGTTTGGTAAAGTGAAAGACACCCCCACAGTTGTGGTTGGCCTGATTCCCCGCACAGGTGGTGGAGGAACGATGTGTTTACTGTGTGAACTCTGATAACAGCGGCTGGACCGAAATCCGCCGGGAAGCCTGGGTCTCCTCTAGTTTATTTGGTGTCTCCAGAGCTGTCCAGGTGAGCAGCTTTGTGGGGGTGCTGGGTCTTTGGGGGCCCAGGCATTTGGCACAAAGACTTGGCTAGGGATCAGTGGGAAGCTCCAAATCTTTACCCCTTTCTTCTTTTGCCAGGAATTTGGCCTTGCCCGGTTCAAAAGCAATGTGACCAAGACTATGAAGGGCTTTGAATACATCTTGGCCAAGCTGCAAGGTGAGGGCTCTGGGCACAAAGAGAAGCTGGAGTCAAGTCCTAGCTGCCCTGATTTGTGTGGAGTCTGTGGCTATCACCACCCCACTCTAAGCCTGGGACTCCTGATCTCTACCCTGGGGCAAATACCACCTTTCCAATGGGGCCTGGCCCAAAGAGGGTGAATGTCATGGAGGGGTGATGAAATAGGTCTTCTTGGCATTCTCTGAAGCCAGCCCCTGCCCTTTGCTGCAGGTGAGGCCCCTTCCAAAACCCTTGTTGAGACAGCCAAGGAAGCCAAGGAGAAGGCAAAGGAGACGGCACTGGCAGCTACAGAGAAGGCCAAGGACCTTGCCAGCAAGGCGGCCACCAAGCAGCAACAGCAGCAGCAGCAGTTTGTGTAGCTAGCCCAGGCCCTGGTGCGGTAGGACACCTGACCACCTGGCTCAAATCCCTCCACCCTTTTCCCCCTTGTACTTTATTATTAGAAGTCAACTTCCAGCCCTTTCTACTGTCTGGGTGGTGGGTTGGGGGTGGGTGTCCCGTTTGCCATTTACAGTGCACCAGGCATGTTACCATGTCTGAGCTGGGCCTGCTTACTCCCGCATCGGGCAGCTGAGGACAGGCACAGAGAGGCGCGGTGAAGTGCCCAGGGTCACAGGCATTGTGCAGATGCAGTGGTAATAAATGCTAGACTGTAAGCTCCATGAGGGCAGGGACCTTTATTGCACTCTCTGATGTGTCCCAAGTACCTGGAAGAATACCTAGCACATAACAGGCACTCAATAAATACTTGTTGAATTCAGTCAGCCCTAGCTCTGGAGTCAGAAAGCTTTAGGTTGAATCTTGACTCCGTGCTTTCCTGGCTTTGGACCTCAGGCAAGTCATCTCAGCCTCGTCCGCCCATGAATTGGGGACAGACAGCCCCCAACTGTGAAAATTAAAGGGACACTGCTGGTATGGTCAACAGTGTCAGCAATGGCTACTGATCTCATTTCCTCTTTTCCAGTTTGTCTGCGGCTGGGAGTTCCCCATTTTCATCGGGCAAGACCATGTACAGGAAGTTAGTAAAGAGGTTTTTAATGAAAATACTGTACAGTATCTGGGACAAAGGCCAGAGAGCCTTGTCTAGGAAGGAATGTGAGGGCCCAAGAGGCTTCCTGCCCCCTTGGGGACAGCAGAGCCAAGTGCTACAAAAAAAAAGGCCTGGAAGAGTGGCCCAGGCCTAAGCTGCCTGCCCTGTGGGGCTCGGGAAACCCAGGCACCCCTCCCCCAGGAGGCACAGCCGGCGGCAAGGTTGGGGGCAGGCACCTATTCCCACACAAGGGTCCTTTTAGTCCATTGCAACAGGAGGTGACTCCGAGCAGCCCCTGAGGCTTTGGGGAGGACTCCTGCCGGCAGAGCGGAGAGTAGTCTGAGGGTAGAGGCCCACTTTGGGGCGGTGAAGGTCATAGCCAGGTGGTTCTGCTGTGTGAGTAGCTGTGCTCCTGGCCTGCGCCGAAGACCCGCAGCAGCTCAGCCTCGCCCCCGAACACCAGGCTCTCCACGTCCACCTCTGCCTCCTCTACACAGGGAAGGGTCCAGTCAGCAGACCCGGCCCACTCAGTCTACACAACCCCTCAGCTTCGGGGCACTCACCTTGGTCTGAGTCCGAACGCTCCGACGAGAGGCCTGAAGAGTCCAGGCTGTCTGCCCGTGGCCGCTCCCTCTCACCTGGCCCCGCCAGCCCCCGGAGCTGCTCCAGCTGCTGCTGCAGGCTCTGCTGCTTACTGCGCAGCTTCTCCTTGAGCCGCCGCGCCTGCTGCTCCTGCTCCTCAAGCTTCTGCAGGTCCCAAGGGAGCAAGGGGCTGTGGGGTCAGCTGCCTGGGGGCCTGGGGCTCATCCCACCACACCTCAACAGTGACTGTCCGCTCCAGACCAGGGGCGTCTAAATTTGGGCCCCAGAGAGCTCCCGCATCTTCCGGGAAGCCAGCCCCCCTGCCCTCTGGGCCCGTGTAAATGGCCTGTGAACGCTCTCGTGTTGAGGAGTTGGGGAGGGCGGGCACCACGATCTCAGGCCTTCAGAGCCTGGTCCAGCGATGTGAAAGGAGTCTTGTAGTGGCGAGCAGCAGGTTTTGGGGAGGACTGCCGCACACCTGCAAGCGGGCACCACGGCTCAAGGTGGCCACCTCCAGGTAATAGCCAGTTATAGCCACATGCAAATGGACTTGGTGCTGCCAGACATCCTAATTTCTTTAAGAGAAGCTGGAAAGTCAGACTTTTTCATGTCAAATGTCCTTTTAAGTGCTGCCAACTAATTTAAATTTTTAGAAAACTGTAGACCGAACCGAGGCTGTGACTCCTAGTCAAGACTCTCCCAGGAACCCTGTGCCTTCAGCATTAATCCTCCTCAAGCTCTGCCAGCCTGGGTTCCGGGGACTTGGAGGGCCAAGGGTCCTCCCACCAGAGCCTTTGGTGGGCAGAAGTCTGCATTAGTCAACAAGAAGGGGAGTACTGGATGAGGGGACACTTGTACTGGGTGCAGAAGGATAAGTAAGAGCTGCCTAGGCAAAATGGGGCAGGAAGAAGCATCATAGCAGAGGGAAACTGAGAAGAGCATAGAGACTTAAGCTTTTCTGGTGGGGCACAGGGATAGGGGAGACCAAAAGCTGACCAGTAGCAAGGCCTGAGTTGTGAAGGGCCTGCAGTTTTGCAGGAACTGGGACTGTCCTGTCAAGAGCCACAGAAGGTTTCCAGCAGTAGACCTAAGGAGATCTATGTGCTACAAAGAACATTCTAGGGCAAGATGGAAGACGGCCTGGAGAAGGCAAAACGGGTAGGGCCAGGACAGGGGATATAGGACTTCAAGGAAGGAGCAATCCCTAGTTCCTGCCCATGGGCCAGCCAGCACCCAAGGGGCACACATTATCTCTCCAAGAACCACGTCAGGCAAGCTCCGTGTGAGAAATGGGCCTGCTACCTGACCAGGGTGTCCTTCAACAGAGTCCAGGGATGCAGGCACTATGGGGTGGTGCTGACGTTCCCTACACCGTGATTTACTTGCTGCATAAGCACCTGGATCTCTCTACCACAACCCCTGGTGCCTACAACAGGTCCTGGTAGAACAGGTGCTCAATAAACACTTGAAGGAAACTGCAAATCAGGGAACTTGGGCCTGGGTTATGATTCTGCCTCTCATTAGCTGTGCTGCTTGGTCCTTAGCCTCCTGTGCCCCCATTTCTTCCTAGGCCAAAAGGGCCAAAAGGACAAGAAAAGGCCTCTTGTTTCCAAGGCCACTTTTAGTCCATTCCCTAAGCTCCCATTGGGGGTGGGAGTAGGGGTGCTGCCTGGGGCATACCCCACTCCTGTCCACCAGGGGGTGCTGAGCTTAGCCCAGGCAGCGGAAGGGCCCTGGGAGGATAGGTGACTGACTTCCTCTGACCTTCCCCTCTCCTGGCCTCTGGAACTACTCTCCAAAATGGTATCAGAGTAGAGGGCTCAGAACCGGAGGCCTTGAAGGATGGGGGAGAGAGAGTGAAAACCAGTCCTCTGCAGTTCTAGGGACCCTGACACATGACACATCAAAATATTGTCAACAGACATGTCCCTCCTTACAGAGGAGGGTAAAGTCCAGAGAGGCTAAGTGACTTGCCAGTTAGGATTGAAGTGATATAATAGCTGTAATAGCCGTGAACATTTACTGAGCAAACTCAAGCCTCATAACAATCCTTACTTTCTGCTTTTCTTCCTACTTCACAAATATGGAAGCTAAAAGCATAGAGAACTGTCCCATGTCACACTATTGACCTATGACCTCAGGCCTCTCTTCCCAGTTCCACTCAGCCCCTCCCTACTATACTTCTCAGGAGTTCTGGCAGGTTGGCCCCAGGGTGCAGGGGTAGCTCCATACCTGGATATGCATCCTGGCCCAGCGCAGAAGGCTCAATGTGGTGTACCGGGCACAGTCAGCCCCGAGGGGCATCTGCTGTTTTAGCTCTTCCAGGCACCTCTTCAACTGGGCCCTCCTGCAGGGGAAGGGGTCTGGAGGGCAGTGCCAGCCCAGCCTTGCTGGCTACAGGGGCAGTAGGGGAGGGGAGGCCAGAGGGAGGTGGTTCCTGGGGCCTGGTGATGTCAGGCAAAGCTAGGACTCACCTGCGCTTCTCCAGCTCGTTGTGCACAGACCTGTCAATGCCAGGGAGGATGGGGTGAGGGGGTGTCAGCTACTACCACACCCTCAGTCCCAGGGGCTTAAAATCCACTATAGTTGTCTGCTCCAAACTAGCCCAATGTGGGGATCTTGTGCCGGCCTTGGGCAATGGAATCCCCAAGAGAGAAAGAGACAAATGGGGCCAAAAGCTGGGAGGCCTGCCCAGGTGGTTGTGGGGTCTGAAAGAGGCCACCTACCAGCAGTCAGGAAGGGCTTCCTGGGCAGAGATGACAGTTGAGCTGGGCCAGAAACAAGCTATCCAAAGTGGGTAGTGGAAGGAGAGGCATTAAAATTGGAGGGAATAGCATGTGCAAAGGGCTGACACGAGAGAAGAGGAGGAAGCCTGTGGGAGAAATCGAGTGGAGTGAGATGTGGAGTGTGCTAGTGTTGAGTGGAAGAAGGACCCTGAAGTATCCTATTTATAGCTCCTGACACAACAGGGGTGCTCAAGAAATAGTCCCTGAAGGAATAGAGGGGAGTGAGGAGATGGCAGGAGAGGTCTGAACTGCCTCCAGAGTGAGGATCTGGCCCAGAAGATGCAAGCAACAAGGAGGAAGTGGGCAAAGGTGAGGCCCGATGAAGGGACCCATCCCCCCTCCTCTCTCCACCGTCCCCAGCACTCCTCACCGCCCACTGTCCAGCGTGCCAGAAGCTTGGGGGGATCTCTTCCTCCTCTTGTTGACTGGGCCCGGACTGCGGTGCGGGCACAGGGACGCGTAGCCATGCTCAGCTTCTGCCAGAGACAGCCCCCGCCCGCTTCAGGCTGGGGCTGGTCCCTGCAGGCGCCCCTGGCAAGGCACGGTCAGGGAAGGGTTTTTGGCGCCAGGGCCATTTTCCCAACCCCACCACCCCGCCAAACTGAGAAAGGGTGCCTCAGGGTTACTGCCTAAGGCCATGCATGCATCCTTCCAGTTGGGAGCCAAGTCTAGTCCAGGCCTGTGTCAGCGAGGTTGCTGCCTGGAGTCTGACCAATGTTTCTTCCTCACCTCTCTCGCGGCGCTCTAGGAACTCGGCCGCCTGCAGCAGGACCTGGATATTGCTGGCCACAGGTTCCATGTCGGAGACAGCTGGTGGCGGGCGGGCCTAAGGTGCTGGCCCAAAGAGCGGCTGCACCACTTTTGTTACAATGTAACTGACACGGTGCAACAAACACAGGGGCCCCGGCCCCGCCTCCGAGACACCCCGCCCCCGGACGGCCCAGTTCTTGGCCCCGCCCCTCTGGAAAGGGACCAGGGAACTGCAGCCCACCTCCACGAGCCAGCCCGGCCCCTCAGACTCCCAGGGCTGCCACGGGCGCTTCCTCCAGGCCCAGTTTTTGAGTGAGTCCCCAGGCTGAATGGGGCCGCATCTTGCCCATTTCGTTCAGCGACCCCACGCCGACTACTTGGAGTATCAGGGCCTCAGTTTCCAGCCCGGAGTTGATAGCGAAGACTCTGCCCCTAGAATGGTAATCCGGGCACCCGTGGTCTCTGGGAGGCCCCAGCTCGACTGCTGCACGTGGGCGCCACGGAGGCGGGGCCAGCGGGCACCTTTGCCCATTGCCTACTGCGGCTTGCTGTCGTCACCTTCAGGGCGGGGCCGGGAAGCTTGTGAGGCACTATTGGCTGCGTTCGGCCCCACCCTCCCCCTCCGCTGGCCTACAAGTTCGGGCGGGAAAAGGAGCAGGTTTCAAATTTGAAAACCCGGGCGATTGGGCGGGGTTGGGCGGGAACGGAACTGCAGTGCGCAGGCGCCAGGGGAGGGGGCACGGATCCAGCTCCCAAGGCTTGGGGGTCTGTGCCCTAGCCTGCCTGCCATCTGCCCCTGTAGACCCCTGCTAGGCCTCAGCTTCCTATTGTGGTGAAGGGGAATGGTCTCCTGGCTCCTCCTCCCACTCATCTGCAGGGAAACTTGTTGCTAGGAAAATGTCAGTAGGGGGTACCAACTTCACAAACCAGGCCATACTCTGGAAGCAGGCGACCTAGTTTGTAGGGGAGCCCTGGGTTCTGGAGCCGACAAGGTTGGGTTCCTCTCCTGTCCCTGCTGCTTCTCAGCCGTGTGACTGGGAAGTGATCTCGCTCCTGTAAGTTCAGGAAGCCCTGTGACGACAGCGCTGTCGCAGGACAAGAGCCCTTGCCCATCTGTGCCCAGTACGCTGCAGCTGACTTCTGAGGCCAGGGCAACCAGACGCAGGTTTCTTCCTCCCACTGAGCCCCTGGTTGCCTGAGTTCAGGGCCACTTCTTTAACATGACGTTTTAGCTTTCTAAAGGAGTATATGCAGTGACTTCTAAGGGCAGCACCAGTAGGTGTGCCAAACCTGCGGGAACAGTGACAGTCCTAACCGTGGAGACAGGAAGATGAAAGCAGCTGTTACAGGGTGGAGAATTAAGCCAGGCTGGGGCTGAATGTGAAATGGAGAGGGAGGAGGAGAGGGAGGATTCTTTTATTAAGAGACAGTCCTGGGGCGCGCCTGGGTGGTTCAGTTGGTTAAGCCTCGGACTTGGGCTCAGGTCATGATCTCAAGGATCCAGAGTTGATCGTGAGTTCGAGCGGCGCGTTGGGCTCTGTGCTGACAGCTCGGGGCCTGGAGCCCGTTTCAGATTCTGTCTCTCTCTCTCTACCCCTCCCCTGCTTGCATTCTGTATCTCTCTCAAAAATAAACAAACATTAAAAAAAAAAAAAAAGAGTCCTGGGAAACACATGATACAAAGCAGTTAGTCCTTGAGGGGAAAAACCTTCAGGTTTCTCTAGGAGTCACTCCTAGAGGAACCACTAACATTCTAGGGCCAAACTACTGCTGGAACTGCCCACCCATTCACCCATCCATTCACTCACAAGGTATTACCAGAGCAGTTACTGGACCCCAGACTCTGTGCTGGTTACTGGAGAATACAAAATGGACAAAACCAGACAGAGTTCCTGCCTTGCAGAGCTCACAGGCAAGAGGGATAGGGATCGACATAGTAATCACACAAAAGAGTTACAACTTGGACAGGTCCTCATAGGAAAAGACACAGTGTAAAGGCAAGTTCTTAGAAGCATGTGTGTGTCCTAATCCAGGTGGTCAGAGGTTTTTCTGGGCAAGTGGTGACTAGGTGCAATCTCTGTATAGGAGGTATGTAGAATTCCACACAGAGGAGCAACAGGTGCAAAGGCCTGAGGCTGAAAAGACTGCATGCAGACCAAAAGAAGGCCGATGTGGCTAGCATACAGAAAATGAGCATGGTGCAGGCTGACTCCACAGAGGCTGGCAAGGCCCACAGTAGGCTGACTGGTTCTCTAAACCCTCACCCACAGTCAATTATGTCTGAAGAAAGGATGCCACACAAGGCTTGTGAATGAATTTCCAATCTTATTTCACTAACATCAGTACCCATACAGTGCAGGCACAAACCTACTACTCAGACCTCTAGGACCCAGGAGGTCCAGCTTGGAATGGAGGGAAAGATGGCAGGGAGGGATTCTGAAGAAGGAGAGTTCCCAGAAGAAGGTAGCAAGGCACACTTGAAAAACTAGACACTCCAACTAGAAGTTGTGGGAAGTGACAGAGCAGCTGCAAGGGCACTACAGTGATCACACTGAAGACCAAACTTCATCCTGAAAGTCACGGGTGGGATTCAAGCTAGAAACAGCATGGAGACTAAGGTCAGGGCCACCACCCGGGGGGAGGGGGGGGGGGGGAGCAGGAAGCAACACCTACCTCTCAGGAAACAGGGCAGGTGGGGAGGATGGGGAGGGATGTGTCATTTCCCTCTATCTGCTTTTAAGTTTTCTCTTGATGATGGTTTTCAGCTGTTGGCTATGGTACACCTGGGTGTGACTTCTTTGTATCTGTCTTAAGAATGTTGTGAGTTTCTGGAAAGTTTTTCAGTCTTTATTTCTTCAAATATTTTTTCCTGCCCTATTTTCTTTCTCTTGATCCCAATTTCATGTATGCTTCCCAGTCTCATAATGTATCAATGCTAAGTGATGTTGTTAGTGTGGTCTGGGCTTTTTTTTTTTTTTTTAACGTTTATTTATTTTTGAGACAGAGAGAGATCGAGCATGAACGGGGGAGGGGCGGAGAGACACAGAGTCGGAAGCAGGCTCCAGGCTCCGAGCCATCAGCCCAGAGCCCAACGCGGGCTCAAACTCACGGACCGTGAGATCGTGACCTGAGTTGAAGTCAGACGCTTACCCGACTGAGCCACCCAGGCACCCCTGGGTTTTTTTTTTTAAACATTTTTTAATGTCGGCACAAAAACAGATCAATGGAACAGCCCACAAACATATGGCCAACTAATCTTTGACAAAGCAAGAAATAATATCCAATGGAAGAAAGACAGTCTCTTCAGCAAGTGGTGCTGGGAAAACTGGAACACGACATGCAGAAAAATGAACCTGGACCACTTGCTTACACTATACACAAAAATAAACTCAAAATGGATGAGAGACCTAAATGTGAGACAGGAAGCCATCAAAATCCTCTAGAAGAAAGCAGGCAAAAACCTCTTTGACCTTAGCTGCAGCAACTTCTTACTCAACACATCTCCAGAGGCAAGGGAAACAAAGGCAAAAATGAACTATTGGGACCTCATCAAAATAAAAAGCTTCTGCACAGTGAAGGAAACAATCAGCAAAACTAAAAGGCAACCGACAGAATGGGAGCAGTTATTTGCAAATGACATAGCAGATAAAGGGTTAGGATCCAAAATCTATAAAGAACTTATCAAACTCAACACCCAAAGAACAAATAATACAGGGAAGAAATGGGCAAAAGACATGAATAGACACTTTTCCAAAAAAGACATCCAGATGGCAAACCAACACATGAAAAGATGCTCAACATCACTCATCATCAGGGAAATACAAATCAAAACCACAATGAGATGCCACCTTACACCTGTCAGAATGGCTAACATTAACAACTCAGGCAACAACAGATGTTGGCGAGGATAAGGAGAAAAAGGATCTCTTTTGCATTGTTGGTGGGAATGCAAGCAGATGCAGCCACTCTAGAAAACAGTATGGAGGTTCCTCAAAAAAATTAAAAATAGAACTACCCTACGATCCAGCAATTGCACTACTAGGTATTTATCCAAGGGATACAGGTATGCTGTTTCGAAGGGACATATGCACCCCAATGTTTATAGCAGCACTATCAACAATAGCCAAAGCATGGAAAGAGCCCAATGTCCATTGATGGATGAATGGATAAAGAAGATGTGTGTATACACACACACACACACACACACACACAAATGGAGTATTACTTGGCAATCAAAAAGAATGAAATCTTGCCACTTGCAACTATGTGGATGGAACTAGAGGTATTATGCTAAGCAAAATTAGAGAAAGACAAATATCATACGACTTCACTCATATGAAGACTTTAAGACACATAACAGATGAACATAAGGGAAGGGAAGCAAAAATAATATAAAAACAGGGGGACAAAACATAAGAGACTCTTAAATATGGAGAAGAAACAAAGGGTTACTAGAGGGGTTGTGGGAGGGGGGGATGGGTTAAATGGTAAGAGGCATTAAGGAATCTACTCCTGAAATCACTGTTGCACTGTATGCTAATTTGGATGTAAATTTAAAAAATAAAATTAAAATAAAAAACAACAAAGCAAAATAATATCCATCAAAGTTAAACAAACAAACAAAACAAAACGCGTTTTAATGTTTATTTTGGGGGGGGGGGTGTGCACACAAGGGGAAGGGGCAGAGACAGGGGGCAGAGAGAGAGAATCCCAAGCAGGCTCTGCACTGGCAGTGCAGAGCCCAATGAGGGCCTTGAACTCATGAATTGTGAGATCATGACCTGAGCCAAATTCAACAGTCAGATGCTTAACCAGCTGAGCCATCCAGGCACCCCTCAGGTTTGTTTTTTTTCTTTTAATCTCTCTGCTTCAGTGTGGTAAATTCTATTTATTTGTCTTCAAGTTCACTTATTCTTTCTTCTGTAACATCCAATTTGGTGTTTAGCCCATCCATTGTGGTTTTTATTTTAGCTACTATATTTTTCAGATCTAGAATTTCCATTTGGTCCTTTTTAAAAAGTTTGCTACCGGGGCGCCTGGGTGACGCGGTTGGTTAAGCGTCCGACTTCAGCCAGGTCATGATCTCGCGGTCCGTGAGTTCGAGCCCCGCGTCGGGCTCTGGGCTGACAGCTCAGAGCCTGGAGCCCGTTTCAGATTCTGTGTCTCCCTCTCTCTCTGCCCCTCCCCCGTTCATGCTCTGTCTCTCTCTGTCCCAAAAATAAATAAACATTGAAAAAAAAAATTTTTTTTAAAGTTTGCTACCATATCCTAAGATATCTCATTACCTTGTGTATTAATTTCCTAGGGCCATAACAAAGTACTATAAAATGAATGGCCTGAAACAACAAGAATGTATTCTCTCACAGTTCTGGAGGTTGAAAGTCCAAAATCCAGGTGTCAGCAGGGTTTGAGGTTTTAAGGGACAATCTGTTCCAGGCCTCCCTCCTCACTTCTGGTGGCTGCCAGCAACTGGCATTCCTTGGCTTGCAAATGCCTCACTTCAATCTCTGCCTCTGTCTTCACAAGGCCCTCTCCTCTGTGTCTCTCTGTATCCGTTTCCCTCTTCTTGTAAGGACACCAGTCACTGGATTAGGGCCCAATACTAGGGCCTCATTTTTAACCTAATTACATCTGTAAAGACTCTATTTCCACATTAGGTCACATTCTGAGGTTCTGGATAGACAAGAATTTTTGAGAAATACTCTTCAACTCATTATACCCCTTCTCTATCCCTATTATTATTCTTTTCCAATTATTTTATATATTTACAATCATTTATGTCCTTATCTGCTAATTCCAGTAACTGGGGTTTTTTTGGTGAAACTTCTGCTGAGTATATTTTCTCTTGATTATAAGACATGAGAAGAAGAAAATATGCTTTATAATTCTGTAATTCTAGAACATAAAAGTGAGGAAAAATAGACTGTAAGTCTATCAAAGTGCGTGTGTTTTATCTATTTTCCTGAGAGACCAAGTCCTTGCCTATCTGACAGAACAAACAGCTTAAGATTCAGATTCCTCTTGAGTAGAGTTTTGTGAGGAATTTAGCTAATTGTAGAGTAAGAGTGAACACAATCTACACAAGACCACGGTCACTTCTTCCACCAACTGCAAGTTCAGGGGATTCCCAAAACAACTACTGGGGGTACTTGTTAGGATTCACAGAACCCACTTAATGCTATAATACTCACTGTATACACTCTATTATACAGTTTCTTATAGGAAAAGGACACAGAGGAAGACTGGCCAAGGAAAGAAGCTCATGAGTCTGGGGAACTGTGAGATACTATGAGGACTCCCACACCCTCTTCCCATGCAGTCAGAACATGTTATTTTCCCAATATCAATGTGTGACAATACACATAGAGTACTGTGCACTGGGGAGGCTATTCCAAGACTCATTCTCAGTTTTGGGGGCTCCATTACATTGGCATGATTAATTAAGCCCCCATATGGTTGATCTCAAGTCTCCAGTGGACTGCTACCATGTGACCCTAAGCCTCACCTTAAATCACATTGCCATTCCTTGTCTAGCCTAAGCCTCTGGGCAAACAAAGATCATCTTCCAAGAGCTGAGGGCAGAAGACACAGGCCTCTTCTGTGGTGAAGTTAAATGCCACCCTTGTCTCCAGCCAAGACTCTTACAGCAAAATAATCATACTCCCTAAGATTTGGAGGGGCCAGTGTGGAGGTGGGGATAGATTTAAAGACACTATTATAAAGCCAGTATATACATTTTCATATTTTTGTCTTAATTATTCATCCCCCACCACCATATCTTATGATAAACTAGTTCTAAGCAGAACTATTCAGCTTAGAAATTAGCTGGCGTTGGGGTGCCTGGGTGACTCAGTCGGTTGAGCATCCTACTCTTGATTTTGGCTGAGGTCATGATCTCAGGGTCACAGGATTGAGCCCCATGTCGGGCTCTGCACTGAGGGAGCCTGCTCGGGATTCCCTCTCTCTCTGCTCCTCTTCCTGACTTGCGTGCACACGTGCACACTCTCTTGCTCTCTCTCAAATAAAAATAATAATAAGCAGGAAAAGGCTCTGACAGAAAAATTTAAAAAAAAAGAAGAAGAAAAGAAATTAGCTGACACTGAGGTAAATACAGTGCTTTCTTAGGCCATTTTCCATCTGTGTTACTTCCTGGGGAGGCTTTAATTCAATTTCTGAATACATCTATCAGTATCAGTACTGTAATAAGCCCAGTGATACACCCTATCGAGTGTGCTGGCACATGTGTCCTGAAAAGCTCTGGCACATTACTAGAGTCCCACTCAGGCATTAACAATTGATCTAGGCCATCATCACACTGTGTGACTGCAATGTCCCCCAGAGTGATACCATTCAGGTTTGCAGACTCCCATTCAATTTTTTTTAGGTCCCAAAAGCAAGAGTGGTCTCACAGCAACATGCATCTCCACCATTTCAGGCACCAGGTGTAACTGGGTTGAGAGACAACAACATCCAACTTTGAGCCTCTCCCCAAGTGCCAATGCCATCCTGCATTTCCCTCACTGCATAAGCCACTCATTCACTCCTTTACCCCCAGCTACCATTCCTCCTCTTCTCCATTGACCGCCTAACTTTTCTACCTTTGGAAGGGGTATTAGGTTTGGCCACTGCTGGTCCAGGTTGCCAGGAGAAATATTAGTCTAGCATACGCCCCCCCCCCCCTTTCAGGCCTCTTCCATGTCGGGGCGGGGGTGGGCGGAAGGTTGGAGTTAACAGGTACAGAACTAAGGTGAACCTGTCTAGACCACCACTCGGCAATACAGCTGCATTCAGTGGCAGCCCCAATTTTGCCAGATGCGGTGAAGGCAAAACCTACCCCATCAGACCCTTAGCAATTCTGCCATAAAGGTTTAAAGGTATAGTTTCTTACTTAGGGATCCCCCTGCTTCTGGCACCTGCAGTTGCAGGCCTGGTCCTGGGACCAACTGTATCAGGTAGGACAAAGGAAGTTGAGGTGATGTGGGAAAAATTAAAAAGTACAGTGATCCCAGCATTCTTCCCATTCCCTCTTCTCCAAATCCGTCCCCAAAAGCAGAAGAATCTCTCTAGTGGGGACCCTCCCTTGGCCTCATGTTGAGTGTGAGCACACACTCATGGAGGTGTGTAAGCCAGTCCTTCATGCCTTTATTTCCCTGTTTTAGACAAAAAAAAAAAAAAAAAAGTTTCAGCTGCCTGTTCCAATTTTTCAACAAACCATTCCTCTGAAACTTACATCCCTCTGTCTACTGTTGGACATTATGGGCTGTAAAAATGTGTTCCTTGGAGGATATATGATCTGACAGTCCATATAGTTCTCATGTCTTCTGTTCCAGTCCTTTTATTGCATGCTGAGCACTTACGTCTACCACGGAATAGGCTAAGCCAAGAACAGAGTAACTGTCTGTTCCTGTCACAATCCATTTGTACCACCCCCACCCCCAGGTTTACTGGCACCAGTCTGATTTGCCAGATACGTGGTGGCTACTGCCTGTAAGTCAATAAAAATGCAAACATAGGGGCTTTTATCTTTGTTCAATTCTTCCATAATTGCTAGAAAAACAGCATACAACTCAGCGCAATGAACTGATTTGTTTTGACACTCTCCATCAGAGTAGTGGGCTTCTAAACAGGAAGCTGTCCATTTACCATGGAACTGCCCTCCAGAAACCAAGCAACTCTTTGTTGGTCAATGGAGAGCTTTTCATAGGGTGCTTCCTGAGCAGCCATAGGATCCAGCAGCTACTAAGATGGTTCCAGAATCAACCATAGGGAAAAAGAGGCTCCCTACTCATGAGTACTTCCTCTCATTCTCCTGGTGGCCTGTTCCTATATAAACCATTTCCATTTTATGATGGAATACTTCTGGGCATTACCCTCCCCATTAAAGTACTTCCTCAATGTCACCAGAGGCATTGTGGGTAGTTCAGGTTTCAAAGTTATTTGATGTCCTTTAGTCACAGGAAAAATCTCAAAGTCCAATAGTAACTATCTCTCAAATGGGAATTTTTCTGGTCCCAAATCCCAGCAATTGCCACTAGGTGGCACTCACAGGCTTTTGCCATAAGTTCCAGTAGGCTCCATATGGGGCTGTGTTACAGCAAATTAACAACCAGAATGGGCTTGTGCAATTTCATGGATTCCCATTTAGCATGTCCAATCAATATTGGTGGAAGGGCAGATTTCCATGCCATCTGTTATACAGCACAGGCATAGTAGATTTAGTATAATTGTTAAAGGCCCTAGGATTTTTGAAACAGTTTTTAAAAAGTGGTAAGAAATGGTGTAAAAAAAAAAAAAACAAACCACAATGGCTCATACTTAAAGTCACCACCTGTACTAGCCTGTCCCTTGCAGCTTTGAAGCCAGGCACTGACTGCTCCTCTCTAGCTATGAAAGTCCTATATAGCATCTTCTTCCAATATAAGGCTGCTTGTTTGGTGTACATGGAAAATGCTGTGTAGTGTAGCCACCTTCATGAATTATCTTGGCTACATCTTCTGGATAACTCGCAGCTTCTCCATCAGCACCTGCTGCCTCATCTTACACTTTCATGTTATGCAGATGGTTTCTTTCCTTAAACCTCTGCCAGCTTCAAACTTCTCTTCTGCAGCTTTCTCACCTCTCAACCATCACAGAGTTGAAGAGAGTCAGGGACTTGCTCTCAATTAGGCTTTGGCTTCAGGGAATGTTGTGGCTGGTTTGATCTTCTATCCAGACCACTCAAATTTTCTCCCTATCAGCAATTAGGTTGTTTCACTTTCTTATCATTCATGTGTTCACTGGAGTAGCACTTTCAATTTCCTTCAATTTCACTTTCCCTTTGCATGCACAACTTGACTGCTCAGCACAAGAGGCCTGACTTTCAGCATGCCTTCACTGAGCTTAATCATTTCTAGCTTTTGATTTAAAGTGAGAGACCATGAGACTCTTCCTTTCACTTAAACACTCAGAGGTCACTGTTGAGTTATTAATTTGCCTAATTTCAATATTGTTGTGTCTCTGGGAACAGGAAGGCCCAAGGAGAGGGGGAGAGCAGGGGCAAAGACCAGCTGGTTGAGCAGTCAGAACACACACAACATGTATCAATTAAGTTCACCCTCTTACAAGAGCGCAGTCCTTGGTGCTGCAAAAACAATGGTAACATCAAAGAGCCATGACCACAAATCACCATAAACAATATAATGATAATGAAAAAATTTGAAATATTGCAAGAATTACCAAAATGTGACACAGAGACAGAAAGTGAGCAAACACTACTTTGAAAAATGGCACCAACATTGTGCCATGGCTCTACACAGGGTTGCCACAAACCTTCAATTTCTAAAAAACTCAGTATCTGCAAAGCACAATAAAGTAAAGCACAATAAAACGAGGCATGCCTATACAAACTCAACCCCAACAACACTGTTCCTTGGAGAAGCCAATGTGTTCAACCCAAGAAAATGGCAGGGAACCAAGAAGTCCACCAGTGAGGTGAAAATCTTCACCGTGGTTTTGAATTTATATAATTATTTGATGTGCAGTGCTATTTGGCATGCTTTCTCTACAGAGGTGAAGCAAGGGTTGTTCTGTTCCATGGAGAGACTTCCTTGGGTAGTTGACAAATTTGACCCTGGCACTGAGGCCAGGTATTGGTAAAACCCCAAGGGTCATAGTTTTTTACAACTACTATCCTGCCAGAAGTATTTGAGTTTTTTTAGAGAGCGAGCGAGCATGAGTGGGGGAGAGGGGCAGAGGGAGAAAGGGAGAGAGAGGGTGGGAGGGAGAGAGAGGGAGGGGGGGAGAGAGAGAGGGAGGGGGGAGAGAGAGACAGAGAGAGAGAGAATATCTCAAGCAGGTTCCATGCTCAGCACAGAGTCCAACGTGGGGCTCGATCTTATGACCCTGGGATCGTGACCTGAGCCAAAATCAAGGGTCAGACGCTCAACCAACTGAGCCACCCAGGTGCCGCATGCCAGAAGTATTTGTAAGGTCCTTTTGAGTTCCTCCGGTTTGCGTTCAGGAACTAAGGGCTATCACACCAGCTGCTACCAGGTTTCACAGAATCTTTAACAGAATCAAACAAGCAACAGACCGGCTCCCTGGAGCACTTCACAAGCACCTTCTCCACAGGTGCTCAGAGAGTGCCGACCAGCCCTGAGTGAGGCACAGTTGGCACTGGTGTGGTCACAAGTCCAGCTTATCTAGCGACACCCTGGTAGGAAGGAGGGTGAACTCTGAGCCTATGCAAAGAGTTACAGTGCCAGGGAAAGTAAAGCTGCTTGTCTGGCAGTTCCTCAAAAAGGTAAACACAGAATTACCATATGACTCAGCAATTCTACTCTTGGGTCTATCCGAAAGAACCGAAAGCGGGGACTCAAACATACACTAGCCAAAAGGTACAAGCAACCCAAGTGTCCATCAGCAGATGAATAAAATGTGGTATATCCATACAATGAAATATCGTTCGGCCATACTATTCTGATACACGTTAACCTTGATGACACTGAAACCCTAACCTTGAAAACATATACTAAGTGAAAGAAGCCAGACACAGAAGGACAAATAATTACATGACTGAACTAACATATGAGGTATCTAGAACAGGCAAATTCAGACAAGAGTAGAACAGAAGTTACCAGGGGCTGTGGGGAGGAGGCAATGGGTTTTAGTGTTTAATGAGTAGAATATCAGTTGGGGAAGATGAAAAAGTTCTGGACATGGATGGCGGTGATGGTTGCACAACACTGTGAATATACTTAATGTCACCGAGCTTACACTTAAGGGGCACCTGGGTGGCTCAGTCGGTTGAGCGGCCGACTTCGGCTCAGGTCGTGATCTCGCGGTCCGTGAGTTCGAGCCCCGCGTTGGGCTCTGTGCTGACAGCCCAGAGCCTGGAACCTGTTTCAGATTCTGTGTCTCCCTCTCTCTGACCCTCCCCCGTTCATGCTCTGTCTCTCCCTGTCTCAAGAATAAATAAAACGTTAAAAAAAAAAAAATTAAAAAAAAAAAAAGTGATCATGTACATAGAGGCACCTGGCTGGCTTGGTCGGTAGAGCATGCAACTGTTGACCTCGAGGTCATGAGTTGGAGCCCCACACTGGGTACAGAGATTACTTAAGTACTTTTTTAAAATACAATTTACACTGGGGTGCCTGGGTGGCTCAGTCAGTTAAGCATCCAACTTCGGCCTAGGTCATGATCTCGCCATTCCCAAGCCCCTCGTTGAGCTCTGTGCTGACAGCTCAGAGCCTGGAGCTTGTTTCAGATTCTGTGTCTCCCTCTCTCTTTCTTCTCCCCTGCCACTCACCCTCTGCCTTGCTCTCTTAAAAACAAATTAACGTCTTTAAAAAATACAATTTAAGCAGTTCGCTTAACATTTGACCACCACTGGGACGCCTCAGGGCCCCAGTTGACTGAGCATGGCCTCTTGATTCCAGCTCAGGTCAGGATCCTACAGAGCCCCATGTCGGACTCCCCGTGAACATGGAAACTGCTTAAAATTCCCTCTCTTTGTCTCCCTCCCTCCCTCCTCTGCCACTCTCCCCAGCTAACACTCTCTAAAATAAAAAAGTAAAAATAAGTTTTAAAAAAATCATTAATATTTGGGGCACCTGGGTGGCTCAGTCGGTTAAGCATCCAACTTCAGCTCAGGTCATGATCTCATGGTTTGTGAGTTCAAGCCCCACATCAGGCTCTGTGCTGACAGTTCAGAGCCTGGAGACTGTCTTCAGATTCTGTGTCTCCCTCTCTCTCTGCCCCCTCCCCTGCTCATGCTGTCTCTCTCTTTCCCTTCCTCTCAAAAATAAATAAAACATTTAAAAAAATCATTAACATTTGACCTCTATTTTGGGTAGTTTTACAGATGAGGCAGGTCAATATGTCCTTTTTTCAAAGAATCATCATCTTATCAAGATCTTCTGGTGATTTGCTAGCCTATAATCTATATGATCTCTCAGGGGATATTTTTCCTTAATACTAATGATTTAATTTAGTTGGAACAAGATATCAAAGAGGGCTTCATTTCATTTTGTACAAGTATGGCTTGTACGATTAGAGAGAGAGAAAGAAAGGATTAGAGTTAGATCAAGAAAAACATCAAGCACTTCTTCATATACCTCTCAGGAAAAAAACAACATTAAAAAATACCAACTCTGTATGTTATGCATAAATTAAAAGTTACTTAAAATAACAGTGCTCAAAAACAAATCACCTCAGTTGAGTTTTAGTATATGTGCTGCCAAAGCGAGCACAACCTCGATCAGTTTTTATCAATCACACAAACCACACAAAGGAAGAGTGTGAGGTATCTGGACAACCAAATAAAGCTGATCTAATAAAGATACATCAAATTCTACCTCTGAAGACTACACAGTTTCAAACCACAAGCCCTACCTACAGAAATTGACTACTTTTCACATCACAAAGAAAAGGCTCAACTGAATAATGCCAGCATATAGACCAGACCTCAATGGAAGACATGTGCCCTTATGTCTCTCTCCAAAAAACCCATTATTAGAAAAAAGAACACACAAATGGTCTGTTCAGACCCCACAATTTTGAGAGAAATTTCTACAGGTCAGATACATATGGACAGAAAAGCTTAAGCAGAAAAAGCAACAACAAAAACAAAAAACAAAAACAAAAAAACACCCACAACACCCCACATCTACAGGATGAGACTATTCAGAGGGTAAGCACCATGCCTGAAAGAATAAATGGGAAGTGACTCCATTAGATAGCACTCAAGGAAACAAGAACTAAAATAAGACACTGTTTTCCATCTCTGTGGTCTGGGGAAGCGGGTATGTGATCTGCCCTACAAATGGTGGGTGTGCTGATCCAGGGGCAGACCAGAGGAAGTCAGGCCTCAAACACTCCGGGGCAATAGAGGGCATGGCACCGGAAGACTCTGGGAGAATACCAACTAGATCTGAGAGATGGTACCTCTGTTGGTGCAGATAAAAAGGCACAGGCCACAAGTTGATCAGAAATGGGAAAATCGTCAGAAATGCAGGCAGGCTTCCTGCCCCTGCACACCTGGGGGCTCAGAGGAGAGCCAGACAAGCCACAGGTTGAGCAGGAGTGCAGCTGAATAAAATGCAGGTTTTCTTAGTCAAGGTGCTCGAGAGAACAGCAGAACTGTAAATACTTTGAAAACCTAGCTATTTCTTTTCTTTCAAATAGGGCTTGAACCTTTCTGAGTGAAGAATTAGGTCCCACTGGGTAATGTAAATTACAGTTAACTAGGTTTAAAAAAAATCAATTTCCAGAGACTCTTCAGAATCCCCAGAATGGTTTCGGGAAATTGGTATTTTCATTAAATAACTGAAATCTCTCATGCACCAGTTAGAAACTGAGTTAGGTGAGGGTAAAAGGCCAACCCATGTATTAACCAAGCAGAGATTTGTTTTTCTCTCATGTTAATGAAGTGTTCAGCATCAGGAGTGCAGGCTGATAGGAGGGCTGCAGACCGGCAGCTCCTGCCTTCTGCTTGCCCATCCTTAGCATGAGAAGTCTGTCCCAAAGTTCACCTCATAGTCTGAGAGGGCCACTGCACTTCTGAACATCAGCTGGACACTCCAGCAAGGAGGAGGGGTAGGGCAGAAGGGTGTGCTTCAGGCTGAACCAGCCCTTTCAAAGAACTTTCTAGAAGTGCCACCTGATGACTATTAACTTCTAACCAACATCAGCAAGACAGCTGGAAAAGGCCACCCCAAATTAAATCTGGATTTGTCAGTGTGCACATAGGATTCCCCTCAAGTGCTTATTAAAAATGCATATTCCTAGGGCACCTGGGTGGCTCAGTCACTTAAGTGTCTGACACTGGCTCAGGTCATGGTGTCATGGTTCATGAGTTCAAGCCCCACATCCAGTTCTGTGCAGTGAGGAGCCTGCTTCGGATTCTGTGTCTCTGTCTCCCTCGATCTCTGCCCCTCCCCCACTCACACACGCGCACTCTCTCTCAAAAGTAAGTATTTTTTAAAAAATGAATATTCCGTGGCGCCTGGGTGGCTCAGTCAGTTAAGGGCCCGACTTCAGCTCAAGCCATGATCTCACAGTTCCTGAGTTTGAACCCCACGTCAGGCTCAGAGCCTGAGGCCTGCTTCGGATTCTGTGTCTCCCTCTCTCTCTGCCCCTCCCTCTCTTTCTCTCAAAAATAAACAAACATTTAAAAAAATGTATATTCCCATGCTCCACTGCCAGCAGTCTGGTGACTCACAGACCCCATCCTGAGAATCATGGTCTAATTATGCCAGTCATTTGGATGTCTGCATCCCATCTTCCTGAGACTAGAAAGGGCAATGCTCATGTTTTTCAAAGACCTAGGCTTCAACACCCAACACTCTGAAGAATTCACCTAGTTATAAGGTGCACAGCATGTCTGTTGTATATTAAAGTAGGTCCAGTAGGTCAGGAGCCACTTACCCTAATTATACAAACCTGTGGCCTTGTATGTGTAGGGACTGCCCTTCCCTTGCCTGCCAGAGTGGGAAGAGGTGGGTACCTTATCCCCAAGGGTCAGTTAATGGAGGAAGGCATGTATGCTCTTAGTCCAAATGTCATAAATGTGGACTGCAGAGTCAACATGAGGTATTTATTGGCTAAAGGCTCACATCTATAGTGGGAAATGCCTACTTTCCAACAACCAGATGACCGAAAACACAAGACCACAGGATGATCAAGGGCGAGACCACTTGAATGCCCTTTCCCCTCCTCTACCTCCAACGGAAGTTCAGAAAGAGAAATTAAGAGATGGCGAGGAATGTATGTGGTCCAATCATCTTCTGCTGCATAAAGGGCTACCCTGAAGCCTAGTGGTGTAAAACAACAATCATTTTTATGCTCACGGGTTCTGTGGGCTGGGAATTTGAAAAAAGCATGGAAATGTGAACTCATCTCCACTCCATGACATCTGGGCTTCTGTTGGGATGACTTGAACAGCTGATGCAGGAGCCTAGATGGCTCCTTCCTTGCACATCTGGCACCTGGGCCCCAGTGGCCAAGGATGGACACCAGCTGGAACTGTCAGCTGGAGTGCCTTCACAGGGCTCCCTAGCAGGGGACTTCAGGTGGTGGGGTTTCTTACATGGTGGCTGGAGCTCCAAGGGCCAGTGTCCCTGCCAACCTGGAGAAGCTGCCTGACAGCTCTGGTTTTGCCACAAATCCAAAAAAAAAAAAAAAAAAAAAGACACAGGACACAAGAATCACAGAGCAAGGAGACTAGAAAAGCAAGTAATTGCATATTTTAAAACATTAAAACCAATTCTGGAACCAAAATCCCAAGTAATTTCTGTCGGCTTCCTGTTCTGCCCTCCCAGGTGGCAGTGATGCCACACAACTTGAAATTGCTCTCGCAGGCAGAGTGAATCTTGGCTCAGGAGTCCAGAGATCTGGAGATGTCAGCCAAGCAGTGGTGCCCAAGGAGGTCAGCTGAGACCATGAGCCACTGCACTGGCACGTGACTCAAGTCCCCCAGCTTATTCTGTATCAGTCACTTCCACCACATGACTCCACATCAGCCAAGGGTTTGCCCATATCCCTCCTAACATTCTCCCTCCACAGGATCCCACTCCCTTCTAAATTTACCAACTTACTCATTTCAAGTCTTCCCTCCTTCTACATAATAGATTCTCCCTCTGGTCGCCAATCCCCACTTGCATGAGCCAGGATTAGGTTCAGCTTTGATTTAAAGAAAACCCAACACAATACATGCACAGAAGTGGGTTTCTCTCTGTATGAATACCATCTGCAGTGGTGGCCAATCCAGGGTCCTTGGCGTCCACCCTCCAGATGGTCTCCCACCCAGCAGCCTGCTACCTGCAGGTTATTCACCCACCATCTCTAAGCCTCAAGCCTGCCTTCCTATACTGTTGTGTGATTCTGGGTCTGGAACTCTGCACCGTTTCCCAGGCTCCCTAATCAGCTGGCCTCCTGCTGAGTTCTGCTACTGGGAGGAGGTATTAGATGGAAGAGGAAGCAGAAAAACGGGACTCGCTTTCTTCCAAGGCCAGCAGCAGGTGCCAGAGGGCTCCTGCTTCCAGCACTCCCAGCACCAGAAACTTGCCCTGCAGTCTGAGAAAGCCCAGCTGCCCCAGGCTCCCTCCCCACCAATGCTGTGGCTCCCTTGCAAGTCCAAGTAACCACCAGCTTCCATATGCTCACAGGTTTCAGCACCAACCACAGGGCCCTCCAAGCTCCAGGGTTCTGGTAACATCACCTCTTCTGTTTGATACCTCTGGGAGGTATCTGTTTCCCACACTGAATTTCTGGTGTATCTCAGGGCCCCTTTTTGTTCTTTCAGCCTTCCCACAACCCCATGACCAACCCCCTATATTAAGTGCCCTCTGTCTGAAATACTTAGTGTGGCATATTGTCCAGACTGGATCCTGGATCATACAATCTATGTTCTCAGCCAGAGTTTGCACTCCACAGAGGCAGGACCTGTACTTCTGCATCCCTTGCCTATTGCCTAGTACATACTAGTTTATTAACAAAGACTTGTTGAATTAATTAGCCTTTATTCCATGATGGAACTAAAGTCGGAAATCAAAATAAAGCATGATAAAACAATGGGCCGGGTGCCTGGGTGGCTCAGTTGGTTAAGCGTCTGACTTGGGCTCAGGTCATGATCTCACAGTTCATGGGTTCAAGCCCCATGTACAGCTCTGTGCTGACAGCTTGGAGCCTGGGGCGTGGAGCCTGCTTCGGATTCTGTCTCCCTCTCTCTGCCCCTCCCCTACTGGCACTCTGTCTCTCTCTCAAAAATAAACATTGAAAAAAAAAAGCCCACGGGCAAGATCTTAGTGCACATACACAATGCCAGTATTATTGACTGAAGTCAAGCAATGCCAAATAATGATCATAAGATTCTTACAATGCTACTCTTTTGAAAACAAAAGTAAAAAATAAACTATTGGGACTATACCAAAATAGAAATACTTTGTACAGTGGTTAAAAGCCATCAACAAAATTAAAAAGCAACTTATTGAATGGGAGGAGATATCTGGAAACCATCTATCCAATAAGCAGCTAATATTCAAAACATATAAAGTTGTACAACTCAACACCAAAAACACAAATAATTCAACTAAAATGTGGGCAGAGGACCTGAAGAGACTCTTTTCCAAAGAAGACAGATGGTCAACAGACATAAACTGATGCTCAACATCACAATCACCAGGGAAATGCACATCAAAACCACAATGAGATAGGATCTTACACCTATCAGAATGGCCGGAATCAAAAAGACAAGAAATAAGTGTATGTGAGGATGAGGGGGGAAAAAAGGAACCCTCAAACAACTATTGGTAGGTGTGTAAACTGATGCAGCCACTGTGGAAAACCATATGAAGTTCCTTAAAAAATTAAATATAGAGGGGTACCTGGGTGGCTCAGTCAGTTGAGCATCCGACTTCGGCTCAGGTCATAATCTCACAGTTTGTGGGCTTGAGCCCCGCATCAGGCTCTGTGCTGACAGCTCAGAGCCTGGAGCCTGCTTCAGATTCTGTGTCTCCTTTCTCTGTCCCTGCCCTGCTCACACTCTCTCTCAAAAATAAACATTAAAAAAAATTTTTTTAATAAAAAAAATTAAATACAGAAATACAATATGATCCAGTAATTCTACTACTGGGTATTTACCCAAAGAAAACAAAAACAGTAATTCGAAAAAATATATGCACCCCTATTCATTGCAGCATTTACAACAGCCAAGGTACAGGGGCAACCCAAGTGTCCCACTGATAAATAAATGGATAAAGATGTAGTATACACACACAGTGGAATATTCCTCAGCCATATAAAAAAAAAATGAACTCTTGCCATTTGCGACAACATGAATGGACCCAGTGGGTATTATGCTAAGTGAAATAAATCAGAGAAAGACAAATACCATATGACTTCTTTAATATGTGAAAACTGAAACCAACAAAACAAAGAAGATCCAGATATACAGAGAACTGATGGTTGTCAGAGGGGAGGGATGGGCAAAATGGGTGAAGGGGAGTGGGAGATACAGGCTTCCAGTTATGGCATGAATAAGTCACAAGGATAAAGAGTACAGCATAGGGAATATAGTCAATGGTATTAAAATAGCGTTGCCTGGTGACAGATGGCAGCTATACTTGTGGTAAGCACAGCATAACAGCGCTGCCAATTTCTTATGTTGTACACCTGAAATTAATGTAATATTGTGTGCCAATACTGCAGTTAAACAAAAAAAAAGCTGTTTCTGATTATGTAAAGTTAATGTTTCTTGAAATATCATACATGGAAAGAGAGGCACCTGCGTGGTTCAGTCAGTTGAGTGACTGACTTCACTCAGGTCATGATCTCACGGTTCCTGAGTTCAAGCCCCGCATTCGGCTCTGTGCTGACAGTGTGTGGACCCCAGGGTCTGCTTTGGATTCTGTCTCCCTCTCTCTCTGCCCCTCCCCTGATGGCTGTCTTTGCTCTCTCAAAAATAAACATTAAAAAAAGGAAATATTATATATGGAAAGATACACAAATCTTAAGCTCAATGAATTTTCATTCCGTTTCCCATAGATTGTTAGCCAAATGCAGGTCTTTCTCCATCTTCATCTGACTCCCTGTATCCGTTTTCCCTAATTTTGTTCCCCTTAATCATTGTTGCAGGTTGAGTTGTGTTCCTCCAAAAAGCTATGCTGAGTCCTCACCCCAGTAACTCAGAAAATGACTATATTTGGAAAGAGGCTCTATGTAGATCAAGTTCAGATGAGGTCACAGGGATGGCTTATCTAATGTGACTGGTATGCTAACAAAAAGGGGAAATCTGGAGACAGAAGGAAGACAATGTGAAGATTGCCATGCAATGATGTTGTCAAAGACAAGAGTGACAGGTCTACAAGCCAAAGAATGCCAAGTATTACAGAGAATCTCCAGAATTTAGGAAGAGGTAAGGATGGATTCTCCCTTAGAGTCATCAGAGGAAACATGGCCCTGCAAGCACCTTGATTTCAGACTTCCAGCCTCCAGACTGTGAGACAATAAACTTCTGTTATTTAAAGCCACCAGTCTGTGGTACATAGTTACGGCAGCTACAAGAAACAAATGTGAGTACTAACATGGCATATGTTATACTTAGTACATACTTTAAACTTACTTTATACTATAAATATTTATTTCACCTGATTTCCCCATCAGACTGTAAGTTTCATGGGGGACTGTAGTTCCTTTTGCTGTCGTGTCCCAGGGCCTACAACAGTGTGTGGCATTGAGTGGGCACGTCAATATTACCTGCAGAGAAGACCCCTACAGGTTAGAAAACTTGACATATACACGGCAGGGGAGAGGGCTATTCTTAGTCTCAAATAACAGAAAACATGACTCATGGTAGTTTGAGCAAATACAAATTTATTTATTTTACATAAAAGCCCAGCAGTCCAGGGCTGCAGCAGCCCTGGATGTCCTGAGGACACATGCTCCACCCAGCTCTGGTGCTCACTACTGCCCCCATGGTCACAGGAGGCTTTTGCACCTCTGGGGGTCACCCCCACTGTCCAGCAGGAGGAGGATGGGCAAATAGCCACACCAGCTGCCATCTGGCGCTTTTTACCGAGAGTCCCCTCGGCAGGCACAGCTCTCACAGAGCCACCCTAGCTAAGAAGCTGGAGAATTTAGCTAAACATCTGGCCTTCCAGCCATGAAACAGGAGGAAGACGAGGGAGCGGTGTCTGGAGCACTTGATTCAGCAGCGCTGTGGCTTGTGTGGAAGAATGAATGTCAGGAAATGTTTGACAACTGGCTATACATAGTGGGAAAACCAGATCCCTACATCATACTCCACACAAAAGTCAATTCCATGGAGATTATAAACTAAGTCTGAACAAAATTTTCAGACTTTTGGGGGAAAAATATTTGGAAAAGATTAGTAATTGACATTAAAATATAGACAGTAAATCATATGACATTAGAAAATCAAAAGACACACATGCTGAGAGGTAATCCGCAAAAGCACATACCTGAAGATCCCATGAGAATGGGCATGTAACCACAAGAAAAAGGTGAGGGGCAAAAAAATTACACCACCATGGACGGATCCTTGAGGATACAAAAATCCTCAACCTGATTAGCTAAGAAATGCAAATTAAAACTTTTATACCTATCAGATCATCAATAAGTAAACATTGATAATATCAAGTGCTAAGAAATGGGCAGGGGGAATCTCAGTCACCAAGGTGGGAGCAGAATGAATACAACCCACAAGACCAATCTGACAACCAGTAAGACTGGAACGTACATAAGTTACAAGTAAGTTACAACCCGGCAGTTCCTCACACTTGTGCATGGATGGAGATGGGCTCCAGAACATTTAGAGCAGCATTTTAAGAGCAGAAACCTGGAAACCATCCAAACATCCAGCAGTGGCCAAATGGAGAAACTGGAGTCCACTCATGCCACATCTTGAGCTACATCTAATGCAAAGATTCACAAACAGTGCTGAATTTTAAGAGCTGAGGAATATGTCTGTGTACCATTTGTAATTTTTTAGAATGCAAAACGCTACTATGCGTTTAGGGATACATACCTCTACAGTAACATTTTTAAGAAACATAAAACAAAATCAGGGGCACCTGGGTGGCTCAGTTGGTTGAGCATTGGACTTCAGCTCAGGTCATGATCTCACGGTTCAGGAGTTCAAGCCCCATATTGGGCTCACTGCTGTCAGCTTCAGATCCTCTGTCCCCCTCTCTCACTGTCCCTTCCCCACTTGCACTCTCTCTCTCAAAAATAAATTTAACGTTAAAGAAAGAAAGAAACATAAAAAAATCAGAATCCGCAGCAATTACCTCCAAGGGGGGGGCACCTATTTTGGGCAGGGGACAAAGAAGGGTGCAAATGCATCAGCCATGTTTCATTTCTCATGCTATACAACAGGTGCAGTGATATACATTTATATCTAACTTCTATATGATGAAATAACTCTGTTTTTAAACTCACGTGACAGGGCACCTAGGTGGCTCAGTCGGTTGAGCATCCGACTTTGGCTTGGGTCATGATTGTAGTTTATGAGTTCGAGCCCCACAGTGGCCTCACTGTGCTGAAGCTGCTGTGAGGGTGGAGTCTGACTTGGATCCTCTGGCCCCCTTTCCTGCCCCTCACCCCCCTCAAAAATAAACATTTAAAAATAATAAATGCATGTGGCAAAAATGTAGATTACAGTAGCATGAACCCACATATATGAAAAAGCAGATGTGAGAACACAAATCTAACCTTCTAGGAAAGCACCTCCAGGTTTGAACTTTGAAAGGGATGCAAACAAGCCGCTGACCGCCAAGAACAGACCAGGACCACTTCAAGATCAGCCTTCAAATCACTAGTCTACACCTGCCACTTCTCAAGCCTATATGCTCATCTGAACCACCCAACGTGGTTGTTTTCAAACTGCCCCTGCCCACACCCCACCTACTTCTTAAACCCAAACTGTAGAGCACAGAGGACTGAGTTTCATTCTCCAGATGTCTCCAACATGCAGCCAAAGGCAAGAGCCATACAGGACAGGATGCCAATTTGCCTAATAATTCAGGAATTCGGGGAAGGCCAAGATAGGGCCAAAATTAAAGGCCAAATATGGAGAGTGTAGTGCATATTATGGTGGTTGTAGCAGCCACAGAGAGTTCCAGATTCCAGGCCTCAGTCATTCATGTCAGTACAGACACGGCACTCGCCAAGGAAGAAGATGCTCAGTGAGTCAGGAGCCACCCAGCCTAGCAGATTTTTGATGTCCAAGTGGGTTAAGTGTTGTGGAGAGAAATGAGTTAATACGTGTCAACTGCTCAGAACCACACCTGGGATATAGTAAGCACTCAAAGTTAGCTACTTTTCAAGTAAAGAAATTGTTCTGGGGAAAGTGCTCAATAAAATATTTCTTTCAATAAGGAAGATCAGGTTTTCTCTTACAGCTTCATGAACAGGCTCCCAGCCCCATGAGAAGAAAACACAGCTCAGAATTCTCGGTCACTGTGAATTTATAAACAATCTCTTGACATCTCACCTGCCAAAAGACGGGTCCTATGTGTACACAGGACACATCGAGAGGGATAAGAGACCATGAACAGTAGATCAATGAAGAGCTCAGGGTAGTGAGGGTGAAAGACTGACAGGAATATATGTTCTTACTCTTTACCACATCTACTTCTATCCACTTTTTATAAGAATCTCATCAAGAATGTTAATTATAAGAAGCCTGGTTACAACAGGGAGACAGGTTGCTCTGTTTTTAAAATGGAGAGTTGGGGCGCCTGGGTGGCTCAGATGGTTGAGCATCCAACTTCTGCTCAGGTCATGGTCTCACAGTCTGTGGGTTCGAACCTGCGTCAGGCCCTGTGCTGACAGTTCAGAGACAGGAGTCTGTTTCGGCTTCTGTGTCTCCCTCTCTCTCTGCCCCTCCCCCAAATAAACATAAAAAAAAATTTTTTTTTTTTTAAAGATGGAGACTCAAATGTCATTTAAGTGGAAGATGCTGGGGGCACCTGGGTGGCTCAGTTGGTTGGGCGTCCGACTTTGGCACAGGTCATGATCTCCCAGTCCGTGAGTTCGAGCCCCGCATTGGGCTCTGTGCTGACAGCTCAGAGCCAGGAGTCTGTTTTGGATTCTATGTCTTCCTCGCTCTCTACCCCTCCCCCACTCAAGCTCGCTCTCTCTCTCTCTCTCTCTCTCAAAAATAAATAAAACATTAAAAAAAAAAAAGTGCAAGATGCTGAAGATGGCTCCGGAATGGATGGGGACACACTGTTCCATGGCGGGGTCAGGAGCACCGAAGAACAGTCTGGAGAGCAGAGGCAGGCCATGGCCAGGACAGACAGACCCAAGAAAGCTGCCAGATGATGGTACTTTCCTTTTAGCTGCCGGCTTTCTTCCACTCCCTGTGCCATCTTTCTCCCCTCGAGGCACCCCAAAGGGAATACCATTACCGACCCCAACCTGTCCTTCTGTACCCACAAATCCCTTCCAGATCTTCCTGAAGCCCCCCTTAGCCCGAGTTCCCTAGAGTTCGCTTGCACTTAGGTCCCACCCTCTGTGTGGTACCCTACATCTTCCCCTGCCCAGAGTGAGAGGCTCAGAGAACGTGGAAGATGGCACAAGGCCCCATCCCCATGACCTCATTTGCTATGTGACACTGGGCAAGTTTCGCTTGACCTCCCAGAGCTGTGCTTCCCCATCTGGGAACAGGGAGCACAGCACTTGCCTCCTGGGGCTGTGTGGCAAGGCCGAGGGGAGGAGGCTGAGAACTGTAAAGCACTGGCCACCTGGAAGTTACTTGAAGGAAAAGAAAAGCAAGCCCCTTAGGACAGTCACACAGCTGAGGTTGGTTATTTCACTTTATTTAGCAAACGGTCACACTCTGAGCCCCACCAAATTGCTCCTCCAGCCTCACTCGAGGCTCTGCCTTGGGAAGAAGCTCAGAGGGTGACCAGAAAGGCCCAGGTTCCCCAGTCAGCCTCCTTTTCCACCAACACACACCGCACAGAACAAAATCACTGCTTGCATCGTCAGACACCCACCACAATGTGGTTGGGGGGCCCTCCAGTGTTCAAGAGCCACCTGCCAGGGCCCAGCTCCAGGCACAGACTCCTCCCTGCTCCTGAGATGGGTGAGGACCTCTGCCCCAGGTGTGGGGATGCCAAACCCTATTCCCCAGCCCTGCAGCTTATCCCTGCTGGGCAAGAAGCAAAATGTACGAAAATACTTTAATTATTTCTTTGAAACGGTTAAGAAATAAGGTCATCTTGTTTTTCTTTTACAATCTCAGTAAAAAAAAGTTCACATTAGTGCCGGGGCCCAAAACCAGGCCTTCCCCAGAGCAGAGCGCCGGCCGCTCAGTAGAATCGCTTGTTCCGCTCCTGCCGCTTCTGAAACACTACGGCCCCCACCACGGCGCACACGATGATGCCCAGGAGCGCACATAGCAGCAGCAGGAACACCCGCCACCCCGTCAGGGGCCCGCTGCGGAAGTTTCCCGTCGGGTCATCCACATTGTCTGGGGGAGAAGAGAGGGGGGAGCTGAAGTGGTAAAGTGGAGAGAGAGGTCAGGCGGGCTCCTGGGAGACAGGGAGTCCAACAGGACTGAGCAGAGCAATAGGCCGCAGCCAGCCCTGTGTCCTGCTCACAGCTATACCAGAGAGGGGCGGGGGAATGGACACAGGAATAATCCCACTGGGACTGAGGTTCCCAGGGAGCAAGGCCTCAGGTGTCTTCTCTGAAAGGGGCTGGTGAAAACCGAATTCCTGGCCTCCCCAGGAGAGCCTGAGTCAGCACAAGGCAAGCCCAAGACCTGCATTCACAAGCCCCACCCTGGCCCCATGCAGTCAGTGGTCCAAGATCCTGACCTAGAGAGACACAGCCCTGGCCGAAAGCAGCCCTGACTTACACCTGGATGTATTCCATGGTCCCTAGGGGGGGAATCTCCCAGGCCCTCCATCCCCTGTCCTTCTTCTCCAGCCACACCACTTCTCTGCTTGCTAACATCAAGAATTCTACCAGAAACAAGGCCCTGACACATGAGATATTCTCCTGGAAAGCCAACTACCCTGGGATGGGGAGCTCATAATCTCACTTTTAGAGAAGGCTGAGAGCAGGAACAGACTTTGTCAAGTTCACTAGTCTGTGGGTGAAGGGACAGGAATCTGGACTCAAGTCCTCCTGCCCTGTGCAGCCTCGGCCCTATTCCTGCCACTCGGCCTCCCTCCGGAGCCACAGCCCTAGCCCTCCACTCCTCACTGTGGAGGAGGCCTGGAACGCCAGGTGGGAGCCAAGCTACGTCATCCTTTCCCACACAACCTAACCAGGGCAGGCCTGCTGACGTGGTCTCACCACCAGCCTCTCTTTTCCTCTGCCCCCTTCTCTGCCTCAGTCACTAGACTAAGCCCTAGGACGGCACCTAGCCCATGGCTAGGCAGTGAATGAAAGCTCTGGAACCATCTGCTAAAGGAGCAAATGGATCAACAGGTCTGCAAATGAGTTAAGCCCTGCCTGGCCAACTTTATTGGGTTGCTGGGTAGGTCAGAGCAGAGGAATTCTCCGAAAGCCCTCAGCCAGAAACCCTCCAATCAAAGGTTGCAAAAACAGTGGGTACATGGCAGGATTTGTTTAGCCCCTGAGATATTTGTAAGCAATATGAATCTTAAAAAAGTGAGAGGTCACATTAAGTGCTGGGTTCCACTCTGG
The DNA here is from genome assembly GCF_028749965.1 of Puma concolor. Lineage (NCBI taxonomy): Eukaryota > Metazoa > Chordata > Mammalia > Carnivora > Felidae > Puma > Puma concolor. The sequence continues at coordinate 67,108,054 of NC_141667.1, forward strand.
CTCACACTCTACATGGTGACCTTGGGCTAGGCTGAGAGGCTCCTCAGTGCCCCCATCCTGGCCCATAGGCAAACTTCAGGGTTCTTGGATGTCTACACACATAGGAGTTTCACTTCAACCAGAACTCTTGCTCTGTGAGGAGAGACTGGTGGCTAATTAGCACCATGGAAAGAGTCCAGGCTTTGGGGCTTTGCAAAAACTCAAAGTTGATTCTTGTCTTTACTTCTTTCTAGCTGAGGAAACCTGGAGGACCAGTTGCCCTGGCTAGTGGCAGCACCTACTTCCCAGGTCATTCACTGAGACCACACACATGTTGTATCAGAATGCCCTGCATGCCACCTATACCAACAAACTGGCCCCTCTGGCTTTACTGGCCATTAACCCTGCACTAAGCACTAGCCGAAATAGGCACCAGGTGCTCACAAATCTACTCATTAGCACTGGCTGCTGATTCAAGACCCCAAGCCACAATCACAACTGGACCAAGCAAGAGCAAATGGACCATACACACTCAGCCAAGCCAGCCCCACTGCAACCCCATACCAGGCCACTCAGGCCCAGGCGGGCCTTGCATACATACCTTTGGGTGATTTGAGGAAATTGACACTGGGCTCAATCTTGGTCCAGTCAATGTTCTCTTCATCAGGCGTATGTTCTACCATCAGCTGGAACAGCTTCATGGAGATGATGTCATGATTGTCTGTAGGATCAAGAGTTAGCTTAGAAGGAGCATGGAGACTGCCTTAGGGCCCATGGCCTTCCCCAGAGAGAAGCTGCTGCTCCAGTCCCTCAGAGTGGCGAGGTCTCCCAGGGAGAATTCTGCTCCTGCCTAGTGAGGGGTCTTTTTTCTTCCCAGTGACCCCCAGCTGCCCCTAGTAGGTATTCCAGGAGCTAGAATACCTCTAGAACTCAACAATAACAAACCTGGGAGGAGGCAGGACAGAAAAAAAGCATGGATTTTACAGTCAAAATCACCTGGGTCTAAATCCTGAGGCAGTTTCCTTGTTTGTAAATCCAGGTTATAATCTCCAATTTGCCTGGTAATCATGGCAAGAAAATGAGAAAGTACACACAAAGCAGAGACAGATTGCCCAGCAGATAGTATGTACCAGAAAAGGACCTGCATGTTATTCTACAGCCAATTGAGAAGTCTGATCTTCCCGAGGGGCAGGCAGGCAGCTGCCAGGTGCTCCCATCAGAGACCCAAGTTCATAATGCAGATGAACGACTCAGCAACCAGCTGAGGGTGAGGCTCTAATACCTGGGCAGTGATTGTCCCAGAAAACACTAGAGACAGGCTCAGGTATGGGCAGAAGATAACTTCTGCTTGACAGTAAGTGACCACCCCATTTGTGAGATGGGGAGGTTGCGATCAGAGCCAAGACAGGGGTCCTGGTCCCTTGATTCCAGCATCAGTTCAGCTAACCTACTGGAACCTGAGGAAAAGCCTCATTTCAAGAGGAACTCTGTGGAAACCGGAAAAGGGACAGCCTAAAGAGCAAGGACCTGGCAACTGGGTCAGGCAGAGCCAAGTGGTATCTCAGAGCCCAGCACACACAGCCCCGGAGGCGCAGGGACAAGTCCTGACTCTGAAGTTCGACCAGAGTTTCCACCCAAGCTCTGCCCTTCCTAGGTGTGAACGTGGGGAAATCCCTTCAACTCTCAAATTCCCAATGGTCTCAGATGTATAAAAGGGAAAAGAGGGGCGCCTAGGTGGCTCCGTCAGTTAAGCGTCCGACTTCAGCTCAGGTCATGATCTCATGGTTTGTGAGTTTGAGCCCTGCATTGCACTCTCTGCTGTCAGCGCAGAGCCTGCTTCAGGTCCCCTGTCTCCCTCTCTCTCTCTCTGCCCCTCCCCTGTGCGTGTACTCTCTCTCCCAGAATAAACAAACAAAAAAAGAATTAAAAGGGAAAAGAGACCACTATATCATGTGACTCCCCATGAGACGCCTGCTGCAGAGGCCGGCATTCCCAACTCTCTGATTAATGGTCAGGCACTACTGTGTAGATAGTCAATTTCCAACACTCTTTATTGGGCCTCTCCAAATAGCCTTAGAGAGCATCCACCTGCCACAGATCTGGCTTTATTTCCAGAACCTTCTCCTGACATATGCTGATGTACTACCCAATGAAATTCCAGATAACCTGAGTTGAAGGACTATGACACAAGACTGACATCCAGCTGGTAACTAATTACCAAGTAATCAACGAGCAAGTAATGATTACCTGAAGCTGGGTAACACCGGCAAAGGGACTTATTGGACTATCCACACTAAAAACTTTAAAACCCCAAAGCAACAGACTCTCTAGGAACCTCAACATTTCAAGGGTGAAGGGGAGGCTCTCAGAAACGTCTATCCTGAGGATAAATAAGCCCTTTGTCTGGTCCTATACGTTGCTTCCCACTTCTGGTCAGCAAGAGCTGACCCTGGGCTTGGTGCCAGCCCTCTGAGGACCCTGATGCCTTCTGAGGACCATGGCCAAGGGTCACTATAAAGTGTCACCCAGGCCTGGTGGCCCAGCGAGGCTTGCATAGGCTAGCAGCATCCCAATGCATACAGACACACTGTGGGCCAAAGAAGATAAGAGCCCTGACTTTATGAAGCTTACAATTCAGTTAAGCATACCTAGAAAATGAAATAAATTACATGGTAGATTCCAAGATGGTTAAATGCTATGAAGAAAAATAAAGCCAAGAAAGGTGGTAAGGAGTGCATAGGAGACTGGGGTATGTAGGAATCAGGGAAGGCCCCAGTGAGGAAGTGACATCTGAGTAAGACCTGAAGGAGGTAAGAATGAGAGGCACAGGTAAAAAGGCCAAAGCAGGAGGGCGCTGGTGTATCTGAAGAAGAGCTGAGAGTGATGTAAAGGAGCAGGAAGCCATGAGTCACGGCTGATGTAGTAGGGGAGGCATGGTACACAGGGCCCAGCAACCGCTACTGGGACAGACAGGGGCCTTGACTCTGCGGAAGACGAGAGGAGTGGCAAGACCTCATTTGAGCTTTAACGGAATCGCTGACTGAACTGGGAGAGACTGTTGGGGAACTGGTGTGGAAGGAGGGGACCACATGGGAGGCTCCTGCAGTTGTCCAAGCGAGTGAAGATGATGGCCTGGACCTGCCAAGTAGTAAGAGAAGAAAAGTAGTCTGCTGCCCTGAGAAGACAAACCTAGCAAGACTCACCAAAGGATGAGAGGTGGCGTGTGAGAGAAAAAATAGAGACCACAGTGGCACCAAGTCTTCTTGGACTGAGCAACTAGAGTAACAGAAGTGCCATTTATGTCTTGGTGGCAAGATGTGGGCTTCAGCTATTGGCAGGTGAAGGCTGAAATGCCTGTTGGGTATCCAGGCAGAGATGCTGAGCAGGCTGTTGGGTGACACAGGTCTGGAAAGGTCTGGGCTGGTGATGGAAATGTGGGACCCTGTAGCATACTCAGCCCCCTAGCTGCAGAGGGGAAGACTGCTGAGGGAGTGCTCACGGAATAAAGCCCCAAGTGTGACAACATTCCCAGATGCTAGAAAGTAGAGGAAGAAATCCAGGTGTGTGTGGAACCAAAGGAAAGAAGTTTAAGAAGGAAAGCTATCAACTATGTCACGAGCTCCCGACAGACCAGGGAAGGTCAAGACTGAGACTTAATGCCTCCCTCAGCCCAGATGCTCACCAGACAGGTCTCCGGTGCCAGCCGAGGCTCCAAAGTAGTAGCCAGTGGGCAGGCGCACTCCTGTGATGTCGATGCAATTCTTCCACTCGTTCTTGTCCTCTAGGTCGGTCATCACCTGCAGCCAGCCAGCAAGTCAAGTACGTGCCAGGTCCAAGCCCGCCCATCAACTTAAGCCTCCACGGAACTGGCACAGGCATAACCGGCCCCCATCCTGCCTGCTCACCGTCAGACGGCCACGGGAGTAGCGAACAGCCAGGAAGGTATCATGATCGCGGTTGCGGAAGTCAGCCGTGCAGCCTGCCAGCTCAGTCCAGCGGCCATCCTTGCTATGGTCGTAGGACAGGGAGCCATTGTTCACCATCACCGAGATGTACGGGAACACACGCTGAGACCGAGACACCAGTTACTCTATGACCAGCCCATCCTGTGGGAGGCACTGGGGTAGCCCGCCACCCTGATCCCTGGAGGCCCCTTTTGTGCTGAGACCAGAGAGAAGTCTTGGTTCCCACCCCCCAGCCAACTGCCCAGTACCTTCCTGTCCTGTCTGAGGGAGAGAGCAGAGGCATACCTCTGTGGTCTCATCATTGGGATATGTGTCCAAGAAGATGGCTAGGCCATGGAAGTTGTCTTTGCTTCCAAACACAGGCCCTGGAATTAGAAGGAGATGCTTTTGTAATGGGAGATATTGGAGTTGTCCCCTGGGTACCTGAAGGACAAAGTATTGCCAGTATGGATGGGGGAAAGGGAGGCTGATTTGTGGTCATTCACCCAGGAAAGAGAAGGGATCTCTAAGGCAGGAGGAGGTATAGGGGTACAGCAGAGAGGACTCAAAGTTTGAAACCGTTAACTGTTGAGGGGTCAGTACCTGGACATGTGCTCTGACATGTCAGGTGACAAGGGGGCAGAAAGGACTCCTACAGAAGAAAGGAAACCCCATCCTCTGCCCAAGGGTCAGCAACTTTCTGTCAAAGGCCAGACAGGAAACATTAGGCTTTGCAGCCACATATGGCCTCAGTCACAGTCTTCCTTGTTTTTGCTTTTTTAAAAACAGTAGAATGGTAAAATCCATTCTTAGCTGGTGTACAACACCAGGCCACAATGGGGTTTAGAGTTGAGCTGCAGGATCCAGCTATCCCTCTTCGCAAAGGGACACTCCCTAGAGCAGACTCGAGGTCCCAGGTTTCCTCAAAGAGGAGCTCCGGTGCCCTAACCTGGGCAGAATGCCTCACCTATACAAGCACCTCCCTACCTGGCACAAGGCGGTCCCGGGTATACCACAAGGCAATGCCATCTCCATGGAGATTCTTCTTCCCTGCACCGTGGACTTTGAAGTGGACATGCATCTCCCAGTCCTTGAGGAAGCAAGGCTGGAGAGAAAGCAGAGAGAGCTACTTCAGAGCTCCCTGGGCCTTCCTGCCAAACAGAGGTGACCCATACAGGCCCATCTCCTCCGCAGAGACTGGACACTCCTCGAAAAAGGGGCAGGTAGCAGGGTCACAAGTGCCACTGACCAACAGACCACCTCAGCATTCTCAGCAGGAAGAGAGGGGGGTGCTGGGCCTCCCAGGTGGGAAGGAGGGAGGTCACACAGTGTCCCAAGCTGTCTGAGGCCCAGACTCTGCCCACTCTGGCCCAGTCTTCTCTTGAGCCTGGCCACAGGTTCTCACACTGATTCACCTTCCTCAACACCAGCCAAACCCATCAGCCCTGTTTCCTTTCCATCTCCACCGCTCCTGCCCCAAAATCTTCTCGAACTAACCCTATTGGAGCCACATATTTTACAAAAAGAAAACCCATTCAGAGACAAAATAACTTGTCCACAGCAGGTATGGATGGTCTTGACTCACATTCAGATCTTAGAAACTTGTATTGTGTCTTATATATCTCCCATGGCCTTCACGCCTTTAACACAAAGTGCAGCAGTTCTTTTCTGGTCTTCCATCCCCACTGTCTTTCCCTTCTAACCAACCTTCTGGATGACTCCAAACCCCAAGTTCTTGGCCAGCATACATCCTGCCTCTTGCAGGCCCAGCCGAACTTCAGTGTGATGACAGTGCCAGGGCTGGGGGGCTGGAAAGGTCATATTCTGGGGTCTCTGGACAACTGTGATACGAAAGAAGGCAGATACACCCAGGCATTCAGGAACATCAGGTGCAGAGCTGGACACTGTCCACAGTAAGGGAAACAGCCTGGCCTCATCCACTAGAAAGTTCCTCATGAAAACTAAGGTGTTGACAAATACTTTAACAGGAACCCACTTGGAGGAAGTCTGCAGTTGGGTACATGAGCAAGTATTTAAACAAAGGCCCAGGGGGCGCCTGGGTGGCTCAGTCAGTTAAGTGTCTGACTTCAGCTCAGGTCATGATCTTGCGATTCTTGAGTTCAAGTCCCACAACAGGCTCTGTGCTGACAGCTCAGAACCTGGATCATGCTTCAGATTCTGTGTCTCCCTCTTTCTCTTTCCCTACTCTACGTGCACACGCTCTCTAAAATAAACATTTAAAAAAATTAAAATAAAGGCCCATCAGAAAGGCAAACTAGAACAAGATGTTGTTGACTTATCCAATTGGCAACTATTAAAGAGATCATTAATACCAGTGTAGATGAGGATGGAAAGAAACACATGTTCTCAATCAATGGGATTATTGATACTCCCATCTTCTGGGGGTCAATCTGGTTGCTGCGGGTTTTTTAACAGACTCAAGACAGATCCATAAGCCTTTACACCTGAAGATACCAAAGATACTAAGCGAAAGAAAGTAAGTTGCAAAAGTGCTTTTAAAAAAAATTCGTAGGAGCGCCTGGGTGGCTCAGTCAGTTGAGTGCCCGACTTCAGCTCAGGTCATGATCTCACAGTCCATGAGTTCGAGCCCTATGTCAGGCTCTGTGCTGATAGCTCAGAGCCTGGAGCCTGCTTCAGATTCTGTGTCTTCCTCTCTCTCTGCACCCCCCCCCCCCAACTCATGCTCTGTCTCTCTCTGTCTCAAAAATAAAAACATTAAAAATTTTTTTAATAAATATTAGTATATATAGAGAAAAAAACTAAAAGAACATGAACCAATATTAACGATAGCTGACTTTGGTAGGGGAACTACAAGAAATGTTTACTTTCTATGTTTGAATTTTGTATAATGAACATAATTCAAAAAATCAAAAATAAAAGATCAAAAACAAAAAACTTTAAGGGGACCTGGCTGGCTCAGTTAGTAGAGCACAGGACTCTTAATCTCGGGATCGCTGGGCATAATGCTCACTTAATTTTAAAAGATGTTTAAAAAATTTTAAATAAAAAACTGAGAAACTTTACATCCCACCATGGGTGATGTGGCTTGTGCATTCACTGATTCATCAGTGTACAGTTTCAGTCAGCTGTGGGCATCAAAAACCAAGGTGATGAGACCCAGCTCCGGCCCCTAAGAATGCAGAGCTGGTGGACACCTAACAACAGCCTGCAAGTAGTGTGAAATCTTAGCCTTGCCAGCTCTTGGCCAGTTGTGGCTCTGGGGAATCTGCAGATTCTACAGGGGACAACTGAGAGGTGAGGAGACAGATAGATGGACAAAGACTCTGCCCCAAGGCCTACTGAGAGAGTGGAAGGCCTGGTGAACCAAGCTTGCTTTGGGTTGGAACCGCAAAGACAGCAACCCAAAAACAAGAGTGAATGAGGAAAGGCCCTCCCAGGGGCAGTAGCTCAGCTTGAGCCTTCTCAATCCCTGAAAAGTACATTAAAGTGACTCACCCAGGCCTCAAATCTTTCAACAAGCAATATTACAAATACAGTATCTGGCATACAATAAACAACCAGGCACATAAAAAGACAAGTTATCAACAAGGCCAGAAAAGAGGGAGAAAACAGGCTGATGGGAATTCCAGATACTGGACTTTCAAATAACTAGTTTACTATAATCAAGGGGATAAATATAAGATGGAGAATTTCAAAAAATAAAAGAAATTTTATATATTTTTAATGTTTATTTATTTTGACGGGGGAGGAGGGGGAGAGAGAGAGAGAGAGAACAAGCAGGGAAGGGTCTGAGAGAGGAGACAGAATCCCAAGCAGGCTCCATGCCACCAGTGCACAATGCAAGGCTTGATCTCATGAACCATGAGATCATGACCTGAGCTAAAACCAAGAATGAGACACTTTAACTGACTGAGTCACCCAGGTGTCCTAAAAATAACTGGGGAAAAAAAGGAAAAAAAAAAAAATCACGCTACTAAAAAAAAAAAAACAAACAGTCCTAGAACTAAAAAAACACAGTAACTGAAATTAACAATGTAATGGACAGGTAGATTAAAAACAGATGAAGAGAGAATCTGTGATCTCAAGGCCAGAGAGGTAAAAAAAAAAAAAAAAAAAAAATGTAGGATGAAGCAGAGAGAATGAATGGTAGATACAAAATTGTCAGTAAGAGAGAGTGAAAAACTCTAAGATACATAAACTGGAGTTTCAGAATGAGAAGTGAGAGAACAGGGCAAAGGAATATTTAAAGATGTGTCCAAGCACTTACTAAAACTGATTCACAGACATTTCACCACAAATCTTAAATCTTACAAACCAAAGAAGACAAATAAAAAGAAAACCAGGGGCACCTGGGTGGCTTAGTCAGTTAAGCAACTGACTTCCGCTCCGGTCATGATCTCATGGTTCGTGGGTTTGAGCCCCGCACTGGGTCTGCACTGACAGTGTGGAGACTACTTAGAATTCTCTCTCTCTCCCTCTTTCTCTCTGCCCCTCTCCTGCTTGCACATTCTCTCCCTTCTCTCAAAAATAAATAAACTTAAAAAAAAAAAAAAAGAAAACCACACCTAGGCACAAAAAGGAAGGGAGGGAGTCAGTTAAGCATCCGACTCTTCATTTCAGCTTAGGTTATGATATTATGGTTCATGGGATTGAGCTCCACATGGGGCTCTGAGCTGGCAACATGCAGCCTGCTTGGGATTCTCTTTCCCTCTCTCTCTGCGTGCACTCTTCCCCCCACCCCTCTCTCTCAAATAAACATTTTTAGAAATAAGTGAATAAGGGGCTCAGATGGTTAAGTATCTGAGTGTGGCTCAGGTCATGATCTCACAATTTTGTGAGTTCAAGCCCTGCGTCGAGCTCTGTGCTGACAGCTCAGAGCCTGGGGCCCGCTTCAGATTCTGTGTCTCCCTCTCTCTCTGCCCCTGCCCCACTTGCACTGTCTCTCAAAAATGAATAAATATTTTTAAATTTTTAAATAATAAAATGAACACAGGATTCTATGCTTAGCAAATGCATCCTTCAAGAATGAAGATAAAATTAAGACATTTTCAGATAAAAAAAGACTTTTTAAAAAGAGACATTTGTATTTATTTATTTTAGTTTATTTATCTGAGAGAGGGAGAGTGCAAGCAGGGGTGGGGGGGAGAGAAAGAGAGAGAGGGAGGGAGGAAAAAAATATGAATCCCAAGCAGGCTCCTTGCTGGCAGGGCTCAAACTCACAAACCACGAGACCATGACCTGAGCCAAAGTTGGACACTTAACCAACTGAGCCACCCAGACGCCCCCAAAAAGAGCCATTTTTAGATAAACAAAAACATTAAAACTGTCTTTCATTCATCAGAGAGAAAGAAAATTATCCAGATGTAAAGTCAGAGATTCAGGAAGGAACAAAGAACAAAAAAAAAAAAAAAAAAAAAAAAAAAAAAAAACAACAATAAATATGAGGGTAAAAAATCTAAATAAATATTTGCGTGAAACAATGTTTTAAAATAGAATTAAAATAAATGACAACAATGGGGTAAATAAAGTATTCTAAGATCCTTGCATTGTCCAGGAAGAAGGTACACATTATCGTTAGACTTTGGTAAAATATGGCTGTGTTTTAAACTCGAGTAATCACTGAAAAACTGGGAAGCAAGCAAAGAACTTTCGAGCTAGCAGAAGAGTAAAAATGGAATAAAAATTAACCAACTCAAAAGAAGACCAGAGAGAAAAATGAACAGAGAATGAGCAGTACAAACAGAAAGTAAATAATAAAAAAATAATAACTTAAAATTGTTTTAATTTTTTAAATAAAAATAATAGGAAGGTGGATTAAAGCAAAACACATCAGTAATTTTACTAAATATGAACTGCATTCTGATAAGGGTACATAAGGTCTCCCTGTATTATTTCTTACAACTGCATGTAAATTTACAATTATCTCAAAAAGTTTAATTTTAAAACTAAATAAAGGGTAAAAGCCTTAAACTCAAGAGCTAAAACCATAAACCTCTTAGAAGAAAACACAGGGAAAATCTTCACAACACTGGATTTAGCAAGATTTCTTAGATAGGACACGAAAGCACAGACGACAACAACAAAATAAAGTGAATTTCATCAAAATTAAAAATTCTTGGGGCACCTGTGTGGCTCAGTCGGTTAAGCATCTGACTGGCTCAGGTCATGATTTCACAGTTAAGAGTTCAAGTCCTGCATCAGGCTCTCTGCTTCAACGCAAAGCCCACTTAGAATCCTGTCTCCCTCTCTCTGCCCTCTCCTGCTCACACTTTCTTCCTCTCTCTCAAAAATAAACAACAACAACAAAAATTCTTGCACATCAAAAACATCAAGATAATAAAAAGACAACCAAGAAATGGAATACAATATTTCCAAATCATGTAACTGGGAAGGGATTAATGTCTCCAGAATATAGAGAACTCCTAAAGTTAAAAACACAATTTAAAAATGAACAAAAGACTTGACATTTTTCCAAAAAGAAGATAAACAGCAAATAAGCACATGAAAGAATGCTCAACGTCATTAGTTATTAGAGAAATGCAAATCAAAACTACAAGATATCCCCTCACACTCATTAGGATAGATGGCTATCATAAAAAACAAAACAAAACAAAACAAAACAAAAAAAACACAGAAAAAGTGTTGGCAAGGATGTGGAGAAACTGGAACCTTTACACACTGCTGGTGGGAATGTAAAATGGTGTAGCTACTGTGGAAAACAGTTTGATTGTCCTCAAAAAGTTGAATATAGAATTACCATAGGACCCAGCAATTCCACTTCCTAGGTGGGGAGGAAAAAAAAAAAAAAAGGACTCAGACACTCATACACACCCGTGTTCTTGACAGCATTATTCACAATAGCCAAAAGGTAGAAACAACCCAAGTGTTCATCAACAAATACATGAATTAACAAAATGTGTACACACACAGACGAATATTGCTCAGCCATAAAAGGAATGAAGTACTGACACAGGCTACAACATGGACAAACTCTGAAGACATTATGCTAAATTACAAATTAATAAGCCAAACACAGACAAATACTCTAGGATTTCATTAAATGAGGTCCCTAAAAGAGTAAAATTCAGACAGAAAGAAGAATATTGGTTACCAGGGGCTCTGGGGAGCAGGAAATGGAGAGTCACTGTTGAATGAGTACAGAGTTTCAGTCTGGGAAGATAGGAAAATTCTGGAGATGGACGGCAGTGATGGTTGCACAACAAGGTGAATGAACTGCCACTGAACTGGACACTTAAAATGGTTAAGATGGTAAATTTTATGGTATGGACATTTACCGTAATAAAAAATGTTTCCCCAATTTTCTTTTACACGTGCAGCTACATAAATACGATAATCAAATTAATTTTTTTTTTTCAACGTTTATTTATTTTTGGGACAGAGAGAGACAGAGCATGAACGGGGGAGGGGCAGAGAGAGAGGGAGACACAGAATCGGAAACAGGCTCCAGGCTCCAGGCCATCAGCCCAGAGCCCGACGCGGGGCTCGAACTCACGGACCGTGAGATCGTGACCTGGCTGAAGTCGGACGCTTAACCGACTGCGCCACCCAGGCGCCCCAAATTAATTTTTTATAGATAGCCATTATATTCCTTTTAATGTTTATTTTTGTGTGTGTGAGAGAGAGAGAGAGAGAGAGCACGTGCGCGAGTCCACACATGAGAAGGGGAGGGGCAGAAAGAGGGAGACAGAGGATCCTAAGTGGGCTCTGCATTGACAGCAGACAGCCTAATGCAGGGCTCAAACCCACGAGCCAGGAGATCCCCACCTGAGCCAAGATCAGACACTCAACTGACTGAGCCACCCAGGCACCTCACCATTACATTTTTAAACACCGTTTAAATGCCAAGGAGCATCCTACTGAAGAGAACGGTTTCATAAATTAAATGATTTAAAAGTGGGGGAAAAAAGGTTAAAATGGTAAATGGTGTTATGTGTATTTTACCACAAAAATAAACCAACAACCCCTCAAAAGACTAATTACATGGAGTTTACAAGAAAATAACTCTAAGTCATAAAGAAATGGAAAAAAGGAAAAGGACAGGAAAAGATACAGCATGCAAACACTAACCGAAAGCAAGCTTGTGTAGCTATATCAATAACAAAATTTAAAAAGGGACATTTTAATAACAAAAACATTTTTTTTTAACATTTATTTATTTTTAAGACAGAGAGAGACAGAGCATGAACGGGGGAGGGGCAGAGAGAGAGGGAGACACAAAATCGGAAGCAGGCTCCAGGCTCTGAGCCATCAGCCCAGAGCCTGACCCGGGGCTCAAACTCACGGACCGCGAGATCGTGACCTGAGCCGAAGTCGGACGCTCAACCGACTGAACCACCCAGGCGCCCCCAAAAACATTTCTTAATAAAAGATTCCCTTTACCAGGAAAATTTTGGCCTCAAAAATCTGTAAAGCAGAAACTAACGGAATTACAAAAGTAAAAACAAATCCACAGAGAAATTTTAACATACCTCTCTTAGTAATCGATAAAAACAAGCAAAAACATCAGGAAGAATACAGATATTTGAACCCAATCAGTAAATTTAACTAAGGTCCAAACAGCACACTGTACTCAACGACCTGAAAATCCACATTCTTTGCAGACACACACACAAAATTTTCCAGAAACCAGACCATTTGCAAGACTCAACAGACCTCCAAGAAATGAAATAACAGATTGCATTCCTTGACCATGGTGAAACCAAACTAGATATTAACAACAACTTAATTTTCTAATAACTAGAAAAGCCCTTATATATTTGAAAAAAATTTTTTAAATATCTCACCTCCACAAAAGTTAGCCCAGAAACCAGATTCCAAACAGTCTCTTTGGTGCCCAGGAGTTTTCTGTACCTGAGAACAATGCACTGAGCTAAGACCCCAAGCTGGTGCAAGGTGTGCCTCCAAGCAGAAGGGCAACTGAGAAGAGGGATATGAGAAAGGAACACCTACCCTCCTGCCCCTGGTATGTTCATAGGGAGAGGAGTTTCAGGAAAGAGTACACACAGAAGTTGAAACCTGGAAACTGATTCCTACAGGACTATCTGGGCCTTAGAAAGTCTTTGCACGTGGCAGATTGAAGACTGTAGATCAGTGGAGGGAAACACCAAAAGAGAGACAATATAAAGCCTCTGAAGGATTTTAAGCAGGTGCAGGTGAAGTACCAGCTGGAACGGACTTAGAAGCTGATTTTGGAAGGAGGACTCGACAGCCGTGGTTTTCCACCCTAGCTGCACAGCTGAGCCAGCTGGGGAGCTCAGAAATCTTAATGCCCTGACCCTCCCCCGAGCCAATTAAATCAGAATCATGTGGCAATCATAGAGCATTTTACACTTAGTGGTTTCCACGTCCTTGCAACTAGTGGAAGGCAGAGCTAATCCAATAGTTAACTGATACATCATCATTTTGATGAAAGATCACTACATGACTTTGAGTATATAAACCAACAAGAGTTTAAAATATTGAGTGTCCCTGCTATATCTCCATCTACTATTTAAGTAAACACAGATTCTCAGCATTCACATCTATAAAAACACAAAGTAGGGGCGCCTGGGTGGCGCAGTCGGTTAAGCGTCCGACTTCAGCCAGGTCACGATCTCGCGGTCCGTGAGTTCGAGCCCCGCGTCGGGCTCTGGGCGGATGGCTCAGAGCCTGGAGCCTGTTTCAGATTCTGTGTCTCCCTCTCTCTGACCCTCCCCCATTCGTGCTTTGTCTCTCTCTGTCTCAAAAATAAACGTCAAAAAAAAAAATTCTGTCTCCCTCTCTCTGCCCCTCCCCCGTTCATGCTCTGTCTCTCTCTGTCCCAAAAATAAATAAACGTTGAAAAAAAAAAAAACACACAAAGTAGAAGTGGTGCTGAGGCCTGTCTCATTCTGACAATAATACCCATCCAGACAGGGACTGGGGGGACAACAGCTTATTGAGATGCATTTCAATAAATTTTTACTTTTACAATAATTATCTCAAAATTGTGTAATGAATTTATTTTGACCAACTGTGTATCAATAATAATTGTAACACCCCCCCATATTAAAACTTAGTTTCAAGGTCCCAACAAAGTTAAAATGTTAATTTTTTTCTAATTTATTTTTATTTTAGAGAGAGAGAGAGAATGGAGGAGAGGGGCAGGGAGAAAGAGAGAGAGAATCTTAAGCAGGCCGCATGCTCTACAATGAGCCCGACGCAGCACTGGATCCCAAAACCCTAGGATCAAGGCCTGAGCTGAAACAAACAGTCAGATGCTCAACCGAATGAGCCACCCAGGTGCCCCCAAAGTTAAAAGGTTTAAATTATTATGCTTATTTTAGTTAGAGAATAGAACAAGCTAATCAAGAAGAAATTTTCAAGCATTAAATACATGGCATAGGATAAAATTGTGTGGGATGAGATGAAAACACACATTGAATTAAAAAAACTGATGTATAATTCAGGCTGGTTCACAGTGTTTAAAACACACAATTGAAATATTTAGATTCCACTGAACATACTGAAGAGTACCAAACAGCTTTATTTTAAAATGGCAATATTTAAATATGCTAGAAACTACATCATTTGCAAATATTCAAACTTACAATAAGTAATTTGGGATACGAACTTTTAAAAAGCACAAGAGGATATATACTTTCAGACAGTACATCAGCCAAAAAAGGTCAACCACCACCTCTGCAGCCTCCACACAAGGCTCCTCAAGATGGGGCCCTATCAGCCCCTTGGGCATCCCCCTATGTCCTGTGCTCCAGTCAGTCTTGAGACTTCACCTTGGGGCCACTCCATGGTCTGGACCTCTCCACTGAAACAGCACAGCTGTGTTTTTCTCTTTGCTCAGAGAACAGCAGGTGCTTAGGAGTGTTTGCTAATTCAGTCCCTCTCCCAGGTGGGGGCACGCAACAAAGAAAAGTCCAGAAACCAGCTCTCCAGCCCAGTAAAGGAAGAGGTGGTTCTTGGGAAGCACTAGGGAGAAAATTCTAAGACTTCCAAGCAATTTCTTTCAAGATTTACAGGAAACATTCCAACCTTTTAAGAATAACTGCAGGACCAAATAGGAAAGGCCCTAGAACTGAATAGGGATGTGGGGGAAGAATAGTTACATTCCAGACTAAAAATCTGATGTAGTATAGAATCCTCTCAGCCCTGTGACATTGCCACAACACTGACAATGCCAACCAATAGTTATATATACAACCATAATTAAGTTACTTGTAGCTGAACCAATTTCTAATAGTTCTAGTCCTATTTGTACCTTCCTTAAAAAATAAAAAATTTAATGCTATACTGAACTCACTTCCATAAAAAATGTAACACTACAGTATAATTTTTTAAAATTATCTGGAAGCCCTAAGACAGAATAATGTGACAGAATGTGACTTGGGGAGATAAAGTAGTTAATGAAATACTGAGTGGGTGGCACTCAAGCTGAGACACACCAGATGAGAAAGAACCAGGCAGGCATGAAGAGCCAGAAGGCAATGTGCCCAGACAGAGAGAACAACAAGTGCAAAGATCCTGAGGCAAGAAAGCAGCCAGAGAGGCTGGAACAAAATTACTAGAATGAATGGAGACACCAGGCACCAGGGGCCAGACTGTATAGACATAATGCTTGTTTATCCCTTGATGAGAGACCCCAGGCTCTGAGGATCAGAGTGAAAGCTGAAGAAAGTAAACCAGATGTCCCTAGCAAAGGAGAGGAGGAGTGGAAGAGACAGGCAGATGAGGCAACACAAGGACAGCGTAGTCTCCCAGAACTTAATGAGGAAGCCACTCAGAATGGACCAAAGAACAGGGTGGAGAAAACTAGGACAATGGCCAACAGCTTAAGCCATGGGAAGAGTTGGAATCAGGTAGCCAGGGGCAGCATCTGCCCCAAGCTGTGACCCAGCCCAAAATTATTCCCCTTTCACCCCTTTCCTGACCTCGACCTCCTCAGTGTGGAGTCTGTGTAGCGACTTATCTTGGCCACTAGTTATGTATGACATGCCAGTGACACTCGAGGTTCCCTAACCTCTAAAGCAAAAGTCACAGAAATTAAAACTGCCTACAAGTCCAGCTCCTCTATACCACTGATGACAAGATCATCAATGAAACACTGGGGAAATGGATGGAGTCTGCAAGTATTTCTAAGGGATTCCTCCACCGTACAGGGGTAGGGGGTCAAGTGTAGCAAGTGAATTGCTGGGCTTAGAGATCAGACAGATCAGAATTTAAACGTTTATACCATTCGCTGTGTTAGCTCTGTATAAAGCCACAATAGCCAACTATTTCAAACAGCCTGTTTGAGAATTAAATACAATAAGGCATCATAAGGCCAGTGCCTAACACACAGAAACCACCCAATAAAGATGTTCATTCCATTTATCCCACTGTTGAGGGTTCAATTCAGACAGCTGGAGAGTTCCGTGCTTACTAGCTACGTGACTTTGAGAAAGGCACTTTCAACTCTAAGCCTCAGCGTAGTCAGTAAAATGGAAATAACATCACTTACTTCACAAGGCTTTTGAAGAAACTAAATGAGAAAGGTGGAAAGTGTCAGGTGCAGTTCCTGACACGTCGTAGCTTCAATAGTCATTACCTGTTAATGTCACCACTGATGAGCGTTACCAAGATGAGGAAGACCTGGGCGGGAGAGAAAGGTGCGAAGCAAACCTTCGAACTAAGCTCAGGTCTGGGTGCTGCAGAGACTAGGAGTAGTGGCTTACTTAAGGGTATACCTAACCTCCTGGGAGCCACTCACCTGGTGGTTCCAGATAGAGCCCTCTTTGCTGCGCTCATCAGGGGTCAAACGCACGTACTGGCTCGTGAGTATAGTGCTGCCTTGGAAATCCCAGAGGGGCATGGAGCTGGAACCGACCCCTGTGGGCAGAGACGGACAGAGACAGGTGCGTAAGAAGCCATTCCAGGACTGGCCTTGCCAAAGACAGGAAACCCACAAAGCTGCTTTGCTCAGGAGAAAGGAACTCCCTTGTCCAACCCTGTCCAGCCTCGCCCTCACCCAGCACCCATTCCCGCCCCAGGCCTCACCTTGGTAGGGCTTGATAAGCGAATGCTCCCGCTTAAGGTGTTCACTGTTGCCGTCAGTTATATCTGCAACAACCGGCCCCAGCAACAGAAAAAGAAGTAGAGGTGTAGTGGGGCCAGGGCCAGGGCCGGGAAGCCCAGGCCTCCCCGGGCACCGCCGGCCCCAGCCCCAGCGACAAAACCAGCCTTCCGCCGCCATTCTCCGTTCCTCTCGGCCACTTCCGCCCTGGAACTTCCGCCTTCCGGGTGTCCCATCTAATGGCCTCCGGCCGGAAACCCTCCAAACCTAGTGTCACCGGGAAGTTAAAAAAGCAAGGCCTCGCAGCCGGAGGGAAGGCGGCTTTATTTACCGACCAGCTCCCCCAGCCTGGTCGAGTGCTGTTACATCTCCTTAGCGGCTGCGAGGAACCTGTCGGCCAGCTTCGGCAATGGGTTCTTATGCGCGACAAGAGCTGCAACCAATCATTGAACAGCACGTTAAGCTTGTGAGCCAACGAGGAACAGAGGGATGGTTTGAGTCAGGGGAAGAGCGAGGGTCCTCTGCGAAGCGAGGCGTGCTGGGACTTGTAGTTTTTTGGGTCTTTCGCACAGGCTGGAGAGACGAAGACTACAACGATTCTGTCAACCTGCCGGTGATCGAGTCTGGACTAACGTTTCTCAGAATTGAAGGCGGAGGCCTGAACTCCAACTCCTGTGCTCCCTCGGACTCACTGGATGGCCCTAGCTAGTTTTCTTTAGCCGTCTGTGGCCCCACCGCTCCCCAGCATCCCGCCTTCAGAAAAATAGAGGGTGTACACAGTCCCAGCTCCTAATACCCAATCGAGTTTACGCAGTAGGAGCAGACCGAAATCCTGTCCGGGACCCCAGTGTTAGTTGGGACCCATCTGGATCCAAACCATGTTAATGCCCATCTGCTGCAGCTGGAAGCAGCAGCCCTTAAAGGTTGAGGAAAGCTGACTGTGGGACAGAGGTCAAAAACTGCTGGCCTACAGCCGGATAGGGCTCTGTTTTACCTGCTCATGCTATTTCAATACATGATTCAAATATCGATATTTTTGGTTTGGTTTGGGTTTTGTGGGGGTTTGGGGGGGGGAGAGGGAGAGAATTGAGTCGGGGAGGGGCAGGGAGCAAGAGAGAATCTTAAGCAGCCTCCACACCCAGCGTGGAGCCCTATTGGGGGGGCTCTATGACCCTGGGATCATGACCTAAGCCAAAATCAAGCGACCGACACCCAACCAGCTGAGCCACCCAGGTGCTGCTCAATATTTTTATCTACTTTTTATTAAAAAAAAAAATTTTAACATTTATTTTTGAGAGAGAGAGGCAGAGCGTGAGCAGAGGAGGGGCAGAGAGAGAGACACACACAGAATCTAAAGCAGGCTCCAGGCTCTGAGCCATAAGCACAGAGCCTGATGCGGGGCTCCAACTCACCAACCACGAGATCATGACCTGACCTGAAGTCGGACACTTAACCAGTTGAGCCACCCAGGTGCCCCTCAATATATTTTTTTAACGTTTATTTATTTTTGAGAGAGACAATGCGAGTGGGTTAGGGGCAGAGAGAGAGGGAGACACAGAATCCGAAGCAGGCTCCAGGCTTTGAGCTGTCAGCACAGAGCCCTTCGCGGGGCTCGAACTCAGGAGCTGTGAGATCATGACCTGAGCCGAAGTCGGACGCTCAACCAACTGAGCCACCCAGGCGCCCCAATCCCCTCAATATTTTTAAACTGAGAGACTTAAATTCATATTAGAAATCCAAATTTCTAGCTTTTCAGGAAAATCTGAAGATCCAACCACACTAGGCCCGTGAGGCCCCACAAAAGCTTTCCTGTGCTGAGCTAGCCTCCCCTCTGGCCACTAATTTATAGTAACTCTGGCCCCTCTAGACATATGAATTAATGACCGCTGTTACAGATCAGAGGGGAGGTGGGGATCCCTTGTTGGTTGCTCCTTTATTTAAAGAAGCTGTCCCTTGTGGCACCTGGGTGGCTCAATCAGTTAAGCAGCTGACTCCTGGTTAATAAAGAAGCTGCCCTTTGGGATGAATGAATTTATCAGGGTTAAGTGCTGAGACATCTTTTCTGGATCACATATTTTTAATAAGCTTACTATTAAAGTAATATGCTCGTATACGTAATACAGAAATATAATACAACAAAAGTTCCCTGCCACTCCCCTCCCTAGGGGTATTCCCTTCCAGAAATTATATCTATACAAACAAGAATATGTATGTTCCACTAGACTTCTAGGAAGGGTGGGATTTTTGTCAGCTATGGCCACTTCTGCTGCATCCCCAGCATCTACAACAGTGCTTGGCACAAAGGAGGTGATTAATAATTAGTAAAAATATGAATATTTGTTCTAAAACCTGGAATTGGATCATGCAGAATGAGTAGGAGTTTACCAGCAAAAGGAAAGGCATTCTTTTTTTTTTTTTAATTTTTTTTTTCAACGTTTATTTATTTTTGGGACAGAGAGAGACAGAGCATGAACGGGGGAGGGGCAGAGAGAGAGGGAGACACAGAATCGGAAACAGGCTCCAGGCTCTGAGCCATCAGCCCAGAGCCTGACGCGGGGCTCGAACCCACGGACCGTGAGATCGTGACCTGGCTGAAGTCAGACGCTTAACCGACTGCGCCACCCAGGCGCCCCAGGAAAGGCATTCTTAGCAGAGGGAACAGGAGATGCAAAGGCCCAGAAGGATGCTCGGGGGCATATGGGATGAAAGCAGTTCAGAATGGCTGAGGAGAGGTG
This sequence comes from Puma concolor, assembly GCF_028749965.1. Lineage (NCBI taxonomy): Eukaryota > Metazoa > Chordata > Mammalia > Carnivora > Felidae > Puma > Puma concolor. The sequence goes on from NC_141667.1 coordinate 67,127,742, forward strand.
GAGGAGGGTATAGCTAAGGCCAGAACTTGAAGGGCCTTCAATTTCCCAACTAAGGAACATGGCTTTTTTCCAGAAAGCACTGGGATGGTTTTAAGCATGGGAGGGGCCAACATGGTTTTCTCTGACTATGGTGAAGAGAAAAGATTGGAGGGGCATAGCAGGTGGGGAGACTGAATAGAAGGTTATTATGGCCAAATGAGAGACAACAAGGCCTGAGCCCAGGAAGCCTCCAGAGGGAAGGGGGATCAGATATTAAAAATTGATCTACTGTGGGAAGCCAAGGAGAGATAAGCTGAGAACAGTGTTCTGTGGGCTGGAGGTACCCCACTGCTCTCGTGGAATGGAGAAAATTAGATAAGGACTAAGAGATGGGAAGTTCTGGGTTGGCTGGGGTCCCTGGGGTAAAGATGTGGTCAAAGGTAAAATTGGCATCCATAGTTCAGAGGTGGGCAGAGGAGAGGATGACCTTAGCAGGGGTCAGAGACTGTAAATGGGCCTTTTCGGGGAGGAAGATGAGGTCTTGGCACCTGGGCTTGTGATGGCCCAGGAGCAGCTCCTGGCACCCAAGCACACTTATTCACAACAGTCTCTGACTTGATGTGTAACCTTGGGGAACTCATTTGTCTCCAAGTCTCAGTTTCCTTATCTGTAAAATGTAAATAATGAGCACCACTCACAAAGAGGTTGTGAGGAACAAATGAAGTTGGGAGAAGCCCCTGTAAATGGTAACACCCTTTATGAAGCCTCGGCCCAGGTCCATAGCCCAGCAGACAGACAAGCAGTCTCCACTGACATCATACACTCCATAAAACCCTCACAGGCACATTGACATTGTCATGTCAATGGCACCTTATTAAGACCACTGCTGGCAATGCTCCAGGCTCCAAATCAACCCCCAATATACACACCAAGTCTGACTGAATCCCTCTATCTGGGTGGCCTGGAGCAAGGTGTCTGGAGAGAGGTGAGTCAGGGCTGAGTGAAGAGGTATATTAAGTAAGGTAACACTAGCTGCTATCAAAAATAGACTTTAATGTGTAAAACAGCTCAAAGTTTATTCCTCACTCTCATAACAGCACAAAGCTAGTGTTTCTGGTTAATGGGTGGCTTGCCTTTGTGCCCTAATACAAAGACCCTGTCTCCTTTCTTCTGTGGCTCCGCAATCCCTTAAAGCCTCATCATCTTCTGCATCCAGCCAAGCTAAAGGGGAAAGAGAGAATGTGGAGGGCACATACTACTTAAAAGTCTTGGCCCAGAAATGGTGCACATCATCTCACTCCCATTTAATTGGTGGGACTAGTCACATGGCCACACCTGACTGCAAATGAGCCTGGGAATTTAAAGTTTAACCATGTGCCCAGGAGGAAGAGGACATGAATTTGTGGTGAAGAGTCAGTTAGTTTCTGCCACTGAAGGGTTCAGGTCATGGCCCTAGAAGAGGGCAGTAGCGTAAAGGGTAGAAAACAGTAGAGGCGCCCAAACCAGAGTGGTGGGGGACATGAGGGCTCTAAGCCCGTACTTAGGGTAAAACAAGTCCTGTAGTGGGTATGTGCCTGTGTAAGAACGAGGCAAACTGAGGACTCTGGCTAAAGGGCCTGAGTTCAGCTGGCACTGGGTCAGGGATGGGAAGGCATGGTGTCACTCTTCAGTCGACAGTACTACACCAAGGTGGAACTTTTATGTGGGTGGAAATGAATGCACACATGTCAAACACAGATGCAACTGATCCATTCCCCTGCCTGGGTGGGTAAGCATGTGCGTACCTGCTTGCACATGTCACTGGGGTGGCTGACTACTTATACACCTATATGCAGTTGTGCCCGCCACATGTCCCTGTCCAAGGGACTGTACATACACCCAAGTGTTTCTAATGAAGGGAGAGTGTGTGTTTATAACATGCACACCTGGATGGTCTGTGTGTATATGACCATGCATGCAAAGTGGCCATCTGTCTGTACATGTGGGCACATGCCTGGGAAGTATCTGGGAATAGAGATAGTACCTCTGCATGCACACAACTGCCTGGGGGAGGGGTATTGAGTGTGCACATGCCTGGCACACAGCAGGGGTGAGATAAGTGTGTCCTGAGTAAAATGTGTGCATACTTGGTGCACACGTACACATGTCCACAGAAGCCCCTGTCAGGGTGCAAAAAGTTGACTAAGGGTGTGAGCACACACTTCTGTGTGCCCGGACATGAACGTGGAGCTCCCTTGGCTGGGCCAGACCAGGCTGGGCCACTTCCTGGACACATACAGGCCTCTGGCAATGTGTTGGTGACAGTGTGGGGCACTGCTAAGAGTGCATTGTGGCATGTGTGTGTGCGCATGTGAACGTGTGTGTGTGTGTGTGCATGTAGGAAGAGGCGTGCGCTCACTTAGACCTTGCTTCTTTCTGTGGTTCGGTTTCTATAGAGACACTTCCTGTGGCAGAGAAAAGAGGTAGTGAGCTGGTGTTTCAGGATGTGAAGGCCCACAGGAGCGGAGCTGGGCTCTCTCTGTTGCCTGCCTGCCACCGTGCAAGCTTTGGCCGGGGCTGCCCACAGTCCCCATGGTGGGCACTCCTCACGGCAGGGACTCGTGAACAGCAACGGCATGCCGGGGAAGCCCAAGCACCTGGGCGTCCCCAACGGGCGCATGGTGAGTGTGGGCTCCAGGCCAGGCCCGGGGGAGGGGGTGGGCACACCCAGGGTGGAGCCCAGGAGGCACACCCGGCAGGGTTGGGGAAGAGCCTGCATGCTGCTAGTGGGCGGGAGAAGTTGGGTACAGACAGGAGCAGGTAGTAGGACCTGGTGCCCTTCCTGTAGGACCTTCCAGATGGCCCTGCTGGGGACCTAAGGCAACCTTGGGCATGACAGCAGAGTACAGTGGTCACAGGCTTCTGGTACCCACTGCTCCCTCTCCTGCCACTTTGGCACCATCTGGGCTGGGAGACCTAGCATGGCCCTTGACCCCTGCACACACCCCCAGAGGCCCAGGCCTCCACATCTCACTTAGCCTCAGCCTTCCCCTATTTATCCCATGTCCTGATGCCCAAAGTCAGGTAAGGGGCAACCTTCAAGTGGCTCACTGCCCTTTAGCTAGACCTGCTCCAGGGGCTTCATGCCAGAACTAGTAGTCTTTGGGCAGCCTGGGATGGGTCAGTAGGCTCAGGCCAGCTTGGTACATCTTGTCTTTTCTATTCCTGGGCTACCGGGAAGGGTGGGAGTAGCTGGGCACTAGGATGCCTTAGCTATTACTGCTGCCCCACCCCCTGAAGCCTCTCCCTGGCTGCTTGGCCTCCAAATCAGAGCTTCCCTCGGACAGTCCAGCTTCTTTATTCATTCAGCTAATGGGGCAGGCTGTACTAGGCCTTTCCTCCCTAGGATACCAGCCCACTTGGCAGAACCCCATCTCCAGGAAGGCCAGACGGTGTCCTAGCCTCCAACCTAGCCCCAGCCTAGGACTATGGGACAAGGCCAATGGGTCTAGAGAGACCTGGACTCCACTCTTGGCTGTGTGTCTCTTACTAGGGGTCCTCTCTGACCCATACTAGGGTCCTCTCTGACTCTCAGTATCTTCACCTATAAAATGAGGAAATTGGAACAGATCTTAAAGTCATCTTGTTGAGATGACTAAGTAGAATGATGAATATGAGGCCCTTGACCCGTTGTGGGGGCCCCATAAATGTCAGCCCCATGCCTCCCTTCATTCTCAGTACCTCTTCATGGATCCCCTGCCTCACTCAGGAACCGAGGTTTTACCCTCCTAATTCCCTACTAATTCCTAAGGCTTTTCTCCACCTCTCCTTTGTCTAGTGTCTCCTTGTTGCCCAGCCCCAGGCTAGCTTGGTGGGAGAGAGGCAAACCCCTCCAAGCTGACCCAGTCCCCACCTCACTGTCTCTGCCATCGACCTAACTTTGAAAGTTCAAGAACCTACGGTCCTCTCACTCCAACCCAGAGACATGACACTAGGGTATGCAGGCCAAGGACACTGGGCCACTCCCATGACCACCCCAGATGGGGTGGGTTGGTGCTGGGTTGGTGCTTTTGAGCAGTGCCCAGGACTTCAGGGCAACTGAGGATGCCCAGGGACAGACCCTGCCTCTGCCCCTGCCACATCAGCCCATGGCTTCTCTACCCAAAAGTCATTCAGAGCAGGGAGGGCACCCACTGCCCCCAACCCTGGAAAGCTCATAGATGCCCTGGCTCCTTGCAGCAACCTTCACACACAGGTTTATCTTTGCTCTTCCTGGGCCTGTTCTGAACTCTCCCTGTCACCTGTTGAAATCCTGAGGGTCACAGATTGGCTTCTTGATGGCCATTGGTCAGCTTTCTAAGACCATGCTCAACTGTCATGGGGAGGGGTGGACAGGCATCAGCATCTGTGGCACAGCACTTATGGACCAGGAGTCAGGCTCCTTCCATGAGTAACCTCTCGAGGGAGGTTCAGAGGAGCAACTGACATGCTGAAGGCAGCCAGCAGGTAGAGGGGCCTGCATCTGAACCCAGACTATCTGACTCAATGCCTTTGCTCTCCCACCTCCCAGAACTGCCTGGCTCTGTCCTCCCCCTCTTCCCCCTGCAACCACCCCCACCCACTGCTGCCATCACTCCCTGCTGAGGCAGCTTCATTTGTCAGCCTCGGCTTTCTGCCACTCAGCTTGTCAGGCAGTTGCAATGAAACCTGTCACTTAGAGATGGCTCCCAGCCCCCTCCCAGAGACATCATTACACAACCCCAATTGCCACTTCATTTGTTCATGCAGTCATTCATTCAGCAACCCCTCCATAGGTCTGCTCTATGCTGGCCCTGTCCTAGGCACTGAAGACCCAAACCCATCATCCTAGCCCCTGCCCTCAAGCAGCTCCCAGTCTGGCAAGGCACAAAAGACGTGGGTACAAATACCAGAAGAGAATTCAGATTTGGGTAAGAGCCATGGGTCCAGGGTAGAGAAAGCTTGAGGAGGACCCAAGGAGGGAGAACTGACTTCTTGTCTCATTTTGTGCATTGTAGTAGGAAGCTCTTGAAAGGATATGCCATCTGGAGGAGGGGATGGCATGGGGAAGCATCTGGATGTGGGGAAACACAGGGTGTTTGTACAGGGACATGGCCTAAGGGGAAGCTGGGCCTAAAGCCTGGAGAGGAGGGGTTATCATATCCTGTCACTCTCAGGGAGCCCAGGTAGTCATCCCATCTGGGGAGACCTGCAAGGCAGAGCCTACTGTAGCTCTGTCTGTATTCTTGGCATCCAGCTCAGGGCTAGGGTTCAGCTCCACAGGATCGGCTCAGGCTGAAGGGGCCAGGCACCCAGGGTTCTCTGTGCACATACCCAGAGAGGATCTTGGGGCCTCCATTTCCCCTAACTAGGATGAAATGAGATGATGGTACAGAGTGCCCAGCACAGAAGATGCTAAATAATTCGCCCCTTCCTTTGAGGTCTGACCGCTACAGAGGGCAGAGTTCAAGAGGACCCCCTGGGCTCTTTACCCCTGATTGACTTTGCCCACCTGTGTCCAAAGGGCTAAGGCCCTGGGCCTGCCAGCTCCCCTGGTACATCTCCTGCCCACCCAGGGAGGCAGCTTAGTGGAGGAAATAACTCAGGCTCCAGAGTCAGGCACACCTGGATTTTAACTTCAGCTCAGCCCCTTCCCCACTGTGTGAGTTCTTTGGGCCTAGGTTTCCTCGTCTGTAAAATGGGGGTAGTAATACCTGCCACGCAGGATAAGGATTTGAGGATAGAGTGAGTGAGAACGTGGATGTGTATTGTCCGAGAGTGCCTGCCACACAAGTGGAGCTCAGAAATGTTGCTCCTCCACACTCACCTTAGTATTCTTAGATACCAGCGGTTCTGCCAGGCTTAAGAAAAAAAATTATGGCAAACTGAGGCCTGACCATGGGTCAGAGTTTCACCTTCCACCACACCCTTCCTCATCCTTTCTTCCCCTTTTCTCCCATTCACTCACCACTTCTCAGGCAAGTCGGGGTGAGGCAAGGCAGGCCCTGCTCAGCACAACTTCCCTAAGCCTGGCAGCCTGGGCAGGTGGGAGCCCTGGTCAGCAGAGCTCCTGACGGCTCCATGCCAGTGACTTTCACACACTCGCTCACCCTTCCTAGCAGCCCCAAGGAGTTGGAAATGCCGAGCCCCCTTCTACCCAGGGGGAAACCGAGGTCCAGAGGAAGACGTTGCTTGCCCTTGAGTGGCTGACCTGAAATTGAACTCCATCCTAACTCCCTCCCACCTCTGGATCTCTCTCCCTACCCCATCTCAGACCCAACTATACATATCAACAACCAGTGGGGCAAGAGGGGCCGAGAAGCATGACTTGCCGGCCACAGATATGGGGCATTCAGAGGTAAAGGATCCTTGCCGAAGGAGGTGCTGGGGCCTCATGGGATGGCAGAGGAGGACTGCGAGGGTCCTGATGGCTGCTTGCTAGCACCAGAGCAAGGAGGGTGCTTCATGGGAGGGAGTTCAGGTTGGCTCCCTCTGTAAACCAGACCTGCCCTCTAGGAGCTACCAAATGATAAGGAGAGAGGCCTAGCCGTGGGTGGACAGCAGTGTGGTAGGCAGGAGGATTCAGGGAAACTGGTGGTGTTTGTAGGTGACTGATGTCAGCGAGTAGAGATCGGGAGAGCAGTCAGTTCAGTGAGGGGAGCAGGAGCAGACACGCAGCAAGAGAAAGCAGTGAAGCAGGAAGCAGGAGTGTGAAGGGGTGTGGGGAACCTAGAAAAGTTTGATAAAGTGTAGGGCGCAGTGAGAAGGAGGGAAATGGGGGAGGCTGAAGGGATTCATTAGTCAGGCCCCGGGCTGCGCTTCGACTGTTAACACAGCAGCTGCTCCACTTCCCAGGGCAGGGAGCTTGGCCACCACCTGAGAGCCAGTCCCACCTACCTAAAGACACACACAGGCAATTCCACACAAGGTCAAGAATAAAACAAAATAGGAGTGTGGGCTGGCTTCTGCCCCAGGCGCCTTTACCCAGTCTGTAACTCCAGGCCTGCCGCAGCAGCAGTGGGGGCTCTGAGCTAGTGCGTGGATCTGAGTCCCAGGATGGAGGGCAGGCCAGAGAGAGGCCAGTGGCGAGGAGTGGGGGACGGTAGGGGGGCAAGAGGTGGCCATGCGGCCACCCCAGAGGGGAAGGCAGGATGGTTCCAAAAGACCCATGCAAAGGGTGGTGAGAGCAGCCCTGAGGGTGGCAAAGCTGCAGAGCAGTTGAGGCTGGCACGTGTGGCATGAGTAGGGCTGCCAGGAAAGGAAGGAGCAAGCTGGAGGTTACCCTGGGTTTCAACTCGTCCTCCTCATGCAACCCAGGAATTGGGACTTTCTCTGGCAGCCCCTGGAGCTGACCCGGAAGAAGGGAAGAAGCCATCCCATGGGGGGTGCAGAGGCAGGAGGGCGAGGGCTGGGGCGGGTCAGGAGAGGGCGCCCCTCTCCTGGTAAGCCCCCAGGAGGGGCTTGGTACGCTGGCCAATGGGCTCGGCGCTCGGCCCGGCCACGCTCTGATACTGTGCTAACTTTCCTCTCCAGTAACGTCTCACCTCCACATTCTAGGTGTGAGATGAGGCTTAGGGAGGAGCCCGAGGGCGTAAGAGTAAAAAAGAGCAGAGCTGGGATTTGACTCTGAGTCTGACAGGCCCCAACACCTGTGCTCCATAGCAGGGCTAGCAAACTCAAAGTGGAGCATGGTCAAGACTAATGTAACAGCAGCAATAACAGTAATGTTCCATGAAAGTTTACTACATATCAGATAGTGTCCTGAGTTCCTTATCTATATATTTAACTTATTTAATCACAGGAATCTTTTGAAATCAGAAGTATTTGCCCCATTTCTGCAGAGAAAGAAATTGAGGCACAGAGAGGTGAAGTGCCTTGTGCAAGGTCACACAGCACAAATTGAACTCAGGCGGTCTGGAGCAGCACTTGCCTCCATAAGTAACATGAATGTGGCAAACTGGCCTCAGAGACCTCTGAACAGAGCATGAGCCCCTTGTAGGGAAGGCAGTTGCTATTCAATGCCAGCCAAAGTTGTCATGCTGGGGAGAAGCTCTGGGTAGCTGAAGCATCACAGGAGTTTATGTAAAACTCCTGATTTTTAAATGTGGGAAACACCTTTAAACTTAAAAAGAAAAAAAGTCTGAGAGCCAAGATATTAATTATGTACTAACATATTTGCAGGCCAGCTCTGGCTCACAGATATGGAACCTGAGTGTTCCCAGGTGAGAGTGGGGAGCACAGAGGGAGATCCCAGATAGGAGGGCAGGGAGAGGCTTCCTGGGAGAGATGTTTGTAGACCTGTTTCCAGTGGGGATGTAACAAAGGGACAGGTGGTCCCTGTGACAGGACTAGTGGGAAGAGGATGTGAGAGAGAGAAAGGGAAGGGGGGATGATCGGGCCCTGGTGCTAGGAGCCCAGGTAGTGGGAAGAAAGACAGGATGTAGGGAAACTGTTTTGGTGCCTTGCTCTGGTAGTGGCAGAGGTGGCTTCTCCTTGGGACTGGCTGAGTTCAAAGGGCTTGTGGGACATTTGGGCAGAGATGTTAGCAGGAAGTTGGCTATGTGGGTTTGGATCTGGGGAGATGTGGGAGAGGGAAAGGCAGAGTCAGGGAGGGGTGGAGGCCATCTTGTGTGGGTAGGAGATGAGGAGGAAACTGGAGGAGCTGCTAGGAAGGTAGGAAGACCAAGGGAAACCACTGCAAGAGTCATTTTGAAAGGAGAGTTTTTCTATTTCACTAATGGTTGGATTCCCAGAGAAGTCAGAGTTGTACGTGGGGGGTTGGGGGGGGAGGATGAAGTTGGTCTCTGCAGCAATGCTACTCAAAATGTGGTCCAGGGACCAGTGCATCAGCATTGCCTGAGAACTTGTTAGAAATGGAGAGCCTCAGACCCCATCCTGGACCTACAGAGCCAGAATCTCTGGAGGTGGTTTCCTACTGGTCATTTTAATACACACTAGAGTTTGAGAATGACTGCTTTACATTCTAAAATTGCATCCTGATCCCAGCCCAAGATGGGGTGGGGCCCATGGTCTCTCAGGGTCTTCCTCTCCAAGAGGAAACAGTTGCAACAAAGAGATCACTGGCTACAGAGACACCTTTCCTTCCTCAAAGACACCAGCAAACATTGATACAGCACTTGCCACATGCTGGCCACTGTTCTCAGTGCTGGAAATGTATTAAACTGATTTGATCCTCACAATAGTCCCAGAAGGTAAGTTACTATTATTATCACCATCTCCTATTACAGATGCAAACAAACAAGTAACGAGTTACTCAGCTAGTAAATGGCGGAGACAAGATTCAAAGTCTGTGCTGATCCTCACCATGCTGTACATCTGGGCTTACCCAGCAAGTGCTGAGGGAGGAGGGAACCAGGGGCAAATGGAAAGTAACTGGCATAAATTCCAGCACACAGTGGTTGGCACATGATGGAAGGGGAGCCGGGAGTAGCCTGAGCAAAATGCTGAGCAAGCAGTGACCTCACTGGGAATGCCCAGCATGGCCCCCCAGGGAGAGGAAAACAAGCTCCAGTCCTGGGGCCTGAGCCCAGAGCTGTCCTTTGAGAATCTACCCCGGGCTCTGCTCTGACTATCTACCTTGGGTCTCTTGTAGGTTCTGGCTGTCTCAGATGGAGGTAAGTGACAGAGGGTACAGAGGAGGCCTGACTGGGGTGGGGGAGGGTATGTGGAAAAGGGTGGGGACACCTCTTGGTATCTTTCCTGGGAAAATACCTACTGATGGGGTTGGGCCAAGGGCTGGGGAAGGCCACAAAGCTCACCACCATTTGTCTATCCACCTACAGAGCTGAGCAGCACAGCAGGGCCCCAGGGCCAGGGTGATGGCCGAGGAAGCTCTCTCAGTATCCACAGCCTCCCCAGTGGCCCCAGCAGCCCCTTCTCCACCGAGGAGCAGCCTGTGGCCAGCTGGGGCCTGTCCTTTGAGCGGCTGCTGCAGGACCCTCTGGGGCTGGCATATTTCACTGTAAGCCCTGGGATGGGATAGGGAGGGCAGATGGCAGTGGCCACCAGGTGGGGGGCGGGGGTAGGGTGGCCGGCATGGGAGAGGATATGGATGGAGCTTCAAGCTGGCCAGAGTGGAATTCCTGTGTCAGCTGCCTCATCCAGCCTTTCTTTGGCATCTTCTTCCTTTTCTCTCAGCAGGGAACTTGTCTCTGCCTCCCATTTCCTCTCTGTGCCTTCTGATCTGGCCCCATCTGTCTGTCTGGCCCTATCTGTCTGATTTGGCCTCTTGGCCCTATCTCTATCCCAATCTCTTTGACCGCATCCCCTGACTGGGTCTCTGTGTCTCTGCCTGCCTCTTCCTTCTGTGCACCAGGAGTTCCTGAAGAAGGAGTTCAGTGCTGAGAATGTAACTTTCTGGAAGGCCTGTGAGCGCTTCCAGCAGATCCCTGCCAGCGACACCCAGCAGGTGGGGGAAAAGACGAGCTGGGGCAGAGTGGTGGGACCAGAGCCTGGGTCATGCCCCTGACCTTCACCTGTCCCTCCTGCAACAGCTCGCTCAGGAGGCCCGCCACATCTACCGGGAGTTCCTGTCCAGCCAGGCACTGAGCCCAGTGAACATAGACCGGCAGGCTTGGCTAGGCGAGGAGGTGCTGGCAGAGCCTCGACCGGACATGTTCCGGGAACAGCAGCTCCAGGTGAGTGTTCCCAGGGGCCTCGGTTTGGGATTAGGGGGAGTGGCCTTGGAAGAAAGGACAAGAGGTGGGACTAGATCCAGGGGCGAAGCCCGATTGTCAGGGGTGGGATGGGGTTGGAGTTGCCTACGGAGAGGAGCAAATGTGGATTTGGATGCCCGCACCAAAGTAAAATGCAGGGGCAGGGCGCGGGTCAGAGGGCGGTACCAGAGGCTACGGTGGAGCAGGGTCTAGGGGCGGTGGAGCCTAGCGGAGGTCGAGGCGGGGCCAAGAGTAGGCACTGGGCTAGATCAAGGAGTTGCGTGGGAGGGGCTAAGGTCTCAGCTGCTAGGTTGGGGACCCAGCTAACCTTGAGGACAGGGCCAGGTAAGCTGGGGGCAAGTCGAGCGCCCCCTTCGGCTCACCGCCCCGGCGCGGGTCCCGCAGATCTTCAACTTGATGAAGTTCGACAGCTATGCGCGCTTCGTCAAGTCCCCGCTGTACCGCGAATGTCTCCTGGCGGAGGCCGAGGGACGCCCCCTGCGGGAACCTGGCTCCTCCAGCCCCGGCAGCCCCGACTCCACCAGGAAGGTGCGGACGAGGGGCAGTGGGAGGCAGTGGGCCGGGCGCAGATCTGTAGGGTTGTGTCCACGGTCTGCACGTAGGCTGGGGTCCGGCCCTGAGCCAGCGCCTTTCCTCCACCCGCAGAAACCGAAGCTGAAGCCCGGGAAGTCGCTGCCGCTGGGCGTGGAGGAGTTGGGGCACCAGCCTTCTGCTGAGGGCTCTGGCGGCCGCCCGCTCCGCAAGTCCTTCCGCAAGGGTGAGGGTCGGAGGCCACAGACAAGAGTCAGGGTGGGAGTTTGGGCAAGCTTTGAGAATGCCCCCTTCCTCCTATTTGTAAATCTGTGAAAACCGAAATACCCTGTGACCACCACGTTCCCTCGGTGGTTCGGTTTCCAGACTAGAGGCCTGAAGTTTGGGAAGCCCCCTCAGTACCAACGCTTCCGTGGCCCCAAGCCGCGTTAGACCCCTGCGGGAGGTCTCCAGCGGGGTCCACCTAGCGGTGGAGAAGGGGCTATAGGGGGGAGGGGCTGTTCTGCTCACTGCTCCGTCTCCTCTAGAACTGGCAGGCGGGGCCCCAAACTCAGCCTTGCGCAGAGAGTCCCAGGGCTCCCTCAACTCGTCTGCCAGTCTGGACCTCGGCTTCCTTGCCTTTGTCAGCAGCAAATCTGAGGTGAGCGGCCTGCTGGGGGGGGACAACGTGCAGGCTAGGGCCACTATTCATGCCCCTTTGTGTGGCCACCATCATTCCTAGTCATGGTTCCTACTTACATCTTCCTGCTACCAACCCCTTAGCCTCCTCACTTTCTTCCTGTCCTCACCACAATGGGCCCCATGCATGGCATGGTGTACATTCCCTTTGTGTGTGTGTGTGTGTGTGTGTGTGTGTGTGTGTGTGTGTGTGTGTTTGTGTGTGTGTGTGTGTGCACGTGTGGGCGCCCAGGTGTACACAGCAGATGTGTGGGGGTCAGTGGGAGGATCTGTCTCTGGGTGTCCTTACACCTGGCATACATATGAGCATATGTTACACACATGTGAGCATACATATGTTCCTGTAGGAGTATCTTTGACTGCCTAAAAGTGTGCCCTTAGGCATGTGTGTGCATGTGTGCACCCCGGTGGGCTTACCTGCCTGTGTAACTCTCTGCATGTCCCTGAATATGTACACATGACCTTCCTTCCACCCCTGTCCTGAATCAGAGCCACAGGAAAAGCCTTGGGAGCACAGAAGGTGAGAGCGAAAGCAGGCCAGGGAAGTACTGCTGCGTGTACCTGCCCGATGGCACAGCCTCCTTGGCCCTGGCCCGACCTGGCCTCACCATCCGTGCCATGCTGGCAGGCATCTGTGAGAAACGAGGTCTCTCTCTACCTGACATCAAAGTCTACCTGGTGGGCAATGAGCAGGTGTGGACTTGGCCTGGTCCCCAACTCTAACTATCTTCCTGATCCCAACCCCATTCCTATCTGTGCTCAGCTATGACCTCCACCCCAGTTCCATTCCCATCCTCACCCCCTTCCTAATTCCAATCCTCAACACAACCCTGCCCCGTCCCCCATGCTCAGCTCCAAATCAACCCAGCACCAACTCCTCAAACTCAGACTTTCACTCTCATCCCATGAAAATTCTTTCCCCACCCCATTCCCCTCCTGGTTTCCAGCTTTACCATTATCTTCACTGTGATGCTCTGGGGAGGGAGAGTAGGGGAGAACCACTGCCAGAGCTGGGTTTCCCCCATGACCCCCAGAGTCCCTACTGACCATCTTTGAAAGGCCATCAGGGGCACTCAAATGCACCTAGCCCACAAAAAAAGTTTTCTTGAGGTGCAAACTAGAATTAAGCTTTACAGAGGAATGTGGGGGGAAATGTACTTTAAAACAAATCATCCAGTAAGAAGGGTTCGAAGAAAGAATGCTGCATTCCAGGGAGACCCTATAGGATTTCATTCTCCCAGACAAGGCCTAAGGCCCTGCCAGGTAGGTGAGCAGAGGGACCCAGACCTGAGCTCTGTCCTCCAGGTCCACAGGCTGGCGGTAAGCCAGGCAGGATGTGATCAGGGAAGAGGAGCCGAAGCTTCAGAGAGTTTCTAGGGAAAAGTAAGCTTTTCTGGCTGGCTCCGGGAAGACTTCACGAAAGAGGCAGCTGTTGATGAGGGGAGGATAAGGATGGGGAGGAGTTTGCCTGGCAGAACTGTCAGGAAAAGACATTCTCAGCCGAAGGAACAACTTAAGTGAAGTCTGGATGTGAATAAGAAGTGCAGGGCAAGTTCAGGGGCCTGGAGAGTGGGACTGTGAGGGCAGTAGTGGGAGGATCTCTGCCCACTCAGGCCACCCGGGGAAGACTCTGAAGCCCAGATGGGCCTTCTCATCTGCCGAATATAACTCCCCACCCACACTCCACCTGTCCCTGCAGCAGAGCACAGGCCTTCCCTGGAAGAGGCTGCCTCCCTGCCCTGGGCTGGTGCAGGCAGTGGGACCTACATGGGCAGTAGTCACTACCTACTGTTTATGTACCTACTGTGTGCCAGGCACTGTGCCAGATACTTTATATCCTTCTGGCCTCACAGTGGTCTGGGAGAAGAGCTCTCGTTGCAGTGAGGAGACAAGAAGTGTCCTTAGTAGGTGGGGATGGAGAGAAGTGGACAAGTGTCAAAAAAGGGACAAGGTCTGGGTGGCTGATCAAAGGTGGGTGGTGAGGGAGGAAATGCATCCATGGATTTCACATGCCTGAGACAAAAGTGGGCAGCCATCCAGGAAGTGGGTCCTGGACTGGCCTGGCCCAAGAAGAGGCAGCTCCATAATCCAGGACCTAAGCCTGCTCCGTATCCAAGCAGCCTCATTACCATTTCGTGCTCATCCCACCCCCATGTTTCCCATAACTCCGTTTCTTTTCCAAGGCTGTCCAACCTTCTTGCCTTCTCCCTGGCTAGGCTCCGACTCAGCCAGGTGTCTTATTCCATCCACATCGCTATCGCTCACCTGCCCATCGCCTTTCCCTCTGACCCGTAGGGATCCCCAGTGGGGGCCATGGGTGGAAGTGAGGTGGTTCCTTCGGACCCTGGGGATCGTTAGGGGTGCGGAGGGAGGGACTCTGAGACCCTGACTGGCATCCGCAGAAGGCTCTGGTCCTGGATCAGGACTGCACCGTGTTGGCGGACCAGGAAGTGCGGCTGGAGAACAGGATCACCTTCGAGTGAGTGCCCCTCCTCCCAGGCTTGGGTCCCAGTTCTGGCTGCTGTACTCCCTCTCAGGTCCTGTCCCTGGTGCTAACCGCGTCCCGGGGACTGAGGTCCCACCCCAAAGTTGTCCCACCCCCCCTAGTTTAGGCTCCGCCCCCTCCTGGGCCTCGTCCGGGATGGGTTGGGGGAGAGGCGGGGTCGGCTCTCCGCGGTTCCGCAGCGCTAGGGTCCCGTGCAGGCTCGAGTTGGCGGCGCTGGATCGCGTGGTGCGGATCTCCGCCAAGCCCACCAAGCGACTGCAGGAGGCGCTGCAGCCCATTCTGACGAAGCACGGCCTGAGCCCGCAGCAGGTGGCACTGTGCCTGGTGAGCTGGGGGACAGCAGGGCAGAGGAGGGACAGCGGGGAACGGGCTGCCTGTCCTGCAGGCTGCTGACCTGTTCCCACAGCCAGGCGAGAAGCAGCCGCTGGATCTGGGGAAGCTAGTGAGCTCGGTGGCAGCCCAGAGACTGGTTTTGGACACTCTCCCAGGTAGAGAACCAAGGCCTTGGGGCTTGGTCCCTGGAGATGACCCTGGCCCAGAAGGGGTCCAGGTGGGAGGCAAACAGTAAGGGTGGCCCTCTCTGCCATAGGGGTGAAGACTCCTGAAGCTGGAGACACAGCCCCGTGCCGCAGCCAGGTGAGTGAGAGTAAGGGCTCCCTCTTCTGCCTACTGCACCTCCCCTCCCAGTTGTGGCTCTGACTCCACATTCTCGCAGGGCGGCCAGCCTAGAACTCAGAACAAGGCCGCCCATCCCTCTTCACTGTCCCTCAACTCGATGGCCCAGGCAACCAGTAGTATCACTGGGAAGCGGCAGACCTGTGACATTGAAGGTACTTTGGGGATGGTGGGAACTAGAGACCAAAAGGGTTGGGGACCATTGAGGGTGGGTGGTACCAGAGAAGCTTGATCTGAGGCTTGATGTTATTGGGGCTGGAACAATGTCCATTGGGGCTGGAGGACCAGAGGGCCTGAAGGGTGGGAGGGGGGCATTTGGGGAGGCTGTGGTCATAATAAGGGCAGTAGAACAGTGGTGGGCTAGCATAGGCAGGTCTGCACTGGTGGGCTTCTTGACTCTGTGGTCACCCCTAGGCCTAGTGGAGCTGCTGAATCGGGTGCAGAGCAGCGGGGCCAATGACCAGAGGGGCCTTCTGCGCAAAGAGGACCTGGTGCTTCCAGAATTTCTGCAGCTGCCTGTCCAAGGGCCCAACTCCCAGGAGGCCCCACCACAGACTGAATCAGAGGTCCAACCCAAGGGGGACCCCTTGGACTCCACTGCCCACTCAGCCCTCTGACAGCTGCCCAACAGTCCAGGCCGGCTGCATGGCACCTGGCGGGCCAAGCATGCCATGGGCCCGCTCTGCATGCCCTGTCTGTGCCATGAGTGTTCCTGGCCACTTCCTGTCACGGGCAGGCCCGCAGGAAGAGCCAGAAGAGGGCGGAGAGTGGGCTCAGAGGAGCCGCACCCCACAGCTGCCACCACTTGGTCCCTTATAGGTTCACTCATCCATCCCTTGCTGCCAGGCCACTGAGGGGAGGTGGGCCTAACCTCTCTGGTGCAGGCATGTCCAGCACAGAAGGATGGCATTGGCAGTGCCAGCCTCCTCACCCTGTGCTAAGCCTCAGCAAGGAGCAGGAGGAGGGGCTGGCCCCTCCTCAGGGAGCTGGTATGAGTAAGGCCTGGAGGTGCAGGCGGGAAGCCCCTCCCACTACTCACATAGGCTCTGCTGGACATATGGATTTTGCAGTTGGCTTGGGGCAACTGGGTTTGTCCTGGATGTATGATATTGTTATTATAATAGTAATTATTATTCTCCCATGAGGTGTGTTCCTTGTATACCAGTCTACCCTGTGTGCCCCCCCCCCCCCAAGCCATACTGCCTCTGTCACCAGGGTCAGT
Organism: Puma concolor; assembly: GCF_028749965.1. Classification (NCBI taxonomy): domain Eukaryota; kingdom Metazoa; phylum Chordata; class Mammalia; order Carnivora; family Felidae; genus Puma; species Puma concolor. The sequence continues at coordinate 67,144,027 of NC_141667.1, forward strand.
GCCAGGAAGCCCTTGGGGACCTCAAGACGTGCCCCCTGACTTCCTGTTGTCAGACTCTCTCTTCCTGACTGCACAGAGTATTGGGGTGTGAATATGAGAGACAGAGACAGGGAGGAAAGGAGGAAGGGCGGGGGGGCAAAGGGAGGGAGGGGAAGACACTTCTGGGGAGCCATGCCTCTGCCACCTGTCATCGCACTGTTCCTCAGTGTCTGGATCTGAATAGAGTACAGCATCTGGCTATTGTCCTCTGCTTCTACTGGGACTGAGTGTGTCTCTGCAGACATGGCTGTGGGCTTCTTCGGATGCGTTAGAGCCTTGTAGAGGGTACTGGGTGTTGTGGTGGGAGCAGGTTCTGTCCCTTGTCTGCTTTGGCTGGGTGCCCATCCCTGTCCCTAGGTAGCCCACATAGGGAGAGAGAGTGGGGAGGACCTCCCAGAAGGAGGGCCCAGCTTGTGGGCAGAGAAGCCAGACTCAATCCCAGTGCTGCTGAGACAAACAAGGGGACATGGGAACCTTGAGGGGACACCTCCTGACCACCTCAGACAGGTAAAACTCTCTTCCGAACCACTCCAGTTCTTTGTGCTTGCTGTCCCGTTTGTCAGGAACTACCTCCCACCCCCACACCCCCTATCATGGCACCTCATCCTTGAAATTCCTGAGAGAAATCAGTGGGGTTTGCTGACCCAATGTGCCTTTCTTCAGAAGTCTAACCCAAGCCTTTCTTGGGGGACTTCAGCCCTCTACCCCCACTGCCCATTTTCTTTGTCTGGGCTGGCCAGACCCTCTAGCTGCTGGGGTGGGCTCCTGACCCAGGCCTGGTCAATCAGAATTTGGTGCAGGGATGATCTTCTGACCCCAGTGAAAATGACAGTCCTTGTCCTTTACCCTTTCCTAGGGATTTGAACAGAGGATACACAGGGAGAGAACCTGCATGTGAATCAAACAAATGCAGGAGAGCAGGACTGAGAGATAGAGGGAGATTCCAAAATTTCCCTGAATTTCTAAAGTCAACCACCCCTAGACATTCTCATTTAGGCAAGCCAACACATTCTTTCCATGTGTATGTGCTTGTGACTCTGAGTGGGTTTTCTGAGACCTGCAACCACAAAAGTCTTGCTTCATTGAAGATCTCAGCTTGAACACCTCAGTGGAGCCTTCCCTGGTCACTTGAAGCTGTGGTCTAAATGTTTGTGTTCCCCTCCCCCCAAATTCATATGTTGAAATCCCAGCCCTAAGGTGATGGTATTAGGAGGTGGAGCATTTGGGATGTGCTTGGTCATGAAGGTGGAGCCCTCGTGAGTGGGGTTAGTGTGCTTATAAAAGAGACCCCAGAGAGCTCCCCCACCCCTTCCACCCTGTGAGGACACAGCAAGAAGTTGGCTGTCTACAACCTGGAAGAGGGCTCTCACAGACACCGAATATGCTGATCCTCTGATCTTGGACTTCCAGCCTCTAGAACTGTGAGAAATAAATTTTTGGGTAAGCCACGCAGTCTCTGGTATTTTTGTTATAGCAGTCCAAATGGACTGACACCAGATATGAAGTGCTCCCCAACTTTTTTCTCTACCATGCTGTCCAGTTTTCTTCCTTCACAGTGCTAATCCCACTCTGTAATGACCTTATTTACTTATTTACACTTGTTTGCTGACAATACGATAAACATGCCCTGGTGGCAGTGACCTTGTCCATCTTAGTCACTGTTGTTTCCCCCTGGCCTACTGGGCTGACAAATGATTCTGCAGCCTCAGATAGACCAAGTGAAGGAAGCAGGGACAGCAGGGCAGTGGGGGTCCTGGGCAGGGGACTGCATAGCACACAGTCTTTGGCCAGATGGGGGTAGGGAGACAAACCCATGTCCCTTCCCCAATCGGCTGTGGAACCTCCCTTGCACTTCCTGGGCCCTGGGGCTTCTCTCTGTGGGCAGAGACACCCTTCCATGTGCCAGGATAGAGAGGAAGGGACACCAGGTAAGAGAAGGGTATTTTCCTAAAACTGGCAGATCCTTCAGGCAAGCCCCCCCTTCACCCACCCCTGCCCTTCTGAAGCCCCAGCAGGGATGCCTATTACTCTTATGGACCAACAAATGTGATTGCCCCATGATAGAGTGGGCCATGGGTCAGGTGGAAGAGCCTCGATAGACATTAGCCCCTGGAGGGGGAGGAACATGCATATCAACTCAGGCCCCCAAGTTAGGCAGGCTCCATCCTTTATCTCATTTTTGTCTTCATGACAAAATAGCCTGGTGGGGATGAAACCAAGGCTACAGGAGAGGAAGTGACTAGTCCAGGATCCTGCAAAGAATTTGTTGCTGGAGCTTGACCAGCGCACAGGCTGTCTGACTCAGGGACATACACCAGGGAGGACCCTGATGCTGTAGGAACCCCTTCTGGGAAGCCAGCACCCTCTGGGGTGGGGTGGGGAAGGATACATTGAGGTGGCTGCTCTGGGGAGAAGAGCATAAAAATTAAAAATGCAGCATCTGACCCCAGCATTACCACCAGAGAATTACTCACTCCCACGTACAGGGTCGCCCTCCCTGCAGGGGTGTCTATGACCTCAAAACTGGCAAACAGCCAAATGTGTGGGGTAACACAAAAGGTGGTAGCGTGTCTGTGTTCTGCAATACCACACAGCAGGTAAAGAATTGGGTACAGCATGTCCTTATGTGGAAAGTTCTCCAAGATGTGTTATTGTTTGGTAAAAGAAAGTAGAGCAATGCACATGACATGATACCTTTGTATAAACCACAAACACAGAGACACATGTATAAGTATATAGGAAGAATAGAGAATGCTCTAGAAAGACGCATGCCAAGCAGATAAAAATGGGGAGGGGACTAGGATTGGAGGAGTAGTCAAAGGACACTTTCATTTTAGCTTTAATGTTTTTTAAAAGATGCAATTAAAAATAATTATAATATTTATTTATTGTTTAAGCAAGCTCTATTCTCAATGTGGGACTTGAACTCATAACCCTGAGATCATGAGTTGTATGCTTTATCCACTGAGCCAGCCAGGCATCCCTAAAGATAGTTATAATAGGGGTACCTGTGTGGCCCAGTCGGTTGAGTGTCTGACTTTGGCTCAGGTCATGATTTCATGGTTCATGAGTTCGAGCCCTGCATTGGGCTTGCTGCTGTCAGTGCAGAGCCCACTTTGGATCCTCTGTCCCCCTCTCTCTCTGCCCCTCCCCTGCTCATGCTCCCTCAAAAATAAATAAAACACTTTTAAAAACTAATAATTCTAAAAACACAAAGAATTTCCCAGGGCCACTTATTTGTCACACTGGGCCACCATCCCTTTCTCCAGAAGGAGAACCAACTCTTCCCTGGGGGCTTTAGCCCACCGGCCACCTTGGCCCACTTTGGCTGGCTGCTGTGTCCCTCTGCCACAATCCCCCAATATGTCCCCTGAAGCTGTCCTGGGCTGAAGGAGACCCAGTTCCCTCCTTCCAGTTCTTGTGTTCTCAGAACCTCTCAAGGTCCTGGGCCCTCACTGCAAAGATGGGGGTCCAGGCCCAGGGGCAAAAGTCACCACCTGGTCAACCCACAGGCCCTTTCAAAGCCACTGCATGGAGCTGGATTCCTTGGTGGTTGGGAAAAGTAGTGGAGTTGCTTCTCCTCCCCCACCAGATGGGAAGACTGGAAGGGAGTTAGCCTATCCACCCAGCACCCAGCGTTAAGGAGGGGAGAAAACACACATCTGTTGACTGCTGTGCAGCTCCAGCACCCCCAGTTTACAGAGGACACAGGCAGAGAGAGATATGACTGCCTGGAGGACACCTGTGGGACCCAAGACTCTAAGAGAGAAACTTGCTACTTATCTCTGGTCCCTTACACTGTTGACAGTCTTAGACGTAAAGCAGTATGGGATGGGCACAGAGCGAGCACAGAGCACACGGTGACCTGGGTTCTGGGCCGGGGTGGGGGCAGGTAGAGGCACCAGTTCTCACCTGGAGCCCAGCTATAAGTGCTGATGCAGCTGTGGGCGGATTCTTCCAGGGGCAGCCATTCCTACCTCCAAGAGCGAGAGCGAGAGCGCAAGGTGCACCCTGCAGGAGGCCTGGCCTGATGGTCAGGTGACTCCAGTTTCTGGGGGATTAGAGGCTGGAATTTAGCTTCCACAGAGAAAGAAATGCCCAGAGGGGAAGGAACACACACGGTTGGTTATACTGAATCAGAAGCATCCCAGGCCAGGCACAGACCCATACCGCTACACAAAACAGGGGGCACTATTGGTGTCCCTGGTGGTCCTGGCGGATCCAAGAGAAACAGAACATGACACGTGTGTGTTTTGTGATTCCTGTGTGGTCCATCTCAGCTCCTATCTGCAGAGAACTGGCTTGGGGATAGAACAGAGGCAGAAAGCCAAGGAGAAGCACCATAGAACCAGCCTCCCACCTCTAGGCCAGCCCAGAATGCTGACTGCCAGAATGAGGCCCTGGCCAGCTAAGAGGGGTGGGCAGCAGTAACCCCACTAGCCAGGTAGGCTACTGTCTTCCAGCCCTTCCTCTGAGGAGTTGATGGAACCCAGCAACCAGACCCAAAACCTGGAGTATGGAGTATGGAACTGGAGCTTGGAACTGGGAGCCCAGACCCAGAGCACAAAGCCTGGAACTGGAACCTGAAGCCCCAGACCCAGAAACTGGAGCCAAGAGCCTGAAGTCTAAAAAATTAGAATCTGGAGGGGCACCTGGCTGGCTCAGTGGCTAGAGTGTGAGACTCTTGCTCTCTGGGTTGTAAGTTTGAGCCCCACATTGGGTGTAGAGATTAGTTAAAAATAAAGTTTAAAAAAATAATAATAACAAAATAAGAAGTAGAGTCTGGTATCTGGAATCAGGGGTTGCAGCCCAGAACCTAGAGCCCAATGCCAAGAAGCAGAGTCCCTGCTCTGCTGGATGTCAGATGCCTGAAACTGGAGTCAGGGGACTGGAGCTCAGATCCTGGAGCCCGGAACCCAGAGCTTGCACCTGAGAATTTATGGTACAGGGCCTACAGCTCCAGGCCCAGAACATGGAACTCAGGACCTGAAGTCTAAAGCTAGATCTCAAAGCTTCAGGTCTGGAACCTAGAAGCTGGAGCATGGGACTACCATCTGAGAGTGTGCTGTCCACAACCTCACCCTCAGGCCTGGTCCCTGAGGCCAGCATGAAAGCACAGAGCTGGAACCACATGAGGAAGGCAGCTTCAGGGGAAGAGCTGATTTCTGAGAAAAGCCCAAAGCAACCTCAGCTCTTTTGGCCACAGACTTTGGCCTCATCAGTCAATGAGTGACTGGTGCCTGGGCCACCAGGATTAAACATTACACAGGGCACTTATCCCCCAAACAAGGATGGGGCATCCTCAGGTCAGCTGCCCCTGCCCTGGATCCACGGATCTAATGTAATAGAGCATGGGGCATCCAATCTGGAAAATGGGGCTTAGATGGGATAACATCTGCTAGGCAGCTCAGATTGAAGTCCAGACTGTCCAAGACAGGACAAAGTCAAGAGAGCCAGAGAGGGGTTGCTCTGTTTCCTAAGGGGAGGTGGCAGGTGGCCCCTACTATGTCACCCAGCCCATTGGTGATGCCTTGACCACACATACAGAGAGGATGCACCCGTGTGTGTGTGATGCACACACACGTCTGTGTCTGTGTACAGTGGGGCTGGCCTGAATAATTGGATGGAATATTCACTGCTGTGTCCACAATATGCAGCAGCATGCTGACTCATAGTGGGCTTTTATGTTGGTGGAACAAACATGCTGGTTCAAAGAGGCAGGAGGAGCCCTGTTGTGGGATTATAGTGGTCGCTAGTTTTCTCAAAAAAAGCTAGTTCATGGAGGGATGGTCTGGAATGTTCGTTTTTCTTCCCTTGGTTGTCCTCAAACTTTAGGTCCTGCAGGAAACTTACATGCAGAAAATTGAGTGTATTTAGAGACCAAATGGATCTTAGCCAAGGACTGGAGAAACAGCGGGTTGTGCCAACTTTCACAGCTTGCTCCATTCCCGGACCAAGCACTTGTTCTTGGGATCATTCTCTCCTCTTCTCAGCAGTCATGTCACTCCCAGAGAAATTGTTTTCATTGGCATGATCAAATTCACTATCTGTCAGTCTGTCACATTCACGTTGGCCATGCTGTCTCAGCTCCCACCTCCTGCTCGTTCCCAACCCCTTGCAAACTGCCCCTGCCCCCAGCACTCTCCCAGAACAGCTTGCCCAGGTCACTACATCTGCTCCGTTCGCACATTACCCAACATCTCTGTGGCATCTGACCCGGCTTATCTTGGTATATCTCTCAAAACTGGGAGACAACCCTGGCTTCTGGGGCATCTGCTTTTCTGTTTTTCTTCCTAATCCCTGTCGTACCTGTCGGTTTCCTCACAGGAGTCCCCCCCCCTTTTTTTTGCCCTCCCTCAAAGGTGGATGCTCCTCTGGACTCAGCCCTGGGCCCCATCTCTCCCCCATGTGCATATTCTCCCTTGGAGGGTATCATCACAGGCCATGCCTGAGGCCCTTGAGGCAGGCAAGATGCCAAGTCGCTCTGGACCCCAAGGCCATGACAAGATGCTGGTTTCAAACTGGACAGGTGTGAAAAGAGAGAGGTGACCTAGTCAGAATTGCATCTTGAAAAGATGACTGGCTGCTGTTTTTGGAGACCGGATTGGAGGGCACAAGGGCAGAAGCAGGGAGAACATTCAATGAGAGATGGTGGTCCTGACCAGGGAGGAGGTGAAAGGCTTAGGGAGCTCCCACAGAAGGGAAATTGGGGGTATTGGGTGATGGATGAGTGACAGGAGGTGGAGGTGGAGGACACGTCAAAGAAGCCTGCTCTGTTTCTGGCTCAGATCGATGGACCACATGCTGCTACTGAGGCTGGGAATGTGCAGGAGGCCCTGTTTGGGGTAAGGAGCACGTTGTGTGCTTCAGACTCACAGATCCAACTGCTCACCTCAGTCTCAGTCTGTACAGACGGTTCTTGGCATCTTCCCTCCCAAACTGCTCCTCCTCCTGGGTGCCATTTCTCACTGTGAGACACCACCCACCACCCAGGCTCCAGGCCCAGAGGTCTGGGAGAAGCCATGGCCAGAGTGCAGGTGGGCAGACAGGGCAGGAGTCATCATTCAGGGGGACATGTGCAGTCTGTCTCCGACAGGGAAGAGACAGGAGGTGAGCAGGAGGGGGATGAGATGAACAGAGGAGCAGAGTCTTGGTCGCCTTCTCCACCGCTCTTAGAAGTCTCGAAACCCAATCTGGTCAGCTCCCAAGTTTCGGTGCTCTTACCAGCACTTAGCAGCCCCCCCACCAATATACATGGAAGCAGCCACTGTTCATAGCATTTTGTAATTATATCTCTTGCTGCATTTGATTGATAACTGCCTCTTTCACTAAGCCCCAAGCTTTATGCGAGCAGGGAAGGTGGACTTCAAAATTATCAAAGATCCTAGCTTTATTAAAAAGAAGCACCCTTGGGGCACCTGGGTGGCTCAGTCAGTTAAGTTTCCAACTCTTGATTTTGGCTCAGATCATGATCTCACCATTTGTGAGTTTGAGCCCTGAATCTGCGCTGACAGCACGGAGCCTGCTTGGGATTCTCTCTCTCCCTCTCTCTCTGTCCCTCCCTTGCTCTCTCTCTCTCTCAAAATAAATAAAATAAACTTTAAAAAAAGTATCACCCCTAGTTCATAAGGAACACCTTGGATATAGCTGTTCCTGCTTAGGATCTGACCTAAGGCAGGGGAGAGGAACAGGGCCTATGGTAGAGGTCCCTGGACCCACTGTGGGTTGGTGGGGGGGCAGTGTGTGCTTGGATCCAGACAGCCTTTGAGCCCAATATGACTTTAACAGGATTTCTGAGCCCGGGGCGCCTGGGAGGCTCAATCAGTTAAGCGTCAGACTTTGGCTTAGGTCATGATCTCACGGTTTGTGGGTTTGAGCCCCATGTCAGGCTCTGTGCTGAAAGCTCGGAGCCTGGAGCCTGCTTTGGATTCTGTCTCCCTCTCTCTTTCTCCCTTCCCCCACTTACGCTCTGTCTCTCTTTCTCTCAAAAATGAATAAACATTAAAAAATATATTTTAAAAAAAACAGGGTTTCTGAGCCAAAGAATGATTCCAACACAAGAACTTAGCAATGATTGCATTTCCCTGGCTCAGCGAAACCCCTCCTATCCATACACGAACCCGTCTTACCCAAATCACTCACTCCAGTTTGGAGAGGTTCCGGGACACACAAATGTTCACTACATAAGTTACGATTCATGACAGGACATGATGCAACTGACACTGAGTATAAGAACACAAGAAAGGGCGCCTGGGTGGCTCAGTCGGTTGAGCGTCTGACTTTGGCTCAGGTCATGATCTCACAGCTCTGTGAGTTCGAGCCCCGCATTGAGCTCTGTGCTGACGGCTCAGAGCCTGGAGCCTGCTTCGGATTCTGTGTCTCCCTCTCTCTCTGCCCCTAACCCGACTCGCATTCTGTCTCTGTCTCTCTCAAAAATAAATAAACATTTAAAAAAATTTATAAAAAGAACACAAGAAAAGTAACATGTGATGGCAGATGGAAAAAGAGCAAGATGCAGTCTTTCATAGACAATAACACTCAAATAGGTTAAAAAGGCATAGAGAAAAGGATGAAAGGCAGTATTGTTACAACAATGTTTCTGAGAAGCAGGATTGTTTTTCTTTTCCTTTTTCTATAAATGAAGACCTTTCTAATAAGCACCAGGTGGCTGATCGCCCCAGTTCTCCATAATCTCCCAGAAAAAGCCATAAGAATGTATGGTTGATTTTCCAAACCATGGCACTTTTTAAGTGAATGGGGACTTTGGGCCAACAGTCATAAGCCAGGACTTGACCAGGCAAACCAGGATTTATGGTCACTCTACCCAAAACCAATCCCAGCTGCATCTCTGCTTCCCACCCCTCCCCAATCCTCTGGGGATTTTGTGGCCTAAACTGACACAGCCACAATGTGGTGGAGCCGGGTGGGATCCAAACCCGGGCTAGCCTCATTCTCTGCTCTTAACCATTCAACAGAAAGTCCATTGTGAACACTACCCAGAGGACAACTCCACAATGCTCTGCAAATTAAGGAAGAACTACTTAACCCTTATGACATTAACCCTTATGACATAAAAACTGTGCAGAAATGTCCATCTACCTTGATAGGAAAGGCTGGGTCTGTGTCACCCTAATAAATGTGAGATATTGAGTAGGACTGTAACTCAGAGGATCCTGAGCGATCAAAGTGCAACTAGTGAGCAAAAGGAGTTGTTGACCTGAAATAGGGCTGAGAATCTAGAGGAGGTGGGGCCATTCCCTTGGTTGGGACACTGCAGCCATCCCAGAGACAGTGAGAAGGGCACAAGAGCGTGAAGAGAATTCACATGCTGAGGGACTCTTCTAGGCACTGAGATGGGTCAGTTGGTTCATTGACTTCAACTCACTGCAAAGGAGGTGCCGATTGCCATTTTACAGGTGAAGTGACTTGCCTCGCACCCCAAGCTGATTCAGGGATTTTAATGACCAGGAGAGAGCTAGCCTTGCCAATCTTGGCTCAGCATAGAGTAGGAACTCAACTCATGTTGTTAGGAATGGATGGATAGACAAGTGGCTGGCTGGCTGGCTGGCTGGCTAGGTGGGTGGGTGGGTGGGTGGATGGATGGATGGACGGACGGACAGACGAATGGATAATGTTAGACAGGTTACTCAGACAGTTGCCTAAGCTAGATCCTGAATGGAACCCACTATTGCTGGATCTGTTAAATCCCACTCCTTTAGAAGGAAGCTCCCTTCTCATCTATTTTGTGACTCTGGGGCCCCATTCAGGCTCCACAGTCCCAAGAAAGGGAAACAAGCTTCTCAAAGGCTCCCTAAGGGCCCTCTCTGGGTTTCAGGAGTTCTGGCATAGATGTCATAGAATCATCAGCTTCTGAATCTAGATACTCAACTGTCATATATCTCTCCTTTCTCCCACTCTCTTCCTCACCCATTCCACTGCCCAAGTTATCCTGGGATGCATCTTCTCCTCCTCATCCCTCCCCATCTCCACCTGATTCAGACCTCATCATCTCTTCTCTGGACCATCCAGCCTCTTAACTGGCCTTTCTGCTTCCAGAATCACCTCCTGTGACAGACAACCACTCCAAAGGGACCATTCTAAAATGAAGACCAGGTCCTTCCTGATCTGGCCATTCTCTCAGATGCATCCTGGATTTGTAGTCATGTACTGAAGACCCTCCCTGACTCAATATTATGCAGCCTTTCTGGGTTTCTCTCTTATTACTTCCTCTATCACATGTTCCCTCTCCTTCAAGTGTCCCCCAAGACCTGCAGACAGACTCACAGACATCCAGATGCATGGCAAGGCTACAGAGCATTTGGGTCACTCCATGTGGTGTCCTGTCAGGCCAAGCATGAGGGGAAGGGGCTGGAGCCATGAAATCCCTGTGGGGACCCTGGGAACAAAGTGCCTGAGTGGCATCAGGGTCTCTGCCTGGGGACAGGAGATGTGTCTGTGCCCTAGCTGGGTCTCTGTCTCTTTCAGCCTAAGTTTCTGTGTAGGGGAAGGGAAAGCCTGACCACAGACTCCCCCAGCAGAGCTGACGATTAGTAATTAACTGGGAGGAATCTCAGGGGTGAGGTTAATTGGGGAACAGGGAGGGTAGCTAGGGTTTTGGGACTTTGCCCTTGACCCAAGGGTATAAAGGGGAGGGTCCCATCTCTTCCTCAGGCCCCTGGGGCTTCCTTAGGCAGCCGAGCAGGAGCTGAAACACAGAACCCCCAAGGTAAGCCCAGGACCCCCTGTCCCAAACCCATCCCCAAGTCTTAGTAGGAAATAGCCCATCGCCTCCACTCCCTCACCTCTGTCCTAACTGTGCTTCCCCTTTCTGTACCCATAACATCTCAGTCTCAGTCCAGCCTGGCTCAGTCCAGCCTGGCTCACTCCCCCAAAGTAAAAAGGACTTGTGCTCTACCAGGGCTTGGAATTCAGGCCAGCCCCTCACCCCCACCACAACAGCCAGGGGCCCTTGGGACATTATAGGGGTGTAAGGATATGTGTTGCTAGTGCAGATTGGCACTGCTACCCCATCAACCAAGAACTCCTGGTGCAGTTGAGGGTGTGCCTAAAGTGAGCCGAGGGCTTCCCAGACTTGGGGATAACAAGGGGGGAAACCTCTTTACCTAAACCAGTCCTGGTCTGAGACTCATTCATGAGAGAAAGGCCATCTGGCAGGGAGGGAGGTAGATGGGGAAAGAAGTTCATTTGCCGAAGGAATCCAGGAACTTGGGATCCAGGCCAGTGGACCCTCCCCCAAGTGCATGTCCAACTGGTCCCATGAGCAAGCAGGTGTCCATGGCTCCTCACTGCTCTCAGGATGGTCCAAACTCCTCCTGCATGTGCAGACTTGGCCCACATCTGCAACCTCTGCCAGTACACATGTTCCCAGGTCCCCTCCAGCTGCAGGGCATTCTCATCTCCTTCCAGCCCAAGGCTCCTGCACACATGCCCTTCTCCCTCTCCATCTGGGAACTCCCACTCCTGCTTCATTTCAGCTTGATCGTCTGCTCTCTCTTCCCTCAAGAGTCCACCCCCTGCCATGGGGCACTCTGGTAGCACCTGTATCTGTCACTAGAACACATGTCCCCATTGCCACTTGCCATCTATTTGAAGGATTATTTCATTGACATCTATCTCCCCATGAGGCTTTGAGCTTTTAGGGGGCAGTTGTCCTTGTATTTATTTAGTTATCACTGTATCCCATCATCTAGCTCAGCGTCTGGGATAGAGTAGATGCTCAATCAATACTTGCTGAATGACAGAATAAATGAATCTGGGCTGAGCACCTGAGTATGCATCTCTGAGAATATGTGGGGGTGGAGGGTATACTTCACTGAGTGTGTGTTTGGGATTTACACACCATGGGTGTTTGTGCATGTAAGTATGCAGGTATGGATGTCGAGGGGTGGTGTGTATGTGTAAGTTTCAGGACACAGTAGTTGTCATTCAGTGTTGCTGCGGCCCCACTGTGTGTGCCCAGGATGATGTCCTATGGAGAGAGGCTGGGGGGCCCGGCTGTCTCCCCACTCCCAGTCCGAGGGGGACACATGATGCGTGGGACAGCCTTTGCCTATGTGCCCAGCCCTCAGGGTGAGTGCTGCTGCCATCCCTGGTCCCTGTGTGCCCCGAGTTGCTCACATCCCTGGTGAGGTCTCCATCCCTCTGCCTCTCCCCCCCAACCCCCAGCCAACCCTGCCTGTCCCAGGGCTTCTGAGAACTGCTGACCAGCCTCCCTCCCCAGTCCTGCACAGGATCCCAGGGACCTCCGCTTATGCCTTCCCCAGCCTGGGCCCTGTGGCCCTTACTGAGCACAGCTGCCCCTATGGGGAGGTTCTGGAGTGCCATGACCCGCTGCCTGCCAAGTTGGCCCTGGAGGAAGAGCAGAAACCAGGTGGGCCTGGGAAGGGGGTGGACAGCAGGGGCATCAGCAGTCAGTGCCCTAGACCCTGGCCCCTGTGCTCATGGCTGGCCCATCTCCAGAGCTTGGGCTGGCCCAGAAGCTGCGCCGGGCTGGCATGACACTCCTCAAGGTGCCACTGATGCTCGCCTTTCTCTACCTCTTCGTCTGCTCCCTGGACGTGCTCAGCTCTGCCTTCCAGCTGGCTGGAGGTAGGGCCAGAGGAGGGGATCAGGGCAGGGTTCCTGAAGGGCATCAGGCAAAACTGGCTCATGCTCCCCAGGGAAGGTGGCTGGCGACATCTTCAAGGACAATGCCATCCTGTCCAACCCAGTGGCAGGGCTGGTGGTTGGGATCCTGGTGACTGTGCTGGTGCAGAGCTCCAGCACCTCCACGTCCATCATTGTCAGCATGGTCTCCTCCGGCTGTGAGTTGGCTCACCAGGGCTAGGGAAAGAGCATGGGGGCTGGGTGTGTGAATGGGGGCTGAGGTGGTGTGTCAGGGCCAGGAGGCCGGGGGGCGGGGGGCGGGGAGGAGTGGGGACAGGTTGTTAAAGGCAAAGGGCAGAGCTCCAGCATCAATCACCCTGTCCTCCAAGTCAGGGCCAGGAGTCTCAGCCAGGAGGGGTGCCCCAAGATCTGGAAAGGGTGCCAGATGAGGAGTACAGCCCCAGGAAGGCTTAGCTCCACATCACCACACAGTTCCTTATTCTATCAGTCGGGGAAAAGGAACCTGCTAGAGATATACATACGATTTATTGCAAGGAATTGGTATACATGATTGTGGGGCTGGCTAAGCAAGGCCAAAAGCCATGGCGCAGGCTATGAGGAAGGGCAGACTGGAACTCTTGGGCAGAAGCCAACACTGGGTAGCCTCAATTTTGCTCGTAAGGCCTTTTATCTCATTGGATGAAGCCCACTCAGGTGATCAAGGATAATCCCCTCTATTTAAAGTCAACTGGTTGTAGAAGTGACTCGCATCTGCAGAACACCTTCACAGCAACATCTAAACTGGTGCTGGGTTGAAGACTGAGTACTGTAGTCTAGCCAAGTTGACACACGGCACTAACCATCACACTCATGCACATGTGCACACACAAGCACAGATATTCATTTGCATACAAGTCATGTGCCCTCATTTGCATATGTGCACATGCAGTGCATCTGTTCACATGCATGCACACATATAGCATGTGCCCATATGAACCTGTGACACCAAGGCTGGGCAGCATCATGGCAGGACTGCCCGACGGGGGCTGGGACATGGGTAGTGAACCTGGAGGGATGTGTTGTGGGGACAGGAGCTGAGTGGCTCTCACATAGTTAGTTAGGAGGTCCTCTCTTCTTCTACCAGTGCTGGAGGTGAGCTCTGCTATCCCCATCATCATGGGCTCCAACATTGGCACCTCTGTCACCAACACCATTGTGGCCTTGATGCAGGCGGGGGACAGGACTGACTTCCGGCGGTGAGGGGGTAGAGTGGTGAGGGGCCTGTGTTTGTCAGGGGAGGGTGGTCCCAGGTGCCAGGAGCCCCCAGCTGTAAGTGACTCCCGGCTCTGGCCTGCCCTGCATTGTGGCCTCCCTGCCTAGGGCCTTCGCAGGGGCCACGGTGCACGACTGCTTTAACTGGCTGTCAGTTCTGGTCCTGCTGCCCCTGGAGGCTGCCACTGGGTACCTGCACCATGTCACTGGACTGGTGGTTGCCTCCTTCAACATCCGTGGCGGCCGTGATGCCCCTGATCTGCTCAAGATCATCACAGAGCCCTTCACCAAGCTCATCATCCAGGTGGGGGCAAGGTTGGCACGGGGTGGGGGCCGGGGGATAGTAAGGACCCCTCTCTCACTCTCCCCACCCACATCTTGCCCACAGCTGGACAAGTCTGTGATTACCAGCATTGCCACCGGTGACGAGTCCCTGAGAAACCATAGTCTCATCCGGATCTGGTGCCGCCCAGACCCCATGGAGGTGAGTCTCAGGTCTAGCCCCAAGTAATGCTGTGCTGATTCCTTCCAGTCTCACACTGACTTTAGGCAGCTATTACCAATCAACTAGAGTCAGCATGTAATTGATCTAGCCCAGTGGTTCTCAAAGTATGGACCAGCAGCATCTGTACCACCTGGGAACATATTAGAGCTACAAAGTATTCAGCCCTTCCCTAGACTCTAAAAAAACACTTGGGGCAGGGGGTGGCATGCCTATGTTTCAACAAGTCCTCTAGGTCTGCTCCATGCTCAAGTTTGAGAACCACTGGTCTAGCTCAACCTTCTGGTTTCACAGGTAGAGAGAACAGGCTTCAAGAGGCTGAGACACTCAGAGCCTGTCCTGCCGGTTCAGGGCCCTGTGTGCAGGCCTAGCAGTGTAGGGCTCTCTTCCCCCAACTAGAGTGCCAGGGAGACTAGTGATTCAGCTCTGCTGTGTTTGGGGACCCAGGTAATGGGGGGAAGGGTAGGGAAGGTGGAGAAGGATGCCTTGGAAAGCCGGACAAACAGGAACAAGACAAGAGGGCCACGTAGAGACCTCACTGGAGACACAACAGCCACTTGTGCTGACATAGGGGTTCCTCCCCCTGGAGACTGCCACAGGCATGTGTCTGCTTGTCCTTTTGCACCGTTTCCCTGCCCAGAATGAAGATATTGATTGGAAACTTGTGGACCTGCCATTACACCAGGCTAACAAGGAAGCAGGCAATTAGCACACTTTCTCACTCAGCCATAAAAAAGGAAATGCTTCATCAAAACCATAATCCACAGTATTTGCTTCTCCCTAATTATCACATATAAGAAGCAACTCCATTTGGAACAAGATATAAGGAAAGCTGAAGCCAAAGGCGTAGCACAGCCTGGCCCCCTCATCCTTCCTACTTGCTACTTGATGTTACCGGCCCTTTATCTCAGCGTGAACAGAGAAGATCCTTTCAACCCTGCCCTATGAGGTTCCTTTGCATCTGAGTGGTGCACAGCTCTGTTTCAGTCCTTCTGAGTGTTCAAGGCAGTTTGACATCAAAAAGCCCATACGGGCAGCTCTTACACTGGCTTTGTGACCCCTCTAACACAGTGCTACCTTCTCACCCACCCTCTGGGCCCTCTCTCAGCTCTCTGAATTGCCCAAATCCTCTCTACTTCATAGCAGAATCTGGACGACAGAGAAATCACACGGTTTGATCTTCACACAAAACAAACCATGCAAGGGAGGTCCTGAGCTGTGGAGTTCCTCTCTTGCTCTGAAATCCCCGTTGCCCACCTGCAGCTGCATTCAGCAGGTCTCCCCTTGTAATACGTACACCGGACATAACCCTGTCCCGATGGGATCCTCACAAAACGCTGGCGAGGTGGACATGAGTATCCCATCTTCCACAAGAGGAACTTGACGCCCACTGACGTGAAGTAACCCACTCAAGTTCACATGGCAGGGGCTGGCCTCACCGCTCCTGATGCCACTGGCCTGAGCACTGGTTTCTCATCCCAGCTCTCCCAGGAGAACTTTTCTTTAAGAGCAGTATCCAGATGGGATTGCCCTGGCTTGGAGAGTAGCTGAGGGGTGGGATCCAAGCTCCCTGTTCTCACCCTCTCTCTAGGTCAGATCCTGTGGAACATGGCTCCGCAGCCATGTGCTTGCTCTTGCTGTGTGTGCTGGTGGTTTCTGCTGCACCAAAGACTTGAATTTTTCCTTTGGCCACCGAGTCTCCCTTCCAACCTGTCCTTGTGGCCTCCAGCTTTCACCAAACTGGACCCAACCTCACCCAAAACAGTCTCCAAGGAACGAAGTCACCAAAGACAGCACTGGGAGTCTGAGACGGTGGAAGAAAACCCAGAGGCAGTTTTAGTGTCCCAACACCTCTTGACACTCCAGGGACCTAACACTGTCTTGGAAAATTACCTTCTTATGTACTTATCCTATGGATTGTCAACCATACTCTCCTGGTCTAAACGAGCATCCTTTGAAGACTTGCAATGGGGAAACAGGATTTATCACTTGCCCATTTTACAGTTGAGGAAACTGAGGCTCAGAGAGGCTTGCGGAGGTCCATGCCATTGAGGTAGGATGAAAATCCTGGTGGAATCTGGAGCCCATGCTTCTGAACCCCCATCTCACTGGCTCTTCCAGAAGCCAGTCTGGAACCCCCATCTCGCTGGCTCATCCAGAAGCCAGTCTGGTGTTCCATCATATGTGTCCATTCCCCGCTCTGCCCGCCAGGCCTGAATGCCACCAGACAACCACAGCCACCCAGAGACTGCTCCCGAGTGGTAGGTACTGCTCTAAAAAGGATTTCTCCTCTTTGCCACCAGACGGCGCTGCTGGCACGGTGATTTCTGCTTCCAGAAAAACAAAGACCCTAGAGCTCCCCTAACCCTGCAGGCTGAACAACAGCACAGGCCCACATCCTGTGCGTTTCTCTCCAGGGGAAGGATTTCTAGAGCCTGGCAGTCTTCTGTGAGCTTAATCTCAGAGGTGCTTCCTTAATTTGGGGTGTCCCTACAGGCACTTAGATCCTAACTCTCTTCCAAGATTCCTCAATACTAGTCTCTTGGGAAGAGGTGGGCAGCATCATAAAACTCACACTGTAGGAAAGGAAATTGAGGCCCAGAGAGCTTAAGTGTTCCAGGATCACATAGCTGGGAGTGGCTGAGCTGGGATCTCAGCTTAGGGCTGCCTGGTGCTCATTTATTCTGTCCTTCCCACAGAGTTCACCACCCCCACCACACCCCCAGGCCCAGGCAGGATGGGCACATCTAGGGATATGTCCCAGACCCTGGGCTGCCCAATTCTTTATCTAGGCTAGAGGTCCCACCGTCTGGACAAGGAAGCCCTGGGCCTGCTCCCTCCCCTCCCTCAGTACCTACCCCCAGCCTGATTGTGCAGTCTACCCACTCTCTGGCCTCCCCACTCTCCTACTTCTCTCTTGCCCTTTACAGTCTCTGGATTCCCCTCTGTGAGCTCAGCCAGAACCACACAATCCCAGGCATGAAGGTCAAGGTTCAAAACCCTCAAGGCCTTAGCCCTGAGTCTTGCCCTGCCCTGATACAGCCAGCCCTGAGTGGGACCCCAGTGAAGTTCCTCCCTTAAGAGATCCATAGGCCCAGCCAGGTCAGTGGGGCACAAGCTGGTCAGGTATGCATTCATCTCAGGGGTCATCTGCCTCCCAGGGTTCCAGGCTGGCCCACCAAGGTCCTCCCCAAAAGGGCCAGGATCCTCAGGCACACATGCAGGAGTCATTGATCCTGACCTAGGAAGTCAATCTCACGCAAACACATACACATCCACCCTTCCCATCATGCAACCCTGAATGGGCCCAGGGATGGAGGGGGGTCTAATCCGTATTAGGAGGCACAATTTACTGAAGACTTGTTATGGCATAAGCCTGCAGACAGCACTTCACACACATTTTCTCCTGTAACCTTTATAACAGCTCTTTGGCTATCCTGCTTTAAACAGGTATGGAGAGTTGACATGACTTGCCCCAGGTAGTTGGTGTTAAGAAACAGGACTTGCTCAGATCTGCTGGACAGCAAACACATGGCTCTCTCCCATCACTCTTTTGGCCTGCTTTTCCAACACAGCCTGACAGAGAGTATTCTCTCCTGGTTTCTCAATTTGCACTTCTGGCCTGGGTTTGAGGGTGCCCCAGGCCCCAGGTGTGGCTAGCTGGAACACAGATGAGCACAGTGCCCCACTCACAGTGACACATGTCACTAAAATAAACCTGATTTAAAGCCAGACACCAGAAATATTTCTTACTATTATACATTTTATAAATGACACAGTTTGGAATAAACCCCAAAGAAGCTGCAACATTGAAGGGCCAGTCCCGCACCTGAGATGCTACCCTCAGCACAGGGGAGGTCCGGGGTGGGGGTGGGAGGCAGAACTCCCTGGGGACTGGACCAGGGCCCCTATCAGCTCCCAGAGAGGCACAATGTGTATAAGGAAAATTTGTAGCTCTTGTGTTCTGCCTGGGGCCCTGGGAGTAACTGCCTATTTCTGGGGCTCAGTTCCTCCTTTGTGAGATGGTTTCTCCCCATCCGAGCCCAGCCCACTTT
Source organism: Puma concolor (assembly GCF_028749965.1). NCBI lineage: Eukaryota > Metazoa > Chordata > Mammalia > Carnivora > Felidae > Puma > Puma concolor. The sequence goes on from NC_141667.1 coordinate 67,162,501, forward strand.
CTCTTTTCAAGGCTAGAAACCTGAGGGAAAGGTAAGGCACCCCAGTTGCATGAAAAATAAATGGTAATTCCTCAATCCAGTGAGGTTGCAAATTAGTGGCCCTCACAGGATTGTAAAGTATGTGGTTTCTCTTGTAAAATTGGGCCATTTGGCCATGCTGAGCTGCATCCCTGGATGGTGACAGAGGCCTGGGCCTGCCTGGCTCTGAGCTCTTTGAATTGGGGGGAGGGGCTCCAGAAACTCCCCTCACTTCACTGACAGTAGGTGGGGGATGGAGAAAGGGTGGGGCCTGGACTTCTCTCCACTGGTGGTTCCCCCACTCCCTGCACCCCAATATCCCCCCGTAAGGATTTGAGCGAGAGAACAATGGGGCTTGGGCTGATGGTGCCTCAGGGGAAAGGATGGGGCACAGACACTGGGGAAGTGGGAGGCACCAAGAGACAGACTGATAATAAAGAATGGGGAAAGGAGAATTTTCAGAAGGAGGGCCATGGTCAGTAGCACCCAATGCCAAGGAGAGGTGGAAGGAAACAAGGACAAGAAGCCACAGGATCAGGAGGCTGCAGGCTCCAGTGAGAGCCAGATCAGCAGAGTGATAGCACAGAACATTCAGAGGACTCACCACGGCCATATTCTTGTGTGGCAGGTGTTTTCATCCCCATCTCTCCAGCGGAGGAGACAGGCTCAAAGAAGACAAGCAAGCTGTCCAAGGGGACGTAGCCAGGAGGCCCACTTCCATCCCCCCATCCCCCACCTCTTCCTAACCCCCACCTTATCCCCAAGGCCTGATGCATTTTCCTAAATTCTAAGTCACGCTTCTCTTAATCTAGGCTCCCACTCCGATGCCCAGGACAGAGGCCAATACCAGCTGGACCCTTGGAAATGCCACCATGGAGAAATGTGAGTGTCTGCATCATGGGAGATGTTTGGCATGGCAGGGGCAGAGCCGGGCAGAGGAAGGGCTGTCCCCAACCTGGCCACTGCTGCTATCAGCCTCAGGAAAGCCAGCTGTCAATCAGCCCAGCTCATGGGCTTGGGTTAGGCCCTGCTGTTGAGGCTGAAGTAGCCTGAGGTGGGGCCTTAGACTCCATTCCCAAAAGGGTACTAGAGGTGGGATGCTGGGAAGCAGCTGTGGGTGTTCAGCTCTCAGCAGCCTGACACCTCTTCTGCCAGGCAACCACATCTTCGTGGACACAGGGCTCCCTGACTTGGCTGTGGGGCTCATTCTGCTGGCTGGCTCCCTAGTGCTCCTATGCACCTGCCTCATCCTCCTCGTCAAGATGCTCAACTCTCTGCTTAAGGGCCAAGTGGCCAAGGTCATTCAGAAGGTTATCAACACTGGTAAGCCCCAGGAACTGGGTGTGTAGGCCCCAGGATGGGCCCTTCCAAATCTCACTAAGTCCCACTTGCTATGTGGTCTGGGTAAAGCTCTGCCATCTCTGAGCCTGTTTCTCCCTGTGAACAAAGAAGAGGTTGGGCCAGGTGATTTCTAAGGACCCTGAGGTGCTGGCAGCTGGGGACCTGTGGCTGCCTCTGGCTGTGGTTCCATTCTAGCAGGTGGCTCTAAACAGATCCTCAGAGGCCACCAATTCATTCAACAGATATTTATTAAACCTGTGTGCCCAAGCATGGTTTAGTGCCAAAGATACAGAGGCGAGCCCCAGAAATGAATCCTACCCTCAGGGGGCTCACAGGCCAGAGGGGGAGATGGATATACAATGAAAAATAAATGACTGAGTGGGGATATATTCAGATAGAGAAGTTACTGCTGAGAAGAAATCAAAAGTGGCAAATATACAGTATGGAAGATACCTCTTTCAATGGGTGGTCAGCGGCCTCTGTGAGGAGGCTGAATGAGTAGTAGTCAGATGTGTCTGAAGAGTGAGCCAGGCAGAGAGAGGTCAGTAAGGTAACAGGGTGGAGCAGGTCACAGGGTCCCCACAAGCTGTGCTCAGAGCCAGGACTTTATTAAGGGTAATGAGGCCACTTTTGGGTTAAGGGTTGGGGCAGGGGAGTGACACCACCTGATTTTCATTTTAAACTGCATTTCAAACTTTTGAGATGCTGCCTGGCACCAGCAGAGGCTAACAAATGCTGGAATAAGGTACATCTATGGGAGCTTAGGGAAGCAAGAAACAAAGTCCGCCAGAGGGCCAGGGGTCAGGGAGGGCTTTTCAGCAGCCATGATATCTGATATCATGTAGGAGGACTATAAGTGGAAGCCACTGCAGTTGAGCAGGGGACTGACAAGACCCCACTTGGAAGCTGGCATCCAATACCTCCTCCCTAAGAAAGGTCCTGGCTACTCTCCCAATGCCCTCCTACTGACCCTGCTGGGATGGGGGTGTCCTCGTAGACTTCCCCGCCCCCTTCACCTGGGCCACAGGCTACTTTGCCATGGTGGTGGGAGCTGGCATGACCTTCGTTGTCCAGAGCAGTTCTGTGTTCACCTCAGCCATCACCCCACTCATTGGTGAGTGCCCATGGCAGGGCAGGGTGGGGCAGGGTGGGCTGGCAGGGAAAGGGCTGAAGGAGGGGGCTGAGGAGAATCTGTCTTCTCTGTCTGGCCTCAGGCTTGGGTGTGATCAGCATCGAGCGGGCCTACCCCCTCACACTGGGCTCCAACATTGGCACGACCACCACAGCCATCCTGGCTGCACTGGCCAGCCCCAGGGAGAAGCTGTCCAGCGCCTTCCAGGTGCGCCTAGGAGGGTGCCTGCCAGGGGCAAGACAGGGCTGGGACTGGGGTGTGGCACCTGACCCAGGGTGGGACATCATGTAACAGAGTTTTTGACTGCCTACTAGGGGCTGCCCACCATGCCAGGCTCTGGAAACTATACAGGCCAAAGGAGACCGGGTGCCACCCCCAAAACCTTAGCATCTAATGGGTAGACATTACTCACATAATCACACCAATGACAGTGAGTGGGATTTGCACTCTGAAGAAGGGGTGCAGCGAGAGAGGGGCTGGCCCATTCTGAGGGATTAAGGACAAGTAGGGGGGGGAAGATGGCAAAGAGGTTGCTGTTCTAGGAGCAAAGAAGTAATGACAAACCTGAGGCTGGGGCCAGGGTTCGGACCAATAAGGATGACAGAGCAGCTGAGCCAGAAACTAGAATGAATCTTTTTACTGCTGAGTTTGGGCAGAATCTGTTGGGGAATTTGCAAGAGGGGTCAGTGGGGGAAAATGTGTAGAGTTAGGGCAGCATTTATTTACTACCTGGTCTGGAAGTGTTTCAGTATTATGCTAGGAGCACATCTGCCCTCTGGTGACTTTCGTGCTGCCTTTCCAGGCCAGGCTCCTATTATCTATCCCTGCCGGCCTGACAGGGAGCTGGAGCCATGCCCACCTCAGCCCCTCTGCCCTCTCCTCTACAGATTGCCCTCTGCCACTTCTTCTTCAACATCTCAGGCATCCTGCTGTGGTACCCAGTGCCCTGCACGCGCCTGCCAATCCGCATGGCCAAGGCGCTGGGCAAACGCACTGCCAAGTACCGCTGGTTCGCTGTCCTCTACCTCCTCCTGTGCTTCTTGCTACTGCCCTCGCTGGTGTTTGGCATCTCCATGGCAGGCTGGCAGGCCATGGCGGGGGTGGGTGCACCATTTGGGGCCTTGCTGGCTTTTGTGGTGCTCGTCAATGTCCTGCAGAATCGCAGCCCCAGACGCCTGCCCAAGTGGCTGCAGACATGGGACTTCCTGCCCCACTGGATGCACTCCCTGCAGCCCCTGGACCATCTTATCACCCGTGCTACTTTGTGCTGTGCCACTCCTGAGCCCCGCTCACCCCCGCTGCCTGCCAGGGTCTTCCTGGAGGAGCTGCCCCCTGCCACACCCTCCCCCCGTCTGGCACTGCCTGCTCGACACAATGCCACCCGCCTCTAGCCCAGACTGCCACCCAGGGCAGGGAAGGGCCTGTGCCTGGGGCCCACTGTAGAAGGGCAGAGGGGTGTGTCTGTGTACTCTGGGCACAGGCCTGTCCTTGTGCAGGTCCAAAGAGGTCTGGGCTTGTGTGACTGAGAATCAGTGTGTGTGCATGTGTGGGCATGTTTGGTAATACTGTATGTCAGCCTGCATGTGTGAACTGATGCACCCGTGGAGGGCTGTGTGCAGGCTACAGGGTACCTGGGTATGATTTTGAGTCCTCTGCACACCAGGAGGCTTTGTTTGGAGGCCTGTGCTTGGTTCTCCTGGACACACAAGTCCGACTCAGTGGAGCAGGAGTAAGGTGGGTCTGAGGACAGGACCTGCAGCTGTTTGGTTGTGCATAGATGTGGGTGCCTGAGTCACTGGCTGAGTTCTCACCCTCCCTGTCACCTTCCTTTCTCTACTTGCCACTCTCCCCCTCATCCAGTTGTTCTGTGGCACCACTACAACCCCCTTTCCCAATACTGCGTGATGAAAAAGGAATTAAATTCTCATGCATTTATAAGTCTGTTTGCTTCCGTCTGGGGAGTGGGGGTAGACCACGGCTTGGGGTCCAGCAGCACTATTTCCTGCAAGCTCACCCCAACAATCCACTTAACCCTACCTTACTGAGCCAAACCAGATTCAGACTCTCTGGGAGTCCCCCCTAGGGCCTGGGGCCACCCCCAAGGCAACCATAAGAAGGGCTCTCTGTACCATCCCCACCCACTCTCCCACCCTCCCCATCCAGCTGACTTCCTCTGGTCTCTCTCTGCCTCTGGACTTACCCACCTTACTTCCCCTTTCTGGGATAAGATTAGTGTTCCAGAAAACAAGTGACAGGTGGGGGCTTGTCGGGGGACACTGAGGGAGGGGACAGGGAAGGTGAAGATGGGCAAGAGAGGCCATGCTCTGGGCCCCAGCACATAGTGGGCAGGGACTGGCCACCCTCCCTCCCACCTTTGTCCTTTAACTTTGGGCAATAAACCAAGCCTCATTTAAACCCATCCAAGCTTTTCAGGGCACTGGGTGGCTCAGTTGGTTAAGCGTCTGGCTACAGCTCAGGTCATGATCTCACAGTTTGTGGGTTCAAGCCCCTCTGTGCTGACAGCTTGGAGCCTGGAATCTGCTTCAGATTTTGTGTCACCCACTCTTTCTGCCCCTTCCACCCCCAAAATAAACACTAAAACAAACAAATCCATCCAAGCTTTTCAATTCCTCCTTTTCCATAGGGCCCCTGGAGCTGAGGCCTGCAGAGTGAAGGTCAAGGGGTAGGGAATGCCTAAGTTCCTCCTTCTAGTCTAGAGAGTCCTCTGGGGCCTTTGGACTCCAAGGGGGCAGACGGCTATAGGGCCCAGACCTCGTTGTGATGGTCTTGGCCATGTGCTCTTCTCCCACTCCCTTTGGGATATGTGGGAGGAGATGCAAGAACCCGGGAGCCCCAGAGCTGCTCTCCAAGCTACCAGCCCTACTCCATCACCCACTTACACTTGAAAAGGCTTCCTCTTGCCAAGTAGAGGGGGTGACTAGTACACCGGCCTCCAGCCTGACTCCCTGACCCCATAGGGTCTAGCTGGGGTTTGCTTTGGGAGGGGTGTGGGAGGAACTACTTTTACAGTTTGTCCCACACAGACGTGTGGAAAGTTTTCTTGGGAAAGGACCCTGGGAAGTCAGGCCAGAGGCCTCTGCAGGGCATTCATGGATAGGAGGGCCAGGTCTAGGGGACAGGAGGCTGGGGAAGCCTCTGAACTCAAAATCCCGGCCCCATCAGGTAACCCCTCTTCAAGAATCTTTCTGGGGCGCCTGGGTGGCTCAGTCGGTTAAGCGTCCGACTTCAGCTCAGGTCACGATCTCGCGGTCCATGGGTTCAAGCCCCGCATCGGGCTCTGGGCTGATGGCTCAGAGCCTGGAGCCTGCTTCCGATTCTGTGTCTCCCTCTCTCTCTGACCCTCCCCCGTTCATGCTCTGTCTCTCTCTGTCTCAAAAATAAACACTGAAAAAAAATTAAAAAAAAAAAAAGAATCTTTCTGGAAACTGGTTTCCTCATCTGCAACTGCCCAACACGCAAAAACACAGGATGAGCCAGCCAGGCCCAGCAGTTTATTTTGACACAGTCACCAGTGGCCTAGCTGTACTGCTATGTGCTCTGCTTGCGTAGCCCATTGATCAGCTCATGCACTGTCTTGTTGAGGATGCCCCCATGCACACCCCGTCGGCCCATGAGCACCAGGAGCGCGCGCGGGGTGTGGCCCACGCAGACAGCACGCCCATCCAGCCCTTTAGTGCGAGCGTCCAGAACACCATCTCCCTCAGACAGCAGGTGGTCTCGGATGACGCAGCAGCGGCGGCCTGCCACACTCAGGCCGGCCTGCAGGAAGGTGTGCCGATCAGGCCCTGTGAGCACACCCACCTCCTGCGGTGATATGGCAGCTAGAAGGCCCCCAGGGCGCGATGCCCACACGCAGCGATTGTCTGAGTGGCCCATGATGGCCACGTCATCAATACGCTGGTCCCGCAGCACTGCACTGATATAGCCTTTCCAGTCCCCCATTCTGGCTCAGAGTGTGCCCCTTGCCTTGCACTTTTAAGGGATATCTGGCTGTTCTGTGTGCCTGGAACTCCATGCACTGTGAGGCATGTCAGGGCGGGGTTGTGACATCGAGGCATGGTGATGTCACAGAGACACTATGTACACTGGAGAATGTGTACATGGGGTGAGGGAGAGAAGCTCATATCTTAGACCTGTGTAAAGTTGTAAAGTTAGCCTGAAAGATAAAATCACACCGATCTGTACAACCCTTGAGAAACCAACTGAAATGGCTCACTGAGCGCAGTGTGCACCCGGGTTTAAGAACAAAAAGAAAGAGGGGCGCCTGGGTGGCTAAGTTGGTTAATCGTCCGACTTCAGCCCAGGTCATGATCTCACAATTCGTGAGTTCAAGCCCCATGTCGGGCTCTGTGCTGACAGCTTGGAGCCTGGAGCCTGCGTGGGATTCTCTGTCTCCCTCTCTCTCTCTGCCCCTCCCCAGCTCATACTTGCACTCTGTCTCTGTCAACAATAACTTAAAAAAAAAAAAAAGAACGAAAAGAAAGAGAGCAAGTCTGGACAGCTAGACCTCCCAGACTGGTGACCATTGAACCCCCCAGAATTCTCAGTTTGGTTCAACGTTAGGAACATCAGCATCTCCTGGGAATCCGTTAAACAGATTGCTGGGTCTCAACTCAAGAGCTTCTGATTCAGTAGTATGGGAGGTAGCCAGAGAATATGCATTTCTAACAAGTTCCCTTGTGACGCTGCTGCTGGTGGTCCAGGCACAATTTGAGCCCCACTGCCTTGGTGCAAGTTCGGGTGGGGGTGTTATCCACATTGCCAGCTCTAAGAGTCCACAGCACTGTTTTAATGTGAAGCATTTCTAACCATGGTGCTCAGCCTTGACTGCACATGGAATCACCTGGGGAGTTTTAAAAACATACCACTACCCACACCCCCTCCCTAGAGATCTAATTGATCTGAAGTGGATCTCAGGCACAGGTTCAAAAAGCTCCCCAGATGATTCTAATGTACAGTAGAGATTGAGAACCTCTGTCCTATAAACTTCAAAAGTTAAAAAGTTAGTTCATACAAGAGATAAATATATGGAGCCACCCTGCTCAGGACTTGGTACACAGTATGGCTCAAAGAACATCAGTTGGACACCAATCTATACCTTGTTTAAGATCTTAATAGATCCTGTTCCCCGAGGAGTATGGAGAAGTGCACCAGTTTACTGTTTTGGCATTTCCCATCAGGTCCCCTGGAGAACTATGCCTCTCACACATTTTCAGACGCACTTTATTGAGTGCCTACTCTATGCCTGGCGCCAGGCTGGTGGTGCTAAGAGGAATCAAACCCCACCCTTGCCATCCATGATTATGCATCAGCCACCCTTCCATTCCAGAATCCCCCCAGGAGGGAAAGACAAGTCCCTGGATGGTCAGGAATTGGTGTGCTCCTGGATCCAGGCCAGGTAGCTGGCCACGTCGGTGTACACACCCGGTTTGTAGCGGTCGCCACAACCGGAACCCCAGCTGACGATGCCTCGCAGGACAAGCTGGTGCTCTGTGGTCTCCTCCTCACACACTAGCGGGCCCCCGGAGTCACCCTGGGTCAGGGACACGTGGCTCAGCGCCCTTGGTCTGGAGTCTGGACTTGATGGGGTGGAGGAGGGCACCAAGCCAGCCCATGGGCTCACCTGGCAGGCATCGGTGCCACCCTCGAGGAAGCCAGCGCAGAGCATGCCCGAAGTAAAAGAGACTCCGTGCACGTCCTGGGCGGAGCAGCGCTCAGAAGGGATGAGCGGCACCTGCGCTTCCTGCAGGAAGCTGGAATATTTCCCGGCCCCTGCAAACCAAGAGCGCCTTCCTCACACCCTTCGCGACCCTGCTCACTCCCCACTAACTGGCCTCTGTTGCAGCAAGCCCGTGAGGAAGAGTTGCTATTAAAACCATTTCATAGACAAGAAAACTGAGACCAGAGAGGAGCCGGGATTTGAATGGAAGGGACGGAGCAGGAGTGCCTTGGAACCCCACTCCCACTTCCCACCCAATGTCTCCGAACAATATTTCCCAGCTAGCCAACCGGCTGCCCCAGCGCGAGGCCGGCATCCTTGTTAGCCCTTGCATCGCAGTACCAAGAAGTAACCAAAGGAAATTGTGATTCTCTCTGTACCCCTTAAGAGCCTTGGGGACCTCCCCTTCCCCTACCCCAGCAGTGAAGCCCAGGCCCTGGCAGGAGCTGACTGCAGACACAAGGGCCCTGCAAATCTTCCCAACCCACCAAGTCAGCACCACCTGTCCCTAGTGGTACCAAAGCTGAGAATTTCTCTTGCCTACCCCGGTGGCCAGAGGTGTCCCTGCCGCCCCTAGCCAGCCGTTCTGCCTACCCTCAAACTGGTGGCCCCAGCCTGCCACCTCACAGAGGGCGGCCTTGGCCTCAGCTGGGCGGGCAGCGCTGCTTGGCAGGCACACCGGCTGAACGAAAGGCGACGGGAGCGCGCAGTGGCCGTCCTCTCTTTCCTGCAGGCGCAGCAAGGCTAACCCAGGCGAGGAGGAGGGTGAGACCCAGACGCTGGGACTTCGAGCCCTCCCCCACCCTTTCCCCTGGTCGCCGAGGGGGCGCTCCCGCCCCCGCACCCAGGTCGTGCTGGTAGGTGATGGGCGAGAAGGCCTCGTGCAGGCGGTAGGCGCGCACGGCCAGAGTCTGGCACTGCTCACAGCTCTGGTTATGGCGGTCCTGGCCGAGCACCACCGTCAGCTCCTCCGGCGGGGGCCTGCGGGCGGAGGGGATGCGGGGGAAAGCGAGCTCAGAGCCGGCCACAGGCCTCCTGCCCCCTGAGTCCCTTGCTGGGTTTCAGCTTCCTCCTAGGGCGCTGGGGAAGAGTGAGAGGGGGGTAGGGCATGGGTTCGGGTGTTGCACGGAAGCTGGGCTCGGAAGAGCCAGGAGCTAGGGTCCCGGGCAAGGGCGCCAGACGCGGCGGGACTCGCCGGTTCTGCAGGCAGTGCGCCGCGGTCAGCACCCAGCAGGAGGCGATGAGGTTGCCCGCGCAGAAATTGTGGCGCCAGTACAACGCGGCGATGTAGGGGTGCGCCCCGGGCAGGGCCACCAGTCCCCCAACCACGCGGCTCAGCGAGGACAGCCGTTTCCGGAGCCGTTGTCCGCAGCTGGGACTCGGCAGGGGAGTGGGCTGCTCCGGCGTCACGCCCAAGGCTGTGGGAGGAGCCCATGCTGAGTGCTGGGAGACCCACCAAGGGCTGGAAGGTAGCTCGCCGCACGCCCTCTGACTTCCCACCATTTCCCAACTACCTGGGGTCGGGGGCTGAGGCTTCTGCAGTGTTGAAAGCGAGGGCAGGGGAAAATCCGGGTGCTCAGAGGGGACCTGGGTTGGAGGCAGGAACTGAGGAGCCTCTAGGACTGGGTGTTCGCAACGTGCCAGGCGGCAATATTCCCAGCTCAGCCGGTCGCCGCTCCACACGAAGCACCACGGGCGGGTGTCGTTGTCCGGATTCCTGTAACCACCGGAGGGGGCGCTGTTAAAGGGTAAGGAGCGCCAGAGGGCCCTGGGGCAGAGGGGAATGCCCCGCCCGCCCCACCCAGCGCACCTGCAGAAGGCATGGTCGCCCAGTCCCCAGTTCAGCGCTTGCTCTGCAGTCACGTTCCGGTAGGTGGCCTCTGAGGCCCAGGGCTGACACCGGGCGCCCGACAGCGCAGTCTCGGCTGTGCCGCGGTAGTCAAGCCCGTGGCCGTCGTAGCATCGCGCCTCAGTGTCTGGGGAGAGAGGCGGCTCCTTGCAGCCAGGAACTGGTGTGGTTTCCCACTGCCCTCTCAGCCACTTTCCCCACTCTCCGGAGTCCCTCTCCCGGAGTCCTTCTTACCTGGGGGCGGAGCTTCTGATTCCTCCAAGATCCCTACTCACCTACATCGCAGAAGCGTCCTGCGTATCCCGCCCGGCAACGGCACAGGCGGTGGCCCTCCGCCTCTAGGCAGCTGCCTCCGTTGAGGCACGGGTTGGTGTGGCAGACTGGGAGATGGAGCACATTGAAGCACCTCTGGGCCCGAAGACCTCACAGAAAATTCCCCTTTCTTTCGGCACCCCGACTGGTTGCCTAACAGCTTTTCCTCCAGACCTCTGCCTTCCTCCTCTCAGGCCAATTCCTGACCCATCCACTCACCCTGGCTGGCCAGCGGCTTGCAGTGGGCATCAGGACCCTTACACTGGCACTCGGCCACACCCGCCGATTCAAGCCTATGCCATGTTTCTTTCTCATGGAAGAACTGGAGAAGCTGAGGCTCAAAGCATTTCTCTGGGGACAAATGGGAGAGGGCAGTGGTCTCAAGAGAGGCCAGGATCATGCCAAGTCTCCGGGGATCCAGAGACCTCTTCAGTGGGCCCAGGACTGCCCCTGTTTTTCCCAACAGCCCCTCACATGGCTTCACCATCTCCTTACCTCTCTGGCAGTGCTTCCCGGTGAAGTGTTCTGGACAGATGCAGTGTGGGCCTTTTGGCATGTTCACACAGGTCCCTCCATTCTGGCAGGGGCTGTGTTTGCTGCAGTGGTCTGAGAGATGGATACAGTGGAAGGAAGAGTGGGGAGCCTGAGTCAGACAGCCTGGGTCATGGGAGATAAGTCCCTACCCAAACCTGCTTGTCCTATGACCTTGGCACTCCAAGTTTCCATGCCTTAGTTTACCCACCTGCAAAATGAGGCTACCTTCTCCTAGAACTTCTCCCTCTGGAGGACGGGAAGGGTCTGGATGGGCCCAGAATACCAGGTGGGTAAGAACTGATGATACCCAGTAGAGTAGTGGGAAGGAGAGGGCCCTGAGCTACCCCAAAGGCTGTGTGTAGTACCTTTCACTTTCTTGGGCTCCAGGCAGTATGCCCATTGCTGGTCCTGCTCGAAGTTGGGACTGGTAGCACACCTGTAGAAAAAGATGAAGCTTCCCTGCTCTGCCCAGGGGACTGGCCCACCCTTCTCTCTCAGAGCCCCCTTTCTCCAAGCAGTGTTCCTTGGGCAGATGGATGGGCAGAATCTGTCTCCCACAGGTCCCTGCTCCAATCCCTTCTGGGTAGTCTTACCAGGGCTGGGGGCCAGGCCGGCCCTTGTGGATGCATGTGTGGTACAGTTGCCGGTTGTACTGGAAGGGGAAGTAGCAGGGCTCCCCAGTGACAGTGAGAACTGCAAAGATAACACACTCCCTGATGATGTTTCCCATGCCCCCACACCCTGCTCAGGTGCTACCCCTCAGGGCCTGGTTGGAAAACAGACCCTTGAAAAGATCGTTATGCCTTCAAGAGGTTCAGTTCTGCCAAATTGAACTTAAGATGTTCCCTTCTGCACTCAGACAGCTGGAGTGGGCTCCTGACCCCACCACCTGCTAATTGTGTGACCTTGGGCAAATCTGTAGCCCCCAGGCCTAGAAGAGTGCTTGCCACAAAGTAGCCACTTAATAAATACACGTTGAGGGGCGCCTGGGTGGCGCAGTCGGTTGAGCGTCCGACTTCAGCCAGGTCACGATCTCGCGGTCCGTGAGTTCGAGCCCCGCGTCAGGCTCTGGGCTGATGGCTCAGAGCCTGGAGCCTGTTTCGGATTCTGTGTCTCCCTCTCTCTCTGCCCCTCCCCCATTCATGCTCTGTCTCTCTCTGTCCCAAAAAAAATAAATAAACGTTGAAAAAAAAATTAAAAAAAAAATACACGTTGAATGTAGAAGTCACTTGACCACTCTGAGCCTTAGTTTCCTCATCTGTGAAATGACAACAATAATAGTATAGTTGACCCTTAAAAACCTAAGTTTGAACTACACAGGTCCACTTATGTGTGGGGTTTTTTTTCGATAAATACAGTACTCTAAATGTATTTTCCTTATAATTTTTTATTAACGTTTTCTTTTCTCTAGCTTACTCTATTACAAGAATACAATATACTGTATAATACAGTTAACATACAAAATATGTGTTAATCAACTATTTATGTTGTTGGTAAAGTTTCCGATCAGTAGTCTACAGTAGGCTATTAGTAGTTAAGTTGTGGGGAGTCGAAGCTTCTACATGGATTTTCTACTACACAGGAGGGAGGGCCTCAGCTCCTCTGACCTTCTTGTTCAGGGATCAACAATATAGCAGAAAAGTTTCAGTTTTGAGAGATGAAAAGAGTTCTGGAAATGGATTGTGATGGTTGTACAACAATAGAGTGTACTTAATACCACTGAATTGTACACTTAAAAAGTATTAAGATAGTAAATTTTATGTTATGCATATTTTATAATAAAAATCACTTTTATTTATTTTAAAAGATTTTTATTTTTATATATTTTTTAAGTTTATTTATTTTTGAGAAAGAATGCACACAGGGCAGAGAGAAAGGGAGACAGAGAATATCAAGCAGGCTCTGTGGTGCTGGCACAGAGCCCAACATGGGGCTTGAACTCATCAACCATGAGATCATGACCTGAGCCGAAATCAAAAGTCAGACACTTAACCAACTGAGCCACCCAGGCACCCCTTAGATTTTTATTTTGTGTTTTTAATTGTTTGTTTGTTTGTTTGTTTATTATAGAGAGAGCACACATGAGCACTGAAGAGGGGTAAAGGAAGAAAGAGGGAATTGTGGCTCAATCTCACAACCCTGGGATCATGACCTGAGCTGAAATCAAGAGTCGGACGGTCAACCGACTAAGCCACCCAGGAGCCTCTAAAGACTTTTATTTTTAAGCAATCTCTACACACAACATGGGGCTCTAACTCACAACCCCAAGATCAATAGTTACATGCTTCACTGACTGAGCCAGCCAGGTGCCCCTAAAAATCACTTTAAATGATGCAGGTATATTTGTACAGGAAAGTGTTCAAGGAGCACCTGGGAGGCTCAGTCGGTGAAGGATCAACTTTTGATTGTGGCTCAGGTCATGATCTCAGAGTTTGTGAGATTGAGTCCTGCCTCCAGGCTCTGTGCTGCCAGCACATAGCCTGCTTGGGATTCTCGCTCTCTGCCCCTCCCCCACTCATGCTTTCTCTCTCTCTCTCTCTCTCTCTCTCAAACTTAAAAAAAAAAAAAGAAAAAAGTATTCATAATTTTAAATGAAGAAGGGCAGTTAAAAACGGCATGTCAAGGGGCGCCTGGGTGGCGCAGTCGGTTAAGCGCCCGACTTCAGCCAGGTCACGATCTCGCGGTCCGTGAGTTCGAGCCCCGCGTCGGGCTCTGGGCTGATGGCTCAGAGCCTGGAGCCTGTTTCCGATTCTGTGTCTCCCTCTCTCTCTGCCCCTCGCCCGTTCATGCTCTGTCTCTCTCTGTCCCAAAAATAAATAAACGTTGAAAAAAAAAAATTAAAAAAAAAAAAAACAAAAACAAAAAAACGGCATGTCAAGGGGCCCCTGGCTGGCTCAGTCAGTAGAGCATGCGACTCTTAATCCCAGGGTTGAAAGTTCAAGCCCCATGTTGGGCATAGAGATTACTAAAAAATAAGATCTTGAAAACAAAACAAACCCAAAAAACCAGCATGTCAAATGTGGTCCTATTTTTGTACAAATATATTTACATATACATCAAAAAGAAATCTAGAAGGACATGCTCCAAAGTTTGTAGGAGTGGTTTTTAGAAGATAGCGGATTATGGAAGAATTTTTTCTTCTTTTGCATTTCTGTAATTTCTAAAGTTTTTACAATAAAAATGTTGCTAGTAGCTATTATTATTTTTAAAAACAGTATAGTATAGCCACTCTGTTTGCTGCCTTCTTGCTAAACTGTATTGGTAATCCCTAAACCAATTCTCACGGTGCTTTTATGGTCATTCATGGATGTGCATGGAGTGGTGAAAAATGTGAGGTCCTGAAGCACAAATTCCCAGCTAAGGTGAAACAAGGTAATGCTCTGCTTCTTGTTTCAGCTTTTCTCCTGTAACCATGTGTCCTTTTCACAGTCTATTCAGAGCCACATTTTTGAAATTTTGTGCTTCTGGTAGATGATTTTACTGTTGAAAATGACCCCCAAATATGGTGCCGATGTTCCTAAGTGCAAGCAGGCCATGATATATATTCTAGAGAACATTTATGTGTGAGAAAAGCTTCGTCCAGGCTTGAGTTATAGTGCTGCTGGCCATGACTTTATTATGAATGAAGGGACAACACAGTAAGTAAGATATCTTGAAACAGAATGACACATAAAATAAGCTTCTATGTTGACAGTTGATGAAAATGTTGTGACCAGAGCTCACAGGAACCTAACCTTAAATTTCCTTTAGGAGCAGTCATTCAGTATTTGCTAATTCAGTGTTCTCTGTGACTTTATAGAACATGACAACCATGAATGACAAGATTTGACTATCTACTTCAGAGGAGTATTGTGAGACCTAAATGAGATAATGTCTATCAAACACTTAGCACAGAGTCTGGCACATAGTATGCTCAATAAGCATTTTGTCGTTATGTCACATGTGCTGCTATTTTGTCGTTAAAGGCAAAGGCACAGCAGCACTTGCTGAAGGCCAAACCAGGAATAAGATTAAATGAGGAGAGACCCTTAAGATGTAAATGGGATAGAGAGGAGGAAGACTTCAAGTAGGTGATTAGGCAAAGGCAGGGCACTTAGGTTGGCTCAGGAAAAAGAGAAGAAAGCAGTTTGGCTGGGTGTGGAAAGATGAGGCAAGGAGGTAGAGGCAGGCAGTGTCAGGCGTGGGGCCCTAGTGCCATGCTGAGGGGCTGGGCCTGGCCTCACCACACAAGGCTTACCAGGACAGGGTCCATCTAGTTCACAATTTGAGGAAAATATTGAGTGCCTGGAAGAATGAAGGCAATGGGGAGCTGTTGCATGGTTTGAGGAGAGGGGAGATACAGACATCCCCCATCTAAAAGGGAGCTTGATAAGTAAAAGTTAATATAGTTTAAGCATTCACCATGCAGTAGTCTGTGGGCTGAGTGCCTCACGTGGATTAACAACTCATTTCTCCTTCTCCACAACCCTAAGAGATTTACTATTACCACCCTCATTTTATGGGTGGAGAAAATGAAGCTTGGAGAAGTCAAGTCACTTGCCCAGAGTCACCTAGCACATAAGTGATGAAGCCAGGATTCAGAGGCATTTGGGCTTCAGAGCCCTGCTCTTGTCCATAGGGCCCTGGCCTCTGTGTGGCATGACTGATGCCTATGAGATGTACTGAGGGAAGGAGAAGAAGAAGAGAGGCTGGGGAAACTGAGGGAGACTGGAAGGCACTGGGCTGGGAACTCAGATATAGCCCAAGCCCTGCTCTCAAAGAGCACACAGTTCACTATCACTCTGGGTCCCCAGTGCCCATGGGAAAAAGACCTGACACATAGTAGGCACTCTGGTCTGAATACTAGCCAAAGTAGGGACAAAGTGAAGAATGTCCCGGATCCCTCCCCGTGTGCCAAGGGCCCCAAACTGACCATCTGCACACTCCCCACCATACTCATTCCCACTGAAGGGTCTTTTAGGAGGCACAGCCAGGATACTTACCTACTGTGTGCTCATCTGCTCTGTGCTTATGCTCCTTAGGGGCTTTCCAAGGTGGAGTCTACAGGGGAGAGAAAAAGAGAATTTTCCCAGAAAGTCAGAGCCTACCTCTGATCCCATGCCAGTCTTCAGCTTCCTCTCACATCTCAGAAATGCAGGAATTTTCTCAAAAGACCCAGACCCTTTGTTCCTCTTCCTATTGTCTCCTCAAGGTCCCCCTCCCCCAGAAATGAAGGCCATGTTCTCATATCCACCAGCTCTAGCTGTCTCTCTTCCCTGCCCCCCTCCCCCAGGCCCTATGGGTTACTCTTGCCTTTCCAAACAGGCCTTCTAGTCACCTGGACCAAAAAGTCATGAGCAGAGGCCAAGGCTGTAATAGGGACCCCCAGGGCCATCTCAGCACAATCCTCCTGGCTCCCACAGCTCTCACCAAAAACGCTGACTCCAGGCTTCCCAGCAGGGACCCCAGGAACAGGAGAGCCCTCATGGCGTCTGTTAGTCTAGCTGCTTGCCCAGGAGTCCAGATCAATAGAATTGGTCAAAGGTCCTTGAGTCCTGGGAATTAGAGATTGGTCGAGCTGCCCTCTTGGGCCTGGTGGGGCATAGGCTGTTTGTGGAAAGTCAAGCAGAGCAGCTTCCTTGCTAGGCCCCCAAGGGCAGGGGAGTTGGGATTTGGTGAGGGACTGACACAGTGTGGGAAGAAGGACCTATGTTTCAGGTTCTACTGGGAGGA
Source organism: Puma concolor (assembly GCF_028749965.1). Lineage (NCBI taxonomy): Eukaryota > Metazoa > Chordata > Mammalia > Carnivora > Felidae > Puma > Puma concolor. The sequence goes on from NC_141667.1 coordinate 67,179,139, forward strand.
AGTTAAGGAGGTCCAAGAGAAGCTTCCTACTAAAGGGATCTTAGAGTCCATGATGAGGTATATTCATTTTCTGTTGCTGCCTAAAATTAACCACAAACTTCATAGCTTAAAACAATACCCATTGGGGCACCAGGGGCTCTGTCAGTTGAGCATTCAGCCCTTGGTTTCGGCTCAGGTCATGATCTTATGGTTCGTGAGTTCAAGCCGTGTGTCAGGCTCTGTGCTGATGGTGCAGAGCCTGCTTGGAATTCTCTCTCTTTCCCTCACTCTCTACCCTCCTCCCCCCACTCTCTCTCTCTCAAAATAAATAAAAACTTTTAAAAAATAACCATTTATTTGCAAATCTGTAGCTCAAAATTCCAGCACTGTGTGACTGGGTTTTCTATTCAGGGTATCACACAACTGTGATCAAGGCTGAGTTCTCTGAAAGGTCTGGAGGAAAATCCATTTCCAAGCTCATTCAGGCCATTGGCAGAACTCAGTTCCTTGATTTGTAGGACTGAAGTCCCAGTTTCTTTGTAGGCTGTCAGCCAGGGGCCAGACTTAGCTCCTAGAAGCTGCTTGCATTTCTTGCCATGTGGTCCCCTCCATCTTCCAAGCCAGCAACAGAGACTCTTCCCCCATGTTGACTCTCTCTCACACTTTGAATCTCTTTTGCCAGGAAGAATCCCATTCCATTTAAGGACTTACCTGATTAGGTCAGGCCCGCCAATGATAATCTCATTTTAAGGTCTATTTACTTGGTACCTTACCTACATTTGCAGAATTCTTCTATAGAACATCTAGATTAGTGGTGGATTGAATAACTAGGAGAAGGTATGCATACACCATGGGTCCTGGAGGCCATCTTAGAATTCTACCTACTACAGAAAGTGGGCCAAGAAAGTAGATGATCCTATGAGAAAAATGCTAAACCAAGAGGTGCTAAAATGTGCAGTTGGAGCAAAAGTGTGGGAGATGGGATGGCATTATTATTTCTCCTGCCCCCAAACCATTCAGCTTGATTCAGTAGTGACACCCTGCTTTTTCCTTTGGGAACCACTCCTCCTTCATCCTCTGGGTGAGTCTCTAGTGCTTCCAGTTCTACCTTCAGGTCTAAGCATGGGGGTGTGGCCTAGGTCTAGCCAATCAGAGCATGGTATCTCTAGACCATAGCCATTGGTTCTGGGATAAGCATATACACAAATTTGGCCAGAGTCAGCCTTGGGACTTTTGCCAGAACTTTGGGAAAAAAGATACTTCCTTCCCACTCATGTCACCAGGAATGCAAGCCGGGAGATGTTGATTTTGTACTGCTTGGGGAGACACTGCCTGAGAAGGAAACCTACACATAGGAAAAGTAGAACAAACAGGGAAGGAAGGATGGAGGGATGCTGTGGGAGTCAGCCTCCAAGATGTTCCCTATTGATGCTCATCTCCTGGATTTCATGCCTTAGTATAGTTTCTTCCCACATGAGTTAGAGTCAGAGCTGTTCTTTGTGTCCAATAGAATGTGGCAGAAGTGATGGTTTTGCTCAGCCCAGGTCATAAAAAGGATTGCAGTTGCTCACTCTGGGGGAAGCCAGCTTGCCATGTTGTGAGGACACTCAAGCAACCCTACAGAGAGGCCCATGTGGGGAGAAAGTAGTCTCCTGCCAACAACCAACACCAGTTTGAATGAGCCACTTTAGCCTGGGTGGCTCAGTCAGTTAAGTGTCCAACTTTGGCTCAGGTCATGATCTCAGGGTTTGTGAGTTAGAGCCCCACCTTGGGCTCTGTGCTGACAGCTAGGAGCCTGGAGACTGCTTCGCTTTCTGTGTCTCCCTCTCTCTCTCTGCCCCTCCCCCATGCATGCTCTGTCTGTCTCTCTGTCTCTCAAATGAATAAACATAAAAAAGTTTTTTTTTGAATGGGCCACTTTGGAAGTGGATACTGCAGCCCCAAACAACATCTGGCATGCAACCTCATGGGAGGTCTCAAGCTAAAACTACACAGCCACATTGCTCCTGAATTTTTTTTTTTTTTAAGGTATAATTGATTCTCGAACCTTGGGGACAGTGAGAAATGATAATTGATTGTTTTTTTTTTTAAGTTTATTTATTTATTTTTGAGAGACAGAGAGCACTAGCAGGGGAGGAGCAGAGGGAGAGAAGGAGAGAGAGAATCCCAAGCAGGCTCCATGCTGTTAGTGCAAAGCCCGACAGGGGGCTCAATCTCACTAAATGTGAGATCATGACCTGAGCCAAAATCAAGAGTTGGACACTTAACTGACTGAGCCACCCAGGTGCCCCAATAGTTGTTTAAGTTTTTTTTTTAATGTTTATTTATTACTGAGAGAGAAGAGAGAGAGAGAGAGAGAGGTGGGGAGGGACAGAAAGAGAGGGAGACACAGAATCCGAGGCAAGCTCCAGGCTCTGAGCTGTCAGCACAGAGCCTGATGTGGGGCTTGAACTCACCAACAGTGAGATCATGACCTGAGCTGAAGTCAGACGCCTACCGACTGAGCCACCCAGGTGCCCCAAGTTTTTTTTTTTTTTTTAATTTATTTTGAGAGATACAGAGAGACCCAGCAGGGGAGGGGAAGAGAGAGAGAGAAAAAGAGAGAGAGAGAGACAGAGACAGAGAGAGAGTCCCAAGCAGGATCCATGTTACCAGCATGGAGACTGAAGCAGGACTCAAACCCACAAACCGTGAGATCATTATCTGAGCCAAAACTGAGAGTCAGACACTTAGTGGATGGAGCAACTCAGGTGCCCTAATTGTTGTTTTAAGCCATAAGTTTTAGGGTGATTTGTTACCAGCATTTGATAATTAATATAGATGGATTGATTCCTAATAACTTACCCCATCCCTCAGCTGAGGTGGGAGTGGGCATGTGACCCATGTCTGGCCAATCAGAACACGGCCTCTCTCTGTCCTCAGTGATTTGTTCAAAAGGAACAGCTGACCCCAATCAAGTTGGTAAGAGGCAGCCCCAGGATTTTTGCTGGAATCTTTAAGACAGGGGCTTTCTCTTTCCATAGAAGTTGCCTCATTGGTAAGAAGTGAGCATGGAGCTGCTGGCAGCCATCTTTAACACCTCAGAAAGAAAACCTGCCTGAGAATAAAGACAAAACAGATTAAAAACAGAGTCAGAATATGGGAAGGACAAATTTTGAGTGACACCATTACAGACCTGGGATCCAAAGACAAAGTCAGAACTACCACCTCTTCTCTTAAGTTACTTGAACCAATAAATTTCCTTATTTTGCCTAAGCCACTTTGAGTTGCAACCAGAAGTCCTAACTGATGCAAGAATTCATATGTTGTTACCAGGAAGTTTCTAAAACAAAACAAAACAAAACAATACTTCCCATGATCACTCTGTAAGTCAGTAGCTTAAAGTAGGGAAATAATGACCTTAGAAATAGGGACTGGAAAAACAAAACAGCAGTGAACCTGAATCAGGAAACTTTCAATTTCATCGAGGCCACTGACTTCCTCAGTGTGACCTTTGGTCAGGGGCTCAGCCCCTATGAACCTTAATTGCCACACCTCTTTAGGGAGGTAGAGGCACTCATACTGTCTGGCCAGCTTGTTGAGATAGCTGAATGGGAATACATTTGAAAGGGTAGAGCCTGGCATACGGTAAGGGCTCAATCTACAGAAGTTTGTAAAGAAACTTTCCCATATGGACACACTCCCCCTTCTCAGCAATTTCTACACAACTGCCCCAGTTCTCCCTGCACACCTGGGTGTCTTCCATCAATTTTGGACTAGGGAAAAAAGGCACCATCTTCTTTCCCTGGCTTCTATCTTTCTACTGCTGGGGTGTGGGTCTATGGGATGAGAAATAGGAAGCCATAAAGTTCCTGCTCACAAATATCTGGATACACACACACAAAACCCCACTTCTCTCTAGCAGAGACTTGGGGCATAAATTTCAAGAGGTGACAGAACTGCCTATTCAAAGACAAGTTTAGGGGTTCAGAAAGTACCTGGACTACCATCTTTCATTCCTTCTCAGTTGGTGGCACCATTTTTCTCCAATTCAGGTTGTCAGCATGGAATCTTTGTGCAAATGGAAGCCACTCCTTCCTCCAGACAAGTGCTATCTGGCAGAACTTTCTGTGATGATGGAAATATTCTCTGTGCTGTCCAATATAGTAGCCACGAGTCACATATGGCTATTGGATCTCCTCAAATGTCACACCCTGAGACCATTCCCCCTCACTCTTTCGTATTTTGTCTTAATGTCTTTTTTTTTTTTAAGTTTTATTTATTTTTGAGAGAAAGAGCAAGTAGGGGAAGGGCAGACTCCCACACAGGCTCTGCACTGTCAGCATGAAGCCTGATGTGGGGCTCAAACCCATGAACCGTGAGATCATGAGCTAAACTGAAACCAAGAGTTGGACGCTTAACTGGCTGAGCCACCCGGGTGCCCGCGTCTCAACAGTCAATTACTCTCTGAGACCATCCTATTTATTTGATTACTTATAGGATTAACCTTTACCCCCCTTCTAGCACGTAAGCAGAGAGCTTGGCTATCTTGCTAATACCACTGTATTTCCCAGCACCTGGCTCAATGCCTAGCACAAAACGGGTGCTCTGTATTTTTGGATGAATGAATGGATAGGGATCAGAGAAGCCTTGCTGAATTCGGCTCTGCCTTACTCTCACTACTTTCTCAGTTTGGACAAGCCTCCCTTTTCTGGTGTGTAAAGCAGGAGTGGGATATCAGCCTCGTTTTCTTCCTGGCCTTTGACGTAGAGTCAGCCATTGGACTTCTGGCACTCCTGTTCCCCACCTGTATAATGGGTGTGAGTTCATCCAAAAGTCTCGGGGTGGTAGCGCTGCCTTATAAGGCAGCAGAGGCCGAGGGCGGGCGAGGCCGTGTGGGTGGAGAGAAATCACAACATCCGGCTGCGGGGGCGGGGCGGGGGCCGGAGGCTGGGGAGCCGCTAGGGAGGACGCCAGTCTTTTTTGGACTTCTCCCCGTTTCCGATGTGCGCTCTCCAGAATGGGCCAACCCAAAGAAATATGGCTGGACACATGGCCCAAAACAGCTTACAGTCAGCCCGCAAGAGGCCCAAGATAACAAATGCATCCCCTACAAACCCTAGAAAAGTCAAGACTAGTTAGAGGGACCCGGGCCACACCCCTATTTGGTGGTCCAATCAGGGTTCAGTGATGAGGATGATTGACGTTTATTTTATCCAATAAAACTCCAAGATTTCAGGGCGTGACCAAGAGGACCCACCTCTGTTGTCCCCGCGGAGGGCTCGGCCCTAATTGGCAGTTCGCTACCCTACGAAGGTCCAGAAATTCGAACCTAGAGGCTGAACCCAACCTTGGACCAACCAGGAAGAGGTTACGTATAAAGTTCCGCCTCCCTGCTCCTTTGAGCGAATCCCTGGCGCAGAAGGCGGGGGATGACGAAGAGGCTGTCTAATGGGAAGACGGCGCGGGGAGCGCCCGCCCGGTTATTGGCCTCGTAAAGTAAACAGAAGGCGGGGCGGGGCGGGCCGGCGCCCGGGTGGCCCCCGGGAGGGGGCGGAGTGTTCGCGGCGGGCGGCGGCGGCCGGGGAGGCCCGGGAGGCCGCGGCGCGGTCACTGCGAGCCGAGCCGCGCCGATCGCCATCCGGCCCCGGCTCCCGCGAGCGATCCCGGCCGGCGGCTCGGCCCGGCGGGCCCGGCGGCGCCGCAGCCCATGGAGCTCGAGAACATCGTAGCGAACACGGTGCTACTCAAGGCCCGGGAAGGTGAGGCGGCCGAGAGGGCGGCCGGGTGCGGGGTACGCGGGCGCGCGGCCTCTGAGCTCGGCTGGCGCCCCAGCCGCCAGATCCCCTAGGGCAGCGCGCTCCGCGCCCCGCACCCCGCGCATACGCGAGCCCTTCCGGCCGGTAGTCCTCTGCACCTGCCCCGGGTGCCGGGGCCCAGGAAGGGGCGGGGGTCAGGCCACCGCCCTCGCGGCGGGGGGGTGGGGGGGTGAGGGAAAGAGAGAGGAAGGAAGAGGGAAGGGTGGGACCTGGGTCCTTGGAGAGCCTCTCTGAGGCCTCCCCCAGGTGATAGGTGAGCAGATGCCCCAAGAAAGGGTAGCCTACCCCACGTGCCTCAGGCCCAGACCCTGGCGCCCAGCCTGGACCCGCACAAAGTTGGTGCAGGATAAAGGTTTGAAGAATGAATGAACGGAGCCACCGCAGTAGCACAGCTCACTCGGTTTGGGGAAACGGCTGGTCACATATGCTACCAACATGATTGCCACTTGTCTCGTGCCTCAGGACACTGGGTACAGAGGTGAATGGGTCATGAATTTTGCCCTCAGAAGGCCCACGGTGTAGAGGGCCAAATGGGCACAGAAATAAGCGGGAGCTGAGCTTTGAAGGAAGAGAGCATGTGGGGCTGGCAGGACTGTAAGTGCAAGGCCGGCAGAGGGATCAAGTCTGGTGAGTGTGTACTGAGCTTCTCATGACTCCCATCCCGAGTGATACTAGGCACCTGGCCTCTGAGGGTCATGGGGGACACAGAGGACCAGGCTTGGTCCTCACTGCCTTGTGGTCAATCTGGCCCTCACCTGTCATTGTCCACTTCAGTAACACAATCACAGAACACTCCTTCTATTATGTGCCCTGTCCTGTCTTGGGTGCTGGGGACCAGCAGTGAACAAGACCCTTCTTTTTGGACCTCTAGAGCAGGGAGGTCATGACATGGTCATTTTCCACTCTTTGCTGGGCTTCCAGGCTGAAAGAGTCATCTGTTTCACTTTTCTGCTCCATTTTACAGGTGTGAAACTGAGGTTCAGACCAGGGATTAGCCCCCAAGTCATACGGTGAGACTGTGGTTGACCCAGGCCTAGACACAGGATGCCTCCAATACAGTGTGTAGGAAGCCCAGACAAGCCCCCAAATGGCACAGCATCTGGTACCCCCCTGCCTGCCCAGTGTGTGTTGCTCCCTGGGAGATGCTGCCTGGAAATAGGCATGGCAGGCTGGGTCCTTAGTGCCCAGAGCCTTTTTTTTTTTTTTTTATCTCCTGCCCCTTATCTAGTCTCAGGGCTAGGCCTTCCTCCTAGCCTCTGGGGGCATCTGCCGATTCTGTTCTGCCTCGTCATCTAGCCAGCTAGGGAGGAGGGGTGGGGAGAGCCTGGCCAGGCCTCCCTCTCTAGGGCTGTAGCCAGTTCAGGCCTCGGGCCTGCTGAGAGCACTGCTTTGCCTGGCTGGAGAGTGTGGCACCTCCTGACGGCCTTCTTCAGGCCATGGGTGAGGCATAGTGTGGTATGGCCAGACCTGGACTGATGCCTCCCCTGGAGAACACTTAGCCCAGCCTGGTTCTGCCCCTCCCACCTGCATGCTCTAAATAAGTCTCTTCTCTCTAAACTTTAGTAACCCTTTTTGTGGAATAGTTGGGGACAGGACATACAAACTTAAAGAAATCCCTGTTGTCATTGAGTCCTAAACCCTGGCCCATAGACTGGCTCCACTGGCATCCCTTCATTAGCTGGCTGACAGCTTAGGGCCTGGCCTTTTCCAGCTTCCCAAGGGATATGAGGCCCTAAGTGGTTTGGGAACCCTTGGTGTATGTATTCAGTTGACACCTAATAGATGGCTGGCATGGCGTGTTTGGGGTGGGAAAGGAGTGTGGGTTGTAGTCCTAGGGAGCTGGGTTTGAATCCTGCCTCTGGCACCTCCAGGCTTTGTAATCTTGGACAAATTGATTCCTCATTTCAAGGCTTCAGTTTCCTCGTGAGGTTATGCCTAGTCTGACAGAATTGCTGTGAGAATGAAGTGGCGCAGCCTTGGGGGTGTGAGCCCTTCTTTAGTCCTCCATCCTTTCCCAGGCCCCCAGAGGCATAGGGAGGGGGCCAGGCTAGGTTGGGGAGGAGCCCCACTGACTCTGGTGGCAGTTCCAGGACAGGATATTTGCATGTGACTCTTGCTACTGCCTTGATGTGGCTGGGAGGAGGGGGAGGAGGAAGTAACTGGTGGGGGGAGGCCAGCGGATAGAGGGTTGGGTGAAGGACCTGTGGGGGTGGGGGAGGAGTTCCCCTTCTGGCGAGGCCTTGCCCCGGGTTGGGGGTGGGGGTCTGTTGCTCATTCAGAATGGAGCAATGGCTGTGGAGTATGCTGGGTGCAGGCCGCAGGAGAGCTGCTAGCAGGTTTCCCAATGGGTGCCCTGCAACATTTCCTCCTCCCGACTGCTTAGGTCACAGAACCCATTGAGGGACCCAACTCTGCCCCTTCCCTTGAGCAGCCCCTTCCCTTGTGCCACCTGCCTTCAGCCAGGGCAGATGAAAACAAGGCTGGGTAAAGCAGAGGGGAAACTGAGGCCAGGCAGGGAAAAAGTGGCTGCCTGAGGTTGCCATGAGTTGTTGGAGCTGAGGGCCACCTCTTGCCACAGCCCTACTGGGTACTGGACACAGACTCTCCCAGTCTGACAACACCTCTGGAGGTAGCTTTGGATCTGAAGTAAGTATGGAGAAGTTGAGGCTCATAGAGGGCAAGTGACAGGCCTAAAGTGCGAATTGGAGATTCAAACCTATGTCTGTGGGGCTCCAAGACTCAGGCCCTTCTATTTTCAACCTCGTGGCCCATGGGCCACATCTGGCTAGCTCTCTAACATGTTTAATTTATTTAGCTGCAATTTGTTTTTACAAAAAATAGGAACCAGTATTTCACATAATGTCCGGAGTCTCAGCTAAAAGGTGAGAAGAGCTGGCCACGCCGAGTCCGTATTCCTGCCTGGAGGAAGGGGCATGCCCAGTCCAGTTCACCACACTCCCCACCATTCCCTGTTGTCTTCCATCTGGCCTACATTTTACCTACCTATCTGGCTCTGTAGGCGTTTGAGCTGCTACCCTGGTCTTAGCAGCTACAGATAGGGTGTCAGCTAGGTGAAATGAGGCAGGTATCAGGGCCACAGAACCCCTTGTGTACTGGAGTGGGCATCCTGAGTGCCAGCCCTGCAGCCACCACCTTGTTTGAGTCTCTGATAGCTCTGATTCAGGGCCAGGTATAGGGGCCTGAAGCCTTCCTGGTGACCCAGGCTGCCCTCTGCCCCTGGCATCTCTGAGGCATGTCCCACATGTCCTAGAATCTCTCCCTCTGTGCCTTGACTTACATAGTTCCCACTGCTGTCATGTCCTCTGCTTTCTTCACCCGGGAAACTCCTACCTGCCAGAGAGCAGCTAAGGTTTCCTGGAAACCCACCATCACCCGGTGACCTGTCCTTATCACCCCTGTTGGATCTTCCAGCCCAGGAGCTCAGGAACCCCTAGCAGAGGGGCCCAGGGGACGGTGTGTGTCCTAGAGCCCAGTGAGGGCATGCTGAAATGTGTGGAATGAAGGCCTGAGGTGCCTCCTAGAGTGTGCTGTGCCTGGGCTGAGCCCAGAAGGCCAGGTCTCTGGGCTGCACTGAGCGGCCAGGGGAAGCATGGTGGCAGCGGGACTTGAGATCCAGCACCTGTTTGTTCCCACAGGTGGTGGTGGGAATCGCAAGGGCAAAAGCAAGAAATGGCGACAGATGCTGCAGTTCCCCCACATCAGCCAGTGTGAAGAGCTGCGGCTCAGCCTCGGTGAGGCCTGGGTGGAGGCCTGGGTGTTCTGGGGGAGCCTCCCCTGAGACCTCACCCTGAGGCAGAGGGGCAGGGTTGGCGGGGGGGGGGGGGGGTCTGGGGAGCAGGAAGACTGAGGCTGCAACACCCAACCCAGTTTCGGTTCCTGGGCCTGAGACGGGTGGAGAACATAGTACAAACAGGACAGCAAGGGGTGTTTGGGGTAGGTGGGAGGGTGGGGGAGTAGGGCAGGGTCAGATTTGGGGCAGTCTGAGAGAAGCAGAGGAAAGGAGAGTCATGCCTGGGGTTTGAGGGACAGAGGGTACAGTGGAGGCTGGAGTCAGCCCACAGATTGATTGCATGAGGAGCCCCAAGCCCGTGCTTAGCATAACCCTGCCCCAAGCAGGGTGAGTGGCAGGTGGGGGGGCATCAAAACCTTGACCAGAAGAGGGGTCAGGACGCCAGTTCCTGCTTATCTTGGCTGAGGCCCCAGGTCTGCACAACCCCCAAGGTTGCCTAGGCCCCTCTGACAGCCTGCACGTGGGCAAGGAGTATACCATAGCTGCTTCCACCGCCTGGGAAGGAGGCTTAGCCTCGAGCTTGCCGGAAGCCACAGCTTCCTCTTGCACTTTCGCCAGGCAAGCAACAGGTTTGGGCCTAGCCTGGGCCAGGCCGGAACCTCACAACCACACCCAAGCCCAGCACTGTGATGTATGTAGGTGGTGTGAACCAGGAGATAGCAGTGGGAGGTGAGGGCCCAGCTTTGGAGCCATACATCAAGCTGTGTGACCTTGAGTTAATTGCTTAGTTTCTCTGGGCCTCAGAGTCCCAAACTGTGTTGGAAATAATAGTAGTGCCCACCTCAGTGTTGGGGTGACAGTTCTAAAGGAGGTAGTGGCTTCCATACTGCAGGGCTAGAAGCTACTGTTGGGGCCAGGGCTTGGCAGTATGGATAGGAGTGCCCTGCCAGCAGGCTCCAGGTCTGGGAACCCAGTAGCTCCTACCCCTGCTTGCAGAGCGTGACTACCACAGCCTGTGCGAGCGGCAGCCCATTGGGCGCCTGCTGTTTCGAGAGTTCTGCGCCACGAGGCCTGAGCTGACCCGCTGCATAGCCTTCTTGGATGGAGTGGTGAGTGCAGCCCAGCCCAGCCCCAAGGGTGGGCAGAGGTCCCTAGGTCGAGTGTGTCCCATTTCCCCACACCTGTTGTTCTGCCCAGGCCCCAAGCTTCTCTGCCTCCCACCCTGCAGGCTGAGTATGAAGTGACCCCTGATGAGAAGCGGAAGGCTTGTGGGCAGCGGCTAATGCAGAATTTTCTGAGCCACACGGTGAGTGAGCAAGGATGGAGAGATGACGGCAGCGGGCAGAGCTCAGTGATGAGGAGAGGAATGACCACAGCCTGGGCAGAGAGTGCCCTGGAGCGTCTCCCGGTTCACCAGGCAGACCACGGGCATGGAGCCCAGGAGGGTGGGCCAGGCAGCCTGCCAGTGGCTCTGCTTCACCCTGCCTCAAGGGTAGCAGTGGAACTGAGTTCAGCAGCTGGACCGGCTGGCACACCACTAGCCTACAGCTGCTCCTAGCGCAGGTCCAGAATGTTGGCCATCTCTGCCCTGGGTGTAGGCAGCTGGCGAAGGGAGCCCCCTGCACTGACCTGTTTATTGCCTATCTCCAGGGTCCTGACCTCATCCCTGAGGTCCCTCGGCAGCTGGTGACTAATTGCTCCCAGCGGTTGGAGCAGGGGCCCTGCAAAGACCTCTTCCAGGAGCTCACCCGGTAAGCCTCTCCCTGCCCATTGGCCTGGAATTGTGTCCTGAGGAGGGGGCTTCTGTGGGCCCTGGAAGGCTGTGAACAGCTCAGTAGCTGGTGAGGGAGCTCAGCCTCTCACCCTGGCCCTGCGCTTGCTGTGTGAGCTTGGGCAGGTTGCCTTCCCTCTCTATAGAATCTTCAGCTTTGACACAGATGAATGTCTCCTGCTTAGTTGGGTTAGTAAGAGGGTTGGCCAATGAGGCTGCCCTTTAGGCCGAGAATGCATATAACAGGGGGTCCTGTCCCATCCAGCCAAGAACCTGGGGTGTCGGGGGCTGACTGGTGGGCTGGGCCCTCTCAACAGGCTGACCCATGAGTACCTGAGCATGGCCCCTTTTGCCGACTACCTCGACAGCATCTACTTCAACCGTTTCCTACAGTGGAAGTGGCTGGAAAGGTGAGCTCCCTGAAGGCTGGCCCACGGTAGGCCAAGTTGCTAGGGCTCTTACGGGCCTTGGGCCCCTGCTCAGCCAGTGTTTGCTCCGAAATCCCTTGCCTACAGGCAGCCAGTGACCAAAAACACCTTCAGGCAGTATCGAGTCCTGGGCAAAGGAGGCTTTGGTGAGGTAAGTGGCCAGGCCAGAGCCCCTGATGGAGTGGGGAGGAGGGGTATGGTAGGCCCTGGACCAGCCCCCCCTCCTTGAGCTCCTATAGCTCCAGGAAGAACACAGCTGGTCCCTATTTGCCCATCTACCTTGGCTACAGGTGTGTGCCTGCCAGGTGCGGGCAACAGGCAAGATGTACGCTTGCAAGAAGCTGGAAAAGAAGCGTATCAAGAAGCGGAAAGGGGAGGCCATGGCACTCAATGAAAAGCAGATCCTGGAGAAAGTGAACAGTAGGTTTGTAGTAAGTACAGACAGGCGACCCCTCCCTTCACCCTGGCCATGCACTTGCCCTGCCCTTCTCACTTACCAGGCTAGGTCCCTTTCTGTGCTGCCCTGTCCCCACCCTCAGAGATGCCTGGGAAGGGTCGGTTTGGGGTGTTGACACCAGGCCTGGGGAGCAGGCTGGGCCCCAAGGAGTGCCACTGAGAAGGATTTTTTGGGCGGCTGGTGCCAGCCCTGCCACTGGGTGGCCCGTGGCCCCTGCTTGAGGGCTCGGGTCCCCTCGGCCACAGGTGAGCTTGGCCTATGCCTATGAGACCAAGGACGCGCTGTGCCTGGTGCTGACACTGATGAACGGAGGCGACCTCAAGTTCCACATCTACCACATGGGCCAGGCTGGCTTCCCCGAGGAGCGGGCTGTCTTCTATGCCGCGGAGATCTGCTGCGGCCTGGAGGACCTGCACCGGGAGCGCATCGTGTACAGGTCCTGGGCTTCGGCCCTCCCTGCCAGGGGCTGCAGCTGGGCATGGGTGGAGGCCGCAGAAGGATGTTGGTATGCTGGGCCTGTTGTTGCGGGCATGAGCTGGTTTGAGCCCTACTGAGCCTGGGCTTGGGGCTCCACGCTTGCCCATGCTGGGCAGACTTGAGAGCCTCTGGGTCTGGCTCACTCATGTGAATGCTGGTGTCATCACCCGTCTCTGTATAACCCTGGGCCAGTCAGCTCCCTGCAGTAAAGTGCACAGAGCCTGGCATGCAGGGCTTGGCAGTGGGGAGCTCTGCCTATTGTTACCAGCAGTGATTTCATTTGAACCTCACAACAGCCCCATGAGGGGGACAGATGAGTAGCCCCATTTGACAGGAAAGGTAGAGTCAGCCACCAAAGTGGGGTGAGGGTGGGACGCTGTTAACACTATAACACTGGTGCTATTCCCCTGGATGGGAGCTGCTCTCCACTTGCCTGGGGATTCCCAGGAAGGAATCCTGGCTGGGTAGATCCTTCAGCTGCCCCCTCAAGTCAGAGCTGCTGTGAGTGAGGGCAGGGCTATCTCTCACCCTGGCAATAAATGGCTCCTGCACCTTGTTGCACATTCCATCCCAGGAGACAAGTGAGCTAGGAGGGGGTGGCGTGCCGTTTGGCTCCTTGGCAAACTGAACAACATCTGACCCTGCCCTTCTCTCCCCACAGGGACCTGAAGCCAGAGAACATCCTGTTGGATGACCATGGTGGGTATGGGGTGTACAGAGGTGGAGTGCAGTGGAGTGGGGCAGGGTCTGGCCCACCTGTTCAATGGGCCCCCCCAACTTGTCCACCCACATTCAGGTCACATCCGCATCTCTGACCTGGGGCTAGCTGTGCACGTGCCAGAAGGCCAGACCATCAAGGGTCGTGTGGGCACTGTGGGCTACATGGGTGAGTCTTCCTCCACCCTGGCCCCCCTGCCTCCTGGGTCCTCTTGCTGTCCTGGGCTGGGTCCCACCACTTCTGTGGAAGTCTTCTGTGTCTCAGGGAATAGAACTGATATCCCTATCTTAGAAATTAAGAGACCAGGACTCAGCCAGGAACCCACACACCTGCAAATCTGCATCATTCATTCATTCACCAAATACTTACTGAGCTCCTACTATTGGCTAGGCCTGCAGGTGGCTACCAGAGAAAGATGAGAAGGTTGAGAAGTCCTCCCCTCCCCTGATCTACCCAGATTCAGGGAGGGAATGCCCATCTGTGGTATGGGCCAAGATGTGGCCCTAGTATTCCCTTTGGAGATTATGTGACACAGGAGATAGAGCCCCAATTACAGGCCCCACCTCTTGTTGTGTGTCCTTGGACCACATACTGCTGCTCCTATGCTCACTTTGCCCAACCATAAAGCAATCATACTGGCTCCCAGAGTTGCCTTTAGATAAAAAGTGGTAGGAGAGGCAAAAATCCCATGTGCCCACCCTGGCAGGCAGTAGGTATGCAGTAGAGGAGTTTCTTTCTTGTTTCTTCTCTCTGGTATTAAATCCAGAGCTTGCAAACTGGTAACCACACAGACCTAATATGGCCTACATTTGTACTTAAATCAAATTGTTTTTAAAACAATTTGAGGGCTGCCTGGGTGGCTCAGTCAGTTAAGCATCTGACTCTTGGTCATGATCTCACAGTTCGTGGGTTCAAGCCCCATATCAGGCTCTGTGCTGCCAGTGTGGAGCCTGCTTGGGATTCTCTCCCTCTCTCTCTGCCCCTCCCGTGCTCATGCTCTGTCTCCTTCTTTCAAAATAAATAAACATGGTAAAGAATAAAACAATTTGAATTGGTTGCCAACATTTGATACGCCAGACAGCTTCCCATTAAAAATATGGATTTCTGACTTCTCTTGAAAAATCAGAAGACCTGGCCTCCTACGGGGCCACAGTGCTCTCTTTGATGGGGCATGTGCTGTCCTACTTGCTGAGGTCCCCACCAGGCTGCTGGTAGTGCCTGCCTGGCGGGCAGATATTTGAGCTGATGCCCCACTGTGCTGGGCATTCCCAGGGCCCCAGGGCTTGGTTCCTGCCTCCTGCCCAGCCCTAACTTCTGTTCCACCCTACCCAGCTCCGGAGGTGGTAAAGAACGAACGGTACACATTCAGCCCAGACTGGTGGGCACTAGGCTGCCTCCTATACGAGATGATTGCCGGCCAGTCACCCTTCCAGCAGAGGAAAAAGAAAATCAAGCGAGAGGAGGTGGAACGGTTGGTGAAGGAGGTGCCTGAAGAATACTCAGAGCGCTTTTCCCCTCAGGCCCGCTCGCTCTGCTCTCAGGTATGGCAAGCCAGCAGAAGGCTGACGGGCTGGGGCTGGGGGCACCAGGCACCTCTCCCAGGTCCCTCTGACTGCCCCTACCCTGCCACAGCTCCTGTGCAAGGACCCTGCTGGGCGCCTAGGGTGTCGTGGAGGTGGTGCCCGCGAAGTAAAGGAACACCCCCTCTTCAAAAAGCTGAACTTTAAGCGGCTGGGAGCTGGCATGCTGGAGCCACCCTTCAAACCTGATGTGAGTGCTGTCCACTCCTGAGGGTAGGGCCAAGCCTGGGTGGGGACTCAGGCCCCGGGTTCTTAGAGCGGTCAGGCCACCTTCAGTGCAAGTGTCAGAAAGTGCAACTCAGATGGGTTGGCCAACAAAACAATTCATTGAACTCACACAAATGAAAAGCCCCAGGATAGATAGAGCTTTTGGCATACCTGGATCTGGGGCTGCAACAACACTGTAGGAATTCTGTCTTCCTTTCCCTCTCCATTGTACAGGCCAGTGTGCAGTCTTTATTCTCTGACTACTCTTGGTAGGGTGCAGCAGTAGTGGACCAGCAGTTCAGGTCCACATCCTACTAGCTCAGCCAGCCCGGTAGACAGAATGTATACCTCTTGCCCAATTACTTCAAAAGAAGTCCTGAAAGGGGGAAAAAAGTAACCCTAAGGCTAGTGCTTATTGCCACAGATTCCTCAGAAGCCCGGCAGTGATCACGGTTAGATCACTTGCCCACCTGAACCACTGCCAGCCAGGGAGGTTAGTTTCCCAAAGGAAAACCAAGACGCCATTGCCAGCGGGGGTAAGGGCTATTGGACTGGCTGAATATTGGCTGCCCACTATACCTGGTAGTGCTGACCTCTCCCTTGTAGAGTCCTACCCATTTACTGAGCATCTCAGTGGGTCAGGCATTCTGTGGGCAGAAACATCCTTGAATCATCATATTCCAAGGGGCAGAAATCCATCTGAAACTTAATTATGTCCAACAAGGAGCTTATTGGTTCATTTGGCTAGAGAGCCCCAGAGTAGGGCCAACATCAGGGCTTCATGCAGTATTGCCAAGACTTCATCTCTTGGCTGTGCTTCAACCTGTTGATCCTCTTCCTGCTGAATTCAGACTTCTCTGTATAAAGTCACAGGGAAGGTTGTGATTGGCCAAGATTAGGTTATGTACTTGCCCTGCTCCCTTATGTAAGAGGACTGGGTCCTCTGACTGACAGTTCACCAGGAACACTGGGGAGTCAGGAAGGTGATTGGGAAGGCCGGATCGATGACTGTCAGCCACACTGGTGATCGTTTATTCCAAATTTCTGAATGCCCATATGTGCCAGACCTCAGAGATCATGAGGTCAACAGGACCCAGTTCTGCCTTCATGTTGTAGTGGGGAGCATGTCAAAATAAAGCAGTAAATGAAAAGGAATATCAAGTAGTGTGAAGTGCAACAGAAAGAAAATAAATCAGGCTAAGACAATAAGGAATGATTACGAGTGGGAGTATTTTTAGACAGGGTGGTCTCTGAGGTGCTGATGGTTAAGCAGAAGCCTGAAATATGTGAAGGAGAGAGCCGTGCCAAGTTTTGAAGTATGAGTATTTCAGGGAGAAGGAGCAGCCTCGAGAGAGAACAGTGATGAGGCCAGTGTGTCTGGAGTGAGCACGGGCTGGGAGAGGCGTGCAGTCTTTTTTTTTTTTTTTTTAATTTTTTTTTTTTTTATTAAGTTTATTGATTTTTGACAGAGACAGAGTGTGAGCATGAGCTGGGGAGGGTCAGAGAGAGAGGGAGACACAGAATCCGAAGCAGGCTCCAGGCTCTAAGCTGTTGGCACAGAGCCTGACCCAGGGCTTGAACTCATGAACCATGAGATCATAACCTGGGCCAAAGTCGGACACTTAACCGACTGAGCCACCCAGGCGCTCCTGTGCAGTCTTATTCTAAGTGTGACAGGGGGGCCTTTGGGGAATGTTGAACAGACATGTGAGGTGTGGGGGTGGGCCTAGAGGGGTTGAGTAGAAGCCAGAGTCCAACTAGGGGGCTGTGGCTTGTGAAGGATTGTGTTTTGTGGGCCTCACAGACCCTGGGGTGTGGGCCTTGCTGTGAGTGATTTAACTGAGAGCAGCCTGCCTCAGGTCTGGCCCCGCCACTCGAGTTTGCTCCTGCTTCCTGCTTCTGGTGCACATCATCTCATTTAACCTGGAAGTCATCCCACCACACCTGGGTCTTTTATTCAGAGTTAGAAAATCATTGCCCTGGAATTCAGCTCTTTAGAAACAACAGATGAGGAGCAAGTTTGATGATGATATAATTTCTAATAGCTTTATTGAGATTTGATTCACATATCTTAAAATTCGTTCATTTAAAGTATATAATTAAATGGCTGTTAGCATATTGAGAGTTGAGCAGCCATCACCATAATCCATTTTAGAACATTTTCATCACCCCTTTCCCCCCCGCCCCGCCCCCACCCAACAAAAACCCCATGCCTACTAGCAGTCATTCCCCATTTTCCTCTCCCTGTGGCCCTGGCAACCACTAATCTATTTTCTGTCTCTACATATTTACCTGTTGTGGAAATTTCATGCAAATAGTGTTATATGATATGTGGTCCTTGGTGACTGACTTCTTTCATTTAGCATATTTTCAAGGTTCATACAGGTGATGTAGCCTGTATCAGTAGTTTTGTTCCTTTTTTACCACTGAATAACATTCCATTCTATGAGTAGGCCATATCTTGTTTATTCATCAGTTGATGGGCATTAGGGTTATTTCCACTTTGGGCTATTATGAATAATTTTGCTATGAACATTCACATGCAAGTTTTGGTGAGGATGTTTGTTTTCATTTCTCTTTGATATATACTTAGGAGTGGAATCGCTGGCTAATATGATAACATTACATTTAACCTTTTGGGGAACTGCCAGATTGTTTTCTAAAGCAGCTGCACCATTTTACATTATGATGTTGTTGGGTTTTTTGTTTGTTTTGTTTGTTTTTATTTATTTATTTTTGAGAGAGAGAGGGTGTGAGTGAGTGAGGGGCAGAGAGAGAGGGGGAAAGAGAGAATCCCACATAGGCTCCGCACTATCAGCACAGAGTTTGAGGCGGGGCTCGAGCTCACCAATGGTGAGACCATGACCTGAGCTGAAGTCAGATGCTTAACCAACTGAGCTGCCCAGGTGCCCCACATTATGTTGTTTCAATTGACATTCTTTTAAAAAAAAATTTTTTTTTTGAATGTTTATTTTTGAGAGAGAGAGAGACAGAGCATGAGCAGGGGAGAGACAGAGAGAGAGGGAGACACAGAATCCGAAGCAGGCTCCAGGCTCTGAGCTGTCGGCACAGAGCCCGACACGGGGCTCAAGCCCACAAACCGTGAGATCATGACCTGAGCCGAAGTCTGACACTCAACCAACTGAGCCACCCAGGCACCCCTTAATTGACATTCTTAATAATAGGACTTAGAAAATAATATAAAGATGAAAAAGACAGTGGCCTTCTGGAGTGAGGTGAGCTCCCAGCAGGAGCCCCAGGGGTGTGGGGAGTTGGGAAGACTGTTCTAATCCTCTGGTTGGCCATGAAGTTTGAGGGGATGGAGCAGGCCATTGGACATCGTGGGACAGAGGGCCTATCGATAGCTCCAGGTCCTGCATGGGGACGCTCAGCTGAAAGGACCAGCTAAGATTCTGCCTGCACACACGTCACCAGGTGTACCACCAGACAGCCGTGTACAGGTGGGGGGGTACCTGTCGCTGATTCCCCAAGGCACTGTGGGGGCCGGTTGGCTGCAGCAGGTCAGCTACCATCAACTGGAAAAGGCATGGCTTTTACACAGCCTTATCAGTTGAAAGCAGTGAGGAGTAATGATTCCTAGTTTATAGAGGGAAATGGCCTCAAAGAGAAGGGACTGCCATACTTCGGAAGGGCATGGAGTATCTAGTTTCTGACTCCAAACCAGAGAGGGCTGCAAGGGTCCAGGCATAACCAGGCCAGGGCTGGAGTGATTTTCAGGGCTGAGCTGCCCATATGCATGTAGGTGGGCAGGTGTGCATGTGTGCGTGCATGTGTAGCAGTTCCTGACTGCTACTTCTGTCCCCACCAGCCCCAGGCCATTTACTGCAAGGATGTTCTGGACATCGAACAGTTCTCCACAGTTAAGGGTGTGGAGCTGGAGCCCACTGACCAAGACTTCTACCAGAAGTTTGCCACGGGCAGCGTGCCCATCCCCTGGCAGAATGAGGTAAGGGCCTGCCTAGCTGGTAGGATGAGGCCCCAAGGAGCAGCCCTGGAGGCAGCTCTCACAGCTCCCTGTTCTTTGGCAGATGGTGGAGACCGAGTGCTTCCAGGAGCTGAATGTCTTTGGGCTAGATGGCTCAGTTCCCCCAGACCTGGACTGGAAGGGCCAGCCACCTGCACCCCCCAAGAAAGGACTGCTGCAGAGACTCTTCAGCCGCCAGGTAACTCCCAGAAGTGTCCTATCTTGGCCCCCAGCTTGACTCCAGGGGACGGTGGGTGGGAGGCAGAGCCGGTGCCCGCATGTGCTGGGAGTGGGCATCCTCCAGCCATACCAGGGGTGCCCAGGGTCTCTGGCCTTATTCCCGCCTGTCCCCTATCCCTGGCTGGGCTCACGGCCTCTTTTCTCTTTCCAGAGGTGAGCAGTGTGGGCTCCCCGTGGGTTGGCCTTGCTGCCCAGCCTCGGGGAGCCACGGGCAGCCCTTCCATGGCAGAGGCGAGATGTGGGCGAAAGAAGTCTGGTGCCCGCTCCCCCCCCCCCCACTACTTCATTCCCTGCACCCTGGCACCTTCAAGCTGCTAGCCTTGCTTAGCCATCTGTCTCCCCATGCCCTGCTTCCACCAGCTCCAGGGGAGAGGGTCTGGACAAGGTCTTGCTCTGGCAGAGCCTGAGATCCACCTGGACCCTCTTACTTCAGCCTGCTATGAGCAGCCTCTGCACTGATGTCCACACATGTCTGGCCTGAGCTGCTGTTCCAGGCCCCTCATGGGGATTCCCCCACCCCAGAGCATGGCTCCAGGCAGTTCCTGGCAGGGCCGGCCTGGGTGATGGCACTGGTGGCTAATGGCACTCGCTCTGCCTCTCTCCCTCCGTGTCTTCCCCATCCCTCCAGGATTGCTGTGGGAACTGCAGCGACAGTGAGGAAGAGCTCCCCACCCGCCTCGAGCTCCCAACCCGCCTCTAGCCCCCAGCCTGAGGCCACTACCGGTGGTTGGCGGTAGCAGCTACTCCGAGCGCTGTTTACAGTTTTGCACAGTGGTCTTCCCCATTGTCCACTCAAGTTGTGGCCTGGGGAACACAGCCGGAGCTGTCCCCAGTGTCCTCTGCCCCTCAGCCCCTGGTCTGGCTGAGTTTGGCAAGGCCTGGGCTGTCCCTGGGACAAAGGTGCGTCCCTTCAGCTCTTGTCCGTGGAGCTCGGGGCTTTCTGTATTTATGTATTTGTACGAATGTATATAGCAACCGGAGCGTTCTTAAGACCTACCCTGGAGCTGGCAGAAGGGCCACTGCCAAACTCAAGGCTCCTTGGGCCCAGCTCGGACAGGCCGAGGCTGGGTCAGGCAAGGCCCCTGAGCCCCCAGCACTGTGCTCGCCACCGCTGACCTCTGAGTGAAACTCATGCCTGCCTCTGCTGCCCCGGGCTCAGGGCTATCACCTCTGGGGTCCGATGCTGTCCCTCATCAGCACTTGTCAAAGCTGGACTGGGGCCTCTGTATCCCCTAGGCCTGTGCCAAAGTGTGACCAGAGACTGGGCTGACCCTGGGACCCATCAGTCCACTGCCCAGGCTATCCCAGATGGGTCTGCCTCTGCCTTCCAGCTCCCAGGGCGCCTTGTCCCTCATGCTGGGCCCTGTCCTGAAGACACCTCTTGCAGAAATGCCCCAGCCCAGGCCATGGGAAGTGGGGGAGGTTGTCCTTAGTCAACTCTGAAACATTCCAGACTTCCCCTCTTAACAATAGACACATGTGCCCAGCAATAATCCATCCCTCCCTGTGTGTGCGTGTGGGGTGTGTGTGTGAGTGCAAGTGTGTGCGTGTGTGTGAAGTGGGTAGGCTGCGGTGTGTACCTGCACCCCAGGCCCCAGTTCTGGTCCTTCCCAGATTGTGATGGCCATCCTGGTCCCAGTGTTAGGATAGCATGGGATTATAGGGCCCTGGTTTTTCCGTATTTAAAGCCAATTTTTATTACTCATTTTGTCCAATGTAAGCTGCCACGTGTCTCTGAGTGAATACAGTCGAGCACAAACCTGGCCAGCTGCCCTGCCTGCCTCTTTCTTGCTCCTGGTGTTCCAGGGGTCTTCCTGCTTCCCTTGCCCTGCTGGAAGTGGGAAGGGATCAGAGGTGGGCCTGGTGGGAGCTGCCCTTCCAACAAGGCCCTGAACCCTCCCCCTCACACTCCCCCAACCCCCAGCTGATCTTGGAGTAGCCTCTCCAGGCAGCCAGGCCTTGGTGGCCTTTGGGCATACCCAGTGGGTTCTCAATTTCCTAGATGGGATGAAGCCTAAGGGAAGAAGCCTTGGGTTCCCACTAGGGTGTGAGTCTGGCGCTACCTGTACTAGAGAGGCAGGCTCAGCTGGTAGGGTCCCTTCCAAGGCCAAGGTGGTCTGGCCACCAGTTGTGGGCTTGGAGCAGCCTGGGGAGCAAGGCGGAAGCTGCTGTTAGAAACATCTACCCGCTGTCTTACCTGGACACCTGTTGCGTGCTCGGCCTAGGGCTGGTATGTTAGAGCCATCTCTCTGCCCTGGGAGCAGGAAATGTGGCTGGGTAGAGGTGAGACAGTGGTGATGCTGGGAGTTAGGCTGTGGCAGAGGTCAGTAGGGATCAGCCATGAGGGCATCAGGGAGGGTTCTCTGAAAATATTTGAGCCAGGCCTTAAAGGAGACTTATTCACCTGGGCACAGAGGGATTGGGGCAACATTCCATAGCATCCCATCTATGCAAAGACAGGGATGAGAGTCTGTTGACAAGTCTGTCCCAGACTTCATAAACCTGTTGCTGCACCATAGTCCATACGTAATGCCCCCAGCCCCCCAAGGATGCTCTGTAACCACAGTAAGGGTTTGTTCTAGGCTAGGTACTAGTGCCACAGGGGCTATATGAGCTTTGCAGTTGGACAGTTCTGGGTTCAAGTCTCATCAGGCCGCTTTTCAAGCTAGCTTTGCATAGGCCCTTCTCTTGTCTAGAAAGATGGGTGTGATACCCATCACCTCATAGGGCAGCTATGAGAATCCATAAAAGCGGCCAGTCCCCTCTTTGAGCCCCTGGGTCACTGGCAGGACTCTTGCCTCCTAGGAGAGTGGGTGCTGGGTGCCAGGCTAATAGCTATCTCCAGGGCAGCCAGAAGGCTCTAAGCACTGATTAAGCAGAAGGGGCCTCTGGTGGTGGCTCAGCTCTTGGTAGTAGGTGGGACGAGTGCTGCTGCTTCTTGAGGGAAACTGGAGAGGGCCTTGCCCAAGGTCTTCCAGCTGGTTAATGGCTGCTGCAGAATGGTGAGGAAGCCAGCTGAAAATGAAGCTGGATCCTACCCATAAGTGTAAGGTTGGGGCCTAAGGTACATTTGCTGTTTTGGTGGGAGGGCAGTTCAGTGTCTGTGCAGAAGACAAAGCCCACCCTGAGCAGGTGTGCAAGGGTGAGTGGGTGCCAGGTGGACCAGTAGGTCCCTGGAGCACTCTGCCTGTAGGTAGGTCACAACCTCCCACCAGGGACCTCCCACAATCCCCCTTCCCTGGTACGCACCCAGGGAACTCGTTGGCTACAGTTCACCTCATCAAAGCTCTTGCCACAATGAGTTCCTTAGCAGTGAAAACTCCCAGAATTCACTTCCCAACAAGCCTTTCTTAAGGTCACCTAACCACCCAGCTCTATGGTGGGAATTGGCGACCCAGATGTAGACAAGGCCCCCGCCAGTCTGGAGCTCTCTCTGGTAGGGAGATAGAAATGGGAACAGGTAAGACCTAGTGTGATCAGCACTGTGGCAGGGATGATTCTAGACCTGGTGGGGCTGGGACTGCTGAGGAGGTGGGGGTCAACGCCCCTTTGGCCACAAAAATGTCAGAGTTAGTACCCTCCAGGATTCAGAGCCAGATATACCTGGGTGGAGGAGCCAGATGGATGGTCTAGGGCCTCTAGTGGTTTAGCATGGCTTGGGGTGGGTGCAGTGGGGTGAGTGATGAGTGTGTGATAAGTGAAAGAGGGGAGCAACTGGAGCCAAAGTCAGCACTACACTGGGCTTTGAAAGCCATGTAAAAGATGCCTCATCTAGAAGGCAAGGGAATCCCTGAAAGATTTTAACTGGTTTTGTCAGGGTGTCCGCTTAGCATGTACAAAGGCACCCCATGTTTACTTTGGGGAGCCTCCTGTCTCAGTCCATGTGGTTTAGATGGGGCTGGGTTTACACCCCCTGTGTACACATACACCTAGAGTGTGGGACCCAGCTGTTAGAGATCTTTGGTTGCAAGCGACAGAACTGTTCTCCAACTAACTTAGAGTGTTAAAAAGGTTATGGAGGGACGTGATAGGAAGAACCAGAACTGGGGCACCTCCAGGGTCTTAGTCACAGTCCCCATTCTCATCAGGATATGACCCCCAGAAGCAAGATGGCTACAGCCATGTTTGTGTCTGCATCACTGAGCCTGACTGCAAACCCAAGGAGCCCAAATGGCCCAGCTGGAAATCTGCCCACTGTTCACTGGGGGAGCAGGGCACTTGGGTTCACAAGCCCAGTATGATGGCACCCAGGGGGTGCAATGAGTCCCCCCCCCCCCCCCGCCCCGATGAAATAGGGTGCCTTGTAACCAAAGAAAAGGAAATGGATACTGGGTGGCTGAACACATATCCCTCCAACTGGATTGGTTCACTGAAGGATACTAAGCCAAAATGAATCCAAAAAGGCTTTTGGGGGGCTGGCTAGAATTATTGGGAAAGAATTGAGGTTCTCTTCTCTGGGGTTGGGTGGCAGGATATAAACCTAGAGCTGGGGCAGGGAGGTCATCCTTGCCACCACATGGGAATTTTCAAGAATCATGCAAACGGAAGAAAGAGTGGAGAGAATAGATACATGGCTGATACCATTGTTGGGACACCTGGAACCAATTGTGATCGTAGCTAAAATCTACCTCTGGATTTCTCAGTTACATGAGTCAAACACTTCTGCGTCCAAGCCTGTTTGTTTTGGGATTCTGTCACTTGCAAACCAAAATGTCCCAGCTGGTATGGTGGTGGAGGGTTTTGTTTTTTGTTTTTTTAAGTTTAATTGTTTTTGAGAGAGAGAGAGAGAGAGAGCGCAGGGGAGGGGCAGAGAGAAGGGGAGAGAATTCCAAGCAGGCTCTATGCTGTCAGTGTGGTGCCGGACACTGAGGTGACTCTCACTAGTGCTCACCTCTGTACCCTGGGTATGAGCAGGGTCCATGAAGCCCAAGGCTATGGATCCAGCACTGGGTCTCCTCCCCGTACCACTTCTTAGTAGAAGTGGTGATGTATGCTCACTGAAGACACACTGGGAGGGGCCATGAGTTGGGAGGGGCCATGCCTTGGTGAGCTGGAACAACATTGGGGTAACCTGCCTGCTCCAACTCTTGCCCACTACATGTGTGCTGTGCATTTCAGGATGTGGCCGGTGCCTGGACTTGTGTGTGCTTTCCGGGTTGAGCTGTATGTGTATGTCAGCTGCTTGACTGAGCATCCTGTGTGCTCGGCCGATTGTGTACACCCGGTCTGCCTGCGTGCGCCCGTTCCGGACAGCCTGTTGCCAGGAGCGGTGCGGAGTGGCGCGTGCTTTCCCTGTGCAGGGTGAACCCAGCGCCCCGCGTGTGAGTCTCCGCGCCTGAATCTCCGCGCGGCAGGTGGGTGCCAGGTCCTCCGCCTTCGGCTCCCAGGACAGCCTCCTCGCTGGCGAAAGGCTGGGGGTGGGGGCCCCCTGCCGGCTGCC
The DNA here is from genome assembly GCF_028749965.1 of Puma concolor. Lineage (NCBI taxonomy): Eukaryota > Metazoa > Chordata > Mammalia > Carnivora > Felidae > Puma > Puma concolor. The sequence goes on from NC_141667.1 coordinate 67,203,970, forward strand.
GCGCGCGCGCGCGCGCACGCCGGGCTGGTACGCGCCGTGTACGCGCCCGTGCGCGCCCCGAAGCTCGAGCCCAGCGCTCGCAGCCGCCTTCGCTGCCACAGTCAGCTACCCGGGGCCGCCGTCGCCGCCTCCCCCAGGCCGGGGGCTCTGTCCGCGGGGCCGGCACCACTCGCCCCGAGCCAGGAGGACGAGCTCGAGGAGGATGTCTGGGCCCGTGAGTACCGCGGCGGCGGCGGCGGGCCGGGCGGGCCCGGAGCGCGGGCAGAAGATGGTCCCGGGCTGAGCCCCTCCCCGCGGGCAGCTCCGAGCTTTGGCCCCGGGTCGCGGCCTCGGACCCCCGCCCCGGCCAGCCCCTCCCCCAGCCTACTCCGGAGGGAGGAAGGGAGGGAGGGAGAGGGAGGGCGCCAGTGAGCGAGGGAGCCAAAGCCGGGCGCGAGCCGCCACCGGTTCGCTTGGAAACGGTTGCCACAGCAACGGGGTTGCGCTCCCAGGCAACGCGGCTGCGGGGCGGTGACGCCCCCTCCCGCCCCTCCCCCACCCCACGCGGGGCCGCAGCCCAGGGGCGCAGGGGGAGTGGGGGTGCAGGGACTCGCCCTCGAGCGGTGGGGGTAATAACTTCACCCGTCTGGGTGTGCCTGCCTCCACAGCTCCTCGAAGATGGGGGTGGGGGGGGGGGTGAGCGGCCCCGTGGGCACGAGCTAGCTCCCACGTGGCTGCAGTCGTCGCAGCAGGGCTCTTGGGGTGGCTGCAAATGTGGGGGCGGCCCAGCCCCTGGGCCTGCTGCGGGAGGAGGAGGCTTGATGGCTGCGTCCGTCCGGCGTCTGTGTTCCGACACCCCCACCACCACTACCACCACTCGCCAGCAAAATGGTCTGACCCGAGTTGGGTGCCACAGAGGCGATGTTCCTTACCAGGGGAGAAGAAAGAAGCTTACGTCCCTCCTCCTCATGGCCAGGGCATATGCCAAACCGCGGCTAGGGCCGGTGATGGGTTTCTGCTCCACGTTCCAAGCCACCATTCTCCAGGGAGTGGTGGGAGCAGAGTGGGTAGAAGCAGAGGAAAAGGACATTGCTGACCCAGGGAAGCTGAAGCTCAGGCCAAATGGGAGCGCCCCAGCCCATTGTCTGGATCACAAGTGTCCCTTTCTTGTCTGAGCACAAAGCCCAGACTGTGCTGGGTGGCATGCAGGTTGGCCAGCAGGCAGGCCAGCGCCACATGGAGATGCGCTGTCCTCCAGGGGAGCTCCTCTGGGAGGAGAATGGCCTCTGAGTCAGAGGAAATGACCTCTGGCTCCTCTCCCAACCTCCCCCAGCCGACAGCGGCAGGGTGCTGGGGAGAGAAATGGTCCTCCTGCCAGATCTCCCAGACCTGACTCAGCAGATGCCAGCCTCCAATCACAGACCTTGGACTCAACAGCCCAGTGACCACAACCACCATTGGGTTTCCTTTCCCATCCAGGGAAGTGTCCTGGGGCACCAGAGGTGACCGTTACCCCAGGCATTTGAGGCCTTGGCATAAGATGTCCTTAGACGGGTGGTGCCCGAACTCAGTCCTGAGTCTTGATGCTGCAGGCAAGAGTGCCCTTGGAATTATTCACAGGCTCCTTTCATTCTGTTCCTGCTGTGTGTTGAGTGTTCTGCATTCATTATCTCCTAATCTTTACAATTGTGCAGGTAAGTTTATGATCCCCATTTTAAAGATGAAGACTCCAAGGTTCAGGGAGGTAACGTGATCTCCCCAAGGTCACACAACCAGTAAGTGGTGGAACTCAGTCTTCAGTGAAGGTTTCTCTCCTGGCACAGCAGCTCTCTGCCTGCCACACACCATCTATTGCGGAAAAGAACTGTAGGGCCTTCTAGAGGAGCATTCTTAACTTCCTTTCATATTCTTCCAGTGAGGAAATTCCCTACGTCTTTCAAGCCTTAGTACACTTTTCCTTCTTCCACCAAAATCAGCCAGATTCTTGCTCACCCAGATGTTCTATAGGACTGTGCTGCTGCTGGGCTGGCTCCCTTCCTCCATTTTCTCTCTCTGGGCGAAACTAAGGAGTGAGGGCTACCTCAGTTACCTGAGAACCCCCCAATGCCCAAATTCTTGGTTTTTGGGCTCTGTGGCCTGATCAGCTTGCAGCCCTAGCTGTGGTAGAATTCAGCAGAGATGGGCCCATCCATGTACTGCTGGCTACTGTGGGTGCTCATTTATAGTTCAGCTGGTGGAAACCCTTGGGCCTCTAGGGCCCAAGGAGCAATGGAATGAGTGAGGTGGGCCGGGGAGCTGCCCAGCTACAGTTTATGTCACCATGTGAGAATGTGGACTTGGAATGACCAGATAATTTTTAAGATGAACCAAGAATCCAGACTTTTATGTAAAATCTCCTGGGTTTTAAATTTGGCAACTAATCAGGATATTTTTAAGAATTGATTGTGGGCCAACAAAACATGCCCATGAACTGTGTCCAGCCTGAGAGTCACGAGGCCATGACTTCTGGTCCATGGTAAAGCGATGGTAGTTTCTGCTGGACCACTTCCAGGTTTGTGTAGATATAGTGCCATGGGCTGGTTTCCATATTTGAGCCTCTTGAAGCTGCGAAGTGTTGGCTTTTGGTTTGTCACATGCAGCTGTGTACACCAGTCTTGAAGTGTTTTCACTTCCCTCATCAGTTTTGCTCCACCATTGGCAATCCTAGGCAGGTCTCATCATCCCTGTCTTACAGGCAAAGAAACTCCAGCTCAGACATGGGAACAGCTGGGATGGAGCCACACAGCCTAATTTGAACCCTAGCTCTCTCTTTAGTGCTCTGTGTGTTATGCCAGGCTGACTCTCTGAAGAGGGCATCTTCGTCTCCCCCCTCCCCCCCACCCCAGCCCCTGAGGTGTGGCCAACTCCCTTGGAGGGAGAGATGTGAGTACAGTAGACACTGAGCCACGCAGGGCCCCTCTGCCCACAGCTCTCTGTGACCCCGGTCTGTTGTCTTGTTCACAGTTTCCAAGCCCTGGGTTCCTGGCCCAGTGCCAGGGTTGGGTCACAGAGGTGCTACCTGTAGCACCTCTAGTACCTGTAGTACCTTGGCCTAACTGGAAATGAGGCTCGGGTAAGCTCTACGCCTGGCTGACTATGGCGGCAATCCTCTCTCTGGCCTCAGTTCGTCTGTCTTGGTGTGGGAGGAGTGTAAAATTGTTACCAGTGCCTGCCTTCCTGCCAGGACAGTGGGCCTTGCAGTCACCTGGACTTCACAACCCCCTGGCTATGTGGGCCCAACTCCTTGTCTGTAGAATGGGGATGGCAGCAGCCACCTCCTGGGTGTGAGATAATGAATGTGAAGAGGCCAGCAATGGGACTGGCATGTGCTGGATATGCAGGACAGGTTAGCCATCCTCACTCTACACACCACATTCTCCCACTGCTGTCCTCTGGTCTGAGTCTTTGTCCCTTCGCTTGACTGGTGGCTCTGAGTACCTTATGACCCAAAAACCCTGCCATCTGGGATTCCCTCTGTCCATTCCAGAGCCCCTCGCATATGCCTCCATTTTCTTTTATTCACATGGATGATGGGTCCTCATCTCACTTGTAAACCACCCTGCGAAGGTCGAGAGCTGGGTGATGGCTTCTCTCTCACTGACTTTTTGGTGAATGGCTGACATTTCCCAGGAGTGAATTGGATGCAGACCCAGCTCTTTTTTTTTAAGATTTTATTTATTTATTTATTTGGTGGGGGGTGGGAACAGAGGGAAAGGGAGAGGGAGGAGCTGGAGCAGGCTCCATGCCCAGTGTAGAGCCTGACATGGGGCTTGATCTCATGATGGTGAGGTCATGACCTCAACCAAAATCGGGGGTCAGACACTCAACCGACTGAGTCATCCAGGTGCCCCCAGATCCATTCTTGAAGTGTTTCCTGTCCTGTGGCTATAAGACCAAACAGGGAACTAGGCATCTCCAGTCACTCCTACCAAGTGGTTTTGGAGCTGCCATCTGTGTGCCAGATGACAAGACAGATGCAACCTCTGGAGTCGCACACAGGCAACCGCAGCACACTTTGACATCCCTGGATTTCTCCAACCCTGGGGAGTAAGGCCACCTGGAGCTGACTTGTCCAGCAAAGTGACAGTGAGGCCATGAAGCTGAGTAGTAAGTGTGGGGGCAAGAACTTCGGGGAAAGAAAGCACGACTTAGCAGTGCAGGATGGAAACACAGGCTGGTTGCAGAGGGAAGGGCACTGAGAGGTGAGGCTGAAGATGCCTTGGCAGGAGTTCATCCCAGAGGCCATGATCTAGGTCAGTTCTCCAAGTGTGCTCTCTGGACCACATCATCAGCATCTGCTGGGAATTTGTTAGAAATGCAAACTCTCGGGTCCAACCCCAGACCTACTGAAGCAAACACTGGGAGCAGAGCCCAGCACTCTGTTTTAACAAGCCCTCCCCATAGCCCTGACGCTGATTCAAGTTTAAGAGGCACGCATCTACACTGTCTTAAAGAGCTAGGCTGCTTCCTGAAGGGGTGGGAGTTGCCAGAGGATTCAGGCAGGAAAGGGCCTGGGGGAAACAACAATGTGGAAAGTGGGTAGGCTGAACAGGAGCATAGCATGGAAGTACAGAGGGCGGTGGCAAGCATGGTGACAGGGGCCCAGGTGAGAGATGATGGGGGCCTGGCGAAGTAGTGGCAGGGGGACCAAAGGAAGTAGACAGATGAAGGCACAGTGCACTGAGGGTAAAAACAGAATTTAGTGGCTGGAGCAAATGGTGGGCCCTTTACTGAGATAAAAGATCTAGTAGATTTTAAGGGTCTAAGATTACTGGGGTTCTTCATGCAGAGGAGCAATGTGGTAGATGCCCACAGCAGTGCACCAGGCACCAGAATAAGAAATCTGTGTGACCTTGGGTATCATTTGATTTCTTTGAGCCAAGTGCTCTCATCTGTCAAATGGGAGGAATGCTAACCTAGTTTGTAGGATGACTGAGAATGATTTGTGACATCCAGCCCTCAGGCAGGGAGCACCTAAAGGACATGCACATCTCTGCATCCCCAGCTCCGAAGCTGCCATCATCAGCACTAATGTGTGTTGGGCATCTCCAAACCCTTTGCATGGACTAGCTCAGTTTTCACCATGGTCACTGATGGGGAAACTGGCATTACAGAGGTTAAGAAATTCACTCCCTGGGGTCTTGTTTGTGTCCCCCTGCTGTACCCCAGTGAGTGTGTGGCCTAAGAAAACATACAAAACAATACACTCACAAACACTGTAAATCAATCAAGATGGAATCCTAAAAAAAATGTTCAAATAACCTGCAAGAAGGTAAGAAAGGAGAAAGAAGAAACAAATCATAAAATGGCAGACTTAAGGGGGTAGGCACAACCCCTAGCACACAGCTGGAGTTGGACAAATGCGGTATTTGCTCTGGAGAGTCTGGAGGGGATGGAGAGGGTGCGTGACTGTGAGTAAGAGGTGGCAGGCAGGATCTGCACTGAAGGGCTCCCCAGACACAGACAGGAGCCTGCACAGAAGTACGAAGGGGTAAAGGGACAGCTCTTTGAGGAAGATTGGAGAAGCCTGGTCTGTCAGGAAGAGCATCTGGAAAGGTCTCTTGACATTTATGTGTTGAGCACCTACTGTGGATTAGATGAAATGTACTAAGCAACTCCCAGTGGGCCAGACACAGGCCGGAGGGAGGCCTCTGGCAGGACCCATGCCCTCTGGGCCTGCCAGAGTACCACTGAGTGAAGTAGTAGCCTAAGAGGGAGTGTTTAGCATCAAACCCATGCCCACTCAAACTGGGCACTGGCGCCAGCATGACAGAGAGCGGCCTAATCCATAAAATATGGCAGTGATTCCTGCCTCCTTGCTGAGGGGCCACATTGGCACCCAGAGAGTCTTGGTTGTGGCCTGCCTCTGTCCACCTTAATGCCCAGTCAGCTGAGCTGGGCCCCTCAGGGCAGAGTCTCTGTTATTTGTTCCTTGTTAACCTTGGAGCTGCCATCCCATTTCTCCACTCTATAGCGTTTTCCTACTCTTGAGCTGAGGCATGGTGGCCAGAAGCCCCAGGGCTTTGGTGCGAAGGAACAGAAAGGTATGTTTTGGCTACAAGCTGGCCAGTCAGCTCAGTATCCCCATGGCTGCCAAGTCTTCATGTGCCAAGTGCTCACATGCACTGGGCTCTTCATTTATGTCTCAGTGGTCTTGTAATGGAAAGTATTTTGACTGACTCTCGATTCAGACTCAGCTAAATCCTTACTCCTCCCCTTATCAGCTGTGTGACCTGGGGCAAATCATTTCTCTGGCCCTGTTTCCTCATCTATCAAATGGGCCCCTACTGAGAAGGAGGTATTACATATCATGTGAGATTCCAAATGGAAAGGGCCTAGAACAAGGCTTGACATGCAGTAGACAGTCCTTGGCAGGTATTTCTATTTCTAATTCAGCTAAACTCCTTCACCTCCAGTCCCAGAAGTACCTTTTCTGATCTGGAGCTATTCCTGCTCTGCAGGCCAAGGGGCCCCCTAGTTAGTGCCAGCTTCCTCAGAGCATTCCTGAAAATTCCTGTGGGCTCAGGAAAAGGAGAACAACAGATTTAATTAACTCCCAGTGACTGGCAGCATCGTGTTTTTATCTGGGCTGCGTCGCCATGGCAGCCTCATGGCAGGGTTGTGGAGGGGGCGGGTGGAGCTATTGTTCTTGCCATTGTCTGTTCTGGAACACAGGCCCAGGAGAAAGGGACTGGCACGGGGACCAAGTGGCACATGGCATAAGGCAGCCAGAGAATCAGACAGGATCCATCTGGGAGAAGTGTGGGGTGGCCCGTGGCCTGGCTTCCCCCCAGCTTGCTGCCAGAACAGTCTGAGACAGCTTGATGTGGACCTCCTGCTTGGAGCTCAGGCCCACCACGGCCCCCAGAGCTAAATATGTGTGTGTGCCTTGGATATGTTGAGGATGGGGGGCTGTCCATGGGGCTCCTGGAAGAGGGGCCCACAAAGTAGCTCAAGCAGCAGCACTCTCCCACCCCTGGCTAGGGTTTTGTGGCCAGGCTTGGGTTCAAATTAAGGCACTGCCATCTGCCCTCTACACAGCTAATTGCCACCTCCCCATCCCCTCCGTCTGCAAAATAGGAATAACTGCAGTTACCCTAAAGGGTTATATGTGAAAACCCTGGGTATAAGGCATTCAAGAAGGGCACCCTTCTGTTCTGCGGGGGTGGTGAACAATCGCCTGCTACCCGTCACTCCACAGTCAGGGCTCCATCCTACATACCTCAGGATGCAAGGTTCCTCTCTAAACCCTGGCTGTAGAGAGGAAGAAGGAGGCAGAACTAGAGGCGCCCATGGGCCAGGTGATACACGTGCAAACGAGCTACTTTTCCTACCCTCTGCAGAAACGTAAAGGAATTGATAAGGCCTACTGGTGCTAGGAGGGTAGGGCCAATGAGGCTGCGAATTGGTAGGAGGCTGGGGAAACAGAGCTGGGATCTGACAGGCGGAGGCGCCTAGAGGAAAGGAAAAAAGGGAACAGCCCACGCCCGGACGTGCAGACAAAAGCAGGCCAGTGGCACGCAGTAACAGCCGGAACGACCCCTCCTGAGCCTCTTCTACAAGAGCGGCGACGACCAGGAGGCCCGCAGTGCGGTCCTAGATGTTCCATGCTTTGCGCGGCCATGGGTAGGAGCGGGTACAAGGCCTAGAGCGGCGGATGCCTAGGGCTAAAGCTGGGCGTCGGTGGGCTGCTTGTGGGGCTATAGGAGGTGGGCCACCCTTTACCCGCCGCAAAGCAACCGCGCAGAAACTCCTCTTCAGCGCCCTGAGGGTCTGTCCACGGGCCTCTGAAACCCTTTCCGAGCTGGGGTACCCCGTGGGGTAGCGAACCTCCCTTGAGTACAGAGGCCGAGACTGGCCTTCGCGCGCCCTCTGCTGGCCTGCCTGGAGTCCCCTCGGCTCAGCTGCGGCGGCGGCCGGGTCTCAGATCCGGGAAAGCCCTACCGGGGAAACCTCGAGGTATGACGTCATCCCCATGGTGACGTCACCGCCCCGGGGGGAGTGCGGGGGTTCCCGCAGAGGAGGCTTCCCCAGAACTGCGCAGGGCACCGGCGCAGGCAGGGAAGTCGTCGGGGCTGCAACGCGCCTTCACCGCGCCCTGTGTCTGTTCTACAGGTCCCGCGCGGCCCCGGGTGAGGCCCACCCGCGCTCCCACCGGCGCCATGGGAAGGAGCGGGCGCCGCTGCTCTTGCCCCCCGCCGGCGCGCGCACGACTTGAGCCCCGCCGCGAGCAGCCCCCGGCCGCAGGTCCCCGAGTGACGCTGGCGGCGCCTGGGAGCGTGGCGCGGGCCCGGGGCCACGTAGAGGAACCCAGTGTCCAGTGAAGCAGCCGAGGACCCGCCGCCCCGCCGCCGCCATGGTTATGTCCCAGGGCACCTACACGTTCCTCACGTGCTTCGCCGGTTTCTGGCTCATCTGGGGTCTCATCGTCCTACTCTGCTGCTTCTGCAGCTTCCTGCGCCGCCGCCTCAAACGGCGCCAGGAGGAACGACTACGTGAGCAGAACCTCCGCGCCCTCGAGCTGGAGCCCCTCGAGCTCGAGGGCAGCCTGGCCGGAAGCCCCCCAGGCCTAGCGCCGCCACCACCACCGCAGCGCGGCCGTCTCGAGGCGCCGGCGCACGCGCATCAGCACGTGCACGTCCACCCGCTGCTGCACCACGGGCCGGCGCAGCCACACGCACACGCGCACACACACCACCACGCGCTTCCTCATCCGCCGCCCCCGCACCTCTCAGTGCCGCCGCGGCCTTGGAGTTATCCGCGTCAAGGTAAGCCCAGACCTCTGCCGTGGGCAACGAGGGCCACTGAGAGGTGGGCGGGATCACTACTAACAGGCGAGCCTTCCATGGGACAGCCTCCCAGAGAACCTAGGAGGTAGCGGGCTGGGCTTGGGGTTGGCAGCTGGCCGGAGGCCAGGGACGGGTGGCCTCACCCTCGGAACATTTCCCACTCCGCAGCGGAATCGGACATGTCCAAGCCACCGTGCTATGAAGAGGCGGTGCTGATGGCCGAGCCGCCGCCGCCCTACAGTGAGGTGCTCACGGACACGCGCGGCCTCTACCGCAAGATCGTCACACCCTTTCTGAGCCGCCGCGACAGCTCGGAGAAACAGGAGCAGCCGCCGCCCAGCTACAAGCCGCTCTTCCTGGACCGGGGCTACACGTCAGCGCTGCACCTGCCCAGCGCTCCGCGGCCAGCGGCCCCCTGCCCTGCGCTCTGTCTGCAGGCGGACCGTGGCCGCCGGGTCTTCCCCAGCTGGACCGACTCGGAACTCAGCAGCCGCGAGCCGCTGGAGCACGGAGCTTGGCGCCTGCCGGTCTCCATCCCCTTGTTCGGGAGGACTACAGCCGTATAGAGGGGCGTCCGGCGTTCCGGGCCTCACCCGCGAACTCGTGGCCTGACTGCGGGGCTTTTTAAACGCTTCCCTTGGACTGCGGGGAGGGGTGGGGAGGGAGGGATTTCTTACCCCGTTTGTTACATTTTGAGGATAATAAAGGTGTGTGATCTGGTTTGGTACAAGCGGAGGGGGCACCCACTGCTTGCGCCCAAGGTTTTGGTAGCCAGGCGTGCCTGGGCCTTGGCGACCCAGAACCTGAACGCGTCTTCTGCCTAAAAACTGACCTGAGATTGAGGAACTAAACTTCACAGGCTGATTCCCCTGGGAGCTCCAGACCCTACCTTCCCTGCCCGTGAGATCACGGTGAGGGTGCTCCCTGTGGCCTTGGAGGTGGGAAGAGTTGGGAATGGGGGTCAGGGGAGGCGGCACACCACAGATCCGCCCCTGGAGGCCCGGAGCAGCAGGCCTGAAGGGATCTGGATTTCTTTATTAACAGACATGAGCACGACCCGTTACAGAAGTTTGTGCTTTCCAAAAACAGTTACTGAACGTGAAAAAGGAACCCAAGCAAAGAGGGAGGAGTTAGGGAGGGGCCATTTAAGCCCCGGGCCCCACCGATAGCCCTAACCTGATCCGCGCCTAGGGCCTCCAGCTTGGGACCTGCCCAGCAGGAGGGGGGCAGGAAAGGGCCTGGAAGCCGAGGGGCCCCAGCTGGGCCTACTTCCTTTGGGCCAGGCGGGGAGGGGTCAAGAGAAGGGCGGGGAGGGGGTCCCAGGGAGCCAGAGCCCACGAGCCATTTATTGCCATGTTTTAAAATTCGTGCAAAATATCTGAAGCCCTGGACAGAGAATACAAAGTGATATTTTTCCAAGAAACATAAAACTAGGAAAAGAGGTGGGGCATTTTCCCACCAGAGCTCCCCCGACGCCAGGCTCCCACGAAGGGCGAGGCCTCCACCCCGTCCAGCTGAGTGAGCAGGGAGGACTAAGAGCTACAATCTGGTCCGGGCGGGGAGGGGGTAGAATTTGCAACAGCGTCTCAACTACCAACGGGAGGAAAACCAGTCAACTGTACAAGTCTCCTATCAACTTTAAAAAAAAGAGAAAAGCTGTAAAAGTCAGGCCCTGTGGGTGGGGAAGCGGCCAAGTCCCGGGCCAGGGCCGGAATCCGGAGTGGGTGCCAGGCGGAGCTGCTGCGAGTGCAGGCACGGCGGGCCGTCTGGCCAGAGGCCGGCACAGGTGGGCGGCCTTGGCGAGGGCAGCCTGAGGGCGGGCGCCACCGCTAATCACCGCCCTCGAAGCCCTCCTCCTCTTCTGGTACTGGGTCTGCATCCCAGCAGGTGATGTCGATTTCTATGGTGTTGGGAAAGGAGGGAAGATAAGGAGATGGCTCAGCACATCCATGGCTGTTTCCCCAAACCCCTGGGAGCTGTGGCTGTATCCACACTTGAACGCAACACCCCCAAGTGATCGTGTGTGTGCGTGTGTGTGTGCGCGCGCGCGCGCATCTTCACACTTGAACCCAGCACCCCTACCGGAACTCCTCCCTATCACCCACCCCAGCACTACCTGGAGGTTTGTTGTAGAACACAGGAGGCGGGGCCTTTGCGCACAGCTCTTCGGATTGGGCGAACTCCTCCTCCTGTGATTGGCTGAAGTACCCCTCACTGGCCTGCAGGAAGAAAGCTCCAGGTCACTGGGCCCCACCCAGGAGGGCTAGGGCTGACCTACCAGGCCTGAGCGTTTCCCCAGCAACCAGTGATTCTATCAGTGGTTTCCAGGGAAACATATGCCTGCCTTGGGCACAAAAGCAGAGATGGCCCAAGGAGGGAGAATGAAATGGAGCCTCCCTCCAATAATATGGGTCTCAGAGAATGGAGGTACTGCCTGCTAGAACCCTGACCACCACCCCTACCACCAGGCTGTCCCTGCCCCACCTGGGTCCCCTCCTTCTGGGTGGTCTCGCCATTGGTCAGCAGGTGGGGCTCTGGCTCTGGCTCCAGCTCTGGCTCCTGATCCAGCTCCTCTAGAGCAGAGGGCAGAGTTGGGACCTGGGAGGTGGCCAGAGGCTCCCCTTCTATTTCCTCTTCTGGGTCACAGAAGGTAGCTGGCGGCTCAGGCAGCTCATCAAAATTGAGAAGGTTGGCACAGCCTTTGCCTGCCAGTGGCAGTGGCTCCTCAACCACCTCATCTAGCAGGGGTACCTCTGCCAGAGTGACCTCGGCACCTGAAGGTGGTGTAGGGACCCTAGGCTCAGCCTGGGATATGGAGGCCTCTTCCCCGTTGCCAGGCCATAGGTCAATGAGGCTGGCAGCGGCAGGGGAAATGGTGTTGGCAACAGCGGTATCGGCAGTGGCAGTGTCGGTTTCAATGGCATCAGCTACCGGGATGTCAGCTGTGGTGGTGTTGGCCATGGCAGGCTCCAGAGGGGCAGCCAGGACAGCCTGCTCTGGAGATGCCATGAACATCAAGTCCTCCGTGGGGCTGCCTTGCCCCTGGGGAGGCTCTGGTGCCTGTGGGGGCTCCTCCATGGGGCCTGCCCAGGCCTGAGGGGCTGTTGCTCTGGCCTCTTTGCTGGTCTCTTCACTATCCAGGCCAGGCTCGGGCTCCTGGGTCTCTGCAATAGCACAAATGCAGGAGAGAGATGTGGTCAGCTCCCTCAGGGAAAGAAGCAGGCCTGGGACAGCCACCCTACTGTACTCTGCCTACCCCCTGACTTCCAGGACAGAAGGCTTCCACTAAGAGCTCCATACAGAGCACCTTCCAGAACACCCACTGGGCCCTGCTGCCCCTTTATCTCCTAGTGTCTTTAAACTGCTCGGCAGCCCTGGGAGGAAGGCCCCATCCGCATTCCAGTGAGAGATACTGAGATTCAGAGATAGCAGGTCTGACTGCAACACCAAGCTTCCTCCCTGCCATAGCTACTGGGAGGCCCAGTGATGGGTGGCCCAGATCCCTAAGGAGTTGTTACTATGGCCACGTGGGGTTCCCAGCCTGGGGACTGGGGAGAGGCCTGGTGCAGCTAGGGTGCAGCCCCTCATTCACCTTGAGGGGGTGGCGGAGGCAGTGGTGGAGGCTGCGAGGACGTGACCTCATCCAGAGCCCGCTCAATCTGTTCAGCGACAGGGGTAGAAGCCGTGCTGGAATCAGATGGGCTCCGGGTGGGGATGGGGGTGGGTGCCATCCTCCGGTGGCTGTCCAGGTGGCTGCCTATGGAACAAACCCCCAGGCTGGTCAGTAAGGGCCAAGGGAGCCAGGTGGGACCAGGATTGTCCACCTTGGGGGCCTGGCCATCACCTCCTGTCTGGAGTCTGGGTAGGGGCTAGGAGCCCCCCAGCCCTTCAGGGGCCAGACCACAGCTCCAGACCCTAGAAGCCAGGTCCCTTGGGACAAGAGCCCCTTCAGGGCCAGGGGAAAGAGGCAGGTAATACCTGCTCTGGGGACAAACACCAGAGATCAGCGGTCAGGATGGGGGAGGGCAGGGGCACTGCTGGGAAGCGGGGCCCTCCTTACCCCACCCCACTGAGGCCTGGGGCTGCTACCTACATGGGAGGGAGGAAGAGAGGTTTGGGGTGCGGTGACAGGTGATATAGGGAAAGGGAGTCCGTGGAGGGGAGGAGGAGGAAGAGGAGGAGGAGGAAGGCCCACTGTCCGATGCCTTTATGAAAGGGCAGTACGGACGACCTGCCGAGAGAGACAGACAGAGAGAGACAGAGGACAAGAGAGGGTCAGTCTCCCCCCCCACCCCCATGAGGCCTCACCCGCCCCCAGGGCTGGCCCTAGAAGTCCAAACTGCCTTCCGCTAGGGCACACAATCAGCCATACTAGGCCACAGCCTCAAACCATCAGATGATTCCCACCAGCACCAGACAAGCAGAGCAATGAGCTTGCCACACAAAGCCAGACTCAAAGCAGTACAGGGACAGCCTGCCCCACCCCTGGAACCCCAGCACAAGGCCAAGCACACAGCAGGGGCAAACACTCAGATCAGCAGACAGAGCAGGAGGGTGCTTTGTGGAGGGAGGTGGAAGTTGCACAGGGAGAATCCCAACGGTGAGCACTGGGTACAGGCTCCAGGCTGCTCAAACTCAGGGCCAGAGTAAGAGTCCACTGCACATGCACCCACAGCCCTTCAGGCAAGACCTAGTTCAACCCCAGGAGGGCCACTCCCCACACTCAAGGGCAGGGGGAGGGGGCGGGAGGGGTGGTTTCAGCCCATGCCAGAGCTGCCCAGATGACCTCTAGCACTACCTGTTGCTCAGCCAAGGCCAACACCAACCCCCCCCACCTGAGCCCCTCTCAGTCCTGCCACCTGGGAGCCAGTGGGTGAAAGCACACTTGATGAATGGATGGCCTTGCCTTCTCCAAAGGGGTCCTTGGGCAAGGAAGGCTTCCCTTCCAAGAAAGAGTCGCAGAGAGGCTCAGGCCCAAAACCTGAGGAGAGGGGGTCAGGTGGGGGGCGGGGTTAGACCTGGGACTACCTGGTCGGTGGTTGAAGGGTGAGGGTGCATCGCAGCTGCCCGCAGAGGCCGACGCAACTCGTTCCTGCTGCTTGAAGAACTCCCGTGGGTTGTCAGGCCGCTGGGCAATAATGGCTGCTGCCTCCTAGGGGCACAAAGAAAGGGTGAGAGCCAGGCCCAGCTAAGGCAAGCCCTGCCCACCTCACTTTGTCCTGCTCCCCCAACTCTCACCTCTACCTCCGATTCTGACTTCTTCATCTGGGTCTCTTCTTCTTCATCCCGCTGGTCACCCTGAAACCAAAAAGACAGTGTCCTGGTCATCCCACTCTCCCAGGAGCTCTTGGCCTTCTTACAGGCCTCATGTTTTCTCCACAACCTGGCAGGAAGCAGCTTGGGGGCGGCACCCCTGCTCCCTTCACTACCCAGTCACATAGTCCCTTTATCTACAAGGCCCTCAGCCACCTCATCTCCAGCTCAGACAGGCCCTGGGTACCCAGCTCAGGGACTCCTGCACCATCACCCTGAGATCCAACAGGCATCCAGGGTCATTCAGGAGTGCTCCCTGCTTTGTAGCTAACTTTTCCTGGACCTCCTACCTCAGTACCTAGCCAACCACACCCCCATCACTGATGCCTGGATCTTGGCATTATGACAGGAGGCTTCTCATTAGTCCCATATCCTTGCTCTCTTCCCATAAAAAGATTTTTTCCAAAATCCAAATCAGACCATGATTTCTCCTAGCTTAACATCCCTTGGGGAGCTTCTCATGAGCCGGAGTGAGTACTAGCTGAGTATGGCCCACAGACGGCTTTTGTTTTGCCAGTATGATGTTTTTATTATTTTTTTTAATGTTTATTCATTTATTTTGAGAGAGAGAAAGTGCATGTATACACACGGGGTAGAGGCAGAGAGGGAGGGAGAGAGAATCCCAAGGAGGCTCCACTCTCGGTGTAGAGCCCGATATGGGGCTCCATCCACGACCTGAGCTAAAGTTAGAGGAGTCGGACACTTAACCGAGTCACCCAGGCACCCCCAGTATGATGTTTTTAAAACATTAGTTGCTACCACTTAAAAATCAGGAGTATCAGACCGAAATCAGGATCTCTAGTTTCCCCTGAAATGCCAGAAGCCCTGGCAACAATGGCCCGTGTGCTCTTGGCCAGAGCTGTACTGCTGGAACCCTCACCCCAGCTTGCTGCAGACCATCCCCTACTGCACTTCACTAGCTACCTGCACTGTACAGTTTTGAGGCCGCAACCCCAGGAATAAAGGCAGATGGGGCTCATTGTTTATCCTACATTCCCTTTCGCTTGCCTGATCTAGCCCGTCACCTCTCTCACACCCTCCTCCCGCCGTGACTCACCCACACTACCTGTAAGATGAAACACAAAGTCCTCAGCACAATGTAGTCACAGTTCCTGGAACACGCACACCATTTCCCACCTCCATGCCTTCACACGGGAGATCAATCCCTCTTGCCCCAAATGCCCAACTTCCACCCCAGGTTCAACTCTTCCTGCTTTCAGCCTCAGCTTGGCACTGCCTCCTGAACAAAAGGACCCTCGCCCATTCAGGTCATTTTTGGGTCTCCATGAGGTGTTCCAGGCATACACCACATATGACACTATATCATAATTTCCTTTTTCTGGGATCATCACCCCTGCCCCCTGTGGGTGACACAGGCTGAGAAGTCAGATCTGTGTGTGAGTGGCCAGCACATGGTTCAGTTGGCACACATTTGCACAACTGAACTCACTACATCAAAGATTTTTAATCAGTGCTGCTCCTGCTACTATTGTGGCAAATGGGGTAGGTTGGGGGAGGGGACTGATGCAGAGAGAATAAGCTGCAGGTAAGGTGGTGAAGTTACAGAGCTTCTTTGTTTTGAGCACATAATCTAAAACTTAAATTTTCCCCTCAGGATACATTAAGAAAATGGCCCTCCAAAGTACCCCTCAAGATGGATGTCACTCCAACCACAGCTTTGTGTCTTCCAGAATGAAATCTAAAGTCCTCCTCTGACCTACCTCTCTCTATTTCCATTCATATCTCCCTTGCTCCTCAGCTCACTCGGCTCCAGGCAGGGTCCTTGCCTTCCTATAAATTACATGCCACCAGCCTTTGATGATGTTCCAGCACTGGCTAGTGTAACCTCACTAGAGTCCTTTGCCAGATTCAAAAAAAGGACTAGAGGCAAGCTCATCACAAAAGCCTTAACTACCAACAACGTGCAAAACACTGAAACAAATTAGGGCTCTGGGTAGGAAAGTGAGACCAATACACTAATCATAGGGTCAAAAGCACTGCTGTGCCTGAGCAGCTTCAGATACATGGGGAGCTCCCTGGCAGCCCAGGCAAAAACGGAACTCAGTATAAGGAATGCAATTCTTAACAGAGGACAGAAAGCAGAACAGCTTAAGCAAGGAGAAAGCATTTTATGGTCCTAAATTCCAAAATTCACACACGGGACTGTCTTTAAAGTCCTGCAGTTGTAGGGTCACCACACTGACCTGCTAGAGCATCCACTGTCACTGTCACATGAGCCACACTTGAAGGGCCAGACGAGACTCTAATGTAATGGTAATGGTGTTAAGACTTCTAAGACTTTGACTAAAATGCTGACAACTGGTGAAGATGAGTGATCAGGGGATTCACTCTACTACTGTTTCTACTTCTGAGTGCGTGTGTGTGAAATTTTCTGTCAAAATCAACTTTTTCAAAATGACCTTGCTCTGAATGGGTAAACAAAATGTGGTGTATACATACAATGGAGTATTATCAGCCTTAAAAAGGAAGACATTCTGACACATGGATGAACCTTGAAAACACTGCAAAGTGAAATAACCTAGTCACAAAAGGAAAAAATATTACATGATTCCATTCAAATGAGGTACTTCAGAGGCATCAAATTCATACAAAGTAGAAAGGCAGTTGCCTGAGGTCTGGGGAAACAGAGAATGGGGAGTTTAATGTTTAATGCAGACAGAGTTTCAGTATGGGAAGATGAAATTTTTGAGGATAAATAGTGATGACAGTTGTACAATACGAACATATTGGCAATCTTAATACCACTAAGCTGTACGCTTAAAAAATGGTTAAGGTGGCACATTTTATGTTACATACGTTTCGGCACAATTCAAAATAAGCGGATTCACTGATTAATTTTGAAAAAAATCTTGCCCACCTTGTTCTCCACTGTTTCGAACACCTGGCACATGGCAGGTGACAAATGTTTGCTGAATGAACGATTGCAGGTGGAGCTTACTAACCACACATCATCTCCGCCCCGAGGGGCTACTGTGATTAGAGTGAACTATGACAGCCACTTCATGCCAGGGCCTCTGCAGGGCTGACCGGTCTCCTCCTTCCCAGCCTCCTGTGAGTTTGACCCTGTGTCCCCGCAGCACAAATGGCCATCATAGTCCCAATCCAGATGAGTAGTACCCACCTCCCATCCTGAACTATACCATGTTCAGCCCTGAACGACTTTAGCTATTGCTGAAATACAAAATTCAATTCAAAGCATGAAGACTCAACTCCACTATGATTTTCAAAGGGTCAGGTCCCACGGCCCATCCCAATGTTTGGATGTCAGACGGCACCCTCGGAACAGGGGCTACTCTAAAGGAGATACTACAGATGCTCAGAGCACTGGCCCGGGCTCATTCATGTGGCTCTGCAGCACAACTGTGGTGGCGACCATGCCGCCAGAACCCAAAGTGCAGGAAGTGTGCCCAATCTACCCCAAGCCTTTTAGGCTCCACTGGGAGGGGTAGAGGGAGGCTGGTCAGTGAAGGTCATGGTAGATTTTCTCTTCTATTCTATAAAAGAAGCTTCTTCCAAGGAGGTTTCTTTCCACAGCCAAGGAACAGAGGCCCACATGATCAGGTGGCAGGCCTGACACACTGTGATACTCCATGTCCATGCAAAGGTACCCTGAACACCTGGAACTGTCCCCAAGCCACGGATATCCCCCCGCCCCTCCCGCGAAGCCCAGGAACACAAGGACCATTCTCACTTCCCCTCACTAGGAGACTGGGAGCCCTGGCTAAAAACTTACAAAGATAGACTGCTCTTTCAACCGCCGCTTGGCCTCCTCAGCTTCTAACGTCTGCTGTTTCCTCCTGGAACGATAAGCCAGCATGCACACCTGAGGGTGGGTCCACTGAAGGCCTGGAGCATGTGGCCTGGAGTGGGGCAGGGCCGACCTGTGCTCCTCTATCTGCTGTTCCCGCTCTCGGTAGCGCCGTTCCCGCTCCTCCTGCTCCTGCCGCTCCTGCTCCATCCGCTCTTGCTCAAACCGGAGTCTCTCATCCAGAGCTTTCTTCCGCTCTTCCTCCTTCCTCAGCTCTTCCTCCTTCTGCAACCCCCCACGCCAAGGCAGTGCAGGCCCTGAGCTGGGGCCCGCCTCTGCCCCTCCAGCCCATCCCCAACCCAGGATTGGGGAGGTACCAGTTCTGGGATTTATGCCCTATAGGCATAAAGCCAAAAGGGCTCCCTCTTTCAGCTGGGGTAGCAAACAAGATGGAACACATTGTTTAAGGGAAGGACCTGGGGATAGAAGCCAGAGCTATGCCTTGGGGTAGGGTCAGGGAGGGGCAGCTCAGCCTGAAAGCTGGCGCCAAGGTCCACACCTTGGCTTGCTCCCAGAACTGCTCGCGGTTAATCCGCTTCATTTCCACAGCTGCATCAGTTTTCTGATAGGTGGTGCCCTGCAAAGTCAAATGGCTTGGCATGAGTGGGGAGAATGGGCTGAGT
Source organism: Puma concolor (assembly GCF_028749965.1). Lineage (NCBI taxonomy): Eukaryota > Metazoa > Chordata > Mammalia > Carnivora > Felidae > Puma > Puma concolor. Next base: position 67,222,542 of record NC_141667.1, read on the forward strand.
GCTCCGGGAGCTGCCATACACAAAGGGTGAGGACCGAGAGAGGTGGGGCAGGTGCAGCCCTGGCAGGGCCAGCCTGCCCCAGGCACACTGACCACCGGCTCGGCGTTCTCATCCTCACGTAGCCGCAGTCGGTGCAGCACAGGGCTGGAGAGCCGTGCTAGCCCATTGGAGAGTCGCTGCCCGATGGCACCCGCATCTATGTCTTCCACGCTGCTGGCGTTCACAATCACGTCGACACCCTGCAGCAAGAAGTCGTGTTCAGGCAGCATGGCTCTGTCCCATCACTACCACCAGCCAGTGCAGAGACCCTGCTCCCACAAGCCCCAACCCCACTCGCACCTGGAAGAATTCAGCCACCTTAGCCACGTGGCTGGCACAAGCGCATTTGCGGGCATCAGGCACATCTTCACCAACCTGCAAAGTACCCAGGGAAGAGGAGGTCGGGAAAGAACAAGAGGGGTCAGCAGCCTGAGGCCCCGGGGTCTCTTTCCAGGGGGCTAGTGGGGCGCTCTCTGGTGGTGTCAGTGGGTGAAGTGGGGACTTTACTCCCTTCCCAGCCCATAGCTGCATACCCAGTTGATGAGCACATATTTTGGCAGAGCAGCCTGGGAGTCCTTGACGCTGCAGAAGCCGTACATCACCTTCTGGTTCTCAAAGTGGCCGGAGAGCTCCTGCAAACCCCCATCTGGGGGAATCAGGAGGGTATCAGGACTCTCCATCTCCTGAACCCTTACCCTGCAAAGGGCCTGGAGCCCGAAGGAAAGACTCCTCTCGTGGGCTCTGCAGGCACACCCAGAGATCTGGAGGCCCCGCAGTTCTGTGCTGGTGTGAGACAGGGCCAGCAGGCAGGAGCGAGCTTTGTCTCTGAAACCCCTGGGGCCTGACTTAGGGTAGGACTGAGGAAGTGTTTGTTCTTCACACATCCCTTGTCTCACTGTTCACACACCATCTCTTACACCGTGCTAGTGCCCGCTGAGGTAAAATTTAAAACCCCTGGGTTCCCGAGAAAGTGGAAGTGATCCGGGCCATACCTGCCAGGCCCCTTCTCTCCTAGCTGAGTGACTTTGGACAGTCACTCTCCCTTTCTGAGGCTCACTCTTCTTATAATCAAATAGCAAGCAAGGCTCCCTCCCTCCCCACCCTGGGGATCTTAGGGATGGCTGGAGGAAGGACACAGGCAGACAAGTGTGGGTCGACTGGCTGCAAGCAAGGAGATGGCATGCAGCCAGGCGGGTGGGGAAGAAAACAACCAGAGGAGGGGGAGGAGAGAAAGGCAAAGGAATGGCTGGAATTCTTACCTCCTGATGCTGCAAGCTTGAGGTCATCTGAGCCATCCTCATATGTGTACAGAGCCCTGGGGAAAGGGAGGGGTGGCTCAGAGTACTGTCAGGGCCCAGGCTGCCAATTTTGGGTGGGGATGGCTCTGGGGAGGAGGAGGAACACAGAGGGGGCAGGCCAAGAGTATGGATTCTGGCCCAGCACTGCCATGTCATCACGACAGCAGGGCTAGGCACCAATTCTGGCTGAAGCCCAGTGGGAGGCAGCCTGGGACCTGGGACAGGGAGGCCTGGGTCAGCCGGGGAGTAGGCAATGGGGCAGAAATCGCTGCCTAGTTGCTGGCTTTGAGGGAGCCTATGTGTCCCATGCTCAGAGCCTGGGCCCTGGCAGCCTACAACCCAGTGAGCGGGTGTGAGATGGGAGATTCCAAGGCGACGGTTCCTTGGTTACCGTTCCCTGGCTACCATGATCCTCATCCTCCATTGGCTGTCGCCAGGAACCTACCTGGCGTGTTCTTCAGTACCCACGGCCCCTCCTCCCATGGCAAGGGAGGGGGAGGAGAGAGAACCTGGTGCTCTCTTCGATGGGCATCCCTGGGTAACCATGGCAACCTGGCAATTGGCACATGACTGGCCCACCCTACCCACATTCTCCTGAACACAAAGGACCCTGGGGACATGGCTTTGGCCTCAATCTTGGCCTCTCAGAAATGGGGATGAGGTCAACGTGGCCACTCTTGTCACTCTTGCCCAGACTCAGACCCCTGGCATGTTCTCCTGGCCTTCCAGGCCCTAGGCCTCTACCAGAGCTGAGGCCCTAGCCTCCCGGGAATGCTGGCCTTTCCTTCTGCCTTAGCTTCACCAGAAAGCTGACTGTAGCAGCCTTCTTCCTTCCCCCTCCTTAGCTTTTTCTGCCCTGGCTTTTTCTCCCCAAGCAGCAGTGGCACAGCATCCATTTCGCGCAAGGGAAGGCAGAGACGTTTCCTGAGAACCCACTGGAGCGAGGAAGAAGAGCCTTGTCCCGGAGGCTCAAGAGGTCTCAAGCTCCTTCTCCACGCTTTCCTTTCTCTACTCCCAGAACAAGTGGAGGAGGCTAGGAGCTAGAAGAAGGGGAGGCAAGGTGATGGAGAAGAGAAAGGGAGGGGGAAACAGAAAGAAAGGAGGAAGAAAGAGAAAAGAAAGGAAGTGAAGGGATGAAGAGAAAACGAAAGACAGGGAGCGAGGGAAGAAAGGGGGAGGGAGAGCGGGAAGAGGAAGGAGGGGGAGAGAAGGAGGGGGAGAGAAGAAGGGGGAGGGAGGGAGGAAGGAAGGAGGAGGGCCCAGGGAAGGAAGGAGGGCCTGGCCCAGTCTCAAGGGGTCAGCACAAGTCAGGATCCCTAGCCCCCTGCTTCTTGGGATTCCCCCCCTCCAGAAAGGGACACAGGTGGGCTGTGGAGCTGGGAGCTCCTGGTCCAACTGTTGCCTGGGCCCCAACCCTGGCAGCTGCTTCCCAGCACAGCTGTCCCACCACCTGTCTGGCTACCCTAACCCACCACTGGGAACAAAGGGCCCTCAGAGAAGCAGGGAGAGTCTGTCTGTCTCCATTCTGCAGACCAGAAATGGAGGCAGAACTCAAAGACCCTGGCTGCCAGACACTGCTCTAGATATCACATCTCGCTGGAACAACTTGTCAGCCTCTCTGGGGGCCCTTGCTCCCCACAAGAACACCTGCCTGCCAAGGACCCCTTCCGCCCCAACCCTTGCCTACCCACCTCTGGCCATCTTTTCCTGCTATGGCCACAGCCCTTGCCTGGCAGAAACCATGCCTAAGTTGCAGGCCTTCAACCCTGAGCTCCGCCCCACCTGTCTTTCCAGCCAGACATCCATATCCACACCAAACACTTGGGGTGTGCTGGATGGCTCCCTTATCCCAAACACAATTCTGGATATTTCCCACCCTGGAGCCTCTGCATATGTGGTTCCCTCCACAGGAAGGCCAGACTTAGTTCTCTACCCCACTGCCCACCCTTGGCTGAAATCCTTCAGGGCCCCCAGTGCCAGCTCCCAAGAAAGCCCTGCCCTAAGCTGCACCTTCCCAGAGCACTTACCACACCCCAGCAGGGACAGCAAGAGGCATCTGAACCCATCCTAGCTTTCACTAGACCTGAGCTCCTCCAACACATCAGAGGCAGCCTGGGCCTGCATGGGTGGGAGCTGGTGACACCACAAGGTATCAGGAAGGGAGGCCCAGGAATCTACCTGTCTTACCAGCTCCAACCCCTGAAGACAGACAATACCCTAGCTGTAAGCTTTGTGAAGCTGAGCATTTGATTTGGTCAATCCACACTTATCACTCCCTGGGTTCCAAGACCAGCATAGGGCAGCAACAGTAGGTACCTGTGATACTGACACAAACTCTGAGAAACCACCTAGGCCAGAGACACTGGACTAGGGTGGGGTGGGGACTGGAGTGTAGCCACTCCAGGGAGATCCTGAGTTCAGCTGAGGTGGGGGACCAAAGGCAGGTGGACTCTTCAGGACAATCCCACTCTCAGGATATTGCAGCTGGAAGGGCCTTGGGGGTCCCAGATATGGTGGAGTCCTGTCGCCTCTTCATCTTTTCAAAAAGACCAGAGGGGAGCAGACACTTTGTGTGTGGTCACACAGTGAGTAGTGTCACACCCAGGACAACACTTGCTCTTCCCACTACATAACCTGACTTCCTGGGCCCAGTGCCAGGGCAGTGGTCCATTTCAGAGGCTCTGCCACCTAGGAGTGAGCTCCCCCATCCCCTTCCCTCCCACTCAGAGGCAAGGTAAGTGAAGGCAGTGCCAAGCCCCTTGACCAAGACAGCAACTGTACCCAAGATGCCCTCCTCTGGCCTCCTAGTGCAGGGTCTGCCCATGAGTCTTGAGACCCCACTGTACCCCTGGCTCGGTACTGGGCTTTGGGGAATTCATGGCCCACTCTGTAGGATATGATTCTCACACTCTTTTTACAAAATGCTATCTGGGCCCTTGGGAGTGAGCAAATGTGTGCATGTGCGAGGGTGCGTGTCTGCGTGTGTGTGTGTGTGTGTGTGTGTGTGTGTGTGTGTGTCCCACACACAACCCAGATGGGGGGGGTGACGCATGCCAGTGATGAATAACTTGCTTTGGCCACATGGATGCTGCTGGGCTTTGGGAGCCCAGGCCTCGGCTAAGCAGGATGTGAGCGAGCAGTGGTTGTGTGGCCCTGTACTAGGCCGCCAGAGCCCAATTTCTGGGAGGTTAGGGGGGAAATGGGGTGATGGCAGACACTAACCACCAGACCGGAGGGTGAGGGGGACGTCTTAGGGTGGGCTGTGCCTCTCTGCAGACAGGGCCCATATCCCAAGGCTAACTCCTCCACCAGGCCAAGCCGGCCACTTGCCCTGAACTCCTCCCATGATCTCAGCCCCCTTGGGGCAGGGCTGGGACAATAGGTGGGCCGCCTGCCCACTTAGCCTGTGCTGGCCTCTCCTGTGACTGACCTGCAGGACATGAGAGCTTGTCTCCTGCGTCCATCCCTCCAGGCCTGGCTGCCAGCCAGTGCTGCAGTACCATGGCATGGGCGCCTGGCCATCTTGCCCCTCCTCCAGCCCCCAGGTCAGTGTCCCTACCCAACTGCCCTCCTAAGGTGAGGGTGAAGCCAGCCCAGGTGAGGTCCCTCACGCCTATCCTCTCTCTGTGCCTCAGTTTCCTGCCTGTCAGGAGAAGAACAGGCCTAGAGAACAGAATGGGTACCTGTCCCAGGAGAGAGTATTTTGGGGCAAGATGATTCCTGAATGGGGCAGTTTGCTTTCCTGCCACCCAGGGGACTCCAGAGGGAGAGCAGGTGGCCCATCCCCTCATACAGCTCAGGGGAAGACAACAGCTGGGGAAGCAGGAGAGGGTAGTTCAGCTTTCCCCCACCAGGGAGCTGAGAGTCCCTGGCCACTGGGCCATGAGGCTTAGGGGCTCAGTGCATCTACTCACCCTCTCATCCCTCTTTGGGGGTTCCCTCCACACTTGTGCGCCTGAGGGCTTCCTCCCAGGAACCCCAGATGGCCACCTAGCCAGGCAGTTCAGTCCCCGTTGCATCTCCCAGCCCTGATGCCTAGTCCCCACAATCCCCTCCGGGTCGGGTCGGAGAGAAGAGGACTCATCTCTGCCTCCTCCACGACCCTTGAGGGGAACAGGAGTCACTGGGTGATTGCTATGTGGCAAAGAACGTCTTTCCATCACACCCCAACTCCGAGAGGCCCCCCGGTGGGCGGGGCGCCCCGGCCCCCAGCCCGCCCTGCTCCTCCCCCGCCCTAGCTTTCCTTTGTGCTGTGGCCGGGCCGGGCTGGGCAAGGCAGGCTGCGCTGGCTCCGCTAGCTCGGTCCCCGCCTCGTCCCCGCCCGGTCTTCGCCCGCTCGAAGGTGGCGAAGGTGCCCTTGGCCGCCCCGTGCACACCTGTCCCCCGGGCCCGGGGCGGAAGGGCAGAGGGCGGGGGATGGGCTACCGCAGGGCCATGCGGCCCCGGACCACACATCTGGGACCCTGCCTCTCCCTGACCTGCGTCGGGCCACCGCTCCCACCGCGAGACTCTGGCCGCCTGTGGGAGCTCGGGCCCGGCAGTGCCCCGCCTGGCCCGGCCCGGCCCCTCCCCCGGCACGCACAAAGGCAGCCCCTCCCTGGCCCTCCCGGGCCGCTGCACCATTTCGGGGTCTCCCCCTCCCTTCCCGGCTGCAGGGCGGCGGAGCCGGGTGGAAACAAAGGCGCGGCGGCGGCGGCGCGGGGACAAAGGGGCCGGGGGGGGCGGGGGCGGGGGGCTCACCAGTCGGCCGCGCTCTCCTCCCGAATCACCTCCTCGTACGCCGCCAGCAGCTCCAGGCGGTGGCCGCTGAAGCTGACGCCAGCCATGCTGCTGGCCGGACCGAGACCGAACGGACAGACGCACAGACGGACGGACGGCCAGAGGAGCAGGGAAGGAAAGAAGGAGTCGCCGCCGCTGCCGCCTCGGAGCCTCTGCAGCGTTGCGAGCCGAGCGAGCCAGCGGCCGGGGGGAGGGGAGCCGGCCGGCGGGGGGCGGGGGGCGCAGGCTCCGCCCGGCTCGCTCCCTCCGCGCGCTCGGTCCTAGCGCCGCCCTGGCCCGGCGCAGGGGGAGGCCCGCCCCCCCTTCCCGGCCTGCCCCGGGGCGCCCCCACGCCCCTCACCCACAGCCCCTGCACTCTTCGCCCGGGAGCGGGTCTGCCCTTCAGCTCTCAAGGCGCGTCCCACCCACGTCCTAAAACCTCGCCTACAGTGTTCCCAACGTAGGCGCTCACCCACTTCTCCAGCCCTTTACCCAGCCGAGACCCTACCTCACCACACTTACCGTATGCAACCACTACCCAGGCCCAGCTTCACCCCTCTTCTTTCCAGCTCCTTGTCCCAGTTCCAAACCCACTTCATTCCATTCGGGCCCAGCCCCACTCAGCCCCACTCCGTGCTTCATTTCTCTTCGTCCCAGCCTCACCGTCATCCCAAACCAGTTTAAACCCATTTCTGTCCCAACCCCCTAACCCAACCCAATTGGACCAGCCACCCTGGCCCATCTGCAGCTCATCCCCACCTCCGAAGGGCCCATTCCTAGTCCATCCCCATCACTATCCACTGTCACTTGTGTCTCCACCCCAAATCCAATTTCTTTCCCTGCCTACTCCCACCCCATACTCAGCCCACACCTCCAAACATTCACAGTCAGCCATCGCTAGCAGCACCTTACTCAGTCCAGCCTACCCTATTCCCATTGGGATCTCAGTTCCTAACCACACCCCTCCATCCCTGCTTCCTTGACCATGCCCAGCCCCAACCCAGCTCATTACCCCAGCATTCTGATCTTCTTCCCCATCCCTGCTCCACCTCTATTCTGAGCACTCCTCCCTTACTTGCTGCCTCCAAATAGGGCCAGCCTAGGAATTCCTTTGCCTTCTCTCCCAAGCCTCAGGCCTCTCAGAGGAATCCCAAATAGAGTTCCGGAAGCAGGGAGGCAGCGTCTAACCCCAGACTCCCAGGGCAGGGCTCCTCCAAGGACACTCCAGGGCCAGTCCCCCTGGCACCTTTGTTTCCCAGAGCTCTGAGCACAGAAGTCCCCTGTGTGGGGGTGAGCACCATTGCCAGGGCCTCCTGGAACATCTCCACTCCTTGCTGAGGTGAGACCCTGAAACCCTCCTCGGCTCTAAGAAGCCTTTTCCATCTCCTACAAAGCCTCCCACCCCCATCTTCTGTGGGAAGGTGACAGAAACAAGCCAACTTTACTTGGTCCAGTCCAGGAAGTAGAGAGGTGGTCCCCAGCTGGGCCTCTGAGTTCTGAGTTGGGCAATCAATTATTCTGAGGAGAACAGTTTGAGTGGATCAGCAGTGAATCCTGGTACTTTGGAGTAGGAATAAAACCCCAAACATTTCACAGACACCTGCCTGGGGAACTCTGCACCTACTATGCCCGGGACCCCTGGTCCCGGCAGTTTCTCCATAGCCCCCACTTGGAACAAGGCCCAGGCAGGGTCCCTGGGATTCTAGGGAGTCCCTGGGATTCCTCTAGGGAGGAGACCACAGCAGGGCTGAAGGATGCCTGGGAAGGGTAGGTAGAGGGATCTCAGGCCTCATGCCCCTCCTGCTTCCTTTGACATGTCCTAGCCCAGGACTCCCCACCACTTCCTCATCACCAGCCTCCTGCTCAGTCAGTTTCACATGCAAAAAACAGAAGTCCAATGAGCATGCTCTCCCTTCCTCAAATTCCTGCCTCCCCCCAGCCACCTACAACTCTCTCCAGCCACCCCATTCTCACCTCTTTGCCATCCTTATTTTTAAATAAACTTTTAATTTTAGAACAGTTTTAAATTTACAGAGAAATTACAAAGATAGTACAGAGTCCTCACATGTCCCATGCCCCGTTTTCTCTATTTTCAGGAGAGAAAGAGGGTTCCCGGCTTACATGCCCTGGAGCCCACTCTTTCTGATCTTCTCACCCTTCATCCCTCTGCATCATCATCATCATATAATTTGTATATCAGCAATCTGTCTCCTCCTGCTCCTGTTGTCCCTGGTATCATTCCAGCCAAGGTCACTAGTGACCCTTAAGTTGCCCAAATTCAGTGGCACCATTGTCATCTTCAGTTTTCTTGACCAGTGAGAGGAAGGTCACACTGATCACTCTCTCCTCTGTGCATCCGCCTTCCTTCAGCCACCTGCTGTCCCTGAAATGAACCCAGAAGCCCACCTGGTGGCTGGGTGTGTGCTGAGTGCCTCCTTGGAGGTTCTGCCACCAGGCTTTCCTGTCTACCACTCCCAGCACTGATCACCCTTCAGGTCACTAACATATCAGGTCTCTCCCATCCTCAAAGCACAAGCTCCCCTCCACACTGGTAGGCTGGTCCAGTGGCTTCTGGGTCCCCAGAGTAGAAAAAACAAAAAAGAGGGAGGATTCAGATCCAGAAGCTGGCCGCTTGCTGTGTGACCTTGGCTAAAAGGCTTCCCCTCTCTGAGTTTCCTCTTTGATGAGGTGTAAGGATAAAATGTGACTAGATGGAGACTTGAAGGTGAGAAACCCCTTCCTTTCTCCTTGAAGCTTGGCTGTTCCCCATGCCCATCTTTCTGTTCTGTGCTTCTTTCTCTCTCTCTCTCTCCCTCTCTTTTTTTTTTGCATGTTTATTTATTATTGAGAGACAGAGACAGAGCATGAGTGGGGGAGGGGCAGAGAGAGATGGAGACAGAATCCGGAGCAGGCTCCAGGCTGTCAGCACGGAGCCAGATGCGGGGCTTGAACCCACAAACTGTGAGATCATGACCTGAGCCAAAGTCGGACACTTAACTGCCTGAGCCACCCAGGCGCCCCAGGGTTCTGTGCTTCTCAGCATCTCTTAGGGAAGGTTTTAAGGCTGATATGTTGGCCTCAGGACTTTTTCAGCATCAGCTGGTAGAGCCTTCTCTGTCCTTATCCTGCCTCTGCCAGGTTCCAACCAAGCAAAACTTCAAGAGTGCCTGTCATCGTTACAGTGCTTACAGCATTTCCCAGGCATCTGCCCCTAGGGGGTGGGAGTGCTCAGCCACTTCACCACATTAGCTCTGCTCCTGATAAGTCCATTGCTGTCACCACACAGACTTTGCTAACCATGTGTCCTTAGACTCATTGCTGGACATTTCTTGTCTCATTCATCTTCACCTATAAAATGGGGATGATCATGATGGTACCTACTCACAGGGTCTGTTTGAAGATTTTTAAAACATTTCTAGAGGGTTGCCTGGGTGGCTCAGTTGATTGAGCATCCAACTCTTGATTTCAGCTCAGGTCATGATCCCAGGATCATGGGATTGAGCCCTGCATCAGACTCCGAGTTGAGTGCTGAGCGTGGAGCCTGCTCAAGATTCTCTCTCTCTCCCTCTCTCTCTGCCCCTCCCCCCTGCTTGTGTGCACTCTGTCTCTCAAATAAAAAAAGTAACAAAGTTCTTTAAAAAAAATAAAGAGGGGCGCCTGGGTGGCGCAGTCGGTTAAGCGTCCGACTTCAGCCAGGTCACGATCTTGCGGTCCGTGAGTTCGAGCCCCGCGTCGGGCTCTGGGCTGATGGCTCAGAGCCTGGAGCCTGTTTCCAATTCTGTGTCTCCCTCTCTCTCTGCCCCTCCCCCGTTCATGCTCTGTCTCTCTCTGTCCCAAAAATAAATAAACGTTGAAAAAAAAATTAAAAAAAAATAAAGATAAAAAAGTATCTAGAAAGTGCTTAAAATGACAACTGCATACAGTAGGTGCTATTGATGTGTCAGCTGTTATTACTGTTTTACAGATGGGAAAACTGAGGCTCAGTGAGGGGCAGTGACTTGCCCAGAGGCATGCAGCTAGTGAGGAACAAATCCTGGATGGGAACCCAGGTCTATCCCATGTCACTTCACAACCATATGCTCTCCCTGCTTCCCCTCCTGTCACCCCCATTTCCAGGGGTGTGGCCTGGCTAGAATTCGGTCAGAAGTAGTTCTTGAGGCTATAGCTGTGGAGACTAGGGTGAGAGTCAGGGGGCCGGGGTCCTGGGTGTGGAGGGGAGGAAGTGTGCCCAGTGCCATCCCTATCCCTGTTTTCTGGCTGCTTTTCCACTACAGGCTCCAGAGGGGAGCATGGAGTCCACGCTGGTGGTCAGCTGCAGGGACTGCTTCAGGGATGGACATGTTTCCCAAGTCGGTCCAATGGGTGTTAGCTCTGAGCCTATTGCTGGAACCGTTAAGAAAGCTTCCACCTGGGCTACTGAGCCGGCAGGATGTGGGCCTGGGGCTGGTTGAGGGGCATCTTTGCCAATAATGGGGAGAGCCACCTGACAATACAGCCAGCATGAGGAAAACAGAGCTGAGACATGGAGAGCAAGCAAGAAAGCAAGCTCAGAGAGACTCCCACTGCCATTAACTTTTCTAGTTAAATGAGCCAAATTATTCCTGTTTTAGCTTAAACTCGTTTGAATGGCAGGAGTCCCTCCTAATCTACCCAAGTAGTAGTCACTTTTGTCAGTGACAGGGAAATGGGTGAAAGCTGAGTTGGCCTTTTAGTGTCCCACCCCGCCCCAGCCCTGAGTGGAAGGACCCAGTCCTGTCCTGGGTTCTTCCCTGGCCATTCGCAGTGACCTCACCACACAATCTCCCAGGGCTGGCCTGGCCCCGTGAGTTCTTCCCGGACTCCCAGCAAGCTTCTTGCTCCACTACGGCCCCTGGAGCCCTAGTCCTCCTCCCCCCTTTAGGCTCCATTGAGGAGGGGCCCTTCCTCCACTCACAGGGTTGTTGGAATCCGTGCACCGAGGGGCCCAGCCCTTTCCCCCATGGTCTCAGCTGCCTTCCCCTAGTAGGACTGCTTGGAGGGGTCCACGGGACTGTGCATGTTCCAAGACTACATCGGAGCCGGCACTGAGGAGGCAGGACCAGAATCATCAGTTCTCTGTCCTCTGTACTCCAGTCCCTCACCCTGCACTGCCTCTCTTCCTGCTGACTTCAAATGAGCTCAAACTGCTCAGAGCAGGCAAAAGCCCCTCCTCTGCCTGCTGCCTCTCTGGTTGCCCACTCATGCCCCCGCTGTGGGCTCTGCCCCCTCGGTTGGAGATTGCACTCTCCAAGGGCGCTAATGGCCTCCCCTGCCTGGCACAAGGACATTTCCCAGTTCCCATGGCCTCCACCCGCACAGCCTCACACCCCAGCTTTGGAACACTGTGATCCTTGCAGCTCTAAGGTTTGGAGGGGACAGTTGGGAGGTGCAGTGGGGAGCACCTCAGCTTTTGATCTTTGGAGGAACATACCCAGGATGTTCTGGCTGAGTGGCTTTGGACAGGTCATTTTCACTCTCTGAGCCTCAGTTCCCTCATATGAAACATGCCTTTAGTGACATCTCTCTTAAGTGATTTTCTAGGATTAAATTATATATAAGCTATTGCCCTGTGGTTCCAGGTAGAGAGAGGCAATGTTCAGAGCAGGTGCTCCATGCTTGTGTTTATTTCCATCTAGGCTAGCTCCTCTTTCCTGAGATTCAGTCTCCAACTCTCTGTTCTTCACCCTTCTGTCCCCACTGTTCCCCCAACCCTGCCTCAGCCCCCACCCCACTCCCACCCCAACTTCCCTTTCTTCTACCACCTTCCCTGGGCAGATACTGCCGATATTCCTCCCTCCACCCATCTTGGCTGCCCAGCTGACTGTAGCTGCTAGTGGTCAGACTTCCTCCTGGCCCACCACAGCCAAGCCTCTTAAGAGAGTTGTCTACACTCTCTCATCTACTCTTGTTCTACATCTCACCGGCCCTCCCCCGCCTAGTTCCTCTAACCCTGGCTGCTGCCCCAGCTCTCTGCTAAACTGATCTGGCAAACATCATCACTTTGTTGTGAAATGCGATGGGGACTCCTTGGCCTTATCTGCCTGGATGACACTGTTGGCAACTTCTGGAAACACTCCTGCCCCGCCCTCGCCTCCCTGCCCTTAGCTCTCCAGAGGCTGTCATCTGTCCTCTGCCCCTGGAGGCTCCTTCTGCTTTCTCTGCCCAGTGCTGTGATGTTGCCGCTTCCTGCCCTCTCATTTCTTCCATGGCTGTCCTCATGCTGGATTTGTTCCATGTTTATTATTATTTTTTTAAACAGGTTAAAAAAGAATCTAACTTAGTTGCCAACATCCAAAAACCAGATTTCATATTAAAGTCTGAATCTCTGGGTGCCCTTGGTAAACTGTCAGATGTGGCCACAGCTCAGCGTTCACACATGGCGGCCCTTGCTTCAGGCCAAGAGTGGCTGCCCCCAGAAGCTCCCCCCAGACTGCTCCCAGCAGCACTCAGCATCCTTCCCTGTGTTCTTGCTCGCTTGTATCCATGGAAACCAAGGATGGACTGAGAGGGCTTCATGGTTCAAGAGAAGTGGGAGAGAGTGCATTTCTTTGTGGAAGTGAAAGATACTGTGTTTAATATGCTAGGGATGTCTTAGTTCCAAAGGAAACCGCATCTCACCTGCTCTACTCCTGCTGTGGCCTACCTGGGTCCTGCTCCTCAGCCCTCTCTCCGGCCATCAATTACAAGCATCTGTGACCTCCCCATCCCTGTCCCAAACTCATTCCTGAATTGAATCTGAGGCGAATACGGACTTGACTCTTCATCCGCTTTCTGAATTTGTCACCTAAATGTCCCACAGGCATGTCATCCAGTCATTTAACATTCATTGGCCATCCACTATGTGCCAGGCACTGTTCTAGGCTCTGAAAATAACACAGGAAGCGCTGCACTTATGCTCCAGGGGTCCTCAAGAGAACACAACAGAGTGGCCGTTTCTTCTCTTAAAAAGGATGGGCCCAAGGACCTGTTGAGAATGTCAGCAACTTCAGATGTGCTAAGGGTCCTCATGCCAGGGAGCCCTGAAGGACAGGTGGCCATGGGCAGGCTGAGTTATCCTAGCCCTAGTTTGGGCTCCTCTCCTCGGTCCCTCTCTAGTGCAGGTGAGATGGGAGAGAGGACAGTCCTCCCAGGGTGGTGGAGGGCATCAGTGGTAAGCAAGGGGCCGCAGAGAAACATGGGGCTACCATCAGAGCCTCCAGGTTTTGAAATAGCAGGCAGAAGGGAGCTTTTAAGGGACACTCGCTGGTGAAGGTGCTTAGTGCCAGCCCATCCCGGGACTGTGTGCCCAGCTTCAGGCCTGGTGTCTAGTGTGGCTCAGGGCTCAGGAGCTATGAAACCTTGGTCAGGTCTCCTAACCTCTCATGTCTACAATGAGAGTAAATACCTCACAGGGTGGCTGGGAGGATGGCACGGGACAGCGTAAGCAGTGGCTGGTATATTCCAGATGCGTATCAGAATTGCCTTTTTGCCTCTCCTGACTTCTCATCCTTCAGGCCCCCACTCTAGGCTCCATGGGATCTGTCATCGGGTCCCATCTCTGCTCCTCAAATCACTCTCTGCTCCTCCCTTCCTGTGGCTCCTGCCCCTCCTCCTCGTCCCTCTCCTTCTGTCCACCTTGCTCACAGTTCTCGGAGCTCTTTTACAATACAAATCTGAACTGGTTGCTTCCTATTTCACACTCTTCTGTGCCCTGACACCCCTACCCCACCCTCAAGATGAAGTCCCAGCTCCTTGGCCTGGCACTTGTGGCTTCCCAGGACCTGAGGGCTGCACTCTCCAGCCTTACCCTCTGTTGCAGCACAGGGCTGACACCTCTGGGCCTTCACTCTGGCTGTCACTGTTTTCCATACCCCATCTCTGCAGATGTACCTCCAACTCCTCCTTTCTGACCTCCAAGCCAGTCCAGATTAGGCACCCCCCACTTCTGTAGGTGCCCACACATGCGATCCCCATTTACCTCCTCCTGCAGACCATGAGCTGTCCAAGTCCCCATCACAAGGATAACCAGGATGGCTAGCCCTGGGAAAACCATCTTAATCTCCACCCTGCTGTGCCTCAAACCACACCTTTCCTAATGCATAGGCAGCACACATGGGGCATAGCTGGATATAGGTTTATTGTGGCACTGAATGTGAACAGGGACTGGTGTGGCCAGCACCGATGTGTGGTGGTGGTGGAGGGAGTGGCGGGAAATGGAGGGGGTAGGGCAGGGCCCAGGGAACCCCAGGCTCAGGCCAGGAATTGGGGTTGGGGTGACCTTTGCCAACTCTACCCAGAAATCTGGGGTGATGACTCAAGAACTGGCAATCCCTCTGGCTGGGCTGGATGAGGCAGCAGTGGATGGGAGGGGCTCACACATGGGAAAAGGCGTGGCTCTTGCAGAGGGGCTTGTCCTTCTTGGAGTAGAAAGTCTTTCCTTCCAGGTTGATCTGGCATATCTGAGGACAGCCAAGGTCAAGTCACATGCGGTTGGCGGTGGCAGGAGAGTCCCCGTCCCAACCTCTCAGGAATTCCAGAGGCAGGGGGTGGGAGGGAGGCTGGTAAAGAACATGGCACAGGGGTGAGACCCAAGTCCAGGGAGGGGGCACTCACCGCACACACGAAGCAAGTGTCATGCCAGCTGAAGCCCAGCGCCTCCAGGAAGCGGTCCCCTGCATCGATCTTGAAGTCACAGCCCCGGCATTTCGTGCCAAACATCTTCTCATAGTCTGAGGATGGAGGCAGAGAGGAAGGGGGCACTGGGTTCTGGCCTGACCCACCCCCATCCCTTACCCGTGCCCCCCCTTCGCCACCCCCCTACCTCGCTCGCAGTAGGGTGCGCCTTCCTCCATGTAAAAGGCCCTGTTCCGAATGGGCGTCTTGCAGGCCGCGCAGGTAAAGCAGTGCACATGCCAGGTCATCTTTAGGGCATGCATGATCTCCTAGGAGGATGCTACAGTCACCAGGCAGCTCGGCCCCTCCTCTCCAGAGCTGGGGACACAGGAAGGCTGGCCTTGGGCCCTCTTCCTTCCTGTGGTAAATGTTACATCTGCACATACACCATTCTCACTCTGCCTCCGGCCCTGAGGTCTCCCCGCGGATGTCCACTATGTTTCTGAGATTTGCCGTGTCCAAATCTCAGCTCCTAACCTCTGTACCCCAAACCTGCCTCCCCGACAGCAGTCCCTATCTCAGTTGACAGCAACTCCATCCTTCCATCTGCTCAGGCCATATGCCCTGCTTTCTCTCATGCACCACATTGGATCTTCCAGGAACACCTGCTGGGTCCGCCTTCAAGGTGAATCCAGATCTTGCCCACTTCTTACTTCCTATCTGACGTGGGATGTGAACCTCAGGCACCCCTGGCCTTGGTGATGCACAGTAACACTGACTTCTGAGCTCCTCCTTCTGCCCCTACAGACTGATACCAACCTGAGACCACATTCCCCTCTGCTCGAATGCCTCCCTGCCTTTCCCTCTGGCCTCTGTATCCTCTGAGCTCCCCACATGGACTCTTGCCTATGGTTGATGCACCGGGCCCGCCAGTCTTGGGGCTTCATGCTGGCTGTCCCCTCTGCCTGGACTGCTCTACCCCAGGTATCTCCACGTCTCACCCCTCACTGCCTTCAAGTTTCTGCTTCAATATCCCTTTCTCCATGAGGCCCGTTCTGACAACACCAGTTAATACTTCCTAATCTGCCTTTCCTTTTTTTTTTTAATTAAAAAAATTTTTTTAAATGTTTATTTACTTTTGAAAAAGAGAGAGACCGAGCACGAGCAAGAGAGGGGCAGAGAGAGAGGGAGACACAGAATCCGAAGCAGACTCCAGGCTTCAAGCTGTCAGCACAGAGCCTGATGCTGGGCTTGAACTCACGAACTATGAAATCATGACCTGAGCTGAAGTCAGCTGACCATCAGCTGAAGTTAAGCTGATGCTTAACCGACTTAAGCCACCCATGTGCCCCCAATCTGCCTTTCCAATGCCATGTTCCCAATACTTTTAACTCTGTTCTCTTTATCCCTGAACACTTTTACTAACACACCACCAAGTAATTTACTTATTGTGTCTACGGCTTATCATCTGCCTTTCCTCCCTTCTTCCTGCTCAGATGTAAAGTCCAGGAGGGAGCGAGTTGTGACTGTTCTATTAGTGGATATACTGTAACAGTGCCTGTCTCTGTGGGTGCTCATCAGCAAATATTTGCGAGTTAACCTGCACTACTGGAGTGGGAGGAAGCAGAGGCTCAGGGAGAGTCTGTGCTCTCACTGGCCTCGGCTGTCAATCCTGAGGACCCTTGGGCCAACCAGGGTCAGCAGCATTCAGATCTAGAGCAGGCAGAGGGCAGTGTGGGGCTTTGAGGGGGTCGGATCTGTGGCTCCAACCAGACCTTGCTTCTTAGCTGGGTAACTTGGCCAAGTTACCTCCTCTTGACAGTTGGTTCCTTCCCTTGTGATCTGGGAACCTAATCCCAGCCTTGCAGGTTGTTGTAAGAATGCTCCTACAGGGGCGCCTGGGTGGCTCAGTCAGTTAAGTGTCCGACTTCGGCTCAGGTCGTGATCTCACGGTTCGTGAGTTCAAGCCCCGCGTCGGGCTCTGTGCTGACAGCTCAGAACCTGGAGCCTGTTTCCGATTCTGTGTCTCCCTCTCTCTCTCTCTGACCCTCCCCCGTTCATGCTCTATGTCTCAAAAACAAATAAACGTTAAAAAAAAAAAAAAAAAAGAATGCTCCTACATTTATGTTGGGGGTCCCAGACCCTGTGCCTGCCAAGGTGTCATTGGGGGAGCACCTATTTCTGCCTGTAGGGATGGTGAAGACCAGTTTGTACAGAAATGCCTGGAAGGGTCAGGTTGAAATCTAGGTGTTAAAGTGAAATCTGATTTTCAAATGGTGCCCACTAATTTATTATTATTTTTGTTGTTGTTTATTTATTTTTGAGAGAGTGTGTGTGAGAGTGTGAGCAGGGGAGGAGCAGGGGGAGGGGGTGGACAGAGGATTCGAAACGGGCTCTGTGCTGACAGCAGCGAGCCCAATGGAGGGCTTGAACTCACAAACTGCAAGATCATGACCTGAGCCAAAATTGGACACTCAACCAATTAAGCTACCCAGAAGCCCCTATTGCCCATTAATTTAAAAGGACAATGTAGACCAAGCAAGACATGTGGGCGGCACCTAGCTCTCAGACGGCCTATCTGTGCCCTCTGCATCTATGTCACATTTCACATATACCTCACAACCATCCTGGCCAGGAAGTTACTGCCACCATTTTAGTGAGGCCCAGAGACAGTGACTTGCACCAGGTCACATAGTCAAGAGAAGGTAGAAATGGGTTTTGTGCCCAAGTCTGGCTAGCTTCAAAGCTGGCTCTTCCCATGTCTGGTGTTGCCTCTTTTCAAGGAGCGGACCAAGGGTCCAAGGGAAGGAACTTGGCTGCAAGCTGGCAGGACAGGGGGCTCGGGCAAGAGCATGGGCAGCCCAGAGCTGGGTCCAGTGGATGTGTGAGCAGGGAGGCAGATTTCTGCTGGTATTCAGAAGAACCTGTAAGTCAGTTACCAGTGTTTATTTTATGCCCTAGTTCCTAAATCTGTCTGCCTCTCCCATCCCCACTGCCCTGACCCAGGCCCCAGCAGCCTGTTCCCTTCCCTAGCTCTGTTTCCCCTTTCCCAGAGGAAGCTTGCTGCAGCACAGCTGACCTCATCAGCCCCAGCTCCAATCTCCTAACACGGCCCCCGCTCACCTCTTCTGCCTCATCTCACACCCTTCCCAGGTGTTACCTTGTGATACAAGCTATTCCTTCTGCTTGGAGTGCTCTTTCCTGACCCTTCTTCAAGCTAATTCCTACTCATTTTTAAAGTTCAGCTTAGAGGCCACTTCCATCCATTCCTTCAACCATTTACTGACCACCTCCTGTACACAGAGCCCAATCTAAAGCAAGAGCAAAACAGCCCTGGTCCCAGCCCATGGAGTTCACACCTGGGGAAAAGATGGGGCAAAAGGACTGGGAAGTAATGAGCAAACTGTGGGAGCCCTAGCCTGGTAGAAGGATTACGTCTCACGGGAGGTGTTCCTAAGGAAATGATATGAGTCCAAGATGAGAAGGAACAAGATAAAAAGGGTGCTAAACTAGTATTCCTGGTGGAGAGGACAGAATGTGCAAAGGCCCTGTGGTAAGGGAAACAGCACACTGGCAAAATGAAAGGGCCCACATGACTGGAGCACTGGAGAGGGGCTAGTGATGAGAGGTGAGCCTAAAGAGTATAGGTTTCCAAGGGCACCTATGTGACTCAGTTGGTTGAGCGTCTGACTCCTGGTTTTGGCTCAGGTCATGATCCCAGGGTCATGGGATTAAGCCCTGCATCAGGCTCCGTGCTGAGTGTGGAGTCTGTTTAAGATTCTCTCTCTCCTTCTCTCTGCCTTTTCTCTGGTTCGTGCTCTTTCTCTCTCAAGAAAGAAAGAGAAAGAATGAAAGAACGAAAGAAAAGAGTATAGGATTCCAGATGCGGTCCCCAAACCAGGGTAGGCCCCATCTAATGTGTCACTCATGCTGTGCTGCTTCCCTCCACCTCCACTGAGACAATTTGTCCTGTATTTCTCTCCTTGTGCTCCACGCTGATCTCCCAGGGCAGGCACAGTTCTGAGCTCTGGGTGCAGACAGGGCATGGAGCACCCAGCAGGTTGTGGAGGTAAGCTTCCTTCACCTTCCCCCCAGGGTGAGGTGGGGGCTTCCTAGAGTTTGTCAGGCCCTGAGTCCTTGTAAGAGGGGAAGCTAAGGGCCCCTGAGTTTCTGTGGAACATTAGCCTGAGTTGGGGCACGAGAGGGTTTGCCACCCAAGGCTTACTCCAGAACCTGGGAGCCAGCCAGGCCCTATTAGCCTTGGCTTCCCATCTGTGGCCTGGGTGATAACCCTGCCCACCCGGGAAGGGGGAGTGAGGTAGGACAAGAGTGCAGTGTAACACAGACAGAGCAGTCATTGAACAGGAGGGCCTTGATTTGTAGATGCCCAGCTCAGGAAATGTTCTGGGATCCAGCCCATTCTGTTAAAACAGTCTAATGGGGTGTGGCCTAGGCTGGCTGGGAAATGACTATGATCTTGGGCAAAATTCCCTCATCTAAAAGACGGGAATACCAAACTGACTTCCTATAGTACAATTGTGTAGCTGGATGCCTACACGCTTTAAGTGTACCACAACACAAATTGGCATTACAGTGACAAAGACTGTGATCATATCCAATTCCCCCTTCCTGTCTACTGATGGAACCTCCATTTTTTGCTGGGCACATGACTGCCCCAAAGATACTATATTTCCCAGCCTCTCTTACAGCTCAGCAGGGTCAAGTGACTGGGATTTGGCCAATGGGATGGAAGCACAAGGGTTGGGTGGCAGCATCTTCTAAAGATGGCTGCCACAAGACTTCAATTCCTACTTCCCTTCCCAGCTTCCTGCTGGCTGAAACGTGGAGATTTTAGCTGAGGCTCAAGGGTCTTCTTGGACTGTTTAGTAAGCCTGTGCTGAGAATGGCCAAGGATCAAGATACAGAAGCCTAGATCTGTCTACTAGTCCTGGACTGCCCACCTCTGGACTTTCTTAAGTGGGAAATAAGCTGCCACTATTTTGAGTTTTCTACTGCTCATGCTCAAAGTAATCTTTACTAATATGAACATCACCACAGAGCTCTCTGGCCACATCTGGTACCTCCGCCTCTGTATCCAGAAATAAGGAGAGGCATGAATGTCAGGAAGAGCCCAAGCGGGGAGTCAACAGTGCCTGGGGCCACTCCAGCATAGCTCTCATGCTCTGTAACCTTGGGCAGTTTCTCCTCCTCTCTGGGTGTCAATTTCCATACATATGCAACAGGAACCCCTGCCTGTTCTGCCCCCTTTGCCTCTGACTGTACCCTTGGCTCCTGACATCCTCTGAGTCTTCCCATCCTAGTGTGAGCTCCTGCGGGCAGGACCTGTTACTTCACAACGTGTCCTCAAGCATGGGTCACACTATCTGGCACACTGCCCACACTTAAGAGAATGAATGGGGGAAGGCAGATGGCCCATCACTCTTTGCTCATGACACACACTGACCAAAGTCCCAAGCCTGGCTCCTGTTGGCAGCTAGGTTGCCCTGCAGAAAATATGGCCAGGCTCTACTGTGTGCTTAGTTTCAGTGGGAAGAACAGGATTTTTTTAGTGTTTATTAACTTTGAAAGAGAGAGAGACAGAGAGAATCCCAAGCAGTCCCTACACTGTCAGTGCAGAGCCCGACGCAGGGCTCAAACCCATGAATCGTGAGATCATGCCTGAGCCAAAACCAAGAGTTGGACACTTAACTCACTGAGCCACCCAGGCACCCCAGGATTTTTTAAATCAAGATTATTATTATTTTTTAAAATGTTTTTATTTATTCTTGAGAGAGAGAGAGCATGAGCAAGGGAAGGGCAGAGAGAGAGGGAGACAGAGGATCTGAGGCGGGGCTCTGTGCTGACAGCAGTGAGTCCAATGTGGGGCTGGAACTCATGAACTGTAATATCATGACCTGAGCCGAAGTTGGATGCTCAACCGATTGAGCCACCCCAGAGCCCCGGAAAGAACAGGATTTTGAATCACAAATTTGTGTGTCTGCATTTCTGGCTTTGTCACTCCATAGTTCTATGCCCTTCAGACACATTGAGTTACCTGTCAGTTTCTGTCCTCTCATGCACTGACATGGCAGACACTATGGATTGGCCTCCCCAAAGCCTGTCATGACCCTCTTCCTTTTCCCCTTCCTTTCTTATGGGAGACAAAGGCTAAAATACTGAGTTTGCCAAAATCCCCCACAGCCCAGGTGCTCATAGGATAACAATTCCAAACACAGAGATGAAGATGCAAGTTTCTGGTTTTTCTTCCAGAGTCAAAAAGCAAAACCTTGTTAAAATAATGCCATTTGGCCCTTCCCTCTCCTTCCTGCCTGAATATACAAGAATATCAGGCCTGGGGCTTGAGTAGTCATCTGGTAACCATGATATGATAGGCTTGGGGACAAGGGTCCACATGCTAAGGATTTCCGAGCCAAAGGCAGGAAAAGACTAATAGGCATCCTTAAGCTGCTGTTTCAGCTCTGGAATTCTTTTTATTTATTTTTATTTTTTTACTTTTAAAATTCTTTAATCTTTATTCACTTTTGAGAGACAGAGCATGAGTGGGGGAGGGGCAGAGAGAGAGGGGGGACACAGAATCCAAAGCAGGCTCCAGGCTCTGAGCTGTCAGCACGGAGCCTGATACAGGGTTCGAACCCACGACCCATAAGATCATGACCTGAGCCAGAGTCGGATGCTCAACTGACCGAGCTACCCAGGTGCCCCTCTGGAATTCTTTTTAAATGTTTATTTTTTTTATTTTTGAGAGACAGACTGAAAGCAGAGGAGAGGCAGAGAGAGGGAAAGAGCGAGAATCCCAAGCAGGCTCCACGCTGATGGCAGAGTCTGATACGGGGCTTGAACTCACGAACCGTGAGATCATGACCTGAGACGAAGTCGGACGCTTAACCAACTGAGCCACCCAGCCGCCCCAACTCTGGAATTCTCATGGCTGAAGTAAATAACCGCTTCTGTTTAAATCTCTGCAGTAGGGTTTAGTTATTGCAGCTGAATGCAATCCCACGGACACAGCCAGCATCTCTTATTTTGGCCTCATCAGCACCTACCTTCTTTCTTTGGGTAATGTCATCTTGTTTTATTTCAGGGAACCAATCCTCCCTCACTCAGTCTATGGTTCAGGTAGGGCTGCCTGACCCCTGCTTCAGTGGGTGTCACCTGGGCTTGGCTAATCCGAGTCCTAGGGATTGGTCGAGAGATGGGCATGTGACACAAGCTATTCCAGTGAGCATCAGCACCAGGCCCCTTGACGCATCAGCTTGCACGGAGGTGCAAGCTTCTCTTTGCAGTGCTAAGCTGGGGAGATGTAACCCTGGCACCACTGTGGCACCATCTTTGCCACCTTCTTGGGAAAAGTATGCGGGCAACAAGGCCAATGCAGACAAAAACAGACGCAAGTAGTGGAAAAAGTCCTGATGACCCCAAGACCTGCAGTCAGCAGGGCCTGAAGTTGGTGCCCCTTGGGCGTTCTGATTATTTGAGCTGATACACATATCCCTCACTTTTCGAATGTCAATGTTACACCACCTCACTTTTATGAGAGACCTGCCAACTGAAAGGAATCCGATAAGGAATTTTGCTTTTAGGAAGAAAGGCGAAAAGTGAAAATAGCGTTCAGCGTTTTGTTTTGTAGTGAGCCATCACTGAGGCAGCACACACCCTGTACCCTGAGCAGCAAGCGGCCCCGCCCAGCTCCTTCCCTAGAAACCACACTCAGCATCTCAGCATCAAGCAGCCACAGTTCTGAACTGTGTCTATGAGCATCTGTGCTTTATCTCAATTTACTTCGTGCATCTGTTAGCAAGATGTGTCCTAAGGTACCAGAAAAGCCTACAAGAGGTTATTTTTTGGGTCTGGGAATGCTCAAGTTTTTTTTCCATATAAATGAACAGTACTTGCTTCTTCACTTTATGCCATTTTGGCTTGGGAAAGTTTTCATAGGAACACTCTACTTTCAGAGAACCGGGGAAACCTGTACACTCTTGCTTGAGCCCCTCTGAGCAGGATTTTGGTCATTTGTTAAGAGGATCCTGGTTAACACAAAATGAGGCCAATGTAGCAGCCTATTTATGAAGCTGCTAAGGATCCAAAGGGCTCATGACAGGAGAGCCTCTAGGCCTAAGAGTTGCTCAATAGTATTCCTCAATGCTGACAGGGTCAGATTCACCCTCCCACCCACCTGCCAGCCCTACTCACGCCTGTGATCTTCTTCTTGCACTTGGCACAGCTGGGTGCATAGCGCACATCATAGCAGGGGGGGCAGAAGATGGCACCCTTCTCCTCAAAGAAGCCGCCCTCTTCCAGGACCTTCCCACACTGGCTGCACACAAATTCCTCAGGGTGGTATGCATGGCCCAGTGCCACCAGGTAGCGGCCCCTAAGAGGGAGGCGAGGGCAGTAAGTGGGAGTGTATGCAGAAGAGGTGGGAGGTCCTGGCCAGAGCCCAAGTGGGTTTAGTGAACACCTGTTCTGAAGCCTGGAAGGGAAACCCTTTCTCCCAATTTTCCAAATAAAGGAGAAACAGGCTTGGGAGGTGACCCAAGTGATGACACAGTGATGAAACTGTGCTGCTTTGATGACAAGAGATGGGGACAGAGGCAGCATTGGAATAAGGAGGATTACATTGGGTGGGGGCGGCTGACTTGGGCCTAATGAGACAAACCAGAGGAGTTGGTGCCCTGGGGACGGGAGGCCCAGAGTGCCCATCAGCTCCGAAAACCAGTAGGTACCTGAACCGACCCTGGTGCCCACCCTGTCCCACTTGCCTAGTCCATCTGGCCTGGAGAAGGGCCTGCAGGTCCCAAATAAATGAGGGTGTCTGAAGAAGGGGATTCTCTGCAGAGCCTGAGAGCTGACAGGAGTCGAGAGCAGTGCAAGACCAGGGCTGAGAACTACCAAGATTCTAGAAGCCAGCATACTGACTCTGGGGGGCTGTGTGACCTTGCTGGGCCCCAGGGAACAGTGCAAGGAGAGAGAGGCCTCTGGCCTGTCTACTCTGAGAGCAGAGATTTGGCAGAGACCAAGTGAGCAGGAAGGAGAAGCAGAGGAGCTGGGAGGGGCAGGCCCTTCCCTGCCCAGACAGCAGCCTTTCTAGGGGTGCTGCTTGAATGTATTGTTGGTACTTCCTCCATTTCAGCAGGGCAAACACTGATAGAGGCTGATGCAGGGTGGGGTGGGGGAAGTAATACAGGATGCAGAATCTGAGGACCTAGGCCAGGTCCCTGCCCCCACTGCAACGGGGAACTGAATCCTTATCCTCCCACAGTGACAGCTGAGATGAGTGGGGAGGCAGACGGGGGAGCAGAGGTCGGAAAGATGCCAGGGCCAGGCTTTAGGACAGGAAAGGCCAGGATAGGAAAGGAACCGGGCCACCCACCGGATGACCTTGTGGCACTGGTGGCACACGGGAGTCTTGCCATTGCTGCCACCACCTGCTCCTGTGCCTCCTCCAGTGGCTGCCTGCACGATGGAGGTGCGGTTCTGCAGAGGTGTGGGTGTGGCTGGCTGGCTGTGCCGGGTCAACACCGTGCTGGTCTTGTCCGGGGCGTAGCGCTCAGCAAATGCAGGGTCCACAGCCCAGGGTGGGCGGCTAGTGGGGCTGGGGGTGGTAGGGCCTGCCAGGGCCAAGGAAAGTGGCTCCAGGGGGTTGCCCAGGGACCCCAAGTGTCAGAGGGTCGAGCCAGGGGCAACTTGGAGCCCCCCCCCCTCACCCTGCATGCCCCTGGAGGCTACCCACCCTTCCCAAGGCCCAAGCCCACTTTCTCTCACCAGGCCAGGGTTCCTGGGGTGTAGCTGAGGCTGGGGCTGGGGCTTCTGTCCTGGGCACCTGGCTGCAAGATCTGCCATTCAAGGCCCTGTATGGCTGGAGCTCCTGGCATGGCCCCACCCCCCAACCTTGGTCTTCCTGGCCCCATGGGAGATGACTGGGTACATGAGAGTTGCTGGGCTGGACTCCAGGTCCCACTGGGAGAGGTATGTGTAGGGCAGCTTCTCCTAGTCAGGTTCTAGCCATCAGGTCTGTTGTGTGGGACTGGGAGGTGGAGAAGGGCTCTCCCTTCTGAGGCAGCTCTTGGGGCTTCCTCATTCCAGAGATCTAGCTCTGATGGCAGGTACTACCCCTCACTGAGACCCAGACTGGCATGGCCCACACTGGATTTGAACACCTAACACCCCCACACCCAAAACAAGCCCACAAAGATAGAAGACAAAGGCGGAGAAAGCAGGGCTGAGAATGTTTATTTCCATGCCTAAGCCAGCACAGACCTGGCAGATAGCAGTACCATAGGGCAAAGAGGGAAGGCAGTGTCAGACAGAGCCAGGCTCTCTGCCAGGCCAGCAGGAGGCTCAGTCCAGGGGCAGGAAAGGAGTGGGTAGGCAGAAGCTGCAGCAACCAAGGGGGGTGCCCTCGGTGGGAGGAACAGAAGAGAGAGGCAGAGAGGGCAGCCGGCCGGTGAGGGCCAAGCTACGACTGCACGTTGAGCACGTGGGCAGAGCGCTGGTGGTGCCAGTCCCGGAGGCAGGTGTAGCGTGGGCTCTGCAGCTCCAGGACATACTTTTCCCTGGGGGGGCAGAGAGAGAAGAAGGAGGAAGTAGAAGGAAGGAGGTGAAAGGGAGGAAGGGAGGGAGGATGGAAAGGAGGAAGGAAGGAGGGAGGGAGGGAGGCAGGAAGGAAGGAAGGAAGGAAAGAAGGAAGGAAAATGGAGAGCCCTGGTTGTGGACCCTCAGAAGCAGACATAGGGCAGTGGCTGGAATGGAAGAGACAAGAGGTAAGAAAGAGGGGCTACTGCCCATCCTTTTACCTTGATTTCTTCAGGTGTTCCTCATCCGGGTCTTGCACTGAGAGGGCAGAGGCAGGCATTGACCAAGGGAAGACAGAAGGCCACCCCAGCCCTGAGCCCTGGCAGAAGGTCACAGGGCGCCAGAGCAGGCTCCATTTGAGCCCAGGCCCAGGCCCAGGCTAGAGGCCAGCAGGAGAGTCCGCCCTGCCCTGGGCTGGCACTTACTGAACTCGGTGCCCGTGAGGTGGGCAAGGATGCGGAAGGAACGGGACTGGCCTGTCCCGGGCCGAGGCCGCCAGTCCTCTGTGTCCTCCATCAGCCGCTGCTTGCTGGCATCTGGAACCAGCGGCCGGAGCGGCTGTCTGTGGGGAGGGCGTGGCTCAGAACTTCATGCTGGGGGTGGGTAGTGGGGGCAGCCCCTCCCAGCATTGGTGCATGTGGGCTATGGTGCTTAGGAGAGTGGAGGAGGGCAAGGCCAGGGCCCTGCTAGGTGAGGGGTGGGGAGGGTAGCTATGTGAGAGGAAAGGAGGGCAGCTAGGGTAGGGAGGGGCCACCGCCCAGAATGCCAAAAGGAAGGAAGAAAGGAACAGGCAGAGGGGGCTCACTGACTTGTCAGGGGTCTGCACCTGTGAAGGAAATAGACAGATGGACAGATAAAGGGACAAAGGGACAGACACAAGGAAGAAGAAAAATGGCAAGGGGTCAGAGTAGCCAGGGGCAAGGCTGTACTGAGTGTCTGGGGCTCAGTTGGCCCGACACCACACCCCAATCCCAGGCCACCAGTGGGGGGGTCCCTGCTTAGTTCAGAGCCTCCAGGAGGGCAGACCCTGGGCAGGAGCCACACCCTCAGAGGGGCCCTGTATCTACAGCCCCCGCCCCGGCCGCCAGGGGTCACTGCCGCACGGATCTGCCTCATGGTTCCAGCCGGGCTGAGGCGCAACGCAGACTGAGCAGCAGCGCGGGCAGCGGGCTTGGGGCCTTGGACAGATGGCGTGGGCGTGAGAGGTTGGTGGGCAGGACCGACGTACCCATTCTGCTGCAGGGCGCTGTCAGCGGGCGGGGGCGCCCCAAAGGGCCGGGCCGTCTTGTTGAGGGAGGCGCTGGGTGCAAAGGTGTACCGCGGGGGGTCCGCGGCAGGGGCCAGGGCCTGGGCGGAGACAGAGCCGGGCAGGGCGGGCAGGGAGGGCGCTGGGCAGGGGGAACGCTCAGCCAGAGGTGAATGCCCCCCTGGCGTGTCGTGGAGAGGACAGCGGTGCTCCAGCCCCACCCCCACACATCTGGACAGAGGCCTAGGGGAGGTGGGGGGGGGTGCTCAGGTTTCAAGGGGCCCATTTGGGAGGAATGATCTCAGCCCACGCGGGCCAAAGGGCAGACGAGTACGGCTTGTAGCACAGGCCAGCGGAAGGCAGCGGACAGATAGGCAGTCATGCATGGTGCCCAGACCGTGCGGCAGCCCCCGGACCAACTCCCAGTCTCCCAGAGTCTCCCAGCTCTGGCCCCATCCTCTACTCCAGGCCAGGGATGGAAGTATCAAGGCTCCTAGTTGCCGGGGAGGGCAGGTCAGCCCAATAGTCCAATCCTACCCCTCCAACCACCCAGATGTCTCGCTCACATATCCCACGTCCGTTGCCTACCTTCTGCGGTTTGCTCTGAGCCGGCTGGGCCCTGGAGGAGAAGGGGAAGGGGTGATAGGAGGCCAGGCCTGAGGGTGCCCCCATCCACCAGACAGGCCAGGGCCCTTGTACCTGCTGAGACCCAGGCTGAGGCGCTCCCCACAGGCACGAATCTTGTTCTGGGCTTCAATGTGTGTGAGGCCCCCCGCATTCTCACCATCAATGCTCAGCACCCAGTCACCCACAGCCACGCCTGCCTGTGAAGCTTTGCCTCCAGGAGTCAGCTGCAGACAGATGGAAGGTCATGGAGGCCCAAGCCTCTGCAGACCAAACTGAAGCCAACATTAGTCAACTCTGCTTAAGCTGCCCCACTTCTAGAACCTGGAGGCCTTTTCATTCAACATATTTCTGGGCAGCTGCTGAATACTAAAACAATCTGGGAGGGGTGGAGTTCACCTGAACCTCACAATCACCCCAATCACTATTTAGTTGTTTGTTCACCTCCATGACCCTCCTCCGCGCAGCCCAGAAACTGCTATGATGTCAACAAGCAGCCACCTTCAGGTTAAACCCCAAGCTTCTCAACTTCAACCACAGCCCTTGAACCCCCTGCTGGCCTCCTGCCTGGGCTATTTCGCCCACCCTCTGGCTTGTGCATATGGTGAGCTCCTCTGTGACGCTGAGAGGTGCTCTCACTGACCTCTTACAATCCCAGCACCCTGTCCTGCAGCCATCTGCAGGGATCTGCCAGGACCCTTTGAGAGCCAGGAACAGGCCCCCATCATCTCCAGGTACCCCATGAAGTGCTTGAAAGGGGCCCAAGGTGTCAGCTAGGGCTGTAAAAGAGTGTCACCCCCAAGCCTTCAATTGCCACATCACCCTCTTCCCTAATCCTTTGGGCTCTGCCTTGGGAATCTCTGGTTCCTGTGGCAAATAAGGTAATAGTGGCTGGCAGTAATGGTCACCACTAGCATGAACTGAGCCTGCCAGGAAGGACTTCTGGGAAGTGGTGGGCCTTGATGAAAGGACAACGGGATGTGTTGCCCAGGGGGTGAGAGAGTCTACTTAATGATGGCCTTGAGTGCTGGGGCGGGGAAGGAACCAGGACTTGGCCTTGAGGTTAGGAGGGGCCATCAGCAGTTTGAAAGCTCCAGTGGGGTATTTCCCAGACCCCTGATAGAGGTAACCCTGACAAATCCCACTGGACCCTACTGGCCCTCTAGCCCGGAGGCAGTGACCCAGAAAGGGGTGGGACAGCTGTTCATGGGTTTAAGCCCACAGGGCTGCCCAGGTTTCTGGCAAGAAGCCTGGCATTAAGTAGACTTTTATGGGGGAAGTGCTGGAAGGCAAATTCACACTTCATAGGTCGGGGCGGGGGTGGGGGGGGTGGGGTAGAACTGCGAGGTACTGGCTATCCGTGGCCCCAGGAGGCTCCCTAGTGGGCTGAAGCACAGACTGAGTTGAGGCAGGGAGAGGGGAGGTAGGAGGTTCCAGAGAGATCTCCAGAAGGCAGAGAGACCAGATGCAGAGACTGACAGCAAGACTGACTAGGGCAAGAAGAGAGAGCTGGCTCTATTGCATGCTTGGGAGGTTACAAGGGTGCCTCCTTCTTCATCTGCTACATGGTAACAAAAGCAGCTTACATTTATTGAGCACCTAGTACTGTCACATACTAACAGTGAATCTTCCAACAACCTGTGGAGTGGAGTCTCAGATTATATGCATTTTACACATGAGAAAAAAGACAGGTTATGTAACTTGCCTCAAGCTGCTCAGTTAGTCAAGAGGCAGGGCCAGGTCTGACGCTGACCTTAAGGCTCCACTAGTAGGCTACCTCTGCTGGGTGTTGGGACCCAACTCAGAGGTCAGCCCACCTAGAACAACTTGCTACTCTCTGGCTGGGTCTGGGGCCTAGATCTCTCTTGCTTTCAGTTCAATCCAACAACCCCTTATAATGAGCATAGAAAAGGGACATCCTTGAAAGGAAGTGACTTACTCAAGGTCATGGTGAGTCAATAGAAGGGAAACCTGGTCCAGCCACTCCCTACCCACACATGCTGACTCCTGGGAGGTGTGGGCTGAGCCTGAGGTAGATAGAGGTCTTGGGGTTGGGCAGGAGCAGCTGGCGCTCAGGGAGGGGTGGGGAATTGAGGGGTGGGAATTTCCTTTCCTGATTAAGGAGGATAGGAAGCACAAGAGGGATAGAGCAGTGATCAGAGAGGTGGAGAGAGAAGCAGGAGAAAACCCTGGGAGTGGGGTGGGGTGGGGTGGCTAGAGAAGCAGGGAGGCCTGAGGATTCAAGGAGGGGAAAAGCCAGAGGGCTGGACACTGCAAGGGGTGGGGGTGAGTCAGCCTGAGGGCTCCAATGAGCGGCCCAACCCCCAAGTCTCAGACATTACCTCATCTCCCAGGCCTGGGCCCACAGCCAGCCCTAGCCCCTCCCTCCTCCCTGGGGTCAGGGGGGAGGGAGGGGCTGGCCTACCTCAGAAAAGACCACCCTACCCCACCACCCATCAGGGCCCAGGTCCAACTCCAGGGCTGGGCTCAGCTTGTGGCCCCACCCACAGCTGGGGCTGCTGACAAGGAACCTCAGGCCCAGAGTGCCCCCAACAGGCCACATCTTAAAGTCCATCCCTCAGGCTACTATGTTGCCCATCTCCACCAATGAAGAAACTGAGTCTCAGAGTCCAGCCTATGGCTCCCCAGCCACAGTGGTCAGCACTTTCCCGGAAAGGGAGATGTCGAATACATTCTCAGGGCTGGCAAGAGTTGAAGATTGCATAGAGGTGGGTTTGTGTAGTTGGGGGGACAACTGCCGTAAGCTACCCAGGGGCAGGGCAGTTTCCAGGGGAACCCCATGGAAAGGTCCCTGGAAAGAACAGTGACCGCCTGCCTGCCCTGGCCACCAAGCCAACTCCCATAGACAAACTTGATCTTGGGGCCCTTCTCAGGCTGTGCAGTGCCTAGACAACCTTCTGGCCCCCACCAGGCTATGCTTGCCTTGGGCTTCCTGCCAACAGTTGCCTGCCCACTGGGCTCATGGGTGGGCCTCTCTGGACAGGCGATGTGGGGGCAGGAAGTCCCTACCCCCTCCTGACCCTCAGGCCACAGACACCAGCCCAAAGGCTGGCCTCATTCTCTCTGGGCACCCTCTTTGTGTCCCACAACTGACCCTACAGTTGGAGCCATGGCCTCATGGTCACCCACTGAGGGGTCCACCGATGGCATTTAGGGGTTCAGGCCTCAGCCAGCCTTTTTCACCTCTGCAGACTCCAGCCACCAGCTGGCCATCCCAGCGTGGGGCTGCATTCTTGGGCTTATAAGGCAATACCCCTGCCACAGGGAGGAGCCAGCCCCTCAGCTCCGCCCCTCACAGGGAAGGCCCTCAGGAGCTGAAGTTAGAACCCTAGAGCCCCATTCCACACCCTTGCTTCGGGTCAGAGGCCACTGCATCCTAAATAGCACCAGGGGATGAAGATAGAGAACCTCACAGAGGCTGGAGAGTGTCCTCCTCCCCACCAAACTGCAGACCATCCCAGTGCCTGAATTCAAATCCTTGCTTGCCAAGGAATCACTGAAAGGGCCCCTCCACCTCTCTGAGCCCTGAGTTCCATCATTTGGAAAAACAGGGTAACAATTGCTATTTCCCAGGTGGCAATGAGGTTGAAGTGAGATCCTGCAGTCAAGAGTGCTCTTCCTGAAGCCCGGCTCCAAGCACTGCTCCCTCAAGCAGGTTAGATACTTCCTGGAGACCTCAGGCTCCCCTGCTGCAGAATGGGCATCCCCCAGGGGCCTCAGATTTGGCCCCAGTAGCTTTGTGGAATGGCATCAAGTACAAGACAGTGCTGGGGAACTGTGGGTGCTCCTCTCCCAGTACCCACCTGGTTGAGAGCCTTTGTGGTGGGTGCCCACCACATCTCTGGACCTAGATACCTCCTGCCCTACTGGACCTGGCTCACTCCTGCTCAGATTCTTCCCATCACCCACCACAGACTTGACACCCAAAGACCCCTGGGAATAGCACCTCCCACAACCTTGGCTCACCCGGGAGATGGAGAGGGGCACATTGAAGTCCTTGCC
Organism: Puma concolor; assembly: GCF_028749965.1. Lineage (NCBI taxonomy): Eukaryota > Metazoa > Chordata > Mammalia > Carnivora > Felidae > Puma > Puma concolor. The sequence goes on from NC_141667.1 coordinate 67,253,733, forward strand.
CCCCTGCAGCCGAAAGCCCCAAGGTGCAGGCCCCTCCAGCACCACCTTGAAGGAATCCATGGTGCCTGCTCCTGGGAGGAAAGAAAAGGTGAGTGGACAGCATGGTGGGTGTACAGGCAGGCCCAGCTCTGGATACCAACCTTGGACTGGTGCCAGGAAGGCACGAGCAGCCTCTGAACACACCCAGGGCACCAGCAGGCATACATCTTGTCAGGTGTGGCTGGCAGACCTCACTTTGCAGAGGCAGGGGCAATCCCCGCCCCCCCCCCCCCAGGGACTGGATGAAGAGGGGGTCCCTTCACTCAGTCTTGAGGTTCTTTTCATTCAGGAGTGGGCCGCAGAGCTAATTTGACATGGACTTCCCCCCAAGCCAGCCTTAACCCTCGGACCGACGGGTGAGTCAGGGGCCGGCGCTCCTCTCCCCCGCCCCCAGGTCCCGACAGGCAGGCCTCGCAGAAGCCTGCTCGGACTATATAAGGCGTGTAAGCTGACACTGTGCGGAGCCAGCGGAGGGAGCACACGGGGGCTCGGGACGCGAGGGGGAGGGGTGGGGAAGGAGGCTGCTGGAGCGGGTCCTGGCCATTCCCAGACGGGTCGAGGCTGATGAGGACTCCCAGGCGCTGGGGGCGGCACAGAGGGGCCGTGGCCCCTATGGAAATCAGAGAAGGCTAGGACCCCAAAGCGTGGCCAGGTAGGGGGCTCATCCTGGAGTCCAATGGGCGTGGTGCCTCCCGCACAGGCCTACTACCATCCCGACATGACTCAGTTTCCCCTGTCCCCCACCCGGGCCCAAAGCATTGGCAGAGTCTCGGGCGCAGGAAGCAGCGCAGGCGCCAATCCGCCCTGCCGCAGCCGGCTTCGCCGCAGGAAGGCGGGGGCGGGGGCGGAGGCAGGGGCTCAGGCCCGCAAGAGGAAGCGCAACTCTGGCTCCGACCCCAGCGCCCTCCGTGGTCCCCAGCAGGCTCCTGCCCTCAGCTTGGCCCAGCCCGAGACGCCCGCGCGGTCGCCAGTACCTGCTCGGCCCCGCCGAGGCGCTGCTCGGTGGCTGGCCCCACAGAACCGCGTTGGGATCGGCCACCCGTGTTCTGACCCCGCCCCCACGGCCGCAGTCCGCTTTGAGCTCGCGGAAGGGGGCGGAGCCACAGGTCACGCCCCGTCAAAGCCACGCCTGCGAGCGGCCTCTCTACAACTGGGAAGCCCCACCCAATCCTTCCGCCCCGCCCAATCGCGAAGTCCCGTTTTACTTTGAGCTGGAAGGCCTGTGGCTGCCCGCGATCCCTTGATGGGGCGGAGTCTGGGCAGAGCCTGGGCGGGGCCTGGGCGGGGTCTGGTCTGCAGGTCGCCTAGTCCAGGGACCAGCTGGCAGCTCGAGCAGCCCCATGCGCCTCCCTCTGGCCGAGCCGAAAGAAAGCGGCCTTCGGTACCAAACAGACCTAGACATCCTGAATCTCAGTTTCCTACTCGGAAAAATGGGACAATAATACTCGCCTTGCAGGCCCATCGTGAGGATAGGCGTTGTTCCGCGGAAGGTGCAAGCCATCAGCGGCTCCAGAATTTCTAAACCGGAAGGACTTGCGGGTGTGGAGCACACGGAGGTGGGTTCAGATGATATGGGGACAGGGGATCTTGAAGCTAGGTTTGTAGAACCCTCTACAGAAGGCTGAAGATAATGGCAGGAGCGGACAGAGTTGAAGGGAGCCCCTGGCTTGGCTCTCAGCCTGACCTGTGGGCCTTTCCATTCCCTGACCCCAGGCAGTCAACAGCCCTCTGCCCTGGGACAACCCCACACTGATGAAATGGGCTGTTGCCTGGTACCCCACTCCAGAGCGGTCACCGCCTGTGGTGGGGGTGTAACAGGGTGACTCTAGCGGGGGTGGCAGAGTCCCCACTTTGTCCCCATGGGTCATCCCAGGCAGCCAGCGCAGGTGGCAGGGGAAATTGAGAGCCAGAGTGTGTGGGTAAGTGAATAGGCGTCCACCCCTTAGCTCATTCTAGGGCATGGCTGCTGCTGTTCTCCCCCTCTGCCATCATCACATTTCCCTCTTCTGCATCATTCCCGTCACTGAACAAACTACTGTAAGAGTTATCTTTAAAGAAATCCTCTTTTGACCCCATCTCCCCTCCAACTATTGCTCTTTTGTTCTATTCCCCTTGGGAATAGAATTTCTCACAGGAGTTATCTATAGCCTTGTCTGCACTTGCTTTCCTCCTGTTCTTGCTTTCCTTCTGCTCTTTCTTTTTTAAATGTTTATTTATTTACTTTGAGAAAGAGAGAGATAGAGAGCAAGTGGGGGAGGGGCAGATAGAGGGAAACAGAGAATCCTAAGCTGACTCCAATCTGTCAGCGCAGAACCTGATGTGGGGCTCAAACTTACAAATTGCAAGACCGTGACCTGAGCTGAAACCAAGAGTCAGACGCTTAACTGGCTGAGCCACCTCCTGCTCTTTCTTGAACTCACTTCAGTCAGGCCATTGTTTCCGCCAGTCCTCTAAACTGATTCCTCTTCTCAGGGTCTCCAATGACCTCCACGTCATCATGTCAATGGTGATTTCTCAGCCTTCCTCTTATCCTGCCAGGGAGCAGCACTGGTCCAGGTGCCTTCCCTCTTTCCCCTGGCTTTGTGCCTCCTCCTGCCCCACTGGCTGTTCCTTCTCCACTTCCTTTGGTGGCTTCTTATCTGCCTCTCAACATGGCCATAATATGTTTTCTGGCTACATTCATTCTCTGGGACCCCATCTTGTCCTGTGACTATCAATAACACCTATATGCCAAGGACTCCCAAGTTATATGTCCAGCCCTGACATCACCCCAAGAACTCCAGGCTCTAATATCCAACATCATGCTCAATCTCTGTTTGGAGGTTTACTAGATATCTCAACTCATCATATCCCAATTTGAACTTGTGATTTTCTGCCTAACTTTTTCCTCACCTTAGTAAATGGCATCACAGTTCATCCACCTGATCCAGTAAAAATATGGCATTATCCTTCCTTTCTGTTATACCACAGACTCTGCAAATTCCACCTTCAGAATATGTTCCATATCTGGTCATTGCTGCCAGTGTTGTCCTAGCCACTCATCTTGTGCCTGGACATCTTAACAGTCTAACAGATCTTCCCGCTTCCATCCTTACCTACTCCAGAGTCTCCGTGCAGCAGCCAAGGTGATATTTTAAGCAGAAATCACATCACATCATCCTCAGCTTTTAGCATTCCATTAGGTTCTTGTTGCACTTGAAATAACACTAAGGCCCTTAATATGTACATCGCATTAATAAGGTCAATCTACCTCTCACCACTCTCCTCCTTGCTCACTCTGCTCCAAGCATGCTGGCCTCCTTACTGTTCCTCCAACACATCAAGCATATTCCTGCCTCAGGGATTTTGCACTTGTAGCTCCTTCTGCTTGGAACAGTTTCCCCTGATATCTAAATGACCAGCTCTCTCACTTTGTTCAGGTCTCTGCTCAGCTGCTGCCACCTCCAAAGTGCCTTCCCTGATCACCCTATCTAAAACAATAGCCTCCTAATGCCTCACTCGCATCAGGCACTTAGTCCCTCACCCTGCTTTATTTTTCCCCATAGTACTTACCACCATCTCACATTATATTAGGTGCTTGTTTCTTCATTGCCCTTTGTCCCCATTAGAATGTCAGTCCCATTAGAGCAGGGACTTGTCTGTCCTGTCCACCATTGCCCCAGTGTCTGTACACAGTAGATGTGAATGAACAGATGAAAGAAGGATTGAGAAAGTGAAACAGCAAATGAGTAAAGGAACAAGTGGCAGCCTGGGGGTCCTGGCAGCCCTCTAGCAGAGGACTCCAGGGTCCTATTCCTTAGATTGTGCAAGGCTCAGACCTGGATGATGCCACCAGTGTTCCCTGCATAGGCAGCCCAAGGGAAGGAACAGGCCTCAGGCTAGGACACAGTGCCCCCTAGTGTCTGGGACACCTGCAGTTCCGGGGTGAGGCCCTAGAATCCTGGAGATCTGCAAAGACATTCTCTTTCATAGACCATTTGGGACCTCACAAAAACTTTTTTGCCGTAAAGCAAAGAGGCTTGGATTTGTAATGAAAAGCATGCCAGAACAGAGATCCAGAGTTCTGGGATCCAGTTCTGGCCATCACCCTAATACTTTGAGTAACCTCCAGTGTGTCCTGGGATTTGCTGAGCTGCCAAGGGCTGGCTTGTCACCATGGGGTGAAGGGGTCTCTGCTGTAGTCAGAGTGACTGGGGATCCCCCTGGCCTTAGCTTGCCCTATGGCCGGCAACCTGAGTGATCATGGGAAGACTTTCCCTGTCATGGGTAAAGTCTTAGGAGGAGCTTCCATAAGTGGGAAGGAAATCTATCTCCCCATGATTTCAACATCCTTCCAGACTATTCTCCCTGTGGCCAGCACTGCAAACAACCCCTCCTGCCCACAACCTCTTTTCACACATTGCGTTTGGAGATACTTTTCAGACATCCAGAAGTCTAGCGTGCAATTGGATTCTTAAATCTGTTGCTCAGGGGGACTGGTCTGTGCTGAAGATATATCTTTTGGAGTCATGAGCATTTAGATGGTCTTTGAAACTGGGAGACGGGTTTGGCTCACTTAGGGCAGTGGTTTTCCACCTTGGACTCACACTGAAATCACGCGGGAAATTGAAAAAGCACACTGGTGCCCAGGCCTCACCCAGACTGATGGAATCTCAGGCCCTGGGTGCAGACCCAGGCATGGGCATTTTTAAAAAGGCTCCAGGTGGATGCTTGTGTGGCTCAGTCGGTTAAGCATCTGACCCTTGATTTCAGCTCAGGTCATGATCTCATGGTTCATGATTTCATGAGCCCTGCATCAGGCTCTGTGCTGACAATGTGGAGCCTACTTGGGATTCTCTCTTTCCCTCTCACTCTGACCCTCCTCTGCTCATGCACGCTCGCTCCTACCACTCTTTCTCAAAAATAAGTAATTAAATATTAAAAAAAATAAAAAATAAAAAGGCTCCAGGTTATTCTGTGTGCAGCCAGAGTTGAGCTACACCATGTCTGAGGCCAGAGCCCCAGGCAGAAGTCTGGCAGAAGAGGAGCCAGAAGAGGCTGGGAAGGAGAGATTTGTGAGGATGGAAGAAAACCAAGTGGAGTGTCAAATGCTGCTGAGGAGCCAGGGAGGCCAGGTTGCTTTTGTTTTGGGGAGCAAGGAAGTTGGTGACCCTGATAAGAGCGATGTAATGGAGCAGGGGGGACCACGGGGAGACTTGAATTGGCAAAAGGGAGAATAGGAGAAAGTGGAAATGAAAGTAATCAACAACTCTTTTGAGGAGTTTCGCTGTGAAGAGGAAAAGGGAATGGGGAAGGGTCTGAAGCAGAATGCAAGGTCAAGGGGTGCCTGGGTGGCTCAGTCTGTTGAGCACATGATTTTGGCTCAAGTCATAATCTCACAGTTTTTGGGTTCGCGCCTGTGTCAGGCTCTGTGCTGACAGCTCAGAGCCTGGAGCCTACTTCAGATTCTGTCTCCCTCTGTCTCTGCCCCTCCCCTGCTTGTGCATGCGCTCTCTCAAAGATAAGTAAATGCAAACATTAAAAAAAAAAAAAAAAGAATGTGAGGTCAAAGGTTTTCTTTATTTTTATTTATTTTTTAAAGTTTATTTATTTTGAGAGAGAAAGAGAGAGAGCAAGCGTGCACAAGCAGGGGAGGAAGAGAGAGAGAGAGAGAGAGAGAGAGAGAGAGAGAGAGAGAGAATCCCAAGCAGGCTCTGCACTGTCAGCACAGACCCTCACGAACCGTGAGATCATGACCTGAGCTGAAATCAAGAATCAATTGCTCAACCGCCTGAGCCCCCTAGGTGCCCCCAAGGGTTTCCTTCAAAGATGTTAAATTATGGAGCATGTTTACATGGTAGAATGGTAGAATTCTACATGAATGGTAGAATTCATTGGGCTGAGGAGAGGGGACAGCTCAGTGTGCTGAGCTGTGCAGTAAGGAGCTGGGGTTGGAGTGCGGGCTGGGGAACAGACATTTCTTCCATTGCAGGGGTGGAGGGACATGGTGCAGCTGCTGGGACCCTTGTTGATGAAGTGGTGGAAGGACAATGGCATTCACTTCTGTCAGCTGCTATTTCTCCAGGATATCTTTGAGATGAGAATGGGTAGGGATGGAGAGGAGAAGGTAGGAAGGTCTTGGGAGGAGGAAAGCATCTCTCCTGAGAGTCTGTCTATCTGAGCTTCGAGATCACAACATGAGAGAATGTGGTCAGCCTGGTTATGTAATTTCCGTGGCCATGGGCAGCTGCCAGGGTGCAGGCACAGAGGGGAATTGGGTTCATCTGAAGCTGGGTGCTTTGCCAGACAAATAAGATGGAAGGAGAGAGGAGCACAAGGGGGTCACTCCATTGGTGGAGCACAGAATCTAAGTTGGACAAGGATGCGGACAGTGACTGCACAGATGGTGAGGAAAGGGTCATGTAAGTCAATGAGGCTGAAGAGGAGCTTTATGGGCCATGCTTGAGGAAGAGGGCTGGAAGGAGAAAAGGATGTGGCCAGAGGTGGATGCTTGGAAACAAGACTGTGCCGAGGGAGCATCAATGTCATGAAGAAGAGGTTCAGGATGTGCCAAGGGCATGGGCAGTTGAGGCGCAGTTGAGGTCAAGGGGCTGGGGGGGGCAGGTTCTTGGGGGGCATGATGCTTTTGTGCATGGAAGCCCCAGGGTTAGTGACCAGAGTAGCATGAGGGCACTACAGTCTTCAAGAGGTTTGCTTATCTCCTTCTGGAATGTGGGCTTCTTGAGAACAGGACCTCACTGTCTTGAACATGGCTGTGTCCCCAGTGCCTGGCATAGAACAGGCACGTAAGTAAAACTCTAAGGAATGAATGCATGCCCTGTAGGTAATTTGAATTTTGTCCTTGATAGTTGAGGAGACTGAGGCCCAAGTTTCCCTAGAAGTGTCTGCACATTTTTAAGTCTCAGTGGAGCAGGCATTTTGGTTGTGCAGATCTTTGAAGTCCCTTTGACCCCCCCCCCCGCTCCCCCCCATTATTTCCTCCCCAGCTCAGGCTTCCTGGCCTCCAGTTGGACTCCCTCAAATTTGTTTTCCATGCTGCTCCTTTCTTTATCTGGCTGTGTCTCTCTGCTGAAGATGAGACCAAGCTCATTGCAGGATGGTCAGGCCTCTCATGCTCGGCCACCAACTCCCTATCAGCCTCTTGGAGCCCTCTGTGACCATGCTTTTCCCTTCATCTCAGGGCCAGTGCATACCTACACTCAGCCTGGAAAGCCCTGGGGCTAGCTGCCCATCTGGTAATGCCCTGCCTACCCTTCACACTTAATTCAGAGGGCACCTCACTCATCAGCAAGCCCAATTTCTCCTCCTGTCCTACTGTCTCAGCCATTTTTATTGCCCAGGACTATACGGGCCATAATTATCTGCACCCCATACATCTGCTCTAGTGGACTTGAGCCCACGGGTCGCAAAGTTTAAGTCTGGCTTATGTGTGTCCCCCAGAACCTAGTACAGGGCACTGGTGTTAGGTGCAGTACACGTGAGTGAGGGGCTGTGTGTCCATGTGGATCAGTGAGTGCCATTGCCAGGAGCTGAAGATTGGAGGTGCACAGTGTGGGCTATAAGGTGGGACCAAGAGCAGAGCTGGGAGGTTTTATTACCAGCAAATCTGTACACTATACATTGGGGGGCCCACAGGGCACATGAGGGGTCCTCCCCAAGCTGCCTGCCTTATATCCGCAGGCTAGAGTGGATGCAGGTGTGTGTCCCAGATGTCCATTGTTTGCCCGCCTTCCCGGCCCAGGGAGAGCAGAGCGCCTTTCTCTCTGTCGCAGAGATCCATACAAGGCTTTCAGGGCCGGTCGCAGGGGGCTGGGCCCTTCCTCCGCTCACGGCTCAGCAGCGTCACTAGCTTGGCCTTGAAGCCTGAGTGAGCACTGGGGCGGCCAGAGCCCCCCACCTCATCACTGTCATCCAGCTCCAGTTCCAGCAGCCTCCGGTACTGGGCCTCCAGGCTGCTGTCGTGGGCAGGGCTAGGCCAACCCAAGTCCTCACTGTTATGGTAGATGGGGCTGGCCAGGGGGCTGCGGCGGCTGGGACCCTCCTGCTCCGGGTCCCTATCCCTGGGCAGCACGGGACCTGCCTCCAGCATGCACAGGTTCTCATAGAGGTGCTCGGCCTTGCCTGGGGGCACGCTGGCTCGCTTGCACACTGAGGCATAGAGCCCAGATGCCGACTCATCATGGGGTGCCGGGCTCAGCAGTAGGGGTAGGCTCTGGGGCCCAGGCTCAACCAGGCATGCCTTCCGGGCACTGGGTGGCTCGGGCCCCGGGGGCACCTCCCGTAGCTCTCCTGGTGGGTCCAGTGAAGGCAGGGAGGTGGCCCGAGGCAGGGGACAGGGCCGGGGCCCAGCCAGCTCTGGCAGCCGCTCCCGCTGGCGGCCAATGGCAGCAGCCACAGCCCTGCACAGGTCGAGGGCTTGAGGGCTGCTGAAGGCGAAGAGGCCCTCGCCAGAGTCACAGCGACGGCCGGCTTCAAAGGAGAACACGCCCTGGACATGGGGGTGGGGGGTGGTTTGGGTGGATTAGAGGTGGAGGGACCCGGGGCACCTCTCCACTTGCCACCCTTCCCAGCAGGGCCAGTGGGGTGGGGTAGCTGCCCAGCACCTCACCTTGTCAGAGCCGAACTTGCGCAGGAAGCGATAGGGCCAGGTGTAGAGGGCCTGGGGGCTGGAGGGCTCCCTTAGCTGGATGGTGTCTTGGCCTAGCACCAGGAGGTAGGGCCCCTTCAGCTGGCAGCGGGTGGCAGCCTCCGTCCTCTGTACCACTACTGGAAACTCGCCCTCTGCAGGCAGGATGGTGGTGAGGCACCAGGTACAGCCCATATGGGTCCTCCAAAGGCCCCAGCCCCAAGTATAGGATGGCTGAGTCTGAACCTGCACCTCCCTGACTCACCTTCCTGCCAGGAGGAGTAGATGGAATTCTCCTCCATGGGGACCAGGCCCCTCTTGGGAGCCTCCACCTCCCCTGATCCTGAGGGATACTCTCCTGTGCCCTAAGGAATGAAAAAAGGCCAGAAGTTAGAGCCCTCACCCCCACTCCTCTTCCCACATCCTTTCCCTGGGCCAGTAAACCAGGACTCCAGGACAAGCAGGAGCACCTAGGGACTTGAGTGCCACTTCCAGCTTTGCCCCTGACCCACTGCATGACCTTGGGCACCCCTCTATTTTCCCACCTGCAACCCCCAGCTTCCCCCTTGAGGGTGCCGAGAGCTGTAAAGTAGTGACACACAAGAGGATGTCCCCATTGCACCTGCACTTGGCCAGGGACTGGGCCTGCCTGTATGTGTCCCTAACAGCTTGGAGTGACAAAGGGGCAGGAGCTTCAGGGATGGGACACATGAGTGAACTGGCTACTAGATCCTCCCCAAGCCCTCTTTCGCCAACTCCCCCTTCCAACTCCTCATCCCCTCAATTCCTCGGAGCTCTATCAGCACCTCCTCCACAACCACCTTGGCCCATAGTAGTATGGCCAGGGTCACATGCAACAGCTTCCTCACTGGTTTTCTTGCTCCTGTTCATTTTCTTCATTTGTTTGTTTTTAATTTAAAATATTGTGTTGAAATACACAACATAAAAGTTACCATTTCACCATTTTAAAGTGTATAATTCAGTGGTTTTGGTATAGTCACAAGATTGTGCAACGATCACCTTTATCTCATTCCAGAATTTGTTCATTGTTCCGAATGGAAACCCTGTACCCATAAGCAGTCACTCCCCGGTCCCCCTTCCCCCAGCCTCTGGCAACAACAAATATGCTGTCTGTCCCTATGGATTTGCCTATTCTTGGTGTTTCACATGAATAGAATCATACTAATATGTGGTCTTTTGTGTCTGGCTCCTTTTACTTAGCATGATGGTCTCCAGGTTCATTTATGGTATTAGCATAAATCAGTACCTCATTCTTTTTTATATGGCCATGTAACATTCTGTTGTATGGATGGACTACATTTGGTTTATCCATTCATTGGTAATGGACATTGGGGTTGTCTGCACCTTTGAGCTATTGTGAATAACGCTGCTCTGAGTGTTCTCATACAAGTGCTATTTGAACACCTGTTTCAATTCTCTTGGGTATACACCTACTAGTGGAATTGCTGGGTCATATGGCAACTCTATGTTTAACTTTTTGAGGAACCTCCAGCCTCATTTCCTTTTGGTCTATCACAGACCCTGTGAAGCTTTAAAGCTCTCAGTCCCTGGCTCCCCAAAGACCCCCCACCCCCGCCAAAGGCTTCTCTCACTCAGAATAAAATTCCAAACTCTGCATGTGTCCTAAAGTAGTTTCAGCTGGTCCCACCATATTCTCCAGTTTTGCTCCCTCCTGGGTTCCTACCCATTCCTTACCCTCCAGCCACGCTGGCCTTTCTGCCCTTTTAACATACCAAACTTTTCCCTGCCTCAGGGCCTTTGCCCACTCTGCTCCCTCTGTTCAGGACGCTTCTCAGACCTTAGTGTCTGCATCACTCTTCCCTCAGATCTTTGCCTGGTGGGTCCTTATTTGTCTTTGAGGACTCAGTCTCACTGTCCCTTCCTGAGAGGCCTTCCCATCTAATGTCCTGCCATTCACCCCTGGTCCTACTCGGGCTTTCATGTTCTCCATAGCATGTATGGCCACTGGAGATTCATTCTGTGGGCTTCTGGGCTATTTCCCTAGGCTTATGGGTACTTGGCAGGTACTTGCTGAGTGATAGGATGTGAATGAGCATGGAGATGAACAAGGTGGGGGAGTCAGGTGGTCCACCTCTGGCCCCTGGCTGCTCTGCCCACCAGCCTTATGCTCACCTGGAAGGCCAGCTGACAGATGGGGCCCATCCACTCCTGGCGATGCTGTGCGGCCAGTAGATGACTGCGCTCTGTGGTGGTGAGCAGGAAGGCACCAGTGTCTCTGGGGCAGTTCTCACCATCAGCAGGCAGCACAGACACGCAGTCAGCCAGGCGGATGACCCGCCGTTCCCCACGCCGGCCAGGTCCCGCAGACCTGTCACCTGCTGGCCCCAGGCCACCATCCCGGACCTCCCAGCTTTCCAGCCGTGCCACACCTGATGGGCCTCCTGCATACAGCAGACCCCATACTTTTCGCCAGGACTTCTGTGGGAGATGAGGATGAGAGATAAGACCCTTGGGTAGCAGTTCTCCCCATAGCTCAGCTCTGCACAAGCTGCTTGGCAAATGCTCCTGACCACCCAGGCTGGCCTCTGCTTGCCCCAGAGGAGGAGGCCTTGCCAGGGCCAGCCCAGCAGGGGGAAGTCTGTGCTTGGGGCCAGTCATTTGTGGGTTCAAATCCACTCCACAAATTGCCTGTGACCACCCCCCCCCCCTGCCGGGCACTAGTGCCCTCATATCTCAAAAAGTTATGAGAACACAAGGTTGAGGCTTCTACTGGATCATGTCTCCGAAGTATCTAGCAGCTAAGCAGGTCACCTGACACTACCATTATGTTGGTACCCCCTAACACCCAAAGAAAAGATCACTTGGGCCAGAGGGACAAGGCCTGGGGCAGGAGGAAGGCCTCAGTCTCATGATGGCAAGGAAGGAAACATGCAAATAGCGTAAAGCAAAGGAAACAGACTGTTTATCTGACCAGGCAGCAGCTGCAGCTGAGCTGTGAGGGTGTAGGGCCTACCGCCTGGTGAGAAAGGTAAACTCCCCTATGTCCCTTAACAGAGCTGGGAGGAGCTGAGCCCTCTTCTGCAGGGTGGGGCTCCTCCAGCTCAGCCCCCGGCCTTCTCTCAAGGGGCCTAGGTGCCTCTACTACACAGGGCGGAAGGCTGTTGGGTTAGCTACCCTTGCAGCTCTGCTCTGCCCCAAGGTTTGGAGTCTTAGATCCTCCCCACACTTGGCTTCCCCATCCGTAAGCAAGGCAGAGTCTCAAAAAGGCCCACTCAGCCCAACCCACTCAAGCTGAGAATGGGGTTCTGTTCTACTCCCCAACACCTTGCTTGGGTCCCCCACCCTGACTCCCTTCCCCATTCTCCTAGGTCCTGGTAGGCTGAGGCTGGGGCAGAAGCCTACTGTCCTGGGCAGCTGCCTGCCAGCCAGGGTCCTCACCTTTCCAAACTTGACGTGCTGCTGGTAGAGGATGCCGTCCTTGATGGGAGTCTCCAGAGGCTCCATGGCCGCAGCCAGGCCCCAGGGCTGCCACTCCGACGGCCCGAGGAGACTGGTGACAGGCCAGAGGGGAACTCCTCACACTTCCCCTTCTGGCCACTTCCCCCTCCCTCTGTCCAGAGAGGCAGCTTGCAGGGCTGGGGAGGGGGAGGGGAGCCTGTCTTCAGTAAAGGAGCTAGGAATGGGTAGGGGCATCATATTTCTCCCTTGGGGTTCAGTTGGCCCAAGGTGCCCACATGTGCCTGGCCCTGGCAGGGGCCTCAGACCGCTGGATGGCAAATGACCTATGTCTGCACCTGGGTCAGCTGGCTGTGAGTCATAAGCTCCAACCTCTCCTCTGTGCAGGGTGGTTGTACACCCCAGCACCTGACATTCCCACAGCCCTGCCCCAGGACCCCCTCTCTAGCCAGACTGGCCAATTCCCTGCTTTCCCACTCTTGAGCCCTGATTGGTACCCTCTCAGTCCTACTCTGCTTGTCTTTATCTTGGAAATATTTCTAATATTCATTTGCTCCTGTCTTCACAGCCCCTGTCCATTGCCAGCCTCACTTCTCCCTTTGAACCACTGTCCCACAGGGCCCACCATGGTCCTTTCTATCAGCCCCAAACCAACCGGTCTCTCCCCTTCCCAAGCCTTTCCTGGTTTCCCACTGCCCTTGGGTCTAGCCTGGGCTCCTCAGTGCATCACTCAAGATGCTGTGTTCTGGCCTCTACCTCCCTTCAGCCCAATGCCTCCAGGGAACCCCCTATCACTGTGCCACTCCAGCGCCAGGCTGCCTCTTCCCCTGGGAGGTCCCCTTGACCACCCCACGCTGTCTGAGCACCAGGGCCCCACCAGTGAAGCTCAGTCCTCATGGCAAGGCCTGGTCATGTGAGTGTGGGTGGTGTGCCCCCAGTAGGCCCCTAGAGAGTTCACATGTTCTTTTTTAAACTTTGCTTCTTGCTGGGCACTTTTTTTTTTTTTTTTTTTTTGCCTCTCCTTGCCAGAGGCTAATATCGGGGCTTCGAGTGTGTGTCTGAAATCTGGGGACAGACTCATGTCACTCATTCAATGCCACGTTTAGAAAGGAATGTGTAACCAGGCTAAGCAATACCGTTTGGGGTCACATATGGGGTGCGGGCAGGAAATCCTTCCAAGGGTCTTTCCACCTGGCTTTGTATCCAGTGCAGTCCGGGCAGCCCCGAGCTCCAGTAGCTTGACACCATGTCCTTTGCATGCTCATTGCCATTTCAATGATGAGGAAATTGAGGCTCAGAAACATTAGGTAACTTGCCCCAAACCAAACACCAAGTGACAAACATGGCTTGAGCAACTGCTGTCCTGCTGGGATAAGCATGTGGTCTTGCACATGAAGTGCCGGGCACAGAGAAATCGTTGCCAGTGCTCTTCCTCTGCCTACCCCTTGCCAGATGCTGAAATCCTGTTCCATTTGCCCGCGGTCTCCTGACCGCCACCCCGTTATTCATTTCTCATCTGCCTCTGCCACTTACCTAGGAGCTTCCCAGCAGACGTCTATCTGGATTGCCTGGATCCTGAGCCCAACAGAGAGCTGGGCACGGAGTGAGGTAAGTGAGCACTAGTGGCTTGAGCAGCAGTCCTGTGGCATCTGCTTACCCCCTTGGTGAGGGGAACAGAGGGTTCCTACTGGGAGCCTGTGTGGGCTGGCAAGTGGGCAGGGGGCCTGAGGCAGGAAGTCGCCTCCCAAGGGGCCCCAAGAGCTTCATTCAGCTGACAGGAAGAGGGAGGCTGGGGCAAGGCTGGAGATTATAAAGAGCCAACCAGAGACCAGAAAACCCAACCATTTCCCCTTGGCCCACCAATGCGGTCTCTCGAGTCAGCAATCCAGCTAGTCCAGAGGAGATAGCCAGAGCCCCCAGAAGGGGACCCCAGCTACATGGCTGCTTCCACAACTAAGACCCAGCAGGCTGAGTGTTGGCAGTAGCAGTAGGAGATGCCAGTTCCCTGCCTCAGAGGGGCTATGGAAGTCAGAGGGTGAGGCCTACCCAGGAAGCAGGGGTCAGGTAAGACGAAACACAGAGGCGGGGCTGGGCTGAGACCAGAGAGGCTTGTGCTTTAATGACAACTGGGGTAAAGGGGAACAAAAATAGAATCCTGGGGGACACAGGGAGCAGGCAGCCAGGCCCAGCCTGGCCCAACCCAGGCCAGCTGGGCCGAGGATGCTTGCTTTTTGTCCAAGGGGCTGGTGTGTATGTGGGAGGTGGCTAGAGACTGAGGCCTCTTGGAGACAAGGTATGATAGATGGCTTAGAAGTCCATGGAGCTGTGAGCCAGGTAATCCTTGCGGCCAATGTTGCTGACTTGCTTGGTCTGCATAGCCTCCAGTTTGGGGCAGTCCGTGATTCGATGGCCCAGGCCACCACAGAAGGCACAGCCACGCTCTCCTGGGGGCACGGGGGTGAGAGTCAGAATGATTACAAGGCCAGGCTCCATATCCCAGACCTTGGCTCCCCCAGGACCTCCTGCCCCTGCCCTCTGATGTGCAGCACAAACTTGTTTTCTGGTGTTCCTGTCATGTCCCCCCCCACCCCCCCACTGGACCCCCACTCCTGCTCCACAGTCACCTCCAATGTCCAGCATGGACTCATCTCCACAGTGTAGCACTTGCAGCACGGGTGGTACCTTCTGCTTAGCCTCTAGCAGCAGGGCTTTGAGGTCCATCAGCACCGACTCATCTGTGGAGGTAAGGATGGAACCATCAGGACCAACCCTGGGCCCTGTAGCCAAGACCCATGTAGCCACAGGCAGATGACCCAGGGGACAGCTGAGGTGGCCCTGGTGGCAGACTTACCGCAGGCCTTGTTGATGAAGGTCGTGGCAATACCTGTGTTTCCTGAGCGCCCGGTACGGCCGATACGGTGCACTGCAGAGAGAGGGAAAAAGATCCTCTGGCCCACTGCCCATGGGTTGGGGTCTAGCCCGCACCGCTGACCCCCAAGCTCCCCACCGTAGTTCTCGATCTCCTCAGGCATGTCATAATTTATGACATGCTGGATGGCAGGGAAATCCAAGCCCTTGGAGGCTACGTCTGTGGCCACCAGGACATCCTTCTTGCCTTCCCGGAATGCCTCGATGGCCTTGGTCCGCTCCTCCTGGTCTGGGGAAGGTTAGGCAGGAGCCATCAGAGTGACAGCAGGAGTCTGGGAAGTAGTGCTAGGCTCACCAGGCAGGGAAAGGGTTTAGGTGAGGGGCTGCAATGGCAGCAGAATCCATGCCTATGCATGCACTACTCTGACCTTTGCCCCCATGGATGGCCACCGCTTCAACCCCCTTGAGCAGCAAGTACTCGTGGATGGCATCCACATCTGCCTTCTTCTCCGCAAAGATGAGCACCTATCCAGAGGACCAACTCCAGTCATGAGGGTTGACTCCAACTGGGCATGCCCAACCTTCTCCAGCATACTACCCCTCACTGCCCTCTCCCCTTCATCCCAGAGGTCCAGGGTCAGCCTGGCTGGCTGCACTCACGGGTGGGGGTGTTTTCTGTAGGCACTCGAGCAGGTATACCATCTTGGCCTCTTCCTTCACATATTCGACCTCCTGCCACCACAGGGGCCAGGTCAGGTGGGCCTGCAAATGGGCTCACCAGCCATGACCCTGCCACAGAGCCTGGGCCCCCAATCCTGGCTGGGAGGGGACCAGAAGCCTATTGTCATCAAGGACTGGTCACCCTAAGAATGTCTGCTGCTAAGGGCTGAGGCTTAGATGAAACCCCCAGTGACCACAAGGTGGTCCCTCAACCCTACTCCAACAGCTTTGATGGAGCCTAGCCAGATCCAACCCTCACAAAAGAGACCCTAGAAGGTGTCCTCATCAGGAGTGCCTGCCTACCTGGATGACATCCAGGCTGGCGGCTCCGGCACGTCCCACGTTGATCGTGACAGGCTTTACCAGGGCACTCTTGGCAAAGTTCTGAATCTTCTTAGGCATGGTGGCACTGAAAAGTAGGGTCTGCCGCTGGCCCTGAAAAAGAGTAGGGTGGGAATGAGGGAATGGGAGGCCTGGGAAGACCAAGGAGCTGGGATGTAGCCCCCTGAATCAGGGCCAGTGGGTGTGCAGTGCAGGGCCTCAGGGCCTGCCACAGTTGAATGTGGCGTCCTGGGGAGGGTGGCCAGAAGCCCTGGCCAGGCAGGCATGGGCACCTTGAAGTAGGAGAAGATGGTGCGGATGTCGCCCTCGAAACCCATGTCAATCATGCGGTCAGCCTCGTCCAGAGCCAGGTAGCGACAGATGTCTAGGCTGACCATCTTCTTCTGCAGCAGATCCATGAGGCGCCCAGGGGTGGCCACCATCATATGCACACCACTGGAGATCAAGAAGAGACCCTGAGGTCAGGGCTACCTGCCCATCCCTGCACCTAAGGGCTGCCACTCTGCTCATTCTGCCCTCTGGCCTCTTTCCTGTCTCTCCTCATCTGTCCCCTCATCACTTCCGCCACCCTGCCCTACTTGCAAAACACATCTCTCCTGGAAGGGGCTACAGCTTTCTTGACCACTGCTCTGCTCCAGAGCTCCTACCCAGCCAAGAGTCACCTCTGCTTGCATATCCTTCCCCCTTCTAGATCACTCACTCCCCTTGCCCCCAGGAGGGTTTATCTGAATCTCCAAATAGGCCTTAGTCTGTGCTCCTGTAACTCCCTTTGTAGGTGTTGACGGGCTCACTTTCCTGGTATGCGGAATTAATCTTTTCTGTATCTGAATCTTCCTTGAGACTGGGAATGCCTTGGAAAGAAGGGTCTAGGTCTGGCCGGTCTGTGACCCCAGAGCCTGGTCCAGGGCATCTGGCATTGTCTCCTAGGGACTGCGCTGTGTGGAAAGGCCATGGACCCAGCCCTGCCCTAGTGCCTCAGCTTCCATGATGGACCACACTGGATGGCTCTGACCTTCCTGGAAACCCTGGGTCCTCCACCTCTGTGCCTTCTGCCCAGAATGCCCTGACCCCCTGACCTCCCAAATGTCCCCATTCCATCTGTTGTCCTCCCATAGTACCTTACCACATCCCTCTGTCCCAACCCAACTGATCTCACCATCAGACAAAAAGCTTCTTGAGGACTAGGTCCACAGAAGGTTTCTGTAAGGGTATGTGGGGGTAGTTAAAGCAAAGGGCCCTTTGGCTTATCTAGGGGCTCTGGGGAGGCCCAGGGGGTGCTTATGCTCACTGTCGGATGGTTTCCATCTGCTCTTTGACAGACATGCCCCCAATGCAGAGAGCGCAGCGCAGGAGTGGGGAGCTATCCTCCTGTAGCAGGCGGCAATAATACTCCAGGATGCCGTGGGTCTGCCGGGCCAGCTCCCGCTGCAGGCACAGGGGCAGAGGTTAGCACCAGAAGGCAGGCCTGTCTCTGCCCTGCCCTCCAGCCTGGCTTACTTACTGAGGGACAGATGATGAGTCCATAGGGCCCTTCACGCTTGGAGAAAGGTAACCTCTTTTCTTGTTCCAGGCAGAACATGATGACAGGCAATGTGAACACCAATGTCTTGCCTGAACCCGTGAAGGCAATACCTATCATGTCACGGCCAGACAGGCTATTGGGAGAGAACAGGCCCGATGATCAGGTTCAGTAGAATGCAGGGAATGGGTCTCCAGATGGATACCTAGTGACTACTCCTTCCCATCACCACCCTCTTCAAGGCCCCCATACTCACATGGTGGGGATGCCCTGGATCTGAATTGGTGTTGGGTGGTGGATGCCTTTCTTCTTCAGGCCTCTCAGGATGGCTATGGAAAACAACTTTAGCATCATCCTTGAGTCTCATGGATACTTTATCAGGCCCCCAAAGCTGTAAAATTAGCACTACCCTCTTTGAGTTACAAATGAGGCCCAGAGAAAGAGAGAGAGAAAAATAGACTTGTCCAAGACTTCTAGGCTGAGTGGAGGCAGGATTTGCACCCAGGTACATTTAAGGCTAATGTCACTTGCCCACTGAAGCTCCCTAATGGCAGAGGACAGTAAATAGGGACAACTGGGGCAAATGTAATTCAAACCTAAAGAAACCCCTCCTCAAATCCCTCCAGTCTCACTACCTGACTCATCGCTGAGATGCTAAGCTCAGG
This sequence comes from Puma concolor, assembly GCF_028749965.1. Lineage (NCBI taxonomy): Eukaryota > Metazoa > Chordata > Mammalia > Carnivora > Felidae > Puma > Puma concolor. Next base: position 67,271,950 of record NC_141667.1, read on the forward strand.
GGAGGCTGGGACACAGGCTCACAGTTGTTTGACCATCAAATTCCCAGTACCTGCAGGAAATTTCATTTCCTTGAAGCTCTTTATGGGTGGTGGGATACCATCTCCTTCCACCAGGATGTGATACTTCTTCCTCACGCGCTCATGCCGCTCTTCAGACATGCTCAGGACATAACGGGGAGGTGTCCAACTGTGAGTGGGTGGTGGGGGTCAAGAGAGGTCCCAGGCACAGCTGGCTCTGGGGTGTCCCTGCCAGGCTCAGCTACATACCATTCCAAGTAAAGATGACTGCTTTTCCACAGACTAGAAAGACATACCTGGTTTTGATTGGATCGTCATATGTGATTCCCTTGGCCATTTCCTTCACTGACATCAAAGCTGAGGAGACAGATCTGGCTCAGGGATGGCTCTTGCTTCCCAGAGGCCAGGACCTTCAGATATAACATGCCTGGGGCTAGGGAGGAGGCTTAGTCCACCTCTCCCCTTGCCTGACTACAACCATACCTCGGCCCTCTGCCACACTCTCCAGGATCTTTTCCTCTTCTTTCAGCTGCTTCTCCTTGGCAGACTCCTTGCGAGCTGAGAAAAGAGGCTGATGTCAGAGACACGCCAAAGCAGTGCACCAAAATGAGCCTCCCCGCTGCTTCCCAGCACACCTTCAGCCTTCTCTTTAAGGTGCTGGTGCTGATCCAGGAGGCTGACGTTGGACTGTGGGCCCAGAGGGATGTCGTCCTCATCTCCCCGGGGCTCGCTGCCGCTGTCCTGCAGCTCCTCCTCCGCAGCTCCTTTGCGCCTTCGTTGCAATAGCTTCTGGAGCTGAGGTTCCACCAGCGCCCCTCAGAGCCAAGCCCAAGACAAAGCGGAGTATCGGGCCCAGGGGGCTTGCGTCAGAATCTTGGCTTTTGGGAGAGGGTCCTGTGCCACGCGACATGGAGGTGCCCTACCCCTCAGATCAGACTGGCAGTCCCTGGTTTGCCTAGGGGCCACGGTCCCAACTACTGACAGCTCACTCCACTGGATGCCACCCTCCCTCCCACACCCTCATTTCTCTTCTGACCCGAGGCCCTCACCAACAGTTGCCGCCGCTGTCGCAAAGGCACGTAAGGCACGTAGTCTTCGTCGTCCTCATCCTCCGCCTCGGAGCGGCTTCCTGTGGCAGTCGCTTCATCTGTGCGAACACGCTACAGATACACATGAATCAGGCCCAGGCCCCCGCTTTCACAGCTGCTCGCCACCCGCACCGACCCCTACCTCGCTCCCACCTTCCGTTCGGGTTCCGAGTCCTCCATCCTTTGCTGTACGCAGGCGCGCTACGGTAAAACCCCGCCTCAATTTTTGCGTGAGATCCAATCAGATGTGAAGAAGCGGAAGGTCGGCACCTAGCAACGACCTCTGAGTGCCGGATCGCGCAGAGGGACAAACTTTCCCGAGACCCTGTCAGGCAGTGCTGCGTCAAAGTACCCTTGGGCGGCTGCGCATTTGTTGCCAGGGGCGAGGGCGAAGCGTCATACAATGCATTATGGGACGCTGGAGGACTTGGAGCATGCGCTAAAAGCTCAAACGAAGCCTGGTGGAAGGTCCCACGAGTGGAGATACAGAAGAGACCCGCCTACCGGAGGCCTAGCTTCGCCCATAGCCTGACGTCATCTGGCACGTTCCGGGACTGGGCCAACTGGGACCCCACCGGGGACTCCATCCCGGGCACGGGGCGCGGGTAACGAATCAACTTGCACTGCAGCTCTGACTGGCGTCCTTATCTATGTGACAACACGTATGTTCAGAGTGGTGAGGGATAAATAAAATACTGATGACAGTGTTTTCGCTGAGGTTCTGTACTTATGTACGAAGTTATTATTATTGCAAATGCTGTGATAGAGCTTAGAGTAACTCACTGCCTGGGGAACTAGAGGCTTCGAGGAGACCTAGATCTGAGCTTCCAGAGAAGTGTAGAATCTCAGAACAGGGAGGGGAGGAAAGGGAGAGAAGCCTTCTGAGGGAGGGCCCTGCAGGAGTGAAGGTCTGGCCTTGTGCAAGCACACAGATTCCTCAAGGAACAGACGGGTCACGTGGCCGGCTGCTGTAGGGATAGGAGTGGTCAGAGCTAAAGCTGGATAGGTAGACAGGGACCAGGGCATGCAGGGCCCTGTCAGAAGTAACTTCAACTTCACTGGGGACTTTTATTTGAGAAAGAATGAGCGTGAGGGCAGGAAAGGTGCAGAGAGAGGGAGAGAAAATTCCAAGCAGGCTCTGCGGTGTCATTGCCAAGCCTGAGCTCCGGGCTCCATCCCACCCACTGGGAGAACATCGCCTGAGCCAAAATCAAGAGTCAAGGCTCAACCAACTGAGCCACCCAGGCAAGCCCACTGGTGACTTTTGAAGAGGAGTGATGGGTCAGTACTATTCTTTCCTCCATTCATGTATTTAACATGAGCACGTGCTGGGTATTGTGCACAGTGCTGAAGCAAATGAAAGATGAAGACACAAACCTGACTTGTGAGTTTATGGATTAGTTGAGACAGAAATATAATGGATCTTGATATTCAGGAGAAATATTTTAAGACAGATAAGGTAGTACTTTCTGGAAGCATCACAAGGCAGGGCAAATTGATTCTCATTGTAAAATGGCCTTTCAGCTGGAATGTGAAGGATAAGCAGGAAATGATAAAGGAAAGGTAATCTAGGAAAAAGGAAATGTGTGAGCGAAAGTTGGGAGACCTGAGAGTGCCAGGCCTAGATGAAGACTGAGGTCATCTGGTATTGCTGAAGTGCTGGGAGGTGGGGGCTGGTTGTGGAAGCCTCTGAATGCCACCCACAGGTTTTTCTCTGTAGGTAAAGCAGCTCCTTGATCAGACCTGCAATTTTTGAATGATGAAGCAGAATTTTAGATAATTATGCCAGTTCAGTTGCAGCATGGGAGCCTGGTGCAAGAGTTGAAAGGAAAGAAGAACAAAGGTAATACATATACAGACAGGTTTCACAGGGGAGTTTGCATACTTTCTTGGAGATTAGGAAAGTCCAGGGACCAGGAATTGTGAGCCTGTGAGTGATGGTTTTTAACATCTTTAGAAGAGGAAGCTGGCACTGACAGCCCGTGGTGGGATTCAACCTGGGAGGAAAAGAAGGGGGAGGGAACAGTTTCTGATCCTGCTCCCACCTCTCCATAAAGGGCTCTTAGTGACTGAGTGGCCACAGCCTCCACTGCTTCCCACACAAGCTCAAGTTAAGTGTCAGTTTTAGAGAGAAAATGACATTGGGGACAAGGAGTTGGAAACACAAGTGTGTGCGAGAAAGCATTGTTTAACAAACCTATTATCTTAAAATCTGAATTTAAGAACCAGATTTACTGTGGGGGGTGGTGGGGTAGGAATGAGGTAGTTTGCTTTACTTTACAGAAGGGTTCATTATCCTCAACAATCCAGTACTTAGGTTATAGGTCTCATTCCCATTGGAAAGTCAGATCCAATTTATAGGAACTTCATTTACTCCACTTCTCCTGACAATGTGAATCACCCAGGTTACAGGTGTACAGTCCATAAAGGCCGTAAGCCTTTCCCAGACTCCATCTCACATCAGTTGCAAAGAGATCGAGTCTCACTCCTCCAACTCACTGGTTTTGCAGAGGGGGAAACAAACACAGTATGGGGAAACAGCTGCTCAAGTTTACATACCAGAGTCCTCCCAACAGGAGGAAAGAGCACAGATGCTGCTGTTATACAGGCCTATGCTCTAATCCTAGTCAGCCAGACTGAGTGCACTGAAGTCACTTGCCCGTCTTAGCTTTAGTTTCCTCATCTATAAATTGGGATAACAGTCCCATTTAGAACTGCTGTAAGAATTAAGAGGAAATTACTGAACTGCTGACACATAGTATGTGCTCAATGAGGTTAATGACTAAGGCAGAGCCCATGCTTCTGAGTACATTCCTCACCTCACCCCCATCCCAGACCAGCAAACCACCAACACACGGACTCTGTGTCCAAATGTTGCTTTATCTTTCGGCAGGAAAGATCTTCACAGTATCAAAAGTAAAGAATTGAAAAACAAGAACAAAAACAAAACCAAACACAAAGAGAGCAGTGTTGGGCCAGCAGTACCATCAGCCCCCAGCCCACAAGCCAGTCCAGCCCCCGGGCTCTGAGTGAGGAGGCTGCGTAGCACCAGGAAGCGGCTCTGTGGAGGTCCTGAGGGGCCCCAGCACGGCACAGCATCCATTCAACTTTTGGTTGGTCCAGGATGGCGAGGAGCAGGGAGGATCTTGGGCAGGTGGATAGGGATGTGGAGGAAGAAACTGTAGACCTTCAGCTGGCAGTTGGGGTCTCAGGACACCCTGAAGAAGCTTGACCCGGCAGGGGCTGAGAAAACAGGAGAGCATGGCTGCACCGTGAGTGAGACCTTTGACTTAGCCTCCCCATGTTGGCTCTGGGTTTCCATGGGTCCCCATGGGTAGGAACAACTGCCTGCTATTTTTACTCCCTGGGCTGAAAATATTGAATAGACTTCCTTGATTACCTCCAGCAGAGGATGAAAGTTAAGACCCTGCCAGGGGACAGCTCCCCTGTCACACCTCTTTCCAAGTCAGGGTAGGGTAAGAGCCCAGCCTCTGGTCTTTGCTCTCCTACTGACAGGAAGGGGAGAGGCGGCATATGCATCCTGACTCCTGCCTCAGGCTCTGGGTACACAGCCCAGGCTAGGTCCCGAATCTGTGCCAGCACTGCTTTCTCATGCACTCTCAGGGCTCCCACTCTGAGGAGGGTGGAAAAAGCAGTGGAGAGCCCTTATGGTGGGAGTAGGACAGGAAGGGAACATCTCCAGTCTTGGGAAAGAAATCAACCAAAGAGGGAGTCCTTGAGAGAAGATGGCCGGATGAGGTTTCCTGGCCGACAAGGGCATTGGGCTGTGGGAGAAGATGTGCCCCTTTTACTCTCAGAAGAGGCAAAAGATGAAAGTGCCTGGGGTCCCCGTCACTCCTGGATCCTGTGGAGGTAGAAAAAAGAGGCAGGAGGGCACCCTGGTCCTGGCAGAAGCTCCTGAGGGTGTGGACATTTCAGTTTGGCCAAAGACCAGGGAACCTAGCCCTTTCAGAGAGAGGGGCTAAGGTGAGTCTAAAGACAGTCCTGATTCCGGGCAGCCTGAGGTGCCATAGGGAGCCGAGCCCCAAAGACTGCCCTAGCTTCAGGCTCTCTGGGCTGTTCCTGGGGAGCTGAGGCCAGCATCAAGGGTGGGGAATCCTGACCCCAAAAATGACAAAGGGACTCGGCTGAGGGTCCAGGAAGTCTGCTGCCCTGGCCCAGAGAGGCGTGTTCCTGGCACTGAAAAGAGAAGTACAGGTGAGGACACCCTCCCAGGGGTCCCTGAGTTCAGCTTACCTGCCTCAGTTTCCTGTTGCCTTAAGGGCAAGTTGTGTGATTGCCAGCCAGAAAAGGCCCGATCCCAGGGACAGAGCATGGAGTTAAGACAGGGCACTGTATAGCCATTAGGCTGCAAACCCAGCACCAAGGCCTGTCTGCTAGCCAGCCTTCTCTCCTACACTATGGTTCTCAGCCCTTCTTGGTCTTCTGTTTGCAGTCCAGAACATCATCTGATATGTTAGTATTGCAGGGGCACCTGGGTGGCTTAGTCGGTTGAGCATTCGACTTCAGCTCAGGTCATGATCTTGTAGTTCGTGAGTTCAAGCCCCTATCAGGCTTGCTGCTGTCAGTGCAGAGCCTGTTTCAGATCCTCTATCTTCCTCCCTCTGCCCTTCCTCACTCTCGTTCTCTCAAAAATAAATAAAACATTAAAAAAATATACATGTCAGTATTTCAGACAAAGGACCAGTGTAGGTGGCTCGGAGAGGAGGCCAGAGCCCAGCTCAGGGCCAGATCTCTTCTTCAGGAGGCAGCCCAGCTATCATTTATTTCTTCATGGAGCTTGTCATATTTGTGGAGAGTGCTCACCAACTCCTCCATGCCTAAATGACCTCTCCAAGGTCTTGGTCTACCTCATCTACCTTCTCACTGGTTCTTTGGGGCTGGCCCCTTCTTGTATGGTTTTAGCTGGGAAGCATCCTGGTAGCCTACCAGGCCAGGCAAATGAGATTCAACCCTGAGGCTAATAATGTCAGCGGTGGGGGCAGTCCTCTGGGGACTAAGGCTGCTTGAGAGGCAGATGGTAAGGGAAGCAGGGGCCTGGCAGAGATAGTCCAAGGATGGCAGTGCAGGAAGGACCCTTCAGGAGCACAGGCAAGAGGGAACACAGGAGGGTCTGGCCCAGGATATCTTCAGAGAGTGTAACTTGTGGTGCTGTTGCCATGGAGGTACAGGGGCCAGGGCTGGCAAGCTGCTAGGCTAACTCCATGTGCCCCAGAGCATGAAATGGTCTGGCGGGGGCACAGAAGTGACAGAACTTGGGGAGAGGGAGTACGTGCAACACTTAGGGTTCTCCATACCTCACTGAACTGTGCTGGGAGTGGTTTTCTTGAGGCTGAAGTTGGTCCAGTTCACAGCAACTTTCTGACGAGTTTGCTTTGCAGAATCCAAACAGAACCTATTGGTTTTGAGAGACACCAAAAAAGCACAATTAGAGGTTCTCACTGCTAGACCCCCTTTCTAGACCTGTGTGTCCTGGTCAATAAAGGAACCAAGTCAGCTCTGTACAAGTCCTTTGGTTCCAGGGTATTGGGATCTAGCAGCTTATGTGAGCTCTGCTGGCTTTCTGGACAGAGTGCCCACAAGCCAAGGGAACAATGTGTTAAGAGACCAACACTGCCTCAGGATACAGGGTTGCTCCTCACACTGTATTTTTACTGCAGCTACACTGGGTTGCCTTCTGTTCCCCTAGGTACTGCATGTTGCTTTCAGCTTCAAACGTCTATACCTACTAGCTCCACTGTCACGAAGGCCCTGTTTTACCTTGCCCACTTATTCTTATTTCTCAGGTCTCAGCTTGGTTGCCACTTCTACTAGGAAGGCTGCCCTGGCCTCGCCTACGTTTCAGCTTCGCCTGTCGCCCCACTTCTAGCTGCCTCCCCCATGGCCCCATACCCTTACTCTTCCAACAGCACTCAACATTGTTTATGGCTCTCTCTCCCCACCTAAGCTGTGTTTGATTTGCCTCTACCCTAGAGCTCAGCCCAGGCAGAGCAGAGAAAGTGCAAATGAATAAACAAAGTGAATAAAGCTGGAGAAAGCCCTGGTTCTTGGGGCCTGACATGCCTCCTTCTCCCTGTCCCTTATACTTTTCCAGATGCCCTGTCCTGCCATGTGGCTACCTGGGTTCCAGGAGATATACTGGTGGGAGAGAGCTTGGAGAAGCTCTCCCTCTGAGGGAGTCGGGCTGAGGGAGAGCCTGAGTGTGAGTGGGCGAGAAGGCATCCCCACACCTACCTCTTGAAGTACTCCACCTCCCGGTCAGTCTCATCCATCTCCACCCCATCCATGTCCTTGGGCAGGAACACATCGTCTAGGAAGACACAGCCAGGAGGGCTTAGTGTCCACGGCCAGGCCTCTGGGGTCATGCTCTTAGGGCAGCACTGCCCACACGCAAGGATTACCCTCCACCCTCTGGCCTGGCTGGGGTGGGGGTGGGGGGTCAGCCACTCAATTCCTGGTGCACTCACCCAAGGAGGCGGCTGTCTTCTCCTGCTTGTTGCGGCTCCGGCGGCTGCGACCCTTGCCCTGTGGCAAGCTCTGTGGCCTTGCTGGGCCTGGGGGCTGCACAGACTCCTGCTCCAGAGGCCGTGCTTTGGCCTCACCTGGCCAGTTTCGCCAGGAGCTGCCCTTCTCGTCAGCTTTGGGGCCGGCAGCCCAGCCTGGTCCTGGCTGACTCCCCCGGCTCCCTTCTCCAGCCTCAGCACAGCTGCCCACTTTGGGAGGCTCTGTGGCCTTGCCTGGCTGCTTGGTGCTGGGGATCTGGCCCTTGGCATTGGGAACCTCGAGGCTGGCAGGGGACCGTGGGGCTGGGCTTGCCTCGATCTTCTTGGCCTGACTGCCCTGTCTCTTGCCCTTCCGCGGCTTCCCAGCTGAGACCACAGGCTCGGGCAGCTCCTGCTTGCAACTGGGAACCTCCTTTGGGCCTGGCTCCTCAGGGCTAGGGTTGCCTGGCTTGGGTGTCTTGACCCAGATCACCCGGGACAAGTTGGGCACGGCGTTGAGTCTCCTCACTAGCCCATTCTCAGGGATGATACCAGGAGGGGGCCCCCTCACCTCTGTCCATGGTGGGTGGGAGCCTCTCATTTCTGTCCATGGTGGGGCTGGCTCACCTGGAACTCGTAACGTGTGGTTCTGAGAGGAGCCCAAAGTCAAAGGGGACAGGTCAAGATTAATGTCAGGCCGTTGCTCTGAGGAACCATTGAGGTTTGAGGGGGATAGGCTCTGGGGCTCTGGCTCAGCAGCACCCTCCTTAGAGAATCCATTGCTGTCCATGTTGAGCTCACATACACTGAAGCTGGCACGGATAGAGTCCTTGACAGTGTTCTTGATCTCTTGCAGACGGCTGCTCAGGAAGCTATTTACTCGATCCAGCTCCTGGTCAGGCCACTCCAAGAGCCTCTCCCTGGCAGGCCTTGGCTCCCGGCTTCCAGAAACACTACGATTCACCTGCTTTAGAGCTTCTGCTGCCAAGTGGGCCTTCTCCTTTTCCTGCCAACATAAGACGCAATTTCAGCGGAGGCCAGGCAGCTACCAGGCACAGTGTGACACCTGACACATCAGCCTGGGGCCCGCCTTTGCGGCTAACTGGCTAGAGACAGGGTGTTGCCATCCTGGCCTGCTCACCCACCCTGTGGGAGTGAGGATGAAATGCAATCAGACAGGTGCATGTCCTGGGGATGGAGACAGACCCACAAAGGATAGGCTTTTTATAGCTTGTTCATCCAGAGCCCTGGTGTCGTAGGGCCTACAGACACTAGGACTCAAAGGGATAGGAATGCAGCTAATTGTACCTTGCCTTCCAGGCTTGAGCTTAAGCAGTTCAATCACTTGCTGAGTCTCCGTGGACTCATCTGCAAAAGGGGGGAACAATAATTCTGGAGTGAAGACAAAACTGGGGATGCATGTGAGGCAGATGGCTGCTACAGAAGCATTCTCTCCAATTCTGGTGGTAGGGGAAAAAAGCTGTGGTATCATGGGGGGGGGGGGGGAAGGGCTTTAAGAAGATGGGCTGTGAGACCACCATGGCCACCATGGTAGTAGGTCAGACTGCTCTGGATGGCAGGAATGTGTGTATGGGCACTATGGAAGAGGGCGAAGTTCCCATACGAAGGCCACTCACCACTCAGCTGCCTCCAGTAATCAAGGCCATGCCTGAAATGTGCCTGATGGCATACAGTGGCAGCCACATGGGGCCCCACAACAAGATGTAAAAGCAGCCCCTCTACCTATGTAAGAACTTGGGGGCTGGACTGTTAGTGTCAACAGATCTCGTTCTGGAGAGTAAAAATGAGAGTCTTTGGGCTCTGAGTCACCCCATTCCTTTGCTCAACCTCAAGTGACCAGCAGGACAACAGGCCTTTAGAGGGAGATGGGAGACAGATGTCAAAAGCCCACGGGAAGGAGGTGATGGTGGTGCTGGGCCAGGGGCTAGATGACTTCCACATTTCACGTATTTCTAGCTGATGTGGGAATGGAGGGGAGAAACAGGAAAACGAAACTGGGGAGAGAAAAGAGGGCTTGCGACCACTTCAGAGTCAACTTAAAGAGTGTGACTCTGTGCCCCAGCAAGCATCCATCTGTTTTAAATATGGCTCTGCAACTGACTAGCGCCACAACTGTGGGACCTTGGACAAATCACTTACTCTCTCTGAATCTTATTGTCCCCCTTTGTAAATTCGGTAGAAAAACTACCTACCTATTCCTCATGGTGTTGCTAGGAGGACATCTGAGGGGGCATGTGTCCCTTTCCCTGGGTGCTGACAAGGCTGTGCCTTGGCACCATGGTGCTCATGTGAGGAAGCAGCTCAGTCTGGAGCAGTGTTTCCAGCCATGTGCCCTGAAGTTTAAGGCCATGAGGATGGACAAAGGAATGGAAGGCCTTTCAAATCACTCCTCCCCTGCACCAGCCAACTTTTTCTGTTAGGAATGGAAGTTCTATGGAGGATTTCAAATCTGAAAACGAGTTAGAGGGAGTGATGTGGGACCACGTATGGCTTGGTAGTGAGAGGAGGACAGAGCACAGAACACTAACTTTCTGTTACATGCCATGAGCCTGACCCTTCCCGCATGTCATCTCGTTTCACCCTCACAATGGCCCCTGGCAAACATTATCCTCAATTTGCAGATGAGGACATGTGACTTTGGAACGAATAAGGAACTGGCCCAAGGTTACATAGCTAGAAAGTGGCAGAGTTGGGACAGCACATCCAGGTGTGATCTGCAGTTCCTATGGCTTTCAATCCTGTTTGACAATCACTTCTTGACCATCAACTAGGAGGCACTGGGCTGGGCTCTGGGCAATTTAACTATGCATGAGAACTCTGCTGAGGGAGGCAGACATGCAAACAGGCTGTTTAATGCTGAGTAACAGGGAAGAAAGTACTATCGATACTCTGGGAACCCAGACCAGGCCATCAGAGGTGCTTTCCACAGAGGAGGCAGTATCTCCCTGGGCACTGGAGGGTGACTGGGATCGTCCTGGACAGAGACTAGCACTTTCTAGGCAGGAGGAGGAGCAAGTGCAAAGACTGGGAAATGGGCACACACAATCTTTAGGGAATGCAAACATTCATAGGGAGAGCTGGAGCCCCAATTTCTTTTAGGAGAGTGGTAGGGAGTGGTGAGCAGGAAGGCCAGAGGGGAGAGACTGAGAAAGAAAGCTGGCAAGCTAAGCAAGGACTGGATCCTTAAGAGCCCTGCAGGCCATGCTCAAGTCTGGGTTTGATCCCAAGGGCAATGTTCGGCCACTGAAGGCTTTTTAAGTAGTAGTAGTAGTACAGTGGAGAGAGAAGTGGATGGTCTGAGCTATTTGGGAGGTAGTGTGGCTGGGATTTGGTGGCAGGTGGGGAGAGAATGAGAGGAGTTACAAGAACAACACTGACAACCACTGGTGCTGCTGCAGCAGCTTCCCTGACCACACGTTTTGTCGAACCTTTCTGTGCATCACTCGATTTCATTCTCGCAACCATCTGAGTTAGGTTCTATTGTTATTCTCATTTTGTGGATGAAGAAACTGAGGCTTAGAGATGAAGTGATTTGCCCAAGGTCATCCAGCAAGTGTGGCAGAGCCAGGTTCCAAACTGAGGTCCGATTCCAAGGCCCGCTGCTCTCAATCACCATGATGCGTTCCTCCCAGAATGGCATCCTGGGTTCTGGTTCAGGCAACTGGGTAGATGGTGGTGGTGCCATTAACTAGACAGACAACGAAGAAGTAAAAGCAGGCCTCTTTGGAGAAAGATAACAAGCTCAGTTTTGGATGTGCTCAGTTTGAGTACTGGTATGACATTTGTGAGGAGGTGCCCAGTAGCAGCAGATATCAGTGTGAAGGGCAGGGAGGAAACAGGTGGACATAACGAACCAGGGACAACACTATCTAGATGGCTTCTCTTTCTCAGAAAGATATCCTTTAGGGGGAGGGTCAGAGAGAGGAAGAGGAGTCCACAAAGGAGACAGAAGAGAGATCAGAGAAGGTGAGAAATCTGGAGAACACGGCATTCCCATTGTCCTTTCCCTGTCACCGCCTGGCTGAAGACAGGGCCGAAGAAAGCAATATTTGAAAAGGACAACCAATACAAAATGTGAGATGCTGCCTAGCTGACAAAGAAGGTGGGCCAGGAGAGTGTGATTTGGCAACAAAGTTGTCACTGGTGGCTTGGGGGATAGTTTGTGAAGACAGTGCAAAGACAGTGAATGCAGATAACATTTTTCAAGAAATTTGCCAGGAAAGAGAAAGAGGTGAGGTGGGTGGGGGGGGGGGGGGGGGAGGGAGAGGGAGGGAGGGAGGCTGTACCCTCAAGGCACAATTTGCTTTCAAAAGAGAGAATACTGGGCATAGTGAAACACTGGGAGACAGCCCAGAGGAGAGACCAAAGCCAGAGCAGGAAGCTGAGGTTAGACTGAGGAGGCAGGAAAGGACTGTAAGGCCTTAGGCAGGAGAAGGGGTAAACTCTTCCCTCATGACAACAAGTCTGCAGGTGGAGTGGTAAGATGCTGAGAGAGTGCCTGTCTGCTGGCTTTTTTCCCTTGCTGAAACAGGAAGTGAGGTCATCTAACCAAAAGAAAGGCTGGGTGGGGAAAGCCTGGAGGTTTGAGAAGAATCTGGAGGTCTGACAAAGAAGCTGTGGTAGACAGAAATGATGAAGAGCGTAGATCAGGGAGCTATGCCTGTTGGGCAATGTGAGGGTTCAAGCAAGCAGGAGACCAAGGGGCTTTGGTGCCACAGACAGATCTGATCTAGAGCTTTCCTTGAATTACAAAAGGGGAGAGGCAGGTAGGGGTCAAACCCAGGGCTGCGATTTTTCTGAGTGGGTGTAATGTAAGGGCAACAGGGCAAGAAATTGAGAGTATTGGTAAGACAGTGAGTCAATGATGGTCAGGGGATCTCTATGGCCTGGGTAGTGGAGGAAGGGGCAGGTGACAGCCTTTAATGGACGAATAGGAGTGGCTGAAAGGTTGCAGATGACAGAGCCAGGGTCAGTTTCAAAGGAGTAGGGGTTAGTACATGAGGGACAGACAGTCATGGGTCTGCAAATGATATAAGGGAGCAGAAAGACACTTAGCTTTATTGGTCTCCTGAGGTGGGAGAGAATGAGCAGTCTCCACTGGACGGCTCCCAGGGGAAGCTGTGTTTGTGATGGACAGCCAGACTGTGGTTAAGTCTGAGGGAGAGGAAGGACACTGGAGAGGAGGCTGATGTATAAACAGATAATGACCATGACTCCCTATCACATGACCTTGCAACTGCCTGGTGCTATGTTGTATTCTGGCCTCTAGACTGGGCTGGGCAGACAGTAGCTGTGCAGCAAGTTTCTGAATGAGTGAATAGAGGGTGATAAATGGCAGCCAAGGGAGACATGCAAGGTAGAGTGGCAGTACAGTAGCAGGAGTTACCTGAAGTCTGAGCTTGGAAGGAAGTTGTTGGAAGGAAAAGGAGGGGAGAAAAGAGACTGTTACTGGCGTTACCAGCAAAGGGGTAGGGATGTATGAGCACAGATTTACGGAAAGCACGCAGGCCTACGAACTTCAAGGTGTGCTCGCTGGGACCTAACTGGAAACCACTGCCTTAAGCGGCTAGGGAAGGCTAAAGAGACTGATGTTGCCCACTAGACACTTCTGGCCAGGCAGCACTGGATGGGAGAAAGAAAGTGCTGACCATTTTCTGAAGGCAGCAGTGGAACCTCTTGGCTCACTACTTCAGGCTGCAGGGAAAGGGTCCTGGTTTGTCCTTTGGGCTGGAAAAAGATGTAGAACTGCTGCTTTCCAGAGCACCAGGGCCGTTTGACCACCCAGGACCTGGAGCAAGCTGGTTGTCAAACCCAACTCTTCGGCTGCTGGGCTCCCGAGTGTGGCACTGTGCAGACACAGCTGGGGGTGGGCAGGTGAAGAGGTAATGAGGCAGAAGGGGACGGGCCGTCAAGCCCTGGGGCTCGCCTGGGAGCAGGGCTGCCCAGAAATAGCTCACTGGGTTCTCTCCTCAGCCCTCTGAGGAGCTCACCCAGCCCATGGCTGGGTCCTTCCCATGGCTTCAATTACACCTCCAAGCTGGAAACTCCCAGTCCCACACCTCCATCTCCACTTGGAGGTGGCAATTCTCCTGAGAATCTCCAAGTCAACGTGCCCCAACTGAATTTCCTGTCTTCTTCCAATCTCATCCTCGTTCAGTGAATGGAGGGCACACCATCCTGTCAGTCATCCAAGCAAACACCCGGGAGAAATCCTGACTCCTTCATCTCTGTTCTACAATCAGATTACCAAAGCTGGTCATGTCTGCTTCCCTTGCTCTAGCCCCAGCATCATTCAGCTCTCCCCTGGCCCTCGATATTCCTTCCTGGAGTGTCAACCCTCCAGGCTACCTTCCATATTGCCACACAGTCACAGTGGAATAAAGATCTGACCTAGCGCATCCTTTGATAAAAGTCCTGCAGGAACTCCCCTCAGCTACAGGATCAAGTCAAAGCTCTTTAGCAGGGCCTATGAGGCCCTTTCTCACCTTTACTAGCTGTCCTGCCTCTGCTCTATTTGAGCTCTGGTTACACCAAACTGCTGTGGATGTGCTATGCCTGCTGCCAGAACTCTCCTAAGGAATCTGAACTCACTCCCTACAACTCAGCTTTCAAGTCAGCCTCTTGGTAAGCCATTTCCAGCGTGCCCAGGCAAGATGGGGGGAGGGGGTTCCCTTATCCCAGTGCTTGACACATGCTAATGTGCTCGTCCAGTTTTGTGTCAGTCTCTCCACTGGACCGAGCTTCTCCAGGGAGACAACTTAACTGCGTCATGCTTTGGCTCCCAGTATTTGTAGAAGTGTTTGCTGAATGAATACATGACTGACTGACTGAAGCAATTCTTGTGCTTTGAGGAATCCAGCAGTTTCTGAGGCCAGGACTCGTCTTTTCTCCAATCATTGGCCCCAGGCTCCCTGACCCTTATGCCTCCCAAACTCATACAGACCTTCCCATAGCAGTGAGCTGTGCTAAGGCTTCTGGCAGCCAGCACTGTTTGTGCCCCTGAAGTCTTGGGGGATTGGGGCAAGGGATTCCTTAGGGAGGAGAGGTGGTACAGCTAGGCTCCCCCCCACACCCACCTTCTTTTTCAGCTTGTGCCGGGCCCGCTTGGCGGCCCTGGCGCTGTTGGGGACTTTGGGCTCCGTGCTGTTGATGAATTCCAGCAGCTCATCCACATCTCGGTGGTCCACGGCGGGCTCCCCAGGGATCCCGCCCAGGGTGCCCCCCTTCACGGGCAGCTCCTCTTTCCGCCTGGTCAGCCTCGAGCGGAGCTTCTCTCGGATCTCTGTATAATTCCGACTCGTCGGGGCAGCGGGTGGCTGGGGGAGGGGGAGGTGCTGACGTTACACACCCTGGGCCGGGGAAGCCCGGAGCACTCCCACCCGCTGGCACCGAACATGTGGTGAGAAGCGAGACAACTGTTCTTTCTACCACAGCCACAAAGGCCAAGTGGCTTCAGCCTCGGCCAGGCCCAGAGCTAAGGCAGCGGTGGGCGGAGGGAGTGGGAGGTATGCAACAGCATTGTGAGCCCACTGACTTGGGAGCCAGGAAAGCAGGTTTGAGCCCGGGCTTTGTCACTCGGAAGCTGTATGACCTTGGGCAGGTCACTTAGTCTTTGTGTGCCTCGATTTTGTCATCTTTGAAATGAGAATAATAACCCCTAGCTCAAAAGTAACTAACAATGTGATTACTTTCATTTCTTCTGTCCTCAACTGCTCTCCCCTAGCCGGCGGCCCTTTGCTCTGCACTTTCAGACTTCTGAACTGTTTTCGCTCTCTGTACAGACAGCACATACTCTGCCCTGAACCTTCTTCCTGGTGCCGCCTGTGCTTACGGCCTATCCCTCGCAGTCTCTCACACTTGGAGGACTGAGAGCCTTTGCTTCCACTCTGCCTTCATCACGCACAAGTGTTGTTCACTTCTCTGTGATTACACACATATACATACTCATCAGAAACATAGCTTTCTCTCTACCATTTCCTTTCCTTTTGCCTACGGAAAAAAAGTCAATCTTAAGGAGAAACCAGGAAAAGAGCAAAGGGAGCAAAGTGTTGAAAAATCCCTACCTCACAAATGTGCTGTAAGGGTTAAATGAGTGGACACAGGCTGCGAGAACTCAGAAGGTTCCAGTGTGGTTATAATCCCCCTGAGCAAGGGGAACTCTGGGGAGAGTAGGGTGCTCCTTTGGCTCACCTTAACTGGCCCTCAGCCCTCTCTGGCCTGGGCAGGCTCACTCACCGCATTGTGGCCGAAGAACTCACAGTAGCAGCAGTCACAGAACTTTCCATCTCTCTGGTGAGTGGAGGATGAGGTGCAGGAGCTGCGCTCTGAGCTGCTGTCCTCTTCCTCACCCAGGCCCTCATCTGCCTCGCAGGGCTGGGGAAGCTGGCAGGCCAGGCCACTGTGTGTAAACTTGTGCCCTTTACACCCAGGGTCTCTGCTGATGGGGGAGAAAGATAAGCCCACAGATGAGGGAGGGCATGGAAGGAGCAGGCTGCAGCAGGAGCCCGGGGAAGCATTCTCACCATTGCCATCCCAACTACCCTTCATGTGCCTCATCCCACAAAGGCCGAAGCAGTCATATTGTTATCAGTGCCTCTCACAAAAACAGGGCCATCACCCTGTGGGCTGTGAGCTGATGGCTCTCCTGAAGCATCCAAAGGAGGTCAACAGGGTCAATTTCCTTTTACCCTTTAGGTCCTTAGACCAAATCTGCACCAGTGAGTGGAGCTGTCTTAGCTGTGGGGTCTTAAATCTGGGAAAGTCAATGTGCCTTGTGGGCCAGACTCTAAGAGCTACTGTACTGTTTGGGACAGGTACTATATTTAGCATATTCTAAGCATCTCCCAGGTCCTGCAAAATAGATGTTGCAGTGGAGGTAACTTGCAGTGGAGGTAACTAAGGGAGGTAACTAAGGGTCAGAGTGCTTAACTGCTTTGCCCAAGGAGAGGCTAGGGCTCAGCCTGTGCCTGCCTGTGTGCAAAGCTCATGCTCTCCCACTGTACTGCTCTGTCTCTGGACTTCAGGAAGCACTGGGGGCATCACGTAACATAGACTATTTTTCCAGGATAAGAAAAAGACACTGGCCCACAAAGTCCCAAAACTGGAGCCAGAAGAACAAGAGCCCTGGCCTGGCCATCAGAAGCTGGAATGCCCTAGGGCTGGGGACATGGGGTGAGGCTGGGATGGTGGGAGCCAGGAGAAAGGGCAGGGCAAGGAGCAGTGAGAAGGCTTGGCTCCCAGGGCAGTCTGTTGTGCAAGGGGTAGAAAAGGAGGGGCAGGAACCATTATCAGTGGTGCTCAGAGAAGCTTAATCCAAAATGACCATTCTTCACCTACATTAGCAAAATTAAAATAACCCATGCTCCTGAGAATATGAAGAAGTTAGCACCCTAATATTGGTGGTTACATAAATTTGGAGAGACTTTTGGAAAGCAACTTTTCAATATGTATTTGGAACCCTTCTCAAAAAAGACCTTCTGACATCTTTTAAACGGAGAACTTTTTTCATTCTGAGGGACCTTTTCCAAGGAGAAAACCCCAAAAGAGGGAAACAGCTTTAGGCAAAGACATCTTTAGAGACATTATTTACAATGTTAAAATACTGGAATGATTTAAATCATTAGCAACTAGAGAACAGGGAAGTGCACTATGGAGAATATTCTCCACCCTTCAGCTGAGACCCAGAAGACCACATAGGAACCACACAATGAATGCTATGTGAAAGAGGACAACAAAAAACTGTGAACTGTATAGACACCACCACCACTGTGTGGGTAAGACCCGTAGGGAAAACTGCTAAAAGTGGTGGCATTGGGGTGGTGGGATTTTAGAATGAGAAAATTCAAATGCATAATAAACACAGCTCTGATTTCTAATACAAAAATACGTACCTTTCTCCTCCACAAAGAATTTTATCTTTCACATACATGTTAATATAAACTTCTTCAGTACTTAGAATTACTTTAGGGAATCCTTAAGGCCATAATTCCTGACTCAAACACAGATTTGGGTACAAGAATGTTTATTACAGCCTTGTTTTTAATGGTTAAAAACTAGAAATACTCAAATGTCCAGGAATAGGGGAATGATAAAATAATTTATGAATTATGCTACTGCTATGCAAGAAGACATTTTGAGACCACTGGAAACTTTTCTGAAGAATTTTAACTGGGGAAATGATCTATAATGTTAAAAAAAATAACTACACAAAAATATATAAACAGAGACCTAATTTATATACAGAGACGTCAGGAAGAAAATATACCAGTGTTAAAGGTTTATCTTTAGGTTTTGAGGAAATTTTTTCTTCGTTAGACACCCTGAACTTTTCCAAGTTTTTAAAAGACAACAGTTACTTCTTTTAGGATTGTAAAGATGATACAAAAGACATAGAATCTATCATTCAATTTCTACCCCAAAGGTATGCTCTGTAAAGTCTCTCAGAACTCAAAGTCGAAGTTAGCAGGGAGTATACCCTTTGTGCCACTCACTTACCTGTGAGTGCTAGGGAGCTGCTGAGAGCTGGGAGGTGGGAGGAGAGGCCCGCTGCAGTGCCCGCCGCAGTGCCCACTACAGGGGTGGCTGCACCCTGAGAATGGTGGAGGCATCTTCAGGAGCGGCATGCTGGTGGAGGGCAGGTGGGGAGTCTGACATGCCCCTGGGGTGTGTGGGGCGGCAGCAGCGGCAACAGGGCATTCTGAAGCTTGGGCAGGGAAAGGCGCTGCCGGGGTAGCAGGTGGCAGGTGTGGATGGGGTGGTGAGCCAAAGGACCCGGGGTGAGATGGGATCGGCGACGCGGGCTGGGGGTGGTGGCCAGTGGGGCTGTTAGGTGGAGCAGTGAGGTCTGAGTGCCGGTGGTGCTCCGAGAGAGAGAAAACCTCACCTGTGGACGGATGGGGAAGAAAGGGGTCAGAGTGAGAGCCAAGACCCTGGGAAGGAAAGCCCAAGGGCTCACTGCTACAACATCCTGCTTACTATGACCAGAGGGAACCTGTCTGGGGATAGCCTCTCAGCACAGCGGACCCTGTGAGCTTTTGGGAAAGTCTAACAGTGCCTCGGACTGGAGAGTTTTTCCTTGCAGGCAGCAACTTGGGTAGACAGGCTCAAGGAGCCCAGACCTGAGAGAGAAGGCACCAGGAATGCCCGCCCCACAGAAGGTCCTAGCACCTCTGCTGTGGCACAAACAGGGGATATGTGTTCTGTCTCTCGGGGCCTCTCTAGGATTGCTTGTTCATAGGTATTCCTCAGGCCCAGGGAAGGGTCTACAGAAGCCAGTGGAGCAGCAGGCCAAAGCTCTGCCTCTGGGCCATGAGGACTGAGGCAGCCAGGGTGTACCAGACTCTCAGGTGGCTCTAGATTTCAGAGAA
This sequence comes from Puma concolor, assembly GCF_028749965.1. NCBI lineage: Eukaryota > Metazoa > Chordata > Mammalia > Carnivora > Felidae > Puma > Puma concolor. The sequence goes on from NC_141667.1 coordinate 67,290,946, forward strand.
GTGGGAAAAGGCTTTGAGGATTCACTTTCACTTATGCATTAAAATAAGTGGAATTCTACTCATCTCTCACAATTCTGGGAGCAGCACCCCTCTAGAGAACTCAGGCCCTTAATTTAGTTATTATTATCTTTTATGTTAATTCCAGTATGATTAACATATGGTGTTACACCAGTTTCAGGCCCTCAATTTAGTAGCAGACAATAATTAGTATTTATATCATACCTCAATAACCCAAGACCTTTTCTTTGGGTCTCTAAGGGTTATCTCAGGATCTAAAGAAGGCTTATATATCTGTGAAGTTGGCTAATAATCCTGGCAGCTTGCACCAACTTCTTGTTGATAGAAGTGCAGTGCTTTTATATCTGTTCTTTAGGTGGAGAAAAAGAGGTCTGGGAAGACAAAAGCACTCAGGACCTCTGTGCTGCTGCAGGGGTCAGGTATTAGGTGACTGTAGTCCTAATTCCCTAAGGATACTCCCACACTCCACTTTCTGTTCAGCCAGTGTTCACCATGCCCCCTCCTGAATCTGATGGGAAAGCTATCGCAGCCAACGACAGTTATTTTTCAACTTCAGGGTTGTGGGGAAAGGGGTGCCACGGAGACAGTCAAGGGCTAGGTACCCCCTGCTTCCATTAGAACAGCTCCTTTTACTTCTTTTAATAACTGGCCTCCTGATTTGTTTAATAAAGTGGACAGGAAAATAGCTCTCTACATTTATGTGGCCTGGCTCTCTCCCGAGCTTGGAGACTCACCAGGGATGGTAGGAGGACTCCCGAGTGAGCTACCCGGCACGGCCCCACTGGAGTGCGGAGAGTTCCAGAGGCCCGAGAGCTTATGTGCTGACAGGAAGGAGCTGGGATCCCAGTCCCCTGAGTTCCCATGGCAGGAGGAGGAGGACGAGGACGATGAAGAGGAGGACGAAGAGGAATGAGAGTCACCCCCACAAGACTGTGATTTGCAGGATGTGTGTGACAAGGAGATCTGGAGAAGGGGGAAGAAAAAAGCTCATGGTAAAACAGCATACATCAGAGCTGACCCTCTGTGGCCTTAGCTTACCCAGGAGCACCTCCTCCTCCAGGTCCTGTGCCATGGTCAAAGCCCAAGTCCCACAACCCCGGGTGAAAGGGCCAACGTGGATCAGGCCTTTGTTGGGAGAGGCCGAGGTGCTCCCGATAAAGTGAAGTGTGTGGATACTGGTGACAGAGACTCTGGTAGGGATACAGACTGCCTGTCAACTGTGGGCCTTTGGGGAGTCCTGATAGCTGCCAAGGAAAGGAAGGGACTTTAAGTCAAAAGTCCTGAAACGGACATAACCCTGGGGAAAAGAAAGGGGCTGGAGGGGAATGAATGAGAAATGAGGCAAGTCTGACTGCTGTGATTCAGGAGATGCCAGTTAGATGGCTCTTGGCATCTTGGAGGCCTTCTAACTGAGGCACATGGTAGATCCTCAAACCAGCCTTTGCTCTCTGTATCATACTGGTTGGCTTTCAAGCTGCCACAGAGCTGAAGGCAGCACGGTGACATGGAAGGGGCAGGATCTCCATCGACCAGTACCTACAAGCTGGCCCTCACACTGCAGAGACCCTCCTCAGGGGCAAGGGGGCTCCCTGAAGCCTCTCTGTTCTTGCCCCAATTGTGAACCCAACCCGCAGCCCCTAAGTGCTCGGGCACAGGGTCTGCTGGAGAGCACCTGAGAGAACAGGGAAGGAACAGCTCAACAGCCTGATCTCTCTGGGCAGGCAGCCCTCCTGCATTCAGGGACCCCTCCTCAGCTGTTACCTACCGCCACTGCATGTTCTCGACCTGTCTGCCTTTCATCTTCCTCCATGCTCTTTCGGCAACTCTGGCAGACCCATAGAGGCATCTCGCCTAGGAGATTCTTGACGAGCTTTGGCATGAAGTCAGGGGGCAGCTTCTCACCCTGCAACACCAGTCCATTTTGGGAAGGGCCTTCTTCCCAGCCTTTGCGTTCCCGATGACATAGTAGGCAGCAAGTCTGCACAGACTGGGTGGATGTGGGGGGAACCTGTCCAATAGACAGAAACAGGGTTTCCCAGGAGGGGAAAGGTTTTGCTTAGAAATAATATCAACAAAACTAATACCTTCACTTATTATGTGCCAGGCACTGGGTTAGGCACTTTATTAGGCACTACATAATTTTAGTCCTAGTGATAGCTCTGCAGACTAAGTGTTATTTCCATTTTTTTTTTTTTTTTTTAAAGATGAAGAAACAATTTCAAGAAGTTAAGTAAGTTGCTCAAGGTCTTAGAGCCAGTGAATGGCTGAATTAGCAGTTGAGTCCCAGTGAGGTTGACTTCAAAGCTCATGCTCCAATGCCCTGATGTCTCCAAATCTTGAAGATTAAAGGAAGGTCCTCTTCCTTCTCTGGTATGTCTGGGAGAGCCCTCCATTCTTAGGCTGTCTGTGTAGTCCATAGACCAATTCCCATCTGGGGGTGGGGGATGCTCTCAGTTAATGCTGAGTTTGGGAGAATGTCAGGGTTTCCTGAAAGCTGCACAATTCCATTAGGATCACAGCAGAATTTTGGAGGCGGGGTTTTGCACAGCTAGTCAGAAAGCATTAATTCAATAAAAAACTGAGTTGGAGAAAAGGTAAGGCAGACCCTGACGTTCTGAGAGGTAGTGAGGTATGGTGAAAAGAATCTGGGCTTTGTGGGTCAGACTGACACACATTCTAATGCCTCCCCGCTGAGCACACATTAGCTGGGTGACCTTGAGCAAGTTATTCAACTTCCCGAGCTCTGATTTCCTACCTACCTTGCAGAGTTGTTGTGAGACTCAGTGTATAAACAGGGAAAGTGCCTAGCCCTGTGCATGCTCAAAGCATAGACCCAATATACAGTAATTATTATTTGGACTTTCTTTTTCCTTCTAGGACAAATGACATAGAAATATAAGTCTATAGGTTTTATGTCACATTGAGGGGTATGATTGGGAACCCGATTGCATTTAATGACCCCAATTAATGGCTTTCCTATATCCTGCAACTTTGGAAGGCAGCTTTGCTCACCACTATACCAATGCCACTGCTTCCAGGGCTATTCTGCAACTTTGTAGAACCCTCTCTCTCTGACACTTCGTCATGTCACTTTCTTTGGCCAATGGGATGTTAGCAAATTTGCTGCCAGCATAAGCTTAAAAGTATGTATGCATTTCTACTTGCTTCTTTGCATGGCTGGGCTTGCTTGCTCTTGCACCTCTGCCTCCCACGAGAGCATGACTGGGCTAGCTGCTGGAGGGATGTTGAGAGACACGTGGAGAAATCTGAGTCTTCCTCGCTGACTGGCCAGTAGATCTGATAACATGAGTGAGCCCAGCTGAGATCAGTCAAGCCAACCCAATTGGCAGAAATACCCAGTCAACCCAGAGACTCATGAGAAATAATAAATGGTGTTGTTTTAAGCCACTAAGTTTTGGGGTGGTTTATTACATGCAATAGTTATATTAACTGATATACCTTCCAAACTTACCCACCACTAGGTAACAGGTGTTTGCAGAGGCCTAAGCAAAGGAATAAGGGTATCATCCTCATCCTACCAAGAAAATAAATGCCATCATCTTTCTCGAATAAAATCACTTTCTCACAATAAATTGGCATCAGGGTATCCTTAAACCTGTAATGTTACAATTACACTGACCTGGGTCTCTGGTTTCTAGGAGGAAAAAAAAAAAAAAAAAGAACCAAATAGTAGTACCAGAAGCATAATGAAACATTTGGGGCAGTACAAAGACCTTCGAAAAGAGTACCAGAGAAAGAGAAATCTTATATGTGGAACTCATGTGAGATACTACCTAAAAGGTTTCTGTCAAAGGCACATTTCAGTGGACAAGGCAACTGCTTAACTGTACCTGCATAAGGATATAGCTTCTAACCCACTGGTGGTGAGCATCTTATGGAAAGGGTGGGAGTCTGATGGAGGAGGATGGTATTCTGAGAAGTTAAGGCAAAGGAGGCCTTTCTGAGAAGTATCCCCAGGAAAATTTTCTTAGCTATCTATAAGGTGCCATAGTAACTCCAGAGGGAGCAGGTGAGGTCAACACCCAAGTCCCTTTTCCTGTACTGATGGTGACCATCCATATTCTTATGGAAAACACCAGGACATGTCATTTTACTACAACAGAGTTTCATTTCATTTGGGTATTAGGTTCTAAAGTTACTACATAAGAGGAAAATCTATGAGTAAAATTATTCTGAAATTCTTTGTATGCATTGTGAAGTATAGTATATATAGTTCTGGCACAACCAAGAATTCAAATGTATAACATATATGCGCAATGTTCAATAAGCGATTTTTTTCCTTTTAAAAGCAAATACAGAATTTTTGTCAGTTAAACACGTGATCAGTGTGACTATACTTAGTGCCAAAGTACTTGTGGGAGGCACTGGGTGTAGTGGAAATAACACTGGTTTTTGGCACTAATCTTGGGCCTCGAGCACTTACCAGCTGTATGATGTTGGGCAAGTCCTACTCTCTGTTTCTTCATCTGTAAAACGGGATTAAGTCCTAACTTGTAGGGTTGGCTGTGAATATTAAATGGACAAAGCACCATGCTCACTTTGGCAGACATATACTAAAATGGACAAAGCACCTACTCCAGTGCCAGGCCCATAATACGTTGCTCAACATATGGTACTAATTATGAACATGATGGGAGTGATGGGAAACATTTAAAATCAGGCCTAAGCTTGAAAAATACAGAAAATATGTCACTCTACTTTTTAATACAAGCATCTCTAAAGTGCAGTGAATTTAAGGTGACTTCTAGACATCTTAATCTCTGCCCTCTACCCCATGAAGTCATTCTTTAAGTTCCCCAAATACTTTCTATACTCTCCTACCTCTACCTTGTGTCTTTGCTAAAGGGGATCTTCTGTTTTAAATCCCCTTCCTTCCCAAGTTTATCAATAAGTAGTTGGGCAGGGCTTAAATCCAACTTCATCCAGTCTTTCCCAGAGGGTTCCTGTCATAATTTACCTCTCCTCTCCATATCTCCATAGCACATTATGCCTTGGTTACAGCATCTGTGCCTTCCACTTAATTTATTTACCTGCATTTTTTGTCCCTTCTACTAGAATGTGCTCCTAGAAGGCAAGCATCAGGTATAATTCTTGTCTGGATCTCTTACAATGTACCAAAGGGCATAGGATCAGCTGGGCACATAGTGGCTAACTCAAATTTATTAGATGTCACTATGGCAATACAGCTTAGTGAGACACTGCTTGAAATTCTGAAATTATTGCTTCTCACAGAGAAAGGCCATCCCCCTACCCTGGACCTTCATCTGAATGGTTCCAATCTCAAGCATGCAAGAGTGAAAGATCACAGTCCTTGGGGATTACAATCAGATGGCCTCATTTATGGAATAATGTGGCTCTCCCTAGAGCCAAACTGGTCCACATTATAAATGAGATTAGCCATCAATGGAAGTGAACTTACAGGACAGGCTGTCTTTCCAGTTAAAGAAAAGAAAACACAGGGCATAGAAAGTTAATTAGGTCCTAACTGAAGCAGGAATGATACCACCTACATTGCATAAGGTTGTCTAGACTAAGTGACATTAGAGATACAAAGCTTATTAGCTCAAAGGAGCCATACAGTAGACACTCAATCTATCATCACCTAGGCCCTCTGGCTGTTCTGTTCTTAATAAATCTACATTGGAAACCAGTTATCCACTGTCATGAGCTTGGTATACTTTTCTTCTTTCTGGCCTGGCAATTCTTGGGGCTATCTCCAAAGCTGTCTTAATCCTAAATCTTAGTGCCTGCCCCTGAATACCATGCATGGTGGAACCTGGGGACTTTTTTCTCTGACATTTTCATCTCTACTGCCAGAGGGTGGTGAGAATCCCAAGTCCTAGGGATGTTATATTCAGTCAGTACTACCACTGTTCCTGCAAATTTTTGCTTTGCTATAGAAAAGCTCTTGGTTCAGAATTCTCTTTGACTGCAATGTCCTGCCATTTTTCAAATTCCCGTCAATCATTACCCCTTATGTCCTGAAGTCAACTCAGGCTTTTAAAGTAGCTGTTCTCAAGCTGCATTTTTTACACCAGGCACAGTATCCCCACACAAGAACACGAACAATAAATGTTTATAGAATGAATGAAACACCCAACCATTCTTCTTCATCATAATGGGTAGGGAACTGATCCTTAAACTCAGGAGCCCTGGACAATAATTATTCCTTCTTACTTCAGTTTAAATGTCAGAGCCTCTCCAGCTAAAGATCTGGAACTAGGAAAAAGATAGGGGAAGAGCTAGGAAAGGTTCTAGACTTGGGATCTGCTCAAAAAAGACTCCAAGATTAAATTCTGCTTCACTCTAGACAAAACCAGAATCTCTGGAGTGTGGGGTTACTCACACAAGGGTCCTGTTTTAGCATGCAAATTCCCAGAGCAGTCAAGGAGCCAGGTGAACCCTAGACTGTAGCCACTCCTTGCCCAGGGGGCAGGCATATGCAACTATATCTCTGCTCTCTCACCTGACCAGGTCCAAGACTTTTCTGTCTTGGCCTGAGAAACATTATGCTAGGGTATTCTAGATATTTCTGGATAAGAACAGTTAAAATCTTTCTCATGGAACACCATTTTTACTTGAAGAATGACTGACAAACTCTGGTTATTCAGACTTGAAAAATGCCAGACATTTTCTCAAAAAATGAACAAAATGAACCCATCACTTCCAGGAAAACAACTTTTTACTTGTGGCCAATGACAAAATTCAAGCTTTCAGGCAAAATTCAGAATTTTGGAAATTTGGAAATTAGAATTTTGTATCCACCATCATGAAATCAAAAGCTTCCCAATCCTTAGATTTTTCTGGTGTAAATGGTGGTTATAGTGACAAATGTTATTTTTTGATATTGTAAAATGAAATGGGAAAACATTTGGAAGAGCTGCATAACTCAGTGAACCTATTTTCCAAATGAGCAAAGCATGATGTTTCAGGATCATGCATTGTTAAAAAAAATCCATTCAAAGTGCTAGATAAACCAACAGATTTTAATGTAATGAGTGCAAAGACTTCATTAAAATGGTCTCAGATTCCACACTGCAAAGAATTATCAGCAATCACCTGGAAAGGCTTTTAAAATACTCCTTCCTAGAGGTGCCTGGGTGGCTCAGTTGGCTGGGTATCTGACTTCAGCTCAGGTCATGATCTCCCAGTTGATAAGTTCGAGCCCCGCGTCAGGCTCTGTGCTGACAGCTCAGAGCCTGCAACCTGCTTCGGATTCTGTGTCTCCCTCTCTCTCTGACCCTCCCCTGCTCATGCTCTGTCTCTCTTTCTCTCTCTCAGAAATAAATAAAGATTAAAAAATTTTTTTAAAAATACTCCTTCCTTTTCCAACAACATCTGTTTGAGGCTGGATTTTTAAAATATACTTCACAACAATGTACTGCAGCAGACGGAATACAGAAACACATATGAGCATCCAGCTTCTTTCTATTAAGCCAGACAAACAAATTTGTGAAAATGAAAATGAGACCAGTCTTCTATTATTTTTTTGGAAAATGTATTTTCCATTAAAAAATTATGTATGTTAACATGACAGGTTTAATACTGTTATTCTTAAATGATTTAGTAACTAAATATTTTTAAACTTTCTCAGCTTTAATACTTATTTTGGTAAATATGAACAGATAAAACCAACAAAAGAAAGCTCTTTTGGGTCCTCAATAATTTTTAGGAGTATAAAAGGTCCCTAAGACCAAATACTTTGAAAACTGCTAATGTAAAGTCTCTAATGGTATGGTGCCTGTAACCCAGTGGGTGCACAGTAAGCAATAGCGATTATTAACAATGATACAGTTCATGGCATATCTGGATAGCTCTTTGGGGCATAAATTTCCCACCTCATCTTTCTGTCCACAATTTGGGAATTGCTGGAGAATAACCCAGGTCACCAGGCGAGGCAGCTATCAAGGTCTGCTCTGAGGCTGGATCTAACAGCCAGCACTAAACCTGTTCTCATTTCTCTCATGGATTCCTTTTAATCCCAAGAGTTTGTGTATGTTTGTAGAGGATTCCCCCAAGACATATGCTGTATTTAACCAGTGGTCCTGCAATAGCTTCCAAATTCTATTCTGAAATGGCCCGTTAGAGCATTCAACTCTCAAGGCACCCAACTCCAAGAGCCTCCCTGTCACCAAGGCAGAAGACAACAGTAGCAGCTAAAATTCCCTTCCAGAAGCAGAGAAAATTATTAATACCCAGCCTACCAAAAGTCACCAGCTCAGTCACTGCCACTTACTCTTCCATTCACCCACTCATTTCCTCCTTCAGTGAACATGCTCAGAGCCCATTCTCATTGTGCTAAGTAGTGCGAAACATCGAATAACATAGAATTTCTGCCTTAAGAACACATGCTTAAACCAGGCAGGTTCATGCATGGGGACATCAATACTCCCAAACTCCCAGATGCCTCATATTCATTTTGGAGAATCAGGCAGGGACACAAATTAAAATAACACACAATTAAAATTAATGTAACAAAATAATATACAAATTAAAACAACCAAACAACCAACCTGGGCACTGGGCTTCTCTGCTTCATGTAAGCTTATTATGTGCCTTCTCATGTACCTATCCAATTTGAGTATCTCCTTCTTTTAGCTCCTTTTCCCACCTTGGTCTCTCTTTAATCTCCTGGCATTCTGGTTGAGTTCACTACTGCAGCACTCTCTGGACCCCGTGTTTCATGACTTGGCCCCAGCTGACCTCTCCATGCTTCATTTCCAAGCTTAACATCTGAGAATCTTAGGTTCTATTCGTACTGCTCCTCCAGCAAATACACTGTGCCCTGGAAACCTCAGCATCTCAGTTCCACTCCCCAGCAAATTTGTACTCATGCCCTAAGATCTTGGTCAAAGGTCAAGCTTTTGCTGGACCAGGCTGAGTAGAACTAATTCTTTTACTATAGTACCTATCACACTGCGCCATAGACATATTCTGTCTCTCAAACCCCTGGTGGAATGAGGACTCTTTGGGGGCAGGGAGTGCATCTTGGTCATTTAAGTGTGCCCGGGAACCCAGGCTTGGCTTGGACCTGACACATAGCAGGCATTCACTGAATAAATGAATAAATGCTTAAAAGCCCACCTGGCTCACATTTTAGTTGCTCTATACAAAGGACAGAGTCTAAAGACAAGCTGAACTAGCCACTTCCTGGATATGCTATGCTAAAAGGCCTATCTTTGTGACTCTGGGCTACTGATGAGAGGGCATCAGTGTGAAGAATCTCAGACCATTCTGAGGCTGGCAATCAGAGCTACATTTAATTCTTAACGAGGTGATATAAGTGCACCTCAGTGCCCTAGAGCTTTCACCCAAACTCCCACTCAGTCTGTTGTCTCAGTTCCTTCCTGGATGAACAGCTATTTCATATCAGCCAGTTTGTGGAGAATCTTCTCTGGTTGTACAAGCTCAGCCAAGGATAGGGTAACGAGTCTCTCTGACCCCAGTGGCCTTCCACCTGCCCAAGGCTAGCTCATCTGTTGAACCTGCTTTCTGGGTGCAGTCAGCCACAAGAAGGCCTAAACTGTTGCTTAATAACTTAGAACTTCAGGCAAATCATATAACCTACTCTGTCACCCGAGCATGGATTTCTCATAGGTGGAAGAGTATGAACTTTGGAGATAGACTGTTGTGAGTTCAAAACCCAGTTCTGCCATTTCAGTATTATCTTAATTACTCAATTTCTTTGAGCCTCAATTTCCTCATTTATGAAATGAGAATAAAACCATACTTCACAGAGTTGTGAGGACAGAAGGAAATAAATTATGTAAAGTACCTGGCCTGGGCCTGGCACACAGTAGGTGCTCAATACCCGTTAGTTTCTTTCCTCTTCTGTCCTGGAAGAAATGACAGGGAAACTTACTAAGTGAGACTTGCCCAATCCAAAGTTATTACTTGAAGCACAGGACAGAGGACTAGACAGGTGACCTTCAAGGCCCCTTTGAACCCCCCCATCCACGATCTCTGGCTACAACTTCCTAATAAGACCCTTCCATGTTTCAGGGTCCTTCTTACTATCTAGTTTCCCTATATCACTTTTCAGAGTAGATGAAGAACCTATTCATTTCAGAATGGAGAGAGAACCACAAAAGTTGCTGGAGAGCTGAGAGCCTTGAGGAGGGACTAAAAGGAGATGGCCTAGGACTGCAGCATGTTCATCCACCTACAGGTTGAAGGATGAGTGTGGGAGCAAGGGCACAGAACCAAAGGGTGTAAACAAAGGGCCCTTCCTGGGACACAAGACCTTCTCTCCTTAGTCCTTTTCTGTTCTGCACATCCTGCCAGGAAAAACCATTAACCACTTCTTTCCCCAATATCCATTCTTTCCCCAAATATATAAAGCACCACACCCTCACTGATGTTGTTCCCCTCTGCCTCTTCTTTTTTAGGCACAGTTAGGGTGTTACTTCCTTCTAAGTCCACAGGCAGAATTAACTGCTTTGCTCTGGGATGCCCTAATGCTTTGTTACATACCTCTTGAATAGAGCTTATCGTACGTGTCCCAGTTTTTGAGATCTGTCTTCTCCACAACACTGAGAACACTGGGGGCAGGACCTGTGTCCCATGACTCACTGCATCCTGATCATTCAGCAGAGATGACAGCATGTAATGGGCATGGTAAGAGTTTGGATACACAAGGGAAGATCAGCAGTTGGAGAATAACATTAATGGGGCAACAACTGGAAAACTGGGGAAAGCCTGTTTTTTTGTTTTTAAAACTAAGGCTGTTTCTATTCCTGCTTATGGAAAAGCTCCCCTCTCCGGAAGCCCTATTCTTTGAAGAATATCCTAGGCTTCCACAAAGCTCCTCATACCACCCTCAACTGAGCAGTTAGCAGACAGCCACATACCAGAATCACCTGGGGCAGTTTAACAACAAGATTCCTGGGCTCTGGACCTAGAGACTCTAATTCTGTAGGTCTGGGACAGAATCCAGCAAAACACGGAGGATCTGATGATTAGTTAGGCTAGGATGAGGAAGAGGTGGAATCAAGCAATCACAGCTACCTCTTCCACTGAGAATTACATCCTCTCATGCTATCAGAGAACTTACCCAAGAACATGTTTATTTTCCTATTTAAAAGCTTTCATTGATTCCTCACTGCCTGCAGGATAAAGCCCAAACTTCTTGCTGTGGTTTTCTAGAACCCTGCTAACCTCTCCAGCCTGACCTCATGCTACTCTGCCTGAATTGGGCAATTCTCGCCTCTGGGTCTCTACATTGCTTTCTTTGTTTAGACACTTTCTCTCACCTTCTCTAAAGGAACTTCTACTCAACCTTGAAGCATCAGCTCTGAGAAATCTTCTATTGGTTATCATATTTGTGCATCTTCAGCACCAAATATCTATAATAATCATAGCTACCACTTGTGCTAAGTGCTTGACATGCAGCACTTGCTGCCCTAATGTGACTCTGGCATCACTGTCATACATGTGAGAAAACATGCTAACAGGGCTAAAACTCTTTGAAAGGCTGCGTACTAGGATCTAGGATTTGAACCGTAACTCAGAGGAAGTGATGCTCTTCTAGCCTAACTACAATTAATACACACATGTGGGCAGGGACTGATTCACTTCTGTATCCTCAGCTAGCCTAGGGTCTGATACAGATCAGGTGTCCATTAGTATTTGCAGAATAAATGAACACCAGATCAGGTGAGAGGGAGACTGGGTGTGATGTGTGTATCACGGGCCTAAATGAATGAATGACTGCCAGCCTGGCCCAGCAGTAGAAGCTGGTAAGCACAAAGTGGAAGAAACCTAACTTTTACTTCTTTTATTTTCATTTGGTTTAACAGCCACTTATTGAGCACATGAGGACCATACACACTAAATACCCCACAAATGAGTTAAATATAGCCCCTGCTCTTAAAACTTCTAGGTTCAGTATATAAAGTCGTTAGGATCTTAATAGTTTATCTGATATTAGATATTAAGATAATAGCTCTGGGGATATTTTAAGTAAATTAAAAATTAAAAAAAATCTCAGCAGCTAAGTCTTCATCTTCAAAGGCCCTTTAACATTTCTACATAGTGAATCTCTACTGGCTTACAAAGAACCAGAGGTGGTAGGGATCCACCCCTTCTTGTATCGTTTCCTACTACTTGCAGTGAAAGTGGCCAGGCTGGGTGGGCAATGATTTTAAGGGGGAAGATTCCTGGGTATAGGGACTATCTTATTTATCTTTGTGCCCAAAATAAAAGCCCTAGCACAGAGGTCATAATGCTTGCTCAGTGGATCAAACATAATGAGATGGTTTCAATAAAGATACTGACTAATCCTGTGCTCCAGTCTCTTGAGGGAGCAGGTTTAACTCTGAGCAGTGGGGAACCAGGTCTCTAGAGTCTCTTTAAACTGGGCCAGGCAGGTCTCAGCAGGTGCCGTAGAGATGAGAGATGGGAAACACCAGATGAGCTCAACCAGCACCAACTGCTGGTTTACAGTCTGGCAAGTCTCCTGAGGGTTTACTGAGTGTGCCCCTGGACTGCAGGCTGAGTGGTCCAAGAGAGATGGAAAGACAGAAGCAGAGCTGGCAGGCTTTGGATGGCCATCTGGCACAGTTCCCACTATCTCCAACTCCTGCTCTAGCCTTGATGTACTAGGTGCTAGGTGGGTTGCTCCATTTTCTTGTGATGTTGCTGATGAGGCTTAGGGAGGGGAAAAAAACATGCCCAGGAACACAAAGCTAGAAAGAGACTGAGCCTGGAGTTCACCCCAAGCCTGGAACATTAAACACTTTCTCACTATTGCCTTATTCAGCTGCTTTGTAAGGTTTTTTGTTCTTTGCTAATAAGGTAGTAACAGTTTTAGTTTAGTGAATGAGGATTTCGATTGTTAGTGAACAGATCAATAAAGTTTAGTGACCTGAAACAATTCTAAATAAGGACTTTTGGGATCCCCAATAAGCTAGCTCAAGGTCCCACATTTAAATGTGCACAAGTAATGCAGGGTGCCTGGATGGCTCAGTCGGTTGAACATCAAACTTAGGCTCAGGTCATGATCTCACCATTCGTGGGTTCGAGCCCTGTGTTAGGCTCTGTGCTGACACTCAGAGCCTGGAGGCTGTTTCAGATTCTGTCTCCCTCTCTCTCTCTGCCCTTCCCTAGCTTGTGCATGCGCATGCTCTCCCTCTCTTTCTCTCTCAAAAATAAGTAGATAAACTTAAAAAAAAAAAAAAATTAAATGTGTACAAGTAACCAAAGTGAGCGAAAGGGTCTGGATGGAACCAGAGTGGCTTTTGAACCCGAATTCAGAGTAATCATGGCTCTTCCAGCCTACCTGTGATTACTATATACATGTTCTCTGAACCACGAGCCCTTTGTGGGCAGGGACCATGTCTGATTCACTTCTGCATTCCCAGCTAGCCCAGGGCCTGGCACAGATCAGGGTGTCCTTCATATCAGGGGCAGACACTACTCAAAACTTCATATTACTGCCTTGCAGAAATTGGGCTCAGTGGCACCAGATTTTTAGAGTTTTAAGACATGGCACAAATCCAGTTTGTAGGAATCTTTTGGCTTTTAAGAAATTGGCTTAAAACAAAACCAAAGCAATATGTGACCTGGGACATTAGAACCTATCTGTGGATTGGAAGTGGTCCTATTCGCTGTCTTTGGCATGCGACAGTGAGTTTCACCTTGCTGACCCACTCTGTGTACACAGAGTTTTAAGTGGCAGTGGGAGACAGAGATCCTCACCACAGGCACGCTAGGGGGCAGAACAATGACTCCAACCCTTTCAGCAGGTGCTTCTCACCAGGTCACAAAAGTCTGCTTCTGGCATTCAGAAACCCCCTCCCCAGCAAAAAAGTGGGGTACAATCAGAAAAGAGTTTGTCAGTTTGTTTTACCTCTTTGTGGCTATAATAAAAAAAAAATGCCTTGTAAATCCCACATAGTACACAAGAGTGTCCTTTCTGGGGGGCCAGGAGGCACCTGTGACCTATAGTGGGAGTTATTTGGGCATATGTCATATGAGCATTTGTTTCTTCATCTGAAAAACAGTGTAATCGTATTTATATCCTTCAGTTCATTAATATTTGTTAATCACCAGGCATAGGGGTACAATGGCAACTGACGTGGTTCCTGCACTCTCAGAGTTTATGTAGCAAAAGTAGACTAATAATTAAACCAATAGTTAACTCATCACATTTGTACTAAATGCTGAGGAAAGAACAGGAGTGGTGGGAAGATTATTAGTATGGTATGTAAAGTGTCTGGCATGAATAAATTAATGAATTTGCAGGTCAGGCAGTGGAGTAGATAATGATGATTATAGCTCTTAGGAAAGCTGCATCCTAAATAAAAATTAAATGATTAAGCCATTATCCAAAATTTTGGCCATGAATACTATAACCTAAGTGGCAGGGGACCCTAAAATATTGCTGGTCTGAATGGGAAGGAGAGAAAACAACAGCTCCCCTGGCTCTCCCTATCCCAACTCTCTCCTTTTGTTGGACTCCCAGGGTGGCCCAGAGAAGCAAAAGAGGAAAGCTAGAGGGGGGAAGCAGGTTCAGGGTCTAAAGTCAGACCAGGCAAGGGTGGGGTCCAACCTGGGGAGTTGCATCCTTTGGAACCAGTCTCAGCCCAGGGGAGGGGGTGGGGGTGAAGGTGGGGCTTCTGACACTCAATAAGTGGTGACATTTTCATTAATTAAAAATCTTACTGTGATCTGAAACACAAAGGAGACCAGCATCAAAACTAGGTTACAATAAGCACAGGTTCTCAACGGATTCATTCTCTCTCCCATTCACCTAGTTATTTCTACTCAGTGTCAGCAAGGCCCAGGGCTAGGCATGGAGAATCAGAGATAGATGACATAGTCTGTGCCCCTGCGGAGTTCACAGTGCAGTGCAGGGAACAGATACATCAACAGAATGTCTCACTGAAGAATGGGGAGTGCTACCAAAGGGAAGCACAGGGGGCTGTGGGCACAAAGGGGGCACCTCACGCAACTGGGAAAGTTAGGGAAGGCTTTCTGGCAATGGTACCCCAAATGACATCCCCACTCACATGCACAATTCCAGAGATTCTACTAGAAGGCTGTCAAGAGCCATGCCTTCTGGCTGCACCAGCCTCCCAGAGTCCCCTGCTGCCCGATGCAGTGTCTGCAGAGCCAAACGCATCTTCCGCCACGCCTCATCCTCATCCGGCGCTGCATCCGACCCTCCAAGACTCCTGCAGGAGCCTGCCTTCCTTGGCAGGCTCAGCCAAAAGACCAACTCAAAACTCTTTTGTCAGAGCAAGCTTAGGGCGAGCCACCCAGCCCCATGTGCCACAACCCTCCCGGAGCAACTGAGGCTCATGTCACCCCGGGCTCTCAGTGAACACTGGCAGGGTACCTCCCATTATCTCCTTTGCTCAAAAGAAAATGACCTTCTTCCAGGTGGCAAGCTGGAGTCTTTGCGGAATCCTGCTACTACTGCTCACTCTCAGCAGGATTCACCAAACCCAGGGATCTGAGGGTTGAGATGGGCCACCTTGTGGGTCGGGGTATAGAGGGAAGAAAGGGAAGGCTTTGCTAGGTTTTCACTTCGGTGCAGGAGCCCCACTAAATAGTCTTCGGGGCTGCCTGACAGTCTGCTCCAACTGCTATGTTGGGCAGGGAGAGGAGGGAGGCCACAAGAGACATACGCTGGGGGCACACAGCTGCTGAGGGGGCAGTGGCTGCAGGCAGTGAAGGGAAAGGGTGGGGCCGTTCCCAGGGTGGGGGGAGAGGGAAGAGGCTGTAGCCTTCCAGGCCACAGCGCCCCAGGCTGCTCTGTGGGTAGGTGGTGGAGCAGGTGGGCCCAGGGGGAGAAGGGCAGAGAGCTGGGCTGTGGCCTCAGGATCAGAGCCCAGTCCCAGTGTGGGTGGGTATGGGACCACAAAGTCTAGCCCCTGCTCCAGCCCGGAGGCGGCGGGAGAGGGCAGGCAGCCTGGTCACAGGACAGGACGGGCCATGCTCCGGCTTGGAGAGAAGGGTCCAGCCTCCACTCCCGCCTCGGGGGAGAAAGCCTCAGCCCCAGCCGGTGGAAGATGGTTCATCCCCAAGCTCACCCCGGCCCCGCTCCCGGGAGGTGAAAGTGCCGGAGCGGCCGGACTCGCCTCGCTCGCTCCTACCTGTGGTCCGGGAGCCAACTTGGGCTCGTCCTCCTCCCTGGGGCCGTGGCGGTCCGGCTCCGCGGGCGCCTCCGGGGGCCCTGCACCCGCTCCAGCTTCCAGGCTCGGCGGCGGCGGGGGTTCGGGAGCCTGGGGCTTCTGTTGCCCCGCGGCTCGCACCCGCTCGCGCCGACCCGCGCCGCCGCTCGGCCTGCTCCGCCTCCGAGTCATGCCGCTGCTCGCGCCGATCCCTCGCTCCACACGCGTCGTCGCCGCCGCCGCCGCCGCTCCCCTCGCAGGACAACAGCCAATATGGCGGCGCCCGGCTCCCCCCTCTGCTGCTGCCAGCAGGTCATAGGGCGCGGCGGCCGCGCCGCCGCACTAGCCCCCGAGGCTGTCTGCGCCATTTTGAATAAGGTCACCACCTGAAGTTCTGTAAGAGTGAGAAACTGGTGGACTCCCGGGATGCGACCTGTGCCAGGGAAGGGTGGTTGCTGTGGTAACCGTGCTGTACCGCCCCGGGCCTGTAATAACTGCCTGCTAAATGGATGAGTGAATTAATTATTTTCTAGAGTACTTTCACACCCACCATCTGACTCCTTGCAGAGTCGCTCCTCACACGAGGAGGCAGGTATGGTCGTTCCCATTTTGCAGCGGAGAAAAATCGAGGCCAAAAAAGGCGAAGTGGCTGCTCAACATCAGCCAGCCGGAACTCATGGGCCCGTGGATAGTTTGAGGTGAAAGGGACGAGGGAATGGTCTGGGTCTTTTTGTTTGCAACGTATGGTCAACTAGGAGTCCAGCGTTCGTTACTTGGGATAGCAGAGCTCAGACGCCACTCCTGTCCCCAGTCTGGTGGGGAAAGTGGATAGTTAAATACACAGTTACAACCAGTGTGATGAGATGAAAATGACTGGGGCACATACTAGGTCAGTGTTTTCCCAAAAGTTGTGTGCAGGAGAGGATTTTGAGTGGTACACAAAGGAGCATTTAAAAATGTAATAATTATGTATTTAATTGTTAAAATGAGTTTCCCCTACTTTTTTGAATATATGAGATATGCACATGGTGCACATTTTTAGAAAAAGTTTTGAGTGCAATCTTTGTCATGCCAGGACCAGTGGTACCCTGCAACTATGTAGTGGTTATATGTAGAGTTGCTCTTGGTATCACTAAGAAGACGGAATAATGACATTAGCCTAATTAATGGGAGCAAGGGCTATTTTGAGAAGCAGTGCTACATGGCCTTGGAGCTTCCTTAAGTGCCAGGAACCTAAACGAAAAATACTTCATCTTAGGTGGCCAGGTGGCTCAGTCATTTGAGCGTCTGACTCTTGATTTCTGCTCAGGTCACAGTCCCAGGGTCTGGATCAAGCCCCTGCCTCATGCTCTGCGCTGAATGTGGAGCCTGCTTGGGATTCTCTTTTTCTCTCCTTCTGCCCTTCTCCCTCACTCTCTGCCCCAAAAAAATGAAAAAGAAAAAAGAAAAATACTTCATCTCATTATGGGAATTAGTGCCATCATCAAAGATTTGAAGGATTTCAGGGTGATTCCCACTACATCAACATGACCTCTTAGTTTGGACAGAATAGAAGCTAGATACTCTTTTTCCCCCCCATTTATTTATTTTTATTGTGGCAAAATATGCCCAACATAAAACTTAACGATCTTAGCCATTAAAAAATTTTTTTAAAGTGTTTTATTTTATTTTTGAGAGAGAGAGAGAGAGAGTGAGCAGGGGAGGGGCAGAGAGAGGGAGACATAGAATCTGAGGCATGCCGCAGGCTCTGAGCTGTCAGCACAGTGCCAGACACAGGGCTCGAACTCACTGATGGTGAGATCATGACCTGAACTGAAGTTGGACACTTAACCAACTGAGCCACCCAGACACCCCCTAATCTTAGCCATTTTTAAGCATATAGTTCAGTGGTGTTAAGTACATTCATATTGTATGCAACCATTACCACCATCCATCTCCAGAACTCTTTTCATCTTGCAAAACTGAAACTCCATACTTGTTAAATAATTACTCCTTATTCTCCCCTCCCACAGCAGCCCCTGGAAACCACCATTCCACCTTAAAAAAAAAAAAAATCCCTTTTTCTCCACACCCCAGCCTCTGGTAACCACTATCCTACTTTCTGTTATGAGTTCAGCTTTTTTTTTTTTTTTTTTAATACTCCACATATAAGTGAGATCATGCAATATTTGTCTTTTTGTGACTGGCTTATTTCACTTTGCAAAACGTCCTTCAGGTTCATCCATGTTGTTGCAAATGGTAGGATTTTCTCCTCTTCATCCTCCTCCTTCTTCTTTTTAAAGTTTATTTATTGACAGAGAGAGAGAGAGAGAGAGAGAGAGAGAGAGAGAGAGCACAGAGCCCGCTCTGGGGCTGGAACTCAGGAACCATGAGATCATGACCTGAGCCAAAATCAAGAGATCAAGAGTTGGGTGCTTAATTGACTCAGACACCCCAGGATGTTTTTCTTTTTTAAGGTTGAATAATATTCCTTATATATATATATATATATATATATATATATATATATATATATATACACACACACACACATATATATGTATATATATATATACACACATATATATATGTATGTATGTCTTTTTATACTTTTTTACATGTATTTTTCATGTGCCACATTTTCCTTATTGATGGAGAAGATAGATTGTCTTGAAGAATTACAGAGCATTATGGCAAACTTATTCTGGTAAGGACTCCAGTTGCAGGCACTTTTTCAGAGTGGTCATTCTTGGATCATGTGGGTGCAGTTGTTGGCCTATAATAGACAACTGTAGGTCTAGTAAGTGCTTTTTCTTCTATACCAAACCTCAGGAATAGTTTGTGTTCCTCTGGCAGGGGCAGCAGTAAACCTTTACTGTTTTGCTTCAGGAATATGTCACTTTCTGAACACACTTACTTTACAGGAATTTTTGACCAAATCACCATTCCACTGGCTATCAGGGTAATCTACTGTGACACTGATGACATCATTCTGATGGGCCTTGAGAACAGGAGGTAGGAGATACCCTAGATGACTTGGTAAGCATGATGTGTGTGCTAGAAGGCAGATAATAAATCTCACAAATATACAGTGGTCTGTCCACTCAGTGCACTATCCAGGGGTCTGGGGTGTGTTGAGATATTCCCTATAAAATTAAGGACAAGTTGCTGTACATCACACTCCCTATCACTAATAAAAGAGGTACTATACTTGGTGGGCTTCTTTAGACTTGTGTGGCAAAATATACTGTATTTAGGTGTATTACTTTTACTTATTACTGGGTCACTTGAAAGCTGTCAACTTTAGGGGGGACCATACGAAGAGAGAAGGTTTTACTGGATCAGGTTGCAGAGTAAGTAGTTCTGCCTTTGGTTTTTATATTCAGGCATTGAATTTTGGAACAAAGTTATGCCCTCCTTTGGCAAGTAGCATCTCCTTTTGAGATGCTCCTGACTTGCTCCAGGAGTCTGGTGAAACTGGTTGTCTGACCGTGGCATACCAGGTTACCAGGTGACCTAAGGTACCATGTTATCTGATCTACCCAGGCATAAAGTCAGGGGTGGCCAGCAGTACTCTATTACCAAGAGGAGTGGCATATATGGCCTGGGTCCAAGCAAGCCCTAAAGGCACAAGTGCAGTAGGTTGTCTGAGCAAGTTGTTTACATTCCTCTCCTGTTACTGATATTCATGTCTCATTGGGAATTGTTTACGATATAAGTTGACTGAGGAAGAAAAATCTAAAGCCCATTTTATAGATGGCTCTGCACAGTGTGCTGGCTTCACCCAGACTTCCTCCAAGAGAGCCTAAGGGACCTAGGAAAGGGAAATGTGCCCGGAAGCCCTGAAGTACAGACACACTGATTCCTGGGCATTGGATAATGGTTTAGTCTATTGGTCAGAAACTTGAATGGAAACAGACTGAAGGTTAGTGATAGTAAGTTTTGAGCAAGACAAATGTGCATAAACTACCCAGAGTGGCTTCAGAGCATTAAGTGATTTGTGTCTCAGGTGGACATTCACCAAAAGGGCCTCACTATGGAAGAACCTCTTTTACCTGGTGGGCAGTATGACACCTTCTGTGACTATCAGGCAGTCCCCCTTCCTAGCCATTTTGGGATTTTCTCAGTGGGTTTATGACAAAATTGGCCCAGCAACATGGACTGCTCCCTCCCACAGCTAGCCTCACCACTATCAGTGCTGAGTCTGCCAGTCAAGAAACCAGCCTAAGCCCCTGGGGTGGAACCTGACTTTGAGAAGACTGGCTAGCTATCTTCTGGTAGAGATTGCGTTGGATTGTGTGTTAGTTAGGGTTGGCCTCTGGCTGTGACCAACAATCCCAACGTGTTAGGGGTTTAACACCATAATAGTTTAGTTATTTTTCATGTTATAGTCCAATGCCAGTCAAAGGCGATTTGCTTCATGCACTTATTCAGGAATCCAGTCTCCTCCTATCTTGTGGCTGTCCCTTCATCTAGGTTCTCTCCATTCAACTAGAGGATGGGGAAGAAGACAGAGTGAGGGTTGCATGGGATGTTTTTATGAGCAATACCCAGAAATGACTATACATCATTTTCACTTCACGTTCCCTTGGTGAGATGTTAGCCATATGGCTCCACCTGATTCTAATCCATCCCCTCTTCCCAGGCAACCACTGATCTGCTTTCTGTTTCTATGGATATTTTACATTTCATATAGTATGAATTGTTTTGCCTGAGTTCTCTTCCTCAGCATAATTACTTTGTGACTCATCTATGTTGTGGTGTGTAACCATAGCCCATCCATTCTTACTGCTGAGTGGTAGTCCACTGAGTGGAAGTACCATAGTTTGTTTATCCATTCAACAGAGATGAGCTGTCAGGACAAACATTTCTCATACATTAAATTAACTTTTTTGCCGGGCGCCTGGGTGGCTCAGTCAGTTAAGCATCCGACTTCGGCTCAGGTCATGATCTCGCAGTCCGTGAGTTCGAGCCCCGCATCAGGCTCTGTGCTGACAGCTCAGAGCCTGGAGCCTGTTTCAGATTCTGTGTCTCCCTCTCTCTCTGACCTTCCCCCGTTCTTGCTGTCTCTCCCTGTCTCAAAATTAAATAAACGTTAAAAAAAATTTAAATTAACTTTTTTGCTGCTCTGAGAACTGGAAGAAAATATTTTTTTATGTCATATTATATTATGTTATGTTATTTATTTATTTTTAATATAATTTATTGTCAAATTGGTTTCCATACGACACCCAGTGCTCATCCCAACAAGTGCCCTCCTCAATGCCCATCACGCACTTTCCCCTCTCCCCCAACCCCCATCAACCCTCAGTTTGTTCTCTGTATTTAAGAGTCTCATGGTTTGTCTCCCTCCCTCTCTGTAACTTTTTTTCCCCCTTCCCCTTCCCCATGGTCTTCTGTTAAGTTTCTCAAGATCCACATGAGTGAAAACATATGGTATCTGTCTTTCTCTGACTGACTTATTTCACTTAGCATAATACCTCCAGTTCCATCCATGTTGCTGCAAATGGCCAGATTTCATTCTTTCTCATTGCCAGGTAGCATTCTATTGTATATATAAACCACATCTTCTTTATCCATTCATCAGTTGATGGACATTTAGGCTCTTTCCATAATTTGGCTATTGTTGAGAGTGCTGCTATAAACATTGGGGTACAAGTGCCCCTATGCATCAGCACTCTTGTATCCCTTGGGTAAATTCCTAGCAGTGCTATTGCTGGGTCATAGGGTAGGTCTATTTTTAATTTGTTGAGGAACATCTACTCTGTCTTCCACATCGGCTGCACCAGTTTGCATTCCCCCATCAGTGTAAGAGGGTTCCCGTTTCCTCACATCCTCGCCAGCATCTATAGTCCTGATTTGTTCATTTTAGCCACTCTGACTGGCATGAGGTGGTGTCTCAGTGTGGCTTTGATTTGTGTTTGCTTGATGATGAATGACGTTGAGCATCATTTCATGTGTCTGTTGGCCACCTGGATGTCTTCTTTGGAGAAGTATCTATTCATGTCTTTTGCCCATTTTGGAAGAAAATATTTTTAAATCAAGTATACAGTATACTGGAGCTACATCTTCTGCAACTGTGTATTTATATGTATATTTTTACATGCTAACTCAAAAGTGTATGAAAGCAGGACTAGCTTCCTAGATGCACAGCCTGTGTAGCCACTCAGGGCACCACCTTGAGAAGGGCTGTGAGCTTGGCTTAATGCCTTGCCTTTGTCTTCTTAAAATTTTTTAAAAATTAAGATTTTTAATTCCAGTATAGTTAACATACAGTGTTATATTAGTTTCAGTGTACAATATAGTGACTCAACAATTCTGTACATTACTCAGTGCTCATCATGATAAGTATACTCTTTAATTCCCTTGAACATCTTTTTTTCTTTTTAATGATTATTCATTTTTGAGAGACAGACAGAGCCATGAGTGGGGGAGGGGTAGAGAGAGGGGGAGACACAGAATCTGAAGCAGGCTCCAGGCTCTGAGCTGTCAGCACAAGAGCCTGATGCAGGGCTCAAACCCATGAACCATGAGATCATGACCTCGGCTGAAGTCAGACGCTTAACCAACTGAACCACCCAGACACCCCAATCCTCTTGAAATTCTTAATAAGATTTGAGTAAGGGACCTATGTTTTCATTTTGTGCTGGGTGTTACAATTTATTTTGCAGGTCCCATGCAAGAGAGTGTGTAATTTTTCAAACTGCTTTCAAACAGTCAAAAGTTTGAAGACCACTGGCTTCATCACTTAGGTCCGTAAAGGCTTGGGCATGGAATACAAAATCCAGGATAGTTTGCCAGTTTTACCTTGACTTACTTTCCTTCCCACCCAATGTGGTGGGTACAGAACTAATTGCTTGACTGGAGAGGGGGACAGGGGAAATTCTAAGGGCAGTGCATAGTGGATTACCACCTTGGCATTGTTTCCATATGCACAGGTGATGTTGGGCATCAGTGGGCCTTCCACAGATGGGAAGCCAGCTTCAGCTTCATCCAGCCCCAATGCAGTTACTGAGCCTCACCCAGCACACCACCCTCATCCTGGCCAGCTTCTGGGAAGAATGATTCTACCAGAGGAAAGCGGATCAGGGCCCCTTCCTCCCCTTGAGTCCTGTAGTTGTACCTCAGGCTAACTAAGGACTTTCTTAGCACTTTTTGATGGAGGTAGCCAATTTTCCTTCCCTCTCCTTCAATCCAACTCCCTCTAAACTTGAGAATGGGCTTGTACCTTTGGGCAGGAGGGCCTGAGGCTGACTCTCCCCACTTCCCCCAAGAGGGAGAGGGGGGTTAGAGGAGAAGAAATAAGGTTGGAGAGGATGAGAGCTAGGGTCCAGTGTGAAAGGTCTTGAAACCCAGGGTGATATTTGGACCTTCTATGAGGGTGGTGGGGTCTAGGCACAAGGGAAGAATGAAAAAGGGCATCTAGATGAGGTGCTCTGGAAGGGGAAGTGTGTTGCTCTAACCTTTCTCAAGGCCTACAAGCCCCACTGGTTTTTTTTTTTTTTTTTAACGTTTCATTTATTTTTGAGACAGGGAGAGACAGAGCATGAACAGGGGAGGGTCAGAGAGAGGGAGACACAGAATCTGAAACAAGCTCCAGGCTCTGAGCTGTCAGCACAGAGCCCAACACGGGGCTTGAACTCACGGACCGCGAGATCATGACCTGAGCTGAAGTCGGCTGCTTAACCGACTGAGCCACCCAGGCACCCCTACAAGCCCCACTGTTACAGTGACTCTAGTACAGACTGAATGGTACAATTCTAATATGTTTTTTTCTAGGTAGTAAATAGAAAAAGTCTTTAAGTAGGTTGCTTTATTAGAGCAATTGGTTATTGTTCCTAATCATTAATTGAGTGGGTAAGAACAGTTGAACCTATGTTACAGGGCCATGAGAGGAGACCATTGGGGGGAGGCAGGAGAACTTTGCAGACAGTATTGAAGAACCTGAACTAGCCTGGGGTGTTCAGGAAATAAATCTCTTAAATGGAGGAGAGACTTTCTCCTCCTCACCACCCCATCATCCATCTGACTTCCAAGTCTTGTTGATTCTGCCTTCAAAACATCTACTCCAGCAAGGAGGAATCTGTCCATAAATTCACCTGTGCAAGAAATATAATTAAAGTTTTCTTTTAACTCAACTTAATTTCTATTTTGAACTCCCATTCTGTTGGAGTGGCAGAAACTTAATCTCAGCTAATTGAGGGTTTTACCCCTTCCCTGGAGGTTGTTTTGGGGCCCTGGAGCCTTATCTAATGTGTGTGTGTGTGTGTGTGTGTGTGTGTGTGTGTGTGTGTGTGTGTGTTGGGGATCTAGTTCTCAATGTCATCTGTCTACATAGACATTCATGGAGATGTCATTGGTGCTGCTGGTTGCTGCTGAGACCTGCCTGTTCTCACTCACTCATCTGCTAGAGACCCCAGCTGTCTTCCAGCTGCAGGCCACTCTTGCCTGTGGGATTAGCTAGGTACTTTTTTGCCTAGATGTGCCTCGGAGCCATCTCTATGATAGGTGTTGCTGCTTCCCAGGGCAATGTTCCTCTCTGCCCCTGGGTTTTCTGCCCTGTACTCCAGCCCCTGTGTACTCTCATCACTTCCCTCCATCCTCCTCTTTTGCACTCCCTTTTCTCCAGACCTCAGAAGCCCTCGTTTTGGGGTCTCTGGAGGACCCTCAGTAGATGGCACTGTCTTCCTGACTAGGGTTCTAAACATACTACAAAATGAAGCAAAGGAGAGGTGGGTGAAGGCCAGGACATTGCCTAATTGCTGACAAAGACCAAGGTGGAGCATTTGCTCGGTGTGGGCAACTGAACCCTTGAGCTAGGCAGACACCTTCCTGTCCTCCAGTCATGGCAGCGCTCGACTGGGTGGGCCTCCCTCCCAGAGTCCCTGAAGGGGCAGTGGGTGTGGCAGATCCTAAGAGGAAGAAAAGCAGAGCTGAGCAGAGCATGCACTGTATTCTTCCCAAATACATAAATCAGATGAGTTCTTCTCTCCCTCAGGCACAGAAGTATCCTATAGGCAGAGCCTCTTCTCCTGGGCCAATTCTCCCCACCTCCTCTTACTCATGAATTTCGCAGAACTTTTCAGCTAGGTCTGAGATTTCTCTCCTTGTCCCTAAGTCCTTTTTGAAACCAAATCCAGTAATACTTGAAAATTTTCAAATAAAACTAAAAAAAATGTAGACATATTTCTATAATGAATCCCTTGCAGCCATCATTCAGCTTCCACAGTTATTAACTCATGGCCAGTCTTGATTCATCTAAAACTGTCACCCTCACCCTCAACTCCTGTATTATTTGGAACATGTCCAATACATCATACCAGAAAGATTTGTTTCTGTCCTGTCACATCCCACTCCTGAGGGGCAATGATCACATCATGGACTAGCTATTTGAAAGGAGCTGGGGGATGAATTACCAGAAAAAAGAAAAACAAAGGGTCACATTATAAAAACATTATCCTGCCATAGCAGTAAGGCTGTTTTCATTTTTCTTACCACTGTTGGAGTCCAGGACTCATCATCTGTCTCTGGCAACAACCTCATAATTAGCCTCCTTGTTGCTTCTCTCCCTCTGGATTACTGGTGTTTCTTCAAGTGATGATTCACATCAGAATCACTTGGAAAATGTTAAAATGCAGATCCCTGGGCCTCTTTCCAGCCCTGTTGAATCACACTTTTTGAGTGTGGGTTCCAGGTGTGTTTTACAAGCAGCCTGGATGATTCTGATCCACACCCATGCTGAGAACTGCTGTTCCAATTCAGCCTCCATGCTGTCCCCAGATTGTCTTGAAATACCAAGTCTGACTATGTCTCCCCAGCTTAGGACCACCCAGGAGGCCCCGCCCCCCCTGCCACCCAGGGTAAGTTTCAAGTCCCCAAGCCTGGTATTGAAGGGCCCTCATGAGCTGGCCTTTGCTTGTAGCAGCCTCTATCCTCAGCACTGTTTTCCTTGAACCCTGGGTTTCAACCTTTCAACCCCATCTTACAACCTTGTTGTGCTCAAACACTATATTCTCTCCTTTACTCCTCCTGGGTCTGATAAGCTTATACTGACCATTCAATGGCCAGTCCAAGGGTGTCTTTTTCTTTGAAGCCATCTGTGACTCACTCCTCTGTACATTGTAGGCTTGGGACTCAAACATTTAGATTTCAGTCCAAGCTCGACCACTTAATGGCTATGTGACCTCAGGAAAGGCCTTGATTTCTCTGGGACTCAGTCTTATCATATAGAGAATGGGGATAAAAGTAGTGTCCCATGGGATTGTGACATATAAACCAAGAACTTAGTACTCTAGGGAGGCAAAACTTTACCTCCACCCTCTTAGGGTCTCCAGCTGAGCCAGAGAACTAGATTGACATGGGACAGATTAATAGGAGAAAGTATATAGATTTTCACATGTGCATGGGAACCACCACAGGAAATTGAAGACCCACAGAGGTGGCCAGGCCTAAGTGTTTATATAGTAGGTTGAACAAAGAGAGGCAATTGTGGAAAAGTAACTAAAATGGCAAGACTAAAGATAAGAATTATTTTAACAAAATCTATTTGTACAGATTTCTCTTGGCCTCAGTTCCCTGTTTCTGGTGATAATAACATTTCTCTACTCCTGGTATAGGCAGACCATCTTTCACGTGGGAGTTTTATCTCCTGCTTTCAGGAAGTAAAAGGGAGGTCAGAGTTCCTTTCTTGTACCTACTGTTTTTCAAGGGACTATAGCTCAATAATCCTTATGCCAAAGAGGCATATTTTTGGGGTGGCATATTCTGCTCCCTTCAGCACAGAGCCTGGCACATATAGTAAGATATTTGTAAACAAAAGTGTCCTAACAAGATCTTGGCCAAGAGAGAGTTAAAGGCCAGAGCATTCTGAAATACTGTGAAAACTAATATAGCCTGCCCTGTCAGAAGTCAGCTAATACAGTGATTTATCATGGAAACAACAATGAAGTCATCACCATTATGTTGGCCAAAAATAGCTCCACTGCAGTGCATTCTGACTCTTAAGTTTGTCCCTCCAGCCCCCTGCCACCCACTGCTCTAGAGAGAATTTTCTAATAGTATGATAATGTTGTAACTCCAGGTTTTAGTAATTTTTCCTAAGTGGCATTCCATGTCTGCACTTTTGACCAGTGTCACGGTTTTTAAATTCTCTGCAGACAGAAATAGTCAAACTGAAGTAATAAGAAGAATTCTTCTACCTCACCGGAAATGAGGAAGAGTCTCATCTGCACTCCTGAGAATACATAGTTGTGGTAGGAAATCATTCAGATTAGGGCAGAGTATGGATGGGGAGTCTTCAGGGGGCAGCCCACTCTCACACTCCCCAGTCCCACTATTATTTCTTGGCTTCAAGTGGGGCCAGTAGATGAGAGGACTAATAGTCTGCAAGAGATGTGAGCTCCAATGGGCTTGGAGCCCACACCCAGGGACCTGAGTCTGTGGGGAGTAGGGATCCTACATTGCTCATATCCACAATGCCCATTACATTGGCTTCTTGACAAGTAGTTAATTCAGGGTGGCTTCCGTGTAGCCACACATTGGGTATGTGATGAAAGCTTCTATTCAGGATGCAGGCAATAAGGGGTGTGTCTGCAGAGAATTTAAAAATAATAACACCAGTTAAAAGTTGGCCTGTAAGAAGGTGGCTTCTTCAGAGTAGTTAATTGGCAAGAGGAACTGTTATAGTAACAAATTACACTAAAACTTAGTGGCTTAAAACAAAAATAGACATTATCTCACATCATTTCTCTGTGGGTCAGGAATTTGGAGCAGCTTATCTGGGTGTTCTGGCCCAGGGTCTATCATGAGGTGTAGTCAAGATGTCACTCAGGGCCACATCATATGAAGGCTTTGATGGGGCTGGAGGATCTTCTCCCAGGATGGAGCCAAGATAGCTCATCACATGGCTATTGGAAGGAGCTTTGGTTCCTCACTACGTGGGCCTCTCCACAAGGCTAGTGGAATGTCCTCCTGAGTTGGTGGCTGGTTTCCCTCAAGTAAGTGATCCAAGTGATAGCAATGCAGAAATGCAATGCCTTTCTGACCCAGCCTTGGAAGTCACATGTTCTCATTTCTGCAGCATCCTATTGATTGCACAGATCAATACTGTTCAGTGTGAGAAGGGACTACACGGGACCATGGATACCAGTAAGGAAGAACCATTAGGGGTCATCTTGGAAGCTGGCTGCCACAGGGCTGCTGTTTCATGCATCCTTGGATTACCAAGATGGAGGAGAAAAGAAGAGGTCCCCCCACTCCAAACACAAAGTATTATATGAAATGTAGATACATTGTTTAGCTTGAGTAAAAGGAAAGTGCATCTTCAGGGTCAGGAGAAAGAGGCACATCATTGTAGCAAGTGAGCCTTGAAAGCCTGTGAGCAACAATGAGTGAATGAACTTTAGGAGATGGAGTGCACACATAACCTCATGATGCCATAAGATATATCCAGTCTCTGGGCAACAACTTAGTGCACAGCAACCTTCACCCACATGGTGTCATGCTGATCTATTAAATGGATGACATCATGGTGATAGGAATAGCTTAGATTCCTCCCCATTCAAAAAAAACCCCAACACATTGCATGTCTTTTAATGTTCCTGTTAACTGGGTTGGGGCCCTACTTACCATTCCAAGAATGTCTTCCTTCCCATGGTGGGTCCACAACTTTATTGCCCTGGTCAGTCCTGGGTGAAGGTGTTTACAGGATAGGACCCTGGAAAGCTTGAAGAATCTCCAGAAGCACGTTGATTTCTCTGGATGTTGCTGCTTCCAGAACCCCACTGTATGGTGTGGGGAAGTCTGTTCTGGTGTAGCTGGAATGCCCTTAGGCCCTTAGGAAGCTGGGTCTCTGCCACCATCGCTCAGACTGTTATCGCTTCTGTATATCAGCGGCTCTGGGAGGAAGAGAGCAGTGGGTCCAGGAATCTGGCTCACCCTGGCCATCTCCTTGAAGAAGGAAGCAGTTCTCTGTTAGAGCCTCCAGAGACTATGATTTGGGCTGAACCACACTGGTGGCCTTGAATTTGAGGCACTTCTTTCCCTCTGTTCCAAAGCCCACTCATTTTCTATCCAAGAGGTGGTACATCCCCTGGGGAGATGAGAGGAAGCTAATGTGGCTACATTCTTTTCTGTAGATAAGTCTTTGCAGTTAGTTACAAGGATGACACCCTCCCTTCAGAAATCTTCTTGGAGAGCACCTTGTGTTAGAAATGTCCTATGCTTCTAGCCTGGTCCTCCAGGGCTGAGGATTTCCACATCCAAGGTTGCTTTTCACAGAGCTTGGGTTATGGAGGGGGCATTTTCTTTCTTCTTCTTCTTCTTCTTCTTTTTAAAATGTTTATTTATTTTTAGAGAGGGAGGGAGAGAGAGAGAGAGAGAGAGAGAGAGAGAGAGAGAGAGAGAGCAGGTCAGAGAGAGAGGGAGGGAGAGAATCCCAAGCAGGCTCTGCACTGACAGCACAGGGCTTAAACCCATGAACTGTGAGATCATGACCTGAGCCAAAATCAAGAGTTGGATGCTCAACCAACTGAGCCATGCAGGCACCCCTATAGATAATTTTTTAAATTTATTTTTTAATTTACATCCAAGCTAGTTAGCATATAGTGCAACAATGATTTCAGGAGTAGATTCCTTAATGCCCCTTACCCATTTAGTCCATCCCCCCTCCCACAACCTCTCCAGTAACCCTCTGTTTGTTCTCCATATTTAAGAGTCTCTTATGCTTTGTCCCCCTCCCTGTTTGTATTTTTGTTTCCCTTATGTTCATCTGTTTTGTCTCTTAAAGTCCTCATATGAGTAAAGTTATATGATTTTTGTCTTTCTCTGACTAATTTCACTTAGCATAATACCTTCCAGTTCCATCCACATAGTTGCAAATGGCAAGATTTCATTCTTTTTGATTGCCGAGTAATACTCCATTGTATATATATACCACATCTTCTTTATCCATTCATCCATCGATGGACATTGGGCTCCTTCCATACTTTGGCTGTTGTTGATAGTGCTGCTATAAACATTGGGGTGCATATGTCCCTTCAAAACAGCATACCTGTATCCCGTGGATAAATACCTAGTAGTGCAATTGGTGGGTCATAAAGTAGTTCTATTCTTAATTTTTTTGAGGAACCTCCATACTGTTTTCCAGAGTGGCTGCACCAGCTTGCATTCCCACCAACAATGCAAAAGAGATCCTCTCTCTCCGCAGCCTCACCTACATCTGTTGTTGCCTGAGTTGTTAATGTTAGCCATTCTTACTGGTGTGAGGTGGTATCTCATTGTGGTTTTGATTTGTATTTCTCTGATGTCGAGTGATGTTGAGCATTTTTCCATGTGTCACTTGGCCATCTGGATGTCTTCTTTGGAGAAGTGTCTATTCATGTCTTTTGCCCATTTCTTCACTGGATTATTTGTTATTTGGGTGTTGAGTTTGATAAGTTCTTTATAGATTTTGGATACCAACCCTTTATCTGATATGTCGTTTGCAATATATTCTCCCATTCTGTCAGTTGCATTTTAGTTTTGCTGATTGTTTCCTTCACTGTGCAGAAGCTTTTTATTTTGATGAGGTCCCAGTAGTTCATTTTTGCTTTTGTTTCCCTTGCCTCTGGAGACGTGTTGAGTAAGAATTTGCTCTGTCCAGGATCAGAGAGGTTTTTGCCTGCTTTCTCCTCGAGGATTTGGATGGCTTCCTGTCTTACATTGAGGTCTTTCATCCATTTTGAGTTTATTTCTGTTTATGATGTAAGAAGGTTGTCCAGGTTCATTCTTCTGCATGTTGCTGTCCAGTTTTCCCAGCACCACTTGCTGAAGAGACTGTCTTTATTCCATTGGATATTCTTTCCTGCTTTGTCAAAGATTAGTTGGCCATATGTTTGTGGATCCATTTCTGGGTTCTCTATTCTGTTCCATTGATCTGAGTGTCTGTTCTTGTGCCAGTACCATACTGTCTTGATGATTACAGCTTTGTAGTATAGCTTGAAGTCCAGGATTGTGATGCCTCCTGTTTTGGTTTTCTTTTTCAAGATCTCTTTGGCTATTCAGGGTCTTTTCTGGTTCCATACAAATCTTAGGATTCTTTGTTCTAGCTCTGTGAAGAATGATGGTGTTATTTTGATAGGGATTGCATTGAATATGTAGATTGCTTTGGGTAGTATGGGCATTGTAACAATATTTGTTCTTCCCATCCAGGAGCATGGAATATTTTCCCATTTTTTTGTGTCTTCTTTAATTTCTGTCATAAGCTTTCTATAATTTTCAGTGTATAGATTTTTCACCTCTTTGGTTAGATTTATTCCTAGGTATTTTATGTTTTTTGGTGCAATTGTAAATGGGATCGATTCCTTGATTTCTCTTTCTGTTGCTTTATTGTTGGTGAGTAGGAATGCAACTGGTTTCTGTGCATGGATTTTATTTCCTGCCACTTTGCTGAATTCATGAATCAGTTCTAGAAGTTTTTTGGTGGAATCTTTAGGGCTTTCCATATAGAGTATCATGTCATCTGCGAAGAGTGAAAGTTTGACCTCCTCCTGGCCAATTTGGATGTCTTTTATTTCTTTGTGTTGTCTGATTGATTGCAGAGGCTAAGACTTCCAATACTATGTTGAATAACAGTGGCGAGACTGGACATCCCTGTCTTGTTCCTGATCTTAGGGGGAAAGTTTTCAGTTTTTCCCCATTGAGGATAATATTAGCATTGGGTCTTTCATATATGGCTTTTATGATCTCGAGGTATGATCCTCCTATCCCTACTTTCTTGAGGGTTTTTATCAAGAAAGAATGCTGTATTTTGTCAAATGCCTTCTCTGCATCTACTGAGAGGATCATATGGTTCTTGTCCTTTCTTTTATTGATGTGATGAATCACATTAATTGTTTTGTGGATAATGAACCAGTCCTGCATCCCAGGTATAAATCCCACTTGGTCGTGGTGAATAATTTTTTCAATGTATTGTTGGATTCAGTTGGCTAATATCTTGTTGAGGATTTTTGCATCCATGTTCATCAGGGAAATTGGTCTATAGTTCACCTTTGTAGTGGGGTCTCTGTTGGTTTTGGAATCAAGGTAATAATTCTGGCCTCATAGAAATAGTTTGGAACTTTTCCTCCATTTCTGTTTTTTGGAACACCTTTAAGAGAATAGGTGTTAACTCTTCCTTAAATGTTTGGTAGAATTCCCCTGGAAAGCCATCTGGCCCTGGACTCTTGTTTTTTGGGAGATTTATGATTACTGATTTGATTTCTTTACTGGTTATAGGTCTGTTCAAATTTTCTATTTCTTCCTGTTTCAGTTTTGGTAATGTATATGTTTCTAGGAATTTGTCCATTTCTTCCAGATTGCCCATTTTATTGGCATATGATTGCTCATAATATTCTCTTATTATTGTTTTCATTTCTGCTATGTTGGTTGTGATCTCTCCTCTTTCATTCGTGATTTTATTTATTTGGGTCCTTTCCTTTTTCTTTTTGATCAAACTGGGTAGTGGTTTATCAATTTTGTTAATTCTTTCAAAGAATCAGCTTCTGGTTTCATTGATCTGTTCTACTGTTTTTTGTTTGTTTGTTTCAATAGCATTAATTTCTGCTCTAATCTTTATTATTTCCTGTCTTCTGCTCGTTTTGGGTTTTATTTGCTTTTCTTTTTCCAGCTCTTTAAGGCATAAGGTTAGGTTGTGTATCTGAGATCCTTCTTCCTTCTTTAGGAAGGCCTGGATTGCTATATACTTTCCCCTTATGACTGCCTTTGCTGTGTCCCAGAGGTTTTGGGTTGTGGTGTTATCATTTTCATTAGCTTCCATATACTTTTTAATTTTCTCTTTAACTTCTTTGTTGGCCCATTCATTCTTTAGTAGGATGCTCTTTAGTCTCCAAGTATTTGTTACCTTTCCAATTTTTTTCTTGTTGATTTCTAGTTTCATAGAGTTGTGGTCTGAAAATATGCATGATGATCTCTATCTTTTTGTACTTGTTGAGGGCTTATTTGTGTCCCAGTATGTGGTATATTCTGGAGAATGTTCCATGTGCACTGGAGAAGAATGTATATTCTGCTGCTTTAGGATGAAATGTTCTGAGTATATTTGTTAAGACCATCTGGCCTAGTGTGTCATTCAAAGCCATTTTTCCTGTTGATTTTTTGATCAGATAATCTGTCCATTGCTGTGAGTGGGATGTTGAAATCTCCTACTATTATGGTATTACTATCAATGAGCTTCTTTATGTTTGTGATTAGTTGACTTATATATTTGGGTTCTTCCACATTTGGTGCATAAATGTTTACAATTGTTAGGTCTTCTTGGTGGATAGACCCCTTCTTCATCTCTTGATACAGGCTTTATTTTAAAGTCTAGAAAGTTTGATATAAATATGGCTACTCCGGCTTTCTTTTGTTGACCATTAGCGTGATAGATGGTTCTCCATCCCCTTACTTTCAATCTGAAGGTGTCTTTAGGTCTACAGTGGGTCTCTTATAAACAGCATATAGATGGATCTTGTTTTCTTATCCATTCTGTTACCCTATGTCTTTTTATTGGAGTACTGAGTCCATTGACGTTTAGAGTGAGTACTGAAAGATATGAATTTATTGCCATTATGTTGCTTGTAGAGTTGGAGTTTCTGGTGGTATTCTCTGGTCTTTCTAATCTTTGTTGCTTTGGTATCTATCTATCTATCTATCTATCTATCTATCTATCTATCTATCTATCTCTTCTCCCCTCGGAGAGTCCCCCTTAAAATTTCTTGCAGGGCTGGTTTAGTGGTCACAAACTCCTTTAATTTTTGTTTGCCGGGAAAACCTTTTATCTTTCCTTCTATTTTGAATGACAGCCTTGCTGGATAAAGAATTCTTGGCTGCATATTTTTCTGATTCAGCACATTGAATATATCCTGCCACTCCTTTCTGGCCTGCCAAGTTTCTGTGGATAGGTCTGCTGCAAACTTGATCTGTCTTCCCTTGTAGGTTAAGAACTATTTTTCCCTTGCTGCTTTCATGATTCTCTCCTTGCCTGAGTATTTTGTGAATTTGACTATGATATGCCTGTTGATGGTTGGTTTTTGTTGAATCTAATGGGAGTACTCTGTGCTTCCTGGATTTTGATGTCTGTGTCTTTCCCCAGGTTAGGAAAGTTTTCCACTATGATTTGCTCACATAACCCTTCTACCCCTATTTCTCTCTCTTCCTCTCTCTTCTGGGACCCCTATG
The DNA here is from genome assembly GCF_028749965.1 of Puma concolor. Classification (NCBI taxonomy): domain Eukaryota; kingdom Metazoa; phylum Chordata; class Mammalia; order Carnivora; family Felidae; genus Puma; species Puma concolor. The sequence continues at coordinate 67,325,277 of NC_141667.1, forward strand.
GTTCTGATGTTGTTCCTTTTTTTTTTTTTTTTTTTTTTAAATTTTTTTTTTCAACGTTTATTTATTTTTGGGACAGAGAGAGACAGAGCATGAACGGGCGAGGGGCAGAGAGAGAGGGAGACACAGAATCGGAAACAGGCTCCAGGCTCCGAGCCATCGGCCCAGAGCCTGACGCGGGGCTCGAACTCACGGACCGCGAGATCGTGACCTGGCTAAAGTCGGACGCTTAACCGACTGCGCCACCCAGGCGCCCCGATGTTGTTCCTTTTTAATGAGTCACTGGTTTCTCTAATTCTTAAATCATGCTCTCTTGCCTTAATCTCCCTCTTTTTTTCTGCTTCATTATTCTCCATAAGTTTGTCCTCTATATCACTGATTCTCTGTTCTGCCTCATCCATCCTTGCCACCACGGCATCCATTCGAGATTGCAGCTCAGTTATAGCATTTTTTATTTAATTCTGACTAGTTTTTACTTCTTGCATCTCTGCAGAAAGGAATTCTAATCTATTTTCAACTCCAGCTAGTATTCTTATTATCGTGATTCTAAATTCTTGTTCAGACATCTTGCTTGTATCTGTGTTGGTTAAGTCCCTGGCTGTTATTTCTTCCTGCTCTTTCTTTTGGGGTGAATTCCTTTGTTTTGTCATTTTGAATGGAGAAAAGGAATAAATGAGCTATAAAAAATTAAAAAAATTTTTAAAAATATTAAAGTTAAAAAATTAAAAACAAACACACAAAATAAAATAAATGATGCTAGATCCTAGGTGTGTTTTGGTCTGCGTGTTGAAAGTGGCTTGATAGATTAGAGAAAAAAGGGGGAAAAAAAGAAAAAAAAAGGAAATCGTTTGAAAATTTGAAAAAATGAATACACTGAAGTAGACTAAAATGAAATGATGGAAGCAAAATAGAATTTTAAAAAATTTATACAAAAGTAAAACATATGGTAAAAAAACAAAGAAAAATATTTTTAATAAAAATTGAAAATAAATTGAATTTTTTCTCTTTCTGTATTCAAGAAAAAGAAACGAAAAAGAGAAAAAGAAGAAAGAAAGAAAGAAAATTGAATAGTTGGACCAGCTAACAGACTGAAATACAACTGAAATTACTTTGTTTCCCCTAGAAGTCAAACAATAAAGTGCTTTATAGTCCATAAACTAAGCAGGCGGTGAGACTTGTGTTCTTGAAGAGTGAGGTTGGCCCAGTTGGGCGGGGCTTAGTGTAATGGCTCCATTCTCCACTAGATGGCACTGCTAGCCTACTGGGATGAATTGTTGTGGCGCTTGTAGGTGCATATGCACATGAGTGGCAGTGGTGAAATGGTGTCACCCAGCTACCCAGTCTCTAGTTTCAGAACTCTGTTCTCCCTGACCGGCAATCAAGCACCCGTCCATCTTCGGCTTCTGTCCACTCCCCGCTTCCACACTATCTGTGACCACGCCCCAGGCAGCACCTCCCTCCTGAGTTTTGTCTCAGATGTGGCTGACTTCCCTGGCCCCCCATTTCTGAGGCACTGCGGCTTTGACCTGCTCTGCCCCCTGTGGAGGATCTCACCAAGCAATGGCCCGGTGCCTGCCGCACTCAGAAACACTTGTGGGACCATGATGCTGCTGATGCCCAGAGACTGCAGCCAGGTGCCAGCCCACCCCAGAAAAAGTTCGCGAGATAGTGTAGCAGCAGCACCTCAGGGATTATGGAAAATCACAACACACATCTGGCACCAGGCTTAACCCCCAACAATCTTGTTCCAGCACCAGTGAATGTGGCCATTCTCTGGGGTCTGCTGGGCCCAGGTGGCCTCACAGCCTCTACCAAATGTCCTTCCAGCAGTGGAACCGCTTCTCCCCGTGTGGCCCAAGAACCTCCTGGACCCCACTCTGCTCCTGGGGATTCACCCTTTCCACCAGAGCACCGCCAGGTATCGAGCTGCGAAGTTTCAGACTCTGCGTTCCCCCTGATTACAGTCTTAATGGAATTTAAACCCTCTCCTTTCTCCTTTGTCCTTTTTGCCTTTTTAGTTCAGTCCCTGTGGCTGTTTCCAATTTTCCACTTTCTCTCCAGCTGCTTTTGGGGATGGGTGCTTTTCCCATATTCTCCCCCAGTCTCCATCCTCTCTCTGCATGCAAAAGCGGCTCCCCACCCTCTGTGCCTTCTCTCTCCCCAAGTTCACCTCTCCATGCCACATACCTGCTGAATTCTGTGGTTCAGGTTGTGCAGATTGTTGTTAATTCTCAGATCAGTTTTCTAGGTGTGCAGGATGGTTTAGTGTATGGTATGGCTGTATTTCATTGACGGGAGACACACAAAAAACTTCTGTACTGTTCCACCATCTTGGCTCCTTCCCTCTACACTAAAATATTTTGGAGAGATGTTCTTCACTTTGTCCTTTATTTATCCTCTGTCTACGTCCCTGCCACCATGTTCTCCCCCCCCCCCCCCCCCCCCCGTAGATTCTTTGCCTATTCATTTTGTGGTCAAATTCTTCTTGGATTAGCTGTTTTCACAAGGATGGGGTTGGGGAGAAGCCAAGGTATTTGTACTGTCTCATGGGGAAGACAGGTACTTGTGCCTAAGGCTGCCAACCTCTTTTTTGCTGAGCTGATCAAGAGCTGCAGCTTTGGGGCTGTTACCTCCCCCAGACCCCTTTTCTGTTCCCCATGTTAGCCAATGTAGTGGTTTGCTGCTGTATGCAGTCTCTTATCTCTCTGAGCACCGTGTCTCCTTCCACTCTACTGTATCAAATGTGATTGTTTTGTTGTCCCCCCACCCCTGCCCCTGCTCCTAGGTGGGCCATTGACCTGTATGGGTTTGTCCTGTTCTGCCCCTGCCTTGAAGGTCTCCCTGGATGGCCTGGTGTTCTCTGCCCTTATCAGTCTTTCTAATTTATTTTAGAGTTTGGAGTTACAGGTTTTCCCTCTAACTCCACTTAATCAAAGATAGGGAGTTGCTGTTTCTTATTTACTTTGCTGCTTTTGGTGGGTTTGGGGACAAGGCAGAAAGGAAATTATGAGGAGTCTTTTCTCATATGTTCTTCTGATGCGAGAACTCCCAAGAGCAAACACTTAAGAAGAAGTAATGAAAATTTGGACCTTCCAATCCGTCCCTGATTATAAAATGAAGGCAAAATTAAATACATGTAAATTTCTTGGATGCCTGGCTGACTTGGTTGAATGTCCGACTTTTGATTGCAGCTCAGGTCATAACTCACGGTTGTGGGATTGAGCCCCATGTTGTGCTCAGCACAGCACAAAGCCTGCTTGGGATTCTCTCTCTCCCTTGCTCTCTGCCCTTCCCCAGCTTGTGTGCATGCTTTCTCTCAAAATAAATAAATAAACTTAAAAAAATAAATACACGTAAATCTCTGAATTTAGCTCAAAATCTGTACAGGAGTACATACCTCTCCCATACATACTTCAGTTTATTATAGTAAAAATATATGAAATGCTCCAATGCCTTTAAAACTAAATTTCAAGTGTATTATATAGTTCATATTTTAAGTCAAACTATGCCAAACACTGCTTCTGAATGTGGAGAAAATCCAGCCATCTCCATAATGTGGTAGCAAATAGTTGCGTTACAGGAAGGCAGAAAAACCACTTTATATAAAGGAACAATTGGTGTAAAATACTTGGCTAACTGTTGCTCCCATTTGAAATCAACATTGGGGTTTTCTCTCTGCCTCATCTTCTCAAATCATATCACAAACCTGTCCAGGTTGGATCTCTCTGGGGAAATGGAGATCTCCAACAGGACTGGGTCCTTAGAGGGTAACTGGGCCTCTTTCACCTGGTGCTGTGTTGGGCCCTTGCAGGGTCTGTGTCCACTTGCCTGTGATTTGGGCCTCTCTGGAGCATTATGACCTGGAAGGGTCCAGACTTCTTTATGAGGATACTGGAGGCTCATAATCCTTGAAGTCATGATCACCCAGGGCTCTCAGCCTTGGTGTTTTCCAACTGATCCTCTAAAGCCAGTTCACCAGGTCATCTGGCCTGTCTCCACTGTGCTTGGTGTTCTCCACCTCTCCCTACAGGCTACTGCTATCCTAAGGGCAGTCTTCACAGTCTTCCCTGGCCTAACTAAAACCTGGCTCCCTCCCTTGTTGACCCCCCAGTGTCCCTTGCCTAAGCCTGTAAAAGCCTGTAAAAGCTTCTGCCTGTAAAAGCCTTCCTTCCATTTTTGTGTAGCTCCCTAGAATTCCTTTCTGACTGCTACATGGGATGCTGTCCTATTCATGAATTGTTGAATAAAGCCAATTAGATTTTCAAATTTACTCAGGTGTTTAAAACAGCCTAAGCTGAGATTGGAGTGTCTCGATGTTGTAGCCTCCTCCCTGCAATTTTGCCCTGATGTCCCTTTGAAATTCTCACTGTTTGGGCTCAGTACCCTCCCATGAGTGTATATCATGAGGATATTTCTCATCACTACCCTGGAAGCTCTGGATCTATGGCTCTTGGCTTCTGCTGTAGGTACAGGAGATTTCCAGAGCCTACTCTACTGTGAAGGGTTATCCCTGCACTTCCCCTGGATGCCCACAGCACATCATTTGCCCCCAGGCCCATATGGCCCTGATCTCTGGGCATAGTTCTGTTTATGCAAGTGTCTTTCCCACCCACTGGAAGCTCCTCTCCTAAAAGAGGGTCTTACTCATCTGTGTCCCATTGTCAAAGTTAGAGTCATGCCCTTGATCAGCTCTAGGTCTGTTTTTTTTTTTTTTTTTAAATTTTTTTTTCAACGTTTATTTATTTTTGGGACAGAGAGAGACAGAGCATGAACAGGGGAGGGGCAGAGAGAGAGGGAGACACAGAATCGGAAACAGGCTCCAGGCTCTGAGCCATCAGCCCAGAGCCCGACGCGGGGCTCGAACTCACGGACCGCGAGATCGTGACCTGGCCGAAGTCGGACGCTTAACCGACTGCGCCACCCAGGCGCCCCTCTAGGTCTGTTTTAAGAATAAACACAAGACTGGAAGGCAGGCAGGCAGAGAAACAATCTCTGCTCTCCTCTGCTGTGCATCATGTCCCTGCCCCCACCTGGAAGTCTTTCTCCATCTGCCAGTTCCACAGGGCACTTCCTTCCTCCTCCTTCCTTTCTCTGTAGCCCTCAACCACCAGGCCAAGTCTTCCTGGGCCTGCTTCCTGTTCTTTTTTCTGCTTAGATTAGGGGAGGTAGCTGGAGGCCTGAGCGACTGGTGCCCAGTAGAGGGCAGGCATCCTCCCATTTGGGCAAATTGTCCTTTCCCAGTGCCTGGCAAGCCAGGGAGGCACAGGTGAGATTAAGTAAGTGTGTGCTGGTGCTGAGCCCTTAGCCCTCTTGCTGTCTGTAGCCGGTGCCCTACTCAACAGCCTCCGCAGGGAAGGGTTTGACTACTGACATCCTGAGGAAGCCTCAGGTAGGACAGGGAAGGGATGAGGCTCCAGAGAAGGTGGGGTGACTTGACTATCCATTGATGAAAGGCTTTGGGGGCTGATGGAGGCCAAGCAGGAGCATGGGAAGAGCTACAGACAGAGAGGTGGGAGGCCCAGGTTGGTAGTTCCTTCTGTGCGGGTGCTTGTTGCTGCCTGCTGTCCACTTTTCTGTTCCCAAGTATCACAGATGGAAAAAGCTGTCTAGGAACTTCCCTGGAACTGGAAAAGAGTGGGTAGGTGGTGGGTCAAAGAGTTGTGTTTGACCAGGTCTAATTTTTCCACCCATTTATTCCTTTTAAATTATTATGAAAATCTACAAACATAAGCAAGTACAGAAATTCAACAGTGGACTTGCATATCCCCATTCTTTAGACTGAATAATTACCAAAATTGTATTTGCTTTGTCACTTTTTCTTTGTGTTTTAAGGCAATCTCAGATATTTTTGCCATTTCACCTTTAAATACTTTGATATATATACATCTTTTAAAAATATGATCTTTAAAAAAAATAACTGTAATGCCATTGTTATATTTAACAAAGTTAACAGTGCTTCCTTGGTGTCAACTGATATCAATTCATAGATGAATTTTTTAGTGTATTTTTACTATTGTTTTGCATGTAAGCTTCAACATTTGGATGTGATCTCTTTGAGTTTGTTTCAATGCATCCCATACATTTTGGTTATTTTGTTTCCATTTTCATTTGTTTCAAGTTATTTTTTATTTACTTTTGATTTCTTCTTGATCCATTGGTTGTTCAGGAGTGTTGTTTCCTTTCCACATATTTGTGAATTTTCTCATTTTCCTCCTGTTACTGATTCCTAGCTTCATGCCATTGTAGTTGGAAAAGATACTTGGTACAATTCAGTATTCTTAAATTTGCTAAGACTTGTTTGTGACTTACCATGCTCTATCATGAAGAATGTTCCATATGTGCTTGAGAAGAATGTGCATCTGCTGCTGTTGGATGGTATGTTCTATATGTATTTGTTAGGTACATTTGTACTAAAGTATAGTTCAAATCCAGTGTTTCCTTCTTGATTTTCTGTCTGAATAAGCTACCTTTTGTTGAAAGTGGGGGTAGTGTCTATTTCTCCTTTCAGATCAGTTGGCATTTGCTTAATATATTTAAGTGCCCTGATGTTGAGTACATGTATATTTGCAACTGTTATATGTTCCTGAGGAATTGATCTTTTTATCATTATATAATGACCTTCTTTGTCTCTTGTTACAGTTTTTGGCTTAAGTCTATTTTGTTTGCTATAAACATAGTTAATCTTGTTCTCTTTTGGTTTCCACTTACATGGAATATCTTTTTCTATTCCTTCACCTTGAGCCTATGTGTGTCCTTAAAGCTGAGGTGAATCTCTTGTAGGCAGGATATAGTCAGATCTTGTTTTTTTTTTTTTTTTTTTTAAATCCATCCAGCCATTCTATGCCTTTTTAAGAATACACTCCTATGCTTACTGCACCATTCATGATAGCCAAGACATGGGAACAACCCAAGTGTCCATCAACAGATAAATGGACAAAGAAGTTGTGGTATATAGATACAATGGAATATTTTAAATTTTTATTTATTTATTTTATTGCAGAGAGAGAGAGGTAGAGAGAAAGAGGAAGAGAATGTGAGTGGGGGTAGAGGGCAGAGGGAAAGAAAGAGAGAGAGAGATCTTAAGCAGACTCCACGCTCAGCACAGAGACCCATGTGGGGCTTAATCCCATGACTTTGAGATCATGACCTGAGCCAAAACTAAGAGTCGGATGCTCAGCCGACTGAGTCACCCAGGTGCCATGATACAATGGAATATTAATCAGCCATGAGACAGAAGGAAATCCTGTATTCTGTGATAACATGGATGGAACTTGAAGGCATTATACTAAGTGAGATAAGTCAGACCATGAAAGACAAATACTGTATAATATCACCTACGTGTGGAATCAGAAAGAGCCAAACTTATAAAAACCAAGAATAAAATAGTGGTTACCATGGGCTGGGGTATGGGGAAGCAGGAGAGATTTTGTTTAAGGGTCCAAATCTTCAACCAGTAGTCAGATAAATCCTGGAAATCCAACGCATAGCATATAGCATATAGACAATAAAATTGCATTATATTCACCCAAAATGATAAGAGATTAGACTTTGGTTGTTCCCACCACAAAAACAAAATAACAATTATGTGACATGATAGAGGCCAACTATCACCACAATGATAATCATATTACAATACGTATATGCATCAAATCAACATGTTTTGTACTTCAAACACATAATGTTTTATGTGAAACATAATTCAATAAAAAAAGCTGATTTCCATCCTTCTCAAGTTTCAGAAGTGTCTTTGTCCCAGAATCACCAGAACTAGGCAAGTGGTATATCCCAAACCTCAATCAACCCAAAGGATGTGGGTAAACTGCCATAAATCTCACCCCAGGGGATGCAGGAGAAGACATCTTTGGAATGGAAGGATGGGAGGAGTCTGGCCACAAGAAGAATAAGTGCAGTCTTGCTCCTGCTAATAGCATGACAGTAATTTAATGCCTTTATCTTCCCAGACAAAGGTGCAATATGTTCAACTTGAAGAGTCTTCTGGGAAGAAGGTAGCTGTAAAATGTACAGGCTCACCCATGCTGTCCTACGACTGATCAAGAGTGCCCCTCTGGCACTGCCATGAGGCTCATCTTATTGCCTCCAGTCCTGCTGGTGGTTCTGTCAATGGTTTTGGAAGGCCCAGCCCTAGCCTGGGCAGCCCCAGATCTCTCCAACACCTTGGGGACACATCCTGGATAAGCTGAAGGAATTTGGAAACACCTTGGAGGAGAAGGGCCTGGAAGCCACTGAAAGCATCAAACAGAGTGACATTGGTAATGTTGATCAGCTCTTTCATCTGCAGGATGACTGGGGTCAGGGTCCCGTCTCTTTCATGAGGGTGATTTAGCTCTCCAGCCAACCTCAAACACACCGGCTCTCAGATATACAAACATGCAGAGCTCATTGTTAATGAACTGGGGTAGGCAACATCTCAAGTTCCATGGCTGCCCAGTAGATCAGGGTCATTTTAGTAGTGGCTATTGATGATGTTTTCTGAAGGAAAATCTTTGTTTTGGATTATAACTCTGGTACATTGATTCCCAGCCACTTCCTTCTCTTCCCACAGAGGGTCCTGAGGAAACCCAGCTGCTGTCAGTGTGGACATGTTTCCACGTTGTACCACAGCCAGGGTGATGCCTCCCTGATGGGATTTCCTGAGGAAATCGAGCTCCTGTCAGTGTAAATGTGGTGGTAAGTCCACTCTATGCCCTTTGATTAGAATTTATGATATAGTTAATAGAATCCATGTTCCTTTAATGCCCTCCAAGAGTTCTACTTGCTCCTCCCAGCCCCAGTCATGCAGCACACAACTCAGTACCCTGAATGGGGCAACAGAGAAATAAGCCTGTTTTCCAGATTTCTGCATAGCCTGGGAAGCCAGGTGCTCACTTGCATGCCCTCACTTTCCCCCTGCTAGAGAAGTCATGGGCTGAGAAGGTGATTTCTTGGCCCTGAGCCATGCTGCTTGGGGGACAGGTGATGTGGGCAAAGTCAAATTATACCTCTTACCTTCTTTGATGTGCACACACACACACACACACACACACACTTTTTGCTGCAACTATGTGCTGGAAGTTCTCTGGAAACCTGGACTTCTATAAAGGCTCTCTTCTCTAAGAGTGATTGTCTAAGACAGTGCTCTCCAAGGTCTCTTGAACCATGGCTGACTGGGGCTAGAGCTGATTCATGGGCCATTTCAGGGTTACAGGTGGGACTGAGGTCTGTTACTTGACACATGGGTGTTTGAGACTCCTCTTGGGTCTCCTGGCATGTGGTGCCGGACCCCACAGCTCCCATAAAGGCATTTTCATCTGTGGATGGATGTCAAGTTGTTGGTTAGTCATAGATATTAGTGAGGGATATTGTACTGGACTATGTTGGACTATGTTGCTGATGTCACTGTAAGCCCTCTTCTGTGCCCCATGTTGCTTCCCAGGGATTAAGGTGAGGGCAGAATTGTACATCAACCTCAGAAGGGGTGGGGGAAATAATCTGCTTTTTCCTATTAAACTTTAGAGGCCACCTTAGCACCAAGTACCTTGTCCTTTCCCCAGGATTTCCTGCAGGCACAAGGGATGGGGCAAGGAGGAATGCCTAGTTCAAGGCTGGCCCTCAGACTGGTAATCACGTACCCAGTTTAGACTGGTGGAGTCATTTCTTCAGAGCAGACTCTGTGGCTGAAACTGGAGTCACTGAGTGTGACAAATCTAGTAATAGGAAAGAAGGAGAATCTTGTCTGCAGGGCAGCTCACCTGTTTGCACTAAAGCCTTCTCTGCCCTATTCTGGGTGGGGCCAAGGCTCCTCAGGGCCTGGCATGGGGATGGGCTGGGGAAGGTTCAGTCTCTAGATAATTCTGCCTTTTACTGCCCTGGGCTGATCATAGCCTCCCATCTCACCCCAGGTCAGAGTGGAATTTGGGAGTTCCTGCTGGATGGGTAGTGGAAGTTGGTGAGGCTGCCTATGTGGCTGATGACAAGAGAAAGTAGCATAGGCCCTACATTCAGCTAACAGTCCAGCTATGGAAGGGACTCTGGCTGGAGCAGCAAGATGGTGGGAGAAACCTGTGTCCATCCCTCTCTGCCTTGCTCCTCCCTGTGGTCATTCATTCATTCATTCATTCATTCATGAAATATAAGAGTGTCTACTGGTGACCTAGGCCTGTGCTGGGATCTGGGAACATGGAAGTGAGTAAGGGCATATGAGTGTGAAATCAGAATTATTTATTTATTTATTTGTTTTTCTAATGAAATGTCACAATTTCATTATTCAGTGCTGCACGTTGTGCTTTGACTCACGTTGTTTCCTCTAAGTTAATCCACAAAGGGTGGCAGTTTGCTGGAGAGCTGCATAAAATTTGGAAGGCTTCATGAATTTACATGTCATTCTTGCACAGGGGCCATGCTAATCTTCTCTGTATTGTTCCAATTTTAGTATACATGCTGCCGAAGTGAGCACAGAAATCAGAATTTAGATGCATTAAGATAAGTGTAGGATGGGAAGGGGTGATCAGGGAGGGATTTTTTTCATGTTTAATTTTGAGAGAGAGAATGCATGTGCACATGTGTGTGAGTGGGGGAATGGGAAGGGGAGGGGAGATGGGGAGGACAGAGAGAGGGAATCCCAAGCAGGCTTCGTGCTGTCAGTGCAGAGCCCAATGCAGGGCTGAATTTCACTAACTGAACCGTAAGATCATGACCTAAGCCAAGATCAAGAGTCAGACACTTAACTGGCTGAGCCACCTAGATGCCCCTAGGGAAGGATTAATATGAGAGTGAACAGTAGAGTCCTCCAGGATTAAAGCAGAGCCTGATGAGGACAGAAAATCAGGGAACCCAGAGTCCAGGCCCTGTGTATGCCCTTTGTTGGGGAGAAGCAAGAGCCACAGTAGGAGTGTGGGAAGATGGTGGAGCCATGTGCTATGGGTCTTAAAGGGAAGAGGCTTTTACCTCTGGGGATCAGGGAGAATGCACATCCCTCTCTAGGCCTGGGAATCCATGGATGTTGGGGGATGGGAAAGCCTAGCTTGAGAAGACACAGGGAAGAAGGGGCATTAGAGGAGTTCCATGTTGTGGTTCAGGCAGGGGTGGAGGGAAATGCATTGAAGAGGCTGAGAATGCAGAGATTTGTTTCCCATGAACCAGGGAATCCAGAGGCACAGTTGAGAGGTTGATGTGGAGAGCAGCTGAAGGAGATTGGATCAGGGTGGGGAAGGGACAGGTGCTGGATTGTATTGGGGTAGGGAAGAAGGTACCATGGAGATCCTGAGGCTGTGGTGAGGTCATGTAGTCCCAATAGTTTATTTTAGCTTTAATTTTCCTTGCTTTGGGAGACATATCTAGAAGTGTTGCTACGTCCCATGTCAGAGACATTACTGCCTGTGCTCTCTTCTAGGATTTTCATGGTGTCAGGTCTCACGTTTAGGTCTTTAATCCATTTTGAATTTATCTTTGTGTATGGTGTAAGAAAGTGTTCTAGTTTCATTCTTTTGCATGTAGCTGACCAGTTTTCCCAACATCATTTATTGAAGAGACTGTCTTTTTCCCATTGGATATTCTTTCTTGCCTCATCAAAGATTAATTGGCCGTATAATTGTGGGTTCATTTCTCAGTTTTCTATTCTGTTCTTTTGTTCTATTGATCTGTATGTCTATTTTTGTGCCAGTACCATACTGTTTTCATTACTACAGCTTTGTAATATAATTTGAAGTCTGGAATTGTGATATCTCCAGCTTTTCTTTTCTTTTCTTTTCTTTTCTTTTCTTTTCTTTTCTTTTCTTTTCTTTGTTTCTTTCTTTCTTTCAAAGTTTATTTATTTTTATTTTGAAAGAGAGAGAGAGAGAGAGAAAACTAGTAAGGGAGGGGCAGAGAGAAGGAGAGACAGAATCCCAAGCAGGTCCTGCACTGTCAGTGCAGAGCCCAATGTGTGGCTTGAACCCGTGAACCACGAGATCATGACCTGAGCCAAGATCAAGAGTTGGACGCCTAGTTGACTGAGCCACCCAGATGCCCCTCCAGCTCTGCTTTTCTTTTTCAAAATTGCTTTGGCTATTTGGAGTCTTTTGTGATTCCATAAAAATTTTAGGATATTTTGGTTCTAGTTTTGTGAAAAATGCTGTTGGTATTTTGATAGAGATTGCATTAAGTGTGTAGTATAGACATTTTAACAATGTTCTTTCAGTTCATGAACATGCAGTGTCTTTTCATTTCTTTGTGTTGTCTTTAGCTTCTTTCATCAGTGTTTTATAGTTTTTGGAGTAAAGGTCTTTTACCTCTTTAGTTGGATTTATTCTTAGGTATCGTATTTTTGATGCAATTGTAAATGGAATTGTTTTCTTAATCTCTCTCTGCTGCTTCATTATTAGTGTATAGAAATGCAACAGGTTTCTGCACATTGATTTTGTATCCTGTGATTTTACTGATAATTCATTTATCAGTTCTAGTTTTTTGGTGGAGTCCTTGGGTTTTCTATATATAATATCATGTCATCTACAAACAGTGAAAGCTTTATTTCTTCTTTACCAATTTGGATACCTTTTATTTCTTTTTGTTGTCTAATTGCTGACCCTAGAACTTACTGTACTATGTTGAATAATAGTAGTGAGACCTTGTCTTGTTCCTGACCTTAGGAGGAAACCTCTCAGTTTTTTCTCACTGAGTATGATGTTAGCTGTGGGTTTTTCATATATGGCTTTAAAAAAAAATTTTTTTTAACGTTTATTTATTTTTGAGACAGAGAGAGACAGAGCATGAACGAGGGAGGGACAGAGAGAGAGGGAGACACAGAATCGGAAGCAGGCTCCAGGCTCTGAGCCATCAGCCCAGAGCCCGACGCGGGGCTTGAACTCACAGACTGCAAGATCGTGACCTGAGCTGAAGTCGGACGCTTAACCGACTGAGCCACCCAGGTGCCCCTTTATATGGCTTTTTTTATGTTGAGGCATGTTTCCTCTAAACCTACACTGTGGAGGGTTTTTTTTTTTTTTTTTTTTTTTATCATGAATGGTTGTACTTTGTTAAATCCTTTTTCTGCATTTATTGAAATGATCGTATGGTTTTTATCTTTTCTTTTACTGATATGATATGTCATGTTGATTGATTTGCAAATATTGAACCACCCTTGCTTTCTGGGAATAAATCCCACTTGATGTGGTGAATGATTTTTTTAGAGTATTGTTGGATTCTGTTTGCTAGTATTTTGTTGAGGATTTTTGCATCTATGTTCATCAGAGATATTGGCCTGTAGTTCTCTCTCTCTCTCTCTCTCTCTCTCTCTCTCGTGTGTGTGTGTGTGTGTGTGTGTGTGTGTGTGTGTGGTGTCTTTATCTGGTTTTGGTATCAGGGTGATGTTGGCCTCATAGAGTGAATTTGGAAGTTTTCCTTCTTCTATTTTTGGAATAGTTTGAATAGGGTAGGTATTAATTCTTCTTTAAATGTTTGATAGGGGTGCCTGGGTGGTTCAGTTGGTTAAGCGTCTGACTCTTTGTTTTGGCTCAGGTCATGATCTCATGGTTTGTGAGTTAGAGCCCTCCATAGAGTCTGTGCTGACAGCTCTGGAGCCTGCTTGGGATTCTTTCTCTCTCTTTGTCCCTCCTCTGCTTTCTCCTCTTTCTCTCTCTCCCTCTCTTTCTCAAAATAAATAAATAAAAACTTAAAAAATAAATGTTTGGTAGAATTCACCTGGGAAGCTATCTGGTCCTGGACTGTTGTTTGTGAGTTTTTTGATTACTGATTCAATCTCCTTGCTGATAATCCTTCTGTTCAAATTTTCTATTTCTTCCTGCTTCAGTTTTGGTAGGTTATATGTTTCTAGGAATTTATCCATTTCTTCAAGGTTGTCTAATTTGTTGCCATATAGTTTTTCATAATATTCTCTTACGATCGCTTGTATTTCTGTGGTGTTTGTTGTTATTTTTCCTCTTTCATTTGTGATTTTGTTTATTTGAGTCATTTCTCTCTCTTTCTCTCTCTTTCTCTCTCTCTCTTTAATGAGTCTGGCTATAGGTTTATCAATTTGGTTGATCTTTTCAAAGAAAAAACTCCTGGTTTCATTTATCTATTGTTTTTTAGTTTCTATATCATTTATTTCTGCTCTAATCTTTATTATTTCATTCCTTCTGCTGGTTTGGGGTTTTGTTTGTTATTCTTTTTCTAGATCCCTTAGGTGTAAAGTTAGGTTGTTTATTTGAGATATTTCTTCTTCTTGTGGTAAGCCTGTATTGCTATAAACTTCACTCTTAGAACTGCTTTTGCTGCATCCCAAAGGTTTTGTACCCTTGTGTTTTGTTTTTGTTTGTTTTCATGTACTTTTTGTTCTTTGATTTCTTGGTTGACCCATTCATTGTTTAGAAGCATGTTATTTAGCCTCCATGTATTTGTGGTCTTCCCAGATTTTTTTCTTGTGGTTGATTTCTAGTTTCATAGCTTGGTGGATGCATGGTATGACTTCAGTCTTTTTGAATTTGTTGAGGCTTGGTTTGTGGCCTAATATGTGATATATTTTGGAGAATGTTCCATGTGCACTTGAAAAGAATGTGTATTCTGCTGTTTTAGGATAGAATGTTCTGAATATATCTGTTAAATCCATCTAGTCCAGTGTGTCATTCAAAGCTACTCTTTCCTTGTTGATTTTCTGTTTGGATGGGATGTTAAAGTCCTATACTATTATGGATAAGTTCCTCTATGTTTGTTATTAACTGTTTTATGTATTTGAGTGCTTTCATGTTGGGTGTATATATATTTACAATTGTTATATCTTCTTGTTGGATTATTACCTTTATTATTATACAGTATCTTTCTTTATCTCTTCTTACAGACTTTGTTTTATTTTTTTTCAGACTTTGTTTTAAAGTCTTTCTTGTCTGATAAAAATATTGCTACTCTAGCTTTCTTTTGACATCCATTTGCATTATAAATGTTTCTCTATACCCTCACTTTCGATCTGCAAGTGTCTTTAGATCTGAAATGATTCTCTTGTAGTAAGCATATAGAGGGGTTTTGCTTTTTTATCTACTTTGTCACCCTATGTCTTTTGATTGGAGCATTTAGTCTATTTACATTCAAAGTAATTGTTGATATATATATATATATTTATTGCCATCTTGTAACTTGTTTTGTGTCTTGTTTTGTGGTTGTTTTGTAGTTTTTCTGTGATCCTTCTCTTTTTCTCTTTTCTGGTTTGCTGGTTTTCTTTGGTGATATACTTGGATATTCCTTACTCCTTATTTTTTTGTGTATCTATTACTGTTTTTTTTTTTAATTTGTGGTTACCATTCAGTTTATATATACAATCTTCTGCATATAGCAGTTTATATTAAGCTGATCACTTACTTTTGAACCCATTCTTTACTTCTCTCCACTCCCTCCATGTTTGAGATATTTGCTATCATTTTTTACATTCTTTTATTCTGTGCTCATCTTGGTGGATTTTTACAGATACACTTACTTCCACTGTTTTTGTGCTTCCTATTTTTCTTACTCTTATGGTTTTTGTTTTCCACTCACAGAGTCCCCCTTAACATTTCTTGTAGGGCTGGTTCAGTATTCATGAATTCTTTCAACTTTCGTTTGTCTGGGAAACCCTTTACCTCTCCTATTCTGAAGATAGCCTTGCTGGATAGAGTATTCTTGGCTACAGACTTTTCCCTTTCAGCACTTTGAATACATCATGCCATTTCCTTCTGGCCTGCAAAGTTTCTGCTGAAAAATCATCTTGCTTTAGGGCTTCTTTATGTGCTCTTTCTTCTGGCCAGAATAGTCTTCCTTCAGCTAACTCCTATTATTAGTCATAGTTCTAAAAAAGCAGCTTTCTCTGACCATCTAGATTAGGCTAGGACTCCTGTCATGTCACCCCTGGCTTCTGCCCTTCTCAGAAATATGATCACCCTTATGTCTTGTTCAACCTCCTGCCTCATTTGGTGTCAGACCTCATGCTCTGTGGGCAAGAATGTGCCTATCTGGGTCACTGTGTTTCCCCAGTAGTGGAGAGTAGAGCACCCCAATTTCAGCTTTAGGTGAAGGAAATGGACCCTAAGGTCACATTCTCTGATCAGAGTTTACTTTCCCATGGTTTCCACCACTCTATTCCACCCAGCTTCAATTAAATCCCATTGATACTTTCAGAGACCAATTGTAGCCAGACCCACAAATAAGCAGCATCCCCGAGGTTTGCAGTCATCCCTCAATAGTATCCCAGGGGAAGGTGAGTCTATTTCAGGAGCCAAGAGGTGAGGGATGTCATGGCTCACCCTCTTCATGTGGAGTCTCCCTTTAATGACATCCTTGGCTTTGACAATTTGGACTTGATTTTGTTGAAGATGCCAACCAGTGAATTTCCTTATAACATAAAATGTCAAATTCAAATAAGAGATGATTATATTCCAAAAGGGCAACCAGCACAAGGCTTGGTAACATGTGGGTGAGATCAGGCAGAAGCAATGGGGGCATGGGTGCCTGGTTATCACCTGTGTGCACATGTAAAGATTGAGTTACAGGGCATGCTGAATATGATGGAAACAGTGACTTAGAACCATATAAAAGCAAACATCTCCTGAAAAAATTTAACCAATGACATCATAGAGACCCAGATTGACTGAAAACTAGTAGGAAAACCAACATGCTCATGTGATCTCCTGGAAAAACCCAGAAGTCAGGGTGATTGGAATGGAGTAGCACATGAACCTGACTGGAACTCAGAGAGAGGCATAAGATCATCACAAGCACTCAGGTTATCCAAAATATGAGCCCAAATTGGCCTTTTCTGGAAAGAGCTCTCCACATGTTGTGAAGGCTTCTGGGGTGCATCTCTTCACCCCAACCAATTTGAGATCAGTCCCCCACCAATGCATGCAGGGTTTCATGTTAATATCTGGTTAGACACAGAAAACACCAGAATGAATTGCAGAGTAGGAGGCAATAAACGTTTAGGTTAGAAAGTCTGCAGTTTATTTTCACTCTTATTTCTCCTTCTTGGGATAGTTCATCCATCCTGTCTAACCCCTTCCTGCTTAGCATGATGAATCACAAAGGAATCTACATCTTCTCTTATCCAAGCATCTCCAACTGGAAACCCATTCTCTCCCCAGTGCTGGCCAAGAAATGAGTTCTGTTCCCCTCCAAATAGCAAGGAAACCTTGTGGGGTTGGGAGCGGTGGGGAAAGCCAAGAGATAGACCAGGCCAGGCCATTTCCCACCAACCAGCAGAGGGTGGTGAGTGGATGCTAGGTCTCTTGGACCCATCTACACAAGCTTCTTGGCTTTAAGGAAGCTCTTGAGGTACTGTATCTGCCAGATGCCAATGGCCACAAGGATTAAGGTCCATAGAATGGACCACAATGGCACCCACTGATTGGTGTTCTTGCTGGCCTGCCAGAAGCGCTCCTCTTGCCTGTGGTAAGGGAGAAGGGAGAAGGTGCCTGGCTAGACTGAATTTCTCCCCTCTCTCAAGAGGTGGAAGACTTACTCCCTGGGAGGTTACACATCCCTCCTCCCAACTGGGCCAGCTGAGCCCCTCACCCTCCAGTAGTCCTGCTTCTTCTGGATCTGCTTTGTCTACTCCACCTGCTCCACCAGCTGCTGCATGCACAGATGCTGCCAGGTTAGCTTGTTGTTGGCCCCAAATTCTGCATAGTCATTGGTATGTCCACCCAACTGCATGTCCAAGTGAGTGACCTGGGGAACAGGGAAGCCGAAGGTGGGGGTCAGGGACCTTGGCTCTACATAGAGCCTGAATAGAGCTTGCCAGAAACCCAGCTCCCATGCCCCAGTGTTGGCCTGAACAGGCAGTTCAGTTCCTTACACTCACTGACTTAGGGACTGGCCCTGCTCCAGGTGCTGAACACCAGATCAGGATTTGCCTGCATAGAGTTCCATGTTCAAATGACAGAAGGGATGGGACAACATATTCAGAGAAGTAGAGGTATGACTCAAGTGTTTGAGACAGACTGTTACTAGAAGTACTGTGTTGGTGAGAGGTGACCACGGAGAGCCCAGGAGCGCTGAGATACAGAACAGCTCTGAGTTTCACATTATGAAGCTTGGTCTTTATCCTAGGGATGGCAGGGAAACAAGGGATGATTTTAGGTCACAGTGATTCCCTCACAGGGTACCCTCTCATCTTCATCCCCTCTCTGTATGCTTACTTTCTGTATCCCCTTACTTCCTGTATCCCCTTGTTTCCCCAGCCCCCATCCAGGCACCACCTGCTGCACCCTTCTTACCCCAGGGATGGAGATGTTGAGCCCATGAAATGGTCAGCCTCTTGCCTGCTGCACTCACCAGCTTGCCAACATAGAGGAGGGTGAAGTGGATGGACTGAAGATGAAGGCAGATTTGGTGCTCTTGGGGAGGCTGGGAGGTAGGTGATGGTGAAGCTTCCCCGAAGGCCATACTGAGGACTCAGCTTCCAGTGAGCATATGTACCTGCTTCCAGGAGAGGAAATCTGAGGGTCTAGGTCCTAGACCCCCATCGGCCAGACCAGAGGGGAAGGTATGAGGGAAATGGCATTAGTTTGGGCTGGAAAGTCTCAGATCCCAGCATCGCCAATACACAGTATTCTGCAGTTTGCAAAGAGCATGATCCTCCTTGAGCTTTCCTGCCTGTGAGGAGACAGGCCCTCCTCTGAGAAATGGAGGACTAGGCATTGATGCTGAAGGCCGGTGTGGCTTCAAGGAGTCAAAGCCCACCTTACCCTCTTCTCAGTGTCCTTCACAAACATGAACAAATTGATCTACTGTGAAGAGGGCTGCTACTTTTCTATAAGGGATCTTATAGTTACTTAATGGAAAAACAGTATGGAGGCTCCTCAAGAAATTACAAATAGAACTACCATATGATCCAGGTTTCCCTCTTCTGGGTATATATTAAAAGGAAATGGAACCATTATCTGTACTTCCATGTTGATTGCAGCATTATTCACGATAGACAAGGTATGGAAGAAGCTAAGTGCCTGTCAATGGATGAATAGATCAAGAAAATGTGATACATATATTATGTCTCTATATAATAGAATATTATTCATCCTTAAAAAAGAAGTAAATCCTGTAATTTGCTACAACGTGGATGAAACTGGAGGGCATTATACTAAGTGAAATAAGCCAGACAGAGAAAGACAAATACTGCATAGTAAAAAAAAAAAAAGGTCAAACTTATTGAAACAGAGTAGAAGAATTGTTGCTAGAGGCTGTGGGGTGGGAGAAACAGGAATACTTGGGAGAGGAAGAAGTCAGGTACTAATATGCCTGTGAGTTGCTAAAAAGAAGCCCTGAGTCCTGCTGTCCTAGAAGAGAAAAAAACACAAACTCTGCATGGTTTGGGAGATCCTAGAACAGAATGACATGTGCTGCTTCCCCAGGTGGAGCTCCAGAGAGGCAGCCCAGGAAAAATGGTGGTGTTATGTGCCTAGGCAGGTGGGGCTCAGTGTGGTGTAGAGCAGCAGGAGAGATCCAGAATCAACACTTATATACCAGACCTGAAGCTGTCTTGAAGCTGGGAACAAGCAATGAAAGACTCAGATATGACCTATGTTATTTGACAGCCAAGGATCAGAAACTCTTTCCCACACTTCCTGATGACTTGACACCCTTTAAATCCCCGAGAATTTAGAAGCAAGCCTAGGGATGGACTAGGGGACCCCTAAATTAACGGAGATTAGGTTAATTAGAGAGAAATTAAGTCCACGCATCTGTGGAATGAAATCTGTTCTTACCACCTGAGGTTTAAGTAATTGTAAAATTTCTTCCAGCTCTATCATTTGTTATATACAGAATTATATATACATCCAAAAATACATATTTTGCTAATACTCTATGTATCTAGTTAGTAATCAGCTTAAAATGTGTATTAATATGTTAGCCACAAGGTGGTACCAGAAAGCTATCTTTGGCTTTTGGTCCTCGGCTTTGAAAGTCGCTGATTTTACTATACAACTGTAAACTACTGTAATAATGGCACGAATCATAATAAAAGTTGAGATGGAAGCAGTTGGGTTCATGTGACGCAGTGTTTGTATTTAAAAATCATAAAAACAGGCTCTCTAGAAGATGCTGCCAACTAGTTTGTACTCTTCCTCTTCCTTACCCACTGTCATGTCATCATAGAATAACCCGATCATTACCCAAAGCACCAAACACTAATATATTCAGTAGTCATACAGAAAATGTAAATAGACACACTCTCTTAAGACTTAGAGTTTAACATTTAAATGGATATTTTTATAAGATGTGCCTCAAACACCCTTTAGCCGTCTTCCAAACAATAAAAAGCTCAGCCCCCAAATGTGAACACAATAGGTTGGCAAATGCATCCTGTAACTTCTGGAGCCCTTGCTCTCATACTATGAATGACTAAGAGGAGGGAAAGCTCCTTTTCCTGGTATATTTCTCTTTCTCTTTTTTTGGTCTTTGCTATTTTTTTCTTAAATTCCTCACATTAGTGAAATCATATGGTATTTGTCTTTCTCTGCTTGGCTTATTTCCCTTAGCATTGTACTCTCTAGATCCATCCATGGTGTTGCAAATGCAAGATTTCATTCTTTTTTATGGCTAATATTCCATTGTATATATACATATACTACATCTTCTTTATCGGGCTCCTAACTATAGAAAACAAACAGGTGGTTACCAGAGGGGAGGTGGGAGGGAGAATGGGTGAAATAGGTGAAGAGGATTAAGAGTACACTTATCTTTTTTTCTTTTACCTGCTTTTTATTTATTTATTTATTTATTTATTTATTTATTTATTTATTTATTTTATTTATATATGAAATTTATTGTCAAATTGGTTTCCATACAACACCCAGTGCTCATCCCAAAAGGTGCCCTCCTCAATACCCATCACCCACCCTCTCCTCCCTCCCACCCCCCATCAACCCTTAGTTTGTTCTCAGTTCTCAACAGTCTCTTATGCTTTGGCTCTCTCCCACTCTAACCTCTTTTTTTTTTTTCCTTCCCCTCCCCCATGGGTTCCTGTTAAGTTTCTCAGGATCCACATAAGAGTGAAACCATATGGTATCTGTCTTTCTCTGTATGGCTTATTTCACTTAGCATCACACTCTCCAGTTCCATCCACGTTGCTACAAAAGGCCATATTTCATTCTTTCTCATTGCCACGTAGTATTCCATAGTGTATATAAACCACAATTTCTTTATCCATTCATCAGTTGATGGACAGTTAGGCTCTTTCCATAATTTGGCTATTGTTGAGAGTGCTGCTATGAACATTGGGGTACAAGTGCCCCTATGCATCAGTACTCCTGTGTCCCTTGGATAAATTCCTAGCAGTGCTATTGCTGGGTCATAGGGTAGGTCTATTTTTAATTTTCTGAGGCACCTCCACACTGCTTTCCAGAGCGGCTGCACCAATTTGCATTCCCACCAACAGTGCAAGAGGGTTCCCGTTTCTCCACATCCTCTCCAGCATCTATAGTCTCCTGATTTGTTCATTTTGGCCACTCTGACTGGCGTGAGGTGATATCTGAGTGTGGTTTTGATTTGTATTTCCCTGATAAGGAGCGACGCTGAACATCTTTTCATGTGCGTGTTGGCCATCCGGATATCTTCTTTAGAGAAGTGTCTATTCATGTTTTCTGCCCATTTCTTCACTGGGTTATTTGCTTTTCGGGTGTGGAGTTTGGTGAGCTCTTTATAGATTTTGGATACTAGCCCTTTGTCCGATATGTCATTGCAAATATCTTTTCCCATTCCGTTGGTTGCCTTTTAGTTTTGTTGGTTGTTTCCTTTGCTGTGCAGAAGCTTTTTATCTTCATAAGGTCCCAGTAATTCACTTTTGCTTTTAATTCCCTTGCCTTTGGGGATGTGTCGAGTAAGAGATTGCTACGGCTGAGGTCAGAGAGGTCTTTTCCTGCTTTCTCCTCTAAGGTTTTGATGGTTTCCTGTCTCACATTCAGGTCCTTTATCCATTTTGAGTTTATTTTTGTGAATGGTGTGAGAAAGTGGTCTAGTTTCAACCTTCTGCATGTTGCTGTCCAGTTCTCCCAGCACCATTTGTTAAAGAGACTGTCTTTTTTCCATTGGATGTTCTTTCCAGCTTTGTCAAAGATGAGTTGGCCATACGTTTGTGGGTCTAGTTCTGGGGTTTCTATTCTATTCCATTGGTCTATGTGTCTGTTTTTGTGCCAATACCATGCTGTCTTGATGATGACAGCTTTGTAGTAGAGGCTAAAGTCTGGGATTGTGATGCCTCCTGCTTTGGTCTTCTTCTTCAAAATTACTTTGGCTATTTGGGGCCTTTTGTGGTTCCATATGAATTTTGGGATTGCTTGTTCTAGTTTCGAGAAGAATGCTGGTGCAATTTTGATTGGGATTGCATTGAATGTGTAGATAGCTTTGGGTAGTATTGACATTTTGACAATATTTATTCTTCCAATCCATGAGCAGGGAATGTCTTTCCATTTCTTTAAATCTTCTTCAATTACCTTCATAAGCTTTCTATAGTTTTCAGCATACAGATCCTTTACATCTTTGGTTAGATTTATTCCTAGGTATTTTATGCTTCTTGGTGCAATTGTGAATGGGATCAGTTTCTTTATTTGTCTTTCTGTTGCTTCATTGTTAGTGTATAAGAATGCAACTGATTTCTGTACATTGATTTTGTATCCTGCAACTTTGCTGAATTCATGTATCAGTTCTAGCAGACTTTTGGTGGAGTCTATCGGATTTTCCATGTATAATATCATGTCATCTGCAAAAAGCAAAAGCTTGACTTCATCTTTGCCAATTTTGATGCCTTTGATTTCCTTTTGTTGTCTGATTGCTGATGCTAGAACTTCCAGCACTATGTTAAACAACAGCGGTGAGAGTGGGCATCCCTGTCGTGTTCCTGATCTCAGGGAAAAAGCTCTCAGTTTTTCCCCGTTGAGGATGATGTTAGCTGTGGGCTTTTCATAAATGGCTTTTATGATCTTTAAGTATGTTCCTTCTATCCCGACTTTCTCAAGGGTTTTTATTAAGAAAGGGTGCTGGATTTTGTCAAAGGCCTTTTCTGCATCGATTGACAGGATCATATGGTTTTTCTCTTTTTTTTTTGTTAATGTGATGTATCACGTTGATTGATTTGCGAATGTTGAACCAGCCCTGCATCCCAGGAATGGATCCCACTTGATCATGGTGAATAATTCTTTTTATATGCCGTTGAATTCGATTTGCTAGTATCTTATTGAGAATTTTTGCATCCATATTCATCAGGGATATTGGCCTGTAGTTCTCTTTTTTTACTGGGTCTCTGTCTGGTTTAGGAATCAAAGTAATACTGGCTTCATAGAATGAGTCTGGAAGTTTTCCTTCCCTTTCTATTTCTTGGAATAGCTTAAGAAGGATAGGTATTATCTCTGCTTTAAACGTCTGGTAGAACTCCCCTGGGAAGCCATCTGGTCCTGGACTCTTATTTGTTGGGAGATTTTTGATAACCGATTCAATTTCTTCGCTGGTTATGGGTCTGTTCAAGCTTTCTATTTCCTCCTGATTGAGTTTTGGAAGAGTGTGGGTGTTCAGGAATTTGTCCATTTCTTCCAGGTTGTCCAATTTGTTGGCATATAATTTTTCATAGTATTCCCTGATAATTGTTTGTATCTCTGAGGGATTGGTTGTAATAATTCCATTTTCATTCATGATTTTATCTATTTGGGTCATCTCCCTTTTCTTTTTGAGAAGCCTGGCTAGAGGTTTGTCAATTTTGTTTATTTTTTCAAAAAACCAACTCTTGGTTTCGTTGATCTGCTCTACAGTTTTTTTAGATTCTATATTGTTTATTTCTGCTCTGATCTTTATTATTTCTCTTCTTCTGCTGGGTTTAGGCTGCCTTTGCTGTTCTGCTTCTAGTTCCTTTAGGTGTGCTGTTAGATTTTGTATTTGGGATTTTTCTTGTTTCTTGAGATAGGCCCGGATTGCAATGTATTTTCCTCTCAGGACTGCCTTCGCTGCGTCCCAAAGCGTTTGGATTGTTGTATTTTCATTTTCGTTTGTTTCCATATATTTTTTAATTTCTTCTCGAATTGCCTGGTTGACCCACTCATTCGTTAGTAGGGTGTTCTTTAACCTCCATGCTTTTGGAGGTTTTCCAGACTTTTTTCTGTGGTTGATTTCAAGCTTCATAGCATTGTGGTCTGAAAGTATGCATGGTATAATTTCAATTCTGGTAAACTTATGAAGGGCTGTTTTGTGACCCAGTATATGATCTATCTTGGAGAATGTTCCATGTGCACTCGAGAAGAAAGTATATTCTGTTGCTTTGGGATGCAGAGTTCTAAATATATCTGTCAAGTCCATCTGATCCAATGTCTCATTCAGGGCCCTTGTTTTTTTATTGACCGTGTGTCTAGATGATCTATCCATTTCTGTAAGTGGGGTGTTAAAGTCCCCTGCAATTACCACATTCTTATCAATAAGGTTGCTTATGTTTATGAGTAATTGTTTTATATATTTGGGTGCTCCGGTATTCGGCGCATAGACATTTATAATTGTTAGCTCTTCCTGATGGATAGACCCTGTCACTATTATATAATGTCCTTCTTCATCTCTTGTTACAGCCTTTAATTTAAAGTCTAGTTTGTCTGATATAAGTATGGCTACTCCAGCTTTCTTTTGGCTTCCAGTAGCATGATAAATAGTTCTCCATCCCCTCACTCTCAATCTAAAGGTGTCCTCAGGTCTAAAATGAGTCTCTTGTAGACAGCAAATAGATGGGTCTTGTTTTTTTATCCATTCTGATACCCTATGTCTTTTGGTTGGCGCATTTAATCCATTTACATTCAGTGTTATTATAGAAAGATATGGGTTTAGAGTCATTGTGATGTCTGTATGTTTTATGCTTGTAGTGATGTCTCTGGTACTTTGTCTCACAGGGTCCCCCTTAGGATCCCTTGTAGGGCTGGTTTAGTGGTGACAAATTCCTTCAGTTTTTGTTTGTTTGGGAAGACCTTTATCTCTCCTTCTATTCTAAATGACAGACTTGCTGGATAAAGGATTCTCGGCTGCATATTTTTTCTGTCTAGCACACTGAAAATCTCGTGCCAATTCTTTCTGGCCTGCCAAGTTTCAAAAGAGAGATCAGTCACGAGTCTTATAGGTCTCCCTTTATATGTGAGGGCACGTTTACCCCTTGCTGCTTTCAGAATTTTCTCTTTATCCTTGTATTTTGCCAGTTTCACTATGATATGTCGTGCAGAAGATCGATTCAAGTTACGTCTGAAGGGAGTTCTCTGTGCCTCTTGGATTTCAATGCCTTTTTCCTTCCCCAGTTCAGGGAAGTTCTCAGCTATTATTTCTTCAAGTACCCCTTCAGCACCTTTCCCTCTCTCTTCCTCCTCTGGGATACCAATTATGCGAATATTATTTCTTTTTAGTGTATCACTTAGTTCTCTAATTTTCCCCTCATACTCCTGGATTTTTTTTATCTCTCTTTTTCTCAGCTTCCTCTTTTTCCATAACTTTATCTTCTAGTTCACCTATTCTCTCCTCTGCCTCTTCAATCCGAGCCGTGGTGGTTTCCATTTTGTTATGCATTTCGTTTAAAGCGTTTTTCAGCTCCTTGTGACTGTTCCTTAGTCCCTTGATCTCTGTAGCAAGAGATTCTCTGCTGTCAGCTATACTGTTTTCAAGCCCAGCGATTAATTTTATGACTATTATTCTAAATTCACTTTCTGTTCTATTATTTAAATCCTTTTTGATCAGCTCATTAGCTGTTGTTATTTCCTGGAGATTCTTCTGAGGGGAATTCTTCCGCTTGGTCATTTTGGATAGTCTCTGGCGTGGTGAGGACCTGCAGGGCACTTCCCCTGTGCTGTGGTGTATAACTGGAGTTGGTGGGCAGAGCCGCAGTCAGACCTGATGTCTGCCCCCAGCCCACCGCTGTGTCCATAGTCAGACTGGTGTGTGCCTTCTCTTCCCCTCTCCTAGGGGCGGGATTCACTGTGGGGTGGGGTGGCCTGTCTGGGCTACTTGCACACTGCCAGGCTTGTGATGCTGGGGATCTGGCGTCTTAGCTGGGGTGGGTAGGCAAGGTGCACAGGGGCAGGAGGGGCAGGCTTAGCTTGCTTCTCCTTAGGTGATCCACTTCAGGAGGGGTCCTGTGGCAGCAGGAGGGAGTCAGATCCGCTGCCGGAGGTTTGGCTCCGCAGAAGCGCAGAGTTGGGTGTTTGCACGGAGTGAGCAAGTTCCCTGGCAGGAACTGGTTCTCTTTGGGATTTTGGCTGGGGGATGGGCGGGGGAGATGGCGCTGGCGAGCGCCTTTGTTCCCCACCAAACTGAGCTCTGTCGTCAGGGGGCTCAGCAGCTCTCCTTCCCTTTGTCCTCCAGCCTTCCCGCTTTCTGAGCAGAGCTGTTAACTTATGACCTCCCAGACGCTAAGTCGCGCTTGCTGTCGGAACACAGTCCGTCAGGCCCCTCCGCTTTTTGCAAGCCAGACTCGGGGGCTCTGCTTGGCCGGCGAGCCGCCCCTCCGCCCCGGCTCCCTCCCGCCAGTCCGTGGAGCGCGCACCGCCTCGCTGCCCTTCCTACCCTCTTCCGTGGGCCTCTCGTCTGCGCTTGGCTCTGGCGACTCCGTTCTGCTAATCCTCTGGCGGTTTTCTGGGTTATTTAGGCAGGTGTAGGTGGAATCTAAGTGATCAGCAGGACGCGCGGTGAGCCCAGCGTCCTTCTACGCCGCCATCTTCCCTCTCCCCCCTTCAAGAGTACACTTATCTTGATGAGCACTGAGTAACATATGGAACTGCTGAACCACTGCATTGTATACCTGAAACTAATATAAACTATATGCTGACTACACTGGAATTAAAGTAAAAAAAAGTAAAATATACCTCTTTCAGTCAATCTTGCTAGGTTCCCTTCTCCTATCCAGTAAATGTAATTTGTTTTTTTTTTTTTAAGTTTATTTATTTATTTTGAGAGAGAGCACAAGCAGGGAAGGGGCAGAGAGAGAGAGAGAGACAGGATCCCAAGCAGGCTCTGCGCTGTTACTGCAGAGCCTGATGTGGGGCTCAAACTCACAAACCATGAGATCATGACCTGAGCAGAGAGCAAGAGTTGGACGCTTAACTGACTGAACCACCCAGGTGCCCCACCAGTAAGTGTAGTTTTAAAGGGATGTACAGTAAAGGGGAAAGAAGAAGTTTGGAAAAGGTCACAGGAATAACTTTCTGATTATAGGGTTGGTAAAGAAGAGAAAGTACCATGTCACAACACTGAAGATCACTCACTGGGAACATGAAGAGGTATCTGGAAGGAAGCAAGAAAGAAAGCAGTGACCCAATGTAAGCCATGGGAGTCTAGTCTGTGGTCTGGTAGCAGAGAAAATTTACTTTCCTTAGAATTGGAACCACTTTATGGATTTAAAGATGGAAGTGATTTAAATATGTCCTTGTAGAATGTCAAGGAAACCATGCTGTTAGGATGCTAGTCAAAGGTAGGCTCTAAAAATCAAGTGTGGAAATTATGACACTTTAGGGATTTAACTGTGTTTGTTAAAAGAATCAGATGGGGATCTATAAGAGGATGCAGTAGGGTTGGAGGAGTGATGTCCCTAGGTTTCTCTTTCAGGAGACTGCTAAGATGGACTTGGATATGAAAAAGGGAAGTCTGTCTGTCCATGGATCCTTCTCCTGGGAATCCCTTCCTGGGGCCCTCTGAAGAGAAGAAAACATAAAAAACCTGCTGAAAGAAAAAAGGTTTATCCCTGAATATTGAATGTTTCCATTTTATTAAACACTCTAGTTTTTATTTTTTATTGAGTTTTTAATTTTACTTCTAGTATAGGTAAACATACAGTGCTATATTACTTTCATGTGTGCAATGTAGTGGTTCAGTACTTCCGTACATCATCCAGTGCTCATCATAAGGAGTACACTCCTTAATCCCCATCATCTATTTAACACGTGCCCCCACCCGCCTCTCCTCTGGTAACCATCAGTTTTTCTCTACAGTTAAGAATCTGTTTCTTGGTTTCTCTCTCTCTTTTTTTTTTTTTTTCCTCTGCTCATTTGTTGTTAAAGAATCCAGTTTTATTTATTTATGTATTTATTTTAAAAAGTTTATTTCCCTTTTTTTTTTGAGAGAGAGAGAGAGAAAGGGAGCGAGTGAGGGGCAGAGAGAGAGAGAGAGAGAGAGAGAGATAATCCCACACAGGCTCTACACTTTCAGTGTGGAGCCCAAATCAGTGCTTGAGCTCACCCGATGCGGGACTTGAACTCACAAAGAGTGAGATCATGACCTGAGCAGAAATTGAATGCTTAACCGAGTCACCCAGGTGCCCCAAGGATCCAGTTTTTAAAGCTTAGGTCAGATTTACCCTTGCATGTGGTTGAGGAAGAATTAGACACATTCTCCTGTAGCTCAATAGTGTATTTATATCCCACAAAATAATGAGTTTATTTCCCCCATGGCACATTTAGTACTTTGTAGATATAATGCTTTGTCTCTCACTGGCATTTTCCTTTAAAATCTTCACAGGCAATCACTGAATCTGAGTGGTGAATATATGGATGCTCTTTGTACTGCTCTCTTTTTACTTTGGGGTATGTTTGAAACTTGATAATTAAAAAATAAATCATTAAAAGTCTTTCCAACTTTTTCAATACCTAGCACGTTGGTAAACCTATTTCTCATGTGGGATAGGTCAAGAGGGAGGTTCCTTTAGGAAATGCAACCACCTTGTCTGGTTGGGTCTTCTAAAAGTAGTCAGAAAACTTCTTGGGGTCTGAGAAGTGCTCTGGATTCATGTAAAAATAGCACCAGCCTGGTAGTCTCTGGGAGAGGAATAATGTTTAAGAATATTCCCTTGCCAGGGACATTTCTTTCATGCCTGATTTGGCAAATTGACTCATGGCTAACACTGGAAAGGAAGGGGGCCATGTGATTAAAAGGAGATTGTATTAGTCAGCTCAGGCTGCTGTGCCAAAATACCCACCGGCTGGGTGGCTTAAACAACCAAAGTTTATTTTCTCACAGTTCTGGAGGTTGGAAAGTCCCAGATCAATGGCTGGCAGCATCCAGTTCTGGAGAGAGCTCTCTTCTTGGCTTACAGATGGCTGCCTTCTTGCTGTGTGTTCATATGAACTTTCTTTGGAGTGTGTGTGTGGCCAAGGGGGAGAGAGCAAGGTCTTTTGTGTCTCCTCTAATAAGGCACTAATCCCATCATGGGGACTCTCATAGCCTCATCTAGCCCTAATTACCT
The DNA here is from genome assembly GCF_028749965.1 of Puma concolor. Taxonomy (NCBI): domain Eukaryota; kingdom Metazoa; phylum Chordata; class Mammalia; order Carnivora; family Felidae; genus Puma; species Puma concolor. The sequence goes on from NC_141667.1 coordinate 67,354,450, forward strand.
CTCAAAGGCCCCGTCTCCAAATACTATCACATTGGGGCTTAGGGTTTCAACATGTAGATTTTGTGGGTGGTGTGGAGACACAAACATTCAGTACTTAACACAGATGTAAGGAACTTTGGAATCATGTGCTAAAATTCACATGGACTGCTACTGATTCAAGTCCCCTCAAACTATTCCCCAACCTTAATCCTTTTGTATTTCATTTCCTGCAACAACTGGTCTATTCCTTGGGGTGGTGGAGTCCAAGTGCACTAGACTCACATCAGTGCCTTCACACTCTTCTTCAGTCCCTTCTCCTACTGCCCACAAGACCTATTTATCTAATGGACTATTTCTACAAAGTTTTAAATGAGTGCTAAGGGCTGAGTAGTCTTCCAGGGGCATTTCCATTTTAATAGGGATTCTTAAAAAGAACCTCCAAAATTCAAAGAAAAAAAAAATCTCTTCTAGTGTAGTTTCAGGAAATGCTATCGCTAGTGAGGAGTTTGCAAACTTGGGATTTCATCTCCTTATGCTCTAAATCACCACAAAGTAGTCACTATTCTCTCTGCTTGTGAGACTGACCCTTGTCAAGAAATAGGTGACACATGAGCCAAGGGCAATTCTACCTTACTGATAACTTGCCAATAATGGATGAATGAAACCTTTTGGCAAATAAACAATGGAATTTTAGAAATATCAGCCAGATCATGTTACAGATGAGGAAATGAAAGTATAGCTTAGCTGGGTGGATTGCCCAATATTGCATAGTAACTTGAAGATCCAAGATTAGAACGCCTTTCTACTATACCATTTCATATTAGTGCTCCAGTTCTGTCTCAGATCATTAGACATCAAGACCAGCCTCTGGCAGCACACCCTCTCTCTGGGCCTGTTAATGAGGAGGTAGATGAGGGGGCCATTTCCTCATCAGCAAGCCTTTAATTTCATAGCCCTGAGCACGTAATTCTGTGAGTTTCATGCTGTGTTAGGCCTCAAAGATTAGTTTGCGATTTCCTGTTAAAGCAAACCACACATGTTGAATTGCCAGCTGTTGCCACCTCACCTACTCTATTCATAATTCAGAACGTCTGGCACTTTCCAGGTAGACACAAGTCTTGTTGCCTTAATTATCAATGCAGTGAAATAACAAGCATGAGTCTCTTCTATCTTTACAGGTTCCTGGGAAGATCTGACATCACAGAGCCCTGTGGGTTGGAGACGTACTGGATTTAATACATGTTTCAGACACAAAGCCACCATCTCTATCTCTTATATTCCTTCTAAATCTGGCATGACCATAACCTGGTGTGACTATGGCAGATAGGCTGCTCCTGGACCATCTGGTCTATAGCAACTTCAGGACTTGGCTGTTGGGAGCAGCCAGAAATGTGGAAACAGTCAATTCATTGCTTCCATGTTGGTGAGAGGTTATGGAGAAAAGGCAATATTAGCCTTTGGATAGATTAATAACAAGGAGGAGTGTTAAAGACATTTTGAGGCATTGTGGAAAAATTTCACATACAAAGTAAATAGAGTATAATGAATCCCCATGTACCCATCACACAGCTTCATTCTTTTTTTTTTTTTTTTTTTTTTTTAGGGATTTTTAATGTTTATTTATTTATTTTGAGAGAGAGAGAGAGAGAGAGAGAGAGAGAGAGAGAGAGAGAGAGAATCCCAAGCAGGCTTCATCCTCAGCATGAGGCCTGATGTGGGGCTTGAACTCATGAACTATGAGAATGTGATCTAATGGACTGAGTCACCCAGGTGCCCCAACAATCTGCCATTCTTGATCCATCTGTACCTTTACACACTTCCTACTCTTAATTATTGTCATTTTAAAAATTAAAATATATGTACATTGAAATGCACAATTTTTAGCTACATAATTTGGAAATGGATATACTCATGTAATCCATACCCCTGTCATCTTCTTTTGGCACATTTAAAATATATAAGTTGGTAGATAAGGTAATAGTTGGTATGTTTTAGCTTTTCTCATTTTCAAATCATGAAACATTGCTGTGGATGTTCCTCATTCTGGGGATTCTTCCCTTTGCTCCTGCCCTCCCACTTCAACACTGCAAGATCAACCCTTCCTCCTTCACCCTTATGTCTCACACTGTTTGCCTCTGCACATTGGCTTTGGATTTCTGCCTCATTCCTTGGATTTGAAGATCCAAATGATATTTCTAGTAATTTCTTCATTGGCTCCACCTATCTCAGATAAGAAGCCTGTTCCAATCCCTTCCCAGAACCCAACAGCCTAGCTCACTCTTGATTATTTTGCCTGCTAGGAGAGAGAAATGGAGGAGTCCAGCCTTCTTAGCCCACCCATGTCACCAACTGGAAGGGAAAAGGGGCATAGAAGGAACAGAAATAAGGTGCGTTCTTCTTGATCACCTCAAGTCTAATGAATACAGGATGAATGAAATGGAAAGGAGTAAGAGAGATGCCTCAAGCTATTCATGATCAAAAGAAAGGAAAGCAAAAGTAAGGCTTCTAGGCTGAGGTCAGGGTGATAATTCTAAATTTAAGTATATTCCCCCTAAGACGGTATATTTTAGCCAGATACACAACCAGATACACACTCACTTTATGCTATACCCCAGAAAAACATACATTCACAAATGAAAAAGTTATCTGAAGCTATATATATATATATATATATATATAGCTCAGCCTGCCCCTCAATTTCCTGTTGTGTTTGCCATACCCTTCAGCTGCAAGAAGAAATGCAAGCCTCTCACTGTGTGCTGTGTGTGCAAAGAAAGTACCAGGCCCATTTTAGAGAAATCTGAATCTAAATCCTATATAGCTGACTTCCTATATCTGAACCCAGAAGGAAAAACATGGAAAAGGAAAAATATGGAAATATATGAAAAATAAGGAAAAATATGGAAAAGGAAAAGGTCTGATATCAGCTATCCAACAATAAACATCTTAGATATATTATGATGCATAGCCTGATCCAGATTTTTTAAATTTTTTTTTATTATTGAAGTATAGTTGACATACGATGTTAAATTAGTTTCAGGTGTACAACATAGTGATTTGACAATTCTATACATTACATTATTCAATATTCACCACGAGAAGTATAGTCACCATCTGTCACCATACAACATTATCACGATATTGTTGACTATATTCTCTGTACTTTTCATCTCTGTGCCTTACTTATTTTATAACTGGACTTGTGTACCTCTTAATTCCCTTTACCTATTTCATGCATTCCTCTACTGTCTCCTCTGGCAACTACCAATTTGTTTTCCGAATTTATGAGTCTAATCTAAAAAGCAAAATCAATGAACAAACAGAAATAGTTCTTTGATTTTTAGATTACACATATAAGTGAAATCAATTTATCCTTCTCTGTCTGACTTATTTCACTTAGCATAATACACTCTAGGTCCATCCATGTTGTCACAAATGTCAAGATCTCATTCTTTGTTGTGGTTGAGTAATATTCTATTGTGTATATACACCACATCTTCTTTATCCATTCATCTATCAATAAACACTTGGTTTGCTTCCATATCTTTGCTATTGCAAACAATGCTGCAATAAACATAGAAGTACATATATCTTTTTTGAATTAGTGTTTTTATTTTCCACCCACTGGTCATACTACATACTGCACCACAAGAAGCTGCTGGAAAGAGTAGAACAGCCCCCTAGAAACACAGCTAATTTGTCATCTTGAAGGTGATACTTTATGAGGATGGTGAACCACCTTCCAGGGCTCAGTATATATGTTGAATCAAAGACTTCATATAGTGCTGCATCCCCAATAAGAGGTTTCCATGGGTCCAGAAACCAAAAGGTAGAAGCAGGAATGACCACACTTGCCTCAACTCACTATTGGGAAATTATCCAATTGGGAAATTTGTGCCTCTTGTCCCCAAAGCTCTTGCCTCTGCAGGGTTACGAGGTCTGTTCTCCAATGGAAGACCACTTCCATCAAGGGATACAGACAGCAGCAGGCAAGAAGAGTCATTATCTTGGCTGAGGTAATTGACACTGATCATCAAGAAGAGGCAGTGCTACAATTACATAATAGAGGCAAAGAGGAATAGGTTTATACCTCTTTGTTCTCCCTTCAGTTTAACAGTAAATGAACAAGTGCAGCAATCAGAGATGAGAATCTGGGTTGTGTCACCCAGTAAACAGCCTAGGCCAGCTCTTGAGGGTGAGGAGATCTGACTTGCTAGTGGAGGAAGGGGACAATGAGTAGCATTTGGGACCCTAGGACCTAAAGCAGTGGTGGCTATTATAATTTCCCCACTAAACTTCCTCTTCTAAGATTCCCCCTGAAAGAGAGGCTCACCAGAATCTTGGAGGAGAGGCTCCCCAAATATATATGAAGGAGTAGATCCAATGGCTCAAGAAGTGACCTGTGATGAAAAAGGGAATGTACCACACAGTTCTCCCTTCAAGAAAGGACTTGTTGGGGCACCTGGGTGGCTCAGTCAGGTAAGTGTCTGACTCTGAATCTTGGCTTGGGTCATGATCTCACAGTTCATGAGTTCGAGCCCCGTGTCGGGCTCTGTGCTGGCAGTGCAGATCCTGCTTGGGATTCTGTCTCTCCCTCTCCCTCTTCCCCTCCCCCTACCAAACAAACAAATAAATAATAAATAAATAAATAAATAAATAAATAAATAAATAAAAATTAAAAAAAAAAAGAAAGAAAGGACTTATTGCCCAGCTTCTAAGAATACTGTCAGAAAACAACCTTCAGCTGTCAGTCCATCGGGAACTGACTCTTTACTTGGGCACACTGCTATTAATTTTTTGGATTTACTCCTCTTCACTTACCTCCCTCCACCCCATAAATAGGGATGATAAGTACTTTCCTCCACTCTATAGCATTAAATAAGGTATTTAAACATTTAAATCAGTACTTACTGATTTGTGATAAGGGCTCAATAAATGTTCATTGAGCTCCCTCAACTCTACCTTACTGTTTTCTCTCAGGAATTTACAACCTCATTTATTAATAAATAATTGGTAATGTGGGTAGGGAAGGCAAATCACCATTAAACTATATGATTCTGTCCCCAAAATGTGTGCTTCAAGCTAAGAGAGCTCTGGGACATCATTGTGACCTGGGGAAGTAAAGGAAGGCTTTTTGAGGGATATAGAAACTTAGCTGGGCTTATAAAAACACCTTAGAGAGAGAAGGGTGGGCAGAGGGCACCAGGGCAGGTGTGTGAGTGTGTCCTCATTCCAACTCTAACATGTGGTCCTAGTTTAGGTAAAGAGAATTTGGAATGGCAAGCACCAGGTAATCAAGTTTTCACAACTCTGCAATGGTTTTATTTGTTGTAACTGGTAACTTTGGACATAAAGGACAGTATGTCTTATAATATACATGGTGTATTTTGAAATGTATGACATAAATGTGAAGTGTTATTATAACCAAAAGGAATCCGAGAAGAAAAAAAAAACTGGATAAGGACGATGTTGAGCTATGTACTCATCTTGGATAAATACGTAAAACCTTTGGAATTATGACATAACCAGTACTGTTAGATTTATGGCCATGGGTATTGCTCTCATTCCAAGCTCCTACTTTACATTTATCATCTTTTTTTTTTTTTAATTTTTTTTTTCAACGTTTATTTTTATTTTTGGGACAGAGAGAGAGACAGAGCATGAACGGGGGAGGGGCAGAGAGAGAGGGAGACACAGAATCGGAAACAGGCTCCAGGCTCTGAGCCATCAGCCCAGAGCCCGACGCGAGGCTCGAACTCACGGACCGTGAGATCGTGACCTGGTTGAAGTCGGACGCCCAACCGACTGCGCCACCCAGGCGCCCCTACATTTATCATCTTTATATTCATCTGGCATCTCTATTTTCAATGTCTTACAAATTTCTCCCTCTGCTAGTAACCTTTTCAGCTGAAATTTCATATGCTTCATATTAGCTCAGAAGCAAATTCTTTTCTGGAAGGTTGAACCTATCTGTTCAGCCATTTCTGAATTACCCAAGCATGAGCATAATGTTGCTTAAGAAATTTGTCAAGATCCACTTTTTTGTATGTTCAGATTTAATTCAAGATGGTTTAAATTTAAACCTCCAGAGCTGTCATGCACATATTCTCCCAGGAGAAAAACATTCTTTGCTTTGAAATATAATTGGTTGAGGTTTACACTCTACTTTCTGTAAAAATGAAGTGTGGTTATAAAGAGATCTACTCAAATCCTGGAAAATCCTTTGGTTTCCAGACCCTCCATACATGTGTATTTAGAAAAATGCCCTTTTTTTTTTCTTTTCTTTGTTTTTTTTTTTTTTTTTTTTGCCCCCAAACCATCAATTGTCTAGGAGGATTTGAGGGTAACAACTCCTGTCTGGCTGTATTCTCAGACAGTAATAAAAGTTTTATTCTGTGAAAAATGAGAAAAAGATTCTAAATATTCATTTATTTTTTAGAAACTTGAACACTGGTCCTTGCTCTATTGTAGACAGGAGTATTTGTGTTGAGAGTAGCATCTTTTAGCAAATACTGTTGGATATACTGACAGAATTTTTCTAAGATGACATTTTATTCAATGTACAAATTATAAGTGCCCTGAAGTCCTGGGAACTTAACAGAATTAAAAAGAACTGAAGTCGGATGGAGTGGATGGGGCACAGAAGGGTGAAAAGAGAGCAAAAACAGTTTCCTTCTGACCTGGCCAGACAATTCCAAGACATATGGATATCTTCTGGTTCTATTGCTGCATGACAAATGACCTTAAAACTTAGTGGCTTAAAACCACAACAATCCTTTAATTATTGCCATCTTATCTCTGGGGGTTGTCAGGGCTCAGTTGGACAGTGTTTGCTCAGGGTCTCTAATGCAGTTTCAGTGTCTAGGTCTAGCATCATCTGAAGGCTCTCTCATTCACTTGTGTCTGGCACCTGGGCTGAGAAGACTGGAACGTCCTAGGGTCCTTGGACATCTCTTTCTGTCTTTACACGGTCTCTCCAGCATGGAAGCTTAGTGTGGACAAATTTCTTTCAGGGCAGTTCAGGGCTTCCAAGGTCCCTGTCCCAAGTGAGGGAGCCAAATGGAATCTGTAGTGTCTTTTCTAAACCAGCCTCAGAAGTCAAGAGAATCACAAAGGCCCACTCAGGTTCAAGGGAAGGCAAACAGTCTCCACCTCCTGATGAGAGGTGCACCAAAGAATCTGCAGATGTGTTTTAAAACTACCACAGGAATTCTCAGACCTCTGGCAGAAAGTCTGGGACAGAATAATGAGTCATTCCCTAAACCACAAATTGGTTCATTGTGGTTCCTTTTCTGCTGTGGTGGAAGGATACTGTCGTGTTTAAGGCCTCCTGCTCTGGAGTTAGACTGCCTGCCTGGGCTTGCCTCTGCCCTGACACTTACTAAGCCTGGAACCTTAAAGCAAGTCTGGGTGCCTTGGTTTTCTTATCTGTAAATTGGGGATAATGAGAGCTAACAGTTATTAAGTGCTTAGTAGGTATCAAAATATACTATCTTATTTTGTAATCAAGATACTATATGAAGTAGTTACCTACCTCCTAAAACACAGGGTTGATAATAAAGAGATATCTTTCAGGTGTGTAGTGTGGGTCAAATGAGACCATCTATTATGTTCGCTCTTGATGTTATTAAAACTGTTGGGGCAAATTCTAGTGACGTCAGGTCAGGAGCTGTTTCCAGAAATGGACCAAACGTTCACAATGCCACACAGGAGAGCAGATTATTTCCAGTATAGTGTTGACGATCAGCCGGAGTTAAGGAGGGTCAGATTTCTTGACAGGTGTTAAAAATGCACAAAACCGTAGACATTAAAGGGTCTCATCTGGGGCTATGGGTTCAGAATCCAGCGCAGTCTTGCAGCCTGGGACTAGAAGAACCGCTCTGAGTTGGCAAAACGGGAGTGTTTATCTTTTTCCTGAAAAGAAATCCACGACTCTGGGCGGTTGGAGGAGTTCCGCCGGGAGCACACTCCCTTCTGCTGGAGTCCCCAAGTGTCAAGGGCCCGCGTCGAGGTTGGATGCACGGAGTTGACACCCTTCCAGGAGACCTCCTGTGTACTCTGTCCCCCCTCGCGTCCCCTCGCGTCCCCTCGCCATCCCTGGCTCCCCGACTCCACGATCCACCTTCCCCTCCTCCCTCTCCTCTGAGGTGCCTACTCCCGCGATTGCAGGGCGCCCATCTTTCCAGCCCGGGCAAAACCCGGAGAGCTGGAATCCCGCGCCGGGAGCGCCCCGGCGGCCACTGGGCATGCTCCGTTGTCAGGCAGGTTCGGGGCTGCGAGCCGCTTTTGCGCCTCGCGGATTCCTCCCGCGGCCGCGCGTCCTCCTCTTCCCGAGCAGGCAGCGGGCGCATGATGGCGGCGGCGGGGAGCGCCAGCGGCGGTGGCAGCAGCGGCGGAGGCGGCGGCAGCAGCAGCAGCGACACATCCAGCACTGGCGAGGAGGAGCGGATGCGGCGCCTCTTCCAGACTTGCGACGGCGACGGCGACGGATACATTAGCAGGTACTCGGGGAGGTACGCGGAACGGGCTGGGGCGCGCGACCAGCCTCTCCGACCCTTCCTCTGCCCCCTCTCCCCAACTTCCAGCAAGTTGCTCAGAAGCTCACGGGGAAAGTTGGCGGCGACTCTGAGAGCGCATCGCTGGCTCGGCCACTGAAGCCTAGGGGCTGATCCGCTCGCCTTCTGGTGGTGCTAGTTGGTCCAACTTTTCCCAGCGCTGTCTTTGTCTGGGCGTCGGGAGACATCTCTTTAGGATGCAAGTCCTTCCCGGGTCGTGGAGCGTTCGTGCCTGTGGGGAGAGGAGTTCTGGCCGCTTGTCCCAGGTCAGAGGGGTTGCTCGGCAGTCTCGGGCTCCTGGGTGTCAAGATGCTTTGGCACCAGGGAGCGATCAGTCCGGCTCCTCAGTGGACAGCCCTGGGGCCAGACCAGGATAGGGATGTGCTCCCAATGACAGCTTTGGACGTGAAAACAAGCTGCGAAGAACTTTCAGGTGCTGCAGAGCCTCTGTGTTCCAAACTGGGGAACCCACAGAATGGACATAGCTTGCCACCCAGTACTGATTTAAACCTGTTAGCCTGAGGGGAACCAAGTGCGTAGGCACAAATTGGGGGTTTAGAGGTGAGTCTGTAATATAGACCCGACTCCGTACCTCAGCTCCAGAAGCTAACCAGGTGAGTGGGGTGTCAGGACACCTCTGAGTGACCACTCATAACCCTCCCTGTGTTTGCTTCTAGATTCCGTATAGAAGCTGTGTTGAGGCTTCAAGCCGCAGGGCTTGGCGAAATGATTACTTCTGCCCACATTTTTTTTTATCACTTATCATACAATGATGGTGAAGAAGGCAGTGTAATGTCTTGTGGTATGCTTCTTTGAAAGGTTGACATAAGGCACTGAAGACCTTTCATGCTGAAATTTGAATTGCCTTCTAGGAAGAAGTCCACCTAAGTTGTATATGACATGTTAGTTTAGCCTTTGTCTTGGTAATAGTAAAGATCTCTAAAAAGCCCGGCTGCCTCCTGCTGATTATCCTTGCCTACTTAGAGAAAAAAAGAGTGGGGAATTTCCACCCCCACCCCCCAATTTTTATAAGATCTCTGAATCAGGTAATTTGACATGTAAGATTTTGGCAATTAAAAACATAGTTTATTTGGGACTCCATTCAATTATGATAATTCTTGGCTGAATTTTATTACTTTTCTAGAGTTTCATTAGGAACCATTGAGAAAGATACCAGAAAACTTTGTGGAGTAATTCTATTCTGAAATGGGGGAAAAAATGTAATTGCAGTTAACCCCACATAGATTTTCATCTGGAAGTCTTTCCCTGTTTTGGTTCTGTGATAAAAAATTTCATCATATAGTGTAGATTTTTTTCCTACTTGAAAAGCCTACTTGAATTTCCTACTCGAATGGCCATTGTGTTATTTACAATAATAAAAAACAGTCTACATTCTTCACATTAGGATGCACAAAGAGTTTAATTTCACATGGGCAAGGGTGTATGTAGAACACTAGTAGAATTCTCTCCTTCCCTTCCTTTGATTTGGCCTATTAGTATGTTGCTTTATCTGAACTACGCTTTTTGTACAAATGTTCATGTAAAAAAAAAATTTTAATGTTTGATTTTGAGGGGGGTGGGGTACAGAGAGAAAGGGAGACACAGAATCTGAAGCAGGCTCCAGGCTCTGAGCTGTCAGCACAGAGCCCAATGCAGGGCTTGAACCCACACACTGTGAGTTCATGACCTAAGCCGAAGTCGGTCGCTTAACCGACTGAGCCACCCAGGTGCCCCTGTTCATATTATTTTAAATGGTGGCTGTCTCTACCCCAAAAGATAATGAATTCTGGAGGCATAATTTGAGGATTTTGTTTTGGAGGATGAGGCATTGTATGTAAGGGGGTAGTAAAGAGGAGATTTCATATTAAAGTAGAAACCTACTAAGGCAAAAGTGGAAAAAACTGTATCATTCCTTGAGTCATATCATTTTAATATATCTGCTTGAAAGATGAAAGGTGTGTGCAATAATGAACCCTAAGCCATAATTTTGCCTGTGGGCAGAGTTACTCTTGAAGTTATTTTATGCTATGACAAAATTCCCATTTAAGAGGAGTTCAGGGATGGCAATCTCATTGAAACGAGGCACCAAGAACCTTCTCTAGAAGTATGTTTACATAGCAAGCACAGTTTTACCTGGAATATATGTTTATTTGATGTGGCATGGGAAATGGGGTTAATGAAGTTAGGTGGCATTAAATGACCCCCTCTCTGAAGTTGCTCCTTTGTGCTCCCTTTGTTTAATGACCTTTACTGACCACTCAACAGTAGGTGATAAGGAGTGGAATGCTGTGAATTTTCTCTTTTATAAACATGAGAGTTGGACTTTCTACATTAAGACCTTAAAAATCTTGGATTCTTTAAAAGATGTTAAGTTTATGTTCGTAGTACACCACTGTATCTGTTAGGATTTCAGTTGGCTGTATATAATGGAAAACGAACTATAGGGGCGCCTGGGTGGCGCAGTCGGTTAAGCGTCCGACTTCAGCCAGGTCACGATCTCGCGGTCCATGAGTTCGAGCCCCGCGTCGGGCTCTGGGCTGATGGCTCAGAGCCTGGAGCCTGTTTCCGATTCTGTGTCTCCCTCTCTCTCTGCCCCTCCCCCGTTCATGCTCTGTCTCTCTCTGTCCCAAAAATAAATAAACGTTGAAAAAAAAAAGAAAAAAAAAAAGAAAACGAACTACAGTCAAATAAGTACAGACTTTCTTACCTAGAGGTCTGGAGGTGGTTCATTCAGGCTGGGACAGCCATTCCACAATGGCATTAATGCCCAGCTTCCTTCTATCTCTCTACATCGCTTTCTTGATATAAAATATTCATCCTCATGGTTATCTCATAGTCTTAAAAAATGATTGCCCTGTCTCCAGCCTCATGTCCAGGTTCCAGGCAGGAAGGTACAAAAGGAAGATGAAATGAGTAGAGCATATATCATTAAGGCAGAGCTTTCTCAAATCCCTTAATTGAAATCTTATTGGTCAAACTATATCACCTTACCATGGTGACTTTCAGTAGAGTTCAAGGAAGCATCTAATTTGATTAGTCACATTGCCTCCTAAACAAAATCTGAGTTCTGTTACTAAGAGCAGGAAATGGATATTGAGTAGGCAAGAAGCAACCAAAACATATAATAAAACTTCCATGGTAACCCTCATTCAACTATATTGGCTTTGGTCCTTTGCTTAACTCTCATTCTCAAACAGAAGTGGGCTGGAGGTCTCATGTTTAGAGGAAGGCTAGTGGAAGATAGATTGAGACCAGGAGGGGAAATGTCAGGGCACACCACCTCAGGAAGAGGGAAGTAAAGGGTAGGGCTTTGAATCTTCAATATTCTCTTGGCCCAAGCTTCCTTAGCAGGCTGACAAAAAAGGCACCAGCTAACTGGAGATTCCTGGAATTGCTGCCTCTGCCCAGGAACTTCCAGCCTGCCACCAGGACCCAGAATAATCCCCATGGATAGTTAAGCTGGAACTGACAACTACTGTTAGGTGGAGCCAAATTGCAGCTTGGACAGGGTAGGATTGGGACTGTATAGTGTCATTTCATTAACTACGATGACTTAATCCCACATTTTATGGTATTGAATTTTTTGGACCCTATTTATCGTGGTATAGGAGGTGGTGGGGTTACTCTATTTGTTGAGATTAATTTCCCTTTGGAATTGTAAAGCTTCTTATTTTTACCTTTAAGTTTTAAGAAACCATTTGAACATTTGACAAATATTAAAAACCACCATTTACCTTTGTATCTAGTTGCCAAGCCTCAGCTGAAATGTTGGTGTCTTAGAGAGAGCTTTCCTGACCACTGTATCAAAGGTTAGCTCTTCCCCACCAATATCCTCTGTCATAGTACCAAGGGCTTTCTTCCAAAGTACTCTTTACAACTTGTAATTGCATTTCTATTTCCTACCTTGTTTGCCTGTTCATTGTCAGTCTCCCACTAGTTGTAGCTTCATGAGGGTAGGAATTATGCTTATTTTGTTTAAACAGTACACTCAGGGGGTGCCTGGGTGGCTCAGTCGGTTGAGTGTCCGACTTCAGCTCAGGTCATGATCTTACAGTTCGTGGGTTCAAGCCCCATGTCAGGCTCTTTGCTGACAGCTCAGAGCCTGGAGCCTGCTTCAGATTCTGTGTCTCTCTCTCTCTCTCTCTCTGCCCCATCCCACTCATGCTCCGTCTCTCTCTCTCTCTCTCAAAAATAAATAAACTTTGAAAAAAAAACCAGTACACTCAGGATCTAGTGCAGTATTTGCCATACAGCATACAATCAGTAAATTCTGATGAAGAAATGACCAAGAATAAAGATTGGTATGTTCATGAATTTTGAAAAATCTTCCAAGCATTTTCATTTCCAAGCATATTCCATGTTTATAAAGTACTTTAAATGTAAGTGTATTTTATTAAAGAATATTTTCCTTTAAAAATAACTTTTTTCTGGTTATATAAAAGATATTCTTTGTTGACAAATGGAAAAATACAGAAATGTTTAAAAATAAAATAAAAATTATCCATTATCCCATAAACAAGGAATATCATTTCTATTTTCCTGGTGACATAGCTACATCATATTATTCCTCTAGTACATTAAAAAGGATTGGATAAAAGGAAAGACATCCCATGTTCACAGATAGGAAGATTTAATATTGTTATGATGTCAGTGCTTCCCCAAGCTGATCTACAGATTTAATGCAACCGTTTTCAAAATCCAAGCTGCCATTTTATGCAGAAATTGACAATTTGATCCTAAAATTCATATGGAAATTCAAGTGACCCAGAATAGTCAAAACAACCTTGAAAAAGAAGAACCAAGGTGGAGGATTCACACTTCTCAATTTCAAAACTTACTGCAAAGCAACAATAATCAAGACAGTGTGGTAGTAGCAAAAGGATAAACCTATAGATCAATGAAATAGAACTGGGAGTCCAGAAACAAACTATGTGTCTATAGTGAATTTACTTTTATTTTATTTTATTTTTTTAAAGTAGACTCCATGTCCAGCATAGAGCTGAATGTGGGGCTTGAACTCATGACCCTGAGATCAAGACTTGAGCTGAGATCAAGAGTTGGATGCCTAACCAATTGGGCCACCCAGGCACCCCACTATAGTGAATTTATTTTTAACAGAAGTGTGAGGATAAGGGTTTCAAATTCAGGGGTGAAATAGGGAAAGAATAGACTTTTTGACAAATGGTGCTGGGGCAACTGGTAGCCATATGTGAAAGAATGAGCTTGGACACTTTCTTCCCATACAAAAGTGTATATATTCCTCATATACAAAATGTATATAGTCCTCACATACCTCACATGCAAAAATGAACTCAAAATGGATCAAAAACTTAAATGCTAAGAGCTAAAACCATTAAACTCTTTGAAGAAAACATAGAACAAAATCTTTGTCACCTTGGATTTGGTAATGGATTCTTATATATGACACCAAAACACAGGCTACAAAAGAAAAAATAGATAAATTGGGGTTAATTAAAATTTTTAAAACTGGGGCTTTACAAGGCACTCTCAGAAAAGTGAAAGATAACCCAAGGAATGGGAGAAAATATTTACAAATCATATATTTGGCAAGGAATTTGTATATAGATTATATAAAGAACTCTTATAACTCAATAATAAAAAGATAAATAACCCAATTAAAAATGGACAAAGGGTCTGAATAGACTTTTCTCCAAAGAAGATATGCAGATGGCCAATAAACACATGAAAAGGTGCTCAACATCATTAGTCACTTGGGAAATGCAAATCAAAGCTACAATGAGTCACTACTCTGTATCCAGTAGGATGGCCATATCAAAAAGTCAGATAATAACATGTGTTAGCAAGGATGTGGAGAAACCAGAATGCTCATACACTGTTGGTAGGAATGTAAAAAGGTGCAGTCACTTTGGAAAATAGTCTAGTAGTTCCTCATAAACTTAAACATAGAATTCCCATATATATATTCCAGCAATTCTACTCCTAGGTATGTATGCAAGAGAACTGAAGACATATGTCCTCACACAAACTTATGCATGAATGTTCACAGACACATTATTTATAATAGTCAAAAGATGTAATCAACCCAAATGCCTATCAACTGATGAATGAACAGGCAAGATGTGATCTATCCATACAGTGGAATATTACACCGTCATAAAAAGGAATGAACTACTGACACCTGCTACAACATGGATGAACCTTTTTTCTAAATTTTTTTAAAATTTATTTTTGAGAGAGAAAGGGAGAGACAGAGGGTGAACTGGGGAGGGGCAGAGAGAGAGGGAGACACAGAATCTGAAGCAGGTTCCAGGCTCTGAGCTATCAGCACAGAGCCTGATGTGGGGCTCAAACTCACAGACTGCAAGAGCACGACCTGAGCTGAAGTCGGATGCTTAACCGACTGAGCCATCATGGTGCCCCAACATGGATGAACTTTGAAAGTGTTATGCTAAGTGAAAGGGTCCATTCCCAAAGACCATATAATATATGATTCCATTTATATGAAATGTCCAGAATATACACATTTATAGAGACAGAAAGTAGATTAGTGATTGCTTTAGGGCTGGGGGAGGACGATAGCTAAAGAGTGCAGGATTTCTTTTTGAAATGATGAAAATCTTCTGAAGTTGGTTGTAGTGATAGTTCCACAATTCTATGAATATACTAAAAACGATTGGATTGTACACTTTACATGGGTGAATTTTATGGTAAGTGGATTATATCTCAATGACGCTGTCATCAAAATAAAAAAGATTGGAAAATGTGATTTGTAATGATAATATCCCATTATTTATTTATTCAATTTATTTGATTATCCTTCAATTGTTGGACATTTAGATTGTTTCCAGTTATTTGCTTTGGAATTTTGTTAAATCTAAGATGCTACAGGTTGGAACACACATTGTTTTCTGTATCAGTCACACTATGATAAGATACAGATCATTGAATAGATTTTTAATTTTATTTATATTGGAAGTTCTGCCTTAAACTTCTTTAGTCATAGATTTTATATTTTACTGTTGTGCATACATAAAAAAAGGAGAATAGGCTATCATATTGTTCAAAATGATCCTAAAACTTCTTCACAATTAAAATGCAAGTCTTCCAAATCACTTTTTGGTTCAGAGTATTGATGTTGGGTTTTAATATCCAGTATCAGCCTCAGTGGCATCAAAACATTCAGGGATGCAGCATTTCTTTAAAGGAGGCCCCACTGTTTGCTACAGGATTGTCATTTAAGATGCTGACACCTTTTGGGGCACCTGGATGGCTCAGTCAGTTAAGTGTCCGACTTTGGCTCAGGTCATGATCTCGTTGGTCATGAGTTTGAGCCCCACATTGGGCCTGTGCTGACACCTCAAAGCCTGGAGCCTGCTTCTGATTCTGTGTCTCCCTCTCTCTCTGCCCCTCGCCTGCTCACACTCTTTCTCTTTCTCAAAAATAAACATTAAAAAAAAAAAGATGCTGACACCTTTTTGCAATTACTGACATTGGTATTTCTGGACTTACCAGAAGGTGTCAATGGAAGTAGCCAGGACTTGAATTCTTAAGGAAGCATGAGAGTTATGCTTCCTTAAGAATTCTTATTGACTTATGCTAGTCATGTTACCGGGAATAACAACATGATTCACACTACACAAGCAATCATAACTGTGTCAGCGCCAGGCCAACAGAATTATAAGAAACATTCAGATTTCACAATATTAAACTGTGCATCTTAGAAGTTTGAAATACAGTATTTTATATAATGCTAGAATAAACACCTTCATGGTTCCATGTACTGTATTACTAAAGAATGAGTCAAAAGTGGAATTATCAGTGAAATGTATGAACTAGAATTGCTTTGCAAACATTTTGCTTCATCTTCTATGAACAATAACAGCAACTACAACAAGAGGTTTTCAGGTCAAATGGAGACTACTGTAATGTTTGAAGAACCACAGACTTGCAAATTAAACAGACTCTATTATTCTTCCCCCGGACAGTTAGCAGAAATATGGTTTAGGGAGGGTAGAGAGGAGTCATTTGGCTTTAAAAGTTACAGGAGACACTTAAACAGAAGGTAAATGGAGTAGAAAGACTATGCCTTCTAGATTCCTTATGTCATGGCCAGGTAGATCCCATGACATAAGGATTATTCTTAAAGGTGATAACTCTGGAACACAATTTTTTAAAAGTTTTATTTATTTATTTATTTTGAGAGAGAGAGAGAGAGAGAGAGAGAGAGAGAGAGAGGGAGCGAGCGCCAAGTAGGCGGGGCAGGGGAAGAGATAGGGAGAGGGAGAGAATCCCAAGCAGACTCCAAGCTTAGCAGGTAGCCTGAGGCAGGGCTTGATCCCACAACCGTGAGATTCTGACCTGAGCCCATATCAAGTCAGACGCTCCACCAGGTGACCCGCTCCCACAATTTTAAAAAGAGAGTCTTTGGTGATATTCAAAGAACAGTATAACCAAAGCCAAACTTTGAAGAAACTGAATAATATTGAAAGCTTCAAAACTATAATCAAACCATAACGTCACTCGGAAAGGCACAAACTGAACCTAAGTGAGGGAAAAAAGGAAATCCATTATATGAGGGAGAAAATTTTGAGTGGGACAAATTTTGTACCCAGTCATCCAGAAGAACCAACTCTGATACGCAGTATTTCCTGAATCACAATTTTTTCACATGTAAAGATTCTTAAGAATCATGTCACCTAGAACTTCCCAAACTTGAGTCATTTGTCTACCACATTTATGATCTTTCCATATCACTGGCCACAACCTCTTCCTTGAATTTAAGACAGGAATATGCAGTAACTGCATATTTGACTTACATGTCTGAAGACATCTCAAACTCAGCATGTACAAAACAAAATTCCTGACTCCCCTCCCCAACTCTTCCTCCCTCCGTTTTCTTGATTACAGTAAATGTCTTTTCCCTTGCTAGTTGCTCAAGTCAGAAAATAAAGTCATCCTGCATTCTTCTCTTTTCTATCAGTACATTCAGTCCATCAACTAACCCACCAATTCTGCTTTTAAAATATAGCTTCTCGGGGCGCCTGGGTGGCGCAGTCGGTTAAGCGTCCGACTTCAGCCAGGTCACGATCTCGCGGTCCGTGAGTTCGAGCCCCGCGTCAGGCTCTGGGCTGATGACTCAGAGCCTGGAGCCTGTTTCCGATTCTGTGTCTCCCTCTCTCTCTGCCCCTCCCCCATTCATGCTCTGTCTCTCTCTGTCCCAAAAATAAATAAACGTTGAAAAAAAAAATTAAAAAAAGTCATTATTATAAAAAAAATAAATAAAAAAAAATAAAATATAGCTTCTTGGGGGCACCTGGGTGGTTCAGTTGGTTAAGTGTCTGACTTAGGCTCAGGTCATGATCTCACAGTTTTTGAGCTTGAGTCCTGCATTGGGCTCTGTGCTGACAGTGTGGAGCCTCCTTGGGATTCTCTCTTTCCCTCTCTTTCTGCCCCTCCCCTTTCTCTCTCTCTCTCAAGAATAAATATATAAAAAATATATGTATAGCTTCACCGTGACAGTTTTTCATCACCTTCCTACTTAGGTACAAAATATCACCCATCTCACACTGAGATTAGTACAACAGGCTCCTCCTTCTGCCCTTGCCCCCTCCACCCTCCACACACTCAGATTATGCATACTGCAGCCAGGTGACTTATTGTCAGTCAGATGATGTTATTCCTCTGCAACATAGTGGAAAGGGCCCTGGATCTGAGTCAGGAAAGTTGGGTTCACCCCAGGCTCTGCTACTAAGTAATTATGTGACTTGGTACGAGTCCCTACCTCTGTCTTAGTTTCCTTACCTATAAAGTGAGATGATAAAACACTCATCTGTGTTTTCTCTTGCTTGGGGTTTGTTGAAATTCTTGAGTCTGTAGATTTAATTTTCATCTAACTTGGAAATTAACCAGCCATTATTTTTTTCAAACATTTTTTCTGTCCCTTCTCTAATTTCTTTTTAGGACTCCAATTATGCACATATCAGATTGCTTGATATTTGCCCACTTCTCATTGAGGTTCTGTTAATTTTTTCCCCTATCTTTTTTCTTTCTGTGTTTCCTTTCGGATAGTGTCTATTGTTATATCTTCAAATTTTCTGATATTTTCTTCTGCAGTGTCTAAGCTGCTATTAATCCCATTCATATTTCATTGTATTTTTCATTTCTAGGAGCCCCATTTAAATATATGGAGAGGGGCGCCTGGGTGGCGCAGTCGGTTGAGCGACCGACTTCAGCCAGGTCACGATCTCGCGGTCCGTGAGTTCGAGCCCCGCGTCAGGCTCTGGGCTGATGGCTCAGAGCCTGGAGCCTATTTCCGATTCTGTGTCTCCCTCTCTCTCTGCCCCTCCCCCGTTCATGCTCTGTCTCTCTCTGTCCCAAAAATAAATAAATGTTGAAAAAAAAATTAAAAAAAAAATAAATATATGGAGAGTATTTATAATAGCTACTTTAACTTCCTTATCTATTAATTCCATCATTTCTGTCATTTCTGGGTCTGTTTCTTTTTAAAAATAATTTATTTATTCTTTGGGAGAGCACAAGCCAGGGAGGGACAGAGAGAGGGGGACAGAGGATCTGAAGTGGGCTCTGCGCTGACAGGCTGACAGCGGTGAGCCCATGTGGGTCTTGAACCCATGAACCACAAGATCATGACCTGAGCTGAAGTCAGACGCTCAACCGACTAAGCCACCCAAGTGCCCCTCTGGGTCTATTTCTATTGATTAATTTTTTTACTGCCTATGGGACATATTTCTGTTTCTTTGTATACCTGATAATTTTTGGTTGGAGATAGGACATTATAACTTATTGAGTTCTGGCTTTTGTTGTGTTCCTTTACCTTGTTCTGACATGCTGTTGACTTTGGATCTTTTGGGAGCTTGCCTTTAAGCTTTGTTAGGCAGTATCAGAATAGCCTTTAGTCTAGGGTTAATTTGGCCTCTCCAGATCTCTGGAGCTCTCTTTCTGAGACATTCCCTCATCTTCCCTCTGTACCACAAGTTCTATCCACCTTGGATTTCCTGAACTTTGTTCTTTATCTTCTCAACTCAGTGGGACCACTGGGTGATGGATTCCCTCTCCTGTTCTGCAGCCTGTAAATTGCCCCCAGGCAGTAAGTTGGTATAATTGTAGACTCATCTTGCTGGTTTACCTTTACTCAGGGATTGTAGTCTTGTGCTGTTATATAATGTCTGGAAATTATTATTTCTTATATTTTGTCTGGATTTCTAGTTGTTTAGGTAGGAAAGTAAGTCCAGTCTCTGTGATTATCTAAAGACCTGAGGTGGAGTTGTGATTTTTCTTTTTGAGTGTCTTAAAGTGGGCCTGCCTATTTGGAAGCACTCTGTTTATTAAGTTTACATATAAATAATTTTATATAACATTTACAACAATATGTTACTATTTTTAAGTTACTACCTACAGGCCCACATATCTTTTTTTTTTTTTTTTTTTTAAACAGCTAACATTATTGAGTGCTTCCCATGTGCTAGGCTGTACGCTAAATCAGCACTTTGTATATGTGACCTCAATTACTATTCATAATAGCCCCTTTGAAAAAAGAATTATTATTACATGCAATTTAAAGATGAGAAAAACAGGCTCAGGGATATATATTGCTATTTGCTCAAGATTCCACACTAGCAAGACCCGAAATTCAACTGATATCTCTGGTTCTCAAATGAGGGCTTTGACCACTATTCCGTGCTGCTTTTCACATGTGTGTCTTTCAGATATTTTCTAACAGCTTTATTGAGCTATACCTTGCATGCTATACAATTTGCCCATTTAAAGTGTACAATTCAAGGGGCGCCTGGGTGGCTCAATCCATTGAGCGTCTGACTTCAGCTCAGGTCATGATCTCGCAGTCCGTGAGTTTGAGCCCCGCATCGGGCTCTGTGCTGACAGCTCGGAGCCTTGGATTCTGTGTCTCCCTCTCTCTCTGCCCCTCCCCCACTCATGCTCTGTCTGTCTGTCTGTCTCTCTGTCCAAAATAAATAAACATTAAAATTTTTAAGTGTACAATTCAATGTGGTTTTTTGGTATATTGATAGTTATACAACCATCATCATAATCAATTTTAGAACATTTTTATCACTCCGAAAGAAGCCCTGTATCGTTTAGCAGTATTCCTCCATCTTCCTCCCGATCTTCCCAGCCCTAAGCAACCATTAATCTACTTTCTGCCTCTAAAGATTTGCCTACTATGGACATTTCATACAAATGGAATCATACATTATGTGACCTTTTGTTGCTTGGGTTTTGGTGACATATCCAAGGAGACTTTGCAATCCCAGGTCACCTATGTTTTCTTCTAAGAGTTTTATAGTTTTAGTTCCCACATTTAGGTCTATGATCCATTTGAGTTAATATTTGTAGGTGGTGTGAAAAGATGTCCAGGTTCATTCTTTTGCATGTGGATATCCAACTGTCCCAGCACCATTTGTTGAAAAGACTACTCTTTTCTCGTTTTCTTGACACTTTTGTCAAAAATCAATTGAGCATATATGTAACAGTTTATTTCTGCACTTTCAGTTCTTTTTGATTGATATTGATACCTATTCTTGTACCAGTACTACACTGTCTTGGTTACAGTTGCTCTGTCATTAAGTTCTGAAATCAGAAAGTTTGAATCCTTCCAACTGTTTATTCTGTTTTTCTGGATTGTTTGGCTATTCTTAGGCCCTTGAGTTCCCACACAAATTTTAGGAGCAGCTTGTCAATTTCTTCAACCCAAGCAGCTGGGATTTTTGATAGAGATTGTATTGAATCTATAGATCAAATCTGTTCACATGCATTTTTAGCAACTTTATCTTTCCAGGGTATTTTTGGTTTTTTTCCTCTAGCCCACATTTTTATTTTACAGTCTTTTTATTTTGGTCAGTCAGTATATTAGTAAATGTCTAAATAACAGGGGCGCCTGGGTGGCTCGGTCGGTTGAGCGTCCGACTTCGGCTCAGGTCATGATCTCGCAGTCCGTGAGTTCGAGCCCCGCGTCGGGCTCTGTGCTGACAGCTCAGAGCCTGGAGCCTGTTTCGGATTCTGTGTCTCCCTCTCTCTCTGCCCCTCCCCTGTTCATGCTCTGTCTCTCTCTGTCTCAAAAACAAATAAAACATTAAATAATAGCATACATTTATGGAAGACTTTATAGTTTATAATCAGTTAGTCCACACTTTATCTCATGTATTCCTTGCAATAGGAAGTCACATCTCTATTTTAAGACAAGGGGCTATGATAACAAAGCCTCTGGGGGAAGGATGAATCTGTGGCCCTACTTGAGGGCCTTTTCCATCATACATGCTGCCAGGCTAACACAAGAAAATGTATTTTCCCCAAAGCTTTAAATTTCTTTACTGTTTAATTTACCCAAGATCTATGGTGAGGATGAATTTTCATTTTATAACTGGCTTCTTAGCATAAGTGGGAATGGCATTTAAATACTTGGTACAGAAGGTGAGACATTTGCATGCTAAATGAAGTTCCATGGGAGTCTCAGCTGGGGAGACTCTTCTGTTGTTCCGCAGATTGAAAAACCCCTTGAAGTGTTAGTCCCAGAGTAGAAACCATATGGAGAGAAAGGGCATTTCCTTAGAGAACGGTTAATTGTCAGCTTCTCATTGTCATTTCAAAATGTCAGTTTAAATATGCAAATGAGTAATTACTCAGTTTATGCCATTGATTATTGCTGACTTTACCTGATGGGAGAAAAAAAGGTGGGTAAGCATGCCTGGGTAAAGAATCCTGGACCTAGTCATTTTTCAAACATTTGGATTCCTAATGAGGTGACAATGTAAATGGAACACGTTTTGGGATTGACCAATAAGCGTTACATGTGTCTGTCTGATGGGACAGGTGTTAGTTGAGTTTAAGTGTAGCCTCAGTTGAATATGTAGTTGTGAAATTTGTGCTCCAAAAATTCTAGATAGATCAACTTTGTGTTCATTACTATTATTATTTTTACATTCGCAACAGCTAATATAAATGTAGAAAATACTTGAAAACACATTTTATTTTAGACTTGGTGTTAATTAAGCATCTCTTCAACATAATGGCAAGTGCCTTTGGTTATACCTGTTGTCTATTGTTTAAAACATCAGCGTATGCAAATATGAAAGAATGATACAGATGAAAGAATTAAGAAAATAGGTGGGGTAAAGGGCGGTATTTTTGTAAAAATGTGGCTGCGTTTCCTTAAAATGTCAGATTTTTTCACTTATTTACAAAAATTTAGAACTTCTGCCCTTGAAATAACAAGCTTAACAGAACATTCTACATTTGAGGCTAATGCCTTTAGGTAATGGCATTACCATGACAATTTTTTTTTTTTAATTTTTTTTTTTCAACGTTTATTTATTTTTGGGATAGAGAGAGACAGAGCATGAACGGGGGAGGGGCAGAGAGAGAGGGAGACACAGAATCGGAAACAGGCTCCAGGCTCTGAGCCATCAGCGCAGAGCCTGACACGGGGCTCGAACTCACGGACCGCGAGATCGTGACCTGGCTGAAGTCGGACGCTTAACCGACTGCGCCACCGAGGCGCCCCACCATGACAATTTTATGTATTATAGATTCTTAACCTGAGTTTATTTCATGATATTAAATAGGATGAAAATCAATGTGAGAATATTGTTGGGAAAGTATTTATTCTTCTAAAAAATGTGTTGGCAGTTTTATATGTATTATAAGCAACATGCCACTCAAAGTGACATCAGTGCCACTCATCCTCCTCCACCTTCTTGGTTCCCAAGTTCCTTCATTCCTAATCACAGTTATTGTCCTAGTGTTCTAACCTGTAGGCTCAGCCTGTCCAGGCCTCTCTATATGGACACGAAAGTCATTTTTCTCTAACATTTTTCTATAACTGAGCAGGAAGCCCTTCTTAAAATCCCTCAACAGTTGCCCATTCCTTATAGATGAGTTCAGACTCCTTCTAGGGGTATTTAATTTAAGGCCCTTGGCCATCTGGCACAGTGACTATATCTCTGTTCAGCATGGCCTGCCACAGTCCACCTTCCAGCATGCCTGCCCAGCTGTTCCAAGGATCATGCTTAGCACACACAGCTCCTTCTGTAAGTGTCCTTCTCTCTTCCTTGTCTACTTAATGAGCACCTTCTTATTTTTTTCTAGACTCAGTTTTTATGTAGCTCTTTCTCTGGAGAGTTCCCTGATGCCTCAGGATCTTACACACACTACTAGGCCAGCACTGCTCACATTTCATATTTTCACTGTTTCCATTTCCTTCCTCTCGATACTTAACATGCTTAAGGCAGAGACTGTATTTTTCTTGTTTTTTGTCTTTGTAACCATAGTGCCCAACATTTAATAGAAACTTACTAAATAAATAAATAAATAAAAGTGTTCATTGGGTAATAGTAATTTTAAACACTTAAGACTTTTTAGAAAAAAGATTAAAAAATTTTTTAAATGTTTATTTATTATTGAGAGACAGAAAGAGAGAGAGAGACAGAGACAGAGCATGAGCATGGGAGGGGCAGAGACAGGAGAAGACACAGAATCCGAAGCAGGCTCCAGGCTCTGAGCTGTCAGCACAGAGCCTGACGCGGGACTCAAACTCACAAACTGCGAGATCATGACCTGAGCTGAAGTCAGATGCTTAACTGACTGAGCCACCCAGGCTCCCCTAGAAAAAGATTTTTCAGGATTTGTCCAGTTCAGAAGAAACTGAGGAATTTATATTTGAAAATGCATATCATGCGCATTTTACCATACATATTCTTGCATTAATCTAACATACCAGTGTGATGGGAATTCAGCACCCCTGCTTCTAACTAGTTATGAGATGTTAGGCAAGTCACACAATCAGTTTCTAATCAGTTTCTTCTTCTGTAAAATAATTTTAACATCTTTTCCAGGACTGAAACATCTTCATTTTGTAGATAAAGGTCCCAGTTAATAGAATTTTAGTGGTAGCATATTCATGCTGCTTAAATTTGTCTCTGTTGGGCAACTGGTGTTTGCTTATCAACTAGCCCTGATGAATCCATAGTTTCTCTACATTAATAGCTGTTTTCATCCAATAGCCTTTAATACCATCTAGTAAGTAGTATTTTCAAAAGAAATGAACTGTTGGTTAGGTTTTTTTGTCCATCCCTAAGTACAGGTTATGAGATGAAGTGAACCTAAAACCTATTCTTACTTTTGTTTCCTAGCTACTAAAAAGTTGATGGACAGTTGTCCACATGGTACTATCCTGACTCTTTCAGGGTATATAAATGTTTAGAAAGAGAAGATTTTCAAATTAATATTTATAGCTCACTTTTCTTAGGCTATTCCTCTCTGGTTACTGGGTATTCACAGTAAACTAACATTTTAAAATAATGATAGAGGGGCACCTGGGTGGCTCAGTTGGTTAAGCGTCCGTCTTCGGCTCAGGTCATGATCTCATGGTTTGTGAGTTTGAGCCCCACATTGGGCTCCGTGCTGACAGCTCAGAGCCTGGAGCCTGCTTCGGATTCTGTCTGTCTGTCTGTCTGTCTCTGAACCCAACCCCCTAACTTGCACTCTGTGTTTCTCTCTTTCAAAAATAAACATTAAAGTAATGATAGACTAAAAATAAGGGAATTTGCCCAATCCTAACTTGTATTATAGTAATTGCAATTTAACTCTGCTTGCCTACTAGATTGTAAGCTTCATGAATGTAGCAATCGAGCCTTTGTATCTCTCACACCACCCAACGCCATCCCTTTGTATATAGATGCCATATGTACATAGATGCTAAGTCAATGTTGAATGAATGAACTGATGGGTTATTACTACTTTAAGATAAAAATATGTTGCTGCTGCCACACTCACAAGATAGGATTTTGGTTTTTTTCATTCCTAAAATAGAGAAACGCTCCTATGCCCATGTTAACCTAACTGTATGCTTCCATGCTTCCAGTGTTACCATCTGTGAAATAACATGGGATAAGAAAATCACAGAAGATTTTGTCTTTTGATCTTGTAAGCTGATTTGTTACAGCCCCCTCCCTGTTTTGATATAAAACACAGGTTTCCTTAAAGGAATGATTACTATTCACAATGGTTTGTCACTTTCTAGATTTCCTTGTGACTCTTCAGTACTCATAGTCTCTGAGAACTAGCATAGGAGAGTGAATTTAAGAATACTGATTTTTAGGGGCTCCTGGGTGGCTCAGTTGGTTGAGCGTCTGACTCTTGATTTTGGCTCAGGTCAGATCCCAGGGTGGTGGGATTGAGTCCTGCGCCGGGCTCATGCTGAGTGTGGAGACTGCTTAAGATCCTCTCTCTCTAGGGTGCCTGGGTGGCTCAGTCAGTTAAGCATACAACTCTTGATTTCGGCTCAGGTCATGATCTCATGGTTGGTGAGTTGGATGCCCGCCCCCTCAACCTTGTGCACATACATGTGCACTCTCTCTCAAAATACATAAATAGGCTTTAAAAAAAAAAAGATTCTCTGCCCCTCTCCCCCATTTGTGCTCTCTCTCTCTCTCAAATATATTATATATATAATATATATGATATATGATATATAATATATAATATACGTATATATATATATATATTTTTTTCATTTTTAGACATTCATTGAATGTCCGCTGTATGCATGGAGGAATACAAAGATGGGTGTGTTATAATTCCTGCCCTTAAGGAGTATTTGGTCTTATGTAGTAAGTACATACATGACCAGAAACAAGGAAAAGTACAATGTGCTTAGGAAGTTTCCAGAAAGGAGAAAAACAACCAATTGGGCTTTATAGGAGGATAATGTTCTAGTCAAGGCTGAGTTTGTTGCAAAGAATATGGAGAAGGCCCTGAATGTCCACTTACCTTCATTTTCCCTTCTAGATCATGGCCCCTTTCTTTACTTCAGCCAGGGTGGCTCTAGTGATTGCTCACATTGTTCCCTGCTTCCCTTCTCCCTCCCCAGACCAAAGAGCCCTCTGCATCACTGACATGAGGGGAGACCACCATGCAGAGGCCCTGGCTTCCTCTGTGCTGCCTGGAAGAGTCAGGTGCACATCCCTGTATTATGGAGGTCACACCCTGAGGGGCAGCAATGATGAGAGAGAGGAGATGGGAGGAACCAGTTGATAAGTTACTCCTCCTTCTCCCCGAGAAACTATTCTGAAAGCAGTAGCTTTCTCTGGCCTCTCTGGAGACTTTGTGTAAGACCAAATAACCAGCTGTTTCAAAGCTATGGCCAACTTGGTTGTGCACCTTCATGTGTTGGTTCTCCCAGCTTTGTTTCCTCACTTACCGAAATTTTCCCCTCACTCTTGCTTCCCTGTGATTGCATCCCCAGTAAAATATAAGCACGTAAGCTTAACATAGAACTCATATAAACAGCTCATGGAAAGGAGATTATTGTTTAAATACATTGGGCTGCATATGCCCTGAGCCTAACTGAAAAAAAAAAAAATTCAGGGGCACCTGGGTGGCTCGGTTAAGCATCCGACTTTGGCTCAGGTCTTGATCTCATAGTTCGTGGGTTCGAGCCCCGAATCGGGCTCTGTGCTGAAAGCTCAGAGCCTGGACCCTGTTTCAGATTCTGTGTCTCCCTCTCTTTCTGCCCCTACCCTGCTCACGCTCTGTCTCTGTCTCAAAAATAAATACACATTAAAAAAATTAAAAAAACTTATTCACTAAGGAAAAATAAAAAGAAAATGAGATTATTCTTAATTTCATCCACTCAAAATAGTAAACACATAAAGAGATACACACACAAATGTGATGTAGTGCCCATTATTAGCTGCCCCCATGCCTTCTATCCTCACTTTTCTTCTTCCCAACAGATCCCTAAATAGAAGTTCAGGCAGCCACTCCCCCTAGAAGAAACCCTGGTGTTGCAGGGTTCCACTTCCAAATGTAAGGGGAAGCCTGATTGATCTAAGGTAATCCCAGCCTCTTGGCAACAGTTGTGTTAGGATTGGGCATCTGATGCGACTTGGACTAATGAGTCTCTAGAAAGTTTGCTGGAGATTTCTGGAAAAGTTTTCCACATCCTTCTGGTAGAGTTTCTGGAAGCAACTCCTTTTCTCCTCCCTTCCAAGTGGGACATGGACATGAAGAGGGTACAAGTGCCCTTGATTGTTGGTAGCAGCCACCCACAAATCCAAAGGGAAGTTAATACTAGGATGAAAACCACACTTTGAAAGGAGAGAACAGCATAGAAAAAGCTAGAGCCTTGATTGTGATTGAACCACTGAAACCCACCCTGAGTCTAGCTTCCCTATTGTATAAGCCAATACATTTCTTTATTTAAAAACATTTTAATGTTTATTTATTTTTGAGAGAGAGAGACAGAGTGTGAGTGGGGGAGGGGCAGAGACAGAGAGGGAGACATAGAATCCGAAGCAGGCTCCAGGCTCTGAGCTGTCAGCATAGACCCTGGTGCGGGACTCGAACTCATGAACGGTAAGATCATGACCTGAGCCGAAGTTGGACGCTTAACCGACTGAGCCACCCAGGCGCCCCTCAATACATTTCTTTATTAAAGACTGCGTGAGTTATGTCTTTTTGACTTAAACCCCAAAGCATCCTAGAACACTCATGTGTTTATGTAAGTGAGATTTTACTATGCATGCTATTTCTTAATCTGTTTTTTTCATAAACTATATCATATAAACTTTCTATGTAAATATAGATATATCACCATTTTAAATTAATTATTCTATGGTGTGTGTGTTGTGTATATAAAACTTGATATATTATGCTAGTTATCTCTCTATAGAAATTTAATTTTACTTTCTGTCTTAGTTATTTGCTGCTTACCCCAAAACTCAGTGGCTTAAAACAACACATATTTATCATCTCAGTTTCATGGGTCTTGAATCCAAGCACAGCGTAGCTGGGTCCTTTGTTCTAGGGACTCTCATGAGGCCGCAGTCAAGGGTTGAAGAGTCACACTTCTCTAGGCATTTGTGCCTCATCTCTCCTGTTCCAGCTTCAGCTGTCATTGTAGATGCCAGTGATTCCCCCAGTAAATGTCCAGCTCAGACTTCCCTTCTGAGTCTCAGACCTACATAACCAAGGAACTCAACTGCCTATCTCAACTGCCTGTATATCATCTCCCACCAGGTATTTCTAAAACATCTCGAATTCTACAGATCCACTATTGGGTTCATGGTCTCTCACCACAAAATCTAGCCTTCCAGTTTTGCTGTCTCAGTGAATGAGACCACTGTACACTTATATACACAAACCGGAAGAAATCTTGGCATCACTCTTGACATCCTTTTCATCTCCCATATTCATTTCATCACCAAGTCCTATTATTTTCCGTCTTTATTACTACCACCCTAATTCTCTCACTTAGAGTACTGAAATACCACTTGCTGATGTCTTGTGTCTCCTTAGGAATTCCTCCAATCCAGTCTCCACACTGTAGCCAGAGAGTTCTTCCTTAAATGCCAGTCTGCTCGTATAGCCCCCCGTATAGCTTAAATCCCTCCAAATGAGGCAAAATCCTCAACTTGGCCAACGAAGGCCCTAAGAGGTTCCACCTCTTCCCTCCTCTTCTGCCTTACCTTGTTCTGTCTCCTCCTGGCTCTCTGTCCACGAACCACCCTATTGAATGTCAGTTTCTCCAGTGTGTTCTGGTCTCAATTCCCAGCAGATTCCCATGCAGCTGGATATATCCAGCTATTCCTGAACTTGGGTGCTCAGCTTGAGGTGCTGTCTTTCAGCCTTCTTTGGGCCTCTCATCTTCTTTGCCTTCAGAGCACTTATTTCAGTTTGTAATGATATGTTTATTTGTGGGAATTCTTGATTAACGTCTTTCTGGCCCTCTCAACCACGAGCTCCGAGAGAACAGGGACTGTGTCTGTTTTTGTTCACCGCTGAATGCTCAGTCCTAGCTCAGTAACCTGGCACATTGTAGGTATTTAGTAAATATTTGTGGAAAGAAGTCAATGTAACCCCTTTTGCTTAGAATTATACCAAAAAGGTACATTTTTTGTATAACTGGCCACCAGTACATTTATTTTTATTTGCATAAGCAATTTATTTCCATAAACATAAAAAGTACTCTTTTTGAGAAGTTTCTCAAAACTCTAGCAACTCTGGAGCTGCTAGAGAAGAAGATCTGCTGTAACTGCCCTTTATCTAACTCTGTGTGTACCGCCTAGGCTCAGGATTGAGTAAATGCAAAGAGTCTGTGCTGATAGTTATCCAACACTGTTAATGCTATTTCCAGATATGTTAAAGATATTGTTTTGACTCAGGCGAAATCCACTTTCTGGAGACTTCAGGAAGTGATTGCAGCCTGCAGTGCTTTTCCCAGTTTCTGCTGAGGACTGCTCTGGACACTGTGAGACAAGCAGCCAGGAAAACCCAAGTCTGCCCAAATTTGAGATCAGAGCTGTGAGGTGTTTTAAAAGGAGGCAAGGCCCAGAAGTCGAAAGTGGGTGAATGGCTGGGTCACCTGCAGTCACATCCCCACATGGACAGTTCCAGAAGGCCAGAGGCCCAGCTCCGTGGATGGTCCGCAACTAGTTTTAAAGTATTTTGACCTGACTTTGACAAGCCAAGAAAACTACCAATTTTTAAATCTTATTTACTTCTCTCAGTTTCTAATGCCTTGTGTAGGCATTAGCAGGGGAAAGTTCTTATGCATGTGGGTTAAACTTTTTTACTTTACTATTCAGACTGAACTTCATTATAAAAAACATTTTTAAATGTATCACTAAAATGTAATCATTTTTGTTATTTAATTGTATGCCCTCTGTTTAGTAAGCTGTCACTCCTGCTTATCTTGGATGCCTGATTGTCTTTTTTTTTTTTTTTTTAGAAGGGAAAAGTAAAACTATGTTATTCTTAGATGACATGATCACTTAGGGTAGAAATTCCAAAATAATTGACAAAGAAAATTTGAAATTAGTATGCATTTACAGCAAAGTTGTAGGATATGTGTTTAATATATATTCATCAAGT
Source organism: Puma concolor (assembly GCF_028749965.1). Lineage (NCBI taxonomy): Eukaryota > Metazoa > Chordata > Mammalia > Carnivora > Felidae > Puma > Puma concolor. Next base: position 67,384,872 of record NC_141667.1, read on the forward strand.
GCTTCCATATGAACTAGTATTGAACAAGTGGGATGTGAAATAAATAACACTATATCATTTACATTAGCACCTAAAAATGGAAATGCTTAGGTATAAATTGAATGTAACACGTGTAAGATATATATAAGGAAAACTACAACACTCTAATGAATGAGCTCAAGGAAAAAGTAAATCAAGAGTTATTCCATATTTATGAACAAGAAGACTCTCTCCCTCTCTTCTTTTTTAAATTTAAATTCAAGGGGCGCCTGGGTGGTTCAGTCGGTTAGGTGTCCGACTTTGGCTCAGGTCATGATCTCGCTTCGTGGGTTTGAGCCCCATGTGGTGCTCTTTGCTGACAGCTCAGAGCCTACAGCCTGCTTCGGATTCTGTGTCTCCCTCTCTTTCTGCCCCTCGCCCCCACCTCTCTCTCTCAAAAATAAATAGACATTAAAAAAAAAATTAAATTTAAATTAGTTAATGTGTAGTGTAGTATTGGTGGATGCCTGATTGTCTAATGGAAAGAAGCTTTTTGCTTCTTGCAGCCCTTCCTGAATTAAAAATCATTTTGGAGCAAAGAATCTCTCTGGGATTCTAGTATAATTTGTAGCTTCTAGAATAGTTGCTATTTTAAACACCTGTGGGTATTTTTTTCTGATGCAAAGTGTTTATTCTTTAATATCTGTTCTAATTATTCCTTGTATGTCTCCAAGAGGCAGGCAGCCTATGTCATAGGATTATAACATTCAGAATGGATTCTGGAGTTCTAATCCCAACTCCATCATATACCAGCTGTGTGACCTTAGGCAACTACTTAACACTTTCATGCCCAGGCTTCCTGATCTGTAAAATGGGGGTATAATAGTACCTATCTAGTTTACTATTATAAATGGAGTTGTTCAGAATGGAAAATGAGTTACTTTTCGAAAGAGTGAGTTACTGTTTTTAAGAGTGCTTGGCTTAATTATGGAAAGAGCCTAAATGTCCATCAACTGATGAATGGATAATGAAATTGTGATTTATATATACAATGGAATACTACTTGGCAATGAGAAAGAATGAAATATGGCCTTTTGTAGCAATGTGGATGGAACTGGAGAGTGTTACACTAAGTGAAATAAGTCATACAGAGAAAGACAGATACCATATGTTTTCACTCTTATGTGGATCCTGAGAAACTTAACAGAAGACCATGGGGGAGGGGAAGGGGAAAAAAAAAAGTTAGAGAGGGAGGGAGGCAAACCATAAGAGACTCTTAAAAACTGAGAATAAACAGAGGGTTGATGGGGGCGGGAGGGAGGGGAAAGTGGGTGATGGGCATTGAGGAGGGCACCTGTTGGGATGAGCACTGGGTGTTGTATGGAAACCAATTTGACAATAACTTTCATATAAAAAAAAAAGTGCTTGGCTTGCAATAGTTACTATGTTTCTTAAATAGGATAAATGTGCTAAAGTTCCAGAAACCAGTACTTGTTAAATTTCAGTGTGCATAGAAATCATTTGGGGAGATTGTTAAACTGCAGACTCTGGCTCTGCAGTTCTGGTGTGGGACCTGAGATTTGGCATTTCTTTCTTTTATTAAGTTTATTTATTTTGAGAGAAAGAGCCCCCGTACGCGCATGCATGCACAAATGAGGGGGAGGGGCAGAGAAAGAATCCCAAGCAGGCTCTGGGCTATCCATGCGGAGCGCAATGCGGGGCTCAGTCTCACAAACCTGTAGATCATGATCTGAGCGGAAATCCAGAGTCTGCCGTTTAACCCACTGAGCTGTGCAGGAGCCTCGCAGGCGCCCCAAGACTTGGCATTTCTAACAAGCTCCCGGGTGTTGCAGATGTTTCAGGTCCAGAAGCCCCACGTGTGGGGTAGCAGCAGCCAAATGTAAGGCATCGAGCTCTGTCTCCAAAATTTTGCTCGGAGGTGACAAGCTACATTTATGAGAAGCAGGGGCTTAAAAAGGATCCTTTCTTTTGCAGCTCTGGGCACACTGCACACAGTGTAGAGCGGGGGGCTGTTAGAGGGGCCTGGAGCAGCGTGCAGCCTCCCACAGTCCTCTCGCAGGTCTTAATGGGGTGAAGCCATCATCCTTGTTGCTGGAAGTTAGCTCTGCGAACCACTAGGGGTGAGCTGCTGACACAGTGTGTGTGTTATGTGTTTCAGGGGGAAGAGAAGGAAAAGAGGAAAGAATGCTGATGAGAAAATTCACAGGAAAAGAGACTCCGATGCAAATATTAGTTGATTCAAAAATGAGCACACCCCCGTATAGTTCCTGTGCCTCTTCCCTTGGGGGAACCACACTGACAGGTGCCTCGGACGATGTGTCAGAGGCCTCAGTCTTGCCTCTTACCTGCCTCCAGATTGTAAGAATTTCCAATGGAAAGAAGGTTCCCTTCCCTGAAGATACTCTTCAAATCTACCTGTGGCAATAATGAAAGGCTAGAAATAACTTAAGCTACAAACACTTGGGAGGCTTCTTTTTTTTCCCCTTTTATTCTTTGTTTATCATTGAGGTATAAACACTGTGTCTGGTTTCATGCAAAGGACTCTTAGGTAACTTGCTTAATCTCTCTGGCTTTAGTTATTTTCCCTTTTTTTCTCAGCCTTCCCAAATATCCTGTGAACAGGAGCACATGTTTACAATCCAGTTCCCTGGCCCAGGATGTGTAGCTCTGCTTTGTCTGTACCCACAGATTAGAACCAAGGTGGACGTGTGCTTGTGTGTGTGCGTGTACAGGCGTGTTTCCCGTAGTGATTCTGAGTTTTGTTTTGTTTTTTTTTTTTTTTGAGTAGATGTCTGAGTCCTCCAGTTTTGTTTGAAGCACGTCTGCCTTTTGACTTCCAGATTAGTGATTGCCTTGCGGTAGCTAAGGTTGAATGGTCAACAGCAACACAGGTTTCTGAGGTAGCCCATGATTACCAGATACTTCTACAAAAGGTGCTTCAAAATCCTCCCTACCAGAGAGCAGAAGAATGTAGGTCAAACAAGTTTCTGCGAACACAGAATTCTGATTTTTTTTCAAAAGATTTATTTTTTTGGAATCTTCATTCATACACACACACACACACACACACACACACACACACAACACAGCACACACAGCCCTGGTCTTGGACCTCTCAGCTTGCCCGAATCTTCTTGAGCAAGCTATCTGGGACCTGCTGGTATCTGACAACTTTGGTATGTTTGTTTTCAGGATGAGGGGCTGTGAATCAGTAATTTTCTCACAAAGGCAGTTCCACTTTGCTGAAATGAAAGCTCTGTCATCCTCTAAACTTTGATGTAGGTGAGTTGAAGATTCCTCTGGTCAATTCCTGTGCACAGGCCCCTGAAAGTGAGATCTTATTAAGCCGGGCCACTTTGGGTTTGTCTGTGGATAACCACACCAGGCCCTCACTGGTCAGGGCTGACACTCTTTCTTTGGGTAACCCCTAGAGCCTTCCTCTCTAATTCCTTCTAATTGGCCCAGCAACTTAGATCAAGGAACAGTCCTGGCTCCCGGTATGCTGGCCTACTTGAGCAGCACATATCAATCTGTTCTGGTCTCGCAAATCATTAGATATTTACCTGCGGTGCCTTGTAAAAACCCTCGTTCATTTATACCTCAAGTTGCATCATTTTTACATCTTGGAAGCAGTATGATTTTGTTCCCTCCCTTCTTCATGGGTCCCTTGATATTATAAAAAGGACTTAATTTCCCTGTTGTGATCTCCTGGCCCCACCCGAGAACATGACATTCAAAACCATTAAAATTCAGCCTGTGTAACAGCCGTATAAATAACTCAGCCTTAGGTTGCCCAGGGGTGCTGTGCCCAAGGGAGGTGGTAGTTAAGATCAGGATTCATCTTTGTAAGTTGGGTAGCAGGTTAATTTTCATTTTGTTATTTTAATTATTAGGCATTAATTTACATGTATCACTTGTATTATTTTGTGTGTATCAAATACTACATCATTTAACCTTTTTACAAATTTTAAGTGTAGGGTTCTGGAGTTGGGCATTGAATTCTAGTTTATTAGCTGTATGATTTGGGACAAGTTATTTAACCCTTCTGTGGCCGTTTCTTCATTTCTAAAATATATAGGGACCATTGAGCAGCTCTTACTCCTCTATTAGTATTTCTGAAATCTAAAAAGCTCTAAAACTGACGACTTTTTCATAAGGTTACTGCAAACTCATTAGGAAGCAAAACTTAACCTGAACTGACCAGAGTCTATTTATTGTCCTTATTTATATCACTTAGTGTGATTATTCATATGTGTATGAATATCATTCTGATTGTTTGTAGGTGATTATATATGTATGAGTATCAGTGCTGGCCAAATCTCTGGGGCTATTATATATACTCTTCAACACAACATACTGCCTTTCTAAAATTCAAAACTTTCTGAAATTCAAACCATATCTAACTCTAAGAGATTTGGAAAAAGGCCTTCAGAGTTGTACTTTCTGCCTCAGAGGGCTGCTGTGAGGATTAAATGTATTGTAAATGCCTATCATATACATTATGTTAGTTGTAACAGACCCCTGACATATGACCTTATTTGCTAAATAATATCTATCTATCTATCTATCTATCTATCTATCTATCTATCTATCTTTTATTAATGGTTACTTATTTCTGAGAGAGAGACAGAGCATGAGCAGGAGAGGGTCAGAGAGAGAGGGAGACACAGAATCTGAAACAGGCTCCAGGCTCTGAGCTGTCTGCACAGAGCTCGATGCGAGGCTTCAACCCATGAACTATGAGATCATGACCTGACCTGAAGTCGGACACTTAACCAACTGAACCACCCAGTCACTCTTGCTAAATAATATTTATTGAATTCTTACCATGTGCCAAGTGTGGGTGGAGGGTGATGGTGGTGATGGCAAGGCAGGATAAAAGATGCCACCTCTGTCCTCGAGGAGTCTGGTCCACTGAAGGACAAACATGCAGGGTGAGGAAAGCGAGGCAGGATGGCAGGTGGCCTTGCAGGCTTGGCTTGTTAAGGAGGGACCTGGAGCCTTCTAGCATGGGGTGTCAGCTGAGCCAAGTGCTGGGCACAAAGAAGGCTTTTCTGAGTAGAGGATAAAGGATACCAGAGAGTGGGGTTGCGGTGCTCTTGGGGACTGCAAGAAGTCATGTAGGACTGGAGCCGTGGGAGTGTGGAGAGGAGGCAAATGGGTAGAAAGCAGGGGGCAACATGAAATACTTGGTTTGTTTAGTGAAAAGGGTTTGGATTTTACTCTGGAGGCCATGGACACATAGTGAAGGATGAGTGACAACTCTGAGTGTGTATATGTCTACATCCTCAGGATGTAATTTATTTCAGTCAGTTATTATTTGCTTCATATTATTCAGTGTATAAATCTATGTGTGTGTGCATATTATTCCCTCTCCCAGATTAATACTTTTCATATATTCTGTGTAACAGCATATCTGTCCCTCTCATACAGCACATTTCAGTATTTCCAGTTGATGAGGATGGTGTAGGAGCATCTTTTGAATTTATATGCTCTTATAATTTTGTTGATGATCCTCTCTTTGAAGTCAGTTGATATAGTTAAAGTAAATTAAAATGTTGGGGCACCTGGGTGGCTCAGTCAGTTAAGCGTCTGACTTCGGCTCAGGTCATGATCTCACGGTTTTTGGGTTTGGGCCCCACGTTGGGCTCTGCGCTGGTGGCTCAGAGCCTGGAGCTTGCTTAGGATTTGGTGTCTCCCTCTCTCTCTGCCCCTCCCCTGCTCACACTCTGTCTCACTCTGTCTCTCAAAAAGAAATAAATGTAAAAACATTTTTTTAATTTTATTTTTTATTTTTTTAAATTTATATCCAAATTAGTTAGCATATAGTGCAACAATGATTTCAGGAGTAGATTCCTTAGTGCCCCTTACCCATTTAGCCCATCCCCCCTTCCACAACCCCTCCAGTAACCCTCAGTTTGTTCTCCATATTTATGCGTTTCTTCTGTTTTGTCCCCCCCTCCCTGTTTTTATATCACTTTGTTTCCCTTCCCTTATGTTCATCTGTTTTGTCTCTTAAAGTCCTCATATGAGTGAAGTCATATGATTTTTGTCTTTCTCTGACTAATTTCCCTTAGCATAATACCCTCCAGTTCCATCCACGTAGTTGCAAATGGCAAGATTTCATTCTTTTTGATTGCCAAGTAATATTCCATTGTATATATATATATATATATATATATACACCACATCTTCTTTATCCATTCATCCATCGGTGGACATTGGGGCTCTTTCCATACTTTGGCTATTGTTGATAGTGCTGCTATAAACATGGGGGTGCATGTGTCCCTTCGAAACAGCATACCTGTATCCCATGGATAAATACCTAGTAATGCAATGGCTGGGTTGTAGGGTAGTTCTATTTTTAGTTTTTTGAGGAACCTCCATACTGTTTTGCAGAGTGGCTGCACCAGCTTGCATTCCCCCCCACCAAATTTTTAAAAAATGTTTAGCTCAGTTAGTCTTCCTTAAGGTTTTATTATGACTGATATCTAGCTAGAAGAATGACATATTATCAAGGAAACCACCCATCTGCCTTGGGCCCTGGATTCTGCTACAAAATCTACTGAATTACATGAAAACAAAAACAAACAAAGCAATCCTTTTTATTTATTTATTTATTTATTTGTTTGTTTGTTTATTTTTGTAATCCTTTTTAAGTAAGGAGGGATATGAACAGCTTTTTAGGTTGTTCTTTAAAAAATATTCTTGGGGCGCCTGGGTGGCGCAGTCGGTTGGGTGTCCGACTTCAGCCAGGTCACGATCTCGCGGTCCGTGAGTTCGAGCCCCGCGTCAGGCTCTGGGCCTGGAGCCTGTTTCCGATTCTGTGTCTCCCTCTCTCTGCCCCTCCCCCGTTCATGCTCTGTCTCTCTCTGTCCCAAAAATAAAAAATAAACGTTAAAAAAAAAAAAATTTAAAAAAAAAAATATTCTTCATTTTATATTTAGTGCTTACTGCTTTAATAATTCTTAAATTAGTCCCTGCACCACCCCTACCCCAGAGATCGTCTCTTCTGTGTCTTTCTTCTTGTCCCATCCAGTTTAACTGTGGAGACACATAAAACACCTGGGAGGCAACTGTAAATTTCATTATATATATATATATATATATATAATTTTTTTAAATTTTTAAATGCTTTTGAAAATTTATTTATTTTGAGAGAGAGAGCATGTGAGTAGAGGAGGGACAGAGAGAGAGACACACACACACACACACACAGAATCTGAAGTAAGCACCAGGCTCTGAGCTGTCAGCACAGAGCCTGATGTGGGGCTTGAACCCACGAACCATGAGATCATAACCTGAGCTGAAGTCAGACACTTAACTGACTGAACCACCTAGGTGCCCCTGTAAATTCCCTTATAAATCAGTCCTGCTTTCACACAAGAGGAAAACACCTTTTGTGATGGTTCATAAAAACAGAAAGGGCATTGTCAGGATTGCCCTTGGCTAAGGAGGTGGAAGAACCACAACCACCGCTGCTTGGTGACTGCTTGTGAAGCACCAGTTGTGACAGACTGTGGCACTCCATGGTGGCTCTGGTTACTTCCCAAGCTTTGTGAAAATCTTAGGGAAAAAGTGTCAACTTTAATTTTCACCTATTTAAACTAGCTGTTCTATAGCATTTTTAATAATTGAACTGTGTGCATTGTGTGCGTGTGTGTGCACGGGTGCGTGCAGGACTGGGACAAGTGGGTGTGTTAGGTGAGTTAGACACTGGAGGAGTGTCATGCCTAAAAGAATCTCAGCTGTGACAGTGCGTCTGTCAGAGAGGGTTTGATGGGATGACTGCTAAATGTGTCTAGAAGCTAGAAAATTCAATAAGGCCATGAGTCAGTCACATAGACAACCTTCTTCCCTTGATTTGTGCTGCCAAGTGGCTCTTTGTCATTAACATTCATCAGCGAGTAGCCATTGTTCGGCCAGTTGTTTGTCACTGAGAACATTAGCATTTGGCACATTAAGTCAAATCAACAGACAATTACATATGGGCCTTGTTTAATCTCTGCCTTCCAGATAAATGACATATAAAGGCATAGTTGCAATGATGCCAGGACCACCTGAGAGCAAGTGGGGAACTACTCCCCTGCACGTGTGTATGGGTCTGTAATGAAACCATAACCCTAGACTTGAACATAATGGCATCCTTACTGATCTTTCTGAGTCCCAGCTATGCCCCTCACAGTGTGGTAAGTTGTCTGCAAACATAGCTGCCCATGATTCTTCCCATTCCTGTGCATGCAGGTGGCTTCTGTCTCAACAGACTGAGTCTACTTCCTTCCCCTTGAATCTGGTTGGCCGTGGCTTGCTTTGACCAGTAGAAGGCAGTGGCAGTGATTCTGTGTGACTTCTAAGCCTACCCTTAAGGGACCTGACAGGTTCCATTTTTGTCCCTCTTGAGTCCTGCCATGTAAAGAAGTCTGGGCTATCCTGTTAGAGAGACTATGAAAAAAGATATCTTGGAAGAGAAGAGGCCAAGTGGAAGAGAACTGAGGTGCCCTGCCAATGGCCAGCCATGACAGAGAGGCCATCTCAATTTTTCCAGCCTCAGCCAACCTCCCAGTTGATGCTTTGTGGAGCAGAACTGCCAAGCCAACCTGGCTGACCCACGGAGTCATGAGTAATTATAAATTGATTTTTAAGCCACGACATTCTGGGGTAGTTTGTCACATAGTAGTAGATAACTGAAACACTTGGTATGTAGCTTGAGCAAATGCTTTGACAGTTACAAACCTCAATTTTCTTAATCTGTAAAATGGACATTACATAGGTGATACCTGCCTCACAGGGTTGTCACAGTGACTGGTAAGATAACATAAGTAAATGTTCTGGATAAATTATAAATTGAATTTAAAAAGCTAGTTGTTGAATTGTTACTCTTTTTCATCTCCTGAAGAATCCCTTGTTTTACCTTAGGGCCTTTTGTTATAGTACAGAGGGAAGGAAAGACCCTGTGGAGGGTCTACATGTAAAGAAATACAACCTCAGTTAAGATATTTAAAACATTTTTCTTGGTGTTACTTTTCTCTACCTTTAGCCTTTTTTCTTTTGACATTTTGATATGTATATATGTCTGTATGTGTTTACTTATTTGAAAATATAGGAACATGTCAGTGTTTGGTTGGGAAGAGGCTTGCCTCTAAATTTCTTCATGCAGGTCATACAAATGACAGGGTTTGGACGTGGAGCATAGTCAGTTTTCTGCTTTGAAGTATGCAGCTGAAAAAGTATTAAAGTATGGAACTTTACATAAATGGAAAGCATGTAGAACAGTGTTTGGAACACAGTAAGTGTTTCATAAGTGTTAGCTGTTGTTATTATAATAAATGCATATTCCCTCACTCTAATCTCTCCACCCACACTCGAAGCCCTCCACAGACACTTTGGCTTCATCTCAGGGGTCTGTAGAAGAGGTGGAAGGGCATCAGATGGTCAGAAGAATGCCACCAGCTAGGAGTTCTTATTTTACTTCCTCTGTGGCAGCATGTGCTGGCCTATGTCATAGGTAGGAAAGAAGAATATACAATTGTGGACAAGGAAAGATGCACGAGAATAAAAACGGCAGAGAGGATGTAGGGCAGAGAGAATGGAGGAGAAAAAACAAAAAAAAGCTTAAGTGCTGTCCTCAGAAAGGATGAATCACAACCTACAAGGCCCTTCTGTTGATACATTTTGATTGCTAAGAATGAAGACGAACTGTCCTCCTGAAGAGAAAGATGAGTGTTTGTAAAAGTACTTCAGGAATTTGCATTGTGTAGACTTCATCAAAGATGCTGATGGTGCATTACGGAAATGCTGCCTCTCGAGGCTGACATTCTCTCTGGCGTGTGTGTAGAGGTGTACTATGGGTCAGTTTAAGGGGAATGTGTTTCAAAATGCTTAGGAAAAGAATTTCAAAATCATCTTTAGAGAGAGTTGTGGAAATTCTGAACCACCTTATAAGCACTTCTTAATGTAGCATATGCTATGAGAACATCTGTTAAGTGGCTTCAGAAGCAGTGCTAAGTCCCATATGGGTCATGATAAGTAAATGATCCTAGCCAAAGTGCTTTATCTCCTGGGGTTTGCAGACATCTCTGTTCATGATGTTGCCAGTTTGGGGGCACCATGCCAGTCAAAGACCATTTGTTATATTTGCCAAAAGAACTGTCTCAGGCTGTGGGGTCCCCAGCAGGGCCAGGCCCACAACTGACCCCATGGTAGCATGGAGTCATGCTACCTCCATGGAGGCCTTCTCCCAGAGACCCCTCAGGACCCTGAACACCTCTGTGGCCTCTCAAGTTCTTAGAGGCAGTTTTTCAGGCTTAAATTAATAAACTAATTCAAAGTAAGGTATTAATAACAGGGTAATATTTAATGTTATTTCTTCCTGACCCAATATTTGATTTTAACTATGAACTTTAACTCAAGGAAAGAGTCTAATGAAAGAATTTCATTCTTGGGGACTTGTGGGAGGGTGTATACAGGGAGAGACCCTTCTAATGTGTGTAAAATCGTATTTTAAACAAATTCACTAAAATATTGGCAGTGCATTCCTTAAATTGTACATAATGAGCATGTGTTCCTTTTATGAAGGAAAAAGTAAACTTTTTTGTAATAGAAATAAGTCATACTCCAAAGGCAGCCATATTCTCTACCTACATGTGAGACCACCCAGGCCTCCCCATCCAAACAAAGGTGATCTTTTTTTTTTGTCCCATGCAGGACTATAAATTTTTAAAAGTTTCTAATCTGGAAATACATACATTTTAATATCATAATTTATTTGTTGTGATTTGCAGATACTTCTTGGATCAGTTTAGATGTATGTGACCAAAGAGATAAGCTCATGGCTAGTTTTTGTCTTCTTCCATCTCCCAGATCCACATGTAGCCTGTCCTGGGGCTTAGCACTTGTAACCCATGGGCAGTTTCACCTCAGAGCCTACTCACTGACTGTTCCAAGCTTGAATACTGCTCTTTTCCTATTTCACTTTACCCTGCTCTGCTTCCCTTAAAAAGAAAATACGAATCTTAAATAAGCTAACTCCCAATTTGTCTTTAAAGTCCAGAGAAATCATCACAGGAAAGAGGTCTACTGGCCTCTGCTGAGGCAGGTATCTTGTTGACAGTACATACCTAGTGCACACTGTGGAAGGAAGTGGGGGAGGGTGGGGAAGGGAGGAAGGGAAGAAAGAAAGAAGAGAGGAAGGAAGGAAGGCAGGGAAGAAGGAAACAACTCTTTCTCAGTTTCTGGTTACAGTGTTGAATCCCTGACATCATTATATTGGTCTCATTTTACTCTTGTTCTTTCTTCCTTGCCTCAATCATCTTTTCTACTTTTCACATATGCAGGAATATCTTTATTAGAACATTTTTCAGCTATGTCTTTTCCAGGCTAAGTAACTTGTTTCTTTTAGCTTTCCTCACAGGTCCTATTCTCTAGCTTTTACAATTAGCTGTTTTTCTCTCAAATCCCTGGTGCTGAGGGATATCAAACTGGCTTTTTGTTAAGTATCCTCCCTGACCTGAAAGTAATTACACAATTTATTAGTTCATGAACCATTTGTGCTATTTCATTCCCAGTAAGCAGGCGAGCTGGCCCTTTGTAGGATTTTCCTGCTGATTGTTAGAGATCAGGCTGGCAGTGATGAATGGTTGGACATTAATAGCAAATTAGAGCATGGGACAAACAGTATTAACTTTTATTTGTTACATGCAATATATGTCACATACTATATATAATATATATATATTTAATCTATATTGCAAGCCTTCTTCATTTTTTTTCAAGTTTATTTATTTTGAGAGAGAGAGTGAGTGTACAGGCATGTGTGAGCTGGGGAGGGGCAAAGAGAGAAGGAGAGAGAGAAACCCAAGCAGACTCCGTGCTTTCAGCATGGGGCTTGAGAGATCATGACTTGAGCTGAAATGAAGAATTGGACACTTAACCAACTGAGCTGGCCAGGTACCCCAAACCTTCTTTATTGGAGAGGAAAAAATCAAATATGAGTGACAAGATCAGAATCAAATGTTATACCTTTATTTGTGTAGTTGCATTGGAGAATTCTTTGAAGATCATCCCTCCTTGTTTTAAAATACCTTCTCTTTCCCCATTGGCATTGAAATCTCAGGACTTTATAGTACTGACGGTTTTGTTTTTGTTTTTGTTTTTTTTTTTTTTTTTTTAATTTTTTTTTCAACGTTTTTATTTATTTATGGGACAGACAGAGACAGAGCATGAACGGGGGAGGGGCAGAGAGAGAGGGAGACACAGCATCGGAAACAGGCTCCAGGCTCCGAGCCATCAGCCCAGAGCCCGACGCGGGGCTCGAACTCACGGACCGCGAGATCGTGACCTGGCTGAAGTCGGACGCTTAACCGACTGCGCCACCCAGGCGCCCCTTGTTTTTGTTTTGAGAGAGAGAGAGAGAGCGAGCGTGTGCACACGTGAGCTGGGGAGAGGGGCAGAGGTAGAGGGAGAGAGAATACTAAGCAGGCTCCATGCTCAGCATGGAGCCCAGTGCAGGGCCCAATTCCATGACCCTGGGATCATGACCTGGGCTGAAATCAAGAGTCAGCTGCTCCACTGACTGAGTTACCCAGGCGCCCCAGTACTGATGTTTTTAAGGTGACAATTTTATAATGCCAGGGAAAAAAATACTAAAGAAGAAATTCTTAATATACAAAAACAGAGTATTTATTCCTAATATCAGTATAAAGGCTATTTTTTTATGTTTATTTATTTTTGAGAGAGAGAGAGAAGAGGGGAAGGGCAGAGAGGGGCAGGGAAAGAGGATCTGAAGCAAGCTCTGTGCTGACAGCAGAGAGCCCAATATTGGGCTCAAACTCACGAATCATGAGATCATGACCTGAGCCAAAGTCGAATGCTTAACCGACTCAGCCACCCAGGTGCCCCTAATGGCTAATTAAAAAAAAAAGGGGGCGCCTGGGTGGCTCAGTTGGTTGAGCGTCTGACTTCGGCTCAGGTTGTGATCTCGCAGCTTGTGAGTTCGAGCCCCGCATCAGGCTCTGTACTGACAGCTCGGAGCCTAGAGCCTGCTTCGGATTCTGTGTCTCCCTCTCTCTCTCTGCCCCTCCCCCCTCTCACACTCTGTCTCTCTCTCTCAAAAATAAATAAATAAACATTAAAAAAATTAAAAAAAAAAGCTGGGTCTGTATGCATTACAGATGAAGGCAGTGTATCAAATCTGAAAACCAAAAGACCGTAGGGGGTCACTGGACCTAAGGCTGCCATTCTGTGTCAGTAGGGTTTGTCAGTCTGGTGAAACATGTATTAATTCCCTTTCACTTGGGAAAATGAGGACTTTGCTGCCTTTCTTTGTTATTAAGACTGTATTCTTGTGTCTGGCTTTACTTAAGATTAATATTTAAACAAAATGTTTACCCTGGAACGATTGTTCTGATGTAAAGCCAGTTGTGTCTGGAACTATGATATTTTCACGAGTTATGTGTCCTTACCAGACTCAAAGCTCTTCCACATATGTTCCTCCTTCAGAGATTATGCACCAAAAGGAAAGGAGAGGCAAGACTGACTGACTGACTGCACTGATAGAACAGCCTCCACCCCTGCCCCGGGGGTGCTCCATCTCTCAAAAAAGGGCTCTCTGTCTTGGCATAATTAAAAAATTTTGGAAATTGAAAAGAGGCAGATGATGGAAATGGGATGTAATTCTGTCCTATTGTGAGATGTCATACGTGTTCCTTATTTTATTTATGGTGGTGGTAACATTCACATTTCGAATGTATTGTTTTCAAGACAGATTTCATTTTCCTTTTTCCTCCTCCTATTCCCTTTGAATAGGCCCTGCTATCTCTCCCCAAATAATGGCCAGATTCCAGCCCCATAAGACTCCTGAAGAAGGTCCACAAACCACAACTATTTGCTGGCTCTCTTCCAGAGATTCCCCCGGAATGAGGCAGCTGGCCCTCTGTCTCAAAATGCTCTCCCTCGGTGGGCTGCCCCTTGGCAGTTCCAGACACTGCTGGACTTTTGGCATGAGCACAGAGGCCCCATGTGTTGAACAGTCTCAGAGGTAGCGCCTTCCATCTCTGAGAAAGCCGATCTGGAGAGAGAGAATGTGGGGAGGACGTGTTTATTTGAACTCTAGCCAATTTAATAGTGTCTCCAGCTAAAAAAGAAAGATATATCTTTTAAAAAAATCCTTGGGGGATGAGCCAACTATAAGTGAATGTCAAAATGTATTCACATTGAACATGTGTTCTTCCTCATCTGTCAAAGGAGGTGGTTGGACTAGGTATTTCTAAGACCTCTTCTAGCTCTAAATTCAGCTGTTGAAAAATCAAAGTGGGATCTTAATGTACACAGATACCTGCAAACCCCCAGGGAGAGAGGTTTAATCAGAGCTGAGGAAAGGTGGATGCAGAGAGGGCTGGACCAGTTACTACAAATTATAGGAATGTCATGTTCCCAAGACTCTCCAGACTTGGTACCTGGAAACCAATTTAGCTCTCAGACAAAGAAAGCTGCTCCAGCCTTCCTGGAAAGTGGAGATGGAAAGTCAGACAGGGGACTATATTCCATGATAAAGAGAGTTGAAGTGCCTGGGCTGGATCTGAGGTACAGATTTGTGATCATTCAGGGAGACTGATCTAAGATGAAGAGACTGTATTGTATTATGTTTAAGCATATAGCCCGGCCCTTCGCTGGCTCTGAGCTTGAATAAGTTACTTATATTCTTTTAACCTCAGCTTTCTCCTCTACAGCAGTTACTTCCTTCCTAGGGTTATTTTAGGGATAAGTGACCTAAAACAATGTAAAGCCCATTTTACATTACTATTGTTATTATCATTGGGTCATTGGCCCAGAAACTGATTCAATACAGAGAATTAGAATACTAAATGAGCCACTAACCTAAAAGAGCTGTAATAATTGATGAACAATAAAAGCCTTTTCCATTAACATAACCAACAGAGCCAGGAGTCAGTAGCAGCAGTAAGAAGGAGACAGATGGCCTTTTAATCCCAGTAATGAAACCAGACGTTGGCTTGAGGGCCAAACCCCATCCTTCCTTGATTGTCTTCAAGGACAATGGCTACCCACCCTTCGCTTGGTTGTCTTCAGGGTTGTATGGTCTGGATCTGGACTATACAATTGTTACCCAAATAAATGTGGTGTCCACATGACCCAGTCTTGCTTCCTTCTTGCTTGCTTCAAAGAAAACTCAATCCAGTAACTCTTGAGAATAGCAACGGACATCCAATTCATAACCTACAAATGTAATTTTAATAATCCCAATATCTCTTTATCTTTTTCCTTGTAGCTACCTAGTATCTCTCTTCTCATCTCTTGCTTTCAACTTTCAACTGAAACCTTTTCCAGGTTTTCAAGCTGTTTTGGTTTTTTTTTACCCTGCTTTCCAGGGATGGGCAAACTATGGCCTGCCAGCCAAATTTGTTCTATAACCTACTTTTGTATAGTTCTCAAGCTAAAAGTGGTTTTTGTTTTTAAAGTGTACAACAACTAAAGAATTTGCGACAGAGACCACATTCAAACCTCAGAGCATAAAATATTTACTATCTGTCTCTTTATAAAAAATGTTATGAACACCTGTTCTACACCATTCTCTACTGCAAATATAACTTTTTTTTTTTCTAATTCCCTCTCTATCTTTGTTGGCTATTCATCTGCCCTATTAACCTAATCTTCAAATACACAGTGGGGATGGAGGTAGAGAGGAGAAGAAGTTATGAACTCTTATACATTAACAATTAACAGTTTTTGTCCCAGTCACACCATGGTTGCAGCAATAATCTAAAAAATCAGGTGGTGTCTTTCATTATCAACCAGAGCAGTTATATGTCATTTTCTAACTTCTGATATAATCCCCTATTTCTTTCTTCCTCTTTTCTCTTTCCTGTTCCCTCTTGTTCCTCCTCTGTCTTCATTTGCTGATTTGCTGAAAAATTTACTAGAAATGAGTTTCTTACAGTTCTCTTAAAGGATCTAGGCTTCATCCATTTCTTCCTTCCTTCCTTCCTTCCTTCCTTCCTTCCTTCCTTCCTTCCTTCCTTCCTTCCTTTCTTCCTTCCTTCCTTCCTTCTTTCCTTCCTTCCTTCCTTCCTTCCTTCCTTCCTTCCTTCCTTCCCCCCTTCCTTCCCTTCCTTCCTTTTCTTTCCTCCTCCCTTCCTCCCTCCCTCCCTCCCTCCCTCCCTCCCTCCCTTCCTTCCTTCCTTCCTCCCTCCCTCCCTCCTTCCCTCCCTTTCCCTTTCTTTCTTTCCATTTCTTTCCTACTTTCTTGCTTCTTTCCTTCCTTTCATTATACAAGTCTCTATTGAGGACCTATAAACCACTGCACTGGGACTCCAGGGACAAATAAGATGTGATATTTGCCATGGAAACACTTTGTTGGGGAGACAGATAAGTAAATGAACAACTACACTGCGGAGTGTTATGTGCCCATGGTAAAAATGAGATCAAGGTGTTGTGGTCTGATTGGGGATGAGGTAAAGAGGGAAGCCAGGGAAGGCTGAAATGAAGACACAGCCAGGCAGAAAAGGGGGGACGAGGCAATCTAGACAGTGTTGACAACACATGCAAAGTCTCAGAGATGAGAGATGTGGAGAATGTAGTTAAAATATAATATCTGAGAGTCAGGAGAGAATAGCAAGAAACAGATGCTGAAGGGCTGGAGGTTGCAAAGAAATCTGTGGGAATCTATTTAGGAATTTGAAGCAGAGGAATAAAATATCCAGACTTGGGAGCACCTGGGTGGCTCAGTCAGTTGGGCATCCAACTCTTGATTTCAGCTTAGATCATGATCTCAAGTTCCATGGGATAGAGCCCCTGTTGGGCTCTGTGCTGACAGTGCAGAACCTGCTTGGGATTCTCTCCCTCTCCCTCTCTCTCTCTGCCCCTCTCCCTACTTGTACTTTCTCTCTCTCAAAAATAAATAAACATTAAAAAATAAAATTCATTCAAAGTAAAATTTTTTAAATATTTATTTTTGAGAGAGAGACAGAGTATGAGTGGGGAAGGGGCAGAGAGAGGGAGACACAGAATCTGAAGCATTAAACATTAAAGAATTATTTTAAAAATATTCAGATTTGTCTTTAAATTAAAAAAAATTTGGGGCGACTGGGTGGCTCAGTCAGTTAGGCGTCTGGCTTCGGCTCAGGTCATGATCTCACGGTTCATGAGTTCAAGCCCTGCATCGGGCTCTGTACTAGTATCTCAGAGCCTGGAGCCTGCTTTGGATTCTGTGTCTCCTTCTCTCTCTGCCCCTCCTCCACGCGCGCTCTCTCTCTCTCTCTCTCAAAAATGAATAAACATTAAAAAAAAAAAAAGGGAGCGCCTGGGTGGCTCAGTTGGTTAAGCGTCTGACTTCGGTTCAGGTCATGATCTCACAGTTTGTGAGTTCGAGCCCCACATCGGGCTCTGTGCTGACAGCTCAGAGCCTGGAGCCTGCTTCGGATTCTGTGTCTCCCTCTCTCTGCTCCTCCCCCACTCATTAAAAACGTTTCTTTACTTCTGAGAGAGAGAGAGAGACAGAGAGAGAGAGACAGCACAAACAGGGGAGGGAAGAGAAAGAGGGAGACACAGAATCAGAAGCAGGCTCTAGACTCTGATCTGTCCACACAGAGCCTGACACGGGACTCAAACTCACAAACCGTGAGATCATGACCTGAGCCCAAGTTGGATGCTTAACTGACTGAGCCCCTCAGTTGCCCCCAGATTTGTCTTTAATAAAAGAACACCGAGGCTCCATTGAGGAGAAGTGCCAGACTGGAGATAAAGAGACCAGTCAGGGGGCTGTCACAGCAACAGCGTGAGGAAAGATGAGGGGATGCATGAAGGCAGCATCAGCAGCTAAGACCCAGAGGTAATAAAATGACCATTAATAATAATAACAACAGCCAGCACTAGTTAAGCACCTACTGTGTGCTAGCCTTTTGCTCAGCATTATCCATCATTGTTTATTGAGTCCTTGCAATAATCCTACGGGATAGATATGTCACTGGCCCTATGTTACAAATGTGGATACTGAGGCTCAAGGAGATTGAATGAGATGATTGATTACCTGTGGCCCCAGCGTGGGATTTTGCTTCTGCATCTATCATCAATGGCAGGGATCTCTAACAGAAAATTTGTTACTGACCATTGGATTTTTCTTCCTAGTCCTGTCAGTTGTGAGGTGTCCAGGGCACTGAGAGACCTTGTGAGGGTACCTGCCATGTTATATTCACCCCTATCTCCCCTGGGGTAATTTTCATATAATAAGGGTTTGTTCTTTACTATATCTCTCTGTGATTTATTCAGACACTGTTTCTCTTTCCTATTCGATCTATATACGGCTACCTGACTCCTCCCCTTATTTCAAGCCTGCTGTCTCCTCATCTCCATACGAGCCTCCATCTGCCCCTTGTCAGCCACTTTCAATGCATCAGCATGCCTTCACAGTCAAGTCTAGGACTTGGCCAAAATTTTACTCTGAGCCTGTTATTTACCGCCAGTCTCACACCTGCACCCCCTGGGTCTGGTCTGCTCTTTACGACTTCTCCAAATTGAACTTTGGTTCCCATTTCTCCATCTGATCCTTTGTGTTTTTCAACTTGCTTTTTTTATTGTTTCCTTAGCTCAGACCTTGGCCCTGCATTGTGGAATGTCTACCCAGAGTGATCCTTGACCCCTAACAATTATGTCTGTGGTATCTTCCTTGGTTTCAGGAACTGTGTTCTGAGAAGACACTGCCCCCACACTCAGGGGATGAGGCAGCTCTTACACCTTCCCGGGCAACCCCTGCTCTCTGATTCCTGTCTTCTCTCCTTAAGATTAAGGAAATTTGTTATAAAATTAGCACTTCTCCATCTACTTAAGTTTAATGTTTTCATATTATAACATTCATATATATTCTAGTGATTTCCCCACCTAAATGTAAAAATTTCTTAAAAGATTAGGCCATACCTCATCTTTTTTTTTTTTTTTTTAGCTTCCCCACAGTGCCTAATAGTGTTGAGAAAAGTGCTCAATAGATACTTGAAACTTACTTGTTTACCTGGTCCCTTCTAAAATGCTCTTAAGGTATATATAAATGTCATTTTGTACATAACTTGGGCCCAATATAGTCTAATAGCTCTGGTTTAGACCATTATGACATAATGCAGTCCCAGGATAATAAGAGGTAATTTTCTGGGAGTTACCACATGTAACCCTCACAATAACTGTGTGAAGTGCATCCCCATTTCACAGATGATATCCAGAGAAGGATGTAAGTTACTTTCCAAACATCATCCTGCTAATAAGAAGGAGCCACTGGAGGGGCGCCTGGGTGGCGCAGTCGGTTAAGCGTCCGACTTCAGCCAGGTCACGATCTCTCAGTCCGTGAGTTCGAGCCCCGCGTCGGGCTCTGGGCTGATGGCTCAGAGCCTGGAGCCTGTTTCCGATTCTGTGTCTCCCTCTCTCTCTGCCCCTCCCCTGTTCATGCTCTGTCTCTCTCTGTCCCAAAAATAAATAAACGTTGAAAAAAAAAATTTAAAAAAAAAAAAAAAAAGAAGGAGCCACTGGGGTTCAAAACCAGATTTATCTGCCCCATATCTGGTGTTCTTAACCTGACTCAGCTCATGGGCCTTACCATGTGGCAGGTGGGGCCCTGAGAATGCACCTCTTTAGCTATGGAATCACAAAGTGTTAGATGTGGAAAGAACATTAAGAATTTCTAGTGAAAATACTTTTTTTTCCCCTAAGGGAGAAGAGGTACAAATCTCTTGCTTAAGATCACAAAATAAGTTGTCAGAGCTCTTGGAATAGGAGTCAGGTCTCCTTTTATGCATTCCACATAGGATACCTGTCTTCCTGTCCAGATCCTGAGAGTTCTGCTTGCTCTGTCACTAGGTTTTATGGACTGGTGATGGCCAACAGCTTTCATGTTGATTTTAGGACACCTTCATCAACTGTGGGATGGTTTCCACAGGGAATCCCACAAGGCACTGAAGGATCAGACGTTCAGCATGAAAGCAGCAAAAGTTGAGGGGTTTCTTGTCCC
Source organism: Puma concolor (assembly GCF_028749965.1). Taxonomy (NCBI): domain Eukaryota; kingdom Metazoa; phylum Chordata; class Mammalia; order Carnivora; family Felidae; genus Puma; species Puma concolor. The sequence goes on from NC_141667.1 coordinate 67,404,853, forward strand.
TCGCTGCCCCCCACTCCACCACACCAAAATTTACAGAGTATATTTACCCATTCGTTCTATACCCAAGAGCAACCTAATCAATAATAAAATGCCTTAGTCAGGGTTCTGGAATAGTTCTATTACTCTGGAAAGTAGATAAGGAACCCTTTGTACTGAAAGCATCTAAAGAATCAAAGCAGGACAAAAATTGGGTGGGGGAGACTGGGGAGTTGAATTTTGAAGTTTGGCTCAGGGAATTTTGAGCAAAAACAGATATCATCTGAGTGCTGAACTATTTCTGCTTTATCTCCAAGTGTTGTGAGTGTATATGTCTACATGTGAGCCTGTGTGTGTGTCATCTGTTGCCCAGATTTTTGTGAAATGCAAATATTCAATGATCCCATCAATTTAGAATTTTAGGGGTGATGTTCCTGCATAATCTTAAGGAAATTACTTGTATTCTGTGTGACTACCTCATACCTCCCTGTCTTTATCCTTGGACCACATAGAACACAAAGAAGATAAAGGAGTAATAACAAAGAATGGGCTTCCCCCTCTCCCCTCCTGGGCCACAGTTGGTTGGTTCAGCCAGTGTTTATTCAGCACACGGCTGTGTGAGGCTCTGTGCTGAGGGCAGCCAGGGGACACAGATGAGAAAGCCCAGTTTGCAAGAAGCTGGCGTCCTTGATGCTCTCTTTTGTTTGCCTCTGCTTGTCTTTCCCTATTTCCTCTGTAAGATAACAGCATTGGGACCAAAATAAAATTGTCTTAGCTGTTTTATTCCTAAGGGTAAACATAACATTGGATGTTTGTCATTGTAGACAGCAATAAAGATAAACTTTTAAAGAAGGCTTGAAAAATATTTTTAAAGCATTAAGCTGACAGAAAGGCTGGAAATCTCTTACCCCATATATGCTTCTTTCAATATTATCTTGGATTCTCAGGGGTAGCACAGAGACTGGAGAAAGTGGGAGGGAAGAGAAGAAGAAATAGAAGCCAACCTAACCTCTGGTTTATTCAATTTTTATTTTCTTATCTCAGTACTCTCTCTCCTATTGAAAGTGTAGTGGTAATGTTTTAGAAAGAGAATATGGAAATTTTATTTCCATTTCTAATTCTTCTGTATTCTTGATCCTTCTTTTTGTAACTGATATTATAACTACTTCTTCTCTGTCATACTCCCCAGAAAAAAACTTGCTAAACTAAGGAAAGGGTTTTCTTTTTCTTTTTCGCTCATATATTTTTATTTAAATGCTAATATCAACTTAATGGGAAGCAATAGAACAGAATTGTTATGAGCATGAAGTTTTGATTTCTGTATGTTGTTATTACACGCATGATCCTGGGCAAGTTAGTCAACCAGGATGAGTCTCGGTTTCTTCATCTTTAAAATGAGAATAATAATGTTAGGTGTGCTATTTATTAATGCGTTTAGTTCTCAACCCTATGGGATAGGTCTTTTATAAATAGGAGATTGGGAAAAAGTCAGTTTTAACATCTTGCCTCCCCCTGGTCACATGGTAAATAAGTGGCAGAGTTGAGCTTAAAACCGTCATGCTCCAGAGCTCACATTCTTAATTTCTGAGCTGTTGCTTCCAAGTGTACCCCTTGAAGGCCATATCATCATGGATTGTTGCTGCTGAGTGCAGGAAGAATTCAGAGTCAGTGCCCAGGTGTCTTCGAATAGCACCTCTGTTTCCAGCTTTCCAGTGCCTCAGAAAGCCCTTCATCCACTGTCACGACTTGAATTGTTGCCCTCCCTCCCAAGTTTATATGTTGAAGTTCTAACCCCCAGTACTTCAGAACATGACCTTATTTGGAAATAGGGTCATTGCACCTGTAATTATTTAGGACAAGATCATGTTGGAGTAGGCTGAGCACCTAATCCACTAACACTGGTGTCCTTGTAAAAAGGAGAAATTTGGACCCAGACACACACACAGGAGAGACTGCCATGTGAAGTTAAGAGTTACACAGCTGTGAGTCAGGTAACTACTAGCAGCAAAAACAGAGGCCTGGAACAGGTCCTTCTCTAGAGCCTTTAAAGGGAGCATGGTCCTGGGGCACCTAGGTGGCTCAGTCGGTTAAGCATCCAACTCTTGGTTTCAGCTCTGGTCATATCTCACAGTTTGTGAGTTTGAGCCCTGCATCGGGCTCTGCCCTGACAGCGTGGAGCCTGCTTGGGATTCTCTCTCTCTCTCTCTCTCTCTCCCTCTCTCTCTATGCCCCTCCCCTGCTCGCTCATGCTCACATGCTCGCTCAATCTCTCTCAAAAATAAATAAACTTAAAAAAATATTATAAAGAGAGCACAGTCCTGTCTGCACCTTGATTTTGGACTTCTAGCCCCTAGAACAGTGAGGCAATAAATTTCCATTGTTGAAGCCATTCTGTTTGTGGTACTTTGTTACAGTGGCCCCAGCAAGCACCAACCATATATTGCTGCCGTGGTTGGTCCCTTACCACCACTCAGTCAGCCTGCTTTTCACCTCTTCTCAACTCTGCATCTTAACCCACTGCACTGCTTTCCCCCATCCTTTCACCACCTTGGACTCATCCCCTTCCTTCATGTGTCCACAGAAGATTGCACTTTCTACTCCCTTGTGGCTGTAGCTGCCTCTTGTGAGACCTTCCCCCTTCCCTCATCCTCCTTGGGCTGTTGCGCTTCCCACCACACACATGTTAGCTTTCCATGGCTTGGTTCCTGTCCTTCTCTCTCTCCGCGTGTTCCGCTCATATTCATTTCCATAATTTCCAATATCGGCCTTGCTCCCTTAACTCTGAAGCTTATTCCTGTAACCCAGCTTGTCTCCAGAGCCCATGGCTCTCGTTTACAGCTGCCTGGTGGTCAGCCCCACCTGCAGCCTCTTCTGTCCCGACCGCCCTTGCCCTGTAAACATGGCAAGTCATCTGACCTCTATGGCAGCTTCTCTCTTCTCTCGTTTCCACAATCAACCAGACCCCAAACGTTCTTTCCCATGCCCTCCTGCCAACAAAGTTGCCAAGACATGGCCAAGACATGTTGATTCTCTTTGCAGTGTCTTCCATGGGCATGCTTCCAATTTCACTTGACTGTTTTACATCCCCCCCCCTGAGCAAGTGCACCAGCTTGCCTACTGTCCTTCTTGTCTACTCGCGCTAGCTTCCAGCCTGTCATTCATACGCTGCCAGACATACAGTTATGCTCACATCACTGCCGTACAGGGTTAGGCCCTGGCTGCATACAAAAGAAAGGCCTATCTTAAATTTGTCATTCAAGGCACTTCTTTTTTTTTTTTTTAACCGTTATTTATTTTTGAGAGAGAGACAGCATGTGAGCAGGGGAAGAGCAGAGAGAGGGAAACACAGAATCCGAGGCAGGCTCCAGGCTCTGAGCTGTCAGCACAGAGCCTGATATGGGGCTTGAACTCACAGACCGTGAGATCATGACCTGAGCCGAAGTCGGACGCTCAACCGACTGAGCCACCAAGGTGCCCCACTTCTTTTTTTTTTTTTTTAACTTTTTTTTTAATGTTTATTTTTGAGAGCGAGAGAGAGAGAGAGAGAGAGAAACAGAGCATGAGAAGGGGAGGGGCAGACAGAGAGCAAGACACAGAATCTGAAGCAGGTTCCAGGTTCTGAGCTGTCAGCACAGAGCCCGATGCGGGGCTCAAATTCACGGACTGCAAAATCATGACCTGAGCTGAAGTCAGACACTTAACCGACTGAGCCACCCAGGTGCCCCAAGGCCCTTCTTTAATAGGGTCCCAGCTTACCTCAATATTGTCCCCTAAAATAACCAACAAAGACCAATAGCCCAACAGGAAGAGCTTTACTTAGACCATCTGTTAATGGAAACTTACGGTGTGAAACTAGATTTTATCATTCTGTCAGAGGTGACCTGGCTCAGCTGAGTTAGTTCACATTAACAAAATTCATGAAGGACATAGCGTCTGTTGTGATTGTGTTTCATATCTGAGTATACAAAGATGTGGCCTTGATTGGATTTTAGTGTTTCCCTAACCACATGATTGTCTCACAATCCTGTTACTTTTGTAGGTTGCTAACCTCATTTATAGTGTTGGTTCCTTTGTTCATTCATTTGTTTATGTTTTCTAATTTAGATAAGAAGCAGTCTTATCTTCAAATTCTAAGGGCTCCTTACTATTGAGCTCCTCAGAATTTCTCTGAATAAGTTTTAGGCTACCACTTAGTCTCTGAAATCCTGAAAAGAACAACACCAGCTGGTCCAGCCAGGGCAAGAAAATAAAAATGTATGGTATTATTTGGGCACCTGGGTGGCTCAGTCTTTTAAGCCGCCTACTCTTGATTTTGGCTCAGGTCATGATCTCATGGGTCATGAGTTCAAGCCCCGTGTTGGACTCTGCACTGACAGTTTGGAGCCTGCTTGGGATTCTCTCTCCCCCTGCCCTCTCTCTGCTCCTCCCCCACTCACTCTTTCAAAATAAATAAACTTAAAAAAATGTACAGCATTCATGAGTTAAGGGCACTGACACTGAATGAGGAGGGGGAAAAAGGAACTGAAGAAAGGAAGTTGAGAGAAAGGAGAGAAGCAGAGCTGAAAGGGAAAACAAGTGGTGCCTTTGTGAGGGCTAGCACCATGCTATAGTTTACTCATCTTACATGCCCCTCACCCCCTGGAGGATCTTCACCATAACAAAAGACCATAGGTTGAGTAGATTAAATAACAGAAATTCACTTTCTCACACTTCTGGATGCCAGCAAATCCAAGATCAAGGTGCCAGCTGATTTGGTTCCTGGTGAGAGCTCCCTTCCTGGCTTGCAGATGGCCACCTTCTTGGTGTGCTCTCATATGGCAAAGAAAGAAATGTCTCTCCTTCTCCCTCTTCTTAGAAGGCCTATTGGATTAAGCCCCCACTTTTATGGCCTTATTTAACCTTAATTACCTCCTAAAGACCCTCTTTCCAGATACAATTACATTGGGGGTTAGGGCTTTGACATATGAATTTGTTGGGGGGCGGGGGACAATTCAGTCCATAACACTCTCCCTCACAAAAAGTATGTGTAAAGGTTTTTGTCCCCCCATTGCTTTAGTGAGGGAGAGCAACTGGAGAGTGGGATACTCAGGTATTGTGTGATTAGGAATACAATAAGTTCTGACCAACAGAACTGCCTAAGGGATCTAGGTTATTAGCCAGACCAGGAAGCAACTCAGCTTGATACCACCTGTTATGTTAAGATAAGTGAGCCTGGGGGCTTCAAAGGCAGTTCTTCTATTGGGAGGTCTAAATTGTATTTAATATATTTTCGACTATGAAGGATCAAACCCGTAATCTAGAAAGTTCAACTGAATTTGGTTGGAATTAATTTATTTCTTTACAGAAAGCCAAACTATGCAGATAGATTCCTCTTAAGTCCTTCTTTGAGTTTGGGTTCTTCAGGTAAGGATCTGGTTTCCCAGGAAACAGACTTGGATGGGGATTTGGGTGCAGAAGGCTTGCTGGGGAGCACTCTGGGGTCAACACCTGTGAGGGAGTCCCAGGAAGCAGGATTAGGCAGATAGAAAAGTTGAACTGTGACACATTTACAAGAGATGTCTCAGCTGATCTTATGGGAAGCTCTGGAAGTAAGATGGCCCTTTAGCACCTCTATGAGTTGAAGAAAGGGGGTCAGGCCTTTGCACCCCCTTGTCAACCAGTCATGAGATATTGGCTGCCTCTGGGGAAGGGGTGTAACTTTGGGCAAGGTGACCGCCTTTTGCAGAGGGCATTTCCCAGAAAAGGACTTGGTCATGAGCCTTCAGCAGGTAACATTCCTCACAGCTTTAGCCCATAAAGAGGGCATCTGGTATTGTATCACTGCATCCACTCCACAGGATAGGAGCTAAGGCCAAGGAGCCCTTAGTTATGCATTAAAACTGTTGATAGGGGCACCTGGGTAGTTCAGTCGGTTAAGTGTCTGACTCTTGATCTCGGTTCAGGTCATGATCTCACAGTTCACGGGATTGAGCTTGGCATTGGGCCCTGCACTGACGGAGCAGAGCCTGCTTGGGATTCGCTCTCTCCCTCTGTCTCTCTCTGCCTCTCCCCTGCTTGCACAGGTGCTTTCTTTCTCTCAATATAAATAAACTTTAAAAAATGTTTTAAAAAATCTGTTGTATATTCCTGTAGTTGGGATTCAATGTGTGTGTGTGTGTGTGTGTTTGCACGCGTGTGTGGTTAAAAGATCACCCTTGTGCTAGAGGCTACAGATTTTGTATGTAGAAGCCCTCTGAAAATGCTGGTTCTGGCCAGCTAAGAGTAGTAATTAATTGTAAAACTAAAATGCACAATAATTCCAGTCATGTCATTACAAGCATAAGGGAGGGAGGAGCTAGAACTAGTTGTGCACTTAACTGAAAATAACTGATAGAGGATGTGACGAGGAGCAAGTTCTAGACAAGCCTGGACATTTATTTTGAAGGAGCTCATTTCTGCAGAGGTACATGTGGTTTCAGTAACCTTCCTGGACTTTTTTTTTTCTGAGAGTGTTTATGTTCATTTGCTAGAATTAGCAGAGGAGTTATGAATATGGAATATGGCTCAGTGCTGTATATGTGTTCCTCAACACTTGACTGTTAATTAGTGTGGTTAGGTTTAATGAACTCATTTAATAACAATATTCCTGCTGAGAATTTTATTGGGTACTAAATTCTTAAATTTAATAATGCAAAACATATTTGTGGAGTGTTAATAATGGTTGCAGGACTTTCAGAGAATGAAATAATGGAAGGTTAAGTGTAATGGATTAACTAAATAAGAAAGCCCAAACTACCTTTCAAAGTGACTCCATAATGCTATTCGCTTTGTTTTAATGAATAAAGCAGGCCATATCAAATGCCATTTGTGTGCATTTATTTCAAAGCAGCATTCAAAGCTAGCAAATTTAGATCAGAGGAAACTCAAACACAGCAAAATATTCTGCTTGGCAAACAGAGTTTTGTTTTCTGTACTGATCCATTAAATTGAATAACTTGATTTTCTTGCAAGATGGCAACAATATGTTTCTTCCATGTAGAGAAATCAGTGGGAACTTTCCAACCAACTCCTCAACAGCAGCAGCTTGTATCAGTGGTGGTCCACATAAGCATTTGGGAAATGTTTTTAATTGCTTTAATTGCATTTCAGTGAAGTGACACAAACTTCTTATCCCCCTTTCAAAATCAGCAATACATTTAAATTGCCTAAGAAGTTTTAAACTGGTTTTATAAATGTCCTTCATGTGATATATTCAAGATTATTTTTAGCAAACTTTTCAGGATAAGTGTCTTTTGTAATTCATTATCCTAATGAATTGTTTGGACCTGGAGAAGGTGTGCCCCTCAGTTTTCCCATCTGCACAAAATAATGCCAATTAGGATGTGATAAGGCAATGTGTGATTAAGTGTGCACACTTTGAGTTCTCCATAGTCCTCAAGGGCAATTTTATTTGAGGATGAGTTTTGTGGATTTTGTTTGTGGAAAGGTAATTACTCCAGACAGGAGTCCTGGGGGGGAGAATATTGAACTCATTTTCTACTCCTAGTAGATCATACAGGAGTAAATTTTGAGTTTCTGAAATATTACAAAACCCTAAAAATTGTGGTTTCCAGTCAAATCCATTCCCATCATATTGGGAAGGCACACCAGTTAGGAATGTGTTCAGGCGCCAAGAATTTTGGGGTAGGTGGCTCAATTATGCCTTTGTTGACTTCCTTCCTTTCTCTTTCTCCCTTCCTTCCTTCCTTCCTTCCTTCCTTCCTTCCTTCCTTCCTTCCTTCCTTCCTTCCTTCCTTCTCTTATCTATCTATCTATCTATCTATCTATCTATCTATCTATCTATCTATCTACCTACTTACCTACCTACCTACCTACCTACCTACCTACCTACCTACCTAATCTGTCTTTCTGCTTGCCATCCTCAGAATGCTTGTTGCTGCAGGGTTGCAAGATTCCCTGCCCATTTTCAGGTACCATATTGCAGGCATCAAGAGGATAGAAAGAGGAATAGGACATGGTGGCACCTATATCAAGAAAGAAAAGCTTAGCCTGGAAATTTTAACATTTGTTTCATTGGCTGCATACCATTTCATTGTATGGATGAAGCACAATTTAACTAGTCCTGAGGTTAGGTTTTGGGGGTGCTTTGTATGGCACCCAGTTGGGGAATAACAGACATTTTAAAGGAAGACAATGATCTGTAGCTCTCAGATCTAGTAGCTGTTGTTGACTTTGTATTTGTCAGCCACACAGGTTTCTAGTTTTGCTTCCTTTGTTGCTCTCATCTTCCACTCAGCCTGATCCCAGTTCTGAGCTCAGGCAAGATGGAGATAAAGAGTGAGCCCCGAGTACTCTGGGCCTCAGCATCTGCTCACGTTGGCTGCCAGACAGGCTCCAATGTGGTGTCCCAGTTCTGATACCCAAGTCCCCACATTACCTTGTTTCCTGGGCCTGACTCGCTGCCTTGAAAACCCAGCAACTCTCAGTCCTCTCACTGGAGGACCTGGCCTGCCTAGATCTCACTTGTTTCCCTCTAGGGAGAGATATTCTATCTTTGAGCTTCTGCCTAATGGCTAGGGATCTGCCGCTGCTGACAAACTCACTTAATGATGCCTCGGGCTTCAGAACATTGCCAGGCTCCCATGACACCACATCCCTGGCTTGGCCTCCACCTACCAGTCCACCACCACCACCACCACACATGTATGCATATACACATATTTGATCGAAGTTATCATGGTTTAAAAAGTCAGATAGACATTCGGGGCACCTGTGTGGCTCAGTCGGTTAAACATCTGACTCTTGATTTCAGCTCAGGTCATGATTTCGGTTCATGAGATTGAGCCCTGAGTCAGACTCTGTGACAACAGTATGGGATTCTGTCTCTGCCTCTCTCTCCGCCCCTCCTCCACTCGTGCTCACTCTCTCTTTCTAAAAATAAATAAACACTTTAAAAAAAGAAAAAGAAAAAAGAAAAAAATCAGATAGATATTCAAGATTCATAATGAGAAACGGCACTGTTTTGTCCACCCCTTCCTACTTCTAGTTCCTTTCTGTTTAACAATTTAACACTTTTAGCTGTTTCTTCTCATTTCCCTCTATAATTATGATTTGTTTATATTGCTTTTCTTCCATTGTTATATTGCTATTTACTTCAATTTTAGATATTATGTACTGATTTTCTACAAGGAATATGTGAATCTGGTGCCCTCTCCAAATACACACCCACTTCCACTTTGCCTGTTCTCCTAATCATAAATTTTGGTTAGGTCAATATTCAGATTTCTTGTTACATAAGAGGAGAATCAACTGTCTTGCTTATGCCGCTTTTACTTGGTCATCGCTTCTGTGCAACCAAAGCCATATACCACGTTTCTGTCTTTCTTGTGAACAGCCTGTTTTTGGTGTATCCTTCCTCTAGTAGCTTCCTGAGAAAGCATCCATGACAGCTCAGTGTTTTGAGAAACATCTTAGTTCTGCCTTTGCATTTTATTGATAGTTTGGGCATAGAATTTGAAGCTGGAAAGTATTTTTCTCTAGGGATTTTGAAATGATTGTCCCAGTATCTTTCAGTACCCAGAACTGCTAGTGAAAAAGTAAGTGCTATTACAATTCCCAGTCTCTTGCATGAGACCTGTTGTTGTTTCTCTTTTTCTTTCCTGCAAGCTTTTAGACTCCTCTTTGCCTGTGTTCTGAAATTTCATGTTGATGTGTCTTGTATAGGTGTAAGTCTTTCTTTTATGATTTTTTAAATTTTATTTTTTTAAATTTACATCCAAATTAGTTGGCATATAGTGCAACAATGATTTCAGGAGTAGATTCCTTAGTGCCCCTTACCCATTAAGCTCATCCCCCCTCCCACAACCCCTCCAGCAATCCTCAGTTTGTTCTCCATATTTATGAGTTTCTTCTGTTTTGTCCCCCTCCCTGTTTGTATATTATTTTTGTTTCCCTTCCCTTATGTTCATCTGTTTTGTCTCTTAAAGTCCTCATATGAGTGAAGTCATATGATTTTTGTCTTTCTCTGACTGACTAATTTCCCTTAGCATAATACCCTCCAGTTCCATCCATGTAGTTGCAAATGGCAAGATTTCATTCTTTTTGATTGCCGAGTAATGCTCCATTGTATATATATATACCACATTTTCTTTATCCATTCATCCATCAATGGACATTTGGGCTCCTTCCATACTTTGGCTATTGTTGATAGTGCTGCTATAAACATGGGGGTGCATGTGTCTCTTCAAAACAGCACACCTGTGTCCTGTGGATAAATACCTAGTAGTGCAATTCCTGGGTTGTAGGGTAGTTCTATTTTTAGTTCTATTGAGGTAGTTCTATTGAGGAGCCTCCATACTGTTTTCCAGAATGGCTGCACCGGCTTGCATTGCCACCAACAATGCAAAAGAGATCCTCTTTCTCCGCATCCTCGCCAACATCTGTTGTTGCCTGAGTTGTTCATGTTAGCCATTCTGACAGGTGTAAGGTGGTATCTCATTGTGGTTTTGATTTGTATTTCCCTGATGATGAGTGATGTTGAGCATTTTTTCATGTGTCGGTTGGCCATCTAGATGTTTTCCATGGAGAAGTGTCTATTCATGTCTTTTGCCCATTTCTTCACTGGATTGTTTGTTTTTTGGGTGTTGAGTTTGATAAGTTCTTTATAGATTTTGGATGCTAACCCTTTATCTGATATGTCATTTGCAAATATCTTCTCTCATTCTGTCAGTTGCTTTTAGCTTTGCTGATTGTTTCCTTCACTGTGCAGAAGTTTTTATTTTGATGAGGTCCCAGTAGTTCATTTTTGCTTTTGTTTCCTTTGCCTCCGGAGACGTGGTGAGTAAGAAGTTGCTGCGGGCAAGATCAAAGAGGTTTTTGCCTGCTTTCTCCTTGAGGATTTTGATGGCTTCCTGTCTTACATTGCGGTCTTTCATCCATTTTGAGTTTATTTTTGTGTGTGGTGTAAGAAAGTGGTCCAGGTTCATTCTTCTGCATGTTGCTGTCCAGTTTTCCCAGCACCACTTGCTGAAGAGACTGTCTTTATTCCATTGGATATTCTTTCCTGCTTTGTCAAAGATTAGTTGGCCATACGTTTGTGGGTCCATTTCTGGGTTCTCTATTCTGTTCCATTGATCTGAATATCTGTTCTTGTACCATTTTTTAAAAATCTGTTATGTTGGTACCATGAAGGACCCTCTCCTATGGAAACAGATAACCTTAAGTTTTAGGAAATTTAAAAAAAATGTATATCAATGATAGTTTCCTCCCACCCATCTTTTCTGTCATATTTTGGGAACTCCTATAATTTGGATATTAAATATCTCCTCATAATTTTACTTTGTCTCTCATATTCTCTACTTCTTTTTACTGTTAATGTTGCTATTCTATTTTCTGGGAGATTTACTCAACTTTACCTTTTAATTTTTTAATTAAAATTTAATTTCTGCTTTTAATTTCCCAAGGTTTTTTATGTTGTTTGTCTCTGAGTGTTCTTTTTTTTTTTTAATGTTTATTTTTGACACAGAGAGAGAGACAGAACGTGAGTGGGGGAGGGGCAGAGACAGAGGGAGACAGAATCCAAAGCAGGCTCCTGGCTCTGAGCCGTCAGCACTGAGCCCAACACGGGGCTTGAACCACCCCCCATGAGATCATGGCCTGAGCCGAAGTCAGATGCCCATCCGACTGAGCCACCCAGGTGCTCCTCTGAGTGTTCTTTTAAAAATTTTCCTGTTTTGAGGAGGGCACCTGTTGGGATGAGCACTGGGTGTTGTATGGAAACCAATTTGACAATAAATTTCATATTAAAAAAAAAGACATTTATCAATACATTAAAAAAATTTCCTGTTCTTGTTCCATGAATATTACACCATTGTTTAACTCTCTGTGGGTACCCATGATAATTTTGTAGAAATTTTCTTGAGGCCTCTAGGTGGTTAAGTCAATTAAACGTCTGACTCTTGGTCTCAGCTCAGATTATGATCTTGTGGTTTGTGAGATTGAGCCCCACGGTCAGGCTTTGCTCTGACAGCACAAAGTCTGCTTGGGATTCTGCCTTTCCCTTTCTCTGTCCCTCTCCCCTCCCCCAACCCCTCAAAATAAAGAAATAAACTTAAAAAAAATTAGAAAATTTTGTTTTCTTATGTTCCAGCATTTTTTCTCTGTTTCATCTGAGTTGTTTTTCCCTTTTTTGTTATTTGTTTTTGTCTCTCCCTTTTATGTTAGATACTCTTTTCAAATATGTAGTTGTTACTATATATCTCTTCATATTTAAGAGTAAGGCACAACAAAACTAATTAGAAGGTATGGGAGTGTGTGTGTGTGTGTGTGTGTGTGTGTGTGTGTGTGTGTGTGTTTAGGTGAGGAGGACTGTTTGGTCAGTGGGCTTCACTATAGGATGATCTTAGAGGGCTGTTTCATTGGGTGATCCATACCTCCCCTGCCCAATATATACAGGTATTTTCCTTTGGCCCAGGTAGTATCTCTAGAGAGACATCCTTCAGTCTCCTGCCTGGATGTTATAAAGCTAGTAGCAAGGGTTCTCAGAGCTGAGTGGGGGAAAAGGAGCCAATGGTTTTATCATTCAACATGTGGGCTTTCCCTTAACTCCCCAATTTCAGGCCCAGAATCGAGAATCAATTTGGAATCAACTACTGTAGAGGATAAACCTCTGGTTTTCTTCCTGGGTTGGGAAGACTTGACTGTGCTGGGTTTCAACTAATCCACCGTTTTGAACTGAATGTGTACTCTCTGGCTCCCTAGTTTTTGAGCCGGTCCAAGGTGTTGCTTCACTCTTTCTCTGCTGTGCTAAATCTATTCATTTGTATGCTTTGCAGCTTCTGAAATTTCGTTCTGATCTTCCCTTCTGTTCTTGCCATTATAGAATAGCTGTCATTATTTGCAATAATTATGTTCTATGAAGTTGCTTCAAATACTAATTAATTAACACTGAACCATTGCTCCAAGGAAATGCAGGGTTAGGTACCTGCAAGCCTCATCAACTAATCAATACATAACCTGTTATTATGTGTATTTCTTTCAAGAAACCTTATGTAAAACACATTATTGATTCATTAATATCAAAGGCATGGCCCACAGTACTGGAGCTCACGCCTGAGTGAAGCTTATCCAGCACATACATTTTCTCCATAAGGTGCATCACAGCTTTCTTGCGCTCAGGAACACTAGACTGCTTCTGCACCGTGCTCAGGGAACAATTTTAACAGCAAAATCACCAGCAAAAAGCACAAAAATACAAAAAACATGCCACTAAATAGACTATGAAAAGGATGTTTGTTTACAGTGTGAGAGCTGAAACAAGAAGTTAGAGGGTGGCCACGGTCAACCTCAGGAACAGGAGCATCAGGAGTCTCAAATTTTTCACCGCTTTGAGCATGTCCACAATGACTGTGGAAACACTGTCAGTATTGATTTTGGAATAGAAATGAGTTTTAGAGAATAGGCAATTTCACAGACATAGAATGTGTAGGTAATGAGGATCAACTGTAGTTTTATGCTTTTTAAAATTCCTTTATCTGTTTAGGATGGCTTCAGGAAGGATCGAAAAGAAATGAGATAAATAAGCATATTAAATCCACCATATTTAGCTAGAAGTCTCTGTCATCCTCCTTATTTTGTATAGGACCCACTGATACCTACTTGTCTACAGTGACCTCTCAGATTTCTTCTGGCTCAGTCTGTCTCTTCCATCCTTATGTATCCCCACTGGGCTCATCTGGGCCTGGACCCCAGTGCTCCTCAGGTGACGCAGGCCTCTCCAACAAGCCTGGCTGTGCCCAACCATGCCACAAAATACTGATATAATGTATAGGTTTTTAAAATATCCCAGGATCGGTGGTGTGCTGGAGCTGGCTCATACTGGCTAACAAAAACCAACTGTGAAATTTTTAGGAATTTTGTCAGGCCATTGTTAAACATAAGCACGGTTAAAAACTAAATCACATAAACTTGCAATCAAATATATTATATTAACAGCATAGGTAATGAATACTCAAAACGTGTCACTTCCTAGTGACTATACCCATGTTCTTGAGGTTATTTGTGTCTCTTGGATCTTGGTGTGTTATTGCGTGCCTCTCTTCCAAATTCACATTCGGTGATATGACAGTGATGGTTTAAAATCAGCAGTGGCAGAGGTATTTATACTATGGAAATCAGCAAATGCTTCAAATCTGGGCTTCTTCTCCCCAGAGAGCCCATTGTGAAACATTCACCAGCACACCCCTGTAGCCTGAAAATTTGTGTGGAACTGAGTAAAAATAGAGATTAACTGACAGAGGCAATGGGGAAGGAGAGAGTAGTTAGAACCAAAGACCCAAAGGTATGTATTAGCTACCTGGATTTTATTAGGCAGAAATAAAGAAGGAAATGAAATGAAGATAGAACTGAGTCACAGAAAAAAAAAATCTGGGCCCTTCTAGCAATGTATTATGAAGGGTATGACCAAGCTGAGTCAAAGGATCTTGTATATGTAAGCTTGAAAAAGCTAAAGCTTCTATAATTAAGAGATGGAAATTAAAAATTATTGATACCAAGTTGGAATAATACTGCGCAGGAAACCTTTAATATGTTTGAATAAGAGATGATCGACCTGTATGACATGTTCTTTCTCTGACCAGTTACTACTGTTGTGAAATTAAAGAGTTGTGTTTGCCCTGAGCAGTAGCTCAAGGGCAGTTTGTTGAAATAGTTATTCCAGAAAAATCCGGGAGTAAAAAAAAATCATATTTAAAATTCTTTTACAAAATTTCTACTAATTGTAGATCTTTGGAAGTTCAGGTTACTGACTTATAATGGAAAGTCAGTAATTATTTTTAGGAGACTTAAAATGTGTTAGATTTAAGTTTAGTGCTTAGATGGTGCTTTAACTTTAGGTGGATTCCCAAAGAACAAAAAGATCTGACTGATATATGTCTGGAAAGACAGTGGAGGGAGAAAACCTCGACATAGGAGGTAAAAATAGAAAATAGTAGGCTACTGTCCCCCATGACTATCATTGCCATGAAAAAACTGCTTATATTTAAAAAATAAAACATTCCTCTTCAGAGTCACAAGAATATTAGTGTGCAGTGGAAGGTGCACCTCTGGGCCTCACATCACACTCATTCTTTGTTTTTGTTCCAAACTCTGGTTTGGGGACCCTGTAGTGTCCTGTCTTTGGTGGAGGAAGAATTGCTGTCCGGTTTATATATTAAAATTTGCTTCACAGAGAAGTGTTAGCCCTTGAAATGAACTGAAAGACTTCATAAAGTTGCTCAGGAGATGAGGCAAAAATGTTTTCCAGGGTTGTTGGGTATAATCTTAATATAACAGAGATTTTACAAGTAGTCCCATCAGATGACTTTTTTCCTTTCTTTTCACTGTTACTAGTTTGTGTTTAACTTGGTTTTGGTGGTGTTGTTTCCTCTGCTTTCTTCCCTTTCATGGACAACATGAAATCATTCTTTTATTTATTTTAAGTTTATTTATTTATTTTGAGAGAGAGAGAGCACACAAGCCGGGGAGGGACAGAGAAAAGGAGAGACAGAATCCGAAGCAGGCTCCACGCCATCAGCGCAGAGCTGGATTCGGGGCTTGAACTCATGAACTGTGAGATCCTGACCTCAGCCGAAACCAAGAATCAGATGCTTAATGGACTGAGCCCATGAAATCATTCTTTGAATCTTAAATATGAGTAGCCTGTGGCACAATCCACGACTTTTCCCCAATTGAGATATAATTCATATAATATACAATTTACTATTTTAAAGTGTACAATTCAGTGGTTTTTAATATATTCACTCTGTTGTGCACCTATCACCGCTATCTAATTCTGGAACATTTATTTCCATCACCTCCAACAGAATCCCCATACCTCTTAGCAGGTATGTTTTCAGTTCTCGTGGACATACACCTAGGGTGGAATTGCTGGCTCACGTGGTAATTCTGTGTTTGACGTTTTGGGGAAATGCCAAACGGCTTCCCAGTGGCTTCATTTTGGTTAGTCGCTTACTCTTATGACCTTCATTGTTCAGTTCTCCGACAATGTGCATCCCTCTCTGGTCAGTTGTGCCAGCTGGGATGTTCTGTGGGAGACATGATACAGCTGACTTCCGTGATGAGGTGCTGCCTGGTGTCACTTGCGGAATAGCTGCGTTCATTTTGCTCTGTTTGCTACTTGTAGGGAAATATTTATTTAAAGACCCTCATAGTCCCAGGACCGTGGCGTGTAGATTCCTTTGTGGTTTCTGTGTCTATTCTGCCTTCACCTTGATAAATGGCTGCATTCTTGTGTTCATCTGCTTGAGGAGGATGATGGTGGTGGTGATGGTGATGACATCACAGCTTATTGGGTGCTTTCCCTGTGTAAGGCAAGTACCAAGAGCTTTAGGGACATTATTTTATTTAGACCTCACAATACACCTCCGAGATAGATATTTCAAATCCCCTTTTCACTTACCCAGACCAACATTTAAATTGATAATGATGTTTCACGTGACTGGAGCTTGGCAGAAGGGCAAGAAGGTGCTGCTGTGCCGGGGCCTCCCACTTCTTGGAAGGGTTAACATGTGTCTGCTCAAATGTGGTTCTTTTGATTCTAGTTTGCCCTACTGTACTTGCAAACAGACATCACACCTGAAGCCTATATCAAATAGAAAAGAAAACGGAAGGCCCTAGACAAAACCACCATGTGGTGGGGTCCCTGGGTGATTCAGTTGGTTCAGTGTCTGACTTTGGCTCAGGTCATGATCTCATGGTTCATGAATTCGAGTGAGTTCTTCACTGTCAGTGAGAAGCCTACTTCAGATCCTCTGTCTCCCTCTCTTCCCCTCCCCCACTTGTCCTCTCTCCCTCTCTCCCTCCTTTTCTCTCTCTCTCTCAAAAAAAAAAAAAAAAAATTAGAAAAAAAAAAACCTGACAACCCACCATGTGGTTTCAAATCCTGTATCTGAAAAAATACGTGAGAGATGGAATGACCACAGAAGCAGCATGCAATCACCTTGTAAATTCTGTAATTTTTTTTAATGTTTATTTATTTTTGACAGAGAGAGAGACAGAGACAGAGCATGAGCGGGGGAGGGGCAGAAAGAGAGGGAGACACAGAATCCAAAGCAGGCTCCAGGCGCTGAGCTGGCAGCACAGAGTCTGACACGGGGCTTGAACTCATGAAGCGTGAGATCATGACCTGAGCTGAAGTCAGCCACTCAACTGACTGAGCCACCCAGGCGCCCCGGTAAATCTTGTGATTTTTAAGTCTACTATCCTTCGTAAGTGCCACTAGGGAGATTATTTCTTATTTTCACTTTGGTGTGGTATTTTACACATACACATCATAAACCTAGAAAAGTGTACACTAATCATTATTGGCTTTCGATCCCCAAGATGAAAGTTCTTTCTTTCCAACATTCATCATGGTTGTAGCTTTTCATATGTGGAAACTGTCTTGTGCCTCAGTGGACCTGCCTTACTGTACTGGTGCTGAGGGAAATCACTGCTTTCTTAGTGAAGCACAGTACGAGCTGTAACAGCATTTCCCTAAATGAGAACGTGGCCCCTCATAGTGTCGTAACAAACAGCTCTGCTTTATGAAATCTAGATGTTCCTAAAATGCTTGTAGATTTAAAATCTGTTACCGGATTTTAGAAAGCATCTTAGGCAAGAGTGTATAAAGGTAATTCACTAGATAAGAGATAGAAATGGCCAATAGGTGAATAAAAATCTAGCCAACCTCTAGTTCAATAAAATATAAATCAAAATGAGATATAAGTTCTACCTATGTACTTATTCATTATTGAACAGGAATATGCACATGGTAAAAAATCCTAGAATACAAAATTATGTGCAACAAAAAGTAAATTTTTCCTCCCATGCTGTTCTCCAGCTACCACATTCTTTTCCCCAAAGACAATTACCATTACCATTTTGGGGGACCTCCTTTGTGGTTGTCTGGGAACACTGGTATACACACATATATTTTTGTATCTGTATATATATGTGTGTGTGTATATATGTATATTTATATATATACACACACACATATTTATATAACACTACAACACTGTTTTTCTACACCTTTCTTTCTTCTTATAACAGTTATTTTTGAAAATATTTCCATATAATACATATAAGCAGTCTTTTCTTTATTCTCCTAACACATTTATTTATTGATTTATTTATTAAAAAAAATTTTAATGTTTATTCATTTTGAGAGACAGAGAGAGACAGAGTGTGAGCAGGGGAGGGGCAGAGAGGGAGACACAGTATCCAAAGCAGGCTCCAGGCTCCCAGCTGTCAGCACAGAATCTGACGCAGGGCTCGAACTCATGAATTGCATGATCATGACCTGAGCCGAAGTTGGATGCTTAACCGACTGAGCTACTCAGGCCCCCCTATTTATTTATTTTTAAATGTTTATTTATTTTTGAGAAAGACAGAGAGTGTGAGCAAGGGAGGGGCAGAGAGAAGGGGACAGAGGATCTAAAGCAGGCTCCACGCTGACATCAGCGAGCCTAATACAGGGCCCGAAATCAGGAACCCCAAGATCATGACCTGAGCTGAAGTCAAATACTCAACTGACTGAGCCACCCAGACGTCCCTCCCCTAACATTTTTAAAGTAAAAATTTCCAAGCATACAGTAAAGTTGGGACATGACTCTTTTGAACAGTTTCATAGTATTTCATTATGTAGACACCACAAGTTCTTTTTACCGCTCCTGTAATGACAAATATCTAAATTGTTTCCTATCGTTTGTCTTTAGAAAATAATGCTGCATTTAAATCTTTATGCATAGGTAATTTGGCATATCTGAGAATATATCAGCAGAGGACTGCTCTAAAAGCAGAATTGTTAGGTCAGGGGAGTGTGTATTTTTTAATTTCATAGATATTGCCAAATTTTCTCCATAGAGATTGTAGCAATTTACACTTACACTAACAATGTATGAAATTGGCTGTTACTCCACAGTCACCAAAAATGTTATCAGAAGTTTGATTTTTGTCAACAGTAATGGATGAAAACCAAGAGACTACCTTTTTCCTATTGTTTTGGAAAATATTTTAGAATATGAGAATACTCAGTGTTGGTGTAGGTGTGATTTTTTTACATATTGGTAAAAGTAGTATCAATTCAGCCTTTCCTTAGGGCTGTGAAAGTCCTTACTAAGTATACTTTTTTTTGAGCCCATCCCATTTCTACCAGTCCTACCTGTAACCTAAGGAAGTAATCAAATACTCAAGGATGTCCATCACAGCATTTTTATAAGAGAAAAATTATGGAAACAACCAATGAAATAGATTTTTAAAACATATTATTATGCTATATCTATACAATGGATACCAGGCAGGTAGGTATTTAATTTAAAATTTATTTTTTTAATAAAGTTTATTTATTTATTTTTGAGAGAGAGAGAGAGACAGAGATAGCATAAGTGGGGCACGGGCAGAGAGAGGGAGAGAGAGAATCTCAAGCAGGCACCACACTGCCAGAGCAGAATCCGATGTGGGACTCGTACTCACAAAGTGCAAGATCATGACTTAAGCTGAAACCAAGAGCTGGACACTTAATCAACTGAACCACCCAAGCGCCCCCATGCAGGTACTTTAAAGATATGTTGTGCCACATATATATTATCATGGAAAGATGTTCCTGATTTTTTGTTTCATGAATACACAGATTATAAAACAGTACATTTAGCATTATTCCATTTAGTGGGAAGATATGGAGAGGTAGAAACATAGATGTGTGATTTGAGAAATAAATATCATTGCATAGATGATACAATCACATAAATGAAGATCTACATATCTATATCTATGTGTAGATATACCTGAGCAATGTCTGTAAGAATGCACAAATTTGTAATGGGAAGTATGATCATAGCATACTACCAAAAATACAGATAATTTTTCTTTGCTTTTATTATTTTCCATATTAAAACACTGTATGTAGCAAGCATATTGTTTATTTTTTATGACAAAATAATAGAATGGAAAGAAACTTTCATGTGCAATCCATAGCACCAAATATAACTGTTAAATATGTTAAAATAATTATTCAGGTGACATTTATTAAGTGCCTGCTCCACGTGAACCTTTGGTCTAAGTGTTGGGGAAGGGACAGAGACCAGTTAAATATCCCTATCCTCCCAATATGATGTACACATTTTGAGTTTTGGAGTGGGGCAGGATTGAGTGAGTAGCACAGGATTCTTATGTTTCTTTAAAATTACTGAATCTCAATTGGTAAGAATTATCTTAATGATTTAGATGTAATGCTCAAGTATTTAACTGTGTTAATAGAATTTGGGTTTTGCATTTCCATTGTCCCTGAAAAGAGGGCTTTGTGGCAAGACTTAACTTATCTTGGGGCACCTGGCTGACTCAGTCAGTGCAGCATGTGACTCTTGATCGCGGGATTGTGAGTTTGAGCCCCACGTTGGTTGTAGAGATTACTTAAAACTAAAATCTTAAAAAAAAAAAAAAAAAAGAGACTTATAAGAAGGCTTGGAAATGAAGATCAGAGCCCAGGTCCAGAAATGCCTCTTCTAGTTAGCCACATTCCAGACAAGTGCAAATACACATTTTTAAATTCTCAAGTGCAGAAGAAGGGTAACTACAGGGTTATGCGGTGAGAATTTCGATCCCTGTTTTGCTGTGCGGACTCCATGTGCTGCCATTCCAGCCTAAGCCATCAAAGGACCCCTTGACTAATTAGCAGGCACTACAATTGATCTAGGTCCTGAACTCCTTAAAATCCTGAAGCTCCTTAATAGTGAGCTTCAAACTTTGGTTTAAGCTGTGAAAACTTGCATTCAAATAAAGTCTTAATCTGTAGCCTAATATACAAAACAGACAAGCACAGTGATGACAGGGTGGATATCTGCCCTGAAACCTGGCACACTTTCATCCATCTCCTGCTCCCTTGTTCCTTCAGGTGAGAGGAGAGGTTTGAAGGCACTGGCCCAAGGGAACCCCCCCAAAACAACCAGTATTCATGATAAAACAGCCTTCATGGTTTGCCTAGATTAGTGGTTATCAGACTTCAGCTCTCACCAGAATCCCCTGGCAGAACTGGTAAGACACCCCAAGAGCTTCTAATTCCATGGGTCTGGGTTTGGACCTGGCAGTTCACATTTCTAACCAGGTCCCAGGTGATGCTGGTGGTCTGGGGACCACATTTTGAGAACCTCAGGTCTGGGTATATGGTATGGAACATTTGTTTCATACCTAGTGGGCCATTGTCAGGTTAAGATTGGAAAATGTTAGGTTAAGAAGATTAAACAGGTTTCTTCTAAATTTGTAGTGTTTAGTGATACAGTACATTTTATATCCCTAAGAGAAAGATCTAGTATTTTTACCACAGAACACCCTCCCTCTTTTTTCTTTTAAAAATAGAGTAAACATGGTAAATAATATAGAATGTCAAAGGTGGAGTTTAGAAAAAATGGAACACAATCAGGGCAAAACTATACTTGAGGTTTACTTTTGTTGCCCCAGAATTTGCCTTCTATGTCTTAGACCACTGTCCTAGGTATAACTTTTACGTTAAGAAACCAACCTAATGGAAGAGTTGGGAGTGAGCATTTCTCTGTCCAAGGCATATTTCTTTCAGATGGACCTGAGGTTGTTTGCTAAAGTCACGTTAGGAGTTTGTGTTACTACATCTCCATTTCCTTTTCCTCTGCTCCCCTCTCCTAGCCAGGCCTCTTGATGAACTGGAAAGGGCACTGGACTGGGAGTTAGGAGACCTACTTAAGATCTGGCTTTAACTAGCCACAAACTCAGCTCTGGCCTCAGATTTCTAATCTGTTAACTGAGGAGGTTTAACCAGTTGTATGCAGCGCTCACAATCCTCATATTCTATAGTTTGCAGGTGATGTTGGCCAAGTGAATAATGTAATGTGCAGAATGGATCGAATGTAAGGACCCTGCTGCAGGGGAGGCCCTGGACTCACCACATTCTCAGATTTTATCCTGAATAGAAAGTGGCTATAGAGACTGACAGAGTTCCTTAACAAAGTCACACAGCTAGTATTAGTAGGATCTCAATTTATCTCTGAGTCTAAAGAATGCTTTTCACTCTGTTTGCTGCCATAATACTCGTATTGCTTAGCTTTTCCTTAAACAGTTTTCTTTTTAAACATTTTCTGTGTGTCCTTTGAAACCAGGTAGATTTTGGCCAAAATCCCAGCTAACAAGTTACTCAACCTGCATGATCCTTAGTCTCCTTCAGTTTAAAAAGAAGATAATAATATCTTCTTTGCACCTTTATCATGAGGATTATGTCAAGTGCTGAGCACAAAGTATGGCTCAATACTTAATAATTATATTAATTTATTCTGGAGTTATAGTACTTGTGGGTAAACTTTTGTATTCTGCCTTTTTCTCTTGTACAGTTTATTATAAGCATTTCTTACGTTGCCCAGGGTCTTCATATTTGTATTTAGAGGCTGCATCTGTTTTCACTAAGTGGAGAAGTAGTATTTACTCATCTATTCTGCTGCAGTTGATATTTAGGTCCTATTGCTTGTTTTATTACAGTGGATGAATACAGACCTTAAGAATCAGATGTAGCTGAATTAAAAAATTTTTTTAAGTTTATTTATTTTGAGAGAGAGTGTGTGTGTGCACAAGTTGGGGAGGAGCAGAGAGAAGGAGAGACAGAATCTCAAGCAGGCTCTGCACTGTCAACCAAGAGCCCAACGTGGGGCTCCAACTCACAAACCGTGAAATCAAGACCTGAACCAAAATCAAAAGTCAGACACTTAATTGAATGAACCACCCAGGTGTCCCCAAGTTTCTTTATTTTTTAAAAGTTTATTTATTTATTTATTTTGAGATAGAGAAGGAGAGAGAATTCCAAGCAGGCTCCGCACTGTCAGCACACAGCTAAAGCGGGGCTCGATCCCATGAACCATGAGATTATGACCTAACGTGAAACCAAGAGTCCGACACTTAACTGAATGAGCCACCCAGGGGACCCTGAGTTAAAATTTCTAATTCTACTGCTCTTTGGTTTTGGATTAGTTGCTTGAATTTTCTGGCAATAATAAAACTTACTTTGCAGCATTGTTGTGAAGATTAAGTAAGGCAAGCAAGAGCTATAAAACTCTTAACACTTTGCCAGGTGCATCATGCACTCTCAAGAAATGCTAGTTCTTTCTCCCCTTCACCAGATGGGCAAGGCTCAAGGTGGCTTTTCAGCAGACCTAATGATGGCATTTGCCCCCATCTGTGGAAGCTGTATTCATGGATCCGTGCAAACCTCACTGAGATTCTCTGCAGGCAGGTCATCTCCTTGAACCTGCTGGTAGGATAGCAGGGATACTCAATTCTCTATGTAAGATGCATGACCTCAAATTTAAAAATAATCTTTACTTCTTTGGGTGCCTGGATGGCTCAGTCGGTTAAGCATCCGACTTCGGCTCAGGTCATGATCTGATGGCTGGTGGGTTCGAGCCCCACGTTGGACTCTGTGCTGACAACTCAGAGCCTGGAGCCTCCTTTGGATTCTGTGTCTCCCTCTCTCTCTCTGCTCCACCCCCTCTCACACTCTGTCTCTTGCTCTCTCTCAAAAATAAATAAACATTAAAAAATTTTTTTAAAATAAAAATAATCTTTACTTCTTAATTTGTTTCTTATTTTCTTTTCTGTGAATGAGTTATTTTCAAATATTATTCTGAATAAATATCCAGCTATATGTAGACAATTTAAAAAATGTGGTTTAATTATGCTTTCACTAGTGGGTGCAGATGTAGACTACCAATGAGATTGTAGAGGATTATTTTTATTACTGGTTCAGAAGAGAGGTCAAAGGACCATGATAGAGTTTCAGCTTGAGGAGACTTTACATTACATTTACATAGGCAAGGGTTTATTATGTCCTAGCAGAATAGGTTTGATTTGGGTAGTTTTAGAAAATTCCCCAGTGGGACTAGAGTCATCACTCCATGGTGCAAGTGAATTTGTGATTCCTCTGATTTTTTTGATGAAAATCAGATATGCACATGCAGAATGATCTTAAGGTGGCAACTCCTTTCCTTCATTTGGAAGGAAAAAAAAAAACGGCATAGAGCTGGATTCTAAAATGTAAATTGCAGGGAAGATATCTGTAATTAACTTAGAAAGTACTGTTTGTGTTTAACTTCACCATAATTTTTCAGGATGAACAAATTGCACATTAGTGCAGGCAAGAAGTAAGGCTTTTAACAAGTGTAAATGTTTTTTTTTTTCCAGTCTCAGTTTCTAAGATGAACCTGTGAACTTTTAATTTATACATTGGTTTGGAGTAATTAGCCCATGAATTGTCTAGCTTTTGAGACATAATTGTTTAGAAAAGAGGTGGACCATGAAAGCATCCTGATTTTCTGGAATCATCAGAAGAAAAATGATACCCTTCACTGAAAATCATACAATGATGCTTAAAAGGAAAATATAGCATAGTCATGTAGACTTTGCTATATACTTGAAATATTTATACTTTTTTTTTTTGCAAAATTTTGTATGGCTCTTTTCCCCCTAAATCACTTTGCCTGGTAGGTTTTGAGCACTTTTTTGTTTTTATCTTTACAAAGTTTGGAGAGTGAGAAGAATTCAAATCCTCCCCAACTCCCGAGTAATTAAATCTTTTAAAAATATCTTATATATTGTTGTCCATATTACATAAGTCACCTACCAAAGATTAACTAATGAGTTTTGGACAATCAAAGTGAACTATTGTCAAGGCCAAATGTGAATTGCAAGCCGCTAAAATCTCTTGGCAGGATAATAACTGGAATAACCTGTAAGCTGATACATCACAAGGAGGCATCTGATTTTCCTCTTGGCAAGGCGCTGGATGCCAAAGCTAATCTTGGCTCACTTTTCTCTGACACTGCTCTTCAGATACCAGGATTCTGTCATTGTAGACCTGTTATGTAGCTTGAAAAAAAAAAGCCTTGTATGTGTACATGAATAAAAATTCACAATGTGCCAAAAAAGGGCAGGTGGCAGAATCAGTTTCTGTCCCACCCCTGTTCTCCAGATAACGGTGCCACCTGCCAGATGCAGTCCCTGGTAACAGTTTCTTAGATGTCCTTCCAGAGATAAGCTGTGCATATCATGGGCACACGGACACACATTCTACTTCTTCTTTTAAACATGTGGTCATATAACATATAGACTGATCTGCATCTGCCCTTTTTAAAACTTGATATATTGGGGCGCCTGGGTGGCGCAGTCGGTTAAGCGTCCGACTTCAGCCAGGTCACGATCTCGCGGTCCGGGAGTTTGAGCCCCGCGTCAGGCTCTGGGCTGATGGCTCGGAGCCTGGAGCCTGTTTCCGATTCTGTGTCTCCCTCTCTCTCTGCCCCTCCCCCGTTCATGCTCTGTCTCTCTCTGTCCCAAAAATAAATAAAAACGTTGAAAAAAAAATTTAAAAAAATAAATAAATAAATAAAACTTGATATATTTTGGAGATTATGCCATCATTATATAGAGCTGCCTCATTCTTTTTATTTTTATTTATTTTTAATCAATTAATTTGTTTTGAAAGAGAGAGAGAGAGAGCACGGAGGAGAGGCAGGAGAGAGGGAAAGAGAAAATCTCAAGCAGGTTCTGTGCTGACAGCACAGAGCTCAACATGGGTCTTGATCCCACAAACTATGAGGTCATGATCTGAGCCGAAATCAGGAGTCAGATGCTTAACTGACTGAGCCACCCAAGCACCCCTTTAAAGGCTGTTTAGTATTAATTTAAAATTTTTTTTTTTTTAACATTTATTTATTTTTGGGACAGAGAGAGACAGAGCATGAACGGGGGAGGGGCAGAGAGAGAGGGAGACACAGAATCGGAAACAGGCTCCAGGCTCCGAGCCATCAGCCCAGAGCCCGACGCGGGGCTCAAACTCACGGACTGCGAGATCGTGACCTGGCTGAAGTCGGACGCTTAACCGACTGCGCCACCCAGGCGCCCCTGTTTAGTATTAATTTAATTGTATGATGGACTTTATTTTATTTACCACACCCCCGCTGGTGGATGTTTATATGATTTTCAGTCTTTTGCAAATACAAACGGTGCTGCATTGAATGACTCTGTACATTCATTGCTTTGTGTACATCAACATATCTATGGGGTGGATATTTCTAGAAGTAAAATTGCTGGTCAAATGATATATGCATTTTTTACTTTGACAGATGCTGCTAAACTGCAGTACACCTTGTATAAGTTATACGCCCACTGGCAGAGTATGAGAGGGGTATGCTCTTTTTAAATCCTAAACCTGACTTTTGTCACTGAAGGTTGTATTTTTCTGAACCTGGTCACAGTCCAGAGCTTCTGGCCTTACTCATGTTACATTAGTGACTTTCTGTCTGTGATCAGTGCTCATTTTCCAACACTCCAAGACACTGTATTTTTTTCCAACCATTTGAGGGCATTGCTTACGGCCTTAATAGGAAATAGACATATTTCTCTATGTTTCCTCATAGATGAGGGAATTAGGGAAGGTGCTGATGCTTGAGAACCCCTGAGTTTTGGTAATGTGGAGGCATTGGAGAGGTTGGTTTCTTTTTCTTGATTTGAAATTCACCCTAGGAGGTGAATCAGCCCAACCTTCAGTAAAAGAAACAAACAAGTTTTCACCTTTAAAACTAAAGTGTTGGTTTTACAGTTACCACTTCACCACTGAGCCACTGTCTCTGCTAACCAGACATCACATGCTCACTCCAGGGTCTGCCTCCCTACCACCTCAGGGAGTGGGGTGTTGGGGGGCTATATCCTTGTCCCTCTGCTACTTCCTTCCTTCCTCTTCCTCACCTGCCCATCTCCTCTCCTCCTTCTTATCCAAACAACTTTCTATGACTCCTGTTGGGAGCACCTCACCCTAAGCCATTATCATTACATAGCAGGTCCAGGCACAAACCAGGAGGAGCTCTCTTTGATTTTTAGATCTATAGATCTCCCTCCTGGGCTTGCTATTTTATAATCTGTGATATAGTTTGTATGCCAAACTTCTAAAACATAAAGAATCTTTTTGTACAGTTCACAGCACTATATTTTAATATTTATATTTTTAAATATAAATATAAATATAAATGTTTTTTAGAACTGTGGTTCTGTACACAATTTGAGTAAATTTAATTCAACAAACCAACCCTAAATGCTTGAATTCAGTCAAGTAAGTATAGTTTTTTTCTTCTTTTCCTTTTTTTTTAATGTTTATTTATTTTTGACAGAGAGACAGACAGAGCATGAGTGGGGGGGGGGGGGGCACAGACTGAGAGGGAGACACAGAATCCAAAGCAGGCTCCAGGCTCTGAGCTGCCAGCACAGAGCCCGACGTGGGGCTCGAACTCATGGACCATGAGATCATGACCTGAGCCCAAGTCGGATGCTCAACCGACTGAGCCACCCAGACGCCCCTCTTCTTTTCTTTTTTTAAATCTACCTTCTGATTCCAAGCAGCAAAAAAAAAAAAAAAAAAAAGTATTTTAACTTAAATATATTATAACTATAAGATTATGATGGCTTTTCTGTGGGTTATTTCCCCAATATGGTGTTCACTAATCCTGAATATAGACTTACATGTTGTTGCACTGTATACTTGCTTTCCTTAGAATGATCTGTCCAAGTGAACAAAATGGAGAGCTATGAAGGATCCCGGTGTTATTGCTGTTTGGTACCATTGCTTCCGACATCCGTTTCTAGGGACTAAGGAATTGCTTTAGCCACATGCACAATACCTCGGACAGTGTTACTCAAAGAATGGCCCACAGACTAAGTGTTTTTCTTACCTGACTGCAATAAAGTAAGTACAAGAATTGGAAATAAGTACAGGAATTGAAAATTTTAAAAAGTTCAGAAACTTTTATATCAATTTGGAAGAATTGAATCTAATTTTTAAAATTGAGCGTATATTTTTTATAGGTCCTTTTAAAATCTTTTTCTTTCCTGAAAACTCATTTTATTTTATTCTACCAAATGTCAATCTATCACAGATTAGATTTTCTACAATAGTCTAGAAAATTCCTCAAATTTCCATGACTCTCTCGCTTATAAGGCAGATGCATTGCTCTAAAAGTTGTTGACTTGGCTTGCTTTCATAGTGTGACAAGTGATATATACCCGTGTAAAACTTCAGGAAATGAGACACAATGACAAAATTCCTCGCCTGCGGCTGCCGCGCACACCAAGATTAAATCTTTCCCTTCTCATTTCTGTCATCAGACTACAAGGCCTCGTCTGCTTTTCCTGTTAAGATATTTTAATTAGAATCTGAGAGAGTGAGTGGAATAAGAGAAAATTAGTCATGAAAAGAACATTGCATTTTTTTTTTACCCTTCAAAGAAAAGTGTAATAACATTTCCTCCCATATTATTTCTACTTTAGTGCCATTTTCTAAAAGTAAAGTACTCTGGAAGATATTTAGGAGAACTTTAACATGATGGGTTTGCACTCAGAAATGTTTTTAAATGCTGGTGAAGAGTATATAAATAATAAAATTTGGGGACATTAGCAAGAGTCACAGTGTCAGCCTCAGGGAGAGGTTTGGGTTTCTGTCCCAGCCAAAGTACAACCACAGAGCCAGAGTAAACATTGACAACACCGCCTTGTTCTGAATGGCAACATTTGTCTAGGCAGCAGGCATTAGTAGTGAGAGCAGGGTTGATAGGGATTAGGGGGTCAGGCGTACAGGTCTAAGTTACGGGTGAAGCAAGAAGAACTGAGAGGGATATTATATGGTAGAAAGAAAGAGACCAAAAGAGAACTGAAAAGGATGGGGATAGGTGGGAGGCTTCCAGGCTGGCTGGGCTTTGAGGCTCCTGGTGACAGGCTCGGTGGGTGGACCACTTACATTTATAAAGGCCAGGGATCAGGTATACATTTGGAGCCTAGCATAAAAAATTTTATTAGCCTTGGTTATTCAACTGAAGAGCACTTGATGAAAATTTCTGCTTTATCTTCTGTTATCGCTTCTAGCTACTCCTCTTTTACATTGGAAAAAATAAATACAATTACAAGTTTATCATTCACAGTAGGTTATGAGGTCTTTCATATGTCAAAAACATGTTGTAATATGAATCTTTTTGCCTTGGTGAAAAAATGTGGGTGCAATTATCATTTTATAATTATGGTGTTATGTGTGTGCTGTAATTTCCCCATAAAAGTGTGACCTAAAATGATCTGAAAGGATAACTATTCTGGAAGTGTTGTGTTTTGTTTTTTTAATTTTTTTTTCAACGTTTATTTATTTTTGGGACAGAGAGAGACAGAGC
Source organism: Puma concolor (assembly GCF_028749965.1). Classification (NCBI taxonomy): domain Eukaryota; kingdom Metazoa; phylum Chordata; class Mammalia; order Carnivora; family Felidae; genus Puma; species Puma concolor. Next base: position 67,434,057 of record NC_141667.1, read on the forward strand.
ATGAACGGGGGAGGGGCAGAGAGAGAGGGAGACACAGAATCGGAAACAGGCTCCAGGCTCTGAGCCATCAGCCCAGAGCCCGACGCGGGGCTCGAACTCCCGGACCGCGAGATCGTGACCTGGCTGCAGTCGGACGCTTAACCGACTGCGCCACCCAGGCGCCCCTGGAAGTGTTGTTAAAATACACTTAAAATCATCTTTAAAAAGTGGAACATTTCCCCAAATCGTTTTTGCCTCCACACTGAAATCCCTCCAGTCTTTTCCCAGTACCCTTTCATTCTATTATCTTTCAGATATGACTGCCTTGCATAATTTTGGGGTCTGGGAGGACCATTTATATATTAGGAACCACTTATCTATTTGTCATACTGACCATTATTGCTGAGTGCTTACTGCAAGGTTCTAGGTCCATTGCTGGGATTACAAAAGAGGTGCCCTCTGTTCCTTCATTCATCCACCAACCTGTTTAAATACCTGCTGTGCCAGGAATTTGGGACAGGTACCTCTTATAAGGAACTGATATACTCTGTAAAATGGTGAGAATACCTTTTAAAGGTATTATGAGGATTAAATGAAATTATATTTCTAAAGCACCTGAAACAGGTACTCTGAATGAGTATTTTCCCCCAGGAATGGCAGAGATTGAATGGCAGTTTTTGCAGGTCATTGAGAAGATAAGCTGAATCTTGCATAATATCTAATGTTAGGGGCACCTGGGTGGCACAGTCGGTTGAGTGTCCAACTTGGGCTCAGGTCATGATCTCGCAGTCTGTGGGCTCAAGCCCCGCATTGGGCTCTGTGCTGACAGCACAGAGCCTGGGGCCTGCTTCAGATTCTGTCTCCCTCTCTATCTGCCCTTCCCCTGCTCACGCTCTGTCTCTCTCTCTCTCAAAAATAAATAAACATTACAAAAAATTTGAATGTTAATTTACTGATCAGGGGCACGTGTGTGGCTCAGTCAGTTAAGCCTCTGACTTTTGATTTCAGCTCAGGTCATGATCTCAGGGTTCATGGGACTGAGCCCCATTCAGGGCCCTGTGTTGACAGTGTGGAGCCTGCTTGGGATTCTCTCTTTCTCTGTCTCTACCCCAGCCCTGCTCATACACGTGCTCGCTCTCTCTTAAAATAAATAAATTAACATTAAAAAAAATAATCCAAGGAAAAAATACATTAAAATATTTTCTTCTATTGGGGTGCCTGAGTGGCTCATTCATTTAAGCATCTGACTCTTGATTTCGGCTCAGGTGTGACCTCACAGTTCATGGGATCAAGCCCCATGTGGGGCTCTGCACTGACAGTGAGGAGCCTGCTTGGGATTCTTGATTCTCTCTTTCCCTCTCTCTGCTCCTTCCCCCCTCTCTTTTTCTCTCTTTCAAAATAAATAAATATAAAAAGTATATTATAAAACATTTTTTAAAGTATATTTTCTTCTTTTGGAATATCAATAGGAAACACCAAATTGATAGATTGCCAAAACATTGAAGAGTAAAAGTATTAGAAAACAGTCACATGTAAAGGAATTATAGAAGAGCTTTTTAAAAATATGTAAAAGTAATACTTTAGTTGTCTGCAGATGCTTTCTTCTTGAATGTTGACTTTTAGTCACTCTTGACATTTTACCTGGAGAAAGGGAGACCATTGTGTCAGTGACCGATCTTGGCTATTCATCATTTCCGTGAACTCTCAGGAAGTTCAGTCTGAACATCAGAAAGAATTAATATCACAGTAACTCAAGTCTAAGAAGACAAAGCTGGTGCTTCCTCTGGAAACACATCCTTCCACCTGCCCCCTGAAGTCTGATAAATCTTTCAATTCCAGTTTGTGTGTGTGTGTGTGTGTGTGTGTGTGTGTGTGTGTGTGTGTGCGCGCGCGCGCGCGTGTGTGTGAGTGGTAGTGTATTGGACATGAATTTGAATCTGATCAGATTTCCTTATGTAAAAAGTGGGCATTTTTGTGTGTGTCTTCCAAATAGGGGTAATTCCAAAATTGGAAAATCAGCTGCAAAGAAAACCAACAGATTTATGATACGATGGTTTTTTCCCCCCTATATTCAGGGGAAATGCCTCCAGTTTCATTGTTCTTTCTTTACCTAGAAGTAATAACTGACATTTGTAACAATTTCCTTGCTTGACTAATACTATTGCCTGAAGATTTTAAAGAATATTGTACTCTATTTTATTTTCCTAATGCTATTCAATAGAACTTTTTGCTATGACAGAAATGTTCTATATCTGTACAGGGCAGGGTGGTAACCACTAGATACATGTGGCTTTTGAACATTTGAAATGTGGCCATTAAGCTTGCACAACTGAGAAAATGAATTTTTAATTGTATTTAATTTTAATTAACTTAAATGTAAACTTAAAACAGCCACCTGTGTGTAGTGACTACCCTATTGAACAGCACAATCCAAGACCATAAGTATTAATTCACAAGAGTTAAAACAGGTTTCAGCATAGACAATATTGAGAAGGTTAGTAGTTGGAGATTCTGGTTTTACAAAAAGTTTTATCTCAATGTTCCACTGGGTGTGGAATTTATAAAAAATGATCTCTATAATATAAATTAGATAATAAAGTGTTGTTTCTTCTTTCAATCTCAACTTTTATGTTGTCTTTTCTATTTTTTCATATTTATTTTCAATTTGGTAACTTCAACCAAAAGCATTTTTCAGATATAATAAAAATTAGGTCAACAGCTTTATCATTTCTAGCTATATGTTTTTATGAGAGAGAGAGACAGGCAGACAAGGAGAGGGAGAGAGAGTGAATATGTTAAACTTTGAGCCAGTCTCAGATGTTTATTACTTTTGCTGACTTGGCTTTAAGACCATAGTGGGAGGTCCAAGATGATTTCAGTTAATTTCTTAGGATGCGTGTCGTATGGTGTTTTGTTTGTTATGGCATTTCTCTTTCTTTCATGGCTTTTCATAATCTCATTCCATGTGTTTGCGGACTACAGCTGACCTTTTCAAAAATTTTTAATTAAAACCATACTTTTTAATTAATTTTTTTTTATTTTAAAGAGAGAGAAAGAGAGAGATTGCATGAATGGGGGAGAGGGGCAGAGGGAGATAGAGAGAACTTCAAGCAGGCTCCACGCTCAATGTGGAGCCCAACCCGGGGCTCGATCCCACAACCATGGGATCATGACCTGAGCCAAAATCAAGAGTCAGATGCTCAACTGATTGAGCCACCCAGGCACTCCCCCAAAATATTTTTAATTGAAATGTAATTAACATACAGTGTTATATTAGTTTCAGGTGTAAAATATAGTGATTCAACAATTCTGTACATTACTCAGTGTTATCACAATAAATGTACTCTTAATCCTCTTCACCTATTTCACCCATTCCCCTCCCACCTCCCCTCTGGAAATCACCAGTATGTTCTCTGTATTTAAGTCTGTTTTTGTCTGTTTGTCTTTTTTCCCTTAGTTTGTTCATTTGTTTTATTTCTTAAATTCCACTTATGAGTGAAATCATATGGTATTTGTCTTTCTCTGTCTATTTCACTTAGCATTATATATTTTAGGTCCATCCATGTTGTTGCAAATAGCAAGATCTCATTCCTTCTTATGGCCAAGTAATAGCCATATGCATGTGGTATATATATCTATAATGGAATACCGTTCAGCCATGCGAAAGAAGGAATCCTGCCATTTGTGACAACATCATCTTCTTTATCCATTCATCTATCAGTGGATACTTGGGTTGCTTCCATAATTTGGCTATTGTAAGTGATGCTGCAGAAAACATAGGGGTACATATATCTTTTCAGATTAGTGTTTTTGTTTTCGTTGTGTAAATACCCAGTAATGGAATTACTAGATCATATGTATTTCTATTTCTATTTCTATCTTATTAATTAATTAATTAATTAATTAATTTAAGATTTTATTTTTAAGTAATTGCTACACCCAACATGAGGCTCAAACTTACAACCCCAAGATCAAGAGTCATATTCTTTTCCAACTGAGCCAGGCAGATGCCCCTGATATTTCTTTCTTTCTTTCTTTTTTTCTCTCTTTCTTTCTCTTTCTTTCTTTCTTTCTTTTCCTTTCTCTCTCTCTCTCTCTCTTTCTTTCTTTCTTTCTTTCTTTCTTTCTTTCTTTCTTTCATTCTTTCTTTTTTAATGTTTATTATTTGAGAGAGAGGGAGAGAGAGACAGAGAAACAGAGAGCAAGCAGGGGAGGGGTAGAGAGAGAGGGAGACACAGAATCAGAAACACGCTCCAGGCTCTGAGCTGCCAGCACAGAGCCCGACGCGAGGCTCGAACCCATAGACCACGAGATCATGAGCTGAGCTGAAGTTGGCCGTTCAACCAAGTGAGCCACCCAGGCGCCCCTGGATGCCCCTGATATTTCTATTTTTAATTGTTTGAGGAACCTCCATACTGTTTTCCACAGTGGCTCCCCCAATTTGCATTCCCACTAACAGTGTACAAGGGTTCCTTTTTCTCCACATCCTCACCAACACTTGTTATTTCTTGTCTTTTTGATTCTAGTCGTTCTGACAGGTATAAGGTCATATGTCATTGTGGTTTTGATTTGCATTTCCATTTCCCTAATGATTAGTGATGTTGAGCATCATTTCCCATATCTGTTGGCCATCTGTATGTCTTCTTTGAAAAAATGTCTATTCAGGTCCTCTGCCCATTTTTTAATTGGATTGCTTGTATTACTGACCTTTTTTAAAAAATAAGGATTGAATTTTTAAAAGGAGCTGGGATACATTTATCCATAGCAGTTTGTCTTTGCCTTCCCCAAAGCACCATTTTAAATTGTAGAACATTGGGGCACCTGGCTAGCTCAGTTGGAAGAGTGTGTGGCTCTTGATCATCAGGGTTGTGAGTTCAAGCCCCACATTGGGTGTAGAGATTATTTGAATAAACTTTAAAAAATTATAGAATGTGATTGTGACTCTAAAGAAAGTTGTCTGTTGAATAACTGGAGACTGTATTTGCCAATTTGCCTTTATATGTGTGTGTGTGTGTGTATATATATATATATATATATATATATATGTAATTTATATGTATGCAATATATGTAATATTATATGTAATACATATTATATGTACATATACATATTATATATTGTATATATACATATACATATATGTATATATGTTGTATATATACATATACATATTACATATAATACATATAAAATATGTAATATATGTATAAAATATATGTAATATATATATAATTTCAATTAAGTGGAATATTTCCAACTAGGGGCTTCTGGTTGATCAAAAGTAAAATGAAAAAAATCATTCATACACTCATCATTTATTTATGATAACCTGTCATATCCCAGGTAATGTTCTCGATATTGGGAATACAACAGTGAACAAAACAGATAAAATTCTCCATCCTCATGGAGCTTAAATTCTAGCAGAATCCTTTTTGTTCCACTTCCATAGATAATCTTTTGAAAATATCTATTTCCCTTCATCCTGCAAGTACATGAATTATCACAACCTAGTGTGTTTGGTTGATTTCGATTACTAAGATTTCTGGGTTGCCTTAAAGCCCTCATTCCTTAGTATTATTGGTATAGAACCAAAGTTCTACTCTGAATCACTTAGGAAGCCTTTTAGCAAATACTGATGCTGCCCAAACCTGCCCCATCCTGATTTAGTTTGTCATGGGGCACGAGTATCAATATGTTTTAATCACTCCAGGTAATTATGCATGCTGCCAGAGTTGAGTGCTACTAGCATAGAAAGGCTTAAGGGATATGGAGCCAGCATATATACAAGAAGATGTTTTTAAATCTAATGATATCAACTTATTTTGTTTTGATTTGTGATTGCAAATTGAGATTTACAAGAAGCAAAGGAGAAATGGGATTGAAGCTTCTTTTTACTTAAAATTTAACATTTTATTTATCTACTTATTTATTTATTTAGCACTTATTATATTCCAGGTGTTAGGGATTGGAAGATGAACAAAGAATGAGCCCTATCCTCTACAAATTTATAATCTAGTAGGGGAGTTCACAAACTTTTTCTGGAAAGTAAATATTTTTGGTTTTATGAGCCATATAGTCTCTGTTGTAACTATTCAATTCTGTTGTAGTGAGAGAGTAGCCATAGGCAATATCTAGACAAATGGGTATAACTACATTCCAATAAACTTGATTTACAAAAACAGGCAATGGTCTGGATTCGGCTGCAGGCCTTAGTTGCCAACCTCTGGTCTGGTAGAAGAAAGAGAAAATAAATAATTACTGTAGAGTAGAGTATGTGATCAAAGTGAGCACAGGTGACACAAGATAAGGGCCATCAGTACCTGAGAGACTTAGGGAAGATTCTGAAGGAGATGCTGTTCAAGTGGATTATGAAGCACGGGTTGGAGTTTGGAGAAAGGAAAAGGAAAGGATGCTCTAAGCAGAGGGACAAATGTGCAAAGCATGGGCATGTAAAACAACACTGCCTCTTCTAGAAACCAAAAGCAATCCAGTGGGGCTAGAATGCAGGTTGCCTACTTGGGCAGAAGGATGGGGCTAGAGAGGCTGGGCCATATTCTGATGGACCTTGGTTAGGAAGTGAGAAGCATGGGTGTGGAGCTAACAGTCTTGGGAGGAGCAAATAAAGGATTTTAAGCAGGGAAGAGTAATTCATTGGCTGCCCGTTGGAGAGGAGGAGATGCAGTCATTGTACTACTGTGGTAAACCAGACGGAAAATGGTTGAGTGGCAAGCATGACCAGGATGGGATTCATGTGAGCACTGTTTAGACTACAGAATCTCTCGTCTTGGTGACTGCTTGCACATGGGGATAAATGAGAATGAAACATCTTAGACACCTTCTAGATTTCTGGCTTGGGTGACTGGGTGATGTAATTTATGTAGACAGGAGAAATAAACCTGGGGAGGGGTAGAAGATGATGAATTTGTTCAGGAGTTTGAGTTCAGGATAAATACATGGCACTGAAGTGTAGCTCCCCAATAGAAAACGGATTGCTACTAAAGTGGACGTGGAGATTCGGGAGTCAGTGTTAGACCCAGTGATAGATAAGGCCACACATTTAGATTAGGTCACCCACAGAGAGCCTGTAAGGTGTCAAAATAGACAGGCCAGCAGTGGAGAAAACCTTGGGTAATATGCATATATGGAACCAGAATTCTGAAGGAGCAGTCAAATCGAGGTGGGAGGGAACTGGAAGACAGGGCTGTTACCCAGGCTGAAGGGAGGAGTTTCAAGACGGCAGCAGTCAGTGCTGAGAAAACTGTCTCTGGGGTTCTGTGGTATGGATACCTTTGCAGAGAAGAAAAGCAAGGCCTTAGAGATCGGAATGAGACTATGCTCCCCAGAAACTTAGCTGAAGTATGGGCAGCTCAGACACTGCTGGTGGAGCTATAAATTGGTAGATGTTTCTCAACAGATGTTTGGAAAACTGTATTGAGAGATACCACCATTTAACAACAAGTAATTTCACTCTTAGAAAATCGTGCCAGGAACATAATCATATGCTCTGTAGTCGGTAACAGTGAACAAAAGTTCCAAAATGACATTTTGGATCATTTAATTTGATCAATTCCAAGAAACATGCCCTGTAAGTGCTTACTGATACAAATGACATAGTAACTGTTTTACCCTTTAACCATGGCCTCAGACCAAATTTGTTTTGTTTGCATTTAGCTTTTATATATTAGAGCTTTTAAATTAAGAAATATTTAAAATACTGACCATTACAGAGTATACAAGGAACATGCATGTACCCATTACCCAGATTGAAAAGATGTTAACATTGTACCATATCTGCCTATGATTTTTTAATATATTACAAATCCATGTTAAATCCCCTTTATACCCTTCCCCAATCCTATTCTCCTCCCTCCCTCCCCATTTTACAGTTGATATTTATGCTTCCTGGCTTTTTTTTTTAAATGACTTGCTTGTGTGTAAACCCATATATAATTTATAGTGTTGTTTTGCATATTTTTAAACTTTAAATAAGTGCTATCCTACTATTCATATTATTCTTCAATTTGAGGTTTTTACTCGTCACTGTTTTTGAGATTTATTTATGATCATATATGGTACCTATATTTCTTTCAAAAACTTCATTCTGTAGTATTCTGTTACCTGACAAAACCTCAATTTATATATTCATTCTCTGTTGGCAGGCACCCGGACTAGTTCCTGCACACCTCTGTTCTTTGAACTCCTCAGTTATTAAATGGAGCTAGTAATAGTATCAATCTCGTAGGAGGTTTGAGGATTACAGTAATTAATATATGTAAAACACTAGTCAGGCCTTGAAACACAATAATCATCCAATGCACATTAGCTATTGTTATCAGTATGACCAATAATATTATTATTAAGTTCTTTCCAAATCTTTGCTGTCACATTCTGATATGACATGCTCACATATTGTGAAATGTTGTGTTTCTTTCCTTATATCTATGCATAAGTTTCTTTATCATATCTAACTAAAAGTCAAATTTCTGGTGTGTTTAACACCAGAACACCAAATCTGTGTTTAACCCTACCATTATAAATGTTGCATACATCCTTTCTAAAGATGTGGTACCAATCCTTCTTCCACCTACGACACATGAAAGTTTCTGCTTCCTTGTCAACACTTGTTATTGTCAGACAATCATTTTTGCCAATCCTTGGTGTTGAAATGGTATCCCATTTTTTAATATTTATTTATTTGTTTGTTTGTTTATTTATTTATTTATTTATTTATTTAAGAGAATGAGCAGGGGAGAGGGACAGAGAGAGAGAGAGAGAGAGAGAGAGAGAGAGAGAATCCCAAGCAAGCTCCATACTCAGTGTGGAGCCCAACATGGGGGTTGATCCCATGACCCTGGGTTCATGACTTGGGATCATGACACTCAAACAACTGAGCCACTCAGGCACTCTAGCCCCCATTGTTTGCTTTAATTTGCATTTTCCTTGTGTGTAGTGAGGTTGAGAATCTTTGCACATCTTTTTTGACCATTCAGGTTTTCTTTTATGTTAATTTTCTGCCCATTTTTCAGTGGGGTTGTTATCTTTTTCTTATTGCGTTGTAGGAATTCATTTTATATTTAAATACTAATCTTTTGTCTCTCATATCTCAAATTAAATGAATGACTTATTTGGTTTTTTAAAATTTGAAAACATGACTTATCAAAGCACTTCATGCACGTGGTAAAAAAAACAAAATAAAATGGTACAGAAGAGCTTGTGATAAAATGCAAGTCTTCTGCCCTCCCTCCCTCCCCACGCCGACACCACTCCCTAGGGTAGTTTCTTTCTACCAATTGTGCTTTTAGTTCTCCTGATCATTTTTTCCATAAGCACTTATACCTTGTATCCTGATATATCAACGTGAACAATATCTCTGTATTCCATGCTATGAAAGGTAAGGCCACCCCGCTGTACACAGCTCTAAATATTACCATTCATCATCCTGGCTAGCTGCTCCCATTTCTCTTACATGTTGCTGGAATTTGTTGAAATCCCTTATCTTTGATAAGCTCTTCTCTTTTTATCTTAACTATGGGTTTGTTTCCTTATTTCCCTATTTGTTTTGTTCATCACTTTAATTATTTCACTTGGGAGCAATGATGAAAGGCAGATGTATTCATTCCATCCAACAGCTATCCCCAGAAATTACCAACAGTAGCCCAGAGCCTGGCTTTTTTTATGTCTTATTTATGATTTTTCACACTTTGAATATTTATAGAACTGAAATTAGAGTCTTGTAAATTACATTTTTTTTGTGTGACTCCAATTGAACAGTTAGGGGCAAAGTGAACTTTCAGACTTTTTTTTAGTTCTTTCATAAGCAACTCCTTCTGGCCTACCTACAAAGGTATCTGCTGAGAATTATGAATAGAGGCATCTACCTCTTACTCAAAGTAATGATTGCTTTTGCTCAGCCTTCATTCCAACTGGGTTTGGGATTTAGTATCATTGTGGGGAAGAATAATGTTTTTCTCTGCCTCTGAGCCTCTGTAGATGTAAGCCCATCTTTTCCATTAGCTATTCCTGATGTTAGGCTGTGAATTTCCCTGAATGATAAATAGCTTCATTGAATTTCCACTTCCTACTCAATTTCTTTATAAGTTAAAGGAAGAAGAATAGCCAAGAGACAAAAAGGCTTTTATCTATAAAGTAATAGCTGTACATTGCAAAAACATGCAGTTTTGAGCTAGAGTCATCGGTCTTCAGTCATATTTTAATTTTGCTGCCTGGTGACTGGTGTTCTCTACAGAACTAAATATTATCTGACTTGCCAGTTCCTCTTTTATAAACTGGAATCCTTTCTTGCTCATGGTAACATCTTCTGAAGATAAGATATGCATACATGAATATGAATAAATATGAAAAACCTTGTAGAAATGATGAAAGTAAAAAACGGGTTTAGAGGACATTTATTTATTTAGAAGAACTTTAGAGGTAGAAATGTTCACCAAAATTTTGTGAAATTAACCAAAATGTTCACTGTGGTTGTTGCTGGGTAGAGTGACTGCATGTAATTCGTATTTTCTTCTTTTTGCTTGTCTACATTTTCTATAATGAATGAATGTATTTTCTGAAATAATGTACAAAATTTTGGTTGAGTTTTGGATTGAATGCAAGTGTCTTCTGTGAGATGTTGCTGCTACTGAAATAGTACTTCACTAAATGATCTTGGTCTGGGACAAGTGCTGTTTAGTATCTCTTCCTCTGAGAGATGTTCCTGGCCTAGAGCAAAAAAACTGTCATGCTGCTCTGTCACTAAGGCTACAGGGCTGTTGTTTTTATGGTGCCCATTGGTCATTCATACTTACTGAGCATCCGTGTGCTGCCTTATGTGAGAAAATACCAGGAGAGGTATATGTGGGGAAATATCAAATAAATTGGGAACTCCCTTCCAAAGAGTGATCATTTTTAACTCCTGAGAATTTTATAAATCAGTCCATCAAAACAAATGTCATGGAGCTCTGCCATGTATAGGGCAATGTCCTAGGTGCGGCACAGATCTTAAGGGAGATTGATGCATGGCCCACACTGGCGTCCAGGACCTTGTGGTCACATTGGGAAGGTTAGACTCGAGCATGTGAAAATAATAACAAGAGAGGGAGAGAAATGCAAGTTTCCAAAATTGCATCCAAAAGTTGTCATGCAACTGTGTATAGGCCCTGAGTGAATGGTGCAGGGGCTAACTGCTGTCAGAAGGAAGAGCTCACCTGTAGGCCTGAGTGGGCTACAGGATTGCCTGGATTGGACGGACTTGTGCTGAAAGTGGAAGCTACAAGGCTTCCTAAGGCCTGTATTCAGCAATCCTGAAATATTCTTTCTGGCACATGCCATTAGTCCAAGTAAGTCACAAAGCCAACGCAGATTCAAGGGCAGGGAAATCGCCTCTGCCTGTTGAAGGGAGGGATAGTCAAGGCACATTGTAGAGGCGCACAGTCACAGGAGAGTATAATTCACCGAGAGCCATTTTAAACAACCTAGCACAATGGCTCATGGTAAAACTCTGTGATCCAAGTTCTGTAGGTTTAGCTCCTGGTATGTAAAGGAGAGCTTTGGGAATTTTTTTTCTTCTTGTGTAACTTAGTTTTCTCATCATGTTGATAACAAAAAGTAATTTATTTTTCCATCCATATTTAACATAGTAGGTAATAATGTATAGGTATGTATAGTCTTTCTGGTTTAATATAAAAGTATTATTAATTAATGATATTGAATCAAGCTGTCCTCACTTGTGTTCACCTGCCAAAATTTAGGTATCGCTGACATTCAAGATGGTGGATGATAGAAGGGAAAGGGTAAGAGCGTTGGAATCAGACTGATTCCAGATTTAGGTTCTTGGCTCTGCCACATAATAGTGCTGTGCCTCTTTCAGCCTTCACATCCTTACCTGTGAAATGGGGATAATAGCACTGCCTCTGCAGGCATGTCGGCTGTTATTGCTAGTTCTGAAGAACTAGCTGAAAGAATTTAGCTTTCATTTAGTTTTTAGAAACTCATACTTCTGGGGCACCTGGGTGGCTCAGTCGGTTGAGCCTCCGACTTCGGCTCAGGGCATGATCTTGCAGTCTGTGAGTTCGAGCCCCACATCGGGCTCTGTGCTGACAGCTCAGAGCCTGGAGCCTGCTTCAGATTCTGTGTCTCCCTCTCTCTCTGCCCCTCCCCTATTCACGCTCTGTCTTCTCTCTGTCTCAAAAATAAATAAAAACATTTTAAAAAATTAAAAAAAAAGAAAGAAACTCGTATTTCTATTTAAAGATTACAATTTGACTATATTTAGTTGAGGGCAATGTATTTTGTTTTTGATCTTTTAGATGAGCCTCTCAGCGGCCCAGTTTTAAAATAAAAGTGTATCATTACGCACTCTCTTCAGAGGTGGCTTTTCTAGAACACAAATTCTTTATTTAAGCCACTTTTTGTAGACTGGAGCTTCACAAGTCTGGACAGAGTTGGGTTTCTCACCAGGGTGCGCCCATAAGTGTGCCACAGGCAGAGGAAAGGCATCCTCTGCAGACAGATGTCTCCACTTAGTGAGGTAGTCAGTTAGCACTTGTTTTCCCCTGAGCAGTTTGTGCTTAATTACTAAAGACTTAATCATGAAACTGGGGCATTGTGAAAGATGTACGATCAATAGTTATAACGTAATCATTAATGGATACTATTTATTGAGTACTTAATATATGCCAGGAACTGTTAAGTGCTTTACATGCATTATGTCATTTATTTTCAGAAAACTGCTCTGAGATAGGTGCTTTTATTATTCTCAGGTTTTTTTTAATGTTTATTTATTTTTGAGAGAGAGAGAGAGAGACAGAGTGTGAGTGGGGGAGGGGCCGAGAGACAGAGAGACACAGAATCTGAAGCAGGCTCCAGGCCCTGAGCTGTCAGCACAGAGCCCAACACAGGGCTCTAACCCACGAACCGTGGGATGGTGACCTGAGCTGAAGTTGGACTCTTAACCGACTGAGCCACCCAGGTGCCCCTATTATTCTCATTTTTAAAACCTGAAAAATGACATAGGAATTTATGAAAGTGGTGGAGTATGTTATAGAAAGTTACAAAATACAGATAGGCAAACATAAGAGTGAAGACACCATTTTCCTACCATTCAGAAAATGTTAGTGACATCTTTTTATGTGAACTTCTGGAATTTAGAAAACCTCTTTATTTCCTACCAAGCCTAACTGTTAAGACTATTATCTGAAAATATAAAAAAGAAATTTCTATATTAGAACATTGACCCTTGCCTTCTATTTGGATTACTGCTTTAGCGATCCTAACATCCTGAAGTCTTGGATGAATCCAGCTGAGTATTAGGTTGTATTCAGGGAAGGGAAAAAAAGATAAGCATATGAATACACCAAAACAAAACAAAACACTGTTCCAGTGTTAGTTATTGCTGGGGAGGAATCACAAAATCTCACTGGCAGAAACAAGAACTTATCCTTGACCATACATCTTGGGGTCAGCTGAAGTGGCTCTTTTTAGGCTATGGGTTTACAGGTTGGCTGAAGTGGGGCCCAAATTAGAGGGTTAATGGCTACTGTGGTTTGTTCTTTTCACAATGAAGGGAAAAGTGGCCGGGGACAAGCCCAACTGCATAAATATATATATGCTAACATCCCAGGGAACCAAAGCAAGTTTGATGTCAAGCCTAAAGTTAAGGGAAAAGGAAAGACATACCTACCATGAGTGTCCTTAGCCCTGAGGTCAAGGCAAGGGTATGGATGTATAGCACTACTCCAGGGGAATGAAAAATTAAGACTAATAATTTAATCTGCCATTCCTACTTTTATGTGTATGTTTATTTATTCATCTACCCATCCATCTACCCTCCAAATAGATACAATTAAATGTACATAGGCATATACATAATACACATATGTACACACACATACACACAAGATAAAATAAAACATGTAGCTATGTGTAAAAATATTTCTAAAACATGAAGATGGAATGACATATGGGAGCAGGGTGATTGGCTAGAGAAACTAGTGTAATATAGCAGAAAACCCCAATTAAGAGTAAATATAAAAGCATTCCAAGGACAGGAGCAACAGAAATTTGACAATAAACTGGACACTGGGAACCAGGGAGGGGGAAATTAAGGGTAAGATGGAGTGAAGAAGAAGAAATTAAAATTATCTATCATTCCGTGAGCGTCGGGAAGGTGGGGAAACTGTAGTAGTACTGACCAGGAGCAGCAGTGGTGAAGGGTGGCTGGAAGACAGCAATTGGTCTTACTTTGCATGGTTAGGTTTCAGATATCAGCAAACATCAAATTGGCCATGTCCTCAAAATAATTGAACTTTGGTGGTGTGTTGAGACAGGAGCACAAGTTAGCTTTGTTTGTGACCATGGACGAGTTTCTTATGTCTCTTCCAGCTCTTAAATTCTGTAATCCTTTGACCTTCATTGAGACTTCTAGTTGGAGCAATATGAACAATATGTTTCCCCAAGGAATGCAGATAGAAAAGAACAAGACTTATGTGTCAGGGGTCAAATGATGTCCTCTAGATAAGTGCTCTTGGCCAGCATCATGTTGTTGTTCTTATTGTTCCTTTTTAATTAGTTTTATTTTTGATTTTTAAATTTGAGAACATACAGGCTGGGTATCCTTCTCTAGTCCAGCCCCAGACTCGACCAGCCCCTCTTGTCTTAGATCCATCCACTTCTCACATTTACATAATGTCCTAGTCCTGGAAGATGTGTGGGATTTTGACTCCTGCTCTAAGTCTTAGGGCTAGTTGCTGGTGAGAAGATGGAAAATACTCAAAGAAGATTAAGAAAAACCAGAGGTAGGCCAGCAGTGAGTCATGCAAGTTGAGATTAAATAGTCTTTGAAAGAAGTGCTGAAGTTTGCTGATTGGTTCAGAACAAGCTTGTTAAAATCTTTGTTGTTCTTTTACAACTGGACTAGATTTTAAACTCTGCCAAAGGGAGAAACAATGTCTTTTCTATGTTCTGAAACTTTATCTTGTAGTGAGATTACAGGGCTGCACTCTACAGGTGCTCCATCAATTTCAAAAGAAAGACAGGGAGGAAGAGGCCTGGAGACAGGAGGGAAAAGAGAACCAAAAGATTCTAAGTTGCTCCACTCTTCCAAATAATTTTTTGGGTTTTTTTTGAGGAGAGAGAGAGAGCAAGTGAACACAAGTGAGTGAAGGGGAGAGAGAGAGAGAGAGAGAGAGAGAGAGAGAGAGAGAGAGAGAGAGAGAAAAGCAGGGCTCACCTGAGGCAGGGCTTGTGTTTTTACCCAAAGCAGGGGTTGTGCTCACCTGATGTGGGACTGAACTCATGAACTGTGAGATCATGACCTGAGCTGAAGTCAGATGCTTAACAACTGAGCTACCCAGGCACCACACTCTTCCAAATAATTAAATAGAGTTCTTGTCTAGAATCACCCAGATGAAACAGATCTTTTTGCACACTTACCACTTTTCTAGAAGCAATGAGGAAGTTGGAAATAGGTTTCCTGTGTGTGGATATGTTCAAGAAATGCTCTTTCCACCCCTCCCCCACCCCCATTGACCACGTTCTCCAGCTCAAATGTCTCTCCTAACGAGTTTTCTTCTGTCCAACCCTCCTGTAGAAATGACTTATTGATGGTCTGCCGCCAACTGAATATGGAAGAGTCTGTGGCTGAGATCATGAACCAGTTGGGCGCAGATGAACATGGGAAGATTTCCTTTCAGGATTTTACAAGGTGCCGCATGCAGCTCGTTCGAGAAATTAGGAAGGAGGAAGTAGGTCTTTCTGAGAAGTCAGACAACTCCTGTAAAAAGAAGAAGCTGAGGGATAGAATTGCGTCCTGGCCCACGAGCAGCGACAACAGTTTGGGTAGGTACAACCAGGTGACAGTTTGGTAGTGCTCCACTAGCCCTGCTTGGTGACCTCTGTAGATGAGAGTGGCCTGCCCAGCCTGCTGCTGGCTCATCCGCAGGCTGTCTTCTTGGCCACACTTTCCCTGGGTGAATGTTCCCTACTTCCCCCAATTCTGTCTTACAGTTTCAGTTCTGAGCTTAGTGCATTCTTAATTTAGTTCTTCCATTTTCCAAGCGTAATAATGCATAGCTATTTAGCTGTTGGAGAAGAAGGGGGCACATTGGATGGGAAAGGTGGTGACTGCACCAGTAGGCCTCAGAAGCTATTTGGGGACTCCTTCAAAGTTTAGTGCAGCTCTGTGCAGTGCGGTTTTAAAAAACCCATCTCTTGTTTGCTTAATCTTTAAAATTTTTTCTACAGAGTTTTCCTGTTCATAAGTATTATTGTTTCCTACTAGTGCAAGATAAGCAATTAGAAAGAAAGGCCCCACAAATGTTGATAATTATTGAAGCTGGGTGATGGGAGCATGGGGTTTATAGTACATTTTTTTGAGCACTCAAATGTTTACGTATTGTTAGTATATTTATAATTTTTCACAATTTTTACAAGATTTAAAGGGAAAAACAAGAGGCATCTGAAAGGGTAGCCTGAACAAAGGGCCAGAGGAAAGTATCTGAATTTTCTATTATATTTAAAGGAATTAAAAAAAAAAATTTCCTTGAAAATGTCTCCTGGATCTCTCTCTGTTTCTTTTTCTCCGAGGTAGATCTAGTGGCAGGAAACAAAGCTCCATGTTAATTGTCCATCATTTGTTAAATATATACTAATTAGCATAGATAATTATGTAGTGCCCCACAACACACACACACACACACACACACACACACACACACACACACATCCTGAACAGTGCTCTTGGCAGTGAAATCATTTGGAGCATTATTATTGAGTAATTGAAATAATAAACGTGTCCTCATATCCCCTATGCCTTACTATCTTAATGGATTCCATTTTAGCTTCAAATCAGATGTCTGGTAATGCATGTGCTCTCAGCATAATAGGTAGAAATATTTAATTTTTGAAGTAACGTTTTTCCGAGTATTAAAGTAATATATGTTCATTATAGAAAAATAAGGGGGGAAAGGCAATCAGAAGAAAATAAAAATCATCCTTAATATCTCACATCCAGAAATAATAGCTACTGTTTAGATTTCTCTCTCTCTCTTTCTCATGTGTGTATATGTGATTTAATTGTTTTTTACTATTTTTTTTCACATACTTTCTATAGTTTTGTATCCTGAAATTCTTCCTTTGCATTTTCCTCATGCTTTTTAAAATGTTTATTTATTTATTTTGAGAGAGAGAGAGAGAGAGAGAGAGAGAGTGAAAGAGAGCATGTGTGTGTGTGTGTGTGTGTACATGCATGTGGTGGGGGGCAGAGAAAGAGAAGAGAGAGACAGAGAGAGAGAGAGAGAGAGAGAGAGAGAAAGAATCCCAAGCAGGCTCTGTGCTATCAGCACAGAGCCCGACATGGGGCTCCATCCTATGAACGTGAGATCACGACCTAAGTCGAAATCAAGAGTCGGACACTTAACCAACTGAGCCACCCAGGTGCCCCTCCTCATGCTTTTAAATAGCATTTGAAAGTATGATTTGTAATACTTGCATGACCTAAAATGCACACACAGTAATGTGTATTAAATGAAAGAATGAGTGGAATTCTTTTTCTAAGCTGTATTTTCTAATTTTTCTGCCAAGAACATGGCCATCTTACATAAATTAATAAGCACACACACAGACACATTTGAAGTAAACTGTGGTATATCCCAATTAGTGAATCCCATGTGGTCACTGAAGTAATATTTACTGTGTATATAGGAGGAATGCTTGTATGGAAAACAACCTATACAGTCAAAATTTTTATTTTAATGTGTAGTTTATAAATATTCTAAAAGGGACAGTTTTGATAGAATTGCTGCCCACATCCAATTGAACGGTCCATTTCATAGGATTGCCCTAACTAGAGAAAGAGTTGAAAAACAATTCCTTTCAACCTTTGTAACTGTATGACTTGGAGAAAAAAGAGGTAATTGAGGGCTGGTGAGTCATAAAACAGTTTGTGAACTGAGGAAATGCCAGCAGATGTGCAGCCCTGTGCTAGTTTATCCTGGTAGTTAAAGCTTCAAAGTCAGGTCATTTGAGTGTGAATCCTGGTTCTGTCACTTCCTGCCTCCATGACATCAGACAAGTTACTTAACTCTCCATATCTCAGTTTCCTCATCAAGTGTAGTGTGAGAACAATAATTGTTATTTAGAGGAATTTAGATGTTAAATATACATATGAAAAGCACATAAAACAGTGCCTATCACATAATTAGCCCTATATACAAGTTAATATTATCGTTACTGCCACTCAGTTTCATTTCCTATTGATTGTCACAGTTGCAACTCGTATGTTGGAGAACAGTCTCCTATTCAATCCAATGTGAGACAAATACATTTAAAACTCTACAATAATTAAACAGTGAGTTATGAGTCCCTCTCTTTTCCACATTGCAATCTTCCCTTCTGACTCTATGTAGGTAGAGTCTAGTACTTCCCATCTTGGGTTCAGGGGAGCCCTTTCCTGGCTCCGCGTCCCTTCCAGCTCCTGTCCCACTTCTATGCTCCTCTTCTCAGCAGAACTTTATGAAGAGTTTGTCTACACTGAGTGTTTACCAGTCCTCACCTCTGCCTTCAACCCACTCTTCCCAGCTTTGGTCATCACTGCTCCAATGAACCCGCTCCGATTGCCTCCATGTTGACCAACTTGATGGGTCCTCTTCTGGATCTTTGCCATTTTGCTCAGCTGACTACTCCCTCACTCCAGCTGCACTTTATTCTTTTGGACTTCTCAACACCGCATTCTCCTGGGTTTCTGCCTGCCATTTTGGCTTCCCTTTCTCAGTCTTGGTCTCTAGGGTGCGTTGGAGTTACAATCTCTCCCAGGATGATTTAGTGCCCATGACTTCAAATAATGTTTTTTGTACCAGCGACTCCAATGTATGTATCTAGCCCTGCTTTTTCCCATGAGCTACCAAATCAGGTAAAAATGACACATATTCCTGGGTGTCTTATAGACCTCTCACCTTTAACACGGTCAAAAGGATTCTTGACCCCCTTCCTTAGTCTTCCTCTCAGGGTCACTGATCTCCCAGATATCCCCATATTGCCAATATCACCACCCTCTCATTTGCTCAAGCCAGCAAGTCCTGTTGTCTCTTTTGTCAAAACACACCCAGAATCTGTCTACTCTCCTTTGCTCCCTTGCCACCACCCTTGCCTAAATCACCATCATGTCTTGCCTTGATTACTAAGATAGCTTATAACTGGCATCCCTGATGCCTACCTTGACCCCCTGTATTCCATTATTTATCCTGCAGTCAGAGTGGTCTTCTTAACATTATGGAAACATGCTTAGCTCATTCCCATGTCTGCAGCATTCCATGGCTTCCATATCATCTAAAATGACGTCCAAATTCCATACTGCAGTCTGGCTCATACCCACCACTGTAAGTGTTATCATGCTGATTGTCCTGACCTATTATGCTTGTTCTAGCCACACTGACCTTCCTGTTTTCCTCTAACTTAGAAAATTGAGCCAGCCTTCAGCCTTTGCCCTGGCCCTTTCCTCTTGTCTAGAACACTCTTCTTTCTGACCTCATTTTCGGTTATTCAGATTTCATCTTAAATATTCCTTCATTAGAGGCCTTTTCTTTTTTAAAAAAAAAATTTTAACATTTATTTTTGAGAAACAGAGTGAGCAGGGGAGGGATAGAGAGAGAGGGAGACACAGAGTCTGAAGTAGGCTCCAGGCTCTGAGCTGTTGGCACAGAGCCCGATGTGGGGCTCAAACTCGTGAACCGTGAGATCATGACCTGAGCCAAAGTCGGATGCTTAACCGGCTGAGCCACCCAGGCGCCCCTAGAGGCCTTTTCACATGCCCTGTTGCTTCATACCACTTATTCTTATCTGACATTACATTATGTACTTATTCTAAGACTCATTTATGTATCTCCCCTAGTACAATGAAAGTTCCACTAAAGTACTGACAGCCTTACAGGGGTACTACTATACCCCAGCACCTGGAACAGAGCTTGGCATATTAGAGATGTTTAGTGTATATTTGTTGCATTTGTTGAATGGGCAGTGCACTGTGTTCATGCTTTTTCAGGGATAAATGGCAGCACAATGCATGGTTCCAGACACCAAGGAACTTATAATTTAAATGTGAAGTTATAATCACATGGCAATTTAAGTAGCAATAAAATTTAAGTTAGAGTCAACAGAGGTTTAGAAGCAACTGAATGGTGCAGAAGATAAGAAAGACTGTGAGCAGGAGTTTCAGGCAAGTTTTACCTGTGGTTGCAATATGGACAGAAGTAGAAAGAATGTTGTACTGCTGTAAGAAAAGCCTGAGAAAAAGTTAGGTTTAACAGTAAAGTGTCAGAAAGATTTTATTGTCAGTCCTGACATTTCACACCACATCCACAGCAGGGAGTTGAGTTGGCAGAAAAAGAAGAGTTATCAAAACATTACATGCTCAAGTTGGAAGAGGAATTTCGAAAGATTCATTTTTCTCAAATGTTTTCCACAGAACACCGATTTCAAAGGATGGTCATAAATATTTTGTGAAGAAAGAATTACTTTTTAAAATACATTTGAAAGCTTTGGATTAAACTAGATTAATAGTTTTCTTTATTGCAAGACATCTCTGAGTCTTTAATATGCTAATATTTCTTGCGACTCTCCAGGAGAAGAATAAAATATATAACATTTCACACATTTAATTGACCATAACTTTTATTTACAAATCTTCTCTTTGTCCTTACATTCTCTGCTGAAATATACTTTGGGGAAAAATTAAGATATCTGAACAACTAGATCATAATAGATTTTTATATCTCTTTTATGTCCACTTAGAAATGATATTAAAAATTTTTAATGTCTTTCAGACAACAGTTATATAAAACTTAAGTTATAGAAATAACAATATTAAAAATGGTTAAAAATTACTAATATTTACTGTGCACAAGGCAATTTGGTAGGCACTTTACTTGTATTATATGCTTAGAAAGAAATTCCAGGTTTACCACTGAGTGGCTATGGGATTTAGGTTGCATTCTTGATTATTCTCAGCTTCAGTTTTCTTATCTGTAAAGATAAAGTGGTAATACCTGCATTAGAGGATAATTGGAAGGACTTAGTGAGATATCATTTGTAAAGTTCCTACACAGTGCCTATTCACATTAGGTTTTCAATAAATAATAGTGTTCCTATAATAATTATCATTATCATCTCTAATCCTTGTGACTACCTTCCAAGTTTAGAATAGAATCCTCCATAGACAGTGGAAGACACTGAGACTTGAAGAAGTTACTTGCCTTGCTCTAAGCCACAGAGCTAATAAGGAGTTGAGAACACTAAAACGTTGATTATTGAAAAAGATGATTCTCGGAGTCCCCTGGAACTTAGTCTTAATGATCAAGATGCCAACTAAAAGAATACTGCCATCCAGAGGCCACTCCCAGAAATTGTTGGCACATGGTCCCCAGGGTCTTGAGAAGGGATCTGAGAGGACAATTCCTGCTAGGTAAACCCATCCCTTTAGCAATGAAGTGATGGCATACATTACATCAAAATAGTTATGAGGTTTAATGTGTGCTCCCTAATTTCCCAGTGGAAAACAAGTGGTTTAGGTTTATTATAATCACTTGTAATTTTCATTTAAATTTTTGTGATTTAATTTTTTTCATTTTGAAATGTAAATTTTAAAAATTAAATCACATTTTAAAAACCATGATTTAGGGGCGCCTGGGTGGCGCAGTTGGTTAAGCGTCCGACTTCAGCCAGGTCACGATCTCGCGGTCCGTGAGTTCGAGCCCCGCGTCGGGCTCTGGGCTGATGGCTCAGAGCCTGGAGCCTGTTTCCGATTCTGTGTCTCCCTCTCTCTCTGCCCCTTCCCCGTTCATGCTCTCTCTCTGTCCCAAAAATAAATAAACGTTGAAAAAAAAAAACCAAAAAACAAACAACAACAACAAAAAAAACAAAACCATGATTTAATTTTTTTTTCAATTTCCTTTGTGATTAGGAAAGACTGGAGTTAAAAAAAATCCTAACTTTAGATATTTATACATGTTCACCATTCCATTGAAGCCTTTATTTAAACATGCCCTTTTAAATAAATAGTTTTTTACTTCAACCAACCTGTAAACTTTACTCATGATTTCCACATATTTTTGTCAAATGTGTGAATTTTGTGAAAGAGATAGTGCTTCAGGGTGAGGACCACTGAAAAACACCACTGAATTGCCTGAGGAGAATTGATAAAATCCTTCAAGTTTGCCTAATGAGGTTGTTACAAGCCTATGCTTTTTAGATCTTTGGGGGCACTTGTTTTTCTTCCTTTGGTCAGATCTCAGAGACCCCAAGAACTTATTTGAATCAAATCCCTATAGTTTTAAAACATTGTTTAAGACAGCAGACATTAAAACCTGTTAATTAATACAACTAAGTTTAATTTATGCTAAGATTAGAACACTGGGCACATTTTGCAATAACCTATATCTTCAAAGATACTTTATTGGTCTTGCCTTAAGTTATATTCCCACCTGATGTTTCAGACTTCATTACTGCTCTGGTAATGCCCCTGTGGTCCAGCAGGAACATACAAAGTACTGTAGTGTCTCAGAGAGACCAAAATAGCAAGGCTTTTACTTAACAGGAACTCAAAGTAAAAAAAAAATAGATCAAAGAACATATAGTTTAGGCAGAAAGGTCTCCAAACCCCACATGTAAGGAGATACTGATTGCTTATCAGATTTAAAGAAATAAATAAGCAGCTCCCTGAATGTTGGTTTAGTATCTTGCTTTCAAAAAATCAAAACCACAATTAGTTAATATACATAAAACCTGTCTAGTCCTGACACATCCCAATTTTTTCCAGAATGAATGTTACTCTTAAATATTGTTGGGGGTTTTTCTGTGTATATAAAAACTCTTCTAAACTCTTGAAACAGGTTAAATTAAGTGAGACAAGAAGGCATTTTCCAATTCAGCTGGGTTATCCCTAGTATGTAGGTTTCTGGCTGGTGAATTAAGAAAATAAAAAAATGTTTTAAATCCCCTATGGGTTCTGTGTGAGCAATTAATAATTAACACAGAGCCTTTTAAATAAAATCACTCATGAGAGTGATTCAGTGTTAAAAGTACTGCCCAACTAGCATAAAACTAGACTGAAATCACAGTAGATTTTGGTCCCACTTGAAGGTTCTGGAAGTTTGTTTTTTTACTGGTGGTAGTGGTAGTTTTTTTTTGCAAACTCTAAGCTCTATGTCACAGAGTGAACAATATGTTTATTTAATTTATTCTACTCCTAAATCAGGAGTTAGAATAGGCTTTTAAAGTCTTTAAGTAATAGATACCATTTCACATTTTTTTTTTATGATGCCAACAAGTACAACATAGTTTTGTTGCATTACAAGGTCCTATATTGATTTGCCAAAATTTTGCAGTTTTGAGAAGGAATTGCCTTCTTTCTTTTTTTTTTTAAGTTTTTATTTAAATTCCAGTTAGTTAACATACAGTGCCATATTAGCTTCAGGTGTACAATACAGTGATTCAACCCTCCATACATCACCTGGTGCTCATCACAAGTACACTTCTTAATCCCCATGGCCTATTTAACCCATCCTCCCACCCACTTCCCTTCCAGTAGCCCTTAGTTTGTTCTTTATAGTTAAGAGTCTGTTTCTTGGTTTCTTTCTTTTTTCCTCTTTGCTTATTTATTTTGTTTCTTAAATTCCACATATGAGTGAAATCATATGGTATTTGTCTTTCTCTGACTGACTTACTTCACTTAGCATTATTCTCTCTAGCTCCATCCATGTCCTTTCAAATGGCAAGATTTTATTCTTTTTTATGGCTGAGTAATATTCCATTATGGCTGAGTAATATTCCATTCCATATATATATATGATCTCACATCTTCTTTATCCACTCATCAATTGATGGACACTTGGAAAGAATATCCAATGGGAAAAAGAATGTCTCTTCAACAAACGATGAAACGATGTTGTGGAAAGCTGGACAGCGACATGAAAAAGAATGAAACTGAACCAATTTCTTACACCGTACACAAAAATAAATTGAAAATGGATTAAGGAGCTAAATGTGAGACCTGAAACCATAAAAATCCTAGAAGAGAACACAGGCAGTAACTTCTTTGACATTGGCCATATCAACTTCTTTCTAGATATGTCTCCTGAGACAAGGGAAACAAAATAAAAAATAAACTGTTGGGACCACATCAAAATAAAAAGCTTCTGCACAGTGAAGGAAACAATCAACAAAACTAAAAGACGACTTATAGAATGGGAGAAGATATTTGCAAATGACATATCTGATAAAGGGTTAATATCCAAAATATATACAGAAATTATACAACTCAACACCCAAAAGATGAATAATCCAATTTAAAAAAAAGCAGAAGACATGAATAGACATTTTTCCAAAGAAGACATACAGATGGCCAACAGACACATGAAAAGATGCTCAACATCACTCATCATCAGGGAAATGTAAGTCAAAACTACAATGAGAATCACCTCACAACTGTCAGAATGGCTAAAATAAAAACAAAAAAATAACAGGTGTTGGTGTACTGTTGATGGGGAATGCAAACTGGTGCAGGCACTCTGGAAAACAGTATGGAGGTTCCTCAAAAAATTAAAAATAGAATTACCCTCTGATCCAGCAATTGGGCTACTAGGTATTTACACAAAGAATACAAAAGTGCTAATTCAAAGGGATACATGTATCCTTATGTTTATAGCAGTATTATCTACAATAGCCAAATTATGGGAACAGTCATTTCACATTCTTTTCTTGCATAATAATAATACTGTCAAGCAACTGTCTGTAGTTTGATTGGTCTTTAGACTTAGTTTGGGTAGATTTGGTCAGTTCTCTGATTAATTTAGTTGACTTATGTCTCTTTTTACTAATCATTGCCTTTCCTATTTTTGAGCAGTTCCTAAACCCTCCTGATTTGTCTGTTCATACTTCTCAGAGCCTAGACTTCGAAATGCTTTGCAGCTTCCTGCTTCACTCCTTGGAACATTCTTTTTTTTTTTTTTTTTTTTATTATTATTATTTTTTTAGTAAGCTTTATAACCAATGTGGGGCTTGAACTCACGACCCGGAGAGCAAGAGTCACATGCTCTACCAACTGAGCCACTAGGCACCCCCACTTCTTGGAACATTCTTGCAACCATGAAAAGAAGTCTGGGCTAGACTAACAACGGTGAGGGACCACACAGAGAGGCCTAGGCAATAGGTAGCATCATGGCCCAGACACATATGTATGCATGTCTTAGTTCTTCCATCCCCAGTCGAGCTACCAGATGACTACAAGTTATGTTAGTGAGTCTAGATGAGATAAGATGGAGAACTGCCCATGTAAGCCCCGCCCAAATTATTGACCAATTATTGACAGAATCACAAGAAACAATGAGTTATTGCTGTTTCAAGTCACTAAGTTTTGTAATGGCTTGTTATGTGTCAGTAGATAAGTGATACACATAAAGAATTACCCTTAAGTTTGTGAAATTATTATGAATATGAATGAAAACAAAAGGCCCAAAGCCATCTGTAGATTCAATGCAATCCCTATCAAAATTCAATGAATTTGGGGTGCCTGGGTGGCTCAGTCCGTTGAGCGTCCGACTTCAGCTCAGGTCATGATCTCGCGGTCTGTGAGTTCAAGCCCCGCATCGGGCTCTGTGCTGACAGCTCAGAGCCTGGAGCCTGCTTCGGATTCTGTGTCTCCCTCTGTCTCTGCCCCTCCCCTGCTCATGCTCTGTCTCTCTCTCTCTCTCTGTCAAAAATAAATAAACATTAAAAATTTTTTTAATTCAATGCATTTTTTTCACAGAAATAGAGCAAACAATCCTAAAATTTGTATGGAACCACAAAAGACCCAAATAGCCAAAGCAATCCTGAGAATGAAGAACAAAGCTGGAGGCATCACACTTGCTGATTTCAAGCTATATTGTAAAACTATAGTAATCAAAACCATATGGTATTGGCATAAAAACAAACTCTAGACCACAGGAATAGAATCAAGAGCCCAGAAAAAAAGCCCATGCATATAGTATCAGCTGATACTTGACAAGGGAGCTAAGAATCCTGAATAGGGAAAGGATTGTCTCCTGAATAAAGAGTATTGAGAAAACTGGATATTCACATGCAAAAGAATGAAATTGGACCCCTGTCTTACACCATTCACAAAAATTAACTTGAAATGGATTAAAGACTTAAATATAAGACCTGAAACTGAAAAACTAATAGAAGAAAATATAGGAAAAAGCTCCCTGACATTGGCCTTGGCAGCAATTTTCTGGATATGACCCTAAAAGCACAAGCAACAAAAGCAAAAATAAGTTAAGTGGGACTACATCAAACTAAAAGTCTTCTGCACAGCAAAATAAACAATTAGCAAAGTGAAAGGAAACCTATAGAATGGGAGAAAATATTTGTAAACCATCCATCTGATTAAAGACTAATATCCAAAATATATGAGGCACTCCTGTAACCCAATAACAGGGAAAAAAATGCAAATTGAAAATGGGTGGAGGACTTGAATAGACTTTTTTTCCAAAGAAGACTTACAAATGGCCAGCAGGTACATGAAAAGATACTCAACATTACTAATTATCAGGGAAATGCAAATCAAAGCAGCAATGAGATATCACCTCACACCTGTTAGAATGTCTACCATCAAAAAGACAAGAGATAACAAGTACTGGCAAGGATGTGGAGAAAGGAAACCCTTGTACACTGTTGGTGTAGATATTAATTGGTGCAGCCACTGTGGATAATAGTAGAGGTTCCTTAAAAAATTAAAAATGGAATTACCAAATGATACAGGAATCCCACATCTGGGTGTATGTCTGAAGGAAATGAAATTATTATATTGAAGAGGTATCTGCACTCCCATGTTCATTGCAATATCATTCACAATACCTAAGACATGGAGACAACCTGAGTGTCCACTGATGGATGAATGGATAAAGAAGATATGGCATATATATCTATACTAGAGTACTAGTCAGCCATGAAAAAGAAGGAATCCTGCCATTTGTGACAACATGGATGGAACCATGAGGGCATTATGCTAAGCAAATATGTCAGAGAAATACAGGTACTGTATATTCTCATTTATATGTGGAATGCAAAAACGTTGATTTCAAAGAAATAGAGTAGAATGGTGGTTGCCAGGGGTTTGGAGGCAGGAGAAATGGGGACATGTCAGTCAAAGGGTATAAGTTTAGTTATAAGATGAGTAAGTTCTAGGGATCCAATGTACGGCATGGTGACTATAATTAATTACATTGTATTATATACTTGAAAGTTTTTAAGAGTAGATCTTCAATGTTATCACCACACATAAACACAAATAATAATCATGTGAGGGGATGGACGTGTTACCTAACCTTCCTGCAGTAATCGTTTTGCAATATATATGGTGTGTCAAATGATCACTTTACACTCCTTAAACTTACATGTGTTATATATATGTCAGTAACATGTCAATAAAGCTGGAAAAAAACACAAAATATATAAATAGAACTAGTTCAGAGTTCTATATGATCAAATAAAACACATGTGAGGTGAACAAGGTATGCAAAGGAGATGAGAAAGGAAAATCATTGTTGGGCAGAGAAACAAGACAAGACTCTTGTAAAAAAAATAAATAAATAAAGCCCAAGCTGATCTTGGAGAATTGGAAAGAAGTAAAAGGATGTAGAAATAAGAAAACATACCTAGGTGGTGATGAGGTAGAGAAGAGTTCATTAGAGAGTATTTAACCTGTAATTGAGTTAAATGTCCTTGTACCTCACACTGAGTTCTGTGAACATTTGGGAAGCACATGGAAGTGGTTGGGGGTGCTGGGAAGGTTATTAAATGCCCCCAAACAAACATGGTGCATAATCTCAAGCATCAGTGTAATTGATTATTTGGAGGAAAAGTTGTATAACTTGATAAGTTTAAAAAAATTGTATTAAAGGAAATGCTGATATATGAGTAGTAGAATTCAAAATATATATGCATTTACTTTCTTTCTTTTTTAAATGTTTTGTTTATTTTTGAGAGAGAGAATGCAAGCATGGAAGGGGAAGTGGGGGCAGGGGATCTGGAGCAGGCTCCATGCTGACAACAGTGAGCCCAATGCAGGGCTTGAACCCATGAACCATGAGACCATGATCTGAGCTGAAGTCAGAATTTCAACTGACTGAGCCACCCAGGCGCCCCTGAATTTTCAATGTAAAACATGAGACTTGAAAGAAATCTCTGGCTTGGGGTAATTACACACTTCTTTGCCCACTGCCTTTGGAGTACTTGGGTGAAGACTGAGAGAAGCACTGTATTAAAGAATTCTTTCACGTACAAACCTTAGAGCTTTTTTTCTCTTCTAGTTTGTCTTCTTGGGCTGTTTAGGGCTCTTGACATTTAAGCTGATGATCACTTTGTTATCAGACAGTAACTTACAGAGCCCATCAGGGTCAGGGGGTAAAAAGGATATAAGGTTGCCCAAACACTGTTAAGATTACCAGCAAAGACATTTTCTAGAATGACTGACTATTGCAATGGCTTTGCTATTTAGAAGGAGGAGGAGGAGAAGGAGGAGGAGGAGGGGGAGGGGTGGAGGAAGGGGAGAAGGTGAGGAGGAGGAGAAGAAGAAGGCTCAACTCAGCCTACACAGGGACATAATCCTACAATGAAAGTGTATTAATGCAGAAAAATCTTGGTTATTACAGCAGCTTATATGTGGCATATATTGCTTTCAAATTATAAGCATAATTAAGGATATAATATGATAATCTCCTTAATATATCTCAGATCTAGTAACCTACAGATCAGCAGCATCCACTAAAACTAAATATTTTCCTTTTTCCTAACTCAGGGAAAATAGAAAATATTGAAATAGAAAGAAAATCTGTTTGCGTTTAGCCTGAGAAATCATGTAATTTGCCATGAAGAGGCCAAGAGAACTTCTGAACAAGGGAATAGGAGAGGATATTGTAAATCACTTCACCTCAAACCCCTACCAAGTTATGACCTCACTGGTTGTTTTAGGTGTTGTGGGATCTCAGATAACTGAACCCATATATTAGAATGTAAGTGCTAAACAGCTAATGAAATCAAAGATAACAAGTGACTTTGACACCATCTGAGAAAGTGAAAATAATCAAGAATCAGATGTATGTTATTTATCAGGCTGAAAATGTTTCTGTATTGGATATATTTGGACTTTGATTCTTTGTGTTTATTTGGCTTTTCATAGTCTGAACTCTGAATTCTGCACTTAAAGATGTCAAATCTATTTGTAGTACATTGACTATCATCTGTCCATTTTGCAGTCACTGCAGGCAAAAGGAAACAATAAAGGACAATGCAAGAAGGAAAGAACAGGGTGCATTCTTTTTTTTTTTTAATGTTTATTTATTTTTGAGAGAGAGAAAGGGAAGCGAGTGGCAGAGGGGCAGAGAGAGGGAGAGAGACACAATCTGAAGCAGGCTCCAGGCTCCAAGCCATCAGCACAGAGACCAACTCGGGGCTCAAACTCACGAACCATGAGACCGTGACCTGAGCCAAAGTCAGATGCTCAACCAACTGAGCCACCCAGGCACCCCTGGTGTATTCCTTTTTAAACTTTTAAGCAAGCATATATAAGATCACCGGATTCTCAGGTATTTTTTGAGATTTTTTTTTTAAATGTTTATATTTGAGAGAAAGAACAAGAGCAGGAAGGGGCAGAGAGAGGGGAACAGAGGATCTGAAGCAGGCTCTGTGCTGACAGCAGAGAGCCCAATATGGGGCTGGAACTCAAAAACCATGACATCATGACCTGAGCCAGAGTCGGATGTTCAACCAAGTCACCCAGGCACCCTTATTTCTTGAGATATTAAATAGTTTATATTTCTTTTGCAGGTCATTACCTCCTATAAGTCACTATGCTGTTCTGTGGTGGTCGAAATTCTTGGAAAATGATGTTTCAAGTATTACACACTGGTCCTTCTTACTTTCTGATTTAATTTTTTGCTGTTTTTTCTGGCTATTTGGTGCTGCTCTTTTTGAATATATTATTTTAACTCACTTCCCAATGGTATAAATTACTTCATTTTAGTCAGCAAAAAATAAAAAGTTCATGGGAATCCAGATGTGCCTATCTCAAGGGTAATCCTGGCATGAAGGGCGCCCCTGATTACCTGTGTTGATTGTATCTTTTGAACGACATATAACACAATAAGATTGTTCATCTATTTTCCCTCCAGCATGATTTAACTGAAGCAATTCATTAAGTGTCACTGTATTTATGGGATGTTGAAGCCATTCCAATTTCAGTGGCAGTGGTACAACTTGGCAAGATTTTAGATATTTTTCATGGAGTAAAAATGATTTCTTGGCTGAGATAAAGGCTCAGTCTGCTCACAGAAAGTGTTTAGTTTGGCCAGACTCTTTCATTGTCCATTGTTCATTCTAGAGAATCTGTCATTCAACATTAAAATCACAAAAGGCTCAGGAAGGCTTATTTTGCTTCCTGTTTTATCTCTCTCAAGGCTACTGCAAGTTCATTGGAGAATATTAATAAAAGGACATTAGTAAGTGACTGTTTAAATCAGTTAAATTTTTATGGTTGTTTTGGAAGCATTTTGTATGGTTTCCAGTGGATCCATTTATGTTTGCTATCTACAAGAAAAACATTCTCACTTCTAGTTGAAGCAGAATTTAATCTGATATGTTGTGTTTTTATTTAGCTTTCATTTTATGGATGTGTATAAGTCAGTTCTAGATAAATTTTAATGCAAACTAATTATCATGTCAGATTTGTCTCTTGGTATTTGTAGTGTTTTCTTTGATTTATCTGACTTAAGATTTAGAGTATTTTGATAAAAGTTTGCCCTTGAATTATAGTACAGCCCAGAGGGTTTGTTACATATCATCTAGTTTTACTCTACATAGTATAGATGAGGAAATGGAGAGGAAGTGTTAAATAATGATAATTCTCATGTCATAGAGTTAGCTGGTGACATGGCTGGGGCTATACTATACCTCTCCTGACTCCTGACTTAATTGTTTTTCTAACAGTTCACACCACTGTATTCTTTTCTATTTTTCTCCTGCTGTATTAACAAAAACTTAGAATTCCAATTTCCAAGATGGTTTTCATTTTCTTGTTAAGAATTTCTTCATCGAGATTTAGGTGTGAAAATGCCACCCTGGACTCCTAAAGAGTTAATTTAATTACCATTGCCACCTATTTCAGTTGCTTTCATGCCAAGACCAAAACACTCATAATGTTTAGATTTTTCTAGCACTTTACACAATGCCTTTTTCTTTTTACTTAGTTTGTATTATCTTTCAAAGGATTTTTCACATATATCTCATTTGGGTAACAGTAACTAGACCCAGAATCTCAGGGATGTAAACATCAACATTTTCACCTTGCTGTGTATATGTCAACACAGTACTTAGTGAGATTTAACCTCACTAAGGGTGTGTTAGTGTTTAGTGAAATGGTACTGGCTTTTGGGCAAAAGCCCTCTTCATAACAAAAGCACCCCATTTTAAGTGTATGCCTCTTATATGACTATCGGGACTATAATATGGTGTATACTTAGGTCTATGAAGCCACAGCCCTGAGAAGGGTGGGGTGTCCTCTGAAGGGGAAGGTGATTGCTAGTAGTTCCTCCCAGTCTGTCACCTGAGAAAGAGTAGGTCATCAGACGCAGACCTGCAGTTCATGAGGGTTGCAAATGTTTACCGAAGGCAGGTAGACAATGTAAGCAAGCAAAGTTGACTAGATGGAGGCTCCAGCAAACTGGAAGGCATGTGCCCGTTTGCCAAGGGTAGCTAATGCTCAACTGTAGCCGAATGTTGCCCTGTGGGACAAGGGGCCACATGTTTCCAGATCTTGTGTGTGTGTTTCATGCCTGTGTGTGTGTGTGTGTGTGTGTGTGTGTGTGTGTTCAATGCCAAAACATATTTTTGCCTTTATTAAATATGATTTCTCCAGATTCTCAATGTTGATGGCTAAAGTTTTAAAAGAGGATTCTTAAGTAGAGCAGAACTGACAAAATATATCTGTGAGCTAGATATAGTTCATAGCCCACCAGTCTGCTACTTGTGCAGGAGATAGCTTCTTTCTCAGTCTTCATTACCTTGCTTTTGGGATGAGAGGAATTAGATTATCTGGTCTTATGCTTGTAAATATTGGGAACTGTGATAATACCCGATAGATAGGGCTGTACGGGGAATTACGATGGGGTAGGGCTAGTACCCCACGAATGGTAAGTCACCTCAGATATGCTGTAGTAGTTTCTTGCCACTCCTATGTTAATTCTCTTTAGACATTTGCAAAATGTTCTATGAATGCTGCCACTTTGCTTTGTTTGGGGTATTAAGGAATTAAGAGTTGTCCATTCTTGGGCCACCATACCAAAGGGAACTAGTTCTACCTCTTTATGGCCTGGGAATGGATGCAGGCATAATTAGATGGAAATCCTAAAGGGGAAGGTGAATCATAGAGGACAACAGTTAAGGTTATGAGGTTCTTCTTCATCATCCGTTGTGGAGATTCTCCATCCATTGCCAGTCTTGTAGAATAAGAGGTTTGTTTTTATTAAGGGAGTTGACTATTTTCATACACCTTTCTGCTGATTTGCTTTGATGTTGGCTAATTTATATCCTGAGAGTCTATTCCTTTGGTATATCCCCAAGAAATGCTTTGTCCCCATTTTCTAAAAACCAAATACCAGACAACATATTTAGTCTTATCAGTCATTCATACTGTATATTAATAAGA
Organism: Puma concolor; assembly: GCF_028749965.1. Taxonomy (NCBI): domain Eukaryota; kingdom Metazoa; phylum Chordata; class Mammalia; order Carnivora; family Felidae; genus Puma; species Puma concolor. The sequence goes on from NC_141667.1 coordinate 67,466,764, forward strand.
TAACCAGATTTTTACTTGAAGTGATTCTATTGAGGGAGGAGCCACAGGAAAGGTCTTGAAGGACAACAGTAGATGAAGGAAAATTTGAGTTGTGGAGAAAAATCTGAGGAAGGAAGGTGGGGTGAGGCTTATGAAAACCATTTTGTCTGTGTTACTCCTGCCTATGCCTGGTCTGATAAAGTTCCCATTCATCTAAGATGGCAGAGATCAGTGTTTCCTGAACTGGACCCAATAAACTATAGTCATTTTGGGAATGTTGATCTGAAATCTGGAATACATCATATGGCCTAATGGGGCAAACAACCAAGGAGCACCAGATGTCTGAGAAATTCCTCTAAAATGAGAAATAGAGACCAAAACAAGAGGAAAAACTTAATTTAAATGGAATGGAGACTCTGCAAGTAGAACACTCAAAATAATCCCACTTCATGGGTGCCTAGGTAGCTCAGTCGGTTGAATGTCTGACTCTTGATTTTAGCTTAGGTCCTGATCTCAGGGTTGTGGGTTTGAGCCCCACATTGGGCTCCATGCTGGGATTGGAGCCTGTTTGAGATTCTCCCTCTCCCTCTCCCTCTGCCTGCCCCAAATTTAAAAAATAGAAAAAAATCCCTCTTTAATATATTATGAAATACAGGAGAAAATACGTACACACACACACACACACACACACACACACACACACACACATACAGAAACACACACAAAGAATAGGATAAAAAGAAACATTAAAATGGGGCGCCTGGGTGGCTCAGTCAGTTAAGCATCTGACTTTGGCTCAGGTCATGATCTTGCGGTTTGTGAGTTCGAGCCCTGCGTCGGGCTCTGTGTTGACAGCTCAGAGCCTAGAGCCTGATTCAGATTCTGTATCTCCCTCTCTCTCTGCCCCTATCCCTCTCTTCATTAAGATAAGTTGTAAAGATATATTTCAAGCAAAATGGTAGTGGTTCCAGGCAGAAGTTCTGAGTTGCAAGAGAAAAAGAAGAATAAAGAAAGTGGTGAACACGTGGATAAACATAAATAAGCAGAGTAAAACAATAATACTGTGTTCTGGAGATTTTAGGGAAAATAAATATAAAACAATAGTAGCCTATAAGTTGGGAGTGGGATGGATAGATTTCAAATTTTCTAAGGTCCTAATATGGTCCAGAGATAGGTAAATAAATTCATAAGCTTTAGATTTTAATAAATTAAGGATGCATGTTGTAATTTCTAGCATAATCACTAAAATAGAAAATATTTTTTGTTTTTGTTTGTTTTTGTTTTTAATTTTTTAAATTTACATCCAAATTAGTTAGCATATAGTGCAACAATGATTTCAGGAGTAGATTCCTTAGTGCCCCTTACCCATTTAGCCCATCCCCCCTTCCACAACCCCTCCAGCAACCCTCAGTTTGTTCTCCATATTTATGAGTCTCTTCTGTTTTGTCCCCCTCCCTGTTTTTATATTATTTTTGTTTCCCTTCCCTTATGTTCATCTGTTTTGTCTCTTAAAGTCCTCATATGAGTGAAGTCATATGATTTTTGTCTTTCTCTGACTAATTTCACTTAGCATGATACCCTCCAGTTCCATCCACGTAGTTGCAAATGGCAAGATTTCATTCTTTTTGATGGCCGAGTAATACTCCATTGTATATATATACCACATCTTCTTTATCCATTCATCCACCGATGGACATTGGGGCTCTTTCCATACTTTGGCTATTGTTGATAGTGCTGCTATAAACATGGGGATGCATGTGTACCTTCGAAACAGCACACCTATACCCCATGGATAAATGCCTAGTAGTGCAATGGCTGGGTCATAGGGTAGTTCTATTTTTAGTTTTTTGAGGAAACTTCATACTGTTTTTCAGAGTGGCTGCACCAGCTTGCATTCCCAGAAAGAAAATTTTTTTTTAAATTTTTATTTATTTTCAAAAGTTTATTTATTTAGTTAGTTAGTTACTTATTTAACTAATCTCTACACCCAAAATGGGGCTCAAAGTCATGACCACGAGATCAAGAGTCTCATGTTCTTCTGACTGAGCCAGCCGGGCACCCCTAGAAAGAAAATGTTTAACAGTCAAACCTATAGATTTAAAAAGTGAAATGAGAATATTTTTCAAAGGGCAAGAAAAGAGAAATAAATATAGAACAAATTAGATGTATAGGAAGAAGAAAATGAGCTGAAAGAAATTAATCCTTGTATTAGTAATTCAATTGAAAATAAATAGATTAAATTCTATAGTTAAAAAACAGATGGTAAGAATGGATTGTAAAAATCTGCCTGACAGGGATGCCTGGGCGGCTCAATCAGTTAAGCATCCAACTCTTGATTTTGGCTCAAGTCATGATCTCATGGTTTATGAGATTGAGCCCCATGTTGAGTTCTGTGCTCAGAGTGCAGAGCCTGCTTGGGATTCTGTCTCTCCCCCTCTCTCTACCTCTCTCCCTACCTCTCAGAATAAATAAACATTACAAACATCTCCTTGGCAGTGTTATTGATCTATAGGTTCATTGCCCTGCGTTCTACATATATTGGAATGAACCTATAAATCAATAACACTGCCCAAACCCCATATGATGGGAAATTAAGCAACATACTCTGAAATAGCCCATGGAGCTAAGACAAAATTATGACCATTTAAAAATAATTTGAATTGAAGGATTATGAAAATATTAATTGAAATGCAGCACTTAGAGGAAATGTGATGGCTTTTTAAGAAAATAAAAAAGGGCTGAGTTGAGCATCCATTCCAAGAATTTAAAAAAAGAACAGCAAAATAAACACAAAATAGAAAAAGGGATATAATAAAAATAAGAAATATTAATGAAATATGAAACAAGCACACAATATAGAGGCACAATAAAAACAAAAGATGAGTTTTTAAAAAGATTTATGAAATTGATAACTTCTTGGCAAGAATGCTAAAGTAAAAAAAGAGAAGGCACAAATAATTGTTAAGGACAACAAATAGAGCCCATTAGAGACCTAGGATTGATTGCTGAGTGGGGAAACCGGCAACTCAATCAAGCATGGAGTCCAGGAAAGTTCTCTAGGTTGCAGTTTGGGGGAAAAGAAGACCACAAACTGTCTAGGTCCTTATCAGAAATGCGAAGCCCCTGGGCACTGTTGATTGGCAATATCTGGGTTTGTTGGTTGGCTACACACTGGGCTGGCCGAAGGTAATATGCTATGTAGGCGAGGCATGTATGTAGCAGGTATAGGACATCCAGGGGCCTCTGATACGCACACATAGCAACTAAGTCAAGACTGTGTCATCCAGCCAAGCCTAGCTGTTGGCAGGTTAGATGGCCAAGTGAGGGTTTGTTATAACTGATATCAAGAGTACAAAGATACTGCAGAAATGAACAAAAAGAAAACACTATGAACAGCTCTGCCAATATATTTTAAAATTTTAAAAGAAATAAGGAGCAGTGCCTGGGTGGCTCAGTCTGTTAAGCATCTGACTCTTGATTTGGCCCAGGTCATGATCTCAGTGTTTGTGGGATCAAGGCCCATGTGGGGCTCTGTGCTGATGGCACAGAGCCTGATTGGAGTTCTCTCTCTCCCTTGCTCTCTGCCCCTCCCCCCGCTTGCACTCACTGTCTCTCTCTCTCAAAATAAATAAATAAACTTAAAAAAAATTTTTTTAAGGAAGAAGGAAACTTCCAGGAAAATATAACTTTCTAAAACTAATTTATTAAGGAGTATAAAATCTGAATAGTTCTATAACTAAGAATAAAATCAAAACAGTAATTTTCAAAATGTCCACAAGGCCCAGATAACTTCACTGTGAGGCCTACTTAACATTCAAAAACAAATAATTAGACTCACACATAAACTTAATATCAAAATGTGACAAGGACAGTATATGAAGGAAAAGTTATAAGGCCAATTTTACTTTTGAACAGAGATGCAAAAATAGTAGACAAAATACTAGCAAACCAAAATCAATAATAAATATCACATATTTTGACTATGTTGGGTTTGTCTCTTGAATGCAAGTTTGGTTTAACATTAGAAAATTAATATGATCCAACACATTAAAAAACTTAAGTGAAAAGTAGCAACTTTTTAGGAATAAAGCATAATATAATTCTATTTTTTGCTAAGAAGCTGGAATCAGAATCATTTTTTAAATTCCTGCTTGTGTATTTTTCCTGCCTGGCATTTTCCATTTTGATTAGGCTAATCTTCAGCCAAGAAATATGACAAACCCTATGGCCATGCCAATCAAAGGATCTGTGTGATGCTTCTCATTACAGAGCATAGGCCCAGATTAGCATTCTCCTCATTCAGTCTGGTACTTAAAAATTAGTGACTAACAAGGGCTTACTGCATACATGGCCCATTAATATGCCTTGTAAGAGGAAGAGAAGTTGATCCACAATACAGTCTCTGCCTTCTAACCAAGAGAGACAAGTCTTAAAAAAAAATCTTAGAGACACCTGGGTGGCTCCGTTGGTTGAGAGTCTGACTTCGTCTCAGGTCATGATCTCCCCATTCATGAGTTTGAGCCCTGCATTGGGCACGCAGCTGTCATCACAGAGCCTGCTTCTGATCCTCTGGCCCCATTCTCTCTGCTTCTCCCCCTCTTGTGCTCTTTCTCTCTCTCTCTCAAAAATAAATAAACATTAAAAAAAATCTAATAATAAAATCTTAAACTTTGTGGATCATGAACATTAGCCCCTTTAACCCCAAGCCAGCCTCAGGTTCAAGTGAAATTCAATTAATACTTCTTTGCTCTAATGCTCATTTTAACACTTTGCCTAAACAATCCTTTGAATTCTTTAGCCCTAAATCAACCCTCTTGGTTATCTCCTTCATATATCTAGTTTAGACAAGCCAAGATAATAAGCTGCCAAATATTATTTTTAATTGTCTTTTTAGAGTTAAAGATGCTTGCCTCAGCTGTGCTTTTATAACTAAATTATTAACTGCCTAAGGGCAGACATTTTCTCCTTTATATTAAATTTAACCAGGACAATAGAATCTGGGAATAATCTAGAGCTGGAGAAGAATTCTAAAGTTTATTTATTCTTGCTTCCTTTTGGTTGTCTCTGAACTACCTTCCATTAGACGTTCTCAAGCCTGTGCTTAAATACACCAAGGATCATTGAACTTCCTTGTAAAGAGTGCAGCATTAAGAAATAGCCAGTAGGGGTGCCTCAGTGGCTCAGTCGGTTGAGCGTCTGGCTTCAGCTCAGGTCATGATCCCACGGTTTGTGAGTTTGAGCCCTGCATCAGGCTCTGTGCTGACAGCTCAGAGCCTGGACCCTGTTTTGGATTCTGTGTCTCCCTTTCTCTCTGCTCTTTCCCCGCTCGTGCTCTGTCTCTCTGTCTCTGTCTCTCTCTCTCTCAAAAATAAATAAACATTTAAAAAATTAAAAAAAAAAGAAATAGCCAGTGATGATGATGTTGGTAAGCACACTTCAGTAAGAAAAATGCATTTTTTCATTTCTTTGCTTCTTGCCACCTATCAACAGTCTTAAGGCAGGGAAAGGGAATTGCATTTCAAACTACATCTTCCACTCTATTCCCAAAGTTTCATTGAAATTCAGTACATTGTCCCTAGATAGGACACATGTGACATATATTCAAAATAGGACACTAAAAGGCTCACTTCCTGAAGATAGCCAAAGGCCAAAGAATTGAATTTTATCATTGGGAGCTAATATTATTTATCTTCCCTTAGTAGGTAGGACATGTGCTTTGAATTGCTCTTGGTTTTTGTTTTTCCCAGAAAGATAGGTAGGCTCTATTTATCAATCCTTTACCACCCAGTTTTCCTTGTGATCACAGACCAGATTCTTAAGGCAATTGGCCTGCATTTGCAATGTAATCTGTGCTAGAGGAAGCTAGAGGTCCTCATGGGAGTTGCGCTCCTGAATTTTGTACCAAGCACTGACATTAATAAATGACTAAAGACTCAAACAGTGCTTCCCTTCTGGACTAAACGATTTACTGCTGCTTCTGTTGATGTCACTATTATCTGGGAATAGTAAATGTGCTATGACAGGGAAGGCTGACACCTGGAAGCTGATTTGTTCAAATTCTCCCATGCTTCTTTCTATCGGTGTGGTACGTCTAAATTCAGAAAGGTAGCTGCCCCTGGTGTTTTGAAAGGAGTATTTTCTCTCTTGCCATTAAGGGAATAAATTAGGTAATGTTGTCTAAATAATCCACAGAAATGAAAAATTAACGATCACTAGATACAGACAGTATCATAGGACGCTATTAATACAGGTCTCGGGACCCCCTAACCACTCTGCATTATCATCTGCCCATAATGTGATGTGAGGCCCCAACATTCAAATGAAGAATAGAAAAGAAGGAAATGCAGGTAGAAAACAGAGGAGTGGTGAGAGCAGCCAGAGCACAGATCTGATGAATAACTCATACTTGTTCTGCTTTTGAGCTGTTGCCACCAGTTTTAGGAAGGTGGGTTGTCCTCTGGAGATAAGAGTAGGCCAAGTAGAATAGGGAAGCAAAGTCTTTCAAACCCAATAACCAAAGACTTTGAGTTACTAATGGAGTATTCTTTACTCAGAGAAATATAACTTTGGCTCTGACTTAATTGGCTCTTTTCTTTACAATAGCCCTAATATTAAGTATAAAATCATTGATGAAATTTTAGCCACTAGTTAGGTGCCAAAGGTTTGTTTTTCAACAGGTAACCTTTAAAAGCTGGGAGAGAGTATATATTTCTCCCTTATGTTTGTCCCTATGGAGTTATTCAAAATGGATTCCAAATAACTAAAATTGTGAGATGTGACCAGATGATTGCTAACATTCATTGATCAGTTTACTGTGTGCCAGGGATTGTCTAAATTTTCTACATATTTTTATCTTGTTTAATTCTCACAACACCTCTGTGAAGAACATGTTATGATCCCCATTTTAAAGATGAAGAAACCTGGGCTTAGTTTAAATAATTTGCTTGAGGTCACGTAGCTAGCTGGTCATGGTGAGTCTTATTTGACCCCAAGCAACTTGACTACAAAACCCCAGCTCTTAACCGCTATCCTATGCAAACGGGCAATGTCTACAAAATGAAGCTGAAAGAGAGAAAACGTCCTCTTCTAAAACTGGGAAAAATGATTTTGTCTTTCATAGGCTGTGGGTAGAACTGAATGAGATAATATATGGAAGATACTTAGAACAGTGCCCAGCTCCTAGTGGCTTTGAGTAGATGTTAGGTATCATGATTATTGTTGCTTTTTAAAAAATTTTTTTTAAATGTTTATTTATTTTTGGGACAGACAGACAGAGCATGAACGGGGGTGGGTCAGAGAGAGAGGGAGACACAGAATGTGAAGCAGGCTCCAGGCTCTGAGCTGTCAGCACAGAGCCCGATGCGGGGCTCAAACTCACAAACCATGAGATCATGACCTGAGCTGAGCTGAAGTCGGAGGCTCAACCGACTGAGCCACCCAGGCACCCCAAATTGTTACTATCTTTAAGGTGACTTCTAGGTGTTTTTTTCTTAATTTTTTAAAAGAAGTTTATTTATTTATTTTGAGAGAGAGAGAGAGCAAGCAGGGGAGGGGCAGAGAGAGAGAGAGAGAGAGAGAGGGAGAGAGAAAGAATCCCAAGCAGGCTCAAACCCAGGAACTGCAAGATCATGACCTGAGCCCAAATCATGAGTCAGATGCTTAACCTACTGAGCCACCCAGGCACCCAACTTATAGGTGTTTTAAATGCTTTGTCCTGCCTTATCCTCATGGGGGGTTTGGCCTACTAGGAAGGTCTCATAATGCCTTTGGTGAATAGGCACAGTATTTGCAGGCCTCGGACCTGAAGCTGGGTGACACTTTGAAGGTGGGATTAGAGCACTGGCTCATAGCTGCCATGTACCCAGCAGAATAAAGGTCTCATGTGTGGCAGGTTTTCTGTTTCATCATTTCTCTGAGATCAGGGTTTCTGCAATGATGTATTTTATAAACATGTTAAAATGCCACTTGTTTTCTGTGCTTTTCTGATCAGGGAAACATTTAGAATATGTGCCTGCCACCTTTAAACATTTAAAATAGAAGAATACACCTCATCCCTTACTTCAGATTGCCCTAAAGAATTATCATGGCAGGGGCGCCTGGGTGGCTCAGTCGGTTGAGCGTCCGGCTTCGGCTCAGGGCATGATCTTGCAGTCTGTGAGTTCGAGCCCCACATCAGGCTCTGTGCTGACAGCTCAGAGCCTGGAGCCTGCTTCGGATTCTGTGTCCCCCTCTCTCTCTGCCCCTCCTCCACTCATTCTCTGTCTGTCTCAGAAATAAATAAACATTAAAAAAAAATTTTAAAGAATTATCATGGCAGAAATGATGGCCTTCTTTGATTCTGTGTGTGCAGAGATTTCTAGGCCCAGGCAGTGGTTTGGCCTTTGGTCTTTAAAGGGATGCCATGCCGTCGGTTTCCTAAGTGGCCCGGACAGCAGCTCATCATTGGTTGTTGTGGACTGACTATTTGTGTTCCCCTGGAATTCATAGGTTGAAGCCCTAACTCCTCAATGTAATGGGGTTTGGAGATGTTTCTTTTGGGAGGTAATTAGGGTCAGACGAGGCCATGAATGATGGTGCCCTCATGATGACATCAGTGTCCTTATTAGAAGAGACCAGAGAGCATGGTGAGCACAGGGAGACAGTAGAATTGTAATGGTATCCATGTGAAGGAAAAGAAGCACAGCCATCTCCCTGAGGTCAACAGGCTTTTCTTGAGGTTAGCAAAGGAGTGAAATGGGGCCAACAAGAGGCTGAGTGTGAGCCTGGAAACATCAGGCATCATGATATTTCAAAGGGCAAAAGGAAGATGAGGGTGCCTGGGTGGCTCAGTTGGTTAAGCATCTGACTTCAGCTCAGGTCATGATCTCACAGTTTGTGAGTTTGAGCCCCACATCGGGCTCTCTGCTGTGAGTGCAGAGCCTTGCTTTGGATCCTCTCTCCCCCTCTCTCCCACTCTCTCCCCCTCTCTCCCCCTCTCCCCCTCTCAAAAATAAATGAATTTTTAAAAGGGGGGGGGGAGGAAGACAGTTATCAGACCTACACTGTTGATGGCTTTCAGTGAGATCATCCCAATTTACTGACTAATTTTGTCTCCAGAATGTTGGTTTTATATCCAGAAAAATCAGATTGAAAGAGAGTAATGGGAATAGCGTACTGTATTTTATTAAAAAAAATTTTTTTTAATGTTTATTTTTGAGACAGAGAGAGACAGAGCATGAATGGGGGAGGGGCAGAGAGAGAGGGAGACACAGAATCTGAAGCAGGCTCCAGGCTCTGAGCTGTCAGCACAGAGCCCAACGCGGGGCTCAAACTCACAGACCGTGAGATCATGACCTGAGCCGAAGTCAGAAGCTCAACCGACTGAGACACCCAGACGCCCTGTGTACTGTATTTTAAATGTGCACTTCCTTTTCTGGGGTCCATTTATGTGGATGCTAATGTGATTGACTTGACTTCTTAGCAGAAGACCTGAGTTCCTCAGCATCACTTCAGCAAAAATTGTTATGTAATAGTGTGAGGGCCTTTTGATCTTGCTGATTAACATGGAGCTTGGCTAACCTGATTATATGACTCTGTCAGAAACTGGGTTTAGGTCTGTTAGTACAGCATCATGAATTCAAATGAAGCTTCCTTGGGCCGCCTTATCCCACAACTGCTGTATTTTATTATTTGAAAACGAGGCTCCCTGTTTGCATAGAGATAAAGTTTAAGTGTATAATTTATTTTGATTTTAAAAATTAATCTTCATGTTGCTTTTCCTGTTAATAAATGAAACCCTATGGTACCACAACCATGGATAATTCAGCCATCCACTCACTAAATGTATATTAAATGCCTGCTGTCTCAGGCTGTGTGTGTGCAAGGTACTGGGTCCTGTGGTGGAACATAAAGGCAAGGGTCCATGCCCATGCTTGTTTATATAGGAGATAGAAGGCCCTCTGTGATTCAACCCACTTTTCAGCTCTGACCTCTGTCAGTCCTCTTGCCACATGCAGCTGGGCTGGGACAGAGAATGAGAGGCGCTAGACAAATGGCAGCAATCACTCAGAGGAGCAGGTGGAGGGAGGGCAGGCCTATTGCAGTCTATGTTGAAGGAAAACAAAACTGTCCTTGCAATACAGCTGACAGTTTAATATTAAAAGAAACTTTAAACAATTGCAAACATAGTGATTGCTTTGATTGTCTGCTTTGATACAAAGACTGTTGCTCCAGCCATACAGCACTGTACAAAAGAAGTGTTGGGTCTGGGGCATCTGGGTCAGTGTCCATGCTGGGCATGGAGCCTACTTAAAAAAGAGAGAGAGAGAGAGAGAGAGAGAGACAGAGAGAGACAGAGAGAGAGTGTTGGGTCAAACTGACTGAAGAAGATCAGAACATGAACCATAGGGGTGGTTCCACACAAAGACAGTTTACCCAATCACATTGATTAAACTCACCAATACCTATTAAGGGAAGATTGGATGTTCATATCAGAAACCAATGAACATAATTTGTAGTTTGATATATGTAATTACACTCAAATAAATTATAGAGTAATCTGTATATGTTCTCATTTCATAGTACAAATTAAATCATTTTAATGAGTCCCCCTGTTTTTGCCATTAAAAGTCACATATTGAAGATGCACCAATATGAAAACTTTACGGGCAGGAACAACAGTTTGTTGCACTCACTGCTTCATCCCCAGTACCGGGCACAGTGTCTGTGTGTAGACCTTTGTCATGTTTTCTATCTGCCCAGGCATTTTGAATCACTCCTATGTTTAGGAAAGGTCTCACCTTGCAAACCCTGCCTCCCCAGAGTAGAAGCCAGGAAACAAATTTCCCAGCCTCCCTTGCAGCTGAGACAGAGGCACGTGACCCAGACTCTACCAGCCAGCTGCACCCAAGGGTCTTCTGTTCAGAAGTGAGCAACACAAAGAAGAGCACTATGCCTCAAATCTAATTTTTCTAGCCAAGGGGACAATTGAAGCATCAGGCTTTCTCCTCCAGAAAGCTTTCCCTGAACATCCCCACCCCTTTCCAGGTCTACTTTGTCATTGTATCGTAATTATTAGCATCTTTTATTAGGTTTAAATCTGTTGTAACAGTTAAGGTCATACTAACTGTTCTGAGAAACAAATAAAAAATATGCCGTGACTCAAATACCGAAGGAATTTCCCTTTTCTAATCACATGAAGTCGAAGCAGGGTGCCTGAGATGGGCAGCCAGCCCTGCTGCCAGAGATAATTCAGGGACTCGGGCATCGTCCATCTTACGGCCTCACCATCTGTACCACATGGCTTCCAAGGGTGCCTGGCCATTTGCACCAGGCCGGAAGGCAAAGGGCATGGAGAGTCGCACGCCGGTGGTTTTGGGAGCCGGGCCCTGAAGCGATGCTTGTCACTTCTGCTCACCTTCTGCTCAGGACTCAGCTGCATGGCCACACCTAACTGGCAAACACGGTTCAGCTTCCTGTAGCTACTTCCAGGAGAGAGAAAATCATGATAAAGTGCCATATCTTAACTTTTTGTCTTCTCACTTGCTCCCTTCTTCCTCAACCAGGAGAAAAGGTTTGCAGTAAGAAGGCTGATCACAGAGGGGCACCTGGGTGGCTCAGTCGGTTAAGCGTCTGACTTCAGCTCAGGTCATGATCTCACAGTTCCTGAGTTCAAGCCCCACACCGGGCTCTGTGCTGACAGCCCAGAGCCTGGAGCTTGCTTTAGATTCAGTGTCTCCCTCTCTCTCTGCCCCTTCCCTGCTCACAGTCTGCATCTCTCTCTGTCTCTCAACAATAAATAAATGCTCAAAAAATATTTTTTTTTAAAAAAGAAGGCTGATCACAGACAGAGGTGGCTTTGCTCCGGATTCCCTTTTCTTGGCTCTCTGGTGCTTTTTTGCTAAGTAATTCTGTTTGGGGCGCACAAAGTCATTGGATAGTTATTTCTGAATGCTTTGCCTAAAACCACTTTTATCTCCAGGCTCCCCCGGTGTCAATTTGAAAGAGAAAGCACTTAGCCTGCAGTCTGGGCACCGCGTGTGTTCTGACATGCTGGCACGTGGAAGGCTTAGGGGGTTCCAAATCATTGCTTATTGGCCACCCAGAGACTAATGAAGGAAATATCTTTTTATTTCCCCTGCCTCTCCTGGACGTAGGTGCCCTGTCAGCAGCCAGGGAGAGCTGGGAGTATGACTCCGGTGCCAGGGACCTCCAGAGCCCGGACTTGCAAAGTCAGTGGGCCCTGCAGAAGCTTCTCGAGTGTGGCGGACGCTCTTTGCATCAGCAGGCTGCTGCCCTCCACAAACTGCTCACACAGTCACGGCATTTTGGCAGCTCTGTAGGAGGAAGCTATCTGGAGCTGGCCAACACAGTGAGTACTTTCTGGTTCATAAAACACATCTTTAGGCCTGTATGTATTCCAATACAGGTATTTTAATTTTGAGCTCTGGTATTATCTTTCTTATGAAGCTAAACAACCATATACCATTTACAGCATTGCCAATAATGTTAAGTGCTCCACAAACACTTGTGATCAGTGACTTCACTCTTGTCAAAGGCTTTTCAATGAAGTCTGTAACTTGCATGGATTTAATTACTAGAGTATTGACAACAGCTTTTCCATGACCAGAGTGCATATTGATAGGATGTAATCCTTTCTGCTCCCTAATTTGGATGTTAATCCTTTAAAATGCAAAGAGGGAAATATTTCATTGAAAGTTTGAATTGCTTTTTGAAATTGAAGTTTGAATGGTAGAATAGACATCTTGACAATTTCACTTATGTATACTTATAGTCTGCTTTGATGTAGACAACTGATTTTCAAACTTTTTGTGTTTGAGATACTTTTCTGATTCCGACACTTTTGGTGACATGTTCAAAGGAGCTAACAATTCTAAATATTCCAGCAATAATTAAAATACAGTTCTTAGATCCCAATTAAAAGGGCATTGTATAAAATACCTGACCAGTACTCCTCAAAACTGTCAAGGATATCAGAGGCAAGGAAAGTCTCAGAAAAAGAAACTCTCACAGCTCAGAGGAGCCTGAGAAGATATGGCAATTAAATGTAATATGGCACCCTGATGGGACATTAGGTAAAACACTAAGGAACCTGTATAAATTATGGGTTTTAGTTAATAATAGTGTGTCCATATTTGTTCATTAATTGTGACATCTATACCATAATAATGTAAGGTGTTAATAATGGCAGAAACAGGGTATGAGGTATATGAGAACTATCTTTGCAACTTTTCTGTAAGCCTATAACATACAGAAGTGTTCATTTTACTAAAATTCATGAAGTATACCCTTACAGTTTGTACACTTCTCATATACATGTTTTATGTGTATAAAAGCTTGTGACAGGGGCGCCTGGGTGGCTCAGTTGAGCATCCGACTCTTGATTTCCGCACAGGTCATCTTCTCGAGGTTCATGAGTTCGAGCCCCACATTGGGCTCTGCGCTGAGGGTGAAGAGTCTGCTTGGGATTCTCTCTCTCCATCTCTGCCCCTCCCTGCCATTCTCTCTCTCTCTCTCTCTCTCTCTCTCTCAAAATAAATAAACTTAAAAATTTTTTTCAATAAGAAGCTTATGACAAACATAATAAAATGGTGACTGTTCATTGGACTACAGTGAATAAGTAAAAAAAGAAGGGGAGAGAGAAACAGAGAGAGAGAGAAAGAAAGAAAGAAAGAAAGAAAGAAAGAAAGAAAGAAAGAAAGAAAGAAAGGAAGAAAGAAAGAAACTATAACTCCACAAACAGAGGTACACGCTCCCTTAAGGCGATTCCTTGGTGAGAATAGGACCATAATGCAAATGCAGGCACTGAAGTTCTGTGACTTCATTATCACAAGGTGATCACATTATTTATTTTCTCACTGAATTGCAAATTTCAAAATACCGTTTAAACTTGCAGACCTTTGGTAATATCCCTGGACCCTGTGGTAGGGTGCATTTTTGAGCCTTGATTCTTCACCCTTTCCTGTATCTTCACCATTTGTTGTGTGACTTTGGAGTCTTCCTGACAAACGTGAGAAATAATAAATGATTATGGTTTTAACCATTATTTTTAGGGTGGTTTGCTTCACAGCAATAGTGGACTTGGGGTCTGTTCACAGGGAACCATGGATCCCATTTTGAGGATCACCTCATAGAGGTGGCCAGAGAAAGCAAATAGCTTTTCTAAACTGCACACCTGGGTGATCCCTTCTCTTATGCACTCACATTACACATAATTTATGTTCCTTCTAAAACAAATCCTGAACTAATAAGATTAAGTTTTATTTCTTTAATAGCTACTAAGAGCAAAAGACATTTTATCAAGCATCCAAAAAGCACACAGTAATTCACACGGGGGAAGTCTGACATAAAAATTATTAACTAGTAGCAGATTACTTACTAAGGAGTAAAGAAAATTCTAATGAACACATGAGTAGCATGTGTAAACAGTACCCACTCCCTCTAAGGCTGAGGCGTGGTGCTCAAGGAAGAAACAAATTTAGAAGAGGGCCCTCTCTTCACCTGTCTCCATTGAAAGGGAGTGGCTGGGGACCACTGGATGGCAGAGAAATTCCCTGAGATGCTACAGGAGGGGGCTAGTAAGTAGGAAACTTGCTGGAAGCTACCCATTTGGGCATCTGCCAGACTCACTGAGCATCACTAAGAAGGTGCCACTCAAGGTGCGAGAGGAATTCATTGGGAAGCTGCCTGTTGCAGTGGTGGCAAAACCCACTGGAAAGTCCCCCAAATGGTGCCATCAAACTTATTAGGGGTGAGCACCACTGGATGTCCGTACACTTCTGGCCTCCATCCACCCCAAGAGCAAGCAGGGGAGAAGAGTACCACAAAACCAGGATGAGAATTCCCTTCTTCCTCCAGTGTCCCTCCAGTGCTTCTTATGGAATAAATGTTTACAGGGTCAGGTTCAGCATCACAAAGCAAGGCAAGGAAAGATGGATTTGGAGATGAGAGGAAATCAGTAACTGGAACAGGCATTTTTAGTGTTGAAAAGCTTCTGGGAGCTTACTCTACAAACTTTTACCATTCTAAGCATCCCTTCCTTTTCTTCTACAACCAAATACCACCTGTCTTTGCCTTCTACCGAAGACAGTGGATGTTATGAGTTTGAGGCTCAACACACTATTCAAAATGCAAAGGCAACAAGATGGTGATGTACATAGAAGCTTATAGCAGTTAGAGTTTCATCTGAGAAGCAGATGGCTGCACTTGACATAGAATAAGGGATTTATTACAAGGGGTAGATTTTACATGAATGTGGGAGCTGGTGGAGTGATCTGTGCAGGCTGTTGACTCTATGTCTAGGGTTGAGCCTGAAATTACTCTAAGTCTGTCAGATCAGCACACCAGAAGGAAAAGCTGGGTGTAGAGGAGGCAAAGACAAGCCAGCATGCATGAGGACAACTTGGAACCCATAAGGAGACACTGGAACCCACTTCTATCTCTTACTATGACCAACCCCAATGCTGTGGGTGACTCTGCAGGGGCAGTTGGCACCCATTATCATGGAGCTGCACACATACCTGGCCCAGGACTCAGAGAAGCAGGAAGAGAAGACCCGGGGGACCTGGAGCTGCTACAAGCCTGATACACCAGTAAGTTAGTGGCAGATTAACAATAATGTCCAGGGCATAAAAAATATGACTTCTTCACTTCTACCTTCTGGATTTCACACAGAATGTCTCTTGTGGCCATAAAGAATCACACAGGAAAAAAAAAAAAACCTCTGGGAAACATTCCATGTTAGCTAAATTGACTTAGCACCAAGCTACCACAGGCCAGCGGCGAAACTCCCAGTACCGTGTAAACCTAATTCATATGGCTATCAGCAAAGCAAGATGAGACCCTCGGGGAGTTTAGTAAAGAAGAGAGGCAATGGGAAAGGGGTACCATCTGTTCTCTGATGGATTTTCTCTCCAAAGATTTGTATTTCAGGGAAGAGGGTATTAATCGTGATGCTTTAGGTTCTGAGTAGTGACATATTTAAGTATAGGACATAGAACAGGAGCACCTGCCTGGCTCACTTGGTAGAGCGTGTGACTCTTGATCTCAGAGTCGTGAGCTCAAGCCCCACGTGGGGCATGGTGCCTACTTAAAATAAAAAACATACTGAAGTTTTATTTTCTAGCTACAATACTGATAAACCTCTCAAGAAAATACCAATTTCTTGATAGATTCTTTCAGCCACGCTACTTGTTTCAAATATTCATTATCAGCTTTATTAATTTTTACTAATAAAGACATTAACTAATTGATGTTAATGAAAAGTAATTATACTATAAAAGAAGTCATGCACAAGATATAAAGTGTTTGAATCAATACAGAAATTTAATGAAAAGTTAAAGTCATCATTTGTCTCCCCATATTCCCTCATTTAAAATGTCTTCAGGGGTGCTTGAGTGTCTCTGTCAGTTAAGTGTCCAACTTTGGCTCAGGTCATGATCTCATGGTTCATGGGTTAGGGCCCCATGTCAGGCTCTGTGATGACAGTACAGAACCTGCTTGGGATTCTCTCTCTCTCTCTTTCTCTGCCCCTCCCCAACTCATGCTTTCTCTCTCTTTCAAAATAAATGAACAAACTTTAAAAAAATAAAAAAATAGAAGGTCTTCACCAGTTTTGTTTATGTATCCCTGAATTGCTTTTAATTTAGGGAACTTTCCATTTCTCCTTTTGTAATTTTAAGATGCTATGATCATTATGGTTCTTGCCTAATTTGGGATTACCATATTGAAACCTTTGGTCGAGAGGATGTATCCTGGCTGTGGTTAAAGCAAGCAGATTGTTCTGTGAGCACCCTCTTCTGGGCTCTGAGTGATTGCTCAGAATCAAAGAATAAGAGATTCTTCAGCACAGGGCAAGCTTATCACCCTTTAGGTTTTCAGAGAATTGGGACAGTACAAATAAAATATTGGATTTCTGAGAGGAGCTACAGAAGTGTCTAGAATATAGGGTTGATAGAAACTTATCAGAATCTTGAACCATTTACTTCCAAATGATTGAAGCTGAATTAGAGTAAATAAACAAATTAGTGGGTTATATGGAGAGGCAAATAATCCAGTTGACTTTGTGTTGTTTGTTATTTGAAAAGCCAGCTATCGCTGTTTCATGAGTTTTCCCTAATATTTCAAATGATGACATTATAAGCAGAGTTGCCTCATTTTGATGCAGATGGAGTAATTCTGTGCATCCTGTTGTCCAAGGCCAGCTTCCTTTAGAATCCTTTGGACAATTTGGCTTCAAATTTGCCCGTTTTAAAGATTTAATTTCATGCTTAAAGTCTTTTTGCAAAAGTGGTTTACATTTTCCCCTGTGTTAGAAGTCTAGTGAGCTATGCATTGTGCCAGTGTCTGCTGTGATTTACATTTTTAAAGGAGAAAAAAAAAAGACAGTTATGAGTTGTGCAAATACAATTAGTGAATTTAAAAAACGGGAGTAACGGGTCTCCTGGGTGGCTCAGTCAGTTAAGCATCTGACTCTGGATTCCCGCCCAGGTCGTGATCTCACGGTTCATGAGTTTGAGTTTGAGCCGAGAGTCAGGATTCTCTCCCTCCCTCTCTCTGCCACTTCCCCACTCATGCGAGTGTGTGCGTGCATGACCTCTCTCTCTCTCTCTCAAAATAAATAAATAAACATTAAAAAAAATGGACATAACAAGTTTTGCTACTCTGTTTATCCAACAGTCCAAGCAGCTTTTTTTTTCTTTGGTGATAACATACAGGTGTTGGAAGTTGAGTTAAAATGCTGTCCATTATCATGCAAATCTTCTATATGATCATAATTATTAATATAATTCACTATTAACTCAACTTTATTTGATGTAGAGTTCAGAGTGATATTACTTTGAGGAATACTCCAAATCCACTTATTTCAGCCAATACAGAAAAATTTTCAAAATGTATGTAAATAAATAAGGAATTTATCAGTAAATAAGGAAATAATAAGTAGTGGTGAGACAGATAAGAGTTGCCTTTTTGGTTTAACCACTTGACCAACGTCTCATGTTTCATGCTAACTTTTGATTTGTTTCCCTTTTCTTTATTCCAAGTATGGGATACTGAGGTTTTTTAATACTTTTCAGCTGCCACCATCCATATCCTATCTCCCTCTTGTTTGGATCAGCTGCCTTGGTGTTTTAGAATCAAGGGGTGTGAAAACTGTCAAGACGTTGTCAACATTTTGGAACAGAAGGATTACTGGTGGCCCTTTCAAAGTCCTATTAGAGCTCCTTACAAGCCATCTCATGCTACAGGAGATGGAGCTTTGTTGGGCTTACTGTTTACAAATGAAGGAGAATAGAAAATGCCACCCCAAAATATGAGTGTCAGAGTTAAGGACATGTCACCTCCAGATGTGCCACTTTGGTATTTTGATTATTTTGAGCTTTAGGCCTTGAAAAAACAGCAAGTTCAGGGAGAGACTTTCTCTGAACTCCCTTTATCTGACTAAAGGAGTTTCTCCAAAAGGAACTCAAATTGATCCCCTCTCGGAAGTTCATCAACGAGAGCAAATTCACTCCTATTACAGGAGAGAAGACTAGAATTTGACCCCACACCCAAACTTGATCACAAACTGCCATTCCTTCCATCTATTCTTCTAAGAGCCCATTCATCTTTCCTAAAAGTCGTTTACTCTCCCCCTGAGAGTCCTATATCCCCCTACCCTTTCC
The DNA here is from genome assembly GCF_028749965.1 of Puma concolor. Taxonomy (NCBI): domain Eukaryota; kingdom Metazoa; phylum Chordata; class Mammalia; order Carnivora; family Felidae; genus Puma; species Puma concolor. The sequence goes on from NC_141667.1 coordinate 67,485,405, forward strand.
CTATTAAGATAGTATTTAATCCTGAATTCTAAGCCACCTCAGGGAGGTATTCATTTTTTCTGGGCATCTCCATTGTATACATGTTAATAAACTTTTGGTTCTTTTCCTCTTGTTAATTTATTTATTATAGAGGTCTCCACTAAGAACTCAGAAGGGTAGAGGGAGGGCACCTGGCTGATTCAGTCAATGGAGCATGTGACTCTTGATCTCTAGGTTGTGAGTTCAAGCCTCACATTGGGTGTAGAGATTACTTAAAAATAAGATCTAAAAAAAAGAAGGGTAGAGGGGAAAATTATTTTTCCTCCACTACACTATTAATTAGGATCTAGACTCTATAAATCTGGATATGAATTTGCAGAAGATTGGTAAATTATCAAATGATTTTTGTCTAGGTAAAGATGCAAATTATTTTTTTTCCAAGCAGAAAATATAACCTCAAATGTCACATTTTATTTGCTCTGATAAGACATTAACCAGTTTTTTTTAAGTAATCTCTATACCCAATGTGGGGCTCAAACTCATGAGCCCGAGATCAAGAGTCATATGCTGAGTCATAATGGCGACTGAGCGAGCCAGGCGTCCCCATTAACCAGTTTCGTAACTAACTTTGACGTCTTATTCCAGCATTTTCCCCGTTGTTTATATAGCTTCTCCTATCCTTTGTGTTTGTTTTTGTTTTAATTTTAATGTTGATTTATTTTTGAAAGAGGGAGAGACAGAACGCAAGCGGGGGAGGGGCAGAGAGAGAGGGAGGAACAGAATCCAAAGCAGGCTCCAGGCTCTGAGCTGTCAGCACAGAGCCCAACATGGGGTTTGAATTCGCGAACCATGAGTTCATGACCTGAGCCGAAGTCGGATGCTCAACCGACTGAGCATGGTGACTCCTGTCCTTTGAATCAGCATTACCGTCCTGCTAGGTTCTTCAATAAATTAAATAAATCTTAGAAAAATATAGAATGTTCATTCTATATTTATATGAATGTCATGGTTTTTCCTTTTATTGAAAATTATACTTTGACACTCTATTCTTTTTTTTTTTTTTTTTTTGATTTATTTACTGCTGGATAGGATAGGATAGGGTAGGAGTTAACAAATGCAGCACTTACTGGTTGCCATGTAAATTACCCCGTCATTACCTTTAGATTAGGCTAGACCCAGTCAGCCTCGTACTAGCTTTTTCCTTTCTTATTTCTTATAGGACTTTGAATCATTTTCTTCAGGGGAAACCTCTTGCACTGGTGGTAGAAATTCAAACCGGTGCAGTCACTTTGGAAAACAATGTGGAGGTTCCTCAGAAAATTAAAAATAGAATTACCCTACAACCCAGCAATAGCACTACTAGGAATTTATCCAGAGGACACAGGAGTGCTGATTTGTAAAGGCACATGTACCCCAATATTTATAGCAGCACTATCAACAATATCCAAATTATGGAAAGAGCCCAAATGTCTATCAACTGATGAATGGATAAAGAAGATGTGGTTTATACATACAATGGAATACTACTCGCCAATGAAAAAGAATGAACTCTTGCCATTTGCAACAATGTGGTTGGAACTGGAGGGTATTATGCTAAGGGAAATAAGTCAATCAGAGAAAGACTAATATCATACGATTTCACTCATATGTGGAATTTGAGAAACTTAACAGAAGACCATAGGGGAAGGGAAGGAAAAATAAGATACAAACAGAGAGGGAAGCAAACCATAAGAGACTTTTAAATACAGAGAACAAACTGAAGGTTGATGGGGGTGGGGAAAATTGGTGGAGGGATTGAGAAGGGCACTTGTTGGGATGAGCACTGGGTGTTTTATGTAAGTGATGAATCATGGTTATCTACTCCTGAAGCCAAGACTACACTGTTTGTTAGCTGACTTCACAAGAAATAAACACACAGACACCTACACACACACACACACACACACACACACACACACACACACACACACATCCTTTTATTCTTTGTCTATTATACCTACCTCCACCCCACCACCTTCAACTCTCTTCTTGAGAAAAATCTCCCTATGTGTTTTAGGTCCTGAAGCTGGTGCTTCCTGGAAGGGAATAGAAAGAAATACAGAGTCCTGTAAATCCCTTAGTCCCAAAGAAATTCTTTACATCTCCAGGAAAACTTGGAACCAGTGGTGGCAAGCTCTGCCAGGTTTTACAAACGAGTCACCTTAGCTCAATCCTTGGTCAGTATAAAAGATAACATGGATGTATACACAAACTATCATTGCAGTTCATGCTTTTCATAGCATGGAAGCATACAGAAGTTGCCACACACAAAAAAAGGCACTAGAGTGGAAGAGTTATTTCTCTGGATATTTATTTGCCTTTTGGGGGATCTCCATAATTGTACAGAGGTTATTTATTCTGGTGTATACTAATTCTTCGTAAAGACTGAGTTATTAAAAAGCCTTCAAAGTACTTTTTAATCTCTGAAGTACTCCACAGTGATAAATTTAAGATTAAGTTCTAACATCCTATTGAAATTACAATATTTGTTATAGGAAGAATTTTAAATTTGACAAAGGTCTTTATTTGTGAAAATGAAGATGCTCTCAAAGGATGCTTCACTATTATTGCTATTGTTAGCATAAAATCTACAAATACAGGAGCAGTGCTGTAAGTTATTGGTTTTCTCTGGGGAGGTTCTCTGTTCTTATTTAGCAGAATCTGAACTTATTCTTACTTTTCCCCCTCTGCTCTTAGTTTAGCTTCTGTTTCCATGTCTTTGCCACAAATGGAATGACTAACCAACTTATAGGGTGGCCGAGGAATCCTCTTCTTTCTCCCCTCTAGTTTATTTGGATTGTGAAGAAATGATAACCTGACTCTCCCTATCAACAAATTATCACCAGTAAGATGCACAAAAGACAGGCATACCATCCTTTTGAAGCTTTTACTCTTGGGAATGAACAGAGTCCCTGCATAACACATGTTCATTCTACTGGAGAACAATGACTCCCAGATATTGCAAATCCATGGACCAGTAACATGTCAAAAACTTGAGACTTGCCAACTTTGTATGTTGCCAAAAATCAAAAGCCACTCTAAACTACCATCTAATACCACCATCATTCCATAAACAAGAGGACTTTTTTGGCACAAAGGTAGGTAGGCATCTCTATATAATACATGGAAAAGGTAAATTTAACTTCATGGAGGAATTCACAGTTGTTCTTGTTTTTCCCATTTCTCCATTTACCAGTGGGAACTTCGGCATGGATGACGTTCTCTAGCAGAGTAACTGTGGATGTGGACTTCAGCCACATATACTGTGCTTGTATGTCTGACATTGGGCAAGTCATTTAGCCTCTGCTAGTATCTGTGTTCTCACAAAATAGGAATAGTTATACCCTCCTCATATGGTGGTCCTGGAAATAGGACAAGGTAATGCATAGAAAGGGCTTAATACAATGTCTCATGCAAATAGGTGCTCAGTAAATATTCGTGGTTGTTATTGCTGTTTTCCCCACCTAATTATCAGAAATAAGCCTCAAGAGTTACTTACAAGTGGATAAGTTTGGGGTGGAATTTGGAAACAAAAACTTAAAACATTCTGAAGAAATGACATCTCTCAAGATTTTGAGATTTCCAGATATTGAGCACTTTTTTATAAGCCACGAGCTGTCTCAAAGATGTTGTTAAAAATTATGCCGAGTAATCTTGTATGTAGAATTCACTTGAAAATATCAGATCATGCAAAAAGGTAATAATTCCTGCCTTTGTCCAAACCCTCCATTTAAAAAATGGAGGTGTAGGGGCACCTGGGTGGCTCAGTCGGTTAAGCGGCCAACTTCGGCTCAGGTCATGATTTCACAGTCCGTGAGTTCGAGCCCCGCGTTGGGCTCTGTGCTGACAGCTCAGAGCCTGGAGCCTGCTTCAGATTCTGTGTCTCCCTCTCTCTGACCCTCCCCCGTTCATGCTCTGTCTCTCTCTGTCTCAAAAATAAATTTTTTTTAATAAAAAATGGAGGTGTAGAGGCCCAGATCAAAATATCCTTTTAATGTCACATAGAGAGAAGTAGTAAAACCTAGACTAGAGGGTGGGTTTCCTCACACCCCACCATGCCCTCCCTAGGACTAGGAGATGTCCCTCACCACTGGCAAGAGAAGGGACAGCTGCCGGTGGGTTACGAGGGACCCCTATGTCCTCTCCTTCGGATCTTTGCTACTGGGCTCTGGGTCACTCTTCTGCTCTGCTGTGTGGTGTTGGATTGTTGTTCTTATGTCCTCTACTCTCCTTTATAGAGCTAACATTCAGCCAGAACTCCCTAGTACAGACAACCAGTTATTAAAATATTGGCATACTTCTGTATCAGGCCCCCACTGTCCTTGCTACCTGGTGCTGTCTCCCAGGACCCCACAACCCCCCCATGATTCAGCCTGTAAGGGGTAAGGACTGCCCTGCAGGGGCCCGGCACTGCTGCCACCTGGCATCTTGCAGGCATGTGTTCTAGATTCTGCTGACTGTGCCACACCAGTTGTTAAATATTTTTAGTATCTCTTCTGCCCTTTGGCAACCTGTTGGACTGAAACAATAAATCCACTTTTAGGGCCTGATAAGAGTGTGGATATCAACAGATAGCAAGGTGACAGGCAGCCATTGGATCTTACTCTCTCAGTAATTTTTAAAAATGATTCTGTGGGAGGGGCGCCTGGGTGGCTCAGTCGGTTAAGTGTCTGACTTCGACTCAGGTCATGATCTCACGGTTCATGAGTTCGAGCCCCATGTCGGGCTCTGTGCTGACAGCTCACAGCCTGGAGCCTGCTTCAGCTTCTGTGTCTCCCTTTCTCTCTGCCCCTTCCCTGCTTGCGCCCTCTCTCTCTCTCTCTCACACACACACACACACACACACACACACACACACACACACACAAATAAGTAAACATTTAAACAAAATTTTTTTTATGTTTTTTAATTTTTTAATTAAAAAAAAATTTTTTTTAATGTTTATTTATTTTTGAGACAGAGAGAGACAGAGCATGAACGGGGGAGGGGCAGAGAAAGAGGGAGACACAGAATTGGAAGCAGACTCCAGGCTCTGAGCTGTCAGCACAGAGCCTGACGCGGGGCTCGAACTCACAGACCGCGAGATCGTGACCTGAGCTGAAGTCGACGCTCAACCGACTGAGCCACCCAGGCGCCCCTAAACAAAACTTTTTTTTTTTTTAATGATTTTGTGGGAGGGGGTATTTGGCTGGCTCAGTGTGTGAAGCGTGTGACTCTTGATCTTGTGGTTGTGAGTTCGAGCCCCATATAGGGTGTAGAGATTACTTAAAAATAAAATCTAGGGGCGCCTGGGTGGCTCAGTCGGTTAAGGGTCCGACTTCAGCTCAGGTCATGATCTCGCAGTTCATGTGTTAGAGCCCCGCGTCGGGCTCTGTGCTGACAGCTCAGAGCCTGGAGCCTGCTTCACATTCTGTGTCTCCCTCTCTCTCTGCCCCTTCCCTGCTCATGCTGTGTCTCTCTCTGTCTCAAAAACAAATAAACATTTAAAAAAAATTAAAAAAAAAATAAAATCTTAAAAAATGATTCTGCGGAATAGTTCAACAGGGGTTCATGTTTTATTCTGTTTTCTACTGCCTTTGGGGTAAGACCTCTCTGGTTTGCCAGGATAAAGGAATTTTGTGAATTTTAAAGTGTACACTAGAGGGCAGTGGCCCCATATGTACACACCCGACAATTACCACTGTCTCCACATCTCTCTGCCTTTCTTTTGTGTGGGGGAGGAGGGGAGGAGTCTTCTCCACATCAGACAAACCATTTATGTCTGAAGTGTTTTATGAATACAAATCAGCTGCTTGGCAAGCATCCTGTCTGTCATTCCGTGTAGTTTCTTTTCCATCCTTCTTCCTATCACTTCTCAGTGGGGCTCTAACAATAGAGTTAGTTGTTCACATCTTAATGTCCTCTTTCTTTTTTAAAGACAAGGTTAAGGAAAGGTGGGAAATATACACCCCTAATTTGGGGGGAATAATGTTTCCTAGCTTTGCATCTTTCCATTTGCAAATGAAGTCATGAGTTAAGAATGAGGGAGAAAGGGCTCCTGGATGGCTCAATTGGTTAAGCGTCTGACTCTTGATTTCAGCTCAGGTCATGACCTCAGGGTTTGTGGGATTGAACCCACGTTGGCTCTGCACTGACAGCAGGGAGCCTGCTTGGAATTCTCTCTCTCTCTCTCTCTCTCTTTCTCTCTCTCTGCCCCTCCACCTCTCTCTTTCTCTCTCACAATAAAAAAACTTTTAAAAAAAGAATGAGGAAGAAGAAAAGTACAGTGAGTGAAGGGTTCTTGTATTCTGCATATGCAGAGGCAAAAATCATTTACCCAAGTCTACAGAGCTGCCCCCTGGGCCATGATCACTAAGGAGAATCATGTTTCAACTAACTCTGTTTACCTCTCTTTCAGCTCCTAAGTAGTAGGAGCCCTGCTTGCTGACAGAGGTGGAGCAGGTCTGTATGATAAAGAGAGGGGGCTGGGGGAGCAGCTTTAGAGACCATGCAGCCATGAGACTATGTGTTTGCAGAGTTCTGGAGTATTGAAGACAGAAGTTCCAATGACACTGAATCATGGCACGGAGTTCAAGAGGAAAGCAAAGGGACGCTGAGAAGTACATCAGTGTATTATTTATGAGTCTACTTAAGACGGAATCTGAGGAACCTAAATAAAGAGTTTGATTTACTTTAAATTACTTCTAGTCATCGTTTCTTTGAAAGGGATAACCTTGTGAACCTGGATTACGTGAGTCCCTAGATTTATAAAAGGGACATAGAATAAACATCCGGGGCTTGTTTCTGAATTAGTGAGATCTATAGCAGTTGTGTTCGTATACATACATATATATATTTTTTAAGCGTTTGAAGTGTTTGTTCACTATGTTTACTTTTAAGTACTTGTGGAAGATAAGATGCTTTTTTCGGATTCACCCAACCAGAGGCCTGGGTGGGAGAAAGGATACCCGGACCCTCATGACAGCCCGTGCTTTGCCCCACGGGGACGGGGGTTCCCTCTGCATTTCTCCTGCTGTTGCTAATATTTATTGAGCACTTACTGGACACCTTGTATTGTGTTCAGTACTATGCATAGGTTATCTTGCTTAATCCTCACAATAACCTTATGCCTTATGTATGGTTATGATCCCCGTTTACAGATGAGGAATTTGAGGGTTAGAGAGGTTGCCTGTGGTGAAACAGTGAGGATGCAGTGGACTGAGATTTGAACCCAGGTCTTCTGACTCTGCAGCATGAATTTGTGACCATCATTTATGTGCCCCCAGAGGAAGGAAGGATGCTGCAGGTGGTGCCATCACAAAATCCTCCCTTCTCCTGGCCAGACCTACAGGGCGTGCTGCTGTCTCACACACCCTGAACTGGGTAAAGGTTTCTGACCTTCTTCCTTCCAAGTACAGCACAGATAATCTGGCTGTTCTGGGGATAGACTGCACCATCTCTCTCTCTCTCTCTTTCTCTCTCTCTCTCTCTCTCTCTCTCACACACACACACACACATACACACACACACGCGAGCGCGCACATGCACACACACACATTCATTGGTTAGGTTTTCATGTGTCTGATTTTGTATAAGACATTGTCACTGGAGAGTAATTAAAACCCCTGGTGGATTTATGGTGGGGCCTCCTGACATGGTTGTGTAGTTATTTATACCTAGATGACAGGGAAGATTAGCATTAAATGCTGAGAGAAATGCACCTGCCACTGTGATGCAGTTACAGGCATCTATCAAAGATGCATTTGGAACGCAGGGGCCTCAGTCTAATTGCTGGGAATGGCACAGGCTTTCTTCAGCTAAACTTAAAGGCGGAGAGAAGAGGTAGTAGTGAGAGAGGTGGACCCTCACTTTAACTTGTCAGTAGATTCTTCGGGGGCAAAGGAGAATCTCTTCCCCAGTCCTGTGTCTCTTGGGTCTTTGAGGTAATTATCCTTGTGCCGTGGATAAGGGCCAAACTTGTCGCTAGAGACAGAAGCAGGCAGAAGGACTAACGGCTCCTACTATTGCTACTACTACTAATCGGTCACATTTGTTAAGTGTGTATGATGTGCTGGATATTTCTGAGAGGATCTTGCCTGGATCATCTCCTCTAAACCTTAGATGGCCAGCCCCTCCCCCGACCCTCTCCAGCCCTCCCCCAACTTGTTATCACTTATTGTGCCATTTGTTTCTCTGAAGGTTGGGGGAAGGCACTGCCTGCTTGTAAGAGTGGCATTCATATACACTCAAGAGGAAATAAACACTGCCAATTAATGAGGCAGAAAAGGATTAGCGGGTCCATGAAGTATGCATCAGTTTTACTTCTAAGAAGAATCATTTTGTTGTTAGATTGTATTCTGTGTTTACAGATGTCAGTGTAATGTGTTTCATGTTAAATATAATAATAATTAGTAGTAGTAGGGTTATAATAACCCAAATGTCAACTGCCTCTTTGTCCTTCAGCTTCAGGATCTGTCTGTGCTGTCTCTAATTTTGTCCTTATTGAAACTCTGAATTGGAACTCCGAGAAGAGGAATCTATGTTCACAAATGAATTGGTGAGCCGGCCCCCTGCCTGGCTCAGTCAGTAGAGCATGGGACTCTTGATCTTGGGGTTGTGGGTTTGAGCCCCAAGTTGAGTATAGAAATTGCTTAAAAATAAAATCTTACAAACAACAACAACAAATGAATTGGTGAGCAACATAGATTCTGTAAGGGATGAGGACATGGAGAGATTTGTGTCACATGTAAATCTCTCTTTCTCTCTCTCTCTCTCTCTCTTTCACACACACACACACACACACACACACACACACACACACACACACACTGTGCCCATACACACCTCTTCTTAAGCAAGGAGTTTAAGAGTCCATATTAGATACTTATGTCCTCTGGAGACCATCTCCATCCCAGATCTGAGGCTTTTCTCTCTATGTTCTACACCCTTTTCCCCAGCAGAGCCCTTGCCCACTCTTCTCTATGTCCTTCTCTTTCACAGGAGGGATGCAAATTCCTCTCCTAATACTATAAGTTGTAGTGTAGAAACCATCCTTTGTTACTAAACAGGTCCTTAGCATCTTACATTTCCACGCTTTGTGGTTTATCAAAGCATTCTTTTCAAAGAAACTCTGCAGGAAATTATATGTGAATAAAATTGTTTCATTATAGAAATAGGCCTTATTAAGGCAGAATTCTGAAATGAGGGACCATGTACAGAATCTTGACTCTAAATGGTCTGACATCCCCCACCCCAATTCAGATATCTTATGTTTAACAATAATTGAAGGGGTTCATTAACACGGGAATTTATGAAGATGACAGTATCAGGGATGACTGAATCCATACTCTCTAGTGAGAACCACAGAAAATTCATTGTAAACTTAATGTAGCACCATGGGGTGCCTGGCTGGCCCAGTCAGTAGAGCATGAAACTTTTGATCTCAGGGTCATGAGTTCAAGCCCCACATTGGGCATAGAACTTACTTAAAACAAAACAAAACAAAACTTAATATAGCACCAAAACTATACATCAATTATATATATTGACTTTTTTGAGAGAGAGAGAGAGAGAGAGAGAGAAAGTGAGCAAGTGTGGGGCAGAGGGAGAGGGAGAGAGAGAATCTTAAGCGGGCTCCATATCCAGCGTGAAGCCCAGCGTGGGGCTCAGTCTCACAATGGTGAGATCATGACCTAAACTGAACCGAAATCAAGAGTCAGATGCTTAACCAACTGAGCTACCCGGGTACTCCACATATAGTGATTTCTATTGTGTGTCCTAATTTCCCCTTTACCATGAAACCATATATAACCTTTAACCAGACAGTCCTGGTTCTGTTTCAGTTCTTCCGTATGCCTCATATTACTCTTATCCCTAGTTCTGATTCATAGTTAGATGTGAAAAATTCAAACCATATCACATTCAAACACATTTTCTCCAATTGTAACCACTAATGGCTTTAATCTAGACAAAACATCTAATTTACAGCCAAAGGTGTAAATGAAACCCTAATTCCTGTATTTGCTCATTGCCTTCCCCCTTCCCCCACGCCCCCACCTAGAATCATCTCAGGTTACCTTTTTACAATGCAGTCCAAATTCCTGGCTTTCACCATGGCTTTCTAGAGTTCAGGTACATTAAGATTATGTCTCTGTCAGAGCTTGTTGGCTAAAACCGTTTCCAGTGAATCCAAAAAGGTAACTGTAGTAACAGAGGGGTAAAACTATATCAGGGTTGGCTGTGGTTGGATAGTTTAAAATTCCTATGAAATTTAACTTTGGATTGGCTCCTTTTATAAGCAAATACAGGTTTACACTCTTGAAATTCTGCCTTCAAATGAATTAAACCCTGATTGGAATGGCATCATGTATTGTAATACTTTCCATCAAGTAAATGGCTTTTAGTTGTTCAATAAAATATGCAAGATTATCACTGAGATTTAAGTTTCTCTGGGCCCACAGCACTTGTGATTCTGGGCAATTGCCTAAGACAGCAACAAAAGACTTTGCAAAGGATGTCCAGGGAATCATATGAAAATAAGAATGGCTAATGTCTAGGAGGGGAAGAATTTTTATTTCAAACTTGGATTCAGGTGATTAAAAATATGTTTTGAAATATGTTTTGAGAGAAACTTAGACAACCAGGACAACCAGAATTTAATATACTTTTCCAGATAGATTACTGCCCTTACAACATGACAAAGGGGAGTTGTTCTTTAGAATTTGTGGCAAGAAGAAACCTCTTTTCTCTACCCACCCCCAACTTATTTATTTCAATGGGAGGTACAAAAAATGGTGCCAAAATCCTCTATGTAATAAACAGTCCTCAACTTTCATTTTCCTTTACTAATAAGCTAAGGAGGGAGGCTGAAATTAGGGAATTGAATATTTGTAAAATGGCAGTGCTGAATGACAGCTGCAGATTTGAATGGATTATATCAGCTGCCTTTAGATTCTCAGAAAGAAACAGAGGTAACACTATTGGTGCTGCTTATTTTCTTCATTATATTTTCTGTATCTTCTGAACTACCTAAAATCAGTACTTATGGCTTTTATAGTAGAGAAGGAAAAAAACTTAAAAATCTTAGTAGTAACCAGTATATGATTAAGTTTATATTTAAAAAAAAAATGCCCATACCAAAATGCAAATATTTGTACTGTAAATTTGTTCTTGTTCCACATCAACATTTTAGGCTTAGCAAGTAGATAACTCTCTCCTGTGTTTGGAATTGGGTTCAATGAGGTTCAGAGACTGCTTCAGAAAAGGCCCGGAGGGGGCACCTGGCTGGCTCAGTCAGTAGTAACTCTTGATCTCAGGGTCTTGTGAGTTCAAGCCCCACATTGGGTGTGGAGCCCACTCAAAAAAAAAAAAAAAAAAAAAAGAAAAGAAAAGAAATGCCCTGAGGTCCTGCAGAAACCAGCAGAGACCCCTGTTGCTCTCTCCCCTGCAACAGCCCAGAGACCACACCAGGCCAGAGTCTGGAATAATGGCATCAGTAATAGTGACAGTAATTAGGTCTTTTCATCATTCCTAATGCTTTCAAACCATTCCTGATCATTCTTGTTTGAGCTTCTGAATAACTCAAGAGTAGATGGCAGATGAGGCATCGGTATTCCTCACCCATACTGCAGCCCCATGGAGGTTTTTAAAACAGAGCGGATCACATTAATCTTCTGGTAAAGACTCATCAAAGGATCCCCAATGCATTAAGAATATGATTTAAACTCTTTACAAGAGGCCCTTCCGATTTGGCTAAGACAGCCTCTGTGACCTCACCTTTCCCACTTCCCTGTAGGAATAAGCTCTGGCCACACGGACTCCACATACAGCTCAGGATCCTCACTTGGTGCCCTTGTTCTGCAATGCTATTTATTCTTCATCCTGCTACCACTACTGCCACCTTCTACTGAGTACTGACTCCATTTTATCTATCTCAGCCTAGCTATCTCCTTCTTAAGGAGGCCTTACCTGACTGCCCTGTTTAAATCAGCATGTTCTGCCTCTCACCTGGTCTCTTCTATAGTAGTTACCTGTGGCTGCACGGTAAATCACCCCAAACTTTAATGGCTTAAACTTTAATGGCTTAAAACAGCAGGCATTTGTTGTCTCACACAGCTTCTGTGGGTCACTAATCCAAGTGTGGCGGGGCCGGGTGGGTCACCCTGGGCTGGGGTCATCTGAAGGCTCGACTGGGGCTGTGGGCTCTGCTTCCAGAGTGGCTCACTCACCTGTCTGCCAAGGCAGTGCTGGATGTTTTCTATTTCCAATTAATTGTTTATTTGCTTGTTTGTCTCTCCCTACTCATTTACTCTCTGTCCTCTGCACCAGACCAGTGCCTACTGCATTGTTGGTTCACAGTAAGTGTTTATTGAATGAATGGGAAACCCCTACCTTCTATCTCAGCTGATTGCTTAAAACAGGGGGTATAAATTGGGATTAAATGAACCTTGCTGGTTAATGTTGACTTCATCCAAGAAATTTTAATTGAATAATTGGATAGAGGTAAGAGGAGGTGATTTCCTCTTTATTTACTGAAACATTCTCATTTATTTCAGTTGGGAAACTTGTACAATTAAAATTCTTTTTCATAAATGATTTCCTTGATTTTTTTTAAGTGAAACTGTTCACAACAGATTTGTTATTTGTGTCCTTTTCTGTGGGATCATTTTACTTACAGTTGACTCTACAAAAACACAAGGTTGAACTACATGGGTTCATTTATACACAGATTGTTTTTTTTTTTTTTTTTTTTTTTGGTAAATACAGTATTACAGATGTATTTTCCCTTCCTCATGATTTTCTTAATAGCAATTTCTTTTCTCTAGCTTTCTTTCTTTCTTCTTTTTTTAAATGTTTATTTATTTTTGAGAGACAGAACATGAGCGGGGGAAGGGCAGAGAGAGAGGGAGACACAGAATCAGAAGGAGGCAGGCTCCAGGCTTTGAGCTGTCAGCACAGAGCCTGACGTGGGGCTCAAACCCACAAGTTGTGAGATCATGACCTGAGCCGAAGTCAGACGCTTAACCAACTGAGCCACCCAGGTGCCCCAGTCTAGCTTGCTTTCTTATAAAAATACAGTATATAATACATATAACATGCAAATATGTGTTTTCTGTAGGGCTTCCCATCAACATTAGGCTATTAGTAGTTAAGTTTTTGGAGAGTCAAAAGTTATCTACAGATTTTTAACTGTGTGAGGGTCAGTGCCCCTAACCCAAGGGTTGTTCAAGGGTCAGCTGTAGTTTTTTCAATCCCATCCATGAAAAGAAGTTTTAATGCAGAAATAATTCAAAAAAGTACTACCATCATATGAGAATCAGTAGGTAGAAGTGATTTAAAGGCAAACTACAATGGTTACTTGTTTACTTATGGGTTTTCTCCACTAGATGGTAAAGTTGGGGAAGCCACCGTTTTATGTTCTCTATATCCTTGCACTCACATATGGTGACTAAATCAGTAGCATCCACATCACCGATTTTGTTAGAAATGCAAATCTTGGGCTTCACTCCAAACCCTAGTGAATCAAAACCTACATTTTAACAAGTTCTCAGGTGATTCATATGCACATTAAAGTTTGAGAAGCACTGCTCTTTAATACATAACCTGGGGCTTCACATTTAAGAAAGCCTTTTTACTTAACAAAAATGGAGCATATGCTTTTCTGGAGTCAAGTCCAGGAATAAAAGTCCCCATCTTCTAATAATTGAGATGCTTCTAATTAAGATATTTTTATGTGTTCTAGGCGTCAACTACAAAACATCACTGTCCTTGGGTTTCCTAATGTGGCCTCAGCACCTGCCTGGTGCAGTTCCTCCTACATCCAGAAGGCTGAGCTCTGACTTAGGTTTTTACCTCACATTAGTAAACCAGTTTCGGTTCCCAAAACCAAAGTTTGATAATTGAGGTCAAAGTTATTAAAATTATGTGACCCTGAGAATAATTCTTTTCCATATTGTTTTTTTTGGAAAAAATTTCATATTTGCTTTATTTTAGAAAGAAACATTGGTTTTTAGAACTCGGCTATGAAAAGACATATTCTAGTTTAGTGTCTAGACTTCAGATTAAAAATAGACATTCTGTATTTTCAGATTTCAGTAGAAATGAGAATTGCTTATCATTCTTATTTTCTTTCCTTTATATTTTGCAGTTTCAGTTGCTCTGAGGGTTTTTCATGAAAACAGAGCAAAATGACTACTGAGCCACAAGTGTACAATCAAATATTGTTTCATGTCTCTCTCTGTGTGTGTGTGTGTGTGTGTGTGTGTGTGTGTGTGTGTGTTTTATTACGTGAGCTTTATGCCCAATGTGGGGCCTAAACTCACAACCCTGAGATCAAAAGTTGCATGCTTCTGCTGACTGAGTCAGCCAGGTGCCCCTGTGCTTTTTCTCTTAAATAAAAATTTAGCTTTAGAAAATGAGAGCAGTTGAATTTCCTAAAGCTGTTTATATAATTGTGTCAACTATGAAAGTACAGGATATTACATTAAAAATATTTGAGAAAGTGTCATTAGTGCTATATTCACACCCCACAGAGAAGCAAAAGGACTGACGTTCACGTCAAGCTTCCCGTCACGTTTCCAAAATCTGGCCAAATTATATTTAAGAGCAAGATCTCATCCATATACTGATTTGCCCACTGAGGTTTCATTCAGCAATATCCGCATGCCAGTGACTGGGCCCAGCCTTGGACTGCAAAGAGAAGGGTGTAATCTGTGAGGGAACTACCTTTTTTGAAGCAATAGTTTGGTCAGGGAACTCTGTTAATAATCAAACTAGTTACTGACTAGTGGAAAGTTTAAGATGTAAGCAGTATGCTTTCCTAATGCTAAAATAAACATGTATTTCTCCAGAAATATAAATATTTGGACTGAGTAGAGGCTTATAGGTTATCAGGCTTCTTTGCCAGTAAGTACTCTGTTCCTCCCAGACATTTACTTTTTTTTCTTTTTCTTTTTTTTTTTTTTGCAGTGACTCTGGTGCATTTTCTTAAATAGTCTTGTCTCGTGTACAATTTTATCACCATTGGAAAATCTGTTTCCTGACATGATTCTGAATTTGCATTTCTTTCATTTTCAATGTATTTCTCACTTAGGATCTATTGCCATATCTGCTATTGACATTCAGTTTTTTAAAGACAGCTTATGTGTGTATGTGCATGTGTGTGTATGTGTATATGTATTATTACATATTAAGTTTGGTCCACTTATGAATGTGGGTTTTTCTGGGAAGACAAGTACATGCATATAAAAATACAGAAAGCCAAGATATTGTGGGGTTTTTTTTTTGTATGTTTGTTTGTTTTTGAGAGAGAGGAGAGAGAGAGACAGAGACAGAGAGAGACAGAGAGAGACAGAGAGAGTGCACAAGCATGGGAGGGACAGAGGGACAGCAGGACAGAGGATCTGAAGTGGGCTCCACACTGACAGCAGAGAGCCTGATGCCAGGGTCGAACTCATGAACCATGAGATCTTACCCAAAGAGCCAAAGTCACATGCTTAACCGACTGAGGCACCCAGGCACCCCTGTGTTTTTGCAGAAGTTTATATGCCTTGTTAAACATGCTAGTGAGTCAAATTACAGAAGATTAGGAAACAAAATACTTAAGAAACAAGGATGTAGATATCTTCTGTTGGACATATGGAAGTGATGATGGTGATAATCTTGGTACTTTAATAGCCACGCTGCCATTCTGTACTGTTTAGAAAAGAAATGGGAAGGTCAGGACAAAATTATGCTGAGAAATGACTTTTGGGCCCCAAGTGGCCACTCTTTGAGTCAGGTTTGCCCTGGAATAGGCAAGGTATGAGGAACTTCTAGCCTGTCTTCTCCAAGTTTTGTAAGACGGAGGGGCCTGGTGATGCCTTTTATCATGATGTCCTGCAGTAGTTTAACCAGGAACCATGGTAAAGGATACTCAATAGTTCCTAGATCCAATGTGCTTGAAGCCTGTTGAATATCAGTATTTTGAAAGAATTCAGCCCTATGTTTAATTTTGAGTTTGGTCTCAGATTTGTTACATATAAAATTTAATTGAGGGGTGCCTGGGTGGCTCGGTCGGTTAAGTATCCGATTTCAGCTCAGGTCATGATCTCACCGTTCCCGAGTTCGAGCCCTACATCAGGCTCTGTACTGACAGCTCAGAGCCTGGAGCCTGTTTCAGATTCTGTGTCTCCTTCTCTGTCTGTCCCTCCCCTGCTTGTGCTCTGTCTCTCTCTCTTTCTCAAAAATAAATAAAGAAAAAAATTTTAATAAAAATTTTTTTTAAAATTTAATCAAATTGTATATGGAAGCAGAGATTAGTTTATTTCAAGTTGAATTTTGATTTGAAAAAGATAAGATGCAATCAACTCCCTTCTCTCTTCCCTTGCTCCAACGCAAAAAATGCTCATCCAATGACACATCATTCCCCAAAGTGTGGCCAGCATGCCACAGGTAGTAGGTAGGGTAATTCCAGTTGGTACCTCCACATGTTGCACATACGGTCATCAAATACAACTATACCACAGTAGAAAAATAGAATTTCATTTTAGTGCTCTTTCAGTCCTTCTGTTTATATCAAGAGAAAAGCCTCATTTTGGTGCATGGAGGTCTTTAATACCTCCCTAATTTTGCAAGCCCTCCTTATTTAAAAAAAATTTTTAAATGTGTATTTACTTTTAAGGGGGGGGGGGTAAGGGTAGAGAGAGAGGGAGACACAGAATCTGAAGCAGGCTCCAGGCTCTGAGCTGTCAGCACAGAGCCAGACGTGGGCCTCGAACTCATGAACTGCCAGATCATGACCTGAGCCAAAGGCAGACACTTCACCAACTGAGCCACCCAGGCACCCCTATAAGCCCTCCTTATAGGAAAGAGGCAGGCCCTAGGTTCAGAGCTTTGGATGGGTAACACTGTTTAGATAGAATTTATTTTTATAGTTGCCTTCTGCAAATGATAATTATTTTCTATCAATAATAGTATTATACAATTTTAATTTTATTATTTTTAAAGTAAGACCCAACATGGGGGTTGAACTCATGACCGGGAGATCAGGAATTGCATGCTCTACTGAATGAGCCAGCCAGGCGCCCCATAAATTTTTTATTTTATTTTATTTTTCAACGTTTATTTATTTTTGGGACAGAGAGAGACAGAGCATGAACGGGGGAGGAGCAGAGAGAGAGGGAGACACAGAATCAGAAACAGGCTCCAGGCTCTGAGCCATCAGCCCAGAGCCTGATGCGGGGCTCGAACTCACCGACCGCGAGATCGTGACCTGGCTGAAGTCGGACGCTTAACCGACTGCACCACCCAGGCGCCCCAAATTTTTTATTTTAAATAAATATTTAAAAATATAAATCTATGAATTAGAGAAAAGTAGTAAATATAATATAACACAGATGGTCCATGGTATGGCAAAAGTTACAAAGGTGATACATGGAAGACAGCCTTGTAAATACTTGTGTTCACATATCTATTGGGGTACTTACTAACTTTGTGATTTTGCAGAAATTATTTCATCTTTGAGTTTTTGTCATCTTCATCTCAAAATGGCAGTAACTTACCATTTATGTAAAGTACGTAGTCTAGTGCTTTAAAAAAATGAATGTACTAAAAACGTAGTCCCTCCCCAGCTAACTAAACTCTTCAGGACTTCATCATTTATATCTGATTTCCTTCACAGATCAATCTTGAGCCATCTCCCTACAGTGCGGTATCAATAATTGGAAATCATCTGGCCTCCACCTCTTCATAATTGATTTGCTTCCCTTTTGTCCTTGTATGATTTATAAAGCACTTAAGTCTCCTGATGCATCTGATGATATTTAAGCGATGTAACATCTGAAGTCTGTAAGACTGTAAAGATCAAAGCTGAAATTGTATTCTGATCAGGTTTTTCCTTTTGATATTCACAAAATGGCTCTGGAATTTCTGGGACATCTGGGTATTGTGAGGTCGCCAACTCCATAGTATGCCCTTCCCCGTTTGCATCTTCATGAGCCCATCGGCACTGGCATTGTTGAAGACATGTGGATTGCATGTACAATTTACATGGCCATATGCTACGATTCCATTTTTTTAATTCTATTTGTGGAATGAAGTTTTTATGGAAAACATTTTGCTACAGAGTTGTGAATGTACTTAGGAAGATTCATGTCGTACATCATGACAGCTCTTTCCCTATCATCACCACATGCACTCGCCTCCTTATTTGAAGTGCCTTCTTTAGCATCTGGCCATCTACATCCCTTTTTGGTGTGATCACTCATTAAACAACTGCCGGTACACCTGTATATATTTGAGTGATGGCACATCTGATTAAGTAGACATCCCTATTAGAGTGTCATATGCTCAAATAAATCTCCCAGTGTCCATTTTAATACAATGTAATAAACTCACTTTCCCAGCAAACTCAGAAATTGCAACCCAAGTCCCATGTGGACCCAAGAGTCTGTTAATTCCACATATGGCCAGTTCCCTGAAGGGAGATGTTTAAATACAGTTGTTGTTTTTTTTTTTTTTTTTTTTTTTTTTTTTTTTTTTAAGTGAGTTAGCTAACAGAAAATTTAATTCATATGCTAAAGTGTGTCAGGCAGCTGAGTTCCAGCATTCGGTTCATCATCATCTTGAATTGTGGGCTTAATCAAGTTCCTTCACTTAATGTGAATGTTTCCTGCTTTAAGGAAAATGCTCACCTTTTATTTCTTTTGGATAGTCCCCAGTGTTGTGAAACCTGATGAAAACAGCCAATGAAGTGAATCTAATTTGGGTGGTTGAACACGAGGAGGAATTAGGGAGGTTGCACAGTGTCGCTTTCATTAAAATAACTTTGTCCGAGAAGACGTTCTTATTAGACTTCTGCATCTGTTCCAGTGTTGTTTCCATTTTGCTTTGCTTAAGTTATAAAAGAATGTTATTAAAATGAAAACTTGGTTTTAGAAATACAGATATACATAGGACCAAGTCAGTGGGTTGGGCTGAGTGTTGTGTTAGCTGAAGGATTTTGTATG
The DNA here is from genome assembly GCF_028749965.1 of Puma concolor. Classification (NCBI taxonomy): domain Eukaryota; kingdom Metazoa; phylum Chordata; class Mammalia; order Carnivora; family Felidae; genus Puma; species Puma concolor. The sequence goes on from NC_141667.1 coordinate 67,504,388, forward strand.
TCTGCCCCAGGATGGGAGAGCAGTTTGGTTTCCCCTCTTAGATACAAAGCCAGCACATAAAACGGAGTTCATTTGTGCAGAGCTGGGCAGCAGGTGTAATAAGATGATGCACTGTGTTTGTGTGACCCTGCCTTTAATGTCCCTGTAGTGGCTCATTCATTCATTTTCCAGATGTAAATTAAAAGTGGAGGTTGCAGATTAGATGTGCCAGGGCTCACATGGGCTGTGTGAAATGTAGTTTCTCTCACTCCAGAACATACTGGATCATGACAGAAATATTAACGAGCTCTAGGAGAACATGCAACTCTTATGAGAATTCATTTCCGTCAAGAATAGGTAGTTGGCTTTGCTAGCAGATGTGGCCTTTAAATTTATTTTTCCCTTGTTCTTATTATTTGTAATAGTTATTTTAATTCAGTTAGCAATACAAAGGAGTTTAAGCAATATTCTCAAGTTATCTGTATAGTCTTTCAATTTTGAATATGATTAATGTGAAGTAGATTCTCCTACTTATTAAAAGAAACATCTCTTGAGAGTCTACTTTGTGTCCAGCAGCGTCTGGGTACTTTGTAAGGAGAAATAATCCATTCATCCCAATCTTTTGCTGTCATTTAAAAAAAAAAAAAAAAAGGTCAAATGAAGAGCATTTGACCTCTCTGGATGCTATTAAGATTATTTACATAACAATTCAAACTAGACTTTCTAAACTGGCTTTGTGCCACAGAACTTAGTATTAAGTTGAACTGTTTAAAAATCATGCTGTTTACCATTTATGTTCTATGAACATTGTCAGTCCCATCAGGTTCAATCTAATACCTGTAAGTTGTTGAGCCCCCACTAGATAAATGACTGTGCTCAGTATATGGAGACTATGCAAATTCTACCAATAAAAGAGACAGAGCTTTGGGAACTACTGTTGAAGAAGAGCTCACTGATGTGGCTGTTGTTAGGAATTTGGGGATTTCCTAGCAGGGATGAGGATATGTGCATGAGAGCACGGCACTAAATTTGGGATTTATAATTTAACATCTTATAATCCTCACCTTAAAAGAACCTCATCCAGTAGTAAAAAATCACCAACTTTATTTGCGGAGAACATGAATACTAAATAGAGCTTATAATGCATTTCGTTAAAAAATCCTTTCTTGTTGCTTGAGAACAAAGCTCCTGGGCAGATTAAATCTGCAAACAGAGTATGCAAATCGGAGGCCAGAGTCCAAGGCCCGGAATGATCCAGATCCTTGGACGAGAAATGAGAAGGTCCTGCTGAACCTCAGCTGACCTGCCGAAATGAACATTGTGGCCCAGTGGAGCCCCAGCAAGGCTCTTTCTTGGTCCATATCACACTGGCAGCATGCTGTGCGGAGTTGAGCAAAACACCTCTCTCAGGTGAGACCGCAGTAATGGTGCTCGTGTGCCCCCTTTCTAGTACAAACACCTCAGGACTGGCAGGAAAATAGCATCCCCATAAAAATCTCTAAAACAGAGGGCTAAGTTCTCCAACCCTGACTCACAAGTCCAACCATATTGTAATTGGAAAAATGAGCTTTTGTATGCCTATCATTTTTAAAGGCCAATAAAGGCAAAGTGAAGCCCCATGACCTTTTGATTTTATTCTACCATTTTGCCTATAAAATGGCAGATTCTTATATGGGCCTCTCCAGGAGCTTTGAGAGAGCGTACAATATCTATTTTGAATTCAGATATCTTCTCGGACTATGATTTCCACTAAAGGATGCATGAAAAACACCCCAAAACAACAGGAACCTAAGAAAATAGCTGAGTGCTGATACTGCCCTGTGACTTCTGGATTAGGAGACACACTTCCACAGAGGAAGGTGCCCTGGGACATTCCTGTTATTTGCCTATTTCTCCTATGTCTCCAGCCCAGCTGCATACTCACCCACCAGGGTCAGAGAGGACAAAAACTCTTATGCCGGAATAGGAGCTCTAATTTCCTCAAACCCATTTTTCTTCCAGTGTGTAATTTGGCCCTCACAGACTTTGATGTTCCTTCTCTATGCTTTTATTTTTCATTTTTCATTATTGAGAGAGAGAAAGAGAGAGAATGAGTGGGGGAGAGGCAGAGAGGAGGGAGAGAGAGAATCCCAATCAGGCATGATGCTGTTAGCTGAGAGCCCAACTCGGGCTCAGTCCCATAAACTGTGAGATCATGACCTGAGCTGAAATCAAGAGTCAGATGTTTAGTCGACTGAGCCACCCAGGCACCCCAACACTGGCCTTCTTTTTTTTAATTATTATTTTTTTAATGTTTATTTATTTTTGAGAGAGAGACAAAGTGTGAGCAGGGGAGGGGCAGAGAGAGAGGGAGACACAGGATCTGAAGCAGGCTCCAAGCTCTGAGCTGTCAGCACAGGTTCTAACTCACCTGAGCCAAAGTCAGACACTTAACCGACTGAGCCACCTAGGCGCTCCTGCTGGCCTTCTTATTAGTAACTCACTGCCTGTATTCCTTCCCTACAAAGCCTTTTTCACATGCTGTTCCGGTGACCTAAATAACTCTTTCTCCCGTTTTTTACCTAGTTAACTTCTGTACATCCTTTAGATCTTAGCCCACACATCTCTTCCTTAAAGAAGTGTTTTTTGACCTTCCCCTCTCCACTATTGTAGGCTAGATGTAGCTTTCATGTACTCTCGTGTTTCTATACTCCTGCCCTTCAGAGCACACACTGCAGCTTCTAATTTTGTGTTTCCTTTTTATGGTTAAGTAATGTAGCAGTAATCTGTTGCCACATATGCTGTGTGATAAAACACCACAAAATCTCAGTAGCACTCAACAGTAAGTGTTTATGGCTCATGTATTTGGGGTCAGCTGCAGGTTGGCAGGGCAACTGTTGATCTTGGTTGGAGAGGCTGGGCTAACCCATATATCTGAGGATGAGCTGGCTGACTGCTGATTGAAGACTGGGGCATCGGCTCCCTGTGTCTCTCATCCTCTAGAATGGCCCAGGCACGCTCTCATGTTAGTGGCAGATGTTCAGGAGGACACATGAAAGGCTCTTGAGGCAGCACAGGTACACCATTACCTCTGGCTCATTCTACTGGCTAAAGTAAGTCACGCGGACAAGTCCAGAATCAGAGTGGGAGGGCACTGCAAAGTTACAGACAAGGACATGTTGACAAGGAGTTGTGAAGGTTGGGGGCATCTTGGTGTCCTCCCACAATATGATTCTAGGATCAGTGGAAGGCAATGATGGTATCTCTTTTTATTCATCATTACGTCCCTAGTCCCTAACAAGATGCTTGGCACATAGTAGTTGATAAATATTTCTTGAATGAAGGCAAGGCTACATCTGAAAAGGCATCAATCTGACACTGTTGTCTCAAAAATCTGGAGGAATGATCACTTTTGAGGAGGTTACTGCCTTAAGAAAAGTAAAAGAAATTAGTTCAAAATTGTTTTCCATTTCTTGTTCTTCAAATTTCCAAATTCACCCAAATGACAGCTGTTTGCATCTTGGGGCTAGCTTTTATTTCCCATGAGATACATTTCTCTCTCTTTACCCTTGTTGCCAGTAATGGAAGGTGTTTGAAAAATAATTTCAAATGAAAAGATTTAAACATGAGTTGTATGAAGAAAGACGGCAAAAACTTAATATTTGGGATATGAAGGAAAAACAGGGTAGCTTTTGTTAGTTTGGATAGTGGCCTGTGCACACTTCCTCATATGCCACGGACTTTCACAAAACAGACTCTGAAGGGCCAAGAGGAGGCTGACGGTGCATTCAAATGGCTTTGTTCCTAATAACTGGGAAAATAAGCCAAATATTTTGGTTAATTCAGGAATATGAAACCTAAAAAGATCCTGGGGGTATGAGACACAAACAGAAAGGAACTTGAGCTGGAAAGCAAAGATGGATTGGCATTGTAAAGAATATGGAACCTTAAAAGGGTTTCATATTTGGAGAGTGGTAAAGGCGCTGGGGAAGATGGGTTCACATGCTGTAAGGAAATTCTGTGCGAGTATGAGGATGATTTAACCGAACCATGTAACTGCGTACCTTTAATAAAGAAAAGCATTCTTTGATTCTGTCTTCATTTAAGAAATAATACCTCTTTTCTCCAGGGGTGATTTACGAAATACTTGATACCAGGGTACAGCCACAGTAATGGAGGAAGGTCCAAGAGTCCTTGATTGTGCCAGCTGTTAGTCTGATGGCAGCTGAACTATAGAAAGTTCTGGGAGTTTCTGGAGATAGGAATTGGGGTAGCCTGGGCAGTGACTGGTTAGGGAGTGGGCACCCTCTGATTTGGGTCGATGGTTATTTACCAACTGGACCCAAACTGCTTTTGTTCTCTAATATTAACACAGCCATTAGATAGTGGTAATGGTTGTGCAACTCTGCAGATATACTGAGAATCACTGAAATGTACACATTAAAAAGTGAATTTTATGTTCTGTGGATTATATCTCAACAAAGCATATAAAAGTATCTAAAAAAAAGATTTACTTGTGCAATGATATGATCGAAAGCTGTATTTTGGAGAAAAATAGCTGGGCTAGAATATGCAGAATGATTTGGAGTTGAGTCATATTGCTAAGTTATAGTTACTAAAATATAAAGAGACAAGGCCTGGAAGATGCTGCTAACAGTACAAATGGAGACCAAGTGGAGAGAAAGGCCTAAATGACTGGCAGAGGAGATGACGGAGGAGGGGGCTGAAAATGACTCCAATGTTTCTAGACTGGAAACTCTGATTCCACTAACAGAAATTTGCAAGCTGAAATTAAAGCTGGTTTTTGGTGGAACATGACAAGCTCAGTTTTAGACAGGCTTTATGGTGGTGATGGCAAGACTTAATGAAAGTATCTGGTAGTTACCTGAAAAAACATTAACTGGAGCACAAGCAAGGGTCAAGGCTAGATTTGCTGATCACACAGCATTTGCTTGGAAGGGAGAGTTTGAGCTCATGTGTCAAATCATGCAGAACAACTGAGGAGGGCTGGGAGGGATAGGCAGGAGCCTGCTCCTCATGCCTTGGCTTGTTCCTGTGGGAGATCTCTTCCATAGCAGCCCATCCATTGGCACTTATGGACTCAAAGTCTGGGAATGACTTTCCCCGCCTGTGCCCGAGATCTTCCTTCTTCACCCATCAGCTTGGTATGATGCCAAGTGAATTGCCTCTTTTGTCATTAGGTCTATGAGGCATATTAGATTAATTATTTCTCTACTCCTTTTGGGCAACTCCTGTAGCATATTCTAGCTAAAAGAGAGTAATGGAATAATGCTGTTTTAGCCTCCCAAAGAGCCCTACAAATAACAGTGGCAGGCATTTGGAATTCATTTAATTTCAGCATGCTCTCCAATTTTACTACATCTATTTTCATGCATCTATTTAATATATATTTTTTTCCTTTTCCTCTCCAGGAGATTGACCATATGCAAGTACTCCTGGGAAGATTTAGCCTCCCCCCCACCCCCCGGCCTTTTTAAACTCCCTTGGATTTCCAAATCCCTAATCTCCACTGATTATATTTTCCTTTCTATGAAGAACCTGATATATTTTAAAGACATTTGGACAACAAATGAGTAAAGATTTGGAAAGATACTTTGAATATTTAAGGCAAGATGACATAGATACTTATTGGGCTCCAAAATATCTTATCAGACGGCAAAGAGGTTTTTGAAGCATCACATGATGCTTGCATAAGGCGGTGAATCTCAGCTAGGATTTCCCCACTAATAGTGTCAGGGGTGTCTATGCCAAACGATTCTGGGTTATTTGAATGCCTAGTCTGGGTGTGAGGCAGACCATGAATGCAGTTAAAGAGACAGACAAACACCACAAGGGTGCTTTCTTCTCTTGAGTTGCATTTGCCATTGGAAAAGGCTGGGTTTGTGTGTTCTATGTGTGAGATTTAATCTGGAAATAGTTTTCAAGTATTTCTTTTCTTAGCAGATTTTTAAACACAGACAAACCAAATTATCTACTGCATTCCATCTATTTCACAGCAGTAAGTCACTGGGTCTAAAAACAATGTGACTGATTTCATAAACAAAAAGGTGAGGACCCAGCATGACGAAACAGACTTCAAGTACCAGTTTAGGGAGAGATCCACCATGGTAACAACTCAGTTTCTAATCCTGGCCAAGAACGGATTCCAGGATAATTTGACTGAAGGAGCCTCGTGCAGGGAGAAAAAAAGCTCAGAAGTAGAAGTTAGGATTTTGGTTCAAGATCTCATCTGATAGTTCAGTAATAGTGAGACTTTGGGCAATAAGCTTGTCAAAAGTTCTCTCCCTGTGCTCTCTCAACATTTTCCTTCCTAGTCACTATTCAGTCCACACAAATCTAGTTTCTATCTCTCTCCACCATTCAATGAAATTGCTTCTCTCAAGGTCACCAGTAATCTCCAAAACCAAAGGACATGTCAGTCTGTTTCACTGAAAACCCCACCTATATCCTTGTCTCCTCTAGTATTTTTTTTTTCCTCTAGTATTTTGACACAAATCCAAGACATTGTGTCATTTCACACCTAAATATTTCAATATATAACTACACAAGGTAATGACTCTTTTTAAGGATAACCTTAAGACCATTAACACATCTAAAAAGTAACTTTTAAAATCATCAAATATCTGAAAAGTATTGTTTCTGAATGTCTCATAAATATCTTAATTTTTTACAGTCAGGTTGTTTGACTCAAGATCCCAATGAGGACCACGCATTATAATTGGCTGATATGTCTATAGGTTTCCCCTTCCATTAATATTTTACTCGTTCACTTGTGTTTTTTCCCCTTGCAATTTATTTGAAGAACCCAGATTGTTTGTCCTGTAGAGTCTGGATTTCACTGATTGCACCCTGTGGTTAATTTAACATGTTTCCTCATGTTAAACACTGCTGAGATGTCTTCATAGGTGTATTCTTCCATCAGAAGTCGTGTGTGTGGTGGTGTTATGTCGTTTTGTGATGTTAGTAGATGTGCTTTATACCTAAATCTATCAATTCTTTAGTGGTTGTAAAATAGGGATATTCCATTTCAATCAATTCTTCACTTATTCACAGGATTACTTCTAGGGGACGCCTGGGTGGCTTAGTCGACTAAGGGTCCGACTCTTGATTTCAGCTCAGGTCATAATCCCAGGGTCGTGGGATTGAGCCCCATGTTCGGCTCTGCTCTGACAGTATGGAGCCTGCTTGGGATTCTCTCTCTTGTCTCTCTGCCCTCTACCCCAATCACGTGTGCACACACGTTTTTTTCTCTCTCTCTCAAAATAAGTAAAATAAAACATTAAAAAAAGGAATACTTCTATAAAGCAAGAACTTTCTTTTGTCTATTTTTTAGGTTGCCCAGTGGTAAAGTTTGTATAGGAATAGATTTACCTTTTAAAAATGTAAATTGGAACATGTCTCTGCCCCACTTAGTCTTCCTGTGGCATCTTCATGTACATAGAATGAAATCTATGGCCTACACATACTCTGCATGGTCTGTTTCCTCCATCATCTTTTTCATCATGTTCCTTCACACTACTTTTTCTCAATATTTAAAATTAAATAACAGACTTGAAGTTTATTGAAATTTATTGGAAAAGTCAAGTCCTTTCTTGCCCCTGAATTTTTGCGCTTGCTGCTCCCACTGCTTGGTCTTCTCCCACTTTCTGCCTAGTTGGTTCCTTCCTGACCTTCATGCTGAAATGTCATCTCCTCATTGAGACCATCTCTGATTGCTTCATTTAATGGGCCTGCTCTCCATCATCACAGCTCCTGTTTAATTCCTTGATAACACCCATCACAGGCTGTATTCTTTGTTTATAATCATTTTCCACCAAGCAAGGATTTTTTTCTGCCCCATATACTGCTAAATCCCAAGGCATAGCACCATGTCTGGCACATAGTGGATGTTTTTTTTTTGAATGAACACCACAAACTTGCTGACTCTGCATATCGTCATCTAGGTAAGTGGGATGCAGGGCGGAGCTAGGTGATTATAGGATTTCTTCCAGTTTTTTAATGTTGTTCTCTGAGGGCACGGAGACCAAGACAAAGACTGTCCAGTGCAATGCTCTCTGAATTCTTTATGTTGTGGCACCTGGAGCAAATGAGGTCTGTGATGGGACAGGCCATCAAAGCTGTCGGGAGGTTCCCAACCTGGGACTCAAGCCTGGCCCAGTGCCTGAGAGAAAAGCTGGCTTGGTGATTGAACAGGGGGGCCATAGGAGTTGGGTTATGGAGAGCATTTCTGGACTCAGGGGGGTGGGACAGTGGGGTAGGCTTAAAGATTTAGGGCAGGAAATTCTTTTGAGTGTATAGTTTGACTTTTATGACCCTCAAGGAATTAGGGGTTTGGGACTTCCTGAATCCCCACAGATCTGAAATCTCCCTTTCCCCTAAAAAGTAACTTTCTTCTTCAAGAAATCCCACCTTTTAGCATCATTAAAAAGCATTCTCTTTCTCCAGTGCAAATGCTTTGGGCTTGGTTGAGAAGATTAGGAGGTATTTTTCACCTTTGTGTGAATTAGCTTAACTACTGCTTTCTTCTTAAAATCTGAGGTATCAACTGTTGTGTTTGGGTTGAGAGACTCAAGGGGGCATGGGACAGTTTTGGAGTTTGGGTTCTTGTGTGGGCTGGAGGAGGACAAGCCTGACCCAGCACAGAGGACTGCTATGCAAGCAAGGGTGGTTTGGATACCCGGGGGGGTAGAGACAGAGGGCACAGGTTAGCCAGCCCCAAAGTTTCAGTCAATTTCCTTAATGCTGGAGGTTCAAGATCTTTGCCTAAGGTTTCTTTGATTAATCTGATATTCATTACCAGTAGAGACTACAGACAAGACCCAGAATATTATCCCTACTGTATAGAAACTCACCAAGGTCAGCAGCCATACATAGAGGGGTCAGACTGCCCCCAACAGCAGAAAGCCAGTGTGGCTACAGTGTGTGATCAGCACACAGTCCCATCCACTCCTGCAAACGGCAACCTCTGCTTTCCCAGAAACTTTCCCAGGGCTGTGGCTGCCTCTTATCCCAGAGATTAGCCTTTAGGGAAGACAAGGCCCAGGAAGGAAGGGAACTCAGGGTCTTGCCCCATTAGAAAGCAGGTTTTCCTGCTCCTCCCAGCCCTGCTCTCTGATGCTGATAAACACCTCTGCCACCTCCTACCCACACCTCTGACTGGAGCCGACTCTCTGCTGAAGCAGAACTTGGAGAAGCTCTTCTAGAGGTATCACGTTGAGGTGGCCACAATGTGGAAGGATTTGTAGGCATTCAGTTATATAGTTGGTAAACTATGGTGAGTGCTAACCTTGAGACCTTTCTCTTATTATACTGGAAATGCATTTGGGGCTTTATTCCCCTCCAGTGTGCTGAGATGACATGCTGGGCTGCTCCTTGCATTTCTCAGGTACTTAGGATGTTGACCCAGTTGACATCTTGTGTACAGCACTTATCTTTAGCTTTCTTGATGGTAGAGATTCCCAGCTTGATTTCTGAGTAGACTAACAGGTTAAGAAAAATAACAAAATGTTTAAATGATAGCAAAAAACAAAACAAAACAAAAAAACACTTCATTTCATGGAATCTTAGATTGGGAAAAGCTCATTGCATGAAACCGTTCTCCACATTCGAATGACTTTCAGTGTGTCCCACCAGCCTTCCCCCGTTCTTGAACAATTTCAGAGGTCAAGGTCACGATTATTCTATTCTTGCATCGACAGGTCTTCCTTTCCTTAAAGTAAAATTTAATTACAAGTTATTAGTCTTCATTACCCCCTCCACAATCACACAGAGGGAAGTTGGATGGCTCTTCAATAAGTGCTATTAGTTAGTATGTATGTCTGAAGTCTTCTTGCTACTAGTTTGTAAAGTCTCCAGCTCTCTCAACCCTTACTGCTCTCCTGGGAAGAAGCATCAGAATCCTCTGCCTCCTCAAGCCTATCCAAAGCTAATCTCATGGTCCTTGGCTCTGTCCTTCCCTCCCTTCTCAGGAACTTTGGTCCATCTGCCTTCTCTCTCTGTATCTCCAGACTTCACATATGCCCCTCCTATCCTCTACTCAGTACTGCTTACCTACTCTAAGAAATTATGCCATCTGCCGAGTTCCTGTCAGCATCAAATTTACGGAAAGAGTAGTACACGGTTACTCATCACAGGTCCTTTTCATTTGCGCTGGTAATCTGCATTCCGTCTGCTTAGCTTTGTAGAAATTTCTCTTCGATGGACATTAATGTCTTTGAAGTGCTCCTTTATCAGTTTTCAGGCTTCTGCTCTCTCTGTAGCTTATAATATAGATGCTGCCCTCTTGCCTTGACAACATCTCCCTTAGACTCCCAGACCAGAGTTTCTGGTTATCTCCCTAGTTCTGCTAACTGGACTTCCCTGATGGTTCCTCTTTTTTTTTTTTTTTTTTTTTTACCTTCCATGAAAAGACCTTCCTTAAGATAATGAATGTCCTCAGACCTCTTTTCCCTGTCTTTTCTTCCTTGGCAACCATACTTGATTTCACGGTTTTATTTATTGTTTTAATAGGGGTAACCCCAAACCTTCATCTCCATCTCAACCCTGATTTATCCCTGTAGCTCCCCTGCAAGCTTCTGGCTGAACAGCTCCCCTTGAATATCCAGTTGTCACTTCAAACTTATGATATCTCAAACATAGTTTCCTCCCTAACCTATTCCTTCTTTGGAATCCCTGTTTTTGTTGAGGACATTGCCTGAAACCACACTCAGCCACATTGTAGATCTACAAGTCACATTTAAGTTCTCCTCCTTCCACCACAGTCTCTGTCTACTTTCTTCCTTATTTATTTATTTACCTAATTAAAAATTTTTTAATGTTTATTTAGTTTTGAGAGACAGGGAGACAGAACATGAGGGAGGGAGGGGCAGAGAGAGAGGGAGACAGAATCCGAAACAGGCTCCAGGCTCTGAGCTGTCAGGAAAGACACGCCTATTTGTTTTATTTTTAGAGAGAGTGAGAATAGAGCAAGGGAGACGGGTAGAGGGAGAAAGAGAGAGAGTCTTTAAAAAATTTTTGTTTTAAGTTTTATTTATTTTGAGAAAGAGCACGTGTAAATGCATGTGCAAGTGTGCATGAGCAGGGGATGGGCAGAGACGGGGGGGGGGGGGGGGGGGGGGGGGCGGGGACAGAGAGAATCCGAAGCAGGCTCCACATGATCAGCATGGAGCCTGATGTGGGGCTCGATCCCATGACTGTGGGATCATGACCTGAGCTGAAATCAAGAGTTGGATGCTCAACTGACTGAGCCACCCAGGTGCCCCTGTCTACTCTCTTCCTATAGAATCTCTTCCATCTGCCCCTCCCATCCATTTCCATTGCTCCAACTTAATTCAGGCCTTTGTAGCCTCTTGCTGGACCTACTGGGATAGTCTCATTGGCATGTTCAGGTCCCACTTTCAACTTACATTCTCTGTTGCCAGATTGTCATGGAGTTGCATCTTCTGTGGTGGTTAAGTATTCAAGTCACTATTTAAGAAGAAAATTCCATATATTCAACTTTCCTCTTGAAAATGCCTTATATTGTCCATAAAGTAGAATCTGCAGTCATACTGCTTCTTAATAAGTTCAACACTGCCAATTTTTCCTTCAGTCTTGGAACAGATCATTTTCTTTTGGTTGAACACCAGATGAAGTCATCTGCTTGGTTTTAGGGGCCATCTAGTATGAAAAATATGTTTCTTTAAACACCAGAATCACACTCAACACTAGTCTATTTGAATTCATGTGAGTTGCTCACGAGTGTAGTACAAATCCACTGGAATGTCTCAAAGCAAAGCTCTGATCCTATTATTTCTGTGCTCAGAAACCCTTAGTGGATCTCCACTGCCTATCATAGTCCCATTCCTTTGGCCTGTCACTCAAAACTGTTCATGATCTGGCTGTAACTCACTTACCTAATCCAGGTTCCACTCCAAAATGGAACACCTGCCATTCCCGTCACACGCCCGGCACATTCCATCCTCCATCCATATTTTCTTTCACATGGTCCCTCTGTCTGGGGTAGCTTCACCTTACTCCCCATCTTTGCTGGACTCCGCCCTCCAGAGATCAACTCACATGCTGCCTCTCCTAAGATTCCTTCACAGTTCTCCTCCAACTCAGTCCAGCCAAAATCCTATTTCCTCCCCTGAACTGCAGTAGATCTTCATTTGTGTTGCTTTCATGGTAAGTTTCATTTTCTATCCAGAACTGTTATGTTCTTTATGTTTTATGACACTATAAACACCTTATGGGCAGGGCTAGTGTTTGAGTCTCCTTTATATTTTTATAGTCTTTCACCACCATCTCCATCTTCAAACACACATTCAGTTCTCAACAGGGTTTTTTTTTTTTTAATGACTTTTAAAGATTTTATTTTTAAGTAATGTCTACACCCAACACAGGGCTTGAACTTACAACCTGGAGATCAAGAGTTACATGCTCCACTGACTGAGTCAGCCAGGGGCCCCAGTTCTCAATAGGTTTTAATGAGTAAATAAGAAAAGTAAATGTGGCTTCCTAGCCTCTCCCCATGCAGAAGAGCTTCTCCCAATGTGCTCTAGTCTGGCAGTGCCTCGAAACTTGGGACCCAGTGCTCCCCCAAAGCAGCAAACTTTTTTTTATCCCAATAGTGCCTCTATCAGGCAATGAATGAACTCACCAGGAAGGCAGCTGGGTAAGAAGATAAATGCAAATGGTCAAGCTCTTTGCTCCTTCTTAAAGAGCAAAATAAACATCCTATTTGAGTTGAAAAAAAAAAAAAAAAGACCTTGGAAATTAACAATACAATGGCTTTTTCATAGAAGGCTCTAGGAAATGCCAAGTCTGTCACTGGAGATGGAGACATTTTGTTCCCATTGTGTAGAAAGAGACTGATGCGGCCTCTTAAGCAATCCTGCAGACCTACTGTTGGAAGGATCAGAACATTTTTTCAGTGTATTTCAAGTTCAGAGGGACTTTAACCTTTAAGGGGAAAAAAATCCCTTCCCTGTCACCTCCCTACACAGGGATGCTTTTACTTCAGGGAAACTCAAAACTGAGGGGAGTTCTGATTCCACCAGTCTACGGGATATAACAGTCCATTGAATCTTTTCTGATTCATACTCCAAACCCCATTAATACGGACCTAGCTCTGCTCAGATGAGCAGTGAGATTTTTAAGGAGGGCATGGGGGTTGAAGAGGATGGAGAATGTAACATTTAAAAGGACAGTCCAGCGTTGGGGAGGATGGAACATTTAAGCCTATTTTATACCTCTCAAGGAATGGGGCATCTGCATCTTTATTATCGACATGCAGAAAATGTAATCTGCCCCAGCGACAGAGAGGGAGTTTCACAGTGAATTTACACCCTCGGTGTTGACTTTAGACAGATCAGGGGAAAATGACCGTCCTACACTCTTGTAAAATCTTAATGTGCCATGAGAAGTGCACAGCGCTGCCTGATGTACAAGTGGTCAGATTTGTCTTGACCTTATTAGATCATGGAAAGGGGCTTCTAGGAGGAATTTTGAAAAAAAAAAAATTCTGCACAAATACTCAGGTGGCCTTTTCTGTTTCTTCTCTTCCTCCTGGACTTGGGTCCTGTAATTACTATCGCAGAGAGCTGGAAGGATGCCTGCTCTCCCGGCAAGGTCCCCTCTACTCGGCCTCCTCCCCACCCCCCCGCCCCTTTTCTCTTTCTGGCCCCGCCTTCTCCGCGCACCGAGCAGCTAGACAGCTGTGTTCAATCAGAAACCACTTACAACTCCAGACGATTCAAAAGGGAAACTTCAGCGTGAAGTGCAGCCCCGCTCCGGCTTTCTGTAGCTTTCTTTCCCTCCCTGGAGCCCGAGGCGCGGGTCTCGCTCTCCCCGCCGCCCTGGTTTCTTCGGGAGCTCGCTGAAGCCCTCCGGGGTGCCGGATCCTACTGGGAGGTGCCCTCCAGCCTGGTAATGGGGGGCGGCGAGGCCCCGTAGGAGCGGCTCGGCGGCTCGGAGGGTGGCAGTTCCCCGGGACCCAGCGGTGGGAGCGCGCGGGCGGGTCCCCGCGCCGGCTCGGCCGCTGTAGCAGCTGCGAGCGCGCCACACCGCCGAGCCTCCTGCAGCAATGGCTCGTCCGTGAAACGCCAGCCGGCTCTGTGCCTTCCAGGAGAGCTTGCATCCTTCCTTGGGGCTTCCCCACTGTCTTGGGTGAAAATGGCTGTCTAGACTAAAATGTGCCAGAAGGAACCAAGCGGTGGCTATCGAGCCTGGTAAGCCCAACTCAGAAGCTCCGAGACCTGGAGGAGGAGCTCGGCTCTGAAAAGTGCAGTCATGAATTCTGGAGTTGCCATGAAATATGGAAACGACTCCTCGGCGGAACTGAGTGAGGTAAGGAACAGCTGAGGTCGCGAGGTCTGGCTTCTCAGGCATTTGGTTTCCGACAAACGGCCGGTCCCTCCCGATCGCCCCCAGCCCTACACCCCTGCGCCCTACCCACCTCGTGCTCCTAGGCGGGAGGCAGCGCAATTAAAGATTAATAGATTTTTTGGATCTTGTTTTAACTTGTAGTGCTACTCAGGAAATGACCTGAACTGGCTTGATATTTCAATCTGAAATCAGTGGCTCAAAAAAGAAACAAGCTCTCACCGCGCCGCCAAGACCTTCTGCTCTCCGCGGATCTGGGTCCTCCGTCCCTTCCTACCCCGGTTCCTCCAGTTTAGGCTCAACATTCCTTTTCTTAGCAGTCGGGGATCCCAAGCTGAGCCGAAGCCGTTGGTAACTAATTTGGTGGGGCTGCGGAGCTCATTGGATTGTTAAATCTACCACTTGGCTCCCACGTGTAATGCGTTTGGTTAAGTTCGGGCAAGGTGGTCTCTCGTCGGCAGAGATGAATGACCCACGCTGGGGAGGGGAGTGGGGAGGAAGCACATCAAAGCCGCTTAGAACTTTATTTCCTGCCCTGGACTCCTGAGTCTTTGAGGCAAGCGCATTTGCAATTCCTGGCTCTCACTGTAACATACCCACTTGAGTGTTTGAGACTGTCTTTGGAATTAAAGCTACATCAAACGGTATGCAAATATGTCAGCGGTGAGATGCTCAAAGCCACCTTTTTTTTGATGACTTTAGGGATGCCTCGGGCACAGCCCCTCTTCCCCCCCCCCCCATGCCCCTGAGCGCCCCCCCCCCCCCCCCCCCCCGGCTTTGAATACCTGAAAAGTATTCTTTTGAGTGGATGCTCAAAAGAGAGGAGAGGAGGATTCTGTGTGACCGATGTCTACAGCGGGAGTCTTGGTGGCTGTAGGTTTTCCTCCTAACATCATCACTGAGCTATTTATGGGGCAAAAGTAGAATAAATAGTCTGTGCTTCTTGAGTATGGCTGAAGAGAGGAAAGGGGAAGAAAAGGAGACCAGTGTAAAAACAGCCGGAAGGCAGACAGAGGTGTTGTGAGATTACCGAGGATGAAGGAAAAATGAAAGGATGCAGCCCTGGCTGTGGGGAGAGGGCTGGAGGTGGGGAAGGGCCCGGGGGGGGGGGGGGGGGGGCATAGACCGGGGAAACCTGAGTGGGTCTGCAGCTGGTATCCAGCAGTGAATGCCCTGGGCCCTTGCCTGGTGCTCTGTGTGCTCTGTGTGTTGTCCCTGCTGGGTTTAGAGTAGCATTTGGAGGTGTTGGTGAATGAGGTAGAGGCATTTCCTAATCCTGGTGGATTCCCTTGTGGTTTACAAGGTGAGGAGATGCTAAGAGGAGGAGGACGTAACTTGAAAACAAGAGGTTAAGGGAAGAGGCAGGAAGACCTAAGTGATTTTTGCCAATTTTACAAGCAGGGAGAAGTTCACATCAAAAATAGAACCTAGGGCCCTGCTAGGACCAAGGACCCAGGAGAAACCCTATTTAAGGAGAAACCTGTGACTTACCTTGTAAGGTCACTTAAAAATCAAAAACTTAAAGGTGTTTGTCCTGCATAAAGTCTTTCCCTGGTCTTTCACATTATTTCTTTGTGGCAGCATTAATTCTCCTTAACTGAAGTGTGTTGTTGTTTCCTTTTGTTTTCAGAATGAATTCCAGGTTTAGGATGAAGGTGGCTAGGATACTGGCTAGAGAGAGAGAGGAGGTCCTAATGGACTTTCCTGGTGTTGGGGTGATCAGGGGAGGGCATTAGTTGAACCCAGAGTTAGGGGGGTTCCTTGCCTACTTGTATCCACTCCGATATACTCCTTAGAAAACTTGTGGCCAAAGGGAAGGGTGGAGGGTGCTTCGTGGCCCCTGCGTTAGTTGGAGCGGTAATACTTGAGCATTATGGAACACCGTTTAGTCCCTGAGGAAATAAGCTTCTGCCCAATCATATCCTTGAGCAGACACTGAGAAAAGGGAGAGAAAATCTGCTGATCATTTCTTAACTTCTCTGGGGTCTTCTTTCTAGGTTCAGTGATTTAGTTGCCCCTCTGTCTCCCCTTGTCCCAGTTTCCCTGCAGATCTGGTAGTTGCCATAGACAGTAAGGGTAGTTATTTTTTAGTTTTTGGACATGTTTTCAATTAGGGTATGTGTAAGAGAATTTGTAAGGCAAGGGGGTATGTGCGGGTCATACTTGTGGACCCTAAATGTCAGGTCAGTTTATCACGGGCAATAGTTGGAGGATTGACTTTTTTTTTTTTTGTAATATGAAATTTATTGTCAAATTGGTTTCCATACAACCCCCAGTACTCATCCCAACAGGTGCCCTCCTCAATGCTCATCACCCCCCCCACCCCCCTGACCTTTTTTATAATACCTCTATTTCTTTTTTTTTTTTTTTAATTTTTTTTTCAACGTTTATTTATTTTTGGGACAGAGAGAGACAGAGCATGAACGGGGGAGGGGCAGAGAGAGAGGGAGACACAGAATCGGAAACAGGCTCCAGGCTCTGAGCCATCAGCCCAGAGCCCGACGCGGGGCTCGAACTCACGGACCGCGAGATCGTGACCTGGCTGAAGTCGGATGCTTAACCGACTGCGCCACCCAGGCGCCCCAGTACCTCTATTTCTGAATACAATTCATTTGTATTTCTCACTACTAGGTCTCTGGTGTAAAGGAGCGTTTGTTTCTTCTTTTCACGTAATTTTTCTGTTAAATGCTAGCTTTGCTTTAACGTCTTGGGCGGCAAAGTTGCCAGCCCCTGTTGATGGTTGGTTCCTCCTCCTCACCTGGAAGCAGAGCTAATAAAATCCCCTCAGGGACCCCTTTAGTACCACGTCTTTATTGCCCAGGAGCCTCTAGGCTGTCTGGAGGTCACCGCGGGGTCAGATTCAGCCTGTTGTTCACCAGGCATTTCAGGGGCAGGAAAAACCCTGAAAGAGCCCAGGATGCTGGGGGTCAGAAACAAGAGGCCTCTCTCGTTGGCGTGGACTTGTGAGCTGACCCCTTGTACAGGGGCCCTGTGGGCCCAGGAATCGCTGACCCTTTGGCAGTAATATTGGCGTGGACTCTATCACATCTTCAACAAGGGGAGTGACTTGCATGAGTTTTCCAGCTGTAATCTGCTGGTCCCTTCAATGAGAGCAGCGAGCTTTGGTCAGCTGCTGAGGTGCTGACCTCTGCCTACAATTACTCCAGGAATGCTCAGATACAAGAGAGGCAGGAGGGATTTGGGTGTGAGGGCTACTTGACCTAGAGCTGGGTGTTGGGCGTGAGGTGTTTTGCATGTGTAAGAACTTTTAAGGTCGAAAAACAGGAAATTCATGAATGTGTTCCTTTTGTGTCTTTAGCTGGAACAATAGCTGTTTAAGATCCTGTGAGATGATTCTAGGAGATAGTGAAATTACCCCTACCTGTGGGCATTCAAAACATTTGTGTTTATCCATGACCACAGATGGCTTATATCAAGTCTGAACACTTTAACTAGAGCAAACTAATCCTTAGCATTAACCACAGTAATGCGAAAGGAAAATCTGAGCGGCAGGAATTGGCTGTTCTCTTTTCTTGGCTCTTAGCTGACCCTATCAAAGAATCAAAGGATGTTTTTCTTTTTCTAATGTGAGGTTAAAAGGAAGGACTTCAACACCAGCCAAATCAAGAGTCCTTAGAAAATCAAGTACACGGTCAGCAGCACTGGATTAAATTCTCCCAAATCTCATCAAGGGAAGGCTCTTAATTCTTCCTCCTCACCATGGTTTTTTGGTTTGCACTCAGTTATGTTTGTCTTGATGAAACTTGTGGGACCTGTATATAGTTTGACATTGCTGCATTACCATGGTCGCGTTTCCTAGTTCTTAAAATAGTTCAGATTTGGGGAGAAGGAGGTTTCAAGGCACAGTATTTGCAAGGTATGATTTGAATTCACTAAATCTTTACAGGAGAGCTGTCTACTGGATCTGCTTGTTTGGTAGAAAGCTACTTATTTATGCAGCAAAATAAAAATTTATCTTTAAGGGTTCTTTCCTGATGATCATTAAAACCCCTGGGGAATAAAAAAAAATAATAATTTGTCTGAAGCAATCAACTTACATATTTTTTGCCTTTTAAACATTAAACAATGTTTACCTTAGTTGCCCCTGGAAATCCTACTTCTCTTACTCTTTCCTTATCCCTTTATTCAAAGCTGCTTTCATGACATGATTCCACTCCAGAACATAGTCTATAGAGGCAACTCTTCGTGTGCTTTCACCATTTACTTGTTGGGTAGCTATGGAAACTCCACATCTTCGTTGATACTCTAATTAAGAAGTGGATTTGTATAGGAGAAAGTTGTTCTCTACATGGATAATACTGTATGACTGTCTCTCAGGGGCCATCTAACAGATAGATGTAGGCTTCGTCATCCAGTTATAAAATATCAGAGTTGGAGGGGCCTGTGAGATCACCTAGTATTCCCATACCCCTTTATACTCCTTTGTCTTTATAGAATCAACTTCGCTGTAACGAGTTGTTTAATGTCTCTCCCAGCCATAGACCATCAGCACCAGAAGAACAGTGTGAAGACCTGTTATAGAGTCTGGCACATGGTAGGTGTTCTACACACATTTGAATGAATGAACACCTTGCCTCTCCCTTTCCATTTTTTTTTTTTTAATTTAAACTTAAAAAAAAATTTTACATCCAAATTAGTTAGCATATAGTGCAACAATGATTTCAGGAGCAGATTCCTTAATGCCCCTTATCCATTTAGCCCATCCCCCCTCCCACAACCCCTCAAGTAACCCTGTTTGTTCTCCATATTTAAGAGTCTCTTCTGTTTTCTCCCCCTCCCTGTTTTTATATTATTTTTGTTTCCCTTCCCTTATGTTCATCTGTCTTATCTCTTAAAGTCCTCCTGAATGGAGTCCTATGATATTTGTCCTTCTCTGACTAATTTTGCTTAGCATAATACCCTCCAGTTCCATCCACTTAGTTGCAAATAGTTGTTGTTGTTTTGTTTTGTTTTAATTTATTTTTGAGAGCAAGAGCTTGTGAGAGCGTGAGTGGGGTAGGGGCAGAGAGAGAGGCTGACAGGATCCAAAGTGGGCTCTGCATTGACAGCAGAGAGCCCTATGCGGGGCTCGGACTTTCAAACCATTAGATTGTGACCTGAGCCAATGTTGGTCACTTAACTGACTGAGCCACTCAGGGGCCCCTCCCTTTCCCTTTTTATACATATGGAATTTGAGGAACTGCTTTAAGTGCTTGGTCTGAGGCTTGTGTCTGTGTGTGTGTGTGACTATATATGGCTGTGTAACAAACTGCCCCCAAATTAAGAGACTTTAAAAAAATCTTATTTGTGCATGATTTTGCAATTTTGGGAACAGCTCATGGAGGGAAGGCTTGTGTCTGACTGGACCCAGACGATCCACTTCCAAGATGGCTTAACCACATGGCTGGCAAACTGGTGCTGTCTGTGGATGGGAGATCACCCCTATTCTCTTCCTCTCTTCCATGTGGGTGTACCCCTATACTGTTTGAGTTTCCTCTCAACATGGCAGCTGGGTTCCAAGAGGAGAGGTGGAGGCTGGCAGTTTTTTTTTTTTTTTTTTTTTTTTTTAAATTTTTTTAGTGTTTATTTTTGAGAGACACAGAGACAATGCAAGTCAGTTAGGGGCAGAGAGAGAGGGAGACACAGAATCCGAAGCAGGCTCCAGGCTCTGAGCTGTCAGCACAGAGCCCGACGCAGGGCTCAAACTCAGGAGCTGTGAGATCATGACCTGAGCGAAGTCGGATGGATGCTCAACCGACTGAGCCACCCAGGCACCCCTGGCAGTTCTTTTATTTTATTTTATTTTTTTAATGTTATTTTTTATGTTTTTAAATTTACATCCAAATTAGCATATAGTGCAACAATGATTTCAGGAGTAGATTCCTTAATGCCCCTTACCCATTTAGCCCATCCCCCCTCCCACAACCCCTCCAGCAACCCTGTTTGTTCTCCATATTTATGAGTCTCTTCTGTTTTGTCCCCCTCCCTGTTTTTATATTATTTTTGTTTCCCTTCCCTTATGTTCATCTGTCTTGTCTCTTAAAGTCCTCATATGAGTGAAGTCATATGATTTTTGTCTTTCTCTGACTAATTTCACTTAGCATAATGCCCTCAGTTCCATCCACATAGTTGCAAATGGCAAGATTTCATTCTTTTTGATGGCCGAGTCATACTCCATTGTGTGTGTGTGTGTGTGTGTATACACATATATATTCATATACATATATATATACACACACACACACCATATTTTCTTTATCCATTCATCCATCAATGGACATTTGGGCTCTTTCCATACTTTGGCTATTGTTGATAGTGCTGCTATAAACATGAGGGTGCATGTGTCCCTTCGAAACAGCACACCTGTATCCCGTGGATAAATGCCTAGTAGTGCAATTGCTGGGTCGTAGGGTAGTTCTATTTTTAGTTTTTTGAGGAACTTCCATACTGTTTTCCAGAGTAGCTGCACCAGCTTGCATTCCCAGGCAGTTCTTTTAAAATGTAGGATTGAAACTGGCACAGAGTCATTTCTGTGCATCTGTTGGTCAAAAACAGCTATATGCTTAGCCCAGATTGAAAGCTGTGAAGAAATAGACTCTACCTCTCCAAGGCGTATATAACAAAGAATTTGCAACTTTTTTTTTTTTTTTTGCAACCATTTTTAATCTACTCCAGAGGCCTCAAAAACACAAAGCCTTGTCTAAAACCCTCTTCTCTTAATTCTCAGTGCCTGGCAATAGTTTTTGTTTGGTCTCTTAGCTGTTAATTCAGTGGTTTTCCAGGGTATTGACGTGCTTCATTATCAAAACCCTGTGAGAGACATTCTGTTAGGCCCATTCTACAGGTGTGGAGATTGAGGCATAAAGAGGTGAAAACACTTACTGAGGTTTTACAGACTATTAGTGGTGGAATCAGGTTTCCAGCCCTAGTAGTCTTTCTCCCAGGTCCATCATTTGTACATGGTTTCCTTTCATTAGTTTCTCTTCGTGCTCTCAGCTTGTGATCACATGTTTCCAGGAGGGAGCATTCTGTATAATAGGCCTTTTTAACTTGATGTGTATTGTAATCTCTGTGCAATACACAGATAAATATTTTTGATAAAAATGAAATGAATATGATTAAAGGGATATGGTCACTGCCATCACCTTCAACTGGCTGAGGAATTCTATGCATTGATTTTCCCAGAGCCCTAAAAGCAGATTTGTCAATAAAGAATGGGGTGATCCTCATCCAGGAGGGCCTTCCTTTCTGTCCTTGTTTACTGCTAGGGAGACAGGGGCACGGCGACCTCTGTCCCCCACTAAGAGGTCCCACTGGCTGTGTACTCAGAGGCGCCTGAGGGATTAGTCCTACCTACCATGTTTGAGGTGCCAGAATAAGGCTTCCTTTGTCACAGAATGGGTGTGCTTCCACCCCTGCAGGTGGGGCTCTAGGCTCCTACTACAGTTTGCTAAATCACTGTGGCACTGCAGAGGGCAGAGGTTGGCAGAGAAAGCCAGGAAACACAGTGAAGTTGGTGGCCAGGGCCACGTGGCAAGGCAGCTGCTGGTGGTCAGGTCCTGAGGAAGCACGTGCTGAATGTGGCAGTGAGGCCATGACTCAGTCCCAGCTGGCCAGGGGAAATAGATTAAATGTGGCTGGAACCAGGGGGTCGCCAAAGTAACAAGAAAAAGGAGAAATGGGATAGGAGAGTAGGAGGTTAGTCAAAGACCAGGCAGGTGATTGGGGCTGAGGTGGCCATAGACGTGAAAGCCCAGAGAGAACATTGATTCCAAGGGTGTGCTTTGTCCAACTGGGTAGTTGTAAAATGAATCCCAAGACTTCTCCATATTAAGGAAGTACTTACAGGATGTGTGGCTACCGGATTTGAGGCACCGGAGCTTTGGGTGGGGGCACCCATGCAGGATAGGGAAAGGGGTGGCAATACTCAGGAGGTAAACTCCAGGGTGCTTTAGTAGCTGCCTGAAGCTCCTTTACCCCAGCACAAGCCATGTGGAACACTTCCTCCAAAATGAGACTGGAACGGAAGATAAAAGCTGCATTTATGGCAACATTAAGAAGATGCTGCTGAACAAAGACTTCAGATTCAGGTTTTGATCTAAGGAATCAAATTTCAGAAAACCAAGATTACATTTTAAGTAATTTCTCGATTCTGGGAAAGAGGTTTGTATTGGTGAGATTGTGGAATCAGATAAGCCAAAAAACTCTGAAAACTGACAGTACTGAGGATGTGGACTTGTGCATCAGGGAGGGCATGTCAGGGCAGAGATAGATTATATGCAGTTATTTTCTCCATCCCTTCACTTGCTTCCCCCACCCCCAACTGCACCCAGATTCCTAACATTGGTATCTTTCACTTTTGAAAGAAATGAGAGAATAACCTGGATTACACAGATAAACAGAAGTTCAATTTATAGAGTAAATATTTACTGGGACCATACAGCTGTTCTCTTTCTAGCAAATGTCCTTTTCTCTCGCTGAACAGAAATAGCCAAAATTAGTTCCTGGGGGAAGGAGGACACCTTTTGAAAGGTTTGTGTTACCATAAGGAGTGATTGAGGTTGCAGAGTACTTTATATGTGCAAATCTTTTCAGATATTTCTTAAACTCAGCAAAGAAGTTAAACCAAATCAAATCTAGGAGAAACAAAAATCCCAAATTAGCAGCTGTTGATTCCACTTGCTATATAAGAAGCTGTAGGTTAGGGTTTGTTAACTTTGTAAACAAGCAATAAAAACCTGTTGCGTTGGGAACATTGTGTGCTAAAAGCTACTTGAAGCTTTGGCGGGTGGGATATTTTGAGGCAGATCCCTTGTCCTGAGGTTTGATCAGTGCTTGAACAACCCATGATGGGGCATATGGGACCAGAGATGGAAATGCATCTTAAGCCAAAGGCTGTAGTGTTTGATTACCTGAGAACAGAAAGTTTCATGAAACCTCTGTGTGTATGCATGCACGTCAGTTAACGATTCCAGCTGGATTTGTGAAAAATATTGAAGCAGTTGTCAAGGGAAGAATGCCAACATGGGAAGAGATTGCCTGGCAGTTAGAAAAAGCAGTGGAGTCCTCTGGTTGGTTGCATGGTAAGAGTGGGAGTAATTGCTTGTCCCTGTTTCCTATGGGCTGTGTGGACTTGTGCACAGAATATGTGGCACACTCACTTTGGGTTGTTCCTGCCCTCACCTATGTTCACAACGCTTATTATAATTATCCATAGCTTTCGTGTGAGACCAGGAGATCTTTGAAGGCAGGGACGGAGGAAAACCCCTCACTATTGCCAGCACTTAGTCAGTATGTGACATGGTAGAGCATCCACATCAACAAATTTTGAAGCTACTTGTTTGGACCAAACTGCAACTTGGCATTAGAGTGTGGCAGATGTGTTGGATTGACCACTTCTATAATTTGGTTGAAGGGCACATTTGGGGGAATTTAGTTTGGTCATTATTATTATTAAAAAAAAATTTTTTTTTAACATTTATTCATTTTTTAAATTTTTTTATTTAAAAAAATTTTTTTTAACATCTATTTATTTTTGAGACAGAGAGAGACAGAGCATGAACGGGGGAGGGTCAGAGAGAGGGAGGCACAGAATCTGAAACAGGCTCCAGGCTCTGAGCTGTCAGCACAGAGCCCGACGCGGGGCTCGAACTCCTGGACCGCGAGATCATGACCTGAGCTGAAGTCGGACGCTTAACCAACTGAGCCACCCAGGCGCCCCAACATTTATTCATTTTTTGAGAGAGAGAGAGCATGAGTGGGGGAGGCGCAGAGAGAGAGGGAGACACGGAATCTGAAGCAGGCTCCAGGCTGTGAACTGACAGCACAAAGCCTGACACGGGGCTCGAACCCACGGACTGAGATCATGACCTGAGCCGAAGTCGGTTGCTTAACTGAGCCACCCAGGCGCCCCGTTTAGTTTGGTCATTATTACCATAACTTACCCTCTATTCCCCATTGGTTTATTCAGTCAGCAAATACAGTGGGTCTTCTACATGCTAAGTGCTGTTCTTAGGTGTGGGGGTACAGAAACAAAACTGCTATAGTCCTTGTTCTGATGGATCCTACACTCTAGAGGGAGACAGACCATACATGTGACAGGTGTATGTCCACTGATGGTATGTGCTGGAAAGAGAAAATTCACAGGGAATGAAGGAGGGAGGATGCCATTGTAGTGATCAGGGAAGACCTGTCTGTGGGAATCTTTGAACTGATGAGACCTGAATGAAATGAGGGATAGAGCCACGCAAAGATGGGAGATGATCATTTTAAGTGGGGGAAGAACAAAGGCAGAGGTCAGATACACATGGTGTGTTTAAACAAGGGGTTGAAGCAAGGGGACAGTGGAAAGAGAAGATGTCTGAGAAAAATGGTTCTGCCAAGATTACCTATAGCCTCCTAGGCTATGGAAAAGAATTTGGATTTCTCTGGAGAGTTTTGATATGCCTGAACCGATATATAAATGTGTGTGCATGTGGATATACACACACACATATATGTATTTACATAATTTATTTACATAATTTATTTGTGGGGCAGGGTGGAGGAAATTTTGGGAAGAGGAGGTGTTAGCAAAAAAAGGCCAGGAAGATTGTGTCCCAAAAGCCAATTTAAAGAAGTTATTTTCAGAAGAGAGTGAAGTTCACAAATGCCCCATCCCTCCCTCTTGTTTCATTCACTACCTTAAAGCCTGGGCATATTCCCAAATTTTCAAATTGTGTGATTTTAAAATTATTTTTGGACATTTTCAGAATATTTAAGATAATTTTCCTCTTGAATGATTTAAAGAACTGAGTGGCATGGACATTGGTCACAAATGATTTGAAAACTGCCTTCCCTTGATGGATGGTTCAGTGTTGATGGATGATGATGATGTAGAATATAGTTGGGTTCTGAATTAGGAAAACTGGGCTCTCCTTTCCACTATCACTTGGACCAATTTCCTTCCACTGTTTAGAATCATTGACTTTATTTTTTATGAAATTCGGTATCAGTTCTGAGGAGCCTGGAATGCTGACACTTTTTTTCCTGTTGAAAAGTTATTTGTGGGGGTAACTGGGTGGTTCCCTTGGTTGAGTGTCTGACTCTTGATTTTGGCTCAGGTCACAATTCCTGGGTCAGGCCCTGCATTGGGCTCCATGCTAAGCATGGAGTCTGCTTAAGATTTTATCTCTCTCTTTCTCTTTTTCTGCCCTTCTCTGCCCCTCTCCTACTCACATGCACACTCGCTTGTGCGCTCTCTCTCTCCCTCTCTCTCTCTCAAATTAAAAATGTGGGGCACCTGGGTGGCCCAGTTGGCTGAGTGTCCAACTTTGGCTCAGGCCATGATCTCATGGTTTGTGTTTGAGCCTGCATCTGGCCTGCTGCTGTCAGCACAGAGCCCACTTTTGATCCTCTGTTCTGCTCTCTGACCCTGTCTTGCTTGTGTTTTCTCTCAAAAGTAAATAAACATTAAAAAAAAAAAAAGTTATTTGGTAGTCAGATTATACCAGAAAGTTGTCTGGTAAGCATGGAATTGGGCAAAGGAGATTCTTCAATTGGGTGGTACCATTTAGCCATTTTTGAATTTTTTTTTTTTTTTCAACGTTTATTTATTTTGGGGACAGAGAGAGACAGGGCATGAACGGGGGAGGGGCAGAGAGAGAGGGAGACACAGAATCGGAAACAGGCTCCAGGCTCTGAGCCATCAGCCCAGAGCCTGACGCGGGGCTCGAACTCACGGACCGCGAGATCGTGACCTGGCTGAAGTCGGACGCTTAACCGACTGCGCCACCCAGGCGCCCCCCATTTAGCCATTTTTGATTGGAAGTTTATCTTATTCAAGCCATTTGCATGACTGATGAGGAAACTGAGGGCTGAATAAGGCAGGCTAGGGGCAGAGGAGGAAGTGTGGAACCCAGATTTTTTTTTAAACTCCTAGGGATAATACTTCCTCTTCTGCCTCAACTTACTTTGTTTCTGTATCACAGGATTTGCTGTAAAGTATGTGTCTTCTATTGTTCTGTCATTATCTTAAGAGGAAGCATAATTCTTTAGCAAATCTTGTTTTATACATTACTACTAATCGCACTATTAAAATAGAATTTAGTTTTTGCTCTGATCTTTTGGGTATATTTTAGTAGTCTCCTCTCGGTGGGTTCTTACTGGCTGAGATTATTGGGGCCTAAAAATCTTAAAAATCCAGAGGGGCAGTTGTGTTCTGTTTTGGCGAAATGAGAGATGTGCTTAGTGTTGGGCTGGTTTGCCAGCTGCTCTCTGTTGATGTTTGCATGACTTGGTCAATATTATCCTTTTCTAAAAATTGTGGTAAACTATACATACCATAAAATCTCCGATTGTAACCATTTTTATTATTTTTTTCATGTTTGTTTTGAGAGAGAGAGAGTGTACACACACAAGTGGGGGAGGGGCAGAGAGAGAGAGAGAGAGAGAGAGAGAGAGAGAGAACCACAAGCGGGCTCTGTGGTGTCATTGCAGAGCCTGATGCAGGGTTTGATCTCACAAACAGTGAGCTCATGATCTGAGCCAAAATCAAGAGTTGGTGCAACCGACCGAGCCACCCAGGCGCCCTCAACCATTTTTAGATACACAGAGCTGTGGCATTAGTACATTCACACTGTCGTGCACCCATCCTCATTTTGCATCTCTGGTACTTTTTCATCTCCCCCAGCTGAAACTCCGTTCCTGTTAAACACTAACTCCCCATTTCTACCCTGCCGCCCTCTTGGCAACCACTGTTTGACTCTCTGTGAATCTGGCCAATCTAGATCCTTCATGTAAGTGTAATCATAAAACTTGTCCTTTTGGGACTGGTTTATTTCCCTTAGCATAAGGTCTTAAGTACATCAGTACTGTACTAAAGATTCATCAGTACAGTAGCATGTCAGTTTTCTTTCTATGTAAGGGTGTGTACTGTATGTTCATATCCTATTTTGTCTATCCATCCATCAGTGGACACTTGGGTTGCCTGCACCTTTTGGCTGTTGTGAATAACACTGCAATGAACACAGGTGTGCAAATATCTTACTCCCTGCTTTTACTTTTTTTGGGTATACACCCAGAAGTGGAATTGCTACACCATATGGTAATTTTGTGTTTAAAATTTTGAGCAATCACCTTCACATTTTCCATAGTGGCTGCTGTACTTTCCATCATCCCCACCAGCAGTGCCCAAAGGTTCCAGTTTCCCCACATCCTTGCCAGCACTTGTTCTTTTGGTTTTGCTTTGCTTTTTATATAATAGCCTTCCTAATGGCTGTGAGGTGGTATCTCATCCTGGGTTCTATTTGCATGTTCATAATGATTCCTGAATGTTGAAGATATTCTCACGTGCTTATTGGCCATAGCGTCTTTGGAAAAATGTCTGTTCAAGACCTTGTCCTTGCCCCCCCCCCTTTTTTTAAATTAAGTAGGCTTCATGCCCAGTGTGGAGCCCAGCTCGGTGCTTGAACTCAGGACCCCAAGATCAAGACCTAAGCTGAGATCAAGAGTCCCATGCTAACTGATTGAGCCATCCAGGTGCCCCCTTTGCCTGTTTTCAAATTGAGCTGGGTTTTTGTTTGTTTGTTTGTTGTTGTTGCTCTGTAGGAGTTCTTCCTATAATTGGGATATTCATTCCCTATCCCTTTCTCCTTTGTGCAGATCTTGTGGTCTCCATGGTTGGGGCTTTGCAGGTGCTTATGCCTTGCTTAGTTCCAGATGGAGAGACAGTGAGTGTGAAGCCAGGCAGGAGAATGGAGGTTTCCCCACGGAAAACAAACAGGCTCCGCCCAAGCCAGGAGGCTCCTTCCTCCTCGGTGTCCAGGAAGAAGGTGCTTCCGGACACATTGTGGGGCCAGCACGCACTTCATAGGTTGGCGACCAGCAGCTTTGCCTGTGGACTGGCTTGACGCTCTCTAGCAGTGTTAGGCAGGCACCAGAGCTACGAGTTTTTTGTTTTTTTAGGTTTTATTTATTTTTGAGAGAGAGAGAGAGAGAGAGAGAGAGAGAGAGAAAGAGAGAAAGTGGGGGGAGGGGCAGAGAGAGAGGAAGACACAGAATGTGAGGCAAGCTCCAGGCTCTGAGCTGTCAGCACAGAGCCTGACTTGGGACTTGAACTAACAGACCGCAAGATCGTGACCTGAGCTGAATGAAGCCAGAAGCCAGATGCTTAGTTGACTGAGAGTTACAAGTGTTATGTCCCTGGCATTTGAAGAGTTACTTTGTTCCACAACATGCTGTGATTTCACAGTATTTAAAGAGGAGTTTTAGGAAAGGCTTTTGGAAAGAGGGGCCTGTGGAGAGTAGCCAAGAAGTCTGAGACTGGCCTGTTAGATTAGATAACTGTTACTTTATTTCTTGGTGCTGTGAATATAATCCTGGTTAAACCAAAATCTAATTTATTTTCATGCTTGATTGGGAGCACTTTTGATGAAGTGTTTGGATGAGAGTAAGCATCATATAGGAGCGCTAGTGCTGCGGGAATGAGTGAGTCCAGGGGCTGCTGGCCCAGACTGATTATTAATAGAGCGTTAGTAGTCAGTAGGGGGAAAATAGGTGAGCTGGACCCCCAGGACAGGAGGAGTTTTTACTTGCAGCTGAGAATGGATAGGTTTTAACTTGAATGTCGGGTCCCCTCTTTTCAGGATGCCTTGATGTACGTGTGGGGCAGAAAGCCACACACCTTCTGGTATGACTGATAATGACTTCCAAGACTGTGTTTTCATTTGGGGCTTCTGAGTTGCTTACGAAAATGCTGTCTGGACACACATGTGATTCCTGCCGAAGAAAGTGTGTGATGCTGAGAAAGAAAGCTGCCTTCAGGCCCTTTAATTCCTCAAGTGTGAAAGATGGGGCATATCTCTTATTTGGCATTAAAATGTCCCCAGCTAATACAGGGGTTAGAGGAATATGTCGAATGATGAGGAAAGGCTGTTTGTTTTTGTTTTTGTTGTTTTGTTGTGTTGTGTTTTCTTTGGCCACCTTCTGTACTAACTTCTTTCCTGGGTCAGGTTACTTGATCAGTCACCTCAGTTGGTGTGTGTGCAAAACTGTGTGGTGTGAAGTGTGATCTGAAATCCTAGCTCTGCCATGTCCTGGCTAGGTGATCTGGGAAAAGTTGCTTTTTCTGGGCTACACATTCCCTATTATAAAGTGGTGATGATAAGAATATCCACCTTCGACAGATATTTGAAGGCCAGTGAAATAGTCTATGCAGTGCTTATCAAAATGGTAAATACTGGGGCGCTTGGGTGGCTCAGTCGGTTATGGGGCCAACTTCGGCTCAGGTCATGATCTCGCGGTCCGTGAGTTCGAGTCTCGCGTTGGGCTCTGTGCTGACAGCTCAGAGCCTGGAGTCTGTTTCGGATTCTGTGTCTCCTTCTCTCTGACCCTCCCCTGTTCATGCTTTGTCTCTCCCTGTCTCAAAAATAAATAAACGTTAAAAAAAAAATGGAAAATACTATTTGTTAGCTCTTGCCCTAATCCTAAGAACACAACAATTGTGTTGTTACTTGCTACTACAGTGCTTACTTGATACAGTGAAGGTGCCAAGTAGAACAGAAACATTTATAAACAAAACATTAGCGGTTGTTATTTGTGAGCACTGAAATAATGTAGAAGTAGTTCTTAAGTGTAGACAAATAAGTCATGAAGGCCATATCCAGGAATCCTGAGAGTCTTCTAGCCTGCTGGTAGTTTTGTCTCTGGACCTTAATGCCAAAAGCTACCTGGGGAAACTGTTCTTCCAAATATTGGCAAATCTTAGAAAAGAAAGGTGGCTGATTTCTTTTTTTTGGATTCATAGAGCGAGAATGTTAATGAGCTAACAAATGGCAACACTAATTGCTTTTTCAATGTTACTCTTTTGGCTTCTCATCTCTGTTAATTTTGTTTTTATTTTGTCTGGGCTGTAGTGTCCTCAGCCCCTCGTATGCCCAGGAACTGACCTTAGGGCAACCACAATGGTTAATGGTGGGGGAGGGAAGGCCCCCCCCCCCCAAGCCTAGAATGAGGACGCATTGCAGAGAAATGGACTGTGATCGTGTATTGTGTAACTGTTTATTTCATGAAGATAAGGCTTTGTCAATGACACATACTTTGTGAATTCCCTTACAAGTTTTGATCTATTAACTGTGGGAAGATAGCAGCGGCACCCTGGGAGATTTGCTTGGGTTAGCCATGGCGCTGGAGGGGCACGTCTGCTGGAGGTGAGAGAGGAACTGCGGTCCATGGGTTTGGGAGAGTGGGAGTGTGCCCCACAGCAGTGAAGGCCACTCTGGTACTGCTTATGGCTGGCTGACTTTTCATTGGAAAGACTTTTTTTTTTTTTTTTTCCTTAAGTCTCTTGATTGCAGTTTTGTCTAAAGGTCAGAAAGGAGGAAGTAAGTGGTAGAATATTCTGTCTCATCTTTTGAAGTTGTAAGGTTTGGTCCTTTGCTGATGAGTATATACCTGAGGGCAGTAGGAAGGAGATGGCCGGGGGCTGTAGACCTAAATAAGCCTGAGGTTGTGAGTCTCGCTTTTTGGTTGTCAAGTTTTAGATTCCCTGAACTTTGACCTCCATAGACCCCCATTCCCACCGCTGAAGCTAGTCTCTAGCTAAGCTGTTGCCTCACAGGTCTGTGTCTAATGATGGGAATGTCCAACTGGGAAAGCTGGAGCACAGGTTGTGTGTAATACAAAACTTCCTCTTCCTCCCGCTTGCCCTCAAAAACAGGATCGCACACCAGTCCCTCTTCCTGCAATGCTTTTCCTTCCTTGGGGACCGCGGCTCATCCTAGACCCTACAACATGTCACCTTCTTCAGGAGGCCTTTCTCAACCTGCAGTCAGTGCTTGCCAAGTACCCCCTGCAGTCTGGCAGCATTACTTGTTCACTGACGCCCCCCAGTGCTCCACCATACGGTGTATTCACGTATTTCTCAGAAGCTTAGCTGGCGGAGGTGGCCTGTGGCCAGAGAAATGGTTTCTTCTCAGAGCACATTCTTGCAGCGTGGCAGACAGGATACATAACAATTAATAATCATGAAAAGGAATTAAAAGAACCCCCCCAAAAAACGAACAAAAAAACTACAGAAAGGACAACTACTTATGTACCAGCTAGTGGTGTAAGCCCCACCCTCCACCCTCAGGTTCTCTGTCCCTGAAGATGGATCCTGGCTATACCCGCCTTCCTTCTCATCCTGAAGGCAAACCCTGGTCTTGGCTTCAGGGGCGCACCCAGTACAGCTGGGGTTGGAGAGATGTGCTTCCATCTGTACTCACAGGAGTACCTGAGCCTGGCTTGGTGTTCTGTCTTAGGAAGAGAGATCGGAGTGGAGGCTGGCTGGAGGTAGGTTCTGGTCCTGGGATGGTAGGAGTAGCTCCAGGAGCTGGAATTAGAGTGTGCTATTGTATTAGAAATAAATGTGAAGGACAGCAATACTAAGATTTTGTTGAAATACTTGAAGCAATTACTTCTGTTTCATCTTGCAAGTTTTTTTTCCCCTATGCATATCAAAGTGTAAATCTATATTTTTTTAAAGTTATTTATTTATTATTATTTTTTAACATGAAATTTATTGTCAAATTTGTTTCCATACAACACCCAGTGCTCATCCCAACAGGTGCCCTCCGCGATACCCATCACCCACCCTCCCACCCCCCATCAACTCTCAGATTGTTCTCAGTTAAGTTACTTTTTTGAGAGCGAGAATGAATGAACGAACAGGGGAGGGGGGCAGAGAGAGTGGGGACAGAAGATCCAAAGCAGGCTCTGCATTGACAGCAGAGAGTCCGATGTGGGGCTCGAACTCCTGAACCGTGAGATGATGACCTAAGCCAAAGTCAGACACTTAACCGACTGAATCACCCAGGTGCCCCCTAAATTATACTTTCTAAAACGCATCACTTTGAGTACAAGAAAGCTCTTATATTCAAAAGCATCCCATTAGAAATTTCTGTTGTTCATTGATACTATGATTGACCTAAAGTGAAAATGTAGAACTCACAAGAATGGATAATCTGATACCTCTAACCTCATCAGGATTTTTTCCCCCCTGCAAATTAGAAATGAATATGTGGTATTTAAGGTTGAGGATGTGGAGGGTAATTCTATATATTATTGTGCCCTACATGCAAAAAGACATCCTTTCTTAAAAAGGTAAGGAAGTCCCTGCAGTTAAGCTTCTGTATTCATTTGCAAGTGACAGAAATATGTTAATTGCTTTTCTTGGATGAATGATTCTTAATCTGGTGGGAAGGATAAAGATTTCAATTCATTTCACTAATTTTAAAAATATCAGTATTCGTAGGTTACTAATAAGGCATTCCAGTGAGGTCTGAGTTACTGGGGTGGATTACCTCCAGAATGTGGCATTGCAGTATTCCTCAGTGGTTGAATGAAGTTTTCATCAAAGCAGAGGGCAGATGATGCTCTGGGTGACTGAATGCCCTGAACCACTGGAGCTGATGTGGGTTGGATGGGAAGATGGGCATGTATTATGCCTTGAAATAATGAGGCCGATGCGGTATCTTCTAAATACAACTTAGCACAGCAGGTGGAATTGGGAAGTTAGTGTGATCAGTTACAGAGAGTTCTGAGGTTTATGATAAGAAATTTACCTTTTCATGCTCTTCTGACTGTCAAAGAGTGATGAGCTTTTCCCTTTATATTCCCACCGTTAATTTACCAAGTAAATTGCGGAAAAATTCTAAAATGATTTTTTTTCCCTAGCAATCTTTATAGAAATCTCCCAATATGGGGCTCGACCTCATGACCCTAAGGTCAAGAGTTGCATGCTCTGTTGACGGAGCCAGCCAGGTACCCCTGAATTGCTCTTTAAAAATACTCTGACATATTAATAATTAATAGGAAGAGGCCAGCTTAAGAAAAAAGACATTAGGTTATATATTTGCGGAAAGCGTAAAGCAGACTAGATCGTGGTAAAATCAAAGGTAGTTACATACAGTATTGAGGAGTAGCATTCAAAAATGTGAAGCACTTTGCAATGCATTTTTTTATGCCCATTCTTTGCTTACAGCCCTTCATTTCAGGTTACCCTTGGTGACTTCTCTAGCTCCATTCTGGCCACTTCTCATCCTCACATCCTAGTCTCCAGACAACTCAGCTACTTTCCGTACCTTCAAGGGGCCTATCTCATGGCTTTAGAACTTTACATCTGCTGTTCTGTACAGTCCATATCCTCAACTGTTGTGTATCTACTTTCTGTTTGTTCATCTCCTAGGACTTAGTTCAAGTGTGTGTTCTTCTGAAAGTCTTCCACCATATTCCCACTCTGGTCTAGATGCCATACTGTCCCCTGGGTTCCATTAGCATCAGCTATGTCTGCGATATGGCACTTAATATACTGCACAGGACTGTGGACTTGGGATTTCTTACCAGAGTGGCTCCTGTTCACTGCCCATCACTAATACTCGCACAGAACTTAGCCCTCCACATTCCCTTTAGAGTGAATGACCTTAATTTAAACTTTGCAACAGCCCCGTGACACAGGTCCTATCTTAGGGGCATTTGGTAGTGAGGGAATGGAAACTCAGATGGATAAAGGGGCTTGCGCAACGTCACACATCTAGTAGGTGTGTTGGGCGAAATTTAAAATGGGGTCTGATTCCAGAAGTCCCTATTGTGTGCATAGTCCCTACAGCCTTCTCAGGCTGTGTGGCCATGGTCTCTAGAACTGGCATCTGTAGGACCTGGGGTTGGTGGGTGGGTTGATAGGTTGCAGGGAAGGAGCGGCATTGGGGATGATGTCCAGCTTTCTGAGCAGATGATGCTGATAGGTGAGATTGGAGATTTCATGTAAAATCTAATTTGTAAGGAATGATGAGTCTGGATTTGGGCATGCTGAATTTGTGCTGAATTTCCTCTAGGTGGAAATGTGCAGGTGTGGCCTGTGGGATAATAAGGCTCAAAAATTGGTCAGGATTTGGGAATCTGGCCTTCATGGCTATTAGCTCCCAATACAGAGGGGCTGATGTTGTGCTCTGTTCTAGCCACTGCCCAGTAGATGCCTATACCTCATAGACGTAAATTAGGAGTAGAATGAAGCAACAAGGTACTTTGTGTATTCAAATGCAGGTCAAAGAACTATGATGTCTGCTTTCTAGCATTTTATATATGTATGTACTTTTTTAAAAGAATTTTTTTCAACTATTTATTATCGAGAGACAGCGCATGAGCATGGGAGGGGCAGAGAGAGGGAGAAGGAGGCTTCAGGCTCTGAGCTGTCAGCACAGAGCCTGACGTGGGGCTCAAACCCACAAACCACGAGATCATGACCTGAGCTGAAGTCAGAGGCTTACCTGACTGAGCCACCCAGGCGCCCCTATGTATGTATGTATGTATTTAAAAAAAATTTCTTTTAATGTTTATTTATGTTTGAGAGAGGGAGAGAGAGAGAATGAACGAATGAGCTGGGGGAGGAGCAGAGAGAGAGGGAGACACAGAATCCAAAGCAGGCTACAAGCAGCTCGAAGCTGTCAGCATAGAGCCTGATATGGGACTCAAACTTGTGAACCCCGAGATCATGACCTGAGCTGAAGTTAGCCACTCAACTGTCTGAGCCACCCAGGCGCCCTGCATTTTATGTATTTATAATATATACATTGATGCTGATGGTTCAGAATCAGCATTATAATTGAAATTATGTTTTTTTTAAAGTAATGCTTTTTTAATTAAAAAAAGAATCTGATTAACTCACTACGAATCACGTGAGCTTTTCTACCTTTGATTGGTCCTTAAAGGGCAGGGAAAGCAATAAGGGGCATGTGGGAATGATCATAAAAGTAATATATATACATACTAAATTTGGAAAATAAATGGGTAAACAAAGTCTCTTAATTATACTGTCAGGTAACATTTTAATATATTCTTGAAGTAAAATTTCTTTAAAGGGATCATACTTGGATTTTATAGTGTTAGATCCTACTTTTTCTCAAGTTTTCCTTGATATGTGTTCTTTTTTAAAAACTTGAATTTTAATAACTCTAAAGCATTTTATGGTATACGAGATGGACTGTTAACTATGGAATAAATGCTTAGGTTTTCAATCCTTGTTCATGTAAGTAATGTACGAACACAATTTCGTGTTTTCTTGTATCTTGAGGGCAGATGGAGGGAGGGAGAAGGAGAGAGATTGAGAGAGCGAGAATGTGTGTAAATGGAGAAACTGAACAGTATATTGTACAGAGTTGGTGTCTAATGTTAAAGACGAAAAAACAAGGGTGCCTTGAGGCCTGGGATGGTCTTTGTAACAGAATCCAAAGACTAAAGAGGTCAATTCAAAAAAAACCAAAACAAAACCACACATGGGCTCTAATAAATTGGGACCATCTGTTGTTCTACCTAGGCCCACTTACGTAGTTTTCTGCCTGTTGCTTATTTAAGAATGTCTCTACAGGGGTGACGGAGTGCTGACCAGTGTCAGATGGCATGACGGACGGAGTGCAGAACATCCAGCAAGGCTGGGCAGCAAGTCTGCAGCCAGAATGGGTTACTGTATAGTTCCATCCGATTACCCTTTGGGGCCAACATAACTGGCTACTGTGGCCTTGACATTCTGATCCATGGCAGTAGGATGGGTGTAACCGGGCAGGGAGATGCAGGGGTTAGGGAGTGAGCTAGCCTGCCTTTTTTTTTTTTTTTTCTTTCAATTTTAGAATGGTGTTTTTTTATTTTTTATTTTTAATGTTTGTTTATTGTTGAAAGAGAGAGAGCGTGAGCAGGGGAGGATCAGAGAGAGAGGGAGACACAGAATCCAAAGCAGGCTCCAGACTCCAAAGCTGTCAGCACAGAGCCCAGCAGGGCTCCAACACATGAACTGTGTGATCATGACTTGAGCTGAAGTCTGTCACTCAACTGACTGAGTCACCCAGGTGCCCCTAGAATGGTGTTTTTAAAGAGACTATTTCACATGTAAATCTAATAATGTATTACTTCCTTCTTACATGTATGTTGATACTAACCTGTCTCTGCACAATCTCCTACTAATCTATTGTTGCAGAGTCTTCTGAGAACCATTCTCTTTGCAGGATGCTTAATTCCTGTGGTCCAGTGGAATCCTTTTTAATTATAGGGGCTGCTGAAATTTATTTTCTGGCCAAAGAGTGTTACCATTATGAATCGCTAGTGTTTCTCTTTATATATATTATATATATATAATTATATATATTTTATATATTTATTACATATAATATAACATATTATATTATATATAAATATATATAATATAAATTATATATAATTTTATATTTTATATATTTATTTATATATTTATATATAAATATATATAATAAATAAATATATATTTATTACATATAATATAATATAACATATTATATTATATATAAATATATATAATATAAATTATATATAATGTATATATACTCCCTATATATTTGTATACATTATATACTTATATATTATATATTTATGTATTTATACATAATATAATTTATATATAATATAATTATAATATATAACATATATAAATATATATATTTTTAATGTTCATTTTTGAGAGAGAGCATGTGCACACGAATTGGGGAGGGGCAGAGAGAGAGGGAGACACAGAAACCAAAGCAGGCTCCAGCACAGAGCCCGATGTGGGGTTTGAACCCACAAACTGTGAGATCATGACCTGAGCCGAAGTCGGAGTCTTAATAGACTGAGCCACCCAGGCACCCTGGTGTTTCTCTGTTTTAATGGTGACTTCCTATAAATAACAAAATGATTACTTGAAAATCCCTAAATTGAACTATGTTGCTAAGTACCAGTCTATGGTTAAAGGCTTTACTTAATTTTTGTTTCAAGTGGATATGACCAAAATGCTAATGTAGAGCAACATTTAACCTACTAGCTTGGCAAACTATGCCAGGTAGTCGGTTTAGCTCTTGGAATCAGAGTAACTATTTTTTTTCCCCCCAGAGTCGCTATTTTTGTAGCTAAAGGGCCTGCTTGTATCTTCAAGTTGTTTTTTGGGGGGTTTATTGTTGTTTTTTAAGGAGCTCAGTAATCCTGTGACAAACCTCGGATGACCTGTCTGGAGGCTTTGGTTGCTAGGATGGTGTCAGGTCTTTGCTGCTTTTAAGAAGCGAAGGGAAGGTCGCAAGCTGCAATTTGGCCTTGCTGTCCTCTGTACCCCAATTCTCCTCTTCTCTGACATGTTGAAAGCCAACCTGGGAATATAGGCAGGGTGCAGGGAGGTGTCAGAGCTGGGTTTCCTGCCCAGAGATGTCACTGAATGTAAACATACTTTCTTAAGCACAAGACAGAACATTCAGAAATGAGTATGCAAATAGAAAGAGTTGATAGTGGGAACTTGAATGACGGAAGCCTTCATACTTGGTGATTCCAATAGCCTAGTATTAGGCCCAACAAAGGATTGGAGTAGAAACTTGACTGAATGATTGGAAGTAGTTTTCTGAGTGCCAGTCTGGCCTCCATTTCAGTAGCCCTCAGAGTATCTTTAGTCAAAATGAAATGATCCCAGCTTAGTACAGATGCTTCTCTATTGGTTTCCCTCTTTTCTGGAAGGAAGTTAGTTTATTAAGAATTACCATTCTCCACAAGGTAGGAAGGAACTGACTAATCCTGGAATCTGATTTGTGCTGTGCTCGAATTGCTACTACACACTGGGACAAGAATTCAGGCCATCTTAGGAAATAGGTATTATCTGATTGCATGACTGAAGTAAGTCAGTCCCTATGTGGCACTCATCGGTGACTTCCTGGAAGTCCCCCACCCTGCTTCATATGGCTGGTGGGTGTACAATGTTCAGCAATTTGTGTGTACTGGAGAAGCTAGCATTTCTCCATGTAGAGATAAAACTCTCTTCCTCTGAATGTCAATAGTACAGATAAACCTGTGAACTGTACATAATTAGGAGTAGAATTTAGAGGCAGAGCAAGATAGGCAGGACTGGGAGGATGAAGAACGGAAACAGGGAACAGAGCATATTTCGTGGAGGAAGGTTTTATTAACTTATCCACCCTTGATATTACTGTGTTTCTTTCATCATCTAGTTTATTATGGATGAAGAGATTCCTGATCTTTATTACTGTGGCCATTTGCATAGTGTTATTTGCATTTCTTAATCCGAATTAATCATGAAGATGCCCTTATTTCGATCCAGCTGACTCAACTTGGCACCACTACATGCCTACTCTCACTGCTTTTCTAAAAATCTTACTGGATTTAATCTCTCTACATGCACGTGTTAAGGACTTTACAATGTGTGGCCTCATCCTGCATCTCCTGCGGAAGTTTTCCCTGCCCCACAAGCTTGTAAACACCTTCAGTGGCTTGGAATGTCTGGTACTTGCTGTGCTCTCCTGCTGACCCCCTGTAATACCTAACACAATACGGGAAAATCAAAGACCTGTTTGAAAAGACTGCACGTTGAAGGCATGACTCCAAATTGAGGCCCGGATCCCTGACTCTCAGCTTTGTATAAACTCCCCAAGATCTCCTGGCTCATCCACAGGGTTTTCCCTGCAGGCAGCTAGAAAACCCTGAGCAAGTGGGAAAACTCTGATCCCTTTATGTAATGTGCTGTAGCCGATAATGGAACTTTGCCAGAAGGGGAAAAGGACACACATTCATGGCATTCCTAGTGTTTGCCAGGAACTGTGCTTTGGTTCAGTCATTGGTATTGAATCAATTTCCTGCTTTGGAGGAAATGCTGCTTTTCTTTCCGCTCCAAAAGTTTGTCCAGTGTCGCTCTCAGCCCCTTAGGTACTGTTCTGATAAATACAGTAGATAGAGAGTTTCTTTTATTTTCTTCTCTATTATCACGGGACTAATCTCTCTCCTTAGTTCATTAACGTTTTCACATTGGTGAAATAGTAATGGTAACTTCTTTAAACTATTGCTCGCCCCATTTCTGCAGTCCTTGTTGCTAGCAGCCCCAAGAATCAGCAGCCATCTTGTCAACATTATTACATTTTTGTGATTCTGTGCTGCCTACTCACGTGATAGTCAGTGGTTTTATTAGCTCGAGATTGAAAATTCAAATGAATAAAGGGACAACAAAGTAAAAGAAACATAGATATGAGAGTAATGTCCCTTAATTCATTCAGTGAAGTGTTTCTTTGCAATCCGTGCATTATCGTATTCATTTTTAAAGAATAATTACTGTATTTTGTTGAAAGAATAGGCTCATAAATTCCAAGAAGCTAATTATATTTTGTTACTGGTGTTGCTAGAATTCTAATAAGCTTGTTCCTATTTCTAGCTTAGCTGTTGGAAAAGGGAACATATCCTAAAGTGGACAAGTGTATTCTGGTAATTAGAAATTACTCAGAAAGAAATAATGATATTTTGTCATTATAAGAGTTTTCTAACACTTGGTTATGCTAAAATGAGCATGGTAGAGCCTGATTTTAAATTGAAGAAGGAAATCAAATTGCATCTTTATTCTTTATATAGCTCTGTCAGGGAAAAGGGGAGGAATTAAGTGAGAACACATTAACTTGATTGTACTTGTAGATTCTTCTGAGATTTAAGAAGAAATCCACAGTATTTATACTGATGATGACGGCTATCTAAAAGTTACCAGCAGGACTGACATGGCTATAGCTATAGCACCAGGCCTCCAGTGTTAGAGGTGATGATGCTGGCTTGCATTTGAATGCTTACTGTGTGCCTGGCCAGATGAGGAACTGGAGACCGTGGTGAAATAACTTGCTGAAGGTCACAGGGTAAGTGGCAGAGCGCTGGATACGTAAACCCACACCTAGTTCTCTTTAGGTGAAACTGAAAAAAATCAAGAGACAGAGAAGATATACACAGGCTAAAGCTAGTCAGGCTCCAATTTTTAATGCAAAAAGACCCCGAATTAAAGTAACTATATTCAATTAGTTTTCTTTGATTAGGCAGATATTCTTACTCATTTGAATTTCTGTTAAGGTAACTAACTGTGTCATGAGAACCCTTGTTCTTGGGGCTCCTGGGTGGCTCAATTGGTTAACTGTTCGACTCTTGATTTCAACTCAGGTTGTGATCCCAGAGTTGTGGGCTTGAGCCCCCCAATACTCATGTCAGGCTCCACGCTGAGCATGGAGGCTGCTTAAGATTGTCTCTCTCCCCCTGTGCCCCTCCCTCACATGCGCATGTGCTCTCTCATTCTCTCTCAGATTAAAATTTTCTTTGTCTTTTTTGTTTTTGTTTTTGTTTTTGTTTTTAAATGAGCTAGGTCTCCAGCCTGTGGGTTATGTCTGTCTTCTGTTTCAGATTTGAGCCTGGGGGCACCTGGGTGGCTCTGTCAGTTAAAACTCTGACTCTGATTTTGGCTCAGGTCCTGATCTCACGGTTTGTCAGATTGAGCCCCACATCTAGCTCTACGTAGACAGCACGGAGCCTGAGTGGGATTCTCTCTCTCCCTATCTCCTCCTCTCCACTCTCCTCTGTTTCTCTCTCTCAAAATAAACATAAAAAAAAAAAAAAAAAGATTTGAGCCTGGAGACATCATTGCCTACACTGTGCTTAGCAATTACCTGATAACTTGTGAATCCAGCATTCTGAGTGGTTAGTGGAAAAGATAACAACTATGCCAGTGTTAGTGATGGGGAAACGGAATCAAGGAAAAGCAAAATATTGCCATAAGAATCCACAGTAGCCAAGTAGTAGCGTTACATCCTTGTGAGTCTGTGCTTGGAAATGTAAACAAAGACCTCTTAGATAAAAATATTTCCTTCCATTAAAGTAAACTTGTTTGATCGTTTAAAGGTCCAATTGTAAATAGTACAGCTGCAATCACTGACTTGGTTAAATTGCTTAGTTAAGTAGACTAGTTGATCGAAAATTTCATGAAGCAAATGTTTTTGTCCTTGTCACAGCAAACTTAATTTTCTTTAAGGAGGGATTAAATTTTAAGCCCATATATGCCAACATTTTACTTGTAGATTTGTTTAGTTTTTGCAGGGAAATTGAAGAGGTAAAGTGAAATAGTTATTTTTCTGTCCAAGGCTTTGCTTTTTTTTTTTTTTAACTAAAAGAAAAAAAAAAAAATTTAACATTTATCTCTGAGAGACAGAGCACAAGCGGGGAAGGGGCAGAGAGAGGAGGAGACAGAATCCGAGCAAGCTCCAGGCTCTGAGCAAGCTGTCAGCACAGAGCCGGACACAGGGCTCGAACCCATGAACTGTTGAAATCATGATCTGAGCCGAAGTAGGACGTTCAAACTGACTGAGCCACCCAGGCGTCCCCAAGGCTTTTCTTAAACACCTATGTTGGTAATATTTGGGCCCTTTAATTGAAACCAAAGACCTTCCAGGCTACTTGGAAGACCACATGTGTGGGAATTAGTGGGGAGCTCTGGTTGCATGGGGTTTGGTACTGGGATTTCTGTTCTCTACTTTCTGAGCAGAGGCCCTGTTAGCATTTTCTCTGCTTCATCTGGTAAACTAAAGAGCTACAATGCTCCTTGTATCAATCAGGCTGGCTGGCAAAGAGGATGACAAGAACATCTTGGGAGCCTGGAATTTTTATTCCATAGAGGTCAGTCCGTGGGGACTGGACTGAGTGCTTTATTTTCTTTATCCTTTGTTTCGTATGATTCTCCTTTTTCATGACACTCATAATGAATTTGATATGTCCCCATTGTAAATTTTGGAATTCTGTCAATGAAAGGCTGAGTGAGTCCAGCCCCTCAAATCAACACACATGTATGGGCTCTCCCTGCCCACCCCACCCTTCCGTTGCACTTAGCTTAAGTGAATGCCTCCTGAGCTTGGACCTCCAGACATCGATGACCTAAAGGTGAACAGCCCTATTATCCATTACCGACTCTTAACAATGATTATGTTTGTTACCACTTAACACTTATTTAGGAAGGGATAAATTGAACTGGCTAAAGAAGAAATCTCTTTTTATTCTGTCCTGATTAAGTCATTATTAGATTTTTTTTTTTTCCAGTGCAAAAGTGCTGAAAGCAATCTAGATCTAGTTCCTTTAGGTACCCTTTTCTTATATAGCATCCTAAAATTTGTTGTAAACTGAAGCAAATTTTGTTCAACTGCCCTGCTCTTTCCATCTCTTACCCTGAAACATTTTCTTACGCTCTCTTCCTTCTATAGTTAAGCTTCTTATACCCTAGATGTTTAAAAATCTCAAAAATGTAATTGTACTTCAGACAAACTTCTTGCAAGCATATGGAGTTATGCTTTGGTTCTTAGCTCTTTGTACTCCATTGCCTTATCTCTGAACTAAATCTTGCAGTGGTGAAGGGAAAACACAAGCAGTCTATCAGTGGGTATTCTTGCTACCCTGCTAGTAATCATCTTTATCGCCATACGATTCTCCTGATTGCTACTCTGACATTTCCATGCAAATTACCGAGGGCAGCTGAACTAGATAAATTAGGCCCTTTCTGACCAAATAAAAAAACCATTGACATTTTGGCAGTGCTAAACTCATTAACAGTATTAGCCAGGAGTCCTGCTTTTAGCAAAGCTCCATCCTGGGCATGTGACTGTAGGTTGGGGAAGATAAAGACCTTAGAACTCCTAATTAGCAAGTGTAATAAATGGCAAACAGTTTGTGGGAGTCCCTGAATAACATTCATCAGATTTAGAAAGCGAATACAATTTAATAATTTGTTTCAAAGTCAGGGTGAAAAAAACATATTCTAAAGATGTGAAGGAAATGCTTTTTGTTGTTGTTGTTGTTGTTGTTGTTGTTGTTGTTATCATTATAGTAGTTAAGTTCCAGAGATAGGTGTTTAACCACATGGGCGTTCTTTATCATTCAGGCCTTATTTGAAAAGGCTTATGGCTAGGAGTCCATTGGCCTCTGGTTCCCTGCATTAGAGCCTGTTGGAGTCAAAGAGCCTGTTCCCTGCATTAGAGCCTGTTGGAGTCAAAGAGCCCAGTCCCCACCTGGAGAGAGATCTTACGGCCCTGACCCCGGGAAAGGAACTTGCCTGCTGGTGTTCCTTGGATTTTTGTAAGCAGGGAATTATTATGCCTTGTCTCCCTCCAGCTTGCAAAGCTGGTCTGACTTCTGTTTCTTCATCCCTGGC
This sequence comes from Puma concolor, assembly GCF_028749965.1. Lineage (NCBI taxonomy): Eukaryota > Metazoa > Chordata > Mammalia > Carnivora > Felidae > Puma > Puma concolor. The sequence continues at coordinate 67,547,730 of NC_141667.1, forward strand.
TTCTCTGTCAAACCTCACCCACCCCATGGCCTTGCTATTTCTGCATTTACCTTCACTATTTGTGATTTTTGCTGCCATTTTTCTTTTGTCCCCTTGGTCCCCGTTGCTTCTTTCCTGCATTCCTTTGAGAAGCAAGTCTGGCCTTTGCAGATAACACCAGTCAGTGTTAATATTCCTGTCTTTGTGTTCTGTACTAACCAATCAGGACACTAGTGGGTAAAATCCTTAGCTTCTCCAAGCTGGTCTGCCTTAGCTGATGTTTCTCTCCCCCTCAAACCCAATGTTGGGAACCATTCTAGAAGCCAGTTGAAACTAGTTCCCAAATAACCAAAGATTAATGGATTAAAAAAAAAAACTAGGGGCGCCTGGGTGGCTCAAGTCGACTGAGCGTCCGGTTTCAGCTCAGGTCACAATCTCACGGTTTGTGAGTTCGAGCCCCGTGTCGGGCTCTGTGCTGACAGTGCAGAGCCTGGAACCTGTTTCGGATATTGTGTCTCTCTCTCTGCTCCTCCCCTGCTCATGCTCTGTCTCTGTCTCTCAAAATAAATAAATAAATAAATAAGTAAATAAATAAAACATTAAAAAAAAAAAATCCACTCCCCCCCCCACCCCCCCCAAAGTCTTTCTTTTGCCAACAGCTTCTGGAGTGTTATATAGGCAGTGAATGGGTAACTATTATTTCATGGTATTCTTTAATGGTCGATAAATTGAGGGACACTGAATAACAGTGTTCTGTTTTAGGTCTGATGGAGGACACAAGAGATGCGACTCTAACTGCCTGAGCTGCCCTTTGATGCTCACTGGGAGGCAGAACACAACATTGTGTCCTCTTGTTATGTAAGTGGTCATTTGAGTCCTAGAGATTAATGGTAGGTGTTGAGAGAAAGACACTTAAGGTCTAGAATGGTTGGGAAACTGATGAAGGTGTACATCCTGGACAACCTCCTGTGAGCAGGAAGAGAGATTTGGTGGTGCTTGGTGCTGTGAGAGCGAGGCAGAGAGAGACCCAGGGAGAGCTGAATGGACAAGTACGACTCGATGGGGCTCCAGATGGAGTGGGAAAGGCCAGGTTCAGCCAGGCTCCCGAGGGCCTCTGTATTCCAGGTGGAGTTAGATACCAGCATCTGCTGGCCACTTGAGGAGAAACCATTGTGGAGTGGGGGAGCAGGGCAGAAAACGCTGCTTGGTGGTAGATGACATTTGAACATCTTTGTGTGGATTGTTGGACAGGGAGATGCCATTTGGGTGTGAGGCAGAACGCTTGGGGAGTTGTCTCCATAACCCATGTTTGTAGAGACTGGGCCTGGCCTGAGAAGAGGAAGTGCTGGGTACGAGGGTGATAGGACCGAGTGAGGATTGTGAAGGAAAGAAACAGAGAGGGGTTGAAGATGGAGCTGGGGGGTGGTGGTGGAAATGGTTTTCCATTGTTCATTCTACTTTATTGTCATTCTACTTTAAGACCAGTTCTGTTTCAACAGACATACCTTATTTATGCGATGTTACCGATAAATACAGAACTTATTTTGGGGCATCTGGGTGGCTCAGTTGGTTAAGTGTCTGACTCTTGATTTTGGTTCAGGTCATGATCTTACAGTTTGTGAGTTCGAGCCACATGGTGGGCTCTGCGCCAACAGTGTGGCGCCTGCTTGGGATCCTCTCTCTCTCTCTCTCTCTCCCCCTCCCCCCCTTCCCACCCCTTGCTCTTTGCCCCTCCCCCACTTTCTCTCTCAAAAATAAACTCTTAAAAAAACCAACTTATTTTTAGTAGCTCTATTAAGATCTTCATATACTATACAATATATCCATTTAAATGTACGATTCAGTGCTTTTTTTTTTTTATATACACAGGATGTGCAACCGTCACCACCATCTAATTTTAGAACATTTCATCATCCCTGAAGGAAACCCCATTAGTAGACGCTCCCTGCCTCCCCAGTCCTAGGTGACTACTAATCTACTTCCGTCACTGCGTATTTCCCTGTTCTGGGAATCCTACAGCATGTGGCTTTTGTGACTGGCTTCTTTCACTTAACATAATGTTTTCAAGGTTTAGCTATGTTGTGTAGCGTGTCTCATTATGAAGCTGGGTTTTGATTTGGCTGTCAGATGGATGGGAAATAGTGCCCCAAGAGAAAGAAGCTTGGAGGTTGAGTGGCCTATTAAATGGGAGTGATCACAGCACCTTCCAAAGTTACTGTGAAGACCAGGTAACTTGTATGAGCCTTTATTTATTGTATATAAACGTAGGGGTTTTCATGACCTATCTTGCTGAAGAGAAGGTGAATGTTAGGGGTAAGGGGATAAAATTTAGGCCTCCTCCCATTTGGGTTGATAGCAGGTCATGTGTGAATTGTTGGCTGCAAGAGCCTCTTGGGAAGTCATGCTTGTTGAGTCAGTAGTTGAGTCCATGAGAGCCAATGAAATTCCCCGGGGCAGAGGTTAGAGAAGGGAGAGCAGAGGGCTGAGATGAGGAGAAGGCCTGCTGGTGGGGGAGTGTGGGAGGAAGGAGCTCCAGAGAGAGAGCCCTAGGATACATGGTAACGCTAAACCTGTTCTGCTGAAATGGTTTAATAATGCAATCATTGCTCAGTTCTCTTAATTAGCTAACTGTTGGCCAAGTCATGTCTGTGCAGGATTCTCTGACCCAATTTATTATTGGCCCAGGCCCACATGCTAACTGGTCAGTAACTTAGGCCCTTAGTTAAAACACAGCGGAACAAAACAATAAAGTGCCCTGGGCTGGAAATGTGACCTGAATCTTGGGGCCAAGATTCCACTAGATAGTGTGTTGTCTTGAACTTGACACCCAATTGCTTTGAGCTTTAGTTTAGTTTAGTTTTGTTTTTTTGGTCTGTTCGTGATCATTAGGTTCCTTGCTGGGGTGTTGAAGATCGCCTCACATGCAGCAAGATGTGCAAATGGGCTTTGTAAGTGCTGAGATGCCTTTAAATGTGAGGGACTGGTGCTATCCCATCTGCTGCCCATCCCTCTCCCAAATAAACAGAAATAAAGCCAGATGTAAGATAATGGGAATTTCCCAAGGACTGACTGTGGTTGCGTTTGCAGGAAGCCCTGCTCTGTTGTGTAACACATTTGTAATTGGTGTAATTGATTGTTGCTGGGTAAATAAGAGTCCCATTTTGGGAGATGGAACATCAGGCTGAATATTTTTCCTGTTAGGCTCTCCTCACTGAGCCCCCAAGGAGAGTTGGTGAGGCTTCCCTGGTGGGAGGGGGTAGTGGTTGGTTTGTGTGCCTGGAGGGAGGGGAGTGTGGAGAAGGTGCAGTGAGACAGGGGAAGAAAGTTAAAAAAGAAATGTAGATGGAAGGTAGAGGTGGTGGTCATCTGAGCTAGGACCAAAAAGTGTAGATAGTTTTCACATTTCCAGAGGGAATGAAACAAAGGGAACCATAAAGTAGAACATCCATTTTTCCTAGAGTTCGGTGTGGGACCCATGGTTTTAATAAAAGTTGAAATCAACTGCCTGAGACTTCCCCATATTGTGAGAGTCTTATTAAACTTGGCTTTGGAAGGAGATTTACGGTCTCCTTTCTTAAATGCACGTAGCTTATTTTTTCCCCCTGTATTTGGTAGGCAAGGTGGATACTTAAAGTATTGTTTGTCTAGGTCTCTCCTCATTTTCTAGGAACCACCCTGCATTCTATTTATACTGCTACATTAGGCCCTGTGCTCCACCTGGCTCCTGGGCATTTGGAAGCAGGGTATAATTTCACTCCTAGCTTGATTGTCTCTGAAACGGGAGATGCAAACCCTGGTGGCGTAAGAACTGGGAAGGGGGGTGGGGGTTGGTCTGCAGTGAGGAAAGAATGGCGGAGACGTGCATAGAAGGGCAGAATTAAAAGATGTGCTCACGTTTCTGCATGGTACCTGCAAGCTCCTGGGGACTGTTGTGTACTGATAACAAAGAAAAAGGGGAGTTGGTTCACTTTTCTGCTTAAATTATCTCAAGTGGTTTTGGGAACTTGAAACCAAAGGAGCCCTAACTAATACAGCAGTTAAAAGCAGTCTGAGATTTTTATAGCTGCTTTAAGGACCTATTAGAAGGTAAAGTAGAGGATAGAAGTAGGGACTGAGTTACTGAAAAAGTGGCCTCATGGAGAGAGCTGCTCTGTCCTCTGAGTACAGACGTTGAAGCTGGGGCACACCATAGCCTTGCTGTTAATTAGAAGGAGAAGCATTTGTTAAAGATGCCACGTTGGGGTGGGGTAAAACAACTACCTTACTGCTTTTCATTATAATTGTGTGTCTCCAGCATTAATTTTCTAAGGGTCTCAAAACCCTGAGAGGCATGTAGGACTTGGACCCAGAGCAAGGCAGACATTTTCTACGGAGGGCCAGATAGTAAATATTCTCTAATTTTTGTGGGTCATAGGATCTATGTCTCAGCTACTCTGTCATTATAGGGTAAAAGCCACTATAGACAACATGTAAACAAATGGGTATAGCTGTGTTCCAGGACAACTTTATTTACTGACACAAAGACTTGAATTTCATAAAATTTTTGCATGTTAGGAGATGATGTTTTTAAAAATAACCATTTAAAAATGTAAAAATACTTCTTAGCTTGTAGGTCCTGCAGAAGCATACGGTGAGGTGGATCTGGTCCATGGGCTGTAGTTGACAGACCTTAGAGCATGACAGGGAAGCCAAGGGACCCTTATTCTATAATAGCTCAGGTGGGTGAGAACAGCTTTCATCAAATGTGAGTCCTGACTATTTTAACCTTTTCATTCATCTCACCAGATCTCTGTAAGATTGCTGGCTAGTGTCGTAACTAACCCTGGAGATAGAGGAAGGGTTTCACGTTCAGTGAGCTAGTTTTAGAACCAGGAGCTAATGATTGCCAGGCCAGTCTTTGAGGTGCTTGACCCGTGACTGAGGCCCCCTGTGCACTGCAGCAAGCTGGAGCCCATGCAGTTTCCTCATGCTCCTCGAGTATTGTGTAATGCTTTATGTGCAGCCCAGATTAGAATTAGAGTTTAGTTTTCTACTCTGTAGTGTAGCTGCTAAAATTCACGCCTTCCCTTACTCAATAGTTGAAAGATCTAAAGTATGTTGTTTTTTTAAAAAACCTGTTTTAGGGCACCTGGGTGGCTCAGTCAGTTAAGGGTCCAACTATTGATTTCAGTTCAGGTCAGCTCAAACATGGGTTTGAGCCCCAGTTTGGGCTCTGTGCCGGCAGTGTGGAGCCTGCTTAGGATTCTCTTTCTCTTCTCTTTCTGCCCCTTCCCTTGCTCTGCCACACACGTGCTTGCGCGCTCTCTCTCTCAAAATAAATAAATAAAAATTAAAAAAACGCTGTTTTGTTGAGGCAGTAATTAACCATGAGTTGCACATATTTAAGGTTGTATAACCTTACAAATTCTGAAATATGTATACATCCATGAAACCATGACCACAGTCAAGAAACTGAACATATCTCTCATCCCCCAAAGTTTTCCTCTCTCTACTCCCCATCCCCCTTCTCTTTCTTAGATAATTGCAGATTTGCTTTCTGTCACTATAGATGAGTTTGCATTTTGCTGAATTTAATGTAAATGGGATCTTATAATATGTTCTGCCTTTTTTTTTCTTTTTTTTTCTTTTTTTTTGTCTGACTTCTTTCATTTGGTGTAATGACTTTAAGATTCATCCACATTGCATGTATCAGTGATCCATTCCTTGTGGCTGAGTAATGTTTCATTATATGAGTGTACTACAATTTATCCTGTCATCTGTTGATGGACATTTGAATTGTTTCCACTTTTTGGACACTTCAAATAAATTTGCTGTTGACATTTGTGAATAGGTCTTTTTATGGTGTCATTTCTTTGGGTGTAAGTATCTGGGAATGGGATAGCTGGTTACATGGAAAGCCTATGTTTAACTTTTCAAGAAACTCTGACTGTTTCCCGGAGAAGTTGTGACAACTTGGCGTTCCCACCAGCATGTAGGAGGGTTCTAGTTCCTCTAAATCCTCACTAAGTGTGCTGGACTTAGGAAGGCAGTGTTAGTGGGCATTTGCCTTATAAACATTCTTAAATACAGAAAATCACATCCTTGTGGATCACTTAATTTTTGTTTCCAAAGAGCGCTAATACCTAGGCATCTCTTTTCATTCACAGGACATGGACATTCCTGTAAACTGAGCAAATAAGATGATGCATGACAGAGGCAAAGTCCGATTGTTTGGCTTCCAGTCTGACCAGGGTTGTGATTTTTCTTTTTCTTTCTCCTTCTCCTTAAATATAAGCCCACTGGTATTCTTCCTTTCCTTTTTTAGTCCCTTCGGTTATGTTGCTTTTGCCACGTTGACATGTGAGATTTGTGTCTTGATCTGTGTGGAATTGGCATTTGCAAGTCAAGCTGTTGTCGGCCGCACCACGGATGTCTCCAGAAAATTAAGATGCTCCTGGAGATAACCCCTTAGGTAATAGCTGTATTACAGCTTTTACTTTTCAGAGTGGCTTCCCTGCAATGAAATTATTGCCGTCTTTTTGCCCTGTCCTTGAGTTATGTTACTCTGAGAAATGAAATGTTGCTGAAAATGTGTGCATCTCAGTAGGCGAGTTTTAAACAATTTGAAGGAGCCGTGTTTTAACGGTGCCAATTTCCGCAGCTTACTAGGGGGAGGTTTGCTACGTTGAACCTGTAGCTCTTCAGCTGTCCAAGTGAATCAGGGCCACTATTGATTAATCAATAGGAACCAAGCTATGATTCTTGGGTATAGCAGCCAATATCTGATCCAGAGTTAATGTACCAAGAAGATGTCTGCTCTCATGCGTCCCATTTCCTTTGTCTTTTGCCTTCAGCTTCCATTCCCTTTAAGGGTCTTCTCCGTCACAGTCACTTAGATTTAGCTGCAGTCCCCTGCCCGCACCCCCCCCCCCCCAACTAGTCAAATTGGAAGGCTGTCTGCCGTCTAATTCCAGCAGATGCTGCTGAACTGTTGCTCTAGAAGAGACCTTAACACTCAGGTTGTTAGGGCTAGTCTCTTTGTTCTTTCCTGACTTGAGAACACTCCCCGTCTACCACGTGGAGGACTGGATAGTCACGATTTCCTATCAGCTCTTCTCTACACGCTTGGGGGGCAGGGGGAGTGGTTGTTGCTCTGCAGACTCGTTGATGGTGCCATGAGGCAAATGGAAACCAGAAGTAGGTTTTCTTGAAGGGCATAAATAGTAGAAAAATCCACAAGTATGAAAGTTGAATTTTGAAAAATGTCAGAATTCTAACCTTTTTATTCCTTATAAACTTGTGTTGTTACCCTGCGTTTGCTTTCTGCATGCACATTGAACCCTCTGCAAAGTCCTGTTGGCTGATGTGGTTTACAACAACAGTTGTCAAAGTGTGATCCTTGGATGAGCAGTATTAGTGTGTGTGTGTGTGTGTGTGTGTGTGTGTGTGTGTGTGTGTGTGTGTGTGTGTGTGTGTGTGTGGCGGCGGGGGGGGGGGGTTGGGGGGGGGACTTGTTAGCAATGCAAATTATCAGGCCCCACTCCAGACTTACTGAATTAGAAAATCAGGGGGCAGGCCCAGGCATTTTTTTTTTTTAGCAGGACCTCCAGGTGATTCTGATGTATACCAGAGTTTGAGAACCATTTGTTTACAGCCAAGCCTGTGTTTGCATCTTAGTTGTGTTACCTAAATGCTAACTGGGGACTAGGTTTCCTTCTATAAAAAGAGGGCAACCATCTCTACCTTCCACAGTCACTGTGGGATTATTAAGCTGATATGTATAAATACTTGTACATGAGTACTCATAAACTGTAACTGCTGGTACCATCTTTTACAAGGTATGGTGATAGACAATGGGAGGATAAAGGCCTAAAACATGGGCTCAGCCCTGGTTTTGCACTCAAGAAGACATGACATACATATATATGTATGTATGTGTATATATATATATATATATATATATATATAAATGTATGTGTGTGTGTATATATATAAATGTGTGTGTGTGTATATATATATATATATATATATACACACATACATACATACATAAATGATTTTCAGACCACCTCGCCCCTACCCCCAGAAGCTAATCTTTTTCATAAAATCCAAGCCAAGGGTATTTTCCTTGACTTTCCCCCTTTTTACCTGATAGTAAATGTAGTAGTTGAGGTATAAATAGTAATGTGACTCTAGAGTCATGAAATTGACATTACTTTTGCTGGAAATCTGTTGAGTTTGAATTCATAGCCAAGTGCTAAAAGATTGAAGGAGTCTGAAAGTACAGGCATCCCAGAGGGTGCCTTTGTTTCAGGGAACTTTACGCAACAGGCCTTAAGTTCTGCATGAACCTTGTATTGTAAAAAAAAATCTGTTGAGACAGACATGAAGAAGTTAATGCTTTTGAGTTGGTGAGGGATTGGTTAATCCAGTCTTTTTTTTTTTTTTTGTAATGTTTATTTATTTATTTTTTTTTAATTTTTTTTTTTCAACATTTTTTATTTATTTTTGGGACAGAGAGAGACAGAGCATGAACGGGGGAGGGGCAGAGAGAGAGGGAGACACAGAATCTGAAACAGGCTCCAGGCTCCGAGCCGTCAGCACAGAGCCTGACGCGGGGCTCGAACTCACGGACCTCGAGATCGTGACCTGGCTGAAGTCGGACGCTTAACCGACTGCGCCACCCAGGTGCCCCGTGTTTGTTTATTTTTGAGAGAGAGCATGAGCAGGGGAGGGACAGAGAGAGAGAGGGAGACAGAATCCCAAGCAAGCTCTGGGCCTGAGCTGTCAGCACAGAGCCGGACGTGGGGCTCCAACCCACTAACTGTAAGATCATGACCTGAACTGAAGTCGGACGCTCAACTGCCTGAGCCAGGCACCCTGGTTAATAAGTCTTTATTACCAATTTTTTTGTTTTAATGTTTATTTTTGAAAGAGAGAAGGGGACAGAGGATCTGAAGCAGGCTGTATAGCCTGTTGTGATGTGGGGCTCGAACCCATGAACTGTGAGATCATGACCTGAGAGATCATGACCTGAGCCAAAGAGAGATGGTTAACCAACTGAGCCACCCAGACGCCCCTATTCTTTATTAGCAGATAGCTAGATGGATGCATGGACCCTTCAATTAAAAAAAAATCACTTCAGGTAACATTAAATGATGTCAAATTATTCATAGTTTAAACATAGCTTTCAGGAATTCTGTAGCATTGTGTTGATTCTGTAATAGAAGGAAGTGATTAGCAGAAATGTCTCGGATTTTGGACAACTCATTTGTTCTGTCAAAATTACACGAGGGCAGTCTTTGGGGGAAAAGACATTTGAAATTAGGCTGCTTTTTTACCTCCTGTGCCAAAAGACAGGGCTTCACTTCTTTCATGTTGGATGGGATGGAATAGGATTTGTACTTCATTCTTTTTAGCTTGTATCAGTGATGTGGAAGTCAAGGTTTTTTTGTTTTTTGTTTTTTAAATTTGAAGATGATAATATTGGTAAGGCTTCCCATCAGTGTTAAAATTTGGTATTGATGAGTGTTCATTTGTAAATTATTTCACAGGAATGATCTCTGCCTCTGCTTAAGAAACATTTCTGGGTTTGGTTTTGTGGCTGTTTTATCTAATACAGAAAAACTGCAAGAAATACAAAGTTCTTAGAGCATACCTGATACCATAATCAGCATTTTTTGTTCCATTTTTCCACTTAACATATCATGAGCCTTTTTCTATACATTAAATTATTTGTCAGCAATATAATGTTTGCATAATTCATCAGGATATATCCTAACTTTAATCTTTCTAAGCACTTAAGCTGTTTGATAGGCTCCTCATATCACTTCAGGAAAAACCCTGGACAGTCTATGTTGCCAATCATAAAATTTGAGCCGTCAAGTAAGAAGTGAAAATTGTTGGAAAATTTGTATTCACAACCCTGTACTTGACAGCTTCCCAACACTTTAAAGACATCTTGCTAAGACTGACGGTAATCTTAAGGAATGTGATTTTTTTTTTATATGTCCTGAAGAAATGTGTCATCATTTCTCAGTGAACCAAGATTTTTCCTAAATTTGGCAGAGCCCTGGACCATTGGATTTTAATGTAACAGTACAGTGAGTTTATCTGTTTCAGATTCCACATTGCAATGAACTTTTTTTTTTTTTTTTTTTTTTTAATTTTTTTTTTTCAACGTTTTTATTTATTTATGGGACAGACAGAGACAGAGCATGAACGGGGGAGGGGCAGAGAGAGAGGGAGACACAGAATCGGAAACAGGCTCCAGGCTCCGAGCCATCAGCCCAGAGCCCGACGCGGGGCTCGAACTCACGGACCGTGAGATCGTGACCTGGCTGAAGTCGGACGCTTAACCGACTGCGCCACCCAGGCGCCCCTGCAATGAACTTTTAAGAAACTACCCTGACCAAAATGTATGCACTCCTCAGTTGTATACATTATGTACAGCTTTTTGCATGTCAATCCTATTTCAATCAGGAGGTTAAGAAAGAAAAAAAAGGAATTACTACTTGGTGAATTTTAGGGACATACCAAAGAAGAGCATCCAGTTATCCAAAAAGGCCATTAAAATATCCTTCCATTTTCTTTTTTTTTTTTAATTTTTTTTTTCAACGTTTATTTATTTTTGGGACAGAGAGAGACAGAGCATGAACGGGGGAGGGGCAGAGAGAGAGGGAGACACAGAATCGGAAACAGGCTCCAGGCTCTGAGCCATCAGCGCAGAGCCTGACGCGGGGCTCGAACTCACGGACCGCAAGATCGTGACTTGGCTGAAGTCGGACGCTTAACCGACTGCGCCACCCAGGCACCCCTATCCTTCCATTTTCTAACTACTTAGCTGTGAGGCCGGATTTTCTTCATGAACTTGAGCCTGTACAGCCTTTCCCAACAGGATGCATGCAGAAGCAGGCAGGAGACTATTTTCTCCTAATCCAGGTAGTGAAGAGATTTGCAAAAATGCAAAGCAATGCCATTCTTCTCACTAAATCTTTTTTCTTTTGGAAGATCTACTTTTCATTAAAAGGATTTATGCTAACATGCAGTTTAAAATATTTTAAAATCAGGGCACCTCGCTGGCTCAGTAGAGCATTTGACACTTGATCTCAGGGTCGTGAGTTCAAGCCCCATGTTGGGCATAGAGTTTACTTAATTAAAAAAAAATATTAAATATTTTTAAGTGGATACATATTTTAAAAATTTCTGTTAATTTTGAATACAGTGATTGGTGATAGTTATAATCTACATGACCAAGGTTTGTGAGGTCCTCAGTAATTTGAGTGTACAAGATTCCTGAGACCAAAATGTTTGAAAACCATTGGGTTAGATAAATTTTTGAGTTTTTTCCAGAGTTGGATGTCATTGATTTCCTGTTTCTACCATGAATTTGTAATCAATTCAGGCACCTTGAAAGATAATGTTCATTAATGAGCTAACTTGTTCATCTTTTTCTATCTGTTTGAGAGTCATTTTGTAGAGAGAGCTTACTTAGACATCTTGGTTAAGTTGAGGCTTAACTTTCCCTAGAAATAAATATTTACCTGAAATATTGCATTCTGTGGTACCCAAAATAGAGTCACACATATGAAATAACTTTTATTCACTTTTATTGTGATGATTAATATATGCTAGGGGTTGGAACCCTCCTAGAGGGAGGAATCATAGCCAAGCCTTTCACCCCACCTGCTCCAGCCCCAAGGTTGAAGCTGATTCCTGGAGATAAGAAACAAATGCTTCACAGTTCTTTGCAAATAACTTTTGAAGCGTATTAAGAGCAACATGCTTTCCAATTAATTTTGTTTTCCTGTGGTAAATAATGAGTCATTAAATGACTTGGAGGTGGGAGTAGAGTCCATTACCTGGCAACTTTGTTTTTTCCAAGGATGTCTGTCTTTCTAACCTGAGAAGTAGATACATGGAATTAGAAGTCCAGGCTGAATGATTTTGAAGGACAGCCTTGTTCTCTGAATAGTATTTGCTATTTGGCTAAATGAGAAAGATAGCAGTATTCATTTTTTTGGTTGTTTCAGTTGGGATTCATCTGTGACAATGAGGCATCTCACAAATGACGGAGGTTGGAAAAGTAAATGCATTTCTCTCTAAAGGAGTTATTTTTACTGTTCCTTTGGGGGTGGAGGAACACCTTTCTAAGAGAGGATTTATTTGGCTTCATTTATTAGAGAGTATTTAACAAGAATGGGGTTTCTGTGGAGTTTTTTTTGTCTTGCTTTTTGGTATTGTAAATCATAAAATGTGGGTGGTTTTAAAATAAAACATCTTTTAACCTTTTTACTCCCGGCGCATGATCTATCTTACAAGTTAAATAGATCACTTAAAGATCTTTTGATAGAAGAATTTTAATGGATAGCAAAGAGCATAATTACGTGGTCAAGCAGAGAAGTACAGTCTCTTAATTTACTGTCAAATTACCATAAAATTTTTAATTAGCATAATTAAGTAGAATAAGTTATAAGATCTATTACTTTATGTGTTTTTATATGCTTTCACTCCCTGAGTCACTGCATTTAACAGGAGCCTTCCAATTTAATTATCTTCTCTAAGGCAGGCCAGGTGTGAGGCACAAATCGTAATGATGTAGCTGGGTATAGCCACAAATGGAATTCTTTCCAACATCACCAGGTCTCCCTGGTGCTCCCCCTGTGCTTCTGAGCCTTTCCTTCTGTTTACGCTAGTCTGTTGGCTTTTCTTTATTTTGATTCCCAGCTGCAGAAAGAACTCTTTCATATCATGATTCAGTATGCATATAAACATGTTATATTAATTTTTTATTATATACAATTACTGCTTTTACTGTATGCAATGTACTGTCTTTAAAAAAATTTTTTTTTAATGTTTACTTATTTTTGAGAGAGAGAGAGAGATAGATATGGGGACGGAGGGTCAGAGAGAGAGACAAAGAATCCGAAGCAGGCTCCAGGCTTTGAGCTGTCTGCACAGAGCCCCACGCGGGGCTCGAGCCCACGGACCGTGAGATCATGACCTGAGCCAAAGTCGGATGCTCAACCGACTGAGCCACCCAGGTGCCCCATACTCTCATTTTTAAAATACCTTTGTAAAAAAAAAAGAAAACAAAAACAAAACTGATTTCAGGATCCCTTGCAACCAGCTCACTGGAAAACACTGACTTGGACAACTCTGCCATTCACCCCAATGGCTATTTGCTATCTTCTGTACTCCTAGCTGATCACTTCTGTCAATTTCAGCAGCTGCCCTGATCTCCTGCTTTACGGAGCCATTGAGTTGTGACTTCCTCAGGTTGTCACCAACCTGCAAGTTTCTGCACTAGTACCATCTGTCCATCTGTCTCCTCTCCCTCCCTTAATGGGAGAGGTGCCCTTTGTCCACGCAGGCTCCAGATATCACCATTTGAACCATAGTCTCACCCTGCTGGGCCAGGATGACTGGAAGTGGTGCCTGGATGGAGTGTTTGCCAAATCCCCTGAATCTTAAGATTGAACATGCTCAGCCCCCCAAGACCCAGCTGCCTATGTATCTTGATACCACAAAAATCTGGTCATCTCCACCAACAAGATAGAGGGTAAAAGGCAAAATAGGATGACTTTTTGACACTGGCTTGGTGCCGACAGATCAAGGAGGAGGGGTAATGGAGCTTGATAGCCTCCTGCTGGGTCTCACCTCTTACTCAAAAGATTAGCTGAAATTGGTTACCTTGGAGAAGCCAAGGAAGGTTGTAATCTGGCTCTTGGGATGATTGCTGTGTATTGCTTTACTAGCATTTCCTGAAAAATAAGCAAAAAGCTGGTATGGTGTAGAAAGAAAGCAAAAACTGGCATTATCCGGGTTTGAAGGCCACAGTGACTCGTCTCTGATTTGAGGCTATGCTAAGTGTGTCCGGTTGAAATCTCGAAAGAGGTGGAGTCTGCAGTAATTGTACAACTCTTAGGTGACTACCCATTGGAATCCTGGTTGAATATCTCAAACCTGCTATCTGCTTAAATACACAGGTAGACCAGTTCCTTCAACTTGAACTTTAGATTCGTTGACTATATCATGTCCTGTCTTGCCTCTAGACTTGTGCATTTCCTAGTGGAAATGGAGACCCCATCCTTAGCATCCCATATTTTTTCTAGGGCTCCTTTCCTGACTACTCTCCAAATCCCTGCTCTGTATTAACATAGTACTCTTTAATTTCCCCTTTCAGTATAATATATCATAATAGCTTGGTGACTTTCCTCTGTCTAAACTCTTACCCTGCTCCTGCCATCTGTTAGACATAAGCCCTTTGAAGGCGAATATTGTCTTACATTCTAGAATACCCACAACACTTGGCAGAGCATCTGACACAGTAGGTACTCATTTAATATTGCAAAATGAATGAAATAAGCAGTGCTAGGATGAGGATAGAGTGGTGGTGTCAGCCAGCTGCCTCTAACGTGGAGATGGGGGAGAACCAGGAATAACTCTACTAAGGATAATAGGGTTGGCACATCATGCTGGTTTCTTTTGAATTGGACCCTTCCATTTGGATTCAATCTATTTGGGGTGTGATAAGTTACCAGAACAGCAGACACACCCAGTTTAACATATACATTCATTCAAGAAAAACATTACTTTGGCTTTTCTATGGAATTGTTCAGTAAATTATTGAGAGTTTACTGGTGAATGAAATGTTGCTGTGACCGAATCAGACCAAACAAGCACTCCTGAATTTGAGAATTTGCTATGTTTTGAAATACTACTAGATTGATCTAAATTACTCCCTTCACTTTGCTAGCATAACATAATCCCATACTCTGGCAATATTTCATGTGTTTGTAAACTCTCTGTCCCATTTTACTGGGTCCCACGAAGACAAATGTGTCTTGTCAGCTTGGTGACAAGAATTTGGTGTCCCAAATTCAGCATAGGAATTAGCCTGTGGTTGGAACCAAGTAGGTATTTAAATGAAAGCTCTGTGGAAAATCCTACATAACATCCTGTTCCTCTCAAGGCTAGGGTAAAATATTTGGTCTTTGTGATGCTTTTTCTTTGCACGTTGCTCCAGAGGAAAAAGAGCCTGTATTAGTTAGATCTTTCTGGCTCACAGGTAATCCAACTCAAACTGGGTTTTATTCAAAATGGAAACTGATTTCTTGTTTCAGTTAGGAATGTGATCCCCAACAAAAACAGATAACATCTTAAATAGACACAGGTTACTCTTCTGTGACATGGAGCCCAAAGGAAGGCCATCCAGGGTTGGTAGAGGCGCTCATGGAGGTCATTTTGGACTCTCTGATCTCATGCCCACCATTCTTTTTGTTTTGTTTGTTTATTTTGAGAGAGCGAGCACATGTGCATGCAAGTGGGAGAGGGGCAGAGGGAGTGAGGGGATCCCAAGCAGACCACATGTTGTCAGTGCAGAGTCCACCTCGGGGCTCAATCTCACGAACTGTGAGATCATGATCTGAGCCGATATCAAGAATGGGACGCTTAACTGAGCCACACGCATACCCCACATGCCCGCCATTCTTAATATGTGGCTTTCATCTTAAGAAGCAAAATGGTGGGAAAAACAGGGAAGGGAAAAGGGCAAGCCATTCTCTTTAGCAAGTCTTGGCGTTTTTATCCACCCAAAGACCTTGGCTCTAACTGTGGTCACATTCAAAAGGAGGTTAGGAAATCAAGAATGGGAAATGGAGGTTTCCTCAGCCAACTAACAGTACCTTTCACACTCTTCTATTAGGAAAATGCAGGAGACAGTTTGCTTTTTTAGTTGGTTAGATCCAACTAAAATGGTATCCAAATGGACCAGAAATGTAGAAATCTGTGTTACAATGTAGGCCATTTGAAAGGAGATAGTCTGATCATTGAAGTCAAATTCTCTATCAGTTACTCAGGATCATGGCACACCTTTGTTTGCTTCATGTGTGGGCCATGACATTCTTGTGCAGCTTTGTTCTTCCTGGACCTTCTAATTACCTGTTTTTCCATGAACAGAAATAATGTGTTTTTCTTTCTTTTGCTGCTATAAAAACGTATTCTCGGGGCACCTGGGTGGCGCAGTCGGTTAAGCGTCCGACTTCAGCCAGGTCGCGATCTCGCGGTCCGTGAGTTCGAGCCCCGCGTCAAGCTCTGGGCTGATGGCTCGGAGCCTGGAGCCTGTTTCCGATTCTGTGTCTCCCTCTCTCTCTGCCCCTCCCCCGTTCATGCTCTGTCTCTGTCTGTCCCAAAAATAAATAAAAATGTTAAAAAAAAAAAAAAAAAAAAACGTATTCTCTTAATTATACAGCTTTTTGGATTAAAAAAAAATTTTTTAATGTTTATTTTTGAGAGAGACAGAGCGCAAGCAGGGGAGGGGCAGAGAGAGAGAGACAGACAGACACAGAATCTGAAGCAGGCTCCAGGCTCTGAGCTGTCAGCATAGAGCCTGATGTGGGACTCAAACTCACGAACTGTGAGATCATGACCTGAACTGAAGTCAGATGCTTAACTAACTGAGCCACCCAGGCACCCCTGGATTTTTTTTTTTTTTTTTTTTATTAACTAACTGCTTTCTAGGCCTGCTTATATACCTGTCATCCTGAAGTTTCCTTTTATTCTTGAATTCTACTTTTTCTTGGATTCTATATCTTCCTCTTAGATATATTTTTAATTTGGCTGGAGTATATTTTGAAGTAAGTTTTCAGAAAGAGTGCATGGCAAGCATACTTTGAACTCATGCTTATCTGCTCTCATACTTAATTGGTAATTAGGCTGGGTATGAAATTCTAAATTCAAAATAATTTTACCTCAGCATATGAAAGGAATCTCTTTCTAGCAGCCAATGTTACTAAGTCTTGTGCCTTCATATGGACTTTTCTTTGGAAGCTTAGAAATGTTTTCTTTCTCCTTGATACTGTAAACTTTCATGAGAATCTTTTTCCATTTATCCTGCTCAGCACCTGTGGACTCTTGTAATGTCAAGACTTGTGTTATTGAGTTCTTGGAAATTTCTTATTTCTTTCAATACTTCTTTTCCATAATTCCCCCACGCCCCCATTATTTGGGGATAAATTCAATGGATTGATACTACATCTCCTGGATTAACTCTCAAGTCTCCTTAATCACACTTTGTGTCTTCTCTCCTTCCCCCGACCAGTTTTCTGAGAATGTCATCACCCTTTCATTTTGCCCTTCTATTGAATTTTTAACTTCAAAAGTCAAATTTTAATTTCTGTAGTCTTTTCCTTTTCATAACGTGTTTTATTTCATGTGCGTATTTTGTGTTTTCTGATGTCTTTGACTGTATTCGGATCCAGCCCGCCCCACCCCCATTCTCTTCTACTTCATGAATTTACTGTCTCTCTTCTCTCTGGATCAGTTCTGTTTCATACTTGTCTTTCTCTTTTATTCCTTTAGCATTCCTCAAATCTGGTGATCCTTGGTTACCCGTCCATATTCACAAATGAAGGACAAGGTTATGGTTCTAGGTAGCTCACTTAATTTCCCTTTTCTTCCAAACATCTGTCCCTGCTGACCTTTTCCTTTGTTGGCAGGGCTGGCTGTGAGTTCTGAAACTGTGAAGGCACGGTGTGTCAAAGAGTAGGTTTCAGTTTAGGGTGTAACAATTTAGGGTGGAGCCAGCATAACATGTTTGAGGTTCCCTCAGTGCCAGAGAAGAGGTCCCTACTGAGGGGTGCCTTCCTTCCTGGCAGGTCACTTGCTTGTTTTGGAGAGTAGATGTCTGACTTCGGACAGGGAGCAGTCCTACCCTGCCCTTGTAGGCTAAGGAAGGGGAGCTCAAGCTTGGCCCCCATTCTGCAGTCAGTGCTTCAGACAGACTCTCCTTTTAGTACCTACACTTGCAATCTCAGTTCCTGCCAGCTGCCGGCTCCGCTCTGGCTTTTGCTTGCTTGTGTCCCAGGCTCTCCTGTGCTTTACTTCTCAATATGCTCTGATCTTATTAACATCGTTAGTCCACGGTTGTGTCCCTGTGGGTTAGAATGGGGCAATGCCTTGCTTCTTAATCTAGAAGCCCTGGAATATTACATTTTTAAAAACTTAATATATTTTTGAGAGAGTGATACATGCTGAAAACAGAATTCAGAAAGTACAGAAGGAGGTGCAGGGGCAAGTAAGACTTCCTCAAACCCAGGCTTTCCATTCTCCAGGTCCCCTTCCTGGGAGCAACCACTGTTAGCAGTTTCCTTCCTACTTCCAGAGGATTTATGATGTGCACATTGAAGAAAAATCACTTTGGTAGTTTTGTGTAGAATGAACCAGGGTTGGAGAGAGGCAGGAGGAGAGAAAAACTGGAATTTGGGGGTACCATAGTGACGGCAGTGGCCTCATGGGAAGGGAGTGAGGGACGGGTGCTTGTTGGTGCTGGCCACTGGCTGGGTGTTAGCAGCATGGTTGGATGGCTGGAGTAAATGGGGGCATGGAGAGTGGTAAAGGAGAGCAGGACTCTTGGTTGACTTTTGCAGTGGATGAAGGGTGGGGTTTTATTTGCATTAACCCAGTGACTTTACAGAGAATCGGAATGCTTTCATTGTCCCCTAAGTCTATGAAACTTTAATAATTTGCCGTCTCTGCTCATGTTACTATTCATTTTACACATTTCCTTAGCCCACTGGAGGGTTTCTGAGAGTGACATTCTTTTTATTGTATTTTATTTTTAACGTTTATTCAATTTTGAGAGACAGAGACAGAGCATGAGTCGGGGAGGGGCAGAGAGAGAGGGAGACACAGAATCTGAAGCAGGCTTCAGGCTCTGACCTGTCAGCAAAGAGCCCGATGTGGGGCTTGAACCCACGACCCATGAGATCATGACTTGAGCCTAAGTTGGACGCTTAACCGACTGAGCCACCCAGGGGCCCCTGAGACTAACATTCTAAAGGAATTTTAACACTGTTGTAGTCACTGAATAGATATTATTCCCACTTCCTATAGCAAACTGGAAACTCAGCAACCAAGTCTAGCCCATGGGCATGTTTAGTTGGGCACAGTGTTTTGTTTTCACTTTGAGTTGACATTTTAAAAAATGGAGACCTCCCTCCAAACCTGGATTTGTGGCTTCTGTTGACAAAGAGGAAGGTCTGGCTACACTGAAATGGTCTTCCTCACAGTAGTAATGAGCTAAGCCTTCCTAACTGCTGCCCTTGTAGACAGGCTGTCCCTTCTCCACTTGGCAGGAGCCCCTACCACTCTGTGTTTGCATGTGAACTTGGCCTTGACGTCTTGACTCATTTAGTTACCTGCCAAGCCCCTGTGGTCCTGCATTAGTCATCCTGGTTATAGAGATAAATCTGCAAAAGATTCCAAACTACCAGGCAAGCTGTCTGTAGCTTAAAATTTCTTTTAGTACGCTTCGTGGTATTTTTTTTCTGTCTCTATGCACAAATGAATGGGATCGTATGGAAACTTTAATTCTAAAAGTTGAAATCTAACCTAGGGAAATCCAGTGTTTTTGTTGAAAAAGAAAAGAGCAGGCAGCACTGATTAAAAGTTATGAAAGGGAATACTTACTAGCCAGACTGATGTAAATATTCTTGACGATGTGGTTAGCACATCTGCTATTCACAAGGCGGTGAGGTGACAACTGGAATTCTCCTTCTGAAGTTCATAAGCTAAGAGATGGGATAACTTGATTTTCCTCAAGACAATAGCCATGTGTTTGTTTTTAAATTTTTTTTAATGTTCATTTTTGAGGAGGGGGGGGGTGGGAAGGGAGGGAGGGGCAGAGAGAGAGAGGGAGACACAGGATCTGAAGCAGGCTCCAGGCTCTGAGCTGTCAGTACAGAGCCCAACGTGGGGCTGGAACTCATGAACTGTGAGATCCTGACCTGGGCCAGAGTCTGATGCTTATCCGACTGAGCCACCCAGGTGCCCCAATAGTAATGTATTAACATGGAAGAAAGTGGAGCTGAATGAAACGGTTTTAATTGCATTGTTGAAGCAGTACCTTATGAAATCCTTCTGGATAAAATCTCTGCCCGTTCAGTTAATAAGGAAAAGATATTCATCCTTTGTTGTAACAGTTGGAAAGAACCTTGTCACTTGAGATAGTTTATTGGATTGATGTGCCCTAAATCTACCTCTTTTGGAAGCCATATTTCCCTAAGACCATCCTAGGGAGTTCCCTTTGTGCGTGTAGGTCGACCTTGGACTAACTCCAAGATTTCTAGTCACAGGACATAGGAAGTAGAGGGAGTAGTATTACATACGCTTGGAACCCAGCCCATTAGAAAAAGTCACATGTGGTTTCCAGTGTTGGCCCTCCTTGTCTTCAGTTTTGAGTCACTCACTGAATACTTGATCTGAATTCCCCACGCTGCTTACATAAACAGTTCCATGCACTTCTCAGGAAGTGTGTGACATATCTTTGTGATTGATGTTAAGATTCCAGTAGCAACACACGATCACAGAAAAGGTCTGATAATCTAAGTAACTTTGATTACTTTACAAAGGGACATGTCTCAGCATGTAAGAAGACTGACATGGGGAGGCCGTGGACTGTGGTAACAGGATGAATTGAGATGGTGACTCAAGAACCATGGGTTCCAGTCCCAGCTCTGTCTCTGTCTTGCTGTGTGACCTTTGAGCAAATTTCCTCTGCATCTCCTTTTCCTTTTGTATAAACGGAAGCAGTTGAACTATGGATGGTCTTCCAGTGTTCCCGTCTCTGACATTCGAGCAGTCATTTACTCCCATTGTCTTTGCTTGAGAGATTGAGAATCCTGGGCAAGACGCTCCTCAGTTACAGTCGGATCAGTGATCTTGTCAGCCTCTTCTTCTCTGAGGTAACAGTGTCCTGTGTAATTTCTGATGTTGGCGAGTCTTCATGACCATCTTCAATTCCTGCTGTATGCAGTGCATCTGGAGATCCCGTGGGAAGCAAGACTGGTTTCATGGGGAGACCATCTTTTCTGTCTGAGTTTCAGAATGCCAGGGAAGTTCTGTTCCTTCTAGATGTTTCTCTTACTCTTGTGTAGTGGTTTCTGAAATCCAGCAATATTGTTTTCTTTAGTCTTCCCCCTCGCCACTGCCCTGGCCCTCTTGAAGACTGTTTTGGAGCCTGAAGAGGCTAGTAACATGGCAGGTCTTAGAATCAGAAAAGATTAGTGGCTGGCAACACTGAAGGATTGGGGGTAGATGGGGACACCAGAATAAGGGATAGTGGGTCAGAGGGCCTGAAGGCCAGGTTCACCACTCTGATAGATTTGCCCACCCTGGTCCTGGTTGAGCAGGTATGGAAGTGAGATGAAGCCTGCTGCTATGCACCAGCTCTGTTTTCTGCCCCTGACACCCAACAGTGACAGGTGTATTGTACTTGCCCCGAACACACAGACACCAACAGAAGCAGCCACGTCCCACTGAGCATGTTTGTGGGGTGAGCCAAGAGGAGGGGAGAGAAGATACAAATGAGAGGAAATTGCTAATACAACCAGAGCTGGACAGAGGCTGGAAAGGATGGGATTGGAACGTAGGTAGAGTGTAAGGGTTTGTCAGACGTGAGAGGAAATCTTGTTATCACAGAAAGCTGTGAAATAAAAGAATAGTATATGGTTTGAACACAGGGGAGATGGGGCCTTCAGGAATTGTTAATCTGACTCGTCCTCAGTAAAGTAGGGAAGTCTTACCGTCTTCCTCTCTCCGCCGACCTCCTGATCTTTCTGTGTTTTATTTGGTTCTAAATGGACCTTTATGCTGTTGGGATGGACATTTGAAGGAGAATAACTGTAAACAACAGGACTCGGCTCTGCTCTACATCCGCTAACTATTCCCTTTCCGAATCTGCAGAGTGTGGTGTCTAATCAGGCATTTAAACAAAAGAGGGATTGCCTCATGTGCCCTCAGAACCAGAGATTGTCATTCTGTCCTGTTCCTGGTGCAGAGAACTTTTTACTATTAGAACCCTGCTGTGACCAGGGAACAAGAGGGTGGCAATAGCTTTACTATTCAGAACCCTTGTTGCTAAACATGTCAGCCCAAGAAGTCTTGACCCATGTCCCTTTTAGCATTTAGAAAATCACTAGAGTTTCTGTCTTTTTTTTTTTCCAACGTTTATTTATTTTTGGGACAGAGAGACAGAGCATGAACGGGGGAGGGGCAGAGAGAGAGGGAGACACAGAATCGGAAACAGGCTCCAGGCTCTGAGCCATCAGCCCAGAGCCTGACGCGGGGCTCGAACTCACGGACCGCGAGATCGTGACCTGGTTGAAGTCGGACGCTTAACCGACTGCGCCACCCAGGCACCCCAGTTTCTGTCTTTTTAAAAAAGAATTTTTTTAATGTTTTTTATTTTTGAGAGAGAGAGAGACATAGAACCCAAAGGAGGCTGTAGGCTCTGAACTGTCAGCACAGAGCCCAATGTGGGGCTGGAACCCATGAACTGTGAGATCATGACCTGGGCTGAAGTTGGACGCTCAGCTGACTGAGTCATCCAGGCGCCCCTAGAAAATCACTAGAGTTGCAATGCTGAGGAAATTCAGAAAGCAGCCAGATCATCTCTTAGGCTATCCTCCTATTTCTACTTTAGTTACATATAGAATTGATTTTTATATTTCCCCGGGCCCTGAAGAATGGTCACATGTAATAAAACTGGGTATTGTACTTGATCTCCTTCACATTCTCCTGTGTGACTCTGATCTCTAGCTGCTTGTTAAAAGCAAGGAGAAGGCAAGCTGAGGATAAGTCACTCTTTTGGGCTCCTGGCTTAATTGTAAATAAAGCAGCCCTTTGTTGAGATGTAAAGAAGCCAGGAAAGGGAAGCTGGGTGTTTAGGGAAGACTTTGCAAAGATGTTCTGTAACACCAAGCCTAAGAGTCTCAGGAGGTTAAGGCTAGAAATGTTGCATATCAGTGAAGTCGAACCATATGTGTTTTTTTTTTTTTAACTTTATTTTAAAAGAGAGAGTGTGCACACACACATGAGTGGAAGAGGGACAGCGAGAGAGGGGGAGAGAGAGAGAATCCTAAGCAGGCTCCGGGCTGTTAGGACACAGAGCCTGATGTGGGGCTTAGTCCCACAAACTGTGAGATCATGACCTGAGTCGAAATCAAGGGTCAGACGCCCAATGGACTGAGCCACCCAGGCACCCCCCCAACCATATTTTTAAAGTGAGAAAGCTGAAGCTCAAAAGACCTGCTCTTGTCCAAGGCTACACAACACCTGGAGGAGAAGAGCAGTGAGTAAGGTGCACTCAAGGCTTCTGACTTAATAGTCGGTGCACTTAACGGCTGTGTCCTTGGTCAAGTACCTTTTTTTTTTTTAATTAAAAAAAATTGATTTATTTAGTGAGTGGGGGGAATGCGGGGAAAAAAAGGGAAAAAGGGAGAGAGAGAATCCCAAGCAAGCTCTGTGCTGTTGTCACGGAGCCCAACATGGAGCTCAATCCCATGCACTGTGAAATCATGACCTGAGCCAAAATCAAGAGTTGGATGCTTAATTGACTGAGCCACCCAGCTGCTCCCTTGGTCAAGTTCTAGTACTTCTCAGTGCTACATTTTATGCCATTAAAAAAAAAAAGGAACTAGTAGGGTTCACTTTGTGGGCCTATTGTGAAGATTGACTTCATTAACACAGATACAAGGCTCAGTGAGCGCATGGCACCCTTTCATGCTCAGCACCTTAGAGCCGGTGTTATGGTCAAATCTCCAGTTTCTCTGCCTTTCAGATTTTGCTAACTTCATATTATTTACTTAAAGATAATTAATGTAGATTGTTCAAATTGTCATATCCCCTTTTGGACCATTTTATTGCTTAACATCAGCTTTCTTTTTCTTCTAATACCCATGATCTCGTAGTCACCTCATCCAATGTGTTTTCCATGTTCATGGACTTTGATTCTTTGGACATTTAAATGCTGATTTGTGGGGCGCCTGGGTGGCACCGTCGGTTAAGCGTCCGACTTCAGCCAGGTCACGATCTTGCGCTCCGTGAGTTCGAGCCCCGCGTCAGGCTCTGGGCTGATGGCTCAGAGCCTGGAGCCTGTTTCTGATTCTGTGTCTCCCTCTCTCTCTGCCCCTCCCCCGTTCATGCTGTGTCTCTCTCTGTCCCAAAATAAATTAAAAAAGTTGAAAAAAAATTAAAAAAAAAAAATAAATGCTGATTTGTGAAACTTCCTCCTGCCTTTCTCTTACACTCTGTCTTCATTCTTAGCCTCCTCTTGAGGCTTTTTCCTCTCTGCTTTCCTGACATTTCCTGCTTCCTGCTGCCCCCTAACAATGGGGTGTATGCCAGGCTGAGTTCTGGAACTCCTTGGATAGCTCATTCATCCTTAGGGGTTGGTCATTACTTCTGTGTGGTTCCCAACATTTTGCTTCCTAGTGTTTTTCCAGAGCTGCAGTTCAGCATCTGATCTCTGCCTTTGGATCTGTCTTCCATCAGTGTGCTTGGACCAGCACACTACCCCTGCTGCCACCTGTTGGGGTCTCCCTGACGTCTTTCTCTCTGGTCACAGAGACACTATCCTCCCATACCTGTACGTGAAGATTTGGAGCTTTGATTCCTCCATCTGTTTTTCCTGCCCCACATCCAGTTGATGGCCATATCCCACTGATCATTCTCTGAACGTTCTTTCCTACACCTGTTTGTCTTCCTCTTTTGACTACCCGCCGCCCACCCCAACCTCACACCTGAACTGCTGGTCTCCTCTCAAATTACCGACTCCAGTCTTTTCTTCAGTCCACCTTATACTGCAGTTCCACCTTATACTCCTTAAAATGCTGCCTTGTATACATCACTTTTATTTCCCCTTTTTAAAGGTTTACTTATTGATTTATTTAAATATTTGGGGAGAGAGCAAGTGGGGGAGGGGCAGAGAGGGGGCACAAGGATCCAAAGTGGCCTCTAACAGGCTGACAGCAGCAAGCCTGACTTGGGGTTCGAACTCATCAACCACGAGATCATGACCTTAGCAGAAGTCAGATGATCAGGGCCACCCAAGTGCCCCTAATTATTTGTTTTTTTGAGAGAGACAGAGAGCATGAGCAGGGGAGGGGCCCAGAGGGAGGGAGAGAGAGAGAATCCTAAGCAGACTCTGCACTGTCAGCATAGAGCCCAAGGCAGGGCTTAAACCCACAAACTGTGAGATCATGACATGAACTGAAACCAAGAGTCAGACCCTTAACCGACTGAGCCACCCAGGTGCTCCTACATCACTTTTATTTCTACTAAAACTTCTATCTTTACCAGCAGAAATTTTTTTTTTTTTTCCAACGTTTATTTATTTTTGGGACAGAGAGAGACAGAGCATGAACGGGGGAGGGGCAGAGAGAGAGGGAGACACAGAATCGGAAACAGGCTCCAGGCTCTGAGCCATCAGCCCAGAGCCTGACGCGGGGCTCGAACTCACAGACCGTGAGATCGTGACCTGGCTGAAGTCGGACGCTTAACCGACTGCGCCACCCAGGCGCCCCTACCAGCAGAAATTTTTATTAGCTGCCTGGTAAATAAAGTTGAAATTCCTTAGCTTGGCATTGAAAACTTTCTATAGTTTTTCTACTCCCTTCTCATCCCTGTTTACATTGTTCTGTCGTCTGAAATATGTCATGAGCCATTCCAATGTGTTTGTGTGCTGGGGATGGGACCATATCCCTACTGTCCTCCCCCACTTAGAGTGCTCTCTTGCCCTCACCTGTGGTCTACTCTTTCCACCAAATGCCCCTCATGGTCATTTGCCCCTGCCCTGCCCCTGCCCTGCCCCTGCCCTTGGCAAAGACTCCCTCTTTTGGATTCCTGTAGGATTTTTGCTAACCATATTATCACCTATGTTTTCATGTGTAAACCCTGTTTTCTTCAGTGGTTGTAAACTCTTCCAGGGCACTGATCATGTCTTAAGAATGTAACCAGAGCCCAAGGGTACAAGAACCTCTGGCTCCAGGGGTCCCAAATAAACCAGATTTGTCCACTTGTGGCTGACAAAATCCAAAAGCAGATGAGTGGTGGTGAAACCGGACAGGGATTTATTTCAGTGAGGCAAACACTGGGAAGACTGTGAATACTTTGCCTGCAAAGTGCTGAAGATACTTTTAGGTTTATGTAGGGAAAATGTGGGACAGAGGTCAGGGGGGGTACATGTAAGTGGGCAGGAAAGGTCAGGTCCATCATTATCCTGGAGTCAATCATTCAGGGTCTTGCTGGCGCAGGGTAGTCAGTTGCTTGAGGGGGTATTTTCTGTTCTCATCAGGGGATGCTTTGCCTACGTGTCCTAGGCTAGAAAGAACGTCATCAGTTAGAAAGTATAGACTAAGGTTGAAATGGAGATTCAAGATTTCAAGATTACTTCTTTAGTATCTAACACCTTCCTCTTCATCAAAAAATGTGAGGACAAAGAGAGAAAAGAACAGGTCCCAAAATGGACTGAACAATGAACTGAGTGAGGAAAACTGGGTTAGAATCTCACTTCTAAAAGTCACAGAGAACCTTACCATGTCTCCTGATCTCTCTGGGCCTCACTTTTTGCTGAAGGGAAGGGAAATAAGTCCTTTTTCAGGTCCTAAACCTAATGTTCTATGAATGGCTCCAATGATTGGATTTGGAAACAATATCTGTGTTGCAGCCTTCCTGTCCCTGTTACAAGCAGTGGAGTAGAGTGGTTTACAAAAGCAAAAGCAATATATAACTTAATAAAGACAATAGAGAGTTCCAAAATAAAGTGGGAGGATTTTTTCTTACAGTCACAGAAAATGATGAGACAACTTATAGAAAATAATGAAAAGCCCAACTGGAGACAAAAGACAGTATCTCCTCTTAGGATTCATTTACTTGGCTCTCCGCCTCAGGCTGTCCTAAATAGGATTAGCTGCCCCTTCTTTCCATTCCTGAGTTCCTGGTTGAATTGGCAATAGCAGGCACTTACCAAACCATTAACTTGGCTTTCCTGTTCTAAAAATCAAATCCGCCCCTTCTTCCCTGCCCCACCCCTCGATCTGGAAGACGTAATCAGAATTCCTTTTAGTTCCACAATACAGCACTGCTTTTCTTTCTCCTTTTCTTTCCCCTTTATATCCTTTGTCCTCGAAATGAAGATGAGACTACTTTGTACAAGAAATTGCTCGTGGAAGAATGGGCGGAGTTACCATTTACCAATTAAAAATGTTTCCGTGGGTAGGAATCTCACTGGACTAAATCTCAGACTAGGAGCAAGCAAGTAGAAACATTTTAACTGTCTCTGGAAGTCTAAAACTTCTAGAATCTGAGTTGTTTGGGATAGTCTTGAAATTCTGGCCAAATACTCTCTCCCACCGTTGTTTATCAAATTTTCTTCTAATATAGACCATTTTTGATAACTGAATCCAGATGTTTCTCTTTTCTGCTAAAACTTCATCCTTTTTGTTCCCCATCTTCCCCTTGGGGGAATATTTTTGGTTAGGACCTTATCTCAAAGCCATTCTAACAAGATCTTTTTCTAAAACCTCTGAAGTAACACTGTTCTCTTTGGCCTCTGTGTCATTGACTGCCCAGACTTCCAGACATTTTTCTGATCCCATTAGATGTTGATTACATTGTTGGCCTTTACTCCTGGTGACTTTTCTCTCTCTCTCTTTCAAAGTGGCAGTTGCTGTGATTGAATGAGTTTTAAATTGTCTCAGTAGGAGTTCTTTATGGCTCAGATCCCTTTGGATTTTCCATCATTTCAGGCAGGGAATGAAAATAAAAAGTATGAGGCTTTGTCAGATAGGTGTTACTGGAGCTGAGAAGCTGTACCTCCTCGGACGGCTGCAGGGTGATAGCACAGCTTCAACATTAATCGCTAGGAGTTTTGTTTCTAACACTGAATTCCAAACCACCTATTATCCTGGTGGTACACGTCTTACTGGCCTGTGTCGTTGGTTTCTCTAAAGCTTTAAAATTCGATTCTGCTAACCCTTATCTTTGACTAGTTACATGGTTCCTGGCTTCAGCACAGTTAAGTTAATCAACTTAAAATATTCAATTGGGTGAAAAAAATCAGATGATTTGGAGAAAACAAAAGAGAGGATATAAGAGATTTCTTTGGTTTGCTCCTTAAGGGTCTTTGGGTTGAAACTCTACGGGGAAAAAAATTTATGTTCTTCCCAAAAGCAACAGCTTACCCAAGTGACTTAATCGAACAGGTTTGTGTGATTTTTTTTTTTTTTTTTTTAATGTTTGTTTATTTTTGAGAGAGAGAGTGTGTGAACTGGGGAGGTAGAGAGGAAGACAGAGGATCTGAAGCAGGCTCTGCACTGTCAACACAAAGCCTGATGCGGGACTTGAACTTCCTAACCTTCCGAACTGTGAGATCATGACCTGAACCGAAGTCGGATGTTTAACCGACTGAGCCACCCAGGTGCCCCTGATTTTTTAAATTTTAACAAACATTGACTAATGGATACTAATTTTTGCATACTTTTGGGCAACATTGCTGGTGGAACAATGGAGAAACTCTGATTTTATCTGACAAATTTATTGTCACAGTGGACTTACATTTCATATATACTGGGGGAGTGTTCTACTTATAAGAATTTATAGATGTGGTGGTGGAGGACAGTAGTAAATTGAAAGAAACATTGTTTTATTAGTTACTTTAGGGAGGTGTTTCTTTGCATTGCTATCTGTGTTACCAGCCTCCAACAGCAGAACTCGGTAAACTAAGTGACATCATTTCTTCAGTGTGAGAGTGGGTTTGGATTTGCAGTTATTTTTTTTTTTTTCCTTTCCTTTTGGAATCTGACATTTCATCTTTCAGACTAAGTAAATTCTCAGTCACAAGAGATACTCCTAGTAGCCAAATGTATTTAGAAATGTTATTTAAGTCTTTTTTTTGGTCTTTTTTTAAGCTGAGATGACTAAAGTTTCATAATGTATAGGCTAAACGTCAGAGCAGATGTTAAACACATTCCCCCTCCAGTTCTAGAGATTATATCAAGTATTATATAATGCAGAGTATTTCCTCCATTTACTTAGAGTCTAACTATTGAAAGATAAAAATATATCATGGTTGTTCCTAATAGCTTTGATATTTAAGTCTCCTTACAGATTACTTAACTGTGGGTATTTATTTTGTGTATTTATATTCCATTGAAATATAGATGACCATTCCATGTGTTAGAAGTGCATACATAACTGAGACCCAAAGTATATTACAGATGCAGTTTGGGGGTGACAGCATGTTCCCATTTAGAAATCTGTTTATTACATAAACCAAGTCTGTCAGAATCAATTATTTTAGATTTAGATAATTTTGATATTTCCATATATACTATACAAGGAAACTTCTTAACCAGATTTTTGTATGTTTACTTTTTAAGTTTTTTGCCCATTCTGTAGAATTGGATCCTATTACCCGCTTCCTGCTGCTAGGCACTTAGTGTTCTGATCCACTTGCATGGCATCATACATAAAACTCAAATCTGGGTCAAGCTGAGTGTTGGATGGTTAGGAGAAGCAGAGGATGATGGTAGTAGAGCCCGAAGCTAGGAGAGGAAGTAGGTAAATGCCAGATGTATTGAGAACTGTCATAGTGCTGGTTGGCTACGACGTGGGGCAAATGCAGGCCATCACTGAGAGCTTGGCGGGAGAGCCATGAGTCTCGTTGCCAAGGCCTTGGATGCCAGGCTGGGTTGGTGACTTAGTTCAGGAGTCCTAGGGAGCCGATGGTAGTTTTTAAACACGAAGAAGAGTGAAAACCGTAGGTGTAGCCAGTACTCTTGAATTATTTTCCACTAACCAACTAACTTGGCTTTCATGAGTGTTTATATTTGCCAAAGCTTTGTTGGCATGTGAGTTAATACTTGTTTTCTTATTTTTATTTTTGTTTTTGAGAGAGCTAGCACAAATGGGGGAGGGGCAGAGAGAGAGGGAAACACAGAATAAGAAGCAGGCTCCAGGCTCTGAGCTGTCAGCACAGAGCCTGACACGGGGCTCAAACCCACAGACTGCGAGGTGATGACCTGAGCCGAAGCTGGAGGCTTAACCTACTGAGCTACCCAGGTGTGCCTGGTTTTTTCTTTTAATTTTAAATATAAATCTTTTTTTTAAAACCTCCCATTTATATGTGTTGATGATTCATTACTAGAGAAGGGTTGGTGTAACTGCAATAAAATGCTAGATCATGCCATTACTTGATCCCGTCCTATTAAAGAGAAAGAAAAACCTGGTTATAGACTGCCATTTCTAGACCTGGGCTTCTGGAATATATGGATTGCAAGATGAGATGTAGGATGCCGAGGGCATGGTTGTTAGTTTCAGAATTCAGTGAACTGCTTGACTGGGTGTTTTGGCTTAAATTCTTTTTATAATAAGTAATTCACTAGAAACAAAAGACTCTCTCTGCATGGCACCTCAATGTGAATTGGATCTATTTGATGGTCCTAGTCCGAATGCGGAGTGGAAACTGGCTCCCACTGATTGTTCCACCCTGGGATTGTTCTCTTGTCTTGGTCTTGTTTGACCCCTATTATTGTGAAGTCACAGCTTTACTTTCTCAAGTTTCCACAACACCATTTTCTTTTTAAATTTAAAATTTAAAAATTTATTTATTTTTGAGAGAGAGAGCAAGGGAAGGGGGAGAGAGACAGAGGGAGACACAGAATATGAAGCAGGCTCCAGGCTCTGACTTGTCAGCACAGAGCCCGACGCAGGGCTTGAACCCACAAACTCTGAGATCATGACCTGAGCCACCCAGGTGGCCCACCACAACTCTGTTTTCTATTCCTTTTGGCGAGATGGGAGAGAATGGCTTTCTGAGCAACTGAAGTGGCCAGCACTCAGTTGTTCCTCCTGCATCACCTTGAGCCTTGTCAGTCTGGTAACACTCTCTGGTCATGTTCTGCCCTGTTCACCACCCTCTTGAAGTGTGATGCCTGTACATCACCACAGCTAAGTCCAGAAGTTGCCCAGTGTCTTGGGCATTCTACTTCTGCTGCTGCCGTCTAAGACTGGTAGTCTTCTGGGCAACTATTTTTTTTTTTTTAATTTTTTTTTTTTCAACGTTCATTTATTTTTTTTGGGATAGAGAGAGACAGAGCATGAACGGGGGAGGGGCAGAGAGAGAGGGAGACACAGAATCGGAAGCAGGCTCCAGGCTCCCGGCCATCAGCCCAGAGCCTGACGCGGGGCTCGAACTCACGGACCGCGAGATCGTGACCTGGCTGAAGTTGGACGCTTAACCGACTGCGCCACCCAGGCGCCCCTGGGCAACTATTTTTATAAAAGAGTCACTGAACGTGTATAGGAAACTCAGAGTCTTGACGTTATATTTTTCTTTAAAATTTCTTAATAAGTCACCCTTACTTAAATCTCCCTCTATTTGTATAGCTTTTTAAAAAATAAGAATATAAGACCATTTTTGATCCAGTCAATTTTGTCCTTATTCTGCCTATCATTTCAAATTCTGTTTGGGTGGCATCCTCGTTCTGTCAGCCTACGTTTTTGGTGTCCCAGCTGGAGTGACATCCTCTCAAGTCTGAGAACCATACCACTGACATGCTTGTCAATAAGTGTTGAGAAAGCTGGAGTGGATGCTTTGTAACATCCCACAGGAGGCCATCTCCTCCCTGAAGTTTAATCTTTCAGCCTGGCCATCTCTTGACATAAGAAACTCAAGTGATCTTTTGGAGGAATTTGTTAATACCTTGCTGAAGCCCAGAGTACTGTGAATGAGTCCAGGCATACCAGGCATATTGGTCTGCTGCTAGAGATGGTTATGGTGAGGGATTCGATTAGCTCTGGTAAAGGAAGGGGTGAAAGAGTCCTGGAAAAAATTAAAGTGTGGTTTATGAGAGGGAGAGCTCTCATTTTATACTATCTTATTTAATTTGGTTTCTCATTTCTGTTGGAGTAATTCCTCAAATGTGTGGTGCTCTTGGTCATTGGCTCTTGTTTAAAAGAATATGAAAAAGCTGATTGGAAGCTCTGTGGGAGTAGGGTGGCCGAGCTGACAGGTGGGCTTTGGAGCCAACCGCTTTGCCAATCTGAATTTCCATACGATAACTGGAGGTCTTGTCTAAGTTTTTCCAAAGAAGCCTCCTAATCTCCTACTTTGGGGATCTCTATCTGGCTTCTGACATTTGGAGGAACAAAACTTTGGAGAAGAAAAGGAGCAATTGAGTCCCATGACTCAGAATGCATATTTTTATTTAATGCCTTTTCTTCCTCCCTCATTCCAAACCTTACTTGTGTTGGCTGTGCCTGAGGTGTGCAGTCCCTCATACCTTACATTGTCCAGGGCTCTCTAGTTGAGGGAAGTTGGTCAAGGTGAGAAGACACCATGCTTTTACCTATGAAGGGTTAAGGCAGAGATCTGGGAGTCCGGCTTCTTTCTAAATAAACTTTCAAACAATCCTTAAGGTCAAACATGACCCTAAGTTTGCAGGGTCATGTCTTAATTCTGTCCTCCAGGTACTCAGTGTCTCCAAACCTGAGCCTCTTTGGCTTTTGTGAAGGCAAATTATTCTTGATATCTCCTCTTCAGGTTCTTTTGGCTATAGCAGAGTTGAGGAAGTTAGGTTAGGCATTGCTCTGTCTGCTTTGTCTTCCTGAAATTTGTTGAAATTAATCTTCTGCTATTTCCTTTCCTGTTCTCTAGCTCTCATTGATTTCTTATATGTGTATATATATACACACACATGTATACATATATATATACACACACATATATGTTATAAATACATACTTTGAATATATAATACATATAATGAATATATAAGCAATACATAAGTATATAATATATACATACACATGTTTGTAGAATAAATGTCTTGCCATCATTTAGGTGGCTTTGGAAAGGAAAGGTGAACAGTGTGTGGTCAATCTGCTACGTTTAACCAGAGGCCTATATTATCACACTGAAAAGAAAAGACTGGAAGTTAGTTGAGGTTTTATACAGTTATATCAATATATCAATGTCTTATAACTCACCCTGTTATTACTATGAGATTGAAGATGTGGTTTTCTTTTTTAATTTTCTTTCTTTCGTTCTTTCATTCTTTTCGTTCTTTCTTTCTTTTGCCATGAGGGGCACCTGGGTGGCTCAGTCCATTGAGCATCTGACTGTAGATTTCGGCTCAGGTCATGATCTCCCAGTTTGTGGGTTTGAGCCCTGTGTCGGGCTCTGTGCTAACAGCACTGAATCTGCTTGGGATCCTCTCTTGCCTCTCTCTGCCCCTCCTGCTTGTGCTTTCTTTCAAAATAGAAAATAAATAAACTTAAAACCCACAACATTAGCCATGATTTTTTTAAATGTTTATTTATTTTGAGAGAGAGAGAGAGCATGCACGTGAGCAGGGGAGGGGCAGAGAGAGAGACGAGAGACGAGAGAGAGGGAGAGGGAGAGAGAGAGAGAGAAAATCAGGCTTCGCACTGTCAGCACAGAGCCCAACTCAGGGCTCAGTCTGCCAACCATGAGATCATGACCTGAGCTGAAATCAAGAGTTGGATGCTTAACTCACTGAGCCACCCAGGCATCCCAGAAATTGAAGATATTTCTAAATGACCTAGTGATTTTCCTCAGTTTCTGATTTAACCAGTCTATAGGGCAACTGAAGAATATGGCAGTATGTTGGTGTTTGTGTGTTTGAGGCTGTGTGATGTCCTGGAAGGGCAGTGGCATGGGGCTAGGCAAGGATCTCTTCTCACCTAACTCTGTGGTGCTGGGAGTGGAATTATTCCCCACTGTAGGACCCAGTTCCTTGTTTTGTGAATAAAGGGTCTGGTCTTCAAGGTGACTTTTAGGGTAAACAGTCTGTGATTCTCTGTGCTAATGGCTGCAAGGGAGGATGGCTTGTCTGTGTGTGCCTCACTGCGGGGTTGTTAATGTGGATCTTGAGGCTCAGGCCCAGAGAAACTGAAATACCTGGGAAATGTCATCGCCTCGTCTGGATAGTGGAGCACGGCGGCCCACCCTGGCTCCCAGCTCTTCTGGTCCAGAGGCTCTAGTTCCTGGAGCAGATTCTGGTTGGCTATAATGCAAACTCCCATCTGCTCTTCTGTGGCAGCTGGTGTGTTAATTGTGTGAGTGAAATCACCCAGCTTGCTCTCTGCTGAGTAGAGGCTAGGAGGCTAGAAACTATGTCACAGTTAGCATTACACTTTCTGAGGAAGGTCCATGTGATATGAGTGCAATCTCCATTGAAACTATATTCCTGTAATTAGTCCCGCTGATCTATTAAACAAGCCATACTGTAGCGAGGAGGGAAGAATTCAGTATGGTTAAGCTACATAAACTAGAGAGTGGAGTTCATGGAGCATGTTATATGCTTCTGCCTTGTTGAGTTGAAAGATCTGGACATATTTGTTCCTGTAGCCTTATAAATAGACTACATGACTATTATAGGCAGGGCAGTTCAATATGGTCTAAGTTCTAGGTTTAGATCAGTTAAAAAATTAGAAACTTTTCCACATTAGCTTAAAACAACAACAAACAAAATTAGCTTACAAAACTTACAGGTGCAGGAGTGACTTTACCCATAGCCAGATCCTGAGGCCAGGTATTTACACCTTACTCTCTCTTCATCTATTAGTTGTGTTTGTGTCATCTATTAGTTGTGTTTGTGCATATTGACCTCAGAGAAGACTCCCTTGGATCAGGTTCCAACCCCAGGTGAGTCACTATGCTGGGGAGAGGGTATCATGACTGTGTTTTCTCAGGCAGTAGACCTCTCACAACCACACAGAAGAGAGGAGCTTTTCCCAAAGGACTAGGGTGGGTAATAATAATAGCCCCACCACCACTCTGTTTGATACATGGGAAGTACAGTCACTTGTAAAAACTTAATTTGCAGAATAGGAAACCAGAAAGGAGCAGGATTTAGATTTTTAAAAGTAGGAGGGAGCCGTTGGAGGATATGAATGACATACGAACACTCTGTTGAGACTTGTGTCACAAAGCTGGATCTGGGCCCTGTGTGGAGAATCAGTCAGTTAAACTGAGTTGGAAATAGGAGACCAGGTAATGATCAGAAACTGGTAGCACCTGGCACAGAACCAGGGATCTGTCTTTTTCAGTGTTTGGATTTCACCCAGAGAGGAGTTGGCAGTTCACTGTGGGAAATCTGACAAATGAGAAATGTGTGTGTGACAAATGAGCATATATACCATGGTTGATGATGATAAGCGTCTCAGATTTGGGCTCCATCCACACAAGCCATTTCCCACTGGAGAATTTGCCACGAGTGTGCTGTACTTTGATGGATCAGACCTCCGGTCCCCTCCCTCATCTTGACTTTCAGCTGAAGGCCTTTCTAGTTGTGGCTGAATCCACATTCTGCTTCCTACAATCATGGTTCCGGGGATCCATGGAAGGGTGTCAGCAGGTACATCAATCAAACCCCTGAAAATGTCTGAGAAGAAGGTCTGTTGTATTACCAGAGAGAGTCCCCCTGGAGAAATGAAGTAGCCTAGCTTCCTCTCAGAGCCCCTGTTCTGGGATTCCAAACTCTCATTAATCAGTTTATTTATGTGAGAGACCCACAGTGTAATGGGATGTTGCAGTGACAGATTATTCCTGGGACTGTCCCAGTTGAAACATGGAACATGGTTTTATTTTATTTTTATTTTTTTTTCAACGTTTATTTATTTTTGGGACAGAGAGAGACAGAGCATGAATGGGGGAGGGGCAGAGAGAGAGGGGGACACAGAATCGGAAACAGGCTCCAGGCTCTGAGCCGTCAGCCCAGAGCCCGACGCGGGGCTTGAACTCACGGACAGCGAGATCGTGACCTGGCTGAAGTCGGATGCTTAACCGACTGCGCCACCCAGGCGCCCCTGGAACATGGTTTTATAAAGAGATCTTGTTATTAATATGGTAGCAAACATGAGGACTACTGGTGTTACTGCATGGACTAATGGTCTCCAAACCTCTGTGTTTAAAAGTAACAAGTCAGAGCTTTTACAGCTTATATTGCCAATTTCTGTATATTTAGAAATTACTTTTCCTACTGTATTAATGTTACATATCCTATAAGATGTGAACTAGGCATTAAAGGAAAAGGTGAGAAATAAACAGATGAATGTTCTCACACTGCAATGAATTGTCACAATTACCTTGTCTTGGAGAACTTCGGTTCAAACTACATGGATTAGATTTTGCAGAGTCAACTGGAAATGTGTCTCACCCCCATTCTTGTACTATTTCCCTGGAAATGTGTTGGGTTTTTTTTTGTTGTTGTTGTTCAGTTTTTTAATTGAAGTATAATTAATGTACAATGTTATTAGTTTCAGGTGTACAACATTGATTTGACAATTGTATGCATTATTCAGTGCTCACCACAATAAGTAGAGTTACCATCTGTCACCATACAACATTATTACCATATTAGTGACTGTATTCCCTATGCTGTACTTTTCATCCCTGTAACTTACTCATTTTATGACTGGAAGTTTGTACTCTTAATCCCCTTCACCAATTTTGGCCTACCTCTCACCCCCCCCCCCCCCCCCCAGCAACTACCAACTTGTTCTCTGTATTTAAGAATCTGTCTGCCTTTTTATTTTTTTGTTCATTTGCTTTGTTTTTTAGATTCCACATGTAAATGAAATCCTGTGGTATTTGTCTTTCTCTGTCTGACCTAGTTCCCTTGGCATAATACCCTCTAAGTCATAATGGCAAAATCTAAATCTTTTTTTAAATTTTTTAATGTTTGTTTATTTTGAGAGAGAGAGCATGTGCAAGCAGGGGAGGGGCAGAGAGAGGAGAGCGAGAATCCCAAGCAGGCTCCATGCTATCAGCACAAAGCTCAATGAGGGGCTCAATCTCAGAAACCATTAGATCATGCATGACCTGAGCTGAAATCAAGAGGCACACACTTAACCGACTGAGCCACCCAGGTGCCCCAAGGTCCAGTCTTTTTTTATGGCTGATATTGCTGTGTGTGTGTGTGTGTGTGTGTGTGTGTGTGTGTGTGCGCGCGTGCGCGCGGGCGCATGCATGTATACGCACATACCACATCTTCTTTATCCATTCATCTATTGAGGGACATTTAGGCGGCTTCCATATGTTGGCTATTATAAATAATGCTGCAGTAAACAATATATGCACACATCTTTTCAAATTAGTGTTTTTGTTTTCTTTGGGTAAATATCGAGTAGTGGAATTGCTGGGTCAGATGGTAGTTCTATTTTTAATTTTTTGAGAATCCTCCATACTGTTTTCTACAGTGGTTGGACCAGGTATACAGTCCTACTAACAGCACTCAGGGGTTCCTTTTTCTCCACATCCTTGCCAACACTTGTTTCTTTTCGATATTAGCATTCTGACAGGTGAAGGTGATATCTCATTGTGGGTTTGATTTGCATTTCCCTGATGATGACTGACGTTAAGCATCTTTTCATATGTCTGTTGGCCATCTGCTTTTTTTGGAAAAGTGTTCAAATTCTCTGCCTATTTTTTAATCAAATTATTATTTTTTTCTGGTGTCAAATTGTATCATTCTTTGTATATTTTGGATATTTAACTCTTATCAGATAATGTCATTTGCAAACATCATCTCCCATTTAGTAGGTTAGCTTTTAGTTTTGTTGATGGTTTCCTTCATTGTGCACAAGCTTTTTATTTTGGTCCCAATAGTTTATTTTTGCTTTTGTTTTCCCTTGCCTCAGGAGACATATTCATAACTGTGTTACTAAGGACAATGTCCAAGATACTATTGCCTAGGTTTTCTTTTAAGAATTTTACGGTTTCAGGTCTCACATTTAGGTCTCTAATCCATTTTGAGTTTACTTTTGTATTTGGTGTAAGAAAGTGGTCCAGTTTCACTGCATGTAGTTGTCCAGTTTCCCCAGCACCATTTACTGAAATGACTTGTCTTTTTCCCATTGTATGTTCTTGCCTCCTTTATCATAGATTAATTGACCATATAGATGTGGATATATTTGGGGGCTCTTGGACAATGTGTTTTAAGTTGCAAACAACCACTTTTGCAAAAATGGGAGCTGTAACTTTGTTATATATTTGATACCCCAAGTATTTCCCTGCTGCCATGTTGTATCACCTTGAGACTATGAGATAAACTGTAGTAAGGATGGGATGTAAGCATCCTCACTACCTCCCCTTGGAGTGTAGGAGCACAAACACAAAGCCCCGGAGTTCTTCAAGGTGTTGACGGGTTTTTTCCCTAATCTCCTGGCTCTTTATCTATACTTTTAACTCTTAGATTTAACAGCCTTTCTTTTTTTTTTTAAAGATTTATTTATTTTGGGAGAGACAGCATGAATGAGGGAGGGGCATAGAGGGAGGAAGAGAGAATCCCCAGCAGGCTTCACGCTGTCAGCACAGAGCCCGAACAGATCTCACGAACTGTGAGATCAAGACCTGAGCCAAAATCCGGAGTCAGATGCTTAACTGGCTGAGCCAACCAGCCTCCCCAACAGCCTTTGTTTTTGAAGTAAAAACACCACCACCACCACAAAAACTTAAAAATGGGAGAAATCTATGAGCAAAATTTGTTTTAGCTTAAATTACTGTTTTTTAAAAAAAAATGTTTATTTATTATTTTGAGAGAGAGAGAGAGTGTGAGCAGGGGAGAAGCAGAGAGAGAGGGAGACACAGAATCTGAAGCAGCCTTCGGGCTCCAAGTTGTCAGCACAGAGCCCGATGCAGGGCTCGAACTCATGGACTGTGAGATCATGACCTGAGCTGAAGTCAGATATTCAACCTACTGAGACACCCAGGCGCCCCTGGGTTGTTTTGTTTTAACAGCTTCAGTGAAGAGTTTCTTGAGAAGAGAGAATAAAATGCAAGACTTTGTTTCTTGTGTGTTACCATGTTTAACTGCCAAATAGGAAAATAGGGAAAAAAAAAAAAAAAAAAACAAGTCCAAAATATTAACAATTAGTTGTAGATAGTGATAGTGTAGGTGGCTTTTTTCTTCTTCTCAGTTTCCAGTGATAAAATCGCTTTGTTAACAAAACAGAAAAAGAATTTCTGAATGTTATTGCCATTCTAAAAGTGCCAAAAATGCATCAGCCTGATTTAAGATGTGTACATCTATAGGTAGTGATAGGGATGGTAAGGTATGTTAATGTCTTACTACATTTTGTATTCTAAACTGCCAGGTGCCCCTAACCCCAAAGCTTTGTAATTCTTGCAATACCTCCTTACTGAATTTAAGCGACTGTAAGGCTGAGTGTGTGTTGTTGGTGTGGCTGCTACTTAGGCCATGTGAGAAACCAAATATGGCTGCATTCTTGATGTCTGTCTGGTACTAGTCTAATAGCCAGAAATATCTGTACTCTCCATTATTATTGAAGGAGGGAAAATCCATGAGGCACACTTCCTTCCTTCTCTGAATTCCTACTTTGGTTTTTGCTTTCCTTCTCCCCACCATACTCAATTCATGGAAATTATTTTTCTGCTGTTGCTGAAAAATAATTCAATTTGGGTAACTTCAAGCATGAGATGACCCAGACTGTTTTTCACTGCTCTTGCCTTAGAAGAAATTAAATCACCAGCAATATTTTGCATCCAGCCAACACACATCAAAACCCCTGTCTGTGTTTTGCTTTGAGAACCTTAGAAATTTCAGAATCAGTTAGAAATTACGATAGAGCTGAGACCAATCCATGAAGAAGCCTGGTTTTATTTTTCAAACACAGTCTTTCTTGTAGCCCATGCATATGCCATTTTTTCTCTAAAATACAACTGGTTCTTATTCTCTTACTTGTTTGAGATCTGAAGTCTCTGGGTTTTCCTCTCCGGCTCCTTGGTGGACAGCTGTCATTTTAAAGTAAATGACTCTTCTGTAGATTTGAACTTTACTTGGATTTTTCTTGGCATAAATAAGATTAGATAGTTTTATGACCTCTTAATCCTAGAGGCACCAGTTTTCCTAGTTTGCAATTTTATTATTGGGTTTCTCCAGAAAAATATTGTAAGAACATTAAGATAAATGAGCTGTAGAAGCAGGTGGCAGTTGCTTTACATGGAGCATGCCCAGTTATTTCCCCATAATGTGGTGCATGATGTCAGTGAAAATCCCTAAATCACAAAGTATCTTTGAGCTATGAAACTCAAATTTCTGAGTTGAAACATAATGGCCAAAACTGTACCCATTAAAAAATAGAAATAAAATAGACATTTTCACCTCTGTGATCTCAGTAATATATTTATACCAATTAAATATTTAACTTAAATATAAACTGTATTTTGTGGTTACTATCAAGAAGCAAGGGGTGCCTGAGTGTCTCAGTCAGTTGAATGTCTGACTCTTGATTTTGGCTCAGGTCATGATCCCAGGGTCATGGGATCGGGCTCTGCACTGGGCATGGAGTCTGCTTAAGATTCTCTCTTTCCCTGTCCCTCTCCCACTCATGCATGCGCATGCACATGCACGCTCTTTCTCTCAAAAAAAAAAAAAAAAAAAGCGAGCTGCTTAGTGAATTGTATATACCAAGATTTGTTCCCTGAAGGCATATACATTTCCAACTTCTCTTTGAACAGACAAGTTCAGCCAATTAGCAAGTATTTATTGAATACCGTGAGGGCTTTTTAGTACATGAGGAGCTCTTTTTAACCATCCTCCCCAACTTTTAAAAAGCAGTCAGAGTGAATGCAACTTAACTTGAGGCTCTAATTTCTTTGCTCTCTGTCTCTGTCTCTCCTTTGCGGTTTTATTTTTTTATTGAAGTATAGTGAACACACAATGTTACATTAGTTTCAGGTGTACAACATAATAATTAGACAACTCTATAGGTTATGCTATGCTGACCACAAATGTAGCTAGCATCTGATAAGTCTGCCACCAGCATTTCTAGGATTTGTTGAAATTTGCATTCCAGATTATCAGTGTCCTTCTGGGTTTATGCAATAAATGTAGTGATGTCATTTCAAACCTAAAGTCATGTGTACTCACCTACTAACTGCCATCTTGTGCGCTCTTAGGAACATGGCTTAGTTCAGAGAATCAGAATCAGAGAATCAGAAAACCTGAGAATGGAATACTGCATCCGGCATCTTGCCCTATTACAAGATTTCCACCTTTGAGGCACTCAAGGGTCTGATGTGAACATGGGGAATCTGGACTACTTAGGTTGGGAAACCAGGGACGTGGTAGCAGGAGCATCACTAATGCTGCCTTGGTCTCCTGAACTCCCAAGAGGTATGGCAGACCCTGACAAAATGCTGTGGTTCTCAAAATTAGGCCAAGTAAGCAGAATGTTCAGATTCTAGCTATTTCTGCTTCTGTAGAGTTGGAGCTGTAGAGCTGGATATAATGAAGTTAAAAGGATGTCCCCTCAAAATGGTTTTGTCTTCTGGAGAAATGTTAAGTTCTAAAAGTTTTTATGTTTTTTGTTTTTTTAATCAAAATGGAATCTCTATAGTAGAAATCATACCCAAAGTAACTTCCTTACCCCTGTAGTGAAGATGTGCTTCTCCAAGCTCTAAATCTCCTTGTATGGTTCTATCACGGAAGGGATGGGGATCAGGAGAGTGTTTCCCAGGCACTCTGCCCTCCAGTGGCGTGACAGTTAAGTCAGCATCTGATTTTATTATAACCCCTCTCCCCCA
Organism: Puma concolor; assembly: GCF_028749965.1. Lineage (NCBI taxonomy): Eukaryota > Metazoa > Chordata > Mammalia > Carnivora > Felidae > Puma > Puma concolor. The sequence goes on from NC_141667.1 coordinate 67,589,101, forward strand.
CTTCTCTAAGTATAATTGGATCTTCTTAACTCTCAAGTGCTAAATTCCATTTAAATATACTTTTTATCTGTGGCTCATTTACTTTTCTCATATTAAGTGGGTTAAAGAAACTAATCCACTTGCACCCGAATCAGATTAAATTTTATTTGGGAATTTCTTTTGGGAAAGACTGTGGTATGTGTATGTTTGGCTATTGGCATCTAAGTTAATAAGGAAGCTGATGTTTTTACTCAGAGGAAAATTTTTCTATGATTCATTTTTCTTGTCTACTGAAATGAAACTTTTGGAGAACCCAAGAAGTGAAGTGAAAAGAAAGATAGGAGTTTTGTGTTGTTGCCTGTATTGATATATTTTTCAATCAAGCCCATTTTCATTGTGGAACAGTCTAGAATTTATATGGCACCTTTCATGTTGGGCAGTTCCTTGAGCAGAGTTATCTCATCCCTAAAGTAGTAGAAAATCTGTCAGGCACAGCCTGGGAGAAGCAGAAGTTCAAGGGAACCCTTTAGGAGTATTGTTGGGAAGGTGGCTGAAAGTTAGAAAGAAGACTGAAGTTACTGCCTAAATCTGTGGCCGGGAGCTCAAGACTCCTGACTAATGGATCAGGACCCTGGTTTTGTCTCCTTTTCTTCAGACATTTGTCTCCTTCATGTATCTTTGGGCTGAATTGCTAGAACCCAAGAGTTTGTTATTCTGTGAGAAACCTGTAGCTCCTTTTAGCAGCTTAGGTTTTATTTGGAGCCTGCATATCCGGGATCCGTGAAGTAGTATAGTATTATGTATGAGGCTGGGTGGGGCGGTGAGTTTCCTTGAGGAAATGGGTGGGAAGAAGAGTACTATTTTAACTGGTTGTTTTCTATATATAATATTTGTACCCAGTGTTGCTTTCTACTTTTCTATCTTTTTGAAGGAAAACTGAAAACTATGGGTAGAGATAGAGACCTTTTCTTCAGGGATTTGGTATTGTAGAAAGCCTATCTAGGGGGACCTGCTCTGGCATCCTAAAGCATAACACGGTCTTACAGTTTGTTCCTCTACTCTGATCTGGTGCAGACTCCCTGCTTCTAGTCACATTTCACAAAGGAGGAAATTGGTAAGCTTACTTGCATTTTATTACTGAAATGTTGCTTTCAGAGGCCTTCCTTTCTTGGCAGGTTCATAACACTTGATTTTATCCAAACCTATATTTGTATGAGACCTTGGACTTTTTCTGGTAATGTGAGTCAATGTGAAGAGTTGATCTCATGTATGTTAGCTGTTGAAAGTGACCATGGATCAAAGTAGCAGCTTTATTTAAAAGTAATTTTCAGTATTCTGGCAGTATATTGTGTGATAGGTTTCTTCACATGTTTAAATGTCTTTCCTCATCAAAGCAATGATGAGGCAATTTCATTTTCACGAAGTATCAAAATGTTCCTGAAAGTGGGTCAGCACCACTAAGTTCAGTCAGTCAACAAATATTCAGTGCCTATTATTCTTTTCAATGCTAGTAAGAATGGTTCTTTATATTTACACTGTATGTTAGCATCACACTGTTGTGCCAAGTGGCTCAGAACATTTCCCTCTACTCTTAATGGTAGAATGTGGAAGAATTTATTCTTTAGCATATATACTTTTGTCTCTCTATTCTTTTTTTCCACAGGGTCTCCCCATTCTGTGAATTCTTTTCTGTTTGGGAGCAGGGGAGGATCAGATAAGCAGAATTGGTTCTGACAATCAAGGTCCTCCCAGGCCATCTGTTAGTGTGACACATTTCATAGTAGTTAAGATTGAATATTATTTGTAATCTAGGGATTTGGGGCAGCTAAATATATCTTAGGTGACTTGGGATGGATTTGGGTCTAATTCTCAAAATGTTGATTTAATGGTAAATGAAATGCCACTTTCTACCCCAAACTGACAGATGTGGAATGGGGGAAGGGAGGACACTCGAGGGAGGGAAAAGAGAATGCACACACATGCAAGTTAGCATCACCTCAAAACTCTAAACCATAGAGAAGTGAGAATTTTGAGCCTATTCTATGTTTATTTATTTATTATTTTTGAGAGAACGAGAGAGACAGAGCATGAGTGGGAGAGGGGCAGAGAGAGAGAGGGAGATAAAATCCAAAGCAGGCTCCAGGCTCTGAGCTGTCAGCACAGAGCCTTACTTGGGGCTCAAACCCACAAACTGCAAGATCATGACCTGAGCCAAAGTCGGACAGTTAACCGACTGAGCCACCCAGGTGCCCGAGCCTATTCTAAATCACTGGAGAGTCTCTTGGAATAATAAGACTTAATACCTGGAGTCTCAGAGAATGACCAGTTGAGACTTAATTGCATTCATATTTGTGTTTGGAGCCAGTAGCATGATTACTTTGGTCACTTTTTCTTAAATTCATCACTGGAGGTACTTCCTGGTCTTGAGCCATTGAGGATAATTTGGGATCTAAGTTTAATGATTTAAGATATTTAAGGGAAACATTAAAACCCTTTTGGTTACTCCCCCTGCCCCTCCCTGAATATGGGTATTCAGCCTTTACAACTCCTATGGGAACTTGTGTAAATAAATATTCTATCTGTCCTCCAAACTATTTGTTTCAAAGGAGCCTCTTCCCTTTGCTTTAATAGTTGAAGATAGGGACGCCTGGGTGGCTCAGTTGGTTAAGCCTCTGACTTTGGCTCAGGTCATGATCTCACCGTTCATGGGTTCAAGCCCTGCGTTGGGCTCTGTGCTGACAGCTCAGAGCCTGGAACCTGCTTCGGATTCTGTGTCTTCCTGTCTCTCTCTGTCCCACCCCTGCTTGAGCTCTGTGTCTCAAAAATGAATAAATGTTAAAAACAAAAATTTAAAAAGTTTAAAATAAAGTGAATGGGCTTTTACCACCCATTTGCTCTCTTGTTCAATTTTGTTTCATTAATATTAGTGATAACCAAGTTTACACAGCACTTACTGCATGCTGGATGCTTTGCTAAGCACTTTGCATGTGTTATTTAATCCCTATAACAAGCTTCTGTGGTTGGTACAGAGGTGTATTTACTATGTGGCTATTCCTCACTTGAATGGCCACTTACAAAGTTCTGGAAGAGCCTAGCTATGGGTTCATACAGTCATACATCTTGGCAAAGAACTGCTCAATTCTATAAACTTCAGCTTCTCAAAACCTGGTTCTGCTCCTGGGTAGATTGTTTTAATGGTCTACATTTTATAGTTGAGAAGACAGAAGTTAAGACACTTGCCCCAAGTCATACAGGAAGTGGAAGAACTGGGCTTGAAGCCTGGATTGTTGGGCCCCAAACCCCTAAAGCACTCTGCACACGGATAAGAGTCTGCGTTTTTCTGAAGATCTATATGAAAGTTCTGCTTCATGTAAAACGTACATTAATTATACTTAATTTGCAATTCTAGATTTCTCTTAGTGTTCAAATTGGTCCTTTCTTGCTTTAATCAATTTTCAAAGTACCTTTCTTAAGAGTTAGAGGTTTAAGTGTTGACATACTGAATATATGTGTGTAGGATTACTCATTAATCTGAATTTGAACCCAAAATAAGAAAACCTGCAAAATAAACTGACAGTTTCTCAGGTCTTAGCTGTTTGGAGCTTTTTGGGCCTGTGACTCCAGAAGAAGAAGGGAAAAGGAGCATTTGGGGTGACCTAAAGGCTGATGGTTGTGGGCAAATTGTGGACGTGTTGACTCACACAGATAACGCTATTGTGTGCTAGAGTGACTCCAGAAGCCAACTAACTGAAGCTCTCATTTACACACTGAGGCCCAATCTTCCAGCACTGGGAGATGAGATATGGTTATTTTATATTATATGGTTATTTTATATTATATGGGTTAAGTATTCACATCTGAAAAAAGTTTCTGAGTATGTTGTTTCCCTACCTCATGTGCATAAGTGGTGTTTTCACACTTATTAGGTCTTTTTCCCCTGGAGTTTAGAAAATCCAACATTAGAAGTGGTAAACTTTATTTTTGTTTGTGTGTTAAGAGTTTTATGTAAGATGAGAGTTAGTGTGCAATCTTTGTGCTTGAAGTGGTGATAAACTATCTTGGTAACTGTATTTTGTAGCTTAAGAATGCAATATTTAGTGCATATAAAACCAAAGGGTTAAGTTCAAAGTCAAAGTTTTGTAGAACTTAGTCTCAGGTAATAAATTGTTGGATATAGTAAAAACTAGGGATTAGTATAGATAAACAGTTGAAGTGTATGTACTAAAGAGTAGATGATGGGGGCGCCTGGGTGGCGCAGTCGGTTAAGCGTCCGACTTCAGCCAGGTCACGATCTCGCGGTCCGTGAGTTCGAGCCCCGCGTCGGGCTCTGGGCTGATGGCTCAGAGCCTGGAGCCTGTTTCCGATTCTGTGTCTCCCTCTCTCTCTGCCCCTCCCCCGTTCATGCTCTGTCTCTCTCTGTCCCAAAAATAAATAAATGTTGAAAAAAAAAAAATAAAGAGTAGATGATGATTTGGATGTTTATAAGGAACACTAACTATGTGACGTAGCCTTGAAATAAATATGAAAGCTCACAAAACGCATTGAGGATCATCAAAACCATGATATTCTTTATTGTTTCAAAATTCAATCCAAATATTCACTATCTTTCACACATCAGCAAATTGGTAATCATGGTAATCTTAGACACACTACTTGTAACTTTTCATAGCTGTCAAAAAAACTTGTGAGCATTTCCTTTCTAGGAGAAAATTCCAGTCTGGAGGTGTTATAGTGGGGGAGGATTAATGAGAAAGCTCCTTAGCATATTTGGTTATACGGAGAAAGCAAACGTGGAAGACCGCCATGGCAAATGAAGGAAACCTCACCTACGTCCTGTGGTCAGGTGAATATTCTGGGTGAGATCTGGCTTAATAACAGGTTTCATTCATTTTAAGTAAACAGGTTAAGAATATCTCATTTGCAAAACTGAAAAAGCATGATTCTTTTTAAGGATTTGCACTCTAAGATCGTTTTTAGGTGGGAGCATCTTTACTGGTGATATGTGAGAGTACAATACAAGCTGAGCTCTTAAATGAAATTAGAGTTGGAAGTGTGACAGAATTTTAAAACTGGGAAACTTCTCTTATGAGGAAGTGGTGAGACTCGTGAGAAACATTGAAATAGGAAAGCATTCCTGTACCTTAATACTCCCTTTAAAAACTAAGATTTAGGGGCGCCTGGGTGGCGCAGTCGGTTAAGCGTCCGACTTCAGCCAGGTCACGATCTCGCGGTCCGTGAGTTCGAGCCCCGTGTCAGGCTCTGGGCTGATGGCTCAGAGCCTGGAGCCTGTTTCCGATTCTGTGTCTCCCTCTCTCTCTGCCCCTCCCCCATTCATGCTCTGTCTCTCTCTGTCCCAAAAATAAATAAATGTTAAAAAAAAAAAAATTTAAAAAAAAAAAAAAAAAACTAAGATTTAATGTCTGCAATTTTCACCAGTGTTTGAGGGCTGGGTTCTTGAAATTTTTTCTGCCCCAAGGAAACATTTCTGGAATTAGATAAGAGTTTTGAAGAATAGGGTTTGCTTTTCAGAATGACGACTTGAAAATTTTGATTGCAGTATGTAAATTCTGCAATCCAAGGAATTTCTGTAGCTGGCAAAATGCGTGTGTTGGGCTCATCTCTTCAGAATTGGGAAATAATTCCTTGCAAGGTATAGGAAGTACATGGGAGCTTGTTAATCAGAGGTGAAAGGTAATGGTCCATTCTTTTTTTTTTTTTTTTTTTTTTTGAAATAATATGGCCCATCTGCTGGAAGAGAGTCAAGGCAACTATAGTTTTTGTTGGGAGAAACCACAATGAGGAGATGCAGTCACATGGCCAGGTTCATGTACCTGAGGTGGAATGGACACCAGGGTTCTTCGCTAGTTGCACCAAATATTCTTTTTTTTATCTGCAAGTTAGTAATTTTTAGCTTCCAATGAGGAAGAAGAGTAAACCTTTTTCCAAATTAGGCTACATTAGCATGTTCTCTCTGCTTTGGATGGACTAGTTATTTAATTCTTACTGGATCAGAGGCACAATTTTGCCAAATTGAAAAATTATTGTGAATTATTCTCTCTAAAAGGAAGAAATGTCAGATTACTGTAGCTTTCTATTCACCGTGCCAGAAGGAATAGTAAGATGTGCAGTGTCGCATAGAAGAATTTGATTAGGGCCCTCTTAACATTTGTGATATCAGATAGATGAGTTTCTGAAACTACAGTGGTGTTCTGTGTTCATGAGATGGAAGTTCTCCTGCCGCGTCATCTAAAATTGGACTCAAAGTCATTTCTCAAGGACATGGACGTGTTCATTGCCTTAAGTGTCTTCAGGTTGAATTTTTAATGAAGATATTTTTAAATGGTGAAAGCAAGTTTTAAAATCCATGACCAATTAAAAAAATCCTATCACCACTTTAATTTAGTAGGAAAAAGGATTAGATAATTGAACGATTGAATGGCCATTTTTAGCATCCACTATTTATCTTCTCGGACTGAGAATTATCGAGGTGATATGAAGACGGCAATGTACTTTCCTCCTTCAATGACACATGAGCAGAAAGAATTCTCGTGGAGCAGAAATGTAGCGAATATAGTAACTTCCCAAAAGTTCTCTAGTTCTCTAGGTTACTGCTTAGCCCTGCATGGAGTGTTGTGTTCACACCAATATAGAGGGCATTAGAAAAGGCAGAGTCAGACCTGTGGTCCTCAAAAGTACTGTTTTGCTGACTGAGAATTTTCCATCTTTTTTTAAGTTTAATTATTTTTTTTTTGAGAGCGAGAGCATGAGTGGGGGGCGGGGAGGGGGAGGCAGAGAGAGAGAGGGAGATAGAGAATCTGAAACAGGCTCCACACTGTAAGCACAAAGCCTGATGTGGGGCTTGAACTCATGAACTGTGAGATTAAGACCGGAAATCTGACACTCAGCTGACTGAGCCACCCCAGTGCTCCTCCATCTTTTAAAAAAAAATTTTTTTTTCAACGTTTACCTATTCTTGGGACAGAGAGAGACAGAGCATGAACGGGGGAGGGGCAGAGAGAGAGGGAGACACAGAATCGGAAACAGGCTCCAGGCTCTGAACCATCAGCCCAGAGCCCGACGCGGGGCTCGAACTCCCGGACCGTGAGATCGTGATCTGGCTGAAGTCGTACGCTTAACCGACTGCGCCACCCAGGCGCCCCTCCTCCATCTTTTTTTAAAACCAGCTTCTCTGTCTGTGTACAAATTGAAATCACTAATATTTTACATTATTAGGCACTTAGAAAAATACATAGTTGCAATGTCACCATTATGTATATACTCACGAGGTATTTACCTGTACACTCCCTAAAAGAATAAGCAGTCTTTTTATCAGTTTCTGCAATTTTAAATTGGCTTTTAGTTCACATGTAATAGTGTGGCCAGAACGCTGCTTCTTTGGGCTCTTCTCCCTCCCCACTGGCCACCCTTCTTGAGCTCTGTGACTGGTCCTTCCATCCTTCGCCAGCTCTTACCGTTAAGGTGTCCTAAAGCCATATCTCCTGGCTGTAAAACGATCTAAACAGGGACTTCAAAGTCCATACTGCCAGCCCACACCTCTCTCCTAATTCTAGATCCATGTCCAACTGCCTCTTCCTCATCTTTATTGAGTATCTAAGAGGCATCTCAAAATAAATATGCTGAAGTCGAATTGCACTTCACATAGTCTGTCCCGTGGGTATAGATGGGGACCCAGTCCTTCCATTTGCTCACGCTGGAAATGTTGGGGTTTGCCTTGAGCCTTCTTTCTCATACCTCCAGGTCCTATTGTGTCTGCCTTTCAAAGCTCCCCTGGAATCTAGGTAGTGTGTGTACACACAGCCAACTCACTGTCCCCTGTGTGTCTGTTTTTGTTTTTGTAACTGGTCTCTCTGTATCCTCCTTTGCCTTTCCACAGTCTGTTTTCACCACAGCAGCTGAGTGATCCTTTTAAAAAGTGAGTCAGTTCATGGTATTCCTCTGCCCCAAACCCTCTTTTTCCATTCGTTCAGTATAAAGGCTGAAAGTCCTAAAAGTGAGCCATAAGGCCCTATGTGGTCATCTGCCGCCACCACCACCTATAATTTCCCCCTCGTTCTCCCTGCTCCAGACACATTGGGTGCCTTGCTGTCCCTCTGGCATGCTGACAGCTTCTCTCTTGGGGCCACACTTACCCACATAGCCACATGATTTGTTCCCTCGCTTCTTTCAGGTCCCTGCTCAAATACCACCTTATCAATGAGGCCTTTTGGATGAGCCTATAAACATGCTCCCTGTGCCTCCATTCCTGCATTCCTAGCACCATCTGAGTTTTTAATGTTTATAACTTGTTTACATACATGTTTTTATTTACTTACATTCATATTTTCTATTAAGTGTATTTATGAATACATTTATAATATGAACAAATACATACGTATAAATCTAAAAAAACCTAAAATCTTTATTGTCCCCCGACTAAAGTACAAGTTGCAAGGGCAGGGGCTTGTTTTCCCGGCAGCTGGTGCAGTGCTGCTGGGTACGTGACACCCAAAGATACTAACAGAATGAATGGAGTTTGGATCCTTTTTTTTTTTTTTTTTTTTTTTTTTTGGGCCTCTGCCAGAGTTGCATGAATACATTTTTAAAAAAAAATTTTTTTTTTCAACGTTTATTTATTTTTGGGACAGAGAGAGACAGAGCATGAACAGGGGAGGGGCAGAGAGAGAGAGGGAGACACAGAATCGGAAACAGGCTCCAGGCTCTGAGCCACCAGCCCAGAGCCCGACGCGGGGCTCGAACTCATGGACCGCGAGATCGTGACCTGGCTGAAGTCGGACACTTAACTGACTGCGCCACCCAGGCGCCCCTGCATGAATACATTTTATGCCACTTTTGATAGTTAAATTATCAGTAATCCTTTTCTATTTTCCTGAATAATTTCCTTCTATTAAAAAGCCTAACTATCCATATTATAATTTTATTGAAAAATGTCAAAGCTTGCAAAAAGTTGCAGGCATAGTTAACACTTGTATACCCTTCACTGATTCTAATATTTTGCCACTTTTTAAGAAATCCCTCTATCTCTACCTGGGTTTATAATTTTTTTCTGAATTTGAGTTAGTTGTAGACATCATGACCCTCATGCATAAAACCCTTCAGGGTGTATCTTCTAAGGACAAGGACATTCTCCTAAATATCCATGATATAAGTATCATTTCCAAAAAAATCTAACACTGATATATTACTACTACCTAATACGGTCTATATTTGAATTTCCCAATTGTTTCCATAATGTTTATTTTAACTGTTTTTAAAAATCAAGTTCCATCAATTGCATTAGTAGTCATGCTTCCTTAATCTCCTTAAATCTAGGTCACAGTTCCCTAGATTTTGTTTTTTTATAACTTAACGTTTTTTAGAATCCAGGCCAGATGTTTGATAGGATGTCCTTCAATTTGGATTTATCTGATTGTATAATTGGAGTCTAGTCATGAGAAAATATTTTTGGCAGGAGACTAACCCAGGAGATACAGGTGCTACTCAGTCCATCATCAGGGCACATGAGGTCACTTTGTCTCCTTGTTGGTGATGCCAGTTGAGGTCATTGGTTAGGATGGTGTCGACTAATTTATTTACTGTAAAGATGTCTTTCTTCCTTTCCTAGTACGTGGTCTCTGAAGTGACACTTTGAGACTGTGTGGTTATCCTGTTTCCCAACAACCTTTCATGCAGTGGTATCAATTTCTACCAATGAGTCTTGTCTGAAATAATTCCTGTGGTGGCTGTAAAATGGTAGTTTTCTTTTTTCTATGATTCTTTCCATATTAGTCGATATTCTGTAAAAAGCTTTCACTTCTGTCTCTCCATTGTTTTAAGTCTTGTTCAGTGTAAATATAAATTAGTGAATTAGTTTCTATCATGTGTGGTATAATCATTACTGTCATTAGTTTTGATACTCAAATTGTCCCACATTTGACTAGGATGAGTTCTGTATCCCAGTTTTGATGGGGAAATAATCGAGGTACCTTTTTTCAATATGGTTAGATATTTGAGGAGATAAAAAGGAGTCTACTAAGAAGTGTATAACATTGAAGGGAACAGATATATGGTAGATTGTCCATGGGGACAGTGAAGAGGCCTTGGGTGTCCCAGGGTGAACAGCTTGTTCAGCTGACTTTCTGCCAGCTACTCAATAAATGCTGTTCGGGCTGAGGCAGGTCTGGAACTGGGCTCCTTCTCTCCTGGAGTCATTCCCACCCTGAGTAGGACAATTTGGCAGAGTCTGGGAAGCCTTGGGTCTCTCACTTTAGCAGTGGTTTCCAAATGTATGTGATCATCAGGAGAGAGATTTTGGCTTGTTTTTATTTTATGTATTTATTTAGCCATTCATTCATTTGTTCATTCATAGTTTTAGTGCATCATGTAGACTTATAGAATCTAACTCTTTGGAGGGCTCCATACCTATTCTGAATGTTTAAAGGTTTTTCCCCTGGTGATCTTCTTATCTTCAGTTTGGAAATAGGTTTTTTTTTCTTTAACAGGGACTTGAGTAGTCAGATATTCTGGTCTTTTGGGTTTCATTGACCCTAGACTGACTGGGGCTAAAAGGCATAAACCTGTGGATTGATTGCAAGTGGCCTGGCATCGACTCCGTTGTACTTAATACCTTTAACTGGTTTTGGTTAGCCCGGACTAGTCTTTAAGCAGAAGGAGGGGTTGACTCAAGAGTGAATGATGAGGAGCATAGTTGATGAGCAGTCTTCCTTACAGGTTTCTTCTATAGGATTTTCATAACAGGTGCTAAAAAGTGGGGAATAAGAGAAAGTAATAGATCTAATGGGAAAAGACTGTCTCTTACTTCACTTGTATGATAGGAACAGAATATGTTTGACATCCACCTCCTACTTTATAGCTATTATAGTTGTAGAAAAGTAGTATATGCCCATGAGGATTTTATAAGCAATCTCAGTGTTGTTTCATCCAGACTTAAGTAAACTCTACTGTCTACTAAAACATGTAATTTGACCTTTGTTTAAGGATAAAAATCACTGGGGTAGTAGAAGCCATATTTACTTAAAGCACAAGATTAGTGTATGAGTGAATGAAGCACCACAGCTACAGGATAGGAACTGAAGTCAAATTTGGGAACCATGTTCCCTACCTGGAAGGCACTGTATAGACAACCTGAGTTGCCACGAAGTATGGTTCGATTGTGGAAAGAAAGATTTGGAAAATGTATGTCTGAGTTAGAGATATACAATATGCTATCTTTTGGTGAGGTTTCCTATTCTATTTTCTCTAATGTTTTGATATCTTTTATAGTACTTAATATGAAATTATTTGACAAAATTGAGAATGCTTACATTTTCTGGTATGTTGGAGAAAAGATAAAAGTTATTATTTGAAGATGGTATTGGGACACGGGAGACACTGGTTAACCTTGAGATAATAGGCAGAGACCATTGTAAGAAGTTAAAATGTGCCTTAGAGCATTATGGGCAATTTTTCTTAGCCATCCAAAGTTTTATAATGCTCTAATGCTAAACCAAAATACTTAATTAGTTCCTTTTAGGAGTAGGTTGTCTTATCACTTTGGTTGAAAAGTAAAATGAAATTTGAGGCTTGGTTTTGCTGCTACTGTTAAATATATCTGATAAAACTGCATTGCTTTATCCTTAGCACATAACAATATACATCCTTAATTTTCACAACAATATACAATATTATACAGTTGCAGGTGCAATTGTCCCCATTTTCAGATGCAAAAACCAATATTAAGATAGAGTAATCCAGTTGAAGTGACTTAGTGGGCTAATAGCAGAGACAGACTTTGAACTCTACCAAAACCATTCTAGAAGACTTTTCACCTGATGACAAATAGTATTTGCTGTAAAGAAAACTGTTATAGTTTTCACATAATTTCATATCCCAGTGATAAAAGCTTTTAATATTTTAGGGGATATTGTTCATTACTGGTTTGAGGCAGTGTTCAGTTAGCTTAATTTAAAGCTTATGAAAAACATATGGAAATTATTTAAGTTATAACATCTTCTCTTCAAAAATGGGGTTTAATGACCTAGACCTTCACATTAAATGGTTAGTTACTTGCAAATGTAGCGTTTAGACATACATATAATATAATTTGAAAATAAAAGCTGTTATTTGAAAGCCTGTTTTGTCCCATGCATGGGTGCCAGAACAGTGTTCTCTGAACTTTTTGATAGTGTTGCATCTTATACAGAAGTGTTTATGGATTTCCTTTTGCCTGCAAAGTAATGTTTGAGCACATGTCATTTTTTTCTATCCTGGCTCTTGGCTTTCCAGTGACATTAGTCCCTTATAAGTCATTGTTTTTGGTCCTTTCTGGCTCTTCTTAAATATATTAGTAAAACTTTTTTTCCTCTAGTAAAATTCTTGCTCAGCCTACTGGCTGCTAGCACTCACCTTAACACCATTTTTTTCATCTCTACAGTTAAGACATTAGAGGAGTCATTCAATATACTTTCTAGCTCTGACATTGCATGATTCTCACTGCTTCTCAGATGACAGTGATGACAGTCTGTGACTGTCCAGCACACACCAGTGACCCAGGAGGAAGTTGGTGCCTGTACAGGTTCCCTGGGTTGTAATCCACAACCTTGTGTTGTAATTATGTGAGAAGATCAAGGAGGTGAAGGACTGGGTGGGCCTTGTAGTCATGAAGTACTCATTGGAGTGGAGGGTTGATAGAGTGTGAGTGTGCAGAGGAAGTGACTGGAAGAACTTAGCCAAATTGCACCAATGTTCAGTAAATGCCTAGAGGGAATTCTTGAGGCCCAAAGAAAGTTCAATAGGAGTAGGGTGGGACAAGTGGAAGGGTGGCCAGGAGGTTTGATTCAAGAAGGGAACCTTAGTAGTGAGCTTTCAGAGGTAGAGCAATTCTAAATGGTGCAGGGTCTAAATGGTGACTGCCGGAGTTGGATTGGGATGGAGATCTTTAGAATGGCGGCCATCAGAACACCTCCATTGCAAATTTCAGAAGGAAATTCATTGATAATGTTAGTTCAGTGGAACCCAGGGGAAAGCATGTAAGGTGTAGTATTAGGGCTGGGTTCAGATCACAAATTCAGGTAATAACCAGCTTAGTGATACTGGTATCTTTGATTCTATACAAATCTGTAAATACCCATCTGAGAGGTTATTGCAGAATCAGGCAGTGTATATAAAGGCCGTAGGCAATCAAGAAAGCACTGTGTAGATATGTCGGTTGTTGTTTGGTCCTTGTGGATGTGACCTCGTTCTTAAGCCCTTCCTCTCAGTTCTGCAGACTGTGAGCTGGGAGCAGGGCCACCACTTGTACATCTCTTATGTCCTACCAGCTTCTTTTCACTCTTCAGCCTGTCTATCCTATGTAATTGATGTCTGACAAAAAAATTTTCCTAAAGAGTCACTTGATATCCCCTGGTTGATTTTTTTTTTTTTTTTTTTTTTTTTTTTTTTTTTTTGTCTCTGTGAAACTGGGAACGTCAACTTAGATTTCCCTCATTGCCTCTGTAAGAGATTTGGAATTAGTAGCTACTATGCATAGCCATTGTTTGGACTTCAGAAAGGTCCTTTTTATGACCTTTAAGCTGAGGTTTTTCTTCTATTTACTCCCATTTGAAGAGCCGCCTTTTGGATTAGTGGTGGTACTTTTGGAATTTACACAGAAGAAAACATACTATTGACTGAGCCTGGGGAATCTTAAAAGGCTTCTGTTTTTCCCACAGTGATGTTAAAAAATTCAGTGTTGTGTCACTGTTAGAAAATCCTTAAGGATAAGGATATTTCCTCTGAGGAAAACAAGCACTTTTAGTTTTAGGCCCCTCTAATTCAGACTTGGAATAGGAAAAATAGTTGGCATGTATTCAGTATATAAAAGGCTGTTTTAAAAGAGGGTGGAGGGGAGGGAAAACCATTAAGGGTCAAAGGAGAAATAGCATACAGGTGTGCCCCACTTAAAGTCCCTCCCATTATAGGGGTGCCCTAGTGACTCAGTTAAGTGTTGGACTTTAGCTCAGGTCACGATCTCGCAGTTCGTGGGTCCAAGCCCCACATTGGACTCCCTGCTGTCAGCATGGAGCCTGCTTCAGATTCTCTGTTTCTCTGTCTCTCTGCCACTTCCCAATCGTGCTCTCTCTCTCTCCTTCTCTCAAAATAAATAAACATTAAAAAAATTAAGAAAGATTCTTCCATTGTAAAATTTGAACTTTAAAAGATAATGGAGATAGAGGGGAATTCATGGACTTTGAAAAAGAATTGTTAATAATTATTTCCAAGTCTTTTGTAGATCATTAAATTATTTAAAATACAGGCTGGTGGCAATGGAGCTTAAAGCTTAAACGTTAGAAGTGAAAATTAATTGAAGATCAGAAGTAGAGATTAAACATGTATGATGCCTTCATGTTTGGAAAGGCATGAGAATTTGACTTGCATGTAATAGTTTAGGGACCCTATCCATAGAGCAGAAGTAACTTGGAGAAGAAGAGCTTGAGGGAAGATGGTAGCTGACTTGAGGTTTTTGAAGGATGCTCACATGAGAATGGCATCAGGTCTGCCTTTCGAGATTTGTGGGACACTTGATTGAACTTGTAGGATCTGTAACTGTAAAGTAAGAGATTGTAACCCATGTGCTCTACCATCCATCATGCTTGCAGAGTGAGTCGAGCACTGTGGGGCATCTGGTGCCCCAGGCTGAGTAGCCAGGGTGTGTAGCCAGGGGTGTGGTGTGTGTGGGGTAGGGGGTGGGGATCCCAGGTCTTCCAACATGGCTTTTTTCAAGATGAACTTGAGATCCGTACTTGTAAACAGTTCTCTAGGAGAATGCGATGAGCCAGGCTTAGAAACCACAAGGCTAGACAGTGTCTAGGAAGGGGGTGGTGAAAAATGTGGAGATGATCAGCATATTAGCCTATAAAGTTGCTTTATATTTTGAGTTTTCTGAGTCTGTTGGTTACAGATCATTCAAGTACAGGGTAAAATGTAGTTAAGAACATATGGTCTATCTAGAGTCAGAGTGCCTAGATTCAAATTCCATCTTTGTTACTTACTCACTGTGTTTCTTTGGGCAAGTTGATAAACTTCTCTATTTCCTTACCTGTAGAAAAAAAATATTAACAATACCTACTCCAAGAATTGTGTATTACTCGAGTTACTGTTTATAGAAGGCTAAAAATAGAGATTGGCACATAGTAAGCTCTCAGGGAGTGTTGCTGGTATAGCTGCAAAGCAAGGAGCTTGAAGTTCAAGTGAAGGCCTCAGGAATCCTTGGCCTAGAGACCTGAAGAGCATGCCAGTATGTCAGGGCTTGGAAAGAGTGCCAGTTTTCAAGTGTCATTCTCTTATCTAGGTTAGGAACGTTGACTTCTGTCTTGATTGAATCACCATTTTAACCCTTGCTTTAAAAAAAAAAAAAAAAATTCTCCTTCCTCTCTAATTCCTGCTTCCACTGCCCTAATAGAGGCTTGCTGCCTCTTCTGCCCTGTCCTTACAACCAGTCATCCTGTGCCAGGCTTGGCACTGCCACCACAGTGATTTTATCTAGCACCTAGTTCCACAAACTGAAATGCCTTGGAGGGCCCAGGCTGGGTGGGGACCTTGGTGAACTAGGGGGACTCCAAGGGGAGCCCATGCTTCTCGATTCTGGGGGTCACAGACTCTGTATGGTCAGATCTTCTTAATAGAAGCCAAAAACCCCAATTTGCATATAAATCCTCAGAGTTTTAAACTTTTGTGATTAATTCAAATGTTTCACAAACAGGACATGCTTGTGGGCCAGTAGGTCTACAGCTGCTAGTTTGCAACATCTCTCAATGTCCAAGTCTAGGGACACGAGACCTTCCGTGTCCACTCTCCTGCTTGCCTTCTATCCCCATCTTGTGGCACTCCTTGGATCACACTTGAAGCTGGTCTTAACAGCTGGTGGTTCTTCTTTTGCACCCCCTTATTTTACCTGTGCCTCTGCCCCTATTAGTAAAATCCTGGCTTCCTGGAATGTGTGTTTTGACATCCTCACACTTGGCCTGGCAAGTCTTGCTCTTACATTTTGGGGAAAATACCTGAGCCCTAGGCACTGTGCTGAGTGCTGGGTGGGAAAGTCCTCCCCCTGAGTGCCTTTGTGATTTCTGGCTCAAGTATCATGCCCTCAGGGGGTCTTCCTGGGTGATCTCTTCTGCAACCTATCCCAGTAAGATTCTGCACCCAGTTGTGATGTGTGTGTTTCCATACCACCAAGCAATTCTCAGATACCAGCTGGGTTGTCCTACAATTCAACTAAGTTCTGCTATTTTCTCCCCAGAGAGAGCATCAGATCCCACAAGTTAAGAGCTCAGTCCCGCAAGACTGCCCTCCACTTCAGATGCCAATTGCAGGTCTATGTTGTCACCTGAATTTCTGATTGACAGGCTATAAATCAGAGGTTCCCATGATCCCGTCCTTGGGTACGATTAATTTGCTATAGTGGCTCATAGAACTTAGAAACCAGTTTACTCGTTAGATGACTGATTTATTACAAAGGATCTCAAAGGATACAAATCAACAGCCAGATGAAGAGATACATAGAGCAGGCTATATTGGAGGAGGAGTGGGGCTTCCGTGCTCTCTGACCCTGCTGTTCTCCCCTGAATTTCCACATCTTTGCAAACCCAGAACCACTACATACCCGCAAGAATAACTAAAAGTAAAAAGACTGAGTAAACAAAGACTGGCGTGAAAGTGGAGCAAATGGAGCCCTGATGACACGATGGTGTGCGTGTAAAATTGTTCAACCACTTTAGAAAGCAGTTTGACAATTTCTTAAAAGTTAAACATAAACCTGCTATATCACCTTGCCATTCCAAACACTTACACACGAACGTTCAGAACAGCTCGACAGCCAAAACCTGGAAAAAACCCAGTTACCCATCAGCAAGTGAATGGATAGACAGACTGTGTTATATGGGTACAGTAAAGTACTTTGCAATGAAAAGTATATTGGTACATGCCACAACCAACGTGGTTGCATCTCAAAGTAGGCTGAGTGAAACAGGACAGAAAAAGTAGAGTGTATGATTGCATTTATATGAAAGTGTAAAATGCAAAGTAATCTGTAGTGACAGAACGCAGGTCAGTGGTTGCCTGGGGCTGGGGAAAGTGGGAAGGGCCTGGGGAATCTTCTGAGGGTCATGGGTGTGTTCACGCTCTTCATTGTGGTGATGGTTTCACAGGTATATAAATGTCAAAACCGTTCTGTATACTTGAAATATGTGAGGTTGATTATAGGGCGATTATACCTCAAAACTTGAATAAAAAGGGCAGGACCTGTATTTCTTTGATCTTGTCTATTTGTCTAGAAAACACCCTTGTTAATAAGAGGTGGTTGTTAATTATTTCCTGATTTTTTTTTTTTTTTTAAGTTGGATGTGGGAGAAAGTGGGTTAGGAAAACACATGAGGAAGCACTACAGAGTCTACAAGTCAAAGCTTCGTTTATGGCTGGGACCACCGGTCCTTTTAAACTACCCCAGTGTTTATGTTCTTGTCTTTAATAGACTTGTTTCTGAAAGAAAGACTAAAATAGAACTGTGTTTGGCTCTGACAGAGCCTTGAGCTTGTATACCTATATGCCCAGAGGGGCCTGAGGTATAGGAAAGCAATCTTGGTTTTTATAGGTGAGTAAACTGGGCCTGAGTAGTTCTAGAACACAGGCTGGTACTGCAGTGAAGCCTTTGCCTAAAACGGTTTCACTTTTATGAGGAATCCTGTTGATTAATGAGTTCTATGTGGCCGATGCTTTCTGTAAGTCACACTGACACTCCAGTTAGTTTCCTGCCTGATTCTGAGAGAGGATGGTCATTCTTACTTCAACGAAACCTGAGTAAACGCTGGGTACAAATCATTCTCAGTAATGTACCTTGGTATTTCTTCTGTAAAGGACCTTGGTCACTTTGTCTTTGGATCCCCATACGGATGTTTTTAGAAACTCCAAGTGAAATGAATTGGAGAGAAGGCTTGTTGCTCACTTCAGTGGGTTTTATTTTGGTTGTTCACCAGGAGGGTGTGATGAACCAGGTACTTGGACCTGGGCGGTCAGGTTCCATAGCACACCTGGGTGTAAAGCAGAAAAGGAGGTGAGAACAACAACGAGAACCAGCAAGGCCAGTTTTTAGGGGGTTGGAGCTGGATCAATACCCTCATCAGAGCAGAACCCAAAAACCCTCTGGACTGTGTTCAAGGGACATGAAGTTTACCTTTAACATAAACAACATCTGTCCGGCCTGCTGGGATTTGAGAGAAGTCTCTGTTACGTCAAATTTTAGCCATATGTAAAAGTCAAGAAAATAGATAGAAGGGGATTCATCATATTGTCCCTTAGCTGGGACTTCTTACATATTGTATTTTAAAAATGAATGACTGTCAATAATAGGCTACTAATAAAATGAGAAACGACTTATTCTAGGAGACATTAATGTTGTAACCTCACATTTCTTCAGATAAACTATTTTTGAAGATAAAAACATCATGTTAAAACCATTTGTAGATAAATTTGTGGATAAAGACAACAATTGATCATTGTGTGTGTGTTTAATTGCTGATTCTTAATGCCAGTAACTTACTATTGGAAGTCACAGCAGGAGCTGACGGCCCCAAGGAAAGGCCGCTGGAGTGAATTCAATGCCAAAGGCTGTTTCCTCAAACTTCTCTGTGCACAGACTGCTAGGCACCTTCCAAACAATAGTTTCCAAACTGACTTGGCAACGGAACTCTTTGTTCAAATGAAATCTTCAGCACCCCGCCATTGAAAACAACCAGAAACATTAAAAGGAACTAACAAGTTACCTCTCCAGGCATTTTGGGTTTGACAGCAAATACCTGATTGTTTGCAGGAAGCTGTGAACCCTTTCAGGAGGCAGAGGACAGTTTAGAAACTGCTGTCTTACTACATTTCTCTCTTGTATAGGGATTTGTTTTAGACTCTGTCCCTACTCCCGTTAAAAACACACAAATTACATATTGTCCATAATATGTCAGCAATTTCTATGGATAATCTTCATTCTAGGTTATTTCCAAAGCCATTCTTAGAATGTTGCCTCTCTATTAGAATGATAGTTATTAATTTTTTATTTGATAAAGTAGCTAAACATTTAAAACTGAGGTTTCTTCATGTCTGAGCATATCTTGACTTGCCTGGAATAATTGCCAAACACATTGTGTACAAATCAAAGGTTTTCATGTTGGAAAATGCCTGAGAAGACATTTGTATTCTAACAGAATTCTACAGTGAGTTCATCTGTGATGTGAAAAAATAGCTCCCTAACTTATTGGTGGGTAACTTACTTTTTGACTTGCGTGAATCAAAATGCACCCACACTTTGGTGTCCTGAAGTTCATTTCTACCTCTAGGCATTTTCTCATTAGTTGCCCATGTGGGATTTGTAAGAAAGAAGGGGGGGCAAACCCTAATGCACTTAACTGATTATCCTGACCTATCTTCTATCCTCCTGTTTGAGTGGATGGTAATGTCAGTAATAGGGAGAAAGCAGAGGCACTCAGCAGATCACACAGTGCCCTTTGCCCTTGTCTGACATTCACTCTGCTTCTGAAACTGTTCGGCCCAGCCCCCAACCTTTCAGCTTAGTGATAAAACTACCCGCTCATCACAAGAGATGCAAATGTTAGAGATGCAAAAGAATAAAATTAATAAAAGCCAGGGTATGGATCCACCTACCCAGCATACATTTTAAAAGCTATTTATTATAGATGAAGTGTTTATAAGCCAGCCTCACTCAGGTCGGTGAGTAAGAGAAGCCCCTACCCTCTTCCCTGCCCATCTTCTGAGGAGCCAGATGCTCAGTTAGGAGTTGTGGTTCCTTTCTAAGCTAAGCCATTTGCGAAGTCTGGTCAATAGAGAATAGATCAAGCTGCAGAAAATAAAAATACTGAAGAATTAGGTTTTGCATATCTACTGCATACTTCCCTGGCTCCCAGAAATGTGCTCTGTTGCAAGAAGAGTGAGATGTTTGGGCATGGTGTGCACATAGTGCACATGTCCTCTTTGACCTTTCAGTGTTTCTCCTGTCTCCTGGGAATAGATAGGCTAATACTTCCATGAGCAATGCTCAGTGAGCTCTGCCTGGATTCTCCGGTTTCACTCTGGAAGATAAATGACAGTGCTGTGGCCATCCATCATAGTCACATGATGGAACCAGAGCGTCAGTTTAGGGGTAGAGGTGGAGGGCAGAGCTTTTCCCCTGATTAGCTTAAGACTCCACCCTTCTCCTTAATTCCCAGCCTCTCCAAATGTCTTAATATGCTTGTGGGATATCTGTGTTTCCCCTTTTGGTGCATTTGTTAGTATTACTCCCTCTTCTTATTTTGACGTGTCTGTCCCATGTATGTCTGTCCCAATGCCCATATGACAGCCTTTACCTTAAAAAAGATGAAGTTTCACACATATTCATTGATTTAGAAAAAGTATCTTGACAATAAATGTTAAAAATATTTAACTTAAAAATAAGTGTTAAAAATTCACTTAAAATTGTCCTTTTGAATACCTAAATACCTACTTTAAAAAATTGGCAGCTTGAATTCCAAGGCACGTGTTATAGCTAAAAAAAAAAAAAAAACATAATGGTAAAACCTATCTGGAAAAGACAATTTACAGAATATTTTGTTGATTCCATTTAGCATGAGCACTCT
This sequence comes from Puma concolor, assembly GCF_028749965.1. Lineage (NCBI taxonomy): Eukaryota > Metazoa > Chordata > Mammalia > Carnivora > Felidae > Puma > Puma concolor. The sequence goes on from NC_141667.1 coordinate 67,609,731, forward strand.
TAAAAAAATTTTTTTTTAAATTTTTATTTATTTTTGAGAGCGAGAGAGACAGAGCATGAGCAGGGGAGGATCAGAGAAGGAGACACAGAATCTGAAGCAGGCTCCAGGCCTTGAGCTGTCAGCACAGAGCCCAATGCAGGGGGATTGAACCCAAGAACCACAAGATCGTGACCTGAGGTGAAGCCAGACGCTTAACTGGCTGAGCCACCCAGGCACCCTGTATCAGCACTATTTTTTTTAAAGTTTAATTATTTTGAGAGAGCGAGTGAGCAGGGGAGGGGCAGAGAGGGAGAGAGAATCATAAGCAGGCTTTGCACTGCCAACCCAGAACCCGACGTGGGGCTTGAACTCACGAACAATGAGATCATGACCTGAGCTGAAATTCAGAGTCAGATGCTTAACCGACTGAGCCGCCCAAGTGCCCCTAGCACTGATGTTTTGTACCTGATGAAGCTTTATGGAAGAGAGTGAAAGGCTCTGCTCCTATAGTTGGAGGTTTTATTTTATTTTATTGCTCTAAGACCCAAATGCTTGTCATATGTTAAATATGAACCAACCACCTGAACCTGGGCTCCTGCTATGAAAAGCTGAAGTGTGCTGCTGGGACACACAGATAACGATAATTCTAGCCATGTTCATTGCCAGTGTACTTGGAGCCTTAAAGCAGAAGAACTTGTCCATAAAAATAATAGCCCCTGTTGATTAAGCACTGAAATTGCTTGACAAGGTGGTGGGCATTTGACACATATTCTTGGTTTCACAACCACCCACTATCTAATTATCTTCATTTTTTGGATGAGGCAACTGAAGGTCCGAGAGTGGACACCTTAACTGAAATTCTACAGCTAGTAGATGGCAAACGTAGGCTTTCAACCCTTATTTCAAAGAGAAACCTTCTAGTAGGGGTTCCACTTTGTCACCCACCTGTGTTGTCTATAGACACATCAGAACTGATAACACAAAAGAATAAAAATTTTGTGAATTGAACAACTATTGTGTTTTTCCCGGGGGACTATGGCTGAATTTTTTTCAGAGGCTTATTTTTTCTTATTGATTTTGAGAGAGAGAGAGAGAGAGTAGGGGAGGACAGAGAGAGAGAGGGAGGGAGGGAGAATCCCAAGCAGGCTCTGCAGGGTGAGCACAGAGCCTGATGTGGGGCTTGATTTCACAAATCGTGAGATTGTGACCTGAGCTGAAATCAAGAGTGGGGTGTCCAACCAACTGAGCCACCCAGGCACCCCTTCAGAGCTTTTAAATATATTTATCCTTGTAAACACTTGTCTGTCTCGTTGACATTTTTTGAATGGCTACTGTGTGCCTTGTAGTATGCTGAATTACGGCTGTAACACATGGGCCCCGTCCTCAAGGAGCCTAGTCTGCTGGGGAAGACAGGCTCACGGAGAATTACCCTCCAGGTTTGTGATGGAGGGATGTTTGGGTGCTGTGGGAACTATGATGGAGGGATGGAGGGAGAATGTGTCAGGTGGAAAGACGGACAGATCCTGGGGACACCAGCTTACACTTTCACTGGGCCACAGAATGACAAAAGCCTGTGAAGACCCAGTCACTAAGGTAGGGAGGAAACAAAAAGGAAAAGTTATAATAGAGCAGGGCTTGACAAACTTTTTCTGTAAGGGCCAGATGGAAAATATTAGAGGTGTTGTGGGCCATATGCCCTCTGTCACAACTACTTAACTTTGCCCTTAAAACAGCAAAAGCACATCCTCTCCGTGTCAGTGAATGGGCATGGCTGTGTTCCAATAAAAGTTTATTTATAAAAATAGGCAGCAGGCCAGATCTGGCTTATGGGCTGTAGTTTCCTGACCCCTGGAATAGAGGAAGGAGAGAGGCTTGTTACCAAACAAGGTATGACTGAAAAGTAACAGTTTTGACTGAACAACAAAGAAATTGGTGGCTACTTTGAGAGAGGACTGTGGTTATTCTAGCCCCTACCTAGCATATTTTAGGCATTTAGTAAGTGTTTGTCAAACGACTAAACTATGGTTTCTGTTTAGCCTATAGTTAAGTAATTGAGGCAATATGATAGTGGAGGGAGAGAATTTGGTAGGAGTATGAGTCAAGTTCTAACTGAATTATGTATAAAATACTTGATGTTTTATTCTAAAGAAAAAAATAGCCTGTTTGAAAGCTTAGTCTTACTTTTAAATTGATTTGTAATGCTGGCCACCTGTCTTGGGCCCAGCAGGCATTCTATTGTTTTTGGTTTTATTTTATTTATTTCTTTGTTGTGGGGGTGGGGGGGAGAATGGAAGTGCTGGTACTTAGTGTCCAAAAATATTCAGGTAATTAATGAAGAAAGTTTTGATCTCTTACTAAAAATGTGAGGATTGGGGTGTCTGGGTGGCTCAGTCGCTTGAGCATGTGACTTAATTTCAGCTCAGGTCATGATTTCATGGTTTGTGGTTTCAAGCCCCACATTGGGCTCTGTGCTGACAGCATGGAGCCTGCTTGGGATTCACTTTCTCTGTCGCTCTGCCCCTCCCCACCCAATAAATAAATAAATGTTAAAAAAAAAAAATCTGAGGATGTGTATTGTCTGCAGGGCACAGGAAAGGTTTTTGAATATGGCCAGAGGTTTGGTGAGGCTTAAGCTTAAAGGTATCCATTTATTTGTTGCTTTGAGGTGATTTTAGTAACATCTCATTTGATGTAAGAATATTTGTGATGCATTTCACGCTATATTCTTACCTCTGAACATAATAATGTAACAAACCAGCTCTATCATTTGAGTTACAGTCGTTGAGTTATAGTTGTCCACAGGTCAGTTGTACGAATAAAAATTAGTCTTAGTAATTCAGCTTAGTCATCTTTTAGGGTGTACCAAAATGAAGTGCTTTGTCTTGTACTGGGGAAGACAGGGCCTGTTTCTGGCAGCCATGATTGATGTGGGAGCACAAGGTTAATGGGAAGTTAGGCTTTGCCTTTGTTTTAATATGAGGATCTCCTAGAATGACAGCCACCAAAACCATAATCATAACTGGGTCTTCCCAAACCTTGGGTGAACCATTTTCTTTCTTTCAAGACTCAGACGATCTCTTCCTGTTTGAAGCCTTCCACTGAAGTCTCCAGACAGAGTTTGTCCATTCCATAAATGGTCACCTGCTTCTGTCAGGCACTATGCTAAGGACAAAGATGCTGGGGCGCCTGGGTGGCTCAGTTGGTTAAGCGATTTCAGCCCAGGTCATGATCTCACAGTCTGTGAGTTCGAGCCCTGCATCGGGCTCTGTGCTTGCTGACTGCTCAGAGCCTGGAGCCTGCTTCAGATTCTGTGTCTCCCTCTCTCTCTGCCCCTCCCCTGCTCATGCTCTGTCTCTCTGTCTCAAAAATAAATAAAAACATTAAAAAAACCAAAATCTAAGGACAAAGATACAAAGGCAACCAAGTCCTAGTTCCTGGCCTGTGATTTCTTACTTGTAACAGATATCAAGAGACCATGGGAGGTTCTGTTCTAGTCCCCTTGGGTTGCCTGACATCTGATAGAGGAAAGAGTTAGGCTACCAAGCATTTGTGATACAGGTATAGGTTTTATACCAGGAGCTTAAAGGAGCAGCACAGAGGAAATATCCAAACTCAAACTTCAAAGGCCTGGGTGCAGCTAGCCAAGTAAAGGGTGTGGATGTGAGGGGAGGTGGGGATTGTGTTCTGGGAAGGGTTTGTGTGCCAAGTCCCAGGGGCGGTGTTGAGCATGGTGATTGGCGAGTACCACTGGTGTTTCAGTATGGCTAAACCAGATGCCAGGGGGATGTGGAAAGGCAAGAGGGGTTATTACATGGCATTGTGCTATGGACTTTATCCTGATGGTAATGAGGAACCACTGACTGATATTTTTAAGGATTGGGGGCAGGGCACTGCATTGAAGTAGAGGTCTGAAACATGTGCCTGGCTGCCATGTGGAGGTGAGAACAGAAGCAGAAAGAACTGTCAGCAGACTGAAGTGATCCTGGAGGGAGAGGCTGATGAACTGAGTGAGTGTTGAGTGGGGAAGTAGAAATTCCTCCGAATTTAGGGGCTGGAGTTGATAACACAGGTCGTGGGACTGACAAAGTGGGAGGAGTCAAGGTACAGACCTGGCTTGCTACTGGATCTCATGTGTGTCTTTATCCTAGCACATGTCACCTTGTATTTTAAGTGTTTACTTTTGAGATTCTCCACTTGGACTGAAAGCTACTCAGGGATTCAACGTTGCATCCACTGAACCCAGCATAAGAGAGCAACATGAACATGCAAGGTGGCCTCAGTTTATGGCCATGGGTTGAATGGAAAGATCTGTGGGTGTGGCTGACAAGAAGGGACCCATGAGCACACAGGATTGAGCATGGGATGGTGTCTCCCCATCCTCCACACCGGTGCCTTTTGTGGGCTTTGAAAGCAGGCTCAAGGGAATGAACAGGGGGCATGTCAGGCCTTGGCCACAACCCAGGGCACTTTTCAGAGCTGCTTGGTGTGTGGCTTTGAGCCTTTGTGCATTCACACCATGGTGCATGGTCTTGTATTCAAAGTCTAGAATATGGAGACAGGGTGGGAGGAGAGACGCAGAGAGACAATACCTCTGCAAAAACTGCCAATCCAACAAATTCTGACTTGGCTGCCTGGGTCCTCTTGTGCTGTGTCTTGTGTCTGAGGAGGATGTAGGAAGTGGCAAGCAAATGAATGATGCACTCTGTGGGGAAACGCTTTAGTGCTCAGCAGGACTTGGGGATTAGCTGGTGTGCCCTCTTCCGGACAGAGTAGCTTCTGGGGAGGGAAATACAGAATACTGAGTGACAAGGGTAACAAAAGGAAGTGGCCGGTCCACTGTGAGTGTGTGTGAAAGACAGCACGTGTCTGGAATTAGAAATTGACCTTACTTTTTTTGTCCAGCGGCTTCTGAAACGTGTAAGCCTGGTAACTGTTGCCACCCTCTCTCCGTGCACTGGGAAGGACCTTCAGCCTGCCTCTCTCTCTTACCAGACACCCTTTGACAAGACCATCAACACCATGGGCAGCCTGTTGGTGTAGCTAGCCTGGCCTCCTTCGTTAAGGGTCTGCACGTGCTTCAGTTGACATTAGTGTTCTCCTTATGACTACATCTTTCTGTTAGGACCCTGCTTGCTGTGCACTGCCTGAAGGGTTATCGTGGTTATGAGCATTTCTGAAAAGCTATGGATATTGTGGCCATCATGCTTTACTTGTCACACGGCTTCTGGAATGAGATTTAACAGATTTTGTTCATTGTCCCTTCTGAGCCTCCGTGGCACTGTGTAACTCTTAGGGCCATGCTCACAATCTGTTGACTGTTTGAATGCCTCATGGCCTATCTTATCAACTAGCTAAACCCTAGCTCCCAAGGACTCTGAGTTTTTGCATATTTATTCCTAGTTCCACGAGTTTGCTTCCTCAGCAGAAGATTAGGGAGGTGTGGGGTGGTCAGTAAGGAACAGAGACCCCAGGATAAAGTGGCAAATAGGAATAGTGATGACATGGCACATGAGAGCAGCAATCAGTTACTGCAATCTTACAGAAAACAGTTTTGGTTAGGTTATTCTAAAATACAGGTCAAGGAACCTTTTCACTGGAAAACAAGACTTGCGGAGTACAATTCTAAAATGCAGAAAAACTTGGGGCTCTTGGGTGGCTCAGTTGGTTAAGTGTCCGACTTCCGCTCAGGGCATGATCTCCCCGTTCATGGGTTCGAGCCCAACATCGAGCTCTGTGCTGACAACTCAGAGCCTAGAGCCTGCTTCAGATTCTGTGTCTTCCTCTGTCTGCCCCTCGCTGCTCGTGCTCTCTCTCTGTCTGTCAAAAATAAACATTTAAAAAAATTAAAAATAAAATGCAGAAAAACAAGTACACTTCAGAAGGAAGAAGGAACACGACAAACAGAAGAGAGGGAGGAATTAAAGATGAAAATGATTAGTGTAAATCAAAGGTAAAGAAAAACCAGAATTGAGCGGGAAAGGGAAGCAGCAGCAAGGAGGAGGGTAAAGCTTTGGAGCAAGGTGGGTTTTGTTTTTGCTTTTTCTTGAAGCAACAGAGCAGACTGACACAGTAGAAATTGTGCAATCTGGAGAGTATGAGAAGGTCTCCCTCCCAGCGCCATGCAGGCAGGAAGTGCGTTCTGTCCAGTTTTGTGCTCTGTGCCTGGGATTCTGTGCCTTGGCATTTGGTGTGTGTTGGTGCATGACCAGTAGGAACAGTTTTTCAGAGTAAGGGGCTGGGATTTGAGAATGAAATTGCAGGTGGTGATAAATGTTTCCCGAACCGGTAGAGATTTTGTGTTTGAATATTGGCAAAGTTAAGAAAAAAAAAAAGATGGTTATATTTTGAGGCTTACATTTTGTTGTGTAAGTATAACAACTGCAAGCAAACACAGCAAAGCTGTCTGCGGTGTGGGATTCTTTTGGTTTTAAAAGATGAGGCAGTCAGAATACTTTCCAAGAATGGTATGAAGGCTTGTCTCTGGCCTTCCCTGTGGAGGAGTCAGGTCATAGAGCTCTGTCGAATGTCAGCAACCAACATTCATGCTGAAAGTATCTAGGGATTTAACTTTAGTGAGAAGGAAATGTGTACCATGCTGCTCGGCAAAGAGAAGGGTCTGGCTTTTCCTGCCTTTTAGCACGGGATATGTATGTATTGTTAGTCGCCCCCCCCCCCCCCGGCCATATAAATATAAATATGTGTGTGTGTGTGTGTGTGTGTGTATGTATAATGAATTGGTAAAGATTGGTTATGTATGTAATTTATGTACCAACATAATTTTATTTGCTGATGTATTCTTATTGAGAGATCTAGTAGAGTGTTATCAAATATCCACTGGCTTTTATTTTTAATTTTATTTTTAATTTTTTTTAACGTTTATTTATCATTGAGAGACAGAGACAGAGCATGAGCATGGGAGGGGCAGAGAGAGGAGGAGACACAGAATCTGAAGCAGGCTCCAGGCTCTGAGCTATCAGCACAGAGCCCAATGTGGGGCTCTGACTCACTGCTAGATCATGACCTGAGCCGAAGTTGGATGCTTAACTGACTGAGCCACCCAGGTGCCCCGACCCACTGGTTTTTAAATGCCAGATGTTAGCAAGGGGTTCCTTGGTGGCTCAGTCAGTTGAGTGGCCGACTTCAGCTCAGGTCATGATACCATGGCTTGTGAGTTCGAGCCCCACATCAGGCTCTATGCTGACAGCTCAGAGCCTGGAGCCTGCATCAGATTCTGTGTCTCCCTCTCTCTGCCCCTCCTCTCTTGCTCGCAGTCTGTGTCTGTCTCTTAAAGATAAACAAACATTAAAATAAAATGTCAGATGTTAGCAAAATGCACTATACTAAACTGCAAATATGTATTCTTCTTGGAATCATTTGGAGTCTTACAGCATTTAGGGACATTCTCTTGGAGAAACCATGAATGAGTTTAAAATTTAGAGCGTTTTATTTTTCATGTTTAGGTTCTGATTTTAAGGAAAATCCATTTTAGTTTGCAGTATCCATTTTTCAGGCATGTGTCACACATAACTACTCTCATTTTTCATGATTTAAAAAATGTTAACTTTCAGGGGTACCTCGGTGTCTCATTCAGTTAAGGATTTAACTCGATTTCGGCTCAGGTCATGATCTCACAGATTGTGAGTTCAAGCCCTGCGTCGGGCTCTACGATAGCAGTGGAGAGCCTACTTGGGATTCTCTCCCTTCTCTCCTTTGCCTGCTCTCTCTCTCAAAATAAGTAAATAAACTTTAAAAAATGTTAGTTTTTATGATACGTTAGTTTCTAATAAAACGTCTTCATTCACGTGTGCTGCAAACTGACCTCTCAGCTAGTTTGGTTATGTTTGATTGAGTGGGGTTTGGGGTGGCCATCACTAACCTTCAGCAGTCAAGGTAGATGAGGGATAGAAGTCTTACTCTTCTGTCATGTTCCCAGTGTGAGACTGGACTCCTATCCACCCTGCTGCATATGCAGACGCTGATTGGCTAACTAAGTAGGCATGAAACAGCCACTGAGCCTGTTCTCTGAACTTTCAGATGTTGTGTCAATACCGTATGTGAGAAGTTACTGTGAAGCAAATGTGACATTTCTGGGGGCAAAATTCTGCCAACCTAGTCAGGATCCGATGATGAGAAGCCTCCAAGCCAGTGGCTATATGCAGGATTGTTCATGAATCTAGAGGTGGGCACCATTACGCAGGGTAAGGTTGGGCTTGTTAGATTCCCCTATCTTGTTTGTCCTTGGGTAGAGTGCCTTACCACACTTCTAGCCCACCTACATCTCTCAAACACCACTACTTTCACCAATGAGAAATGTTTTCTGACCTCCACTGAGCTAATTTACAAAGGCTTCAGGGTCCGGAGAGAGGTGAAGTAGCTGCCTCTGGTGTGAGGCTAGCTTGCCAATGCTAGCCGCACATTTCTGGAATATTGGGAGTATGTGTGCCTGGTTGGGGTGGATCCTGGTGCCTAAGGGGTAGATTAAAATGAACACATCCCTATCCTATGGTCTGTGCTAAATTATTGTTCCTATAGCTCTATGTTCACTGGAGATTAATTTCGTCCTTTATGGAACTTCTGTAGTACCAGTAAACCTTGGTTTCTCCTCCTTACTGTGTTCACTCAGGTCAGATCCTTCTTTTTGCCTGTGTATTTATGTTCCTGTGCCCCCACACATCCTGTTTGCTTTCACCTCTGCAAATTCCACCTTCGGATTCCTCACCACACTTGTCTTCCTACTTGCCAATCTCCTTCTGAATCCCAGCCACATTGAGTCTAGGGACATACATTCATCAGATACACTGGCTGGCTCATAGTCAGTGTAGATTTTATGTGTGTGTTGAGTGGGGGTGTGTGTTAGTCTTATTATATTCCTTGCATTCCAGACTAAAATAGAAGTTTATGATGAGGGCTTCATACGCGTTTTCTAAACTGCTCCCACCCGGATTTAACAGAGCACCAAGTGCCAATAGGTGCTGGATGAATATTTAAGAGGGAGAATTGGGGAGCAGGAAGGGAGGATATGGACAAATTATGGAAAGGTATATTTAGATGCCCTCTAATTCCTGGTCAGAGTCACTTGTCTGGGCAGAAAAATGTCCTGTTGTACTGTTGAGGGCTTAACACTTCACTCTTTACAGCCACAGCTTTGTCACCACATTCCTTGCCCTAATTTATCCCTCTGTTAATGTCAAAATATGTGCTACAAGAGCCTACTGAATGTAATAGGTGACATCTAGTTGTGGCGCTACAATAAAAAGAAAAAAAAACACTCAACCATATGTCCTTTAAGTCAGAGAGTGTATCTTACAAATCTTTTAAGTTTTTTATTTTAATTCCAGCATAGTTAACATACAGTGTTTAGTTGCTGGTGTACGATATGCTGATTCAACAATTCCATACCTCACCCAGTGCTCATCTTGACAAGTGCACTCTTTAAACCCTGTCACCTCTTTTACTCATCCCCCCACCCACCTCCCCTCTGGTAACCACCAGTTTGTTCTCTATAGTTAAGTGTTGGTTTCTTGGTTTGTCTCCCCTCTTTTTTCCTTTTGCTTGTTTTGTTCCTTCAATTCCACACATGAGTGAGATCATACGGTATTTGTCTCTCTCTGACTTATCTCACTTAGCATTATACTCTCTAGATCAACCGTGCTGTTGCAAATGGCAAGATTTCATTCTTTTTTTGTGGATGAATTGTGTGTGTGTGTGTGTGTGTGTGTGTGTGTGTGTGTGTGTGTGTACACACATGCCACATCTTCTTTATCCATTCATCTATTGATGAACACTTGAGCTGCTTCCATATCTTGGCTATTGTAAATAATGCTGCTATAAACATAGGGGTGCATGTATCCTTTTGAATTCTCGTTTTTGTATTTGTTGTGATTACTGGGTTGTATGGTAATTCTTTTTTTTTTTTTAATGTTTGTTTATTTATTTATTTATTATTATTTTTTTAAATGTTTATTTTTGAGACAGAGAGAGACAGAGCATGAATGGGGGAGAGGCAGAGAGAGAGGAAGACACAGATTCGGAAGCAGGCTCCAGGCTCTGAGCCATCAGCCCAGAGCCTGACGCGGGGCTCGAACTCATGAACCGTGAGATCATGACCTGAGCCGAAGTCGGACACTCAACCGACTGAGCCACCCAAGCGCCCCGATGTTTATTTATTTTTGAGAGAGTATGTGTGTGAGAGGCAGGTAGGGGCAGGCAGAGGGGGGCAGAGGATCCAAAGCAGGCTCTGCACTGACAACAGAGAGCCTGATGGGGATTTGAACTCACAAACCACAAAATCATGACCTGAGCCGAAGTTAGACGCTCAGTTGAGCCACGCAGGTGCCCTACAGTAATTCTATTTTTAATTTTTTGAGGAACCTCCCTGTTTTCCACAATGGCTGCACCAGTTTGCATTCCCACTAACAGTGCACGAGGGTTCTTTTCACTCCATATCCTCACCAATACTTGTTGTTTATTGTGTTTTTGATTTTAGCCATTCTGACATGTGTGAGGTGGTGTCTCATTGTGGCTTTGATTTGCATTTTCCTGATGGTGAGTGATATTGAGTGTTTTTTCATGTGTCTGTTGGCCATCTGGATGTCAACTTCAGAGAAATGTCTGTTCATGTCTTCTGCCCATTATTTAATTGGATTGTTTGTTTTTTGGGTGTTGAGTTTTGTAAGTTCTTTATATATTTTGGGTACTAACCCTTTATCAGATATGTCATTTTCCCATTCAGTTGGTTCTCTTTTAATTTTGTTGATTATTTCCTTTGCTGTGCAGAAGCTTATTTTTCATGTAGTCCCAGTAGTTTAGTTTTGCTTTTATTTCCCTCGCCTCAGGAGACCTATGTAGAAATAGGTTGCTACAGCTGAAGTCAGAGAAATTACTGCTTGTGCTCTTCTCTTGGATTATTATGGTTTCATGTCTCAGTTACGTCCATAATCCGTTTTGAGGGTTTTTTTTGTGTATGGTGTAAGAAAGTGGTCCAGTCTCATTCTTTTGCATGTTGCTGTCCAGTTTTCCCAACACCATTTGTTGAAGAGACTGTCTTTTTCTCACTGTATATTCATTCCTCCTCTGTCAAAGATTAATTGACCATATAGTTGAGGGTTTACTTCTGGGTTTTCTGTTCTTTGTGAACTTTTGTGCCTTTTTTTTAAATTTTTTTTTTTAAATGCCGGGACCATACTGCTTTGATTACTACAACTTTGTACTAGATCTTGAAATCAGGGATTGTGAGACCTCCAGTGTTGTTCCTCTTTTTCAAAATTGCTTTGGCTATTTGGGGTCTTTTATGGTACCATATAAATCTTGGGATTGTTTGTTCTAGTTCTGTGAAAAATGCTATTGGCATTAAATCTTACAAATCTGATCACTGTTGACAAAAATGGCTATAAGTATGGACACCATTTTTATAAGCAAAAATGAAATAGCCTGTAGACACATTCATTTACAAATTTAACAAAAACATTATCTACTTCTCTCTACTTCCACTTTTGTGTGTGTGTGTGTGTGTGTGTGTGTGTGTGTGTGTGTGTGTGCGCGCGCGCGCGCGCCAGATTTGGTGTTCCCTCCCACCCCCCTGGAGAATAGGTAAGATGAATGTGGAACTTAACCAAAACATGATATCCCAGGAAGTAGATGATTCCTTATAGGAAAAGCCATGGAAGGAGAGTGTTAGTAGATGAACAGACACCAGGGGCTATGGTCTAATGTTTGAAAGCAGCTCCTTTCCTGTTCTGAGTGCAGTGGTGGCCTTGAATGAGAAAAAAACATACCTTGCTTTTTGCTTGACAACTTAATATAAAACTTTTTCCCAGAAGAAATTTCTGTACTGGGCCTTTATAATAAAATTATTGCAGCCATAAAGGTAGTCATGTATCCAAAGCCTAAAGGAAATCAGGACAGGTCTAAAATAACTGTACATTCTGTCATCCTTGTATTTCCTTTGTAGTCTTTATGGGCTCTGTTTGGAGGAACCCAGTGGAATTGCCTTAGGCACAGTCTGGTGTTTTCTTGCATTGCTTAAGCAGAGCATGGCTGATTGGGAACTGTTGATATATGACAGTTGGGAACAATAACATTTTGGGAATGAAAATAATTTTTGAAGCCTTACTTTCTCTACTTCTAAAGCATTTTAATAAGTTTGTTCTTTACGACTTCAGGTAAACATGTCAAGTATTCCCTAAAATCTGAATAAGTTCTGTATGCATGAGTTAATGAATTACTTAAAACATCAATCTTGAGATGTAAGAACCTGTCAGGAAAACCCAGACCCTTGATACAGAATATAATCTTATTCTGTTGGATATACAGCTTCTTTAAAAACCCTGGTTATAAGAGATGATATTTAGAGGAAGTAACTTAAGAGGCAATCGTATTCACTTCTTGAAGTATTTTAGGATCTGCTCTTGGATAAAATTAGATCACTATAGGATATGGATGTACACCACATCCCTTAACCCCTCACAGAATGACTTCAGAATCTGACCTCAGTTTTAGGCCTCTGAATTTTATGGTGAGTTTGTAATACATTAGAGCATTAAGAAACACAGGCCAGCATTTTTGTGGCCATGTTGTTGGTGACATTGTGTTTGGGTAATACAGTAGGGACCTCTATAATTCTTCAGGCAAGAGATGTATCTGTAAAGAACTGAATCTTTTGGGGCGCCTGGGTGGCTCGGTTGGTTAAGCATCCGACTTTGGCTCAAGTCACGATCTCATGGTTTGTGAGTTCGAGCCCCGCGTCGGGCTCTGTGCTGACAGCTTGGAGCCTGGAGCCTGCTTTGGATTCTGTGTCTCCCTCCCTCACTGCTCCTTCCCAGCTTGCACTCTGTCTCCTTCAAAAATAAATAAACACTAAAAAAAAAACAAAACAAAAAAAAAACCAAAACTTAAAAGATTCAGTTCTTTAATTTTTTTTAAGAAACGAGTGTTTTTACTTTTTAATGTGGTACTGTTGTTTGCTAAAATTTCTGTGACTTCCTCTTTGTCTCCATTTCTGGTACACTTAAAAGCAAGTGTTAGCTTCTTCACAGCAATTATATTTGTTATGGTTAAAAACTTGTGGGTCTTTTTTTCTTCTTCTTCAGTTCTTTCACCTCATTTCAGAGGAGAAGGAAAATCTCCCATCTCAAAGAATTGGGTTGAAGAAAGTTACAAAGATCATTATCCAAAGGATTTGGTCCCTCATTTTTTTTACAGGGCTGCAGCCTGAGACAGATGAGAGCCATCTGGGAGGCAGCTATAAATAGCTTCTGGGTATTCTTGAAAGTTGGTAGTTTTTCTTCTGCATAAGATTTAGGAACTTTGTAGAAAGAAGTTAATCTTGTCCATTGGGTTAAAGCACAGATAGATGCCAACTTCCTTCTCCTAAAGTTGGCCATGCAAAGGATTGATTTATTATGAATTTGAATTATCCAGCTTACGAATTATCATACTTTGTGACTTTCTTATATCTTTAGTAGCAGAACTTTTTTCTTAAAAAACAATTCATAGGCTAGCCCATTTTGTCCTTATCTTTACTACATCCACGTTAGCTTCTTTTTTTTTTTTTTCCAACGTTTATTTATTTTTGGGACAGAGAGAGACAGAGCATGAACGGGGGAGGGGCAGAGAGAGAGGGAGACACAGAATCGGAAACAGGCTCCAGGCTCTGAGCCATCAGCGCAGAGCCTGACGCGGGGCTCGAACTCACGGACCGCGAGATCATGACCTGGCTGAAGTCAGACGCTTAACTGACTGCGCCACCCAGGCGCCCCTTTCCACGTTAGCTTCTTTAGATACCAGGAGCAGGTGAGTTGAAATGTATAAAGGGGGAGGAAGTTGAAATCAAAGCACAAAGTGGAAACTGTGGGATTATTATCTACATTACCTTTGGTAAGCAAATATTGCCTATGTGTAAGCATTTAGCCAGGTAAAATCTCTTCCTTCAAATGGAAGGTGAGGTTCAAACATGACTGAACTCTCAAACTTCTCAGGCTCCACCTCTGCTATGAGAGTAAGGTCCTCTTTCAGCAGGCCACTCTAATGTCGAGCCTTGGGGGTGGGGGGAAGCATTTTTTTTGTATTGCTAACACAAGTCTTTCGTTGAGGTTCTTTTTATCGGTGTCTATCTCTTAAGCTATTACCATGCAGCTATGCCTCATTTCACCCAGTAGGTGTAACTCTGAAAAGTTGTGAGTATAACTCTTATAAATGAGCTCATATTTTAAGTATTCTAGGAAAACGCTTATTCAAGGGAGCCCTGCTGAGAATCATTTTGTAAAGCGCTGTGCTCAGAGTAGGCACAGGATAGCTACATGGATGGACAGATGAAAAGAAGATCCTTTTATATGACAACCCTTTCATTAGAGCCATTCTCTAAGATTCATTTCCTCCAGAAGCCCTGTCTCCCAAATCAAGTATGGGTGTCCTTGGGCCCTGCTCCAATAATGACCTTTGTATGTTGTACTATGCTAATGTTAATTAAAACAGTGTACCTGATGCTTTACTGTGAACTGGGCCCAGTGCTAAATATCTCTCATCTGTTAGCTCCTGTGATCCTGGAGGCAGGTCCTATGAGAGGAGGAAACCTCAGTTTAAAGATACTTGCTCATGGCTTGCCATGTTGACATAACTGGTAAATATTGGAGTCTGGTTTCAGATGTGAGTCTGACCCCAAAGCTTCTAGCCCCTGAAGCCATGTGTTTGTAACTTCTGTGTGTGTCCACTAGATGCCAGCTCCCTGAAAACCTGAGCTCTGTTTTGTCCACCTTTGTCCTGCTGTGCCTGGTGTATAATAGGCTCCCAATGTGGATGAATGGAGAAAGAAAGGTCAAGGTTTTGGTTGGAGGACCTGGGTCTAACTCTGGTTCTGGTACCAGATAAATCATTTGACCTCTCTAGAGCACCACATAAATTAGGGAAATAATCCTTGCCCTGCCTACATCACAGAGCTATTGTGAGGGTCAGGTGAGAAAAAAGCTTATGGAGGGGCACCGGGGTGGCTCAGTTGGTTAAGCATCTGACTCTTGATTTTGGCTTGGGTCATGATCTCACAGTTTATGGGTTCAAGCCCCATGTTGGGCTCTGTGCTCAGAGCCTGCTTGGGATTCTCTTTCTCCCTTCTCTCTCTGCCTCTCTCCCCCTCTCAAAAATAAGTAAAAATAAATATTTTTTAAAAAGAGGGAAAAAAAAAAGGAAAAAAGTTATGGAAACCACAAGGAGCTATATAGGAAGGATTCATAGACTAATTACCTAATTTACCTATTTTATAAGTTCAAAACTATTCAAGGCTCTAGGGCTCCTGAAAGCACCTGAAATATATTTTTTAATTTTTTAATGTTTATTTATTTTTGAGAGAGAGAGCCCACATGAGTGGGGAAGGGACAGAGAGAGGGGGAGACACAGAATTTGAAGTGGGCTCCAGGCTCCAAGCTGTTAGTACATGGGTCAGTGCGGGGCTCGAACCCACAAGCTGTGAGATCATAACCCAAGCAGAAGTTGGACGCTTAGCTGACTGAGCCATCAAGGCCCCCAAAGCACCTGAAATATTTAAATATTTAGAAAATAATTAAGCAAAGGATAAGGGAACAAAGATTTTGATCAAGCTGGGAGGAGAAAATGCCTTAAGATAATTTAAGGTCTTTTGGTGTGTATACACATATTGGCAAGTGGGCAAACAGTACAGTTACAGCTAGGTGACAATAAGCATCCCAGGTTAGTGGAGCGGATGGGGAGGGTGCTCAGTGGAGCTGGGATGCTACCTTTCCCAAGGAAGTGCCTTCATTGTGCTGCCAAGCCTCAGTTTCCCTATCTGTAAAACGAGATACTCGAACTGAATGACTCCAGGCTCCAGTGGTATCTGTCATTCTAAACTTGAGGGTCTAGGGCAGTCCTGCGGGACTGAATGAGTTCTCCAGTTGTGTGGTTGTTTGTGCTGGGTGCCAGCACACGGTGTCTGTGTGCTGCATCTGGCCTTTCTCCCTGCTGGCAAAAGGGCTGGATAGAACCTCACAGGCTGGGACAGCAGGATCCCTGTGTATCCCTCAAATGTCTTGTAGAACAGTGCTGGGTTCCACAGCTGGTCTGTGTACCACGTCAACTGAGCTTCTCTTCACACCTTTAGTTCTAATGCAGTAGTCGTACTTGGGAGAATGTTTTATTCCCCACCCCCACCCCCCACACCCGTAATCCATCAATTTGAAACTATTAGATTTCCCTTATTTAAAGCAAGTGCATTTTTTTCCCTTGGAGTACAATATACAAATATTCTTTAAGACTTTATTTCAATCTTAGAACTATTTACTTATATTTTAAAAACGTAGAGTTTTTAGGACTGATAAGAATGTGCCCTGTGATAGCATCTTGTTTTGTAACATTCATTTTCAAGTGCATTGTTCAAGCTCCATGTTGACACTGGCAGGTACACAGAGCAGGAATGACAATCCACGCTTTACAAATGGCCTAAACGGGAAGAAAAGTGCACAAGAGACATGGCAAGCTGGGTCTCAGGCTTTGTCTCCTTTATCCTGTTGAGGCCCTTTCTCGATGATACAAAGCCATGTTCATGGACTTGACCCATAGAGGCTCCAGGTCAGTCCTATGAAGGAAGCAAGCAGGGCAGGTAATGTCCTCATTATAGCTGAGGAAATGAAGTCTCAAAAGTCATACTCCTTGCGCACAAGCCTGTGGCTGTTGACTCTTCTGTCTCCAACCCCCCTCTTCTGACTCTTTGCACTCTATCAGTTGATTTCCATTTCAGCACTTAATGTAAAAGCTTCAGGCAGCGCCTCCATCTCGCCAGCATAAAACACATCATGTTTTAGGGACTCATTGAGGAAAATGCTAGGAGAAAGGAGAAAGAAGGAGAAAGACCAAGATCAGCACTTGGATTGCCTGCCTCCTTAACCAACAGTGGGCAGCAACCTTGTGATGGAAACCCCTGCTGCTTTGTCTGTAAAACCATACGCTAGCCCCCGACTGCCTGCGTCAGCCTCGACTGCCTGCGTCAGCCTCGACTGCCTGCGTCAGCCTCGACTGCCTGCGTCAGCCTCGACTGCCTGCGTCAGCCTCGACTGCCTGCGTCAGCCTCGACTGCCTGCGTCAGCCTCGACTGCCTGCGTCAGCCTCGACTGCCTGCGTCAGCCTCGACTGCCTGCGTCAGCCTTGTCATGTGTTTAGGGGAAAGTTAGGGACATTTCCACTTTCCCACCAAGTATTTGTGGATCTATCATTACCTGTTTGCATTTATCTGTTGGTGCATATAAAATTAAGACTTCAAAATGGATTCAATTTAAGTTTCCAAATTAATCCACCTTGAATCCGAGGTCTAATATCTGACAAAGTGCAGAAAGCATTGTGATCAGAAAGTCGTTGGAATTAGCTTCCCTTCTGGTAGTAATTGTCAGACAGAAAGCAAACCCCTTTGGAATGAATCTCCCCTTAATTTCTCCTGGTTTCTTGGCATCTCTGCTCTCCCCTTCTGTTTTCCTGCCTGGGGAGAGCGGCTCTCCCCCCAGGCTTTCTCCTCTGTAGTGTTTGCCCCAGCACCCCTCAGAGCCGCCCCACTGGTTGGAATAGAGACTGGAATATAAGCTTCAGGTATTTCAATAGTCAAAGTAAATTTTTATTTGGTGCATTTTTTTTTAATCTTTGTGTCTGAGGAAAAGAGGTTGAATTTTGAATTGCTATCATCACAGTTTTAGAGCTAAAAACGTTTGTGTTCAAGATCAATAAGTAGAGCTTTTTTGAGGGAGAGAGCTCTGTGTGCAAAGAGCTTCATCTGCCAAGCCAGCTTCGTAACTTAACATCGAGTGCTGGAAAAATCCTTTGTGACGACTTTATATATGGCCTCGCATTCTTGTTCTTACGCGTAATGCTGATTAAACTGTTCTTACAAAATCTCAAGACTGCCTCTCCAGGCACGTATGTTAATGGTTCTCTGGGAACACCCAGAGATCTCCCTGACAGTTCGTAGGCTGTGTACTCATCCCTCTTATTTATCTTATCTGCTGAAAAAGGCTGTAGAGAGAGACCAGTGTTCCCCTGTGCCAGCCATCATATTTTAAGAACAGGATAAAAATTGCTGGAGAAAGATGAGAAAGTAGAGAAGATTGATCTGTACTCAGTTTGGTTCCCTGGCACTTTCTCTCAAGTTTAGTTTCATTTACCTCTGGTTAAGGAGTGCTTTAGACTAGTTTGGATATGAAAAATCTTATTAATTGTTTTAGCATTCTTTAACAAAAATGCATCGTACTTAGTCTAGATTAATCTGAGAATAAAATGCCATGTTGCCTTGCCTTGGGTCTATTGTCAAAGAAATCTAATAGCAAAGCCCAGACATCTGGTGGTTTTGAGCCCCTCTTAACCTGCCATTTCATATGCAGCTTTTATTACGTAATCTTTTGATCTGGTGGTAGTGGTGATGTATGTACTCTTTTATGGAGCCCAAGAACAATTTTTATCACTGCCTCTGTGTGAAACCCGACATAGTTTTCTCATCCTGGTGGCTTGCACAGTGCCTGGTTGTGTGGTTGAATATTGGTTGCCGAGTTGCTTTGTTAAAGCCACAAACTTTGGAAGTGAAATCATCACACCAAGCGATCCGGCTTATGTCGACTCTTCTGTAAATAGTACGCGCTGGGGGAGTATTCTCTGGCCCCCGGGGAAGGTCAGCAAAGTGGTTGTGAGACAGAGTAATCTGGTCTGGGTCGTGCTGAAAGCTCTTATTGATATGGGATTAGTCTCGGTGGAGACAACGCGCTGTCACATGGGCATCACTGCAATTGAGTGGAGTGAGGTGGGAGGCCAGTGGGGGGGAAGGGGACTCTGCTGAGTCACTGAGTTCATTAAAAGGCTACTGCACGGGCGGGCAGCAAGGCCAATCCCTGGACTGTGCCGCCACCACACCCACACCTCTGGGTTGGTGAAGACTCCACTCCACGCCAGGCGAGGAGAATAGCAGCCCTGACAAGGTAGGAACCTGAGAAGCTAATCTCTGTCTCAGGCCCCAGGTACACACAGCTGAGAGCCCCTGGGCAGATCCATGGGCGTGGAAGAGTGAGGCCCCAGCTGGAACATAGGACCTCAGCCTCTGGTCCTGAGTGCGGGCTTCTCTGTGCAGATGCAAAGGGGGTTGGCCACCAGAAGATCGCCTGTCTTGGTGGCTCAGAAATTCTGAAAGGGAAGAGAGGAAATTGTATATGTGTTACGAGTAGCCAGCAGTCACAAATACTATTTCTCCAGATCGGGCATCATTTAAGGTCCCGTTTAAAGTTGGCAGTGAGCAGGCGTTGTTGGTGTGGGTGAGAAAAACAGGGTTAAGGATGTTAAGTCATTGTTCTTTCATGGGCTCCATATAGTTAGTCTGGAGCTTCTATGCTACTAGAAAAAGTGCAAAAATGGCCAATTTTTGTCTGAACTGGGACTGGGGGTATGGGAAATGGAGGGTATTTGGGGTGGGGGGCAATGGGGACAGAAGTCCTGAAGTCTCATCTCTCTAGGAAAGGAGGGTAGTTTTCTGGTCTTTGCCTTAAGTTTTGTCCCCAGCCTTACACGGCAGCACTCGGTGTATATGAGGGCGTACTGCGGGCCAGGTGGACAAGTCATGTGTGTTTGTGTGTCTCCACCACAGACACTGTAGATACATCTGAATGACTATTAATAAGTGAACATGACCAAAAAAAGGAACGATAGAGATGAATCTGTGGACCAGTTCTGTGTGTACATTGTCAATAAAGATTGGAAATTGATGGTGGCTGCAGAACACCTTTCAAGGTAAACTCTGAATGACGGAACTCTCCACTGTAGGTTATGAGTCCTGGAGAATTCATTTGGGCAAATCTTGATTGAAAAAATGGCTGCTTGGACTAGACGAATCCTTTTTCTTTTCTTTTTTTTTTTTTTTAAGTAAGAAGTCATTTCTTCCTGAAGCTCCCTGTGCTTTCAGGTGGAAGAGAGAGGTTGCTTTATTTTTTAAATTTCTTCTCCAGCTCTCCCCTTTTTCCCCCCTCTTGCAGAGCTGAACATTGAGTTCTATTCATCTCAATTTGTTCAGAGGTGTCCAAGGCAAGGAAGGCAGACAGCAGATGTTTGGTGGCTTCAGTAAATGGGGGATATTAGTAATGGAGGATAGAGGTTGTACAGGGTCAGGGAAGAAGGAAAGCTTGTTTTGGTGCAAGAAAAGTTTGCTGTTTAATTGGTTGTGTTGGCAGCCAGTAAGGATTGGGCAGGAAAGAGTGCAAAGATGAAGAGAACAGGGTGTATGTGTGTTGGGGCGGGGGGAGTCCATTCCTTGCCCCTGTCACCTCTTTCCTGGCTGCTGTGAGTGTAGCCTGTCTGATGTCATTTTGCTTGGATGGCCCGTCAGGAAACCACTTCATTCCTGGCTCCCCTGGTCTCAGTTAGCTTGAGTGTAAAAACTTGGTTGGTTTAATCTGTCCCTCTAGCAGAATAAGACTTTCCCTTTTTAAAGAGAAAGGAATGTGTGTCTTGGGCATTAATGAACCTCTATTAAACTAACCTTCCTGCATAATTAAATTACTCACTTTGAAGTGAAGGAGCACCTAAAAATGTTGAAGTATGATCCAGAATGGAGTTGAAATATTTTTTTTTCAAATTTTAATAAAAGTTCAAAAAAAGGAGAATGTCAAAAGCATCAACTCTGAAATAGAAGACGTCTGTTTAACAACACTCATAACTGGGGAGAAAAACAAAAGCTAATCGGTTCTTGGATTTTGTAAGTCACCAGCAAGGAGCCACAGATGCAGTTTCACCTAACTTGGAGCTCTTGATTTATGGAGGGGCGTGGGACGCTAGATTGCAGTGGGCCAGTCATTTCTAACTCTAGATCTGAGCATATGTAACGGAAGATGAATTTTGGAGGGATAGATCAGAAGCTTTTCCCATGTGTAGTGGTTAAAATGAGAATTGAAATGTTTGATCTCAACCTGCCATACTCCAGATGACCTGTCAATGACCCAGTGCAGAAAATTAGCCTCCCATCAACTGCATGGTCAAGTTGGTTTGTGTTGAAGAAATGCAAATATATTTAAAGATTGAACCTGATAAAAGTCATCTCCCTCTCCTGGGTTTATGGAGGACAGCGCTAGTTCCCCGCCAGCTAAGAGGTCTTCATACCTCACTCCTGGACACATCTGACACATCCAGATAGTTCTGGGGGTGCTGTCTAGCTTCACACCCCTTCATTGCTCTGTCTTTGAAATTCTGCTTTGTTTCTGGGAATTGACCCTCTTGCTGATGAAGATGGATAGATTTTTTTTCTTAAGTTTTATCTAAAATTACTGTATATTTGAAATAAGTAAGGGGCTTTCTGTGTCAGCTCAGTCTGCTTTATAGACCCAACGTCTAAACTTAAGTGGGCTGGGAAGTTGAAGATGGTAGAACATTTCTCTAAGTTGAACCAGTAAGTGTTAGTGTTGGAAGGAACCCTATTAGCCCCTCCTTTGTACAGTGTTCTAGTGGGGAGTGGATCTGTGGACATGTAGGCAGTGATGTATTCTTACAGCAACAAGTGGTTCCACTGTGAAGTTGTCATCTTGACACACGGCTGTTTTCCTATGCGCTTCTCTGGATGGCTTTCTTTGAACAAGATGCCCCTTCCTATTCTGTTGCTTCCACCAAGGCTATATTTGTATGAGATCACCTTTCCTTCATATATTCAGGTTCATGGTGTTTATTACCCATAGTCCATGCATTTATGATGGCATTCCAGCTCCCTTTTATTCTTTCCTATTGGGTTTGAATCCCCTGTTATTCTATCTTCCTTCCTTCCTCTGTAGCTAGGTTTTTTTTTTTTTTTTAATTTTTTTTTCAACGTTTTTATTTATTTTTGGGACAGAGAGAGACAGAGCAAGAACGGGGGAGGGGCAGAGAGAGAGGGAGACACAGAATCGGAAACAGGCTCTAGGCTCCGAGCCATCAGCCCAGAGCCTGACGCGGGGCTCGAACTCATGGACCGCGAGATCGTGACCTGGCTGAAGTCGGACGCTTAACCGACTGCGCCACCCAGGCGCCCCTGTAGCTAGGTTTTAAGTTTCACCTAAGCGTCTTTCTCCACTTCCCATATTTCACATTAAAATTTGTTCACTGGGTCAGTTTGTCATTGCAAATTTCTTTTCACTCGAGCTTGGGAGGTACCCTTTTTCCCCGTTAGGGGTCTTTATTCTAGTGCCTTATACATTGCCTAAAATATAAAAATCCTGTTGGGCATCATCACAAATGTTGTTACAATCCATGTCCACTTTATCTTTGAAAATCAATGACCTTCACCTGGAAGAAGCCAGGAAAATACCTCCCTTCGCTTTCAGGACTGTCCTCAGAAAGTTCAGGAAGTTTTAATGGTTGTTCCTGTGTAAAAAAGCAGATGAGGAGAAGAGAGGGTGGGATCAGCATTGGCAAGCTGTCGCATCCTTCTCTGTACCATTTATCATTTTCTTCAGGAAGTCTGCACCTTTGGGGAGTAATGATCTCATCCATGAGGGTCTCCAGCAGCTTCCCCCTCTTCCCCTGCTGTGGCCCTGAGACTCCTTTGTGCTCCATGGTTGCAATCCCTGCTGCCAGGCTGGGGCTTCCCTGCTTAACCCGTAGCCTGTTTGTGACTCGTGTTAGATAATGAATCCTTTCAGGAGTCTGAAAGCTGCAAACCTTCCTCCCAGAGGAAATACACACATGTTCAATTTGTGTCCAGTTTCAGGGGATTTGGCAGATGCTGACCAAGGTGTGTGAACTCCAGGTGAAGGATCCTTTGCATAAGCCGTACACATGGTGGCTTTGAAACTTGGCAATTTATTTTTACTACAGTCTGTGTTACAGATCGTCTGTTCTGCATGTTGTGTGGTTTCGTTTATTATTTACTTTCAGCCCTGGGTACACAGAATAGGGCCAATCATAGTTCATGTCGTCCTCTTTACTGGTCCACACAGGGCCCTCTTGCATCACTTGTATTTCTGTGTAACAGCGAACACTTGTGAGCTCAGAAACTAAAACCTGACCGTATTTACCTCCACCTGTGTCGTCCTACCAACCCAAGCCAGTGTCACCTCTCTCCTGAATCTTACACCAATTGTCGAGTTGCTTTCTTCAGAAATAATTTTGTCATGTATGTACGTTTCTAAAGGGTCAGCAGGGATACAGTTTTAGTTCCTAATTCCTCTCAAGAAACCTAGGAGTTCTCTGAGGTTTTTTATTATAATATTTTGAATATATTTTAATTTTTAAAAGAATTTAAGTATTAAATACTTTAATATTTATTTTATAATACCTGAGCACCTACTAGGTGTTAGATACTGAACGGCAGGGGAAGGTGGAAGAAGATGCCAAAACCCTTTATGTTCAAATAATTACACCAGCAGAGACACAAACAAATTGAATCACCTTCTCTGGGTGATACCATTTCTGTATGGTAAGAGACCCGTTGTAAGTCAGATGTACACATATTATGAACAAGGAAACCCACAGTGCCCCTACTTCCCTTGGGTCTGAACCTGTATCGGCTCACGGTGCAGCCAGCAGCCCCCACTTTCCTCCTTAGACCTGTGCTGTGCCTCCAGCTCACACGGCATTTGGTGATGCGCCTTCCTCTTCTCACATGACTCTCCTTCCCCTTCTTCCCACCTCGGTTTACGGAAGGCAGCATAGTGTGGTTTGAAGACCACAGGACTCAGTATCTGTGGCCTTGGGTTCAGGTCCTGACTTCCCAGGTGGTCTGTGTTGAGCAGATTACTTAGTGCCCTCTCCTGTCTTCCCTTGAGGGCAAAGCGACGATGGTGATAAGTCCCTCATAAGGTGCTATGAGGATTGAATGATCCAAATGCCCATATTTCATTAATCCATGAAATAAAGTGCTTTAGTACATAGTATTCAGTAAGTTCTCAATATTTGATGTCACTTCTAATTGGTTTGGGCTGCCATGGCCCAAGAAATAGGAAGTGAAAATGAAAGAGATGGGTTCTGTCACCTGTAGTCTGAGATACCAGACTTCCTGGGTGCTAGAAGGGGTCTAATAAGAGCTTCTTTTAGTAAGAAAGGAGCCTGTCAGGGTGACCTCTGGCCCAGGACAACCTTTCTCACTTCAAAAAGTCTAAAGTCCTGTTTCCATGCTATTAACACATGCTGCCATTTCCTGTTCCTGTTACTACACAGACATGTTATGTGTTCAGAACTAAGGTTCAAGCTTTCTGAGGGCAAAGACTGTTTTATTGTCCATGTGACATGCAAGATGACACCCTTAATAAGTAGTTGGAAAGAAAATCAGTAGAGGTTCTAGATCACTGGACCCGTTGAAACCTGGAGCCCTAGACATGCTTCTATTTACCCACAGATTTTTTAAAAAAAAAATTTAATGTTTATTTATTTTTGAGAGAGGCAGAGACAGAGCATGAGTAGGGTAGGGGCAGAGAGAGAGGGAGACACAGAATCCTAAGCAGGCTCCAGGCCCTGAGCTGTCAGCACAGAGCCCTACGTGGGGCTCGAACTCACAGACCACGAGATCATGGCCTGAGCTGAAGTCGGATGCTCAACCGACTGAGCCACCCAGGCTACCCCACAGATTTTTTTTTTTATTAGCGTTGGGAAATAGCCCTTTCACATCAAAATATTTCATTTAAAAATCCAGATTTTTGGATTTTCTTAAAAAATTGTCTAGCAACATGGGGTCCACATTCCCATCTGGCAATGAATGCTGGTGTTGAGAAGCACATGCCCAGTAGTAAGCAGGGCACGCCTGTCCCGTTTGTCACGGACACCCCTGCTCCATCACGTTCACCCAGCCTGCTTCCCTCGTGTCTCACCTGTCTGTCCTCCTGGGAATGGAGTTTGTCGCCTGTCCGCAGCGTGTTATGAGAGCCTGATACCAGGAAGGAGGGTGAGTCGTCCATTCAGTGCTGCTTCTAAGACCTGGCACTGGGTCCTGGGGGAGGGCGAGGGAGATGGGAATGAAGAACAGGATTAGTTCATGTATATCACCGATAGGTATACCCATAGTAGGACAGTGGTCCACGTTTGGGTGTGGCCGCTGTAGAAGGTGACAGGTGCCAGGTGAGTGGTGGAAACAGAATTGAACGGAGTGGTGTGTAATTTTGCCTGAGCTGCTTGGGGCGGGGGTCTCAGGAATGAGACTTTGCTCTTGAGGGATAATATTTCAACATCTAGAGGGGAAAATGGCCTTCTCCCTGGAGGGAGTGACATATGCAGGAAAAAACAGCTGTGACATGACCAGTTTGACCCACACATGGAGGAGCAGAGGGAGCTGGAAAGGGAGGAGGGGTCAGACAAGGGACCTTGAAGGCCAGACAGTGGCATTTGGAAATAGGCACTAGGAAGCTGCCAAAGATTTTTGAGAGTATTGTGATCAAAGGAGCTTGAGAAATGAACATTCATTCTTTTCAACTGCCAGCAAACATCGCAGGGGCAGAAATGGCTGTTAACATGTTTGCCTGACTGGCCCTTGTACCCTCTATTCCTGCTTTTTCTTGAAAACCATGTTTTCACGCGGTGCTCCAATGATGTGGGAAGGGTCCCTTTTCCTTCCGGCCCGTGGCTTCTGTCAGGTTGGCAGAGCCCCAGTGACCCCAGGCCCAGAGACAAGTGATAAATTTCACATGCAGTTTTAAGTACATCAAAGGGGGGTGGTGATAATTGGAAAGGAGTTTACCTGTCTCTAATAAAGAGATTGGAAACATGTTTGGGGCTGCTCTAGGTGATGTCACGCCTATTCGGACAGTCGTCTGTGTCTGGCTCCAACCAGACTGTGGGTTCCGTTCTCTTAGTGGGACTGGTTGGGATCTGATGGTTATAATCCGCTGCCTGACAGCAAGTGCTGGCTGAGATGCTCTGTCTTCTCCAGTGATGGTGAGAAGTGCCGCAGCTGAGTAATTACTGATTGACATCCGCACGAGTCTGCCGCTGTCCTCACGCCAAATGAGACCCACCTGCCATGTTGGAGCTGGCTTATTCTGCTCCCGTTGATGAATGCTTGGCTGTGTCTAGTCCATTCTGTGCCCTCAGAAAGCCTATGGTGCAGTCGCCGTTAGAAACGCGTACAGATGCTTCTTAGCTGGGATGATCTGGTTTCACTCAGAGTTAACGTCACTGCTTCCAGAGATGACACTGCCAACCTGGCTGGAGTGTCCCCACAGAAAGCACAGAAGTGAGGCCTGCCCTTGGAGCTGCAGGGGTGCACTCTCC
The DNA here is from genome assembly GCF_028749965.1 of Puma concolor. NCBI lineage: Eukaryota > Metazoa > Chordata > Mammalia > Carnivora > Felidae > Puma > Puma concolor. Next base: position 67,635,894 of record NC_141667.1, read on the forward strand.
TTTGTTGACTTGGTGACACTTTGAGGTTTGGTTTATTTTGTTAGCTTTTTGCACTGCATCTAAATTCGTTTCACAACGGGTCCTTGAGAAATGATTGTTAATAAAGGAATTCAAGATTGCAGAGCTCTTCCTAGTGAGCGGAGTGGCGATCACATAGCAACCATGTGGCATCAGGAGGCCTTTCAAATAGTGTCCAGTTATTTTCTCTTCTATGGGGCTCTGCTGGACTTGTTTAACCCATTTATTCAACGTAAGTATCTTGAGTGTGTTTTGTGTGCACTAAGCATCAGGCAAAGCTGTGGAGGTGTCAAAGTGAGTAACAGACAAGTTCACACCATGCATGCCTGCTGGGTGCCCTGATTGCTGTGACAGATGATAGGCAGAATCATTGACTTGTCAGGTGCAACCATTTCTTTTTCCCTTAGCCATAAAACTAGAAATGTGATGGTTGTCACTTCATGTGCTTGGGTTACAAAGTGAGTTCTCTGGACGCTGGTTAATTTTGCCAAAGTGCTATTTCTGTAGTTTGTGCAACTGCCACCAGGTGCCCAGTGGTACCTGCAGACATGGGGTAGAAGCGACAGGTGGATGATCGCCAGGTGTGAGTAACCAGGGGGAAAAACAGGAATAGCCCGCTGAACGTGCTTTCATAGAAAAATAGCACATATTACCTAAGTGATGCTTTGGTTAATCATTCTTAGGAAACAAATGAGAGGAGGAATCCTTAGGTGTACAGCATTCATTGAGGAAAATCCCAGGTGGTCTGTAGACAGAGGTGTACAAATTGGCCCCACAAACAGATGGGGATGCACATGTGTGTGTGATTGAAGAGCATAGGCTCCTGGACAGTGGATCCTAAGCTATTAAGTGGTTTCCTATAAGAAGCAGAATTTACTCTTACTTTCCCCATCCCTGTGGTGTTTGTATTTGTAACAATGCATAAAATACGTGCAGATGCATGCACACACACACGAGTACTAAACTGACTGGATATGGAAGGAATTTCTAGGCTTAAAATTAGTGGGAGAAATAACAAAAGACTAGATCGATAGGATTTGACAACAAACGTGTTACTTTTGTGGAAAGAATTTAGATAAACTAGAGAAAATATTTCCAACAAATCTACTTTACCATCCTCAAAGAGCTTAATACAGTAAAAACATCTGGTAGGCTGAATAGAACGTGCACCCCACTAACCATGTCTGCATCTTAATCCCCAGAATTTGCAAATAGGTTACCTTACAGGATAAAAGTGACTTGGTATATGTGATTAAGAATCTTGAGAAAGAAGTGTCATCCTGGATCACCAAGTGGCCCTAATATAATCAAAAGGAGCTTTTATAACAGGACGCAGGAAGATGGGAAGTGGGAAGAGAGAGATGTGATAAGGAAAGCAGAGGGTCAGAGAGCAATTTGAAGAGCGAGGCTGCTGGCTTTGAAGATGGAAGAAGGGACCTCAGGCCAAGAAATGCCAGCAGCCAGTAGAAGCTGGGAGAGGAGAGGAGGGGACTCTCCTTTAGAGGTTCTGGAAGGAGCCCAGACCTACTGACACCTGGATTTTGGCCTAGTGAAACCATTTCAGACTCATGACCACTAGAACTGTAAGGTAGTAAACGTGTGTTGTTTAAAGCCACTAATTTCATAGTAATTGGTTACAGTAGCAACAGGAAACTAAGAATCTGAATGGATGAGAAACTTCCCTAATGATGTCTACTGTCACTCAGCAAGTGCTTCTGTGTCTAGGCTATGTCGTGTGTCAGCTCTGAGTCCTCACAAACCTATGGGGAAGGTGGTGTAACTCTCCTTTTTGCAAATAAGTTCAGTATAAGGCTTAAATTGTATGTCACACTGGGACGCCTGGGTGGCTCCGTCGGTTGAGTGTCTGACTTCAGCTCAGGTCATGATCTCATAGTCTGTGAGTTTGAGCCCTGCGTTGGGCTCTGTGCTGACAACTCGGAGCCTGGAGCCTGCTTCGGATTCTGTGTCTCCCTCTCTCTCTGCCCCTTCCCTGCTCATGCTCTGTCTGTCTCTCTGTCAAAAATAAATAAAGATTAAAAAAAAATTTTTTTTAATTAAAAAAAGAATCTTATGTCACAATTGTTAGTGTCAGAGCTAGGATTCTCTCTGGCCTGCATGACCCCAAAGCCCATGCATATGTATGTGTCTTTAACCCTTACTTCTTAGAAGTACATGCAAAGGACACATGTTAAATTGTAAGCAGTAGTTGGGGTTACAAGTGATATTTTCTGCTTATGGTGTTTTTTGCTTTTTTAATTTACACATTTGTTACAGAGAATATATAATCTTATGTTCAAGAGGAGGGGAAAACACTGTTAGTAGAATACTGGTACCTTGCCTCTTAGGGTGTATCGTCCCTGACAATAAAGTCTCCCAGAGAATGTTTCTCTTCTGGATCAGAAGCCCTCTCCAAGATGGGTCTCAAAGGGCGCTCTGATCTAAGAGTGTGGCCTTATCAAAACATCTCCACGTTTTGTCTTTGATGACTCTCAGGTGTGGGGTCATGACCGGGGCCAGGTGAGGAGCACAGATGGTGGGACACATGGCTCCGGGCACAGGCAACATGGGATGTGTGCCACTGGGCACGTTAGTTGTGTCACTTTAACTGTCACATAAAACAAAATCTCAAAAAAAAAAAAGTTACCCCATCCTCAGCTCCATGACCTTGCTTCCTTTCTCTTCTCCCTCATGCACACAGAGGTGTAGTTCAAGGAAAAGTGCTGCTGAAGATAGGGAGGAACTCTCTACCGGCATCACCATGAGACCAGGGAGCCCCCGTGGTTGTCCTCTTCCCTCTCCGTGGGCCCCACTCTCCCCTGTCTGCTGGCCTTCCTTTGTTCAGCTGAGGGCGACAGGCCGGCTGTGGGGACACAGGCCCAGCAGGAAGACCGTCGGGGTGCTGCCCGGGTGCCATGACGTCATGCTTGAGAACGCCCCCATTTCCCCACAGTGCGGTCTGGAACATGGTTGCCCCAGGACCACAATGCTTCTGCACAGGCCAGGGCCAGAAGAAGAGGTTAAAAAAGATCAGGGACACCCTGCTCCTCTGAAGGGGTAGAAGGGGAGGAGAGTGGCAGAAACAAAGCCCAGTGGGTCTGGAATGTGGAGACTGCGAGGCTGAGCAGATGGAGGATGGGATGGACACCTCAAGGAGTTCTCAAAACCCAAGAGGCCAGGAGAGCTAGGGTCAGAAAAATGTGTGGCCAGTCTGCTGTGGAGGCTGATAGGGGCACACCACCCTTCTTAACTCTCCCACCTCTGACTCGTGTCACATCTGGATGGCAAGAAATCAGGAGCATGTACAGGTAAACAGCCTCTAGCTTCTGCTCAGAGACCTTTGGGAACCTATATGCAGTGTGGCGGATAATTCCAAACGGGGGTGACCGTAGTTTTTGTATTTGATGATTTCTGTTGTTGTAAAACTCTGTTCATATGATCTGGAGGCCCTGGCCCTGCAGGCTGGCCGCTCAGGTCCTGGTGTTCTGATCCTGCCTGCTGTGTTCGGGCCTCCCCGCCCCCACCCCCAGCTCTGACCTTCCCTTCATCTCCCTCTCCCACCTACTTCAGGGTACTTCTGTTTGGCCCTAAGCACAGTTGTGGATGTGGTGAGGGGGCTTGTTTCTTGTTTTCAAGGGGCATTTCCGTTTCTGTTCTGAAACTTGAAGATGTTTTTTTTCATTGTCTCTCAGAATGAGGCAGATGCTCGGAACAAGCAGTCAGCTCTGAGGGTGTTTTCTCACACTGCCTTTGCCTCTGCCATGGGGTCCCTTGGCACACAGCCTCTTTGCATCTCTAGATGCTGTAGTTCTCGACCAGTAACCTATTTCTGTATTGTACCAGCTCCTGCTTTCACCCCACTACACCCTAAGTTTTGTGGTGGTTTTGTCTGTTTGTTGAGTTTTATCAGAAGGGAGAGCTCATACTGACTAGCTCTGCATTCTTCAGCTGTGATTCTGGGGTAAGATCCCTCCCTGCAGTGGGGATCTTCTGTGTTTTGATTCAGAACCCTTTCTTTTTTTAAGTTTATTTATTCTGAGAGGGAGAGAGGGAGGGAGGGAGAGAGGCTCTGCCCTGTCAGCAGGGAGGCTCTGCCCTGTCAGCAGGGAGCCCAATGTGGGGCTCGGACTCAAACCGTGAGATCATAACCTGAGCCGAAATCAAGGGTTGATGCTTAACCAGCCGAGCCACCCGGGCACCTGATCCAGAACATTTCTCTTCTGTGTTCCAAGGGTGTCCTTTTCTTGTGGGTTGCATCACTTGAAGTTCTCCCACCTTGGAGAATTCTGATAGCCTTCCTTTTGTGCCAGATTTTGCCCTTGCCAGGTAGGCCAAGCAGCCTGGATCTGGGAAGGCACAATTAGCGGTCACCTGTTGGTTCTCATGGAAATGGAGACCAAGCAGCTAGTCAAAGCCTTTGGGACTTGGAGCAGCCTTGCAAATGCAAGCGGAAGACTGCTAGCCCCCTCACCTCTTGTCACCTGACCTGTAAGCTGTGGAGCTAGACCACTTTACAACAACAGTTTGGCCAAATTGTTAGAACAGCTCTCAGGGCAGGAAATAGGGGATGCCATAGGCACTTCGACACTTGATTGGATGCTAATGGAAGACCCTGGGCGGAGGAGTGGTGGGGTGCTGCTGCAAGGTGGCTAGACTGGGTACAGCTGACTGTTCAGGCCAGGGTCTGCAGAGGCTAGTGTTGCCATACTGGTAACCCAAGCAAAGAAGGAACCCTGGGGTCCCTCCTGTGGGAAACATTCTACAGCTGTGGCGGTTATAGGTCTTCCTCTTTCTGTGTGACTGTCTAATTAAGATTGTGGCTGATGAATAGTAAGCAGCTAGCCTTGTAAAACTTAATTTGGTAGTCTCATCCATGTCCTTGAACACAAAGTACTTCTCTTTTCAAAGCTGAAACTGTGATTCTACCAAACTCTGATCACTGCCTCAGCACTTGGAGGCTCTTGTTTGCTCAGTGGGTTTGTACTCACTCTTGATTTATTCTCTGTTGTGCGGCATGATTACAGAGGGATATGTGAATCAGTGTGGTCTAGTGGTAGATGGGGGAGCTTGGAGTCACCTGATTCCTGGCTGTGCTTTAGTAAATCACTGATTCTAGAGGGTCAGTCCAGTTAAGTTTTCAGACTCTGTTTTACCACCTGTAAAATGGGCTTATACCTGAAGGACAGGCTTTTACTTAGAGACTTTTTTGATGATGATAGCAACTGACATTAATTGAGAACTTGCTTTGTGCCAGGGATATTGTATTAGTTGCTTTAAGTACATTATATAACCATAATAATGCCTCTGAGGAAGATGCTATTTTTATACCCACCATGTATGCTACATGCCAGAAAACCAAAGTTTAGTGAGGCCAAGGAACTTTACTAACGTCGCATGAGCAACAAATGGTAGAGCCAGAATTCAAAGCCATGATTCTGATTCAAAAGCTCAGATTCCTCATCACATTGAGATGTGAACGGTGTAAATATTAAAGGAAGGTTTCAACACCCATTTATCAAAAATTAAACTCCAATTATATGATTTGTATTAGGCTGAGAAGCAGTAGCCACTCTCATGCAGTGCTTATGGGAGTGTAAATTGTTACCACCATTTAGAAAAGGATTTGGGGAGGGAGCCTGGGTGGCTCAGTCGGTTAAGTGTCCAACTCTTGATTTTGGCTCAGGTCATGATCTCACGGGACCAACCCCCCACATAAGGCTCTAGGCTGATAGTGAGGAGCCTACTTGGAATTCTCTCCCCTCTCTCCCCTCTCTCCCCTCTCTCCCCTCTCTGACCCTCCCCTGCACTCCCGTGCACACACACGTGTGTGCTCTCTCTTGAAATAAATTATAAAGTTTAAAAAAATGAAAAACATTTGTGCAGCTTTCCAGAAAACTGAAGGTAGTCTAACAGATCTGCTTCTGGGTGTATCTGGGAGATGTTCCTTCATGAGCACAAGGAGACAAGTAGAGAACACTACATCACCATGCTGTTCATATCAGTAAACAAATGAAGGGCGCCGAAACTTCCAGCTTGACAAATCATGGAATCACCATATGATGAAATACCATATGGCACTTGAAATGAGCACTTTCTGAAGATTGTAGCTAGGGAAAAGGAAGCAGTTAAAATGCATACTGGTAATGAGGGAGCGGTGTCATGTTGAAGACTGTGTATAAGAGAACGCCATGTATAATATTTAGAGCAAGATAAACAATTTTAGAAATTTATGGAAATATGTGTTATATGAAAACCTGGGAGGGCAGTTTGGCTCCAGCTTCGGTGGCGTAGCTGTCTTTGAGGTAGAGAATGGGATCGAGGGCGGGCACAAAAGAGGGCTTCAATGTGTAGCTGTAACATACTTCCTTTCAAAAACTCTGGAAGCAAATATGACCAAAGATCGACATTTATTAAACTGAGGTAGTCAATACATAGCGCAACTCTCTACTTTTGTGTATGTTCTAAATATTTTCTTTTTTTTTTTCTTTTTTTTTTTTTCAACGTTTATTTATTTATTTGGGACAGAGAGAGACAGAGCATGAACGGGGGAGGGGCAGAGAGAGAGGGAGACACAGAATCGGAAACAGGCTCCAGGCTCTGAGCCATCAGCCCACAGCCTGACGCGGGCTCGAACTCACGGACCGCAAGATTGTGACCTGGCTGAAGTCGGACGCTTAACTGACTGCGCCACCCAGGCGCCCCTGTTCTAAATATTTTCTGATAAAATACAGTGAGACGACACTCAGGGGACTTTTCCTTTGGAATTCCTCACAAAGATTGTCACACATTCTTGCTGTGACCTTTTCTTCGTAGCTACACATCTTCATCCTTTGAGGGCAAATTGGATTATTTTAAAAGTAAAGGGCAGTTGGCAATGAATGTGAGTGAGGTAGATAATAAACCAGGAGAATGCTGTTTTTTAATTAAGAATTTGGTGTGGCAGTCAGGGAGAGAGTAAGTGTCTGAGTGGCCCCAGCATTGAGAAAGCAAGTGCCTGTCCTCCGGAGCAGACTTCTCAGGACAGAATGCAACCACATCAATGTATAAGTTAGGCCTACTTGTTAATAGGTCATCCTTGTTACTGACCTGCCTCACAGCCAGTCTGATATGTTTTCCATTGGACCCTCGTGGTCTGTCTTTGCTCCTGTCACCGGGTCCTTCAGGCCATTCTTTTCTAAGTGTAAAATTAAGCTAGAACTTCAAAGGTTCTGTCTCGTGTCCTGTGAAATCAGGGGATGTCCTATAGTGAGTCCCTCCACCAGAGCCACACTCCAGGGCCCAGTTGACTGTTGGTCACCATATAGGAGGTCAGCCTCTTCCAGACAGGACATGAGAGCAAGTTAAGGGCTGTGGCTGGCAGTGGGCTCAGGGTGGACACACTGGATTGTTCTTGAACTCTGGTTAGAAGCCTTTGGAAGCAAGCAAGCAGTGGGCAAGTCAAGTCTGAGGTGTTAGGGATTCTGTCCAGGCACATCTTCTGGATGCGTTCCAGTGATTGCTTTCACAGGGCTGGGTAGACAGACATCCTGACTCTTGAAGGTGAAACTGTCTCTAGGCTTTGCAGTCAGAAAATCTGTTGTACAAAGTTCTACTTTGTCCTGTGGGGTAACAAGCATTTCTCTTCTCACACTTATTTAAAATTTTAGGGGCGCCTGGGTGGCGCAGTCGGTTAAGCGTCCGACTTCAGCCAGGTCACGATCTCGCGGTCCGTGAGTTCGAGCCCCGCGTCGGGCTCTGGGCTGATGGCTCAGAGCCTGGAGCCTGTTTCCGATTCTGTGTCTCCCTCTCTCTCTGCCCCTCCCCCGTTCATGCTCTGTCTCTCTCTGTCCCAAAAATAAATAAACGTTGAAAAAAAAAATTTAATATTTTATAAATGTTTGTTTATTTTTGAGAGAGAGACAAAGCACGAGGTGCGGAGGGGCAGAGAGAGAGGGAGACACAGAATCTGAAGCAGGCTCCAGGCTCTGAGCTGTCAGCACAGAGCCCGACAAAGGGCTCAAACCCACAAACCACGAGATCATGATCTGAGCCTAAGTGAGACGCTTAACCAACTGAGCCACCCAGGCGCCCCTCACACTTACTTATTTAGTATCCATTTCTCATCCATGCTATCTAATACTGGCTTTTGATATTCTTTTGTTTTAATAGTTCATTGAACTCAGTTTACCTAAGTAAAAAGTATGGCTTTGGAGTCAGGTATTTTGATTCCTGGCTCTGCCACTGACCCACCTTTGCAACCTTGGGCACGTTATTCAGCCTCTGTTAACTCACACTTAGGAGGATATCAATAGCGCCTTCTTCAAAGGGCCATTGTGATGATTGAATGATCCGATGAGTGTGTAATACCTTGCACATGACATTGTGACATTCAGGTTAAATGTTGAATAGCATCTTCCTACCTTACTCTGATTAACCATGTGTGCGCCCTCAATCTTGATTTCCCCTTCCTCGCCTCTGTGCTATTGGGCTGTTTGTAATACATCTTTACTTAATGATCATGTAAACATAAAGCCTTCAGACTCTTGTTCAAATTTATTTATTAAATAATAGAAACTTTGCTGCCTGCAGTCACTGTGGCTGTCCTTTTGAAACTAAATTTGGACTACAAGGTATTCTATGGCAGAACACGTGATTTTGTGTTTCTTGGTTACCTGTTTGATGAAGATGCTAGAATAATTTGAATCTTTTTTTTTTTTTTTTTTGGCCTCCTTTTGGTAACCAAAAGAAAATTCGTTTGTCAGCTGGCTCTTGTCTTTTTCGTGAAGCTTAACAATATCCCATCATGGCTGCGATGAATTTATAATGGAAAAATGGGGCATCCAGAAACAACCAGAGGCTTGCCTGTAACATGGACAAGCTGGCTCTGATATCAACTATATCTGTTATTTCAATTCCCATCTGAGATCTCCGCCTCCTTAATTCTAAATCTTGCATGACCCCTTTTACATCCCCTTTGCAAACCCCTGCGAATGAGAGAGGCTTCTTGATGGCGTGGTTTACTTAATTCTACTTCTCCATCTGTAGAATGGTAATGGGATCATGCTCCAGCAGGCCTGTGCACTAGACTTGTTTATGCCCCTGTCGTTACATCTTTGTCCTTCAATTTGTTCTGAGTATGTAACAGAACTGTGAGGAGCTTGGCTTATAATGTGGGGTCTGGCTAACCTGGTGTGGCTCACATTTGTGAGAAGTTACCTCTTGGGGAAAGAGTTTAGTTTTTTCTGTTCTCATCATGAGTGTACACATTTGCTTTTGTTGGTGTGTTTCATCACAACATTCTCTGCCAGACTAAATGATACTTACAGGTTGATTGGGAGCTTGCTGAGTGTTTGCACAGCCAGCGTAGACTCTAAATGATGTAGTAATGAAATGGCATTCAGGGGTGTGTCATAGTAAACTATAAATATCTATTTTAGGAATTGTGTTGAAGACACACAACAGGGACTAGACTCTTTGCCCTTAAATAAGGCAGGCTTAGAAACTGCCCTCCTTGCAGGAGGCAAGAGTGCAGACAGTGCTGACCTTCCAAAGGATTCATGACTTGAAAGTTCTTCAACATCTCAGGGCTAATAGAGGTTTTTTCTTGAAAGTGCATATGTGCTTTACTTTGTTCTTTAATATATCCACACCAATCTTAAATTTTTTTTTTTTTAAGTTCTGGTTAAATCAAGTACAGTGTTGCTGTAGGGCAGCCTTCCACAAACCCAAATGCCAAGCAGGTAGGCTAAATCAACAAAGTGGGCTTTAGAAGGTTTATTTGTTTTTGTCTAAAAGATGGTGTTAATTATGGAGAACTGTGGTCAAGAGGGAAAACTGTCTTCACTTCAAGTCCATTGTCACCACGCCTGCTGCAGGCCCTGGGTTACTAGAGTTCAGGTCATTTAAAGAAATCCACAGGTTTTCATGTTAAATCCATTAATATTTAAGAGAGGCTTAAATAAGGAAGACTGTGCAAACCAAACACAATGTATCTGAATGGCCAGCTTATACCTCCTCTTCCCCCCAGAGCCACATATGCTGTGGCTTCAAGTGCCTACTGACATGTACCCTGTAACCCACAGTGGGGTCCCCCCAGTGTGAGAAGTACAGCCTCTGAGCCAGGGAGACCTAGCAGATGTGGTCAGAGCCCTAGTAACCTGAGAGGATCATTGTAGCACAGGGGTGTGCTGGGACCTCTGGGAACCCCAGGGGACCCTTACCCTGCTTTAGCAGCAGCTCTGATTCAATCCTATGTATTGGGTTTATGTATCACCCCCTCCCTCCAACATACATGCACCATCCCTCCACTAAAAAAAAAAAAAAGCCCCACAAACTTCCTCATATTACCCATTTCCAAATCTCAGGGTGCTGGTGCCTCTCATTTGAATGCACGCTTATTTACTCTTCCTTCTTGAGTCAAGGATTCCAGAAATGAACTCATCTGACCAGTGTGGGGTGGGGAGGAATTAACTCCTTCTTCATACTCCCCACACAGCCTCTGTTACCGTGTCCTGAGACTGCAGAGTTCCTTGGCAGCCATGGGCACGCTTAATTCACCATGAACTTAGTATGAACTAGAATTTGTAAATCTCTTTTATATATTCTGCTACCAAGCTGTATTTCTCTCCTACAGTTGTAATAAATTATTTTAGCATGCTTGGGGATGGTAATTACTTGAGCACCTGAAGTTGGTAAAGCTGTTTGTTCCTCTCAGCAATCCTGGGCTGCTGCTGAGTGTTTAAATACGTTTGCTTTTTAACATAATTGTCCTTCTTACTTTCTCATCAGTTGTCAGTGTGGCAGTCACTGTGTGGCTGTCTCTGGTCCTTTTTATTTGCTGCTTCTAATCTCCTAGTGTTGGGAATTCATGCATCCAGGAATTTTAGAATCATATAACCAGAGTTTCTAGAATTTCAGACAAGATAGATGGTCTCTGTGTGTGGACCCTTAGTATGGGTCAAGTATCTGAGCACAGGTTTGATGTTAATGTCTCCTTGGCTGGTCAGAGCCATTTATTTTGCTTCCCAGTTTTCAGGTCTGGGGAAGAGTTGTCCCTTCTAGGACTTCTATCTTGTCAAGTAAGACTTGACAACTGAGAAACTCTTCCCAAACAGCTGCCCTTCCTCACCCTCTTGTCTCTCCCAACTGCCTGGGGAGCTGGGGCCTTGTCTTGAACACCACATAGACAGGACTCGATCATGGATGCATTCAACTTCTTAACGCCCACCCTTTCCTTATAAAGGTGAAGTTTCGACCATCATGGAAAAGCCATTTACACGTGGAATGGTTAACAGCCTTCTGTGGCCTAACATTTATTCCATGGTTTTTGACCAATGTGCTGTAGTAGATGCAATGGTACATGGTCATTAGATCCTCCTTGGGGCCCCCTGGGCGTCTTTGTCATCCTTCTCTCTTCTCCTTTCTTTTAAAAAAAAAAAAAAAAAATTTTTAACGTTTATTTATTTTTGAGACAGAGAGAGACAGAGCATGAACGGGGGAGGGGCAGAGAGAGAGGGAGACACAGAATCGGAAGCAGGCTCCAGGCTCTGAGCCATCAGCCCAGCGCCCAGCGCCCGACGCGGGGCTCGAACTCACGGACCGCGAGATCGTGACCTGAGCTGAAGTCGGACACTCAACCGACTGCGCCACCCAGGCGCCCCTCTTCTCCTTTCAATTAAAAGGTGGAGGAGATGAGATTTGAGTTTGGGGACAGAAGTTCTCAGAGCAAATTTTCCTTTGACTACAGTGTATGTCTGTAAGTCCTTTAAAAAAAATTAAGATTGCCTATTTTAGAGTATAATCCTAGAATTGGAGATGTGAAGTTCAAGCCATTAGCTGTCTAGTACACTTCTGTTGATGGAATAGAGAGTTTTTACATGGAAGTTCTGCCTTTGGACAGACTCATTTGACTTATACCTGTCCATTTCTTCTTTTGATTTTTTAATAAAAACAAGCCTGGTTGACCGCTCTTCCTATAGGATTATAGAAACTGAACCACTATAGAGGAAAGCCACGTGCTGTTCCACAAATTAGCAAAATAAAGTTTTACAAGTTGGTTTCATTTTCTTCTAGCATCTCTCTGACCAGCCCAAACAAAAAAATTAAGTTATGCCTAGAAGTTAAGGAAAACCAACTGAGTTGGTGGGAGAGTGGGTGGCAGAGAATTAGAAGCTGATGTTGTAGCTTTTTTAGACTATCTTAAGTAGAAACAAAGCTTTGGGTTAAGGACCTGAATTATCCCATTATGTTCTGCCAAAGTATTGATACTTTGTATTGCCAAGTTCATCTCAACAAATACATGGTGCTAATAAGCGGGAAAACAATCTCATAAGAGCAAACTGTAACATGAAGAGATGACAGTTCTTTGGAAGATTACTAGAAATTAAGCGCCAGCTCTCTCCTGTAATGAGCTTTGGAGCTAGGTGGAGATGGGTTTTGGCATCAGACGTTTGGTCTGCTCACAGCTTTGTGACTTTGGATAGTTACCCTAACCTACATGGGCTTCAGTTTGTGCAAGTGGAGAACAGAATTGGGAATTGGGAAGATAGAGGGGCGGGTGTTGGAATGTTGGAAGGGGGGAAGGTAACAAAGGAGCTGGAGTGGCAGGAGCTGGATGATGGTAGTTCTTTACCCTCCCTCCTCCGCATATCTTGTGTCAGGCAGAACATCAGAGAGTTTGGGCAATTATTCCTCACTAGTGAGGGTTTCCAGATAGTTCACGTCCCTCTGGATGGTCAGGTTTCCCTTCGGCGCTCTTAGGATGGGGTTTTTGCATGTGCGTACTTCTCCAGGCGTCTGACTAGCTCGGGGTCGATATTCTCGATATTGTGCTGGATACAGTATTCCTATTAATGCAGCTAAGGTTGGATTGTCATTTGGGGCAGTTAATACAGTGTCCCCTCCAGGCTTACTTGGAACTGTGAAACCCTTGGGTGAGGCCAGGCCCCTGCTGAGGAGGGAGATGTCTGAGGGGGAAGGATGCTGCTGGGTCTATGACCTTGATGTTTTAATCAGGGCTGAGGACCGACTGTGTACTCTTCTTTTCTGAGATAAGAAAGGAAAGAAGGTTTTTTTTTTTTGTTTTTTTTTATTAACGTTTATTTATTTTTGAGACAGAGACAGAGCATGAACGGGGGAGGGGCAGAGAGAGGGGAGACACGGAATCGGAAGCAGGCTCCAGGCTCTGAGCCATCAGCCCAGAGCCCGACACGGGGCTCGAACTCACGGACCGCGAGATTGTGACCTGAGCTGAAGTCAGATGCTTAACCGACTGAGCCACCCAGGCGCCCCAGGAAAGAAGGTTTTTAAAGAGTAGTTTTGTAGGTTTTCTCTAACCTGGTACCTAAAGGAAAAAAGATTTGAAAGGAGTCATATATTGACAGCATTGGAATTTAGAGATACTTATTATTAAAAAAAAAAACTTTGTCTTTCTGTCATACACACACAGCTTAAACTTTTTAAACCTCCCTCCACTTTGAATCAGAAGGCTAGGGGGCCTGCATTTTGGCTGCTAGAGCAAAATGTCTTGGGCTTCCAGTGTTACCCACAAAATGCACATCTCTTCTACCTTCTAAATCATAACAATAAGGAGCAGCTGGGGATGCTGAGCGATCCAGAGCCCCAGCTGTGTAAGGCCATCTCCCTGCAGCTAGGTACCCAACATAAATCATAAGATGCTTTCATTTAAGCTGTTCTGCCCACCTGGACACCTTCCCCCCTCCCTCCTTCTTTATACCTGTTGAAATCCTACTTCCAGGCTTAGCCCAAATGCCCACTCTCCAGTAAAATCTTCCTAAATCACCGCAGGTGGGAACTGCATGGAGTCCCCTTTGCTGTCTGATGGCAAATTATTGGAACTTGCACTGTGTCCTATCGTAAGCCTCTGTGGTAGTGTGGACAGCACTGTTATTCGGTGTATACCTTCCTGTTGTCTAGATTGTGAGGTCCACACTGGCTAAACATGCAAGGAGTGTTGACTACCAGTCTTTGTGCTGGGAACTAGACATAGCTTAAATTTAGGTGCTCACCATCGTATGTGGAGCTGACATGTAAATACAAAACTCACAGTGATTGATATATATTGTATGGTGAAAGGAGGTAGCAAGTGGTTTAATATTTATTTATTTGTAAGGGTTTTTTATGTTTATTTATTAGAGAAAGAGAAAGAGAGAATGAGCAGGGGAGGGGCAGAGAGAGAGGGAGACACAGAATGCAAAGCAGGCACCAGACTCTGAGTGTTCAGCACAGAACCCAATGTGGGGCTCGAACTCATGAACTGCGAGATCATGACCTGAGCCGAAGTCTGACGTTTAACCAACTGGGTCATCTAGGGGCCCCAAATGCCTTAATATTTAGAAGTGAGTGCCTCTGCATAGCTTTTTGAGGTGTTCCCTTTTGAAGTTGGGGACTGTCTTATCAATCTTGACTTACATACCTAACAGAATGCCCAGTGCTTGATAGGTACCCAGAATGTGCATATTAAATGAATCACTTACCATTTAGTTAGCAGACAGCATGTGTGCCCAATTAACTACACTAGAACAGCGGGTCTGATTTGAATGCTCTAATAGAACAGACATGAAGAGTGCCTTTCGCATAAGCCGTTTGGTAAATGCTAATGGAATGAAGACATTTTGTATAATGTATAGAAGGCAGTTTAATCCCTCCTCTCCTATAAAAACCTCCTTAAGAGCATTTCAGTTGTGGGGAGCTCCCCTGATACAGAAACAAAACTGACGGGCAAGGAGTGACCCCAGTGAAGAAGAGCCCTGTGGCTGTTACCTTAAAAAAACCCTTCCAGTGGAGCCCAGAGAGCTGACACAGAGCACAATTTGGCTCTACCTGGCGGGAGCAGCAGGGCCTCTGGCTGGGTGGTTCGGGAAGAACAGATGATACAGGGAGCTGGTCCTGTGGAGAGTGCTGTGTCTGTGTGGGGACTGTTATAAGCACCTGGGCAGGACAGGCACTCGGAATGTAGCAGGGGTGGCTGCAGTCACGGCTGAAGAAACTCGCTTGTCCTTCAGAATTACCAGTTTCACGATGTTCTTGGTATTTTTACGTGGTGTTGGTTTTGGAGCTGTGATTTTTACATGAGAAGAAATGAACAATCCAGGTCTAAGATCTTCATTTTGGTTTGAGATGTGCATTTTGTGGGTAACACTGGAAGCCCAACACCTTGCACGTGTCAGCGCTGTCACCACGTCCACTCATTCATACTCATCCTTGGACCGCACCGTTTCCAGTGGGCTCATTATCCTGTGGCTGGAGAAACTGGGGCCCAGAGAATAAAGTCAGATTTGACCCCACTCTTCTGACTGCAGGGCACAGTGCTTTCTCTCCGGTTATATTCCATTTTGTAGTTAGAGATGCAAGGGATTTTTGTTGGGCGCTATTAGTTTAGTCTATGGAGTTCATATATGTTACCTTTTATCTCCTTAAATACTGATTTCAGCTATTAGAAACAATACAACAGCCAAGCTAAATTCCTTTAGAGTCTCAGTAAAAGTGTAGCTCACCAGAATCCATTTCTGAATTCTGATTCGGACATTTTAAGGCTGGCCCTGGTTTTATGACAAATTGTGTTGGTCTAAAATTTGCCTGATTTGGTCTTTAAAAAGGCCCGTGTGCATCCGCGTGTATTTTGTTAGCAGTAGAACCAGGAAAACTATTTCTTGGGAATCAAGGCTTCCCATCAAAATCCACCTTTAGGAAGGTGGCTACATTTGGCAACTGTCTAAATTGTTTCTCGTGATTTATCTTAAATGGGTGTTGCTAGCTCATGAAGACGTTTTTTGGTCTTAAACTTGGAGCTTAGAAGAATGCATGTAGGTTTTTAGGGCACTACTCCATCAATATAATCAATTTGGCTAGTCAGAATTCTGGCTTTTCAAAATTAGAAGTGGCTACTCAGGATTATTTCAGACTAAATTGTAAACAGTTAATGATGGTTGGCAAAGTAGGGCGCTGAATGGGGATAGGGCATCAATGACTTCACATAATTACAGTTATTTTCTGATAAGAGAAATAATTCTACTCTTCATTGTAAAATATAGGAAGTCAGAAAGATGCTAAAACCAAAATTACCTAAAATCCCGTAGTCAGATAAACTTAACATTTATCTTTTTTTTTTTTTTTTTTTTTTTTTTTTTAAGAGAGAGAGAGAGCGAACGCAAGCATGCACGGGTCTTGATCTTACGATTGTGAGATCATGACCTGAGCCAAAATCAAGAGTTGGATGCTTAACCACCTGAGCCACCCAGGCACCCCTACCATTTATCTTTGATATTTTCTATTGTATAGAGAAAAAGTTGATCTTGTTTACATTGTTGAGATCCTAACATGTGCAAATGTATACTTGTTTTGGATAAGAAGGGCTGGAATGTAGTATAAGCATTTCTCATGTCTGTAGTAGGAATTTCTGTTAAGTAGCTTCTCATGGGCCACCCCTCCCTGCCACACACACCTGAAAGGTGAAGAAGAAAGAGCCAACAAACTAGAATACTGTTCTCCTGCCTGTCTACTCTTTGTTCACCAATGTAGCCTAAGTAGGGTTGAAAGCAGAGAGAGGAGGAGGAGGAGGAGGGGGTAGTGGTGAGGGAGGAAATCAGTGACCCTGTCTGTGAGGGATAACAAGTTTTGCAGGTGGGTTCTCTATGCAATATATCCCATAAATCTGAATCATACCATATTTATTTTTCTTCATTAAATTTCTGAACTGGAAAGGACTATACTGAAAACTTGAAATGTATAAGGTTATTAAATTGAAAACACGGGAGATAGATGATGGAATTGAAGAAGAAATAGAAATAAGACCAATCGAGGCATTAGGAAAGAGAAAATGGCAAATTCAAAAACCAGGTCAGGGGTAAGCAGCGGAAATGGGCCAGTGGAGTCCAGAGCCAGCAAAGAAATAGTGCTCAGGGAGGACAGTGTGATGAGCTACATCTGTGCTAAAATGTTGGGAGGAGGGTGTCAGGCCAGCATTGTGCTCCCTGTCTGTAGAAGTCCTTCTTGGCTACACTTGTGAGGTGGGAGTAGAACTATCTAGCAAATACATAGTGCAGCATATGAAGCTACTTTTCAGGTAATTCAAAATCAAGATGTAGGTATGCATAACAGTAGCTTAAGTGAACACACCCAAAGTCCTTGGGTAGGGAGAGTATGGGGCTGGGTGTTAAATGTGCTAAATCATTTGATACAGTACCCATGGCAGCTGGGCACAGAGGTGAAAGATGGTGGCGCTGGGATTTGAACCCAGGTGTTGCCTGTATCTAAGGCTGATGCTTTTGTCAACACCAGCAGACCTTGGCTCTAATGCTCCCCAGTGTGAGCTGTAAATAGGTGGTATATCCTTGTAAAACACACATGGTTCCTGAGTTGCCCAATTTTATAGTCAAGTCCTACTGAATTCAGCTTCATCCTTTTGTCTTTTAGAGAACTTGCATACAATTAGTTACTAAATGAGACAATACACTAACATCTTAAAAGAAATCAGTAGTAACCGATTCAATTTGCCTTAATTGAACAAAATCCTACTATCTAGTGTTTTTAAAGTCTTGAAGCACAGGCACAATGGCAATCAAAAAGCCTTGAACCAGTTTGGGGAAGAATTTCCCTTGGATTTGCTCTGTAAGGAATGTAGAACCAGTCACTTTAAGAGTACTGAGCATTGCCCTGAAGTAGCTCTTGTGTTACTAACAGCCCGTGTACTTGCCTCTAACAGCATTTGAGAAGACAAATGTACCCAGTGCTAGGCTGCAAATGGATTAAAGCAGTGTTGATCCTCATCTGTCAGAACAATTAACATGAGTAAAATACTTGCCCTACTTAAAGCAGATGGAGGGAGGGGAGGAGAGGGGGAGGGGATGGTGCTCTCTAGTACTGTTCATAAGATTAATGTTGCTATATGGGCAGAGAGAGCACTGGATTTATTTTCTGAACATTACATGGATTTACAAGGATGTCAGTTATTGCTGAAAGCACAGACTGTGTTCTTAAAGGGTCTCTGTAGGGTATTGAATGAGACACAGAAGAGGTGTGGGGGTGGGGAATGGTACATGAGATATATAGCATTTTTAACAGTAAAGTATGACTTGTTGACCATTTTGTCCTCTTATTTTTAAGCTCTGCTGAATTCAAGGCTTAACAGTAACCTGGCTTCTTAGAGGATATATAAATATTGTTAGAAGATTTTTTTTGATAAAATAAATAGAATAGACAGACATAGGACTGTAATGACTTGAGACCACAGCTTGGTGTTCGCACAGAGACTTGAGATCCCCCTTGCCTTCCATTAGAGCTGGATCCGCGCTACCAGGGTGGGAGAAAAAGAAAACAGCACATTCATTAAGAATGAGACATCTAGGAGGATTTTATTACTCTTTGACAGTGGAAGTGGAGTGGGAAAATTGTTGAGGTTAGCACAAGAATGATAGAAGATGACAGTTGTGTGAGAAATAATATTTACATGAGTGCTGAATCAAATTTTAATTATAGGAAGCCTATTGAGGAAGGGATCGGGCTGTTGGCAGAAGTTCAGCTGTCACTGGCAGGACAGGACGTGGGGGTGAGGAGGGAGTATGATAGAGTGACCACTGGTTATGGGCAAAGTGGGTAGAGATTCTGCTGTTCCTTTGGATATGCTCCCCACAGTGTCCCTCATAAATACATTTCTGCCCTGGTAGCCACTTCTCCCTTGTTGGCTCTTCCTGCCTCCTAGCCCCCAGCTACTGGAAGAATTTCAAAGTCCTCTGCTGTCAGTCATGGCTTTCATGTTTAAATTGGATACCTAGCCATCTTGATAGAAAAGCTGCTGGGCGCTGAGATGTCAAGATGGTCCACTCACTACTGGGATGTGCTTTTTAGGGACAGCTGAAAGGTAGCATCTTAGTTAACTAAGAACGGAGAGTAACTCTAGAATTGCCCTTCTCCTGTCTTTCAGGAACATACTCTGCTTGGCACCTTGCCTGTCTGAATTCCTGCTTCTCCTTATCTGTTTCAGCAGCATCTCTTCCTTTCTCTGGTCTTTGTCACCACTCACAGCTTCCTTTCTTGCTGATTCCTCTTTGTGTACCACGCACATGTTGTGATCTGCAAGCCCTCTTTTCTATAATTATGTTAGCCACTGTTATGAATATTGTTTGTATGGACAGTGTCCAAGCAGGCATTCTTTTGTGGTTCTTTGAGGTGGTGAAATAGTCCTTTAAAATGAGAAAAAAAAATCTACTCTGTTCTAATTTGAAAAAATTTTTATGTGTGGGTGTTTGTTTATTTTAAGAGAGAGAGCGAGCGAGCATGTGCAAGTGGCGGGGGTGGGGGGTGGGCGGGGAGGCAGAGAGAGGGCAGAGACAGAAGCCCTAGCAGGCTCTGCACTGACAGCACAGAGCCTGACTCCCGAACCGTGAGATCATGACCTGAGCTGAGACCGAGGGTCAGACGCTTAACTGACTGAGCCACCCAGGTGCCCCTATATATACGTGTTTTATGTATATGTTACAGTATTTAAATTAGTATAAGATTAGAAATTTCCTAAATAAGATTAAGAAAATTGTGCACTTACTTGATGGACTTTACTCAGTCATTAAAAACATGAATATTAATACCTACTTGGGAAAACCTAAATTAGCAATACATGTATACGATGATGATAGCCATTTAAAAAGACCAAAAATATGTGGTTAAAAAAAGGAAAGGACCGTAGAAAAATCTAATAGCTGTTATAATTGTGATTTCTGAATGTAATTTCTTTCTACAAAGTGCTTTTAAAGATAAAACATAGTTAATGTTAACATTGTTTATAATCCCAAGCAGACTTCCATAATTGATTTTCATGCTCCGGTTTGTTTTGAGATTGTGTGGCAGACATACAATCCGTCCTTGTGTGCCTGAGAGGCTTTGTGGCTTCCCAGCGACTGCTGAAAGTCCACACTGTGTAACTGTACAAATCACACGATGACCCTCCAATGCCTGGTTTAACTTTTCCATAGTTTCCATTGCCCCATATAGAGAAACTGAGTGATGTTAAATTTTAACATACACATATTTCATATTTGCTGCCAGCCAGGCATAGTGCTGGGTGTTGTAAACCAGTCAGACACGAGCTTGCTCCTCGGGGGATCTGGAGGAGGAGACCCAAGAAATGGAGCCAGTGGGTGGTGTGGTAGGTGCCGTGGTAGGAAGGAAGAAGGGCACGTGGGGGTGGTGCCCACCAGGATTCAAGAAGTCTTTCCAGAAACCACCTGAGTGAGATGTGCAGTTAAGTGGCATGGGGTGGAAGGCAGGGATTGCAACTTATCTGGAGAACTGCAGTTTGTTTAGTATGGCCAGAGAACTTAGATTTTGAGGGGAGAGGAGAGAGGATGGTTCTTAGGCCACCTTGAGAAATTTGGATCTACCTAAGGGCAAAGGAAAGTCGTTGAAGGGTTGTTGTTGTTGATACTGATCTTGTAGCATGACAAGTGATACACAGTGCTTAGAATTGTGTGTAGACTGTTGGCTCTGGCTTTGGAGAACAGTCTGGAGAGAAGGCCAGAGGCAGGAAAGCCAGGTAAAGCTCTTTTTCTGCAATCCAGGTGAGCAATGGTATCCTGAGCTAGAATGATGATAGTGGACATGGGGAGGAATGAACAGTTTCCAGAAAGATTTATGAGATAAGATGAACTGAAACAGATGATAAGAGGTGCCTGGGTGGCTCAGTCAGTTAAGTGTCTGACTCTTGGTTTCGGGTCAGGTCATGATCTCACAGTTTGTGAGTTCAAGTCCTGTATCCGGCTCTGTGCGGACTGTGCAGAGCCTACTTGGGCTTCTCTCTCTCCCTCTGAGAGATGCTCTGCCCCTCCCCTGCTTGTGCTCTGTCTCTCTCAAATAAATAAATCAACTTAAAAAAAAAAGAGAGAAAGAAACTGATGATAAGAGCAAGGAGTAGGGAGGAATAATTCAAAAAAGGATGCCAAAGTCTTTGGTTTAGGCAAATAGGCATGTAGAACCTGGCTCTTGGCACTTACTTGCTCATTTAGTTGAACAACCAGCCTGGCAGCCTGGTGATGTGTGGGATGGGTTGGCTGGCAAGGGAAGAAGCCAGGTTGAGTTTGAAATACGTTGAGTGCGTCTCTGGGTGCAGAGGTCAGGTAGGCTGCTGAACATACAGGTCGGAGGTACAAGGAGCTATATCCTCCTGGCTATTGGGTTTGAAATCAGTATTTTACTTTTGTGAGGCACATGGTAGAGCTTCAACAGGAGATGTCACTCACCCTGAATTCTGCTGACAACAGCAGTCTTGGGAATTCCAGGTGCCAGCAACACATTGTGAGAAGTAACTTTTGAGATTTGAGAATTTAACTATTAGCTGTTGCTCCCAGGGCACAGTTCCTGTGCTCTTGCTGGTGCTGGACTGTTAATGCAATCCTTAGGAACCTAGCCTGATCCTAGCCTTACAACTTTATTGTTGTAACCCCCTCATTTGTATGTGGCATTTTAATATATAAGGGGAATTTACGAATTATTTCTCAGGGAGAAATCCAAACGCAAAGCACTTACCCATTATAATAAACACTTTGTTGTGAGGTGGAGAGAATAGAATTATCTCTTTAATTTTCTGGTGGATACTGGAATTTGACTTTTTTTTTTTTTTAATGGCAAAATCAGCTCTTTGAAAATCAGCACAGGATGTGGCCAACAGACTTGAAAGTGTTTTGCTCCTGCTGGTTGGGAGTAGGAATAGGGATGGGGGCAGGGAAAAAAAGAATATGTAATGCAGTGGTTTTCTTTTTCTTTTCTTTTTTTTTTTTTAATACAAAATTTATTGTCAAATTGGTTTCCATACAACACCCAGTGCTCATCCCAACAGGTGCCCTCCTCAATACCCATCACCTACCCTCCCCTACCTCCCACCCCCCCCATCAACCCTCAGTTCTCAGTTTTTTAAAAAATTTTTTTTTTAACGTTTATTTATTTTTGAGACAGAGACAGAGCATGAACAGGGGAGGGGCAGAGAGAGAGGGAGACACAGAATCTGAAACAGGCTCCAGGCTCTGAGCCATCAGCACAGAGTCCGATGCGGGGCTCGAACTCACGGACCGTGAGATCATGACCTGAGCCGAAGTCAGACGCTTAACCGACCAAGCCACCCAGGCGCCCCTGTTCTCAGTTTTTAAGAGCGTCTTATGTTTTGACTCCCTCCCTCTCCAACCTTTTTTTTTTTCCTTCCCCTCCCCCATGGTCTTCTGTTAAGTTTTTCAGGTTCCACATAAGAGTGAAAACATATGGTATCTGTCTTTCTCTGTATGACTTATTTCACTTAGCATCACACTCTCCAGTTCCATACACGTTGCTACAAAAGGCCATATTTCATTCCTTCTCATTGCCACGTAGTATTCCATTGTGTATACAAACCACAGTTTCTTTGTCCATTCATCAGTTGATGGACATTTAGGCTCTTTCCATAATTTGGCTATTGTTGAGCGTGCTGCTATAAACATTGGGGTACAAGTGCCCCTATGCATCAGCACTCCTATATCCCTTGGGTAAATTCCTAGCAGGGCTATTGCTGGGTCATAGGGTAGATCTATTTTTAATTTTTTGAGGAACCTCCACACTTTTCGAGAGTGGCTGCACTAGTTTGCATTCCCACCAACGGTGCAAGAGGGTTCCCATTTCTCCACATCCTCGCCAGCATCTATAGTCTCCTGATTTGTTCATTTTAGCCACTCTGACTGGTATGAGGTGGTGTCTGAGTGTGGTTTTGATTTGTATTTCCCTGATGAGGAGCGACGTTGGGCATCTTTTCATGTAGTGCCATGGTTTTCAAACGTGTTTGTTTTGTTTTGATTGTTTGTCTAGACCTATACTGATCACAACATACTAAATTTATTTCTAGAGTGATTCATGGCTCAAGACCCACAGGTTGAAAACACTCATGAAAAGTACTCTAGGGATAGTTGACTGGGGATCATTTTATCTCTTTCTTGGATTTAACTATGTTTTAGAGTATATTAGAAGGAATGTCATATGATTGTTAATTTATCCCCCAGTTCCTCCATAGCAAATTTGCAATCGCATACAGCTTTCTTAATATTTTCCTGAGCAAGTTGAACGAGGCTTTCAAAAGTCCAATAAATTATGGTGGATATAGCATCATCTCTACTTATCTGTCACTGCTTTTCCTCCAGTGTGAGAGGCTAATTGAACACCAACTATAGTAATCTGATTTGCATTTTCCCTGTCAAATGTGCCATTCTCTGAATAGCTAAATTAACTAGTCTTCCTGGAATATACCCAAATGTTGAGAACCATTTAAGACTTTTCAAAACCATTTGGTCTATTAGCTCTGTCTTGAGATAAGCAGAATAAATGAGTCCCTGAAATCAAAGGGAAACTAATTATAGTACCTCTTTCCAGCTTTGAGTCATCAAAGCTTGACTGTCTCAAGTATGTTCTAATGGGGTTCATTATTTTGTTTGTTCTACATTTGATAATTCTGAGATAATTTTACATTTGCATTGTTAATATCCATTTTTCAAATTTTGTTGACATGTCTTTATTTTCAGGAATAATAATTTATTAGGCTTCCCTTTCAAGGCACAAAAGCTATGCATGCCCATTGTAATAAGTCAAACAACATAGAAGTATCCCATGAAATAGCCAACTCAGTCCCTTTTCCTCCATATATTTCCATCTTCCTCCTCGATGCGTGTTAACAACTTTGTGTTTATTCTTCAGTACCTATCTTTCCTCATATAAAATACACAAATATGGTGAACATTTTTATAAAAATAGATCAGACTATATATATCCTAATTTTAACTTTTTTAAATGAAATTTTATACCATGGTTTTCTAAGATCTCCAATAGACCTCATTCTTTCTCAAAGACGCAAAATATGGGGTATGCCACAGTTTATGTATTCACTCCCTTGTAGATGATCACTGTGTTTTGGTTGTTTAGTTCAGTTGTTGTCATCATTACATTGCTATAGCACCTTTGTAAATATATCCTAAAACCAGTAAATTAAGTCAAAAGAGGTGCTCCTTGGATATCCTAAATAATGAATGTGATCCTGTGATCCTTACCAGAAGACTGAACATGATTCACATCATTCCTTCCAGGCTCCACCAGCAGGTTGATTTTTCTGAGTTGAGTTCCTTCAGCAGCACATTGGGAAGAAGATGGGTCAGGAGCGCTGAGTCAGGCCATCTTTTGGACCCAGGTTGCTTCTGTCTCTACCTACCCATGTCCTTGGGCTATCACTCTTTAAGTGTCCTAAATCTTTCTTAGCATTGGCTCTAGGACTTTGTTTTTGTTTTTCAGCTCTTAAGACTTTTTTCCCCTTTTATTTGAGAGAGAGAGAGAGAGAGAGAGAAAGAGAAAGGATCCCAAGCAGACTCCATGCTCTGCACAGAGCCCAACACGGGGCTCAATCTCATGACCCTGGGATCATGACCTGAGCCAAAATCAAGAGCTGGATGCTCAACCAACCGAACAACCCAGGCAACTCTAGGACTTTTAAAAAGTAGTTCTCTGATCTCTCTCCTCCTCTCTCTCTACTCCTCCATGGCAATGATATAAAAAGGACCCCCCTCTAGTAAGGTTTCTGTGGTTCTCAAGCATACATTCCTAATCTGTGATTTTAGTTCATCTTACTATACCCCATTGCTACCCTCCTCTTTCTTTTGCCCTTTGTGTTGCTATTGCCATAATTTAGAGAGGTCCCCATCTTTGGATTCATTATGCCGTTGGTCAGAGTTGGGTGCAGTGGCCTGTAACTCCCTTGTACACCTTTGCTCAGTTTACACACAACAAGTGCAGAGTAAGGATGCTGTTTTAGCCACTTTGGGTTAGAGCTACTAACCCAAATAAGATATTCAAGACAAAAAAAAAGTTGTAGGTCACTTTGATTTCAGTCTTTCAGTAACTGTATGTGTGCTTGCACTGTACTAGCTGTTAGGAATAGAATACACTGAGGATAAAACAGACGTGTTTTTCCTCAAGGAATTTGTGTCTAGTAAGGAGAGCCACTACAAAGAAAATTGCAATTGATAAATGTCCATGTTTTCAGGTGGCATTCAGTCTTATACTTGACTTCACTGACTTTGGGAGAGGTGGGGATGGGGAGACTGGAAGTTCTGACCCAAGCCCTATGAGATTTAAAAAAAAATCTTCATAGTAATTTTATCTGAATAATAAATAGCTAAAATATTTTTGAAAAACAAAGGGAATATTTTACATTAATGTAACATTAAACATTAAAATACTGTCATTTAAAATAGCATGAAAGGATTTAGTTATATCATAATGGCTGCAATAAGAACAGTACAAAGGGCTTAATTATTTAGTAGTACTAGGATAATTATTAAGTAAAAACAAATTTGGATTTGTAATTTATGTATACAATGCAATTCCCCAATGGAGTAAAGTTTTTTTTTTTTTTTTTTTTTTTAATTTTTTTTAACGTTTATTTATTTTTGGGACAGAGAGAGACAGAGCATGAACAGGGGAGGGGCAGAGAGAGAGGGAGACACAGAATCGGAAACAGGCTCCAGGCTCTGAGCCATCAGCCCAGAGCCTGATGCGGGGCTCGAACTCACGGACCGCGAGATCGTGACCTGGCTGAAGTCGGACGCTTAACCGACTGCGCCACCCAGGCGCCCCAGGAGTAAAGTTTTTAAAAACAACTGCATTTTTATATTTATTTAAAAAAATTTTTTTTTTCAACGTTTATTTATTTTTGGGACAGAGAGAGACAGAGCATGAACGGGGGAGGGGCAGAGAGAGAGGGAGACACAGAATCGGAAACAGGCTCCAGGCTCTGAGCCATCAGCCCAGAACCTGACGCGGGGCTCGAACTCACGGACCGCGAGATTGTGACCTGGCTGAAGTCGGACGCTTAACCGACTGCGCCACCCAGGCGCCCCAACAACTGCATTTTTAAAATGAAGAAAATACACATAGCTATATGATTAGAGTGGAGAAGGAATTTCTAAACAAAAGCAGAGGGAAGAAATCTGTAAAGGAAAAGACCATAATATAAAACACAGATGTAAAAAAATGCTATATAAGTTAAAAGGTGAACAGCCACTTAGGAAAGAATATTTTCAATACATATGGTGAACGATTAGTATCTCTAATACACATCAAACTCTAAGAAGTCAACATCCTGTCAAAATGGGCAAAGAACATGAACAGGCAATTAGAAAAGTAAAGCCACATGTCTAATAAACTTCTGAACAAAGTTTAGCCTCAAATAACCAAGGAAATGAAGACTAGAAGTCATTTTGGAACTATATTGGCAAAAAGAGTATTTAAATGATGTGTCTAGATTTGTTGGCAGTAAAGCAAAATAGATACACCTAACAGAAGTATTTTATAACAGCTGTTGTGGGGAAGCAATTTCATATTCAGAGCCTTTGGCCAAATAATTCAATTTCCAGGAATTTGTCCTAATGTTCTTCACTGCAGCATTATACGACAAGGAAGATTGGTTACACATCCAATCATTGGTTGTTGGTTAAAGTATGGTACGTCTAGCACATAGGTAATTATGTTAAGATGGACAGATGGCCATGGGTGAGGTCATCTTTCTTGTAGCCTGATTTGTTCTTGGTTCTGTCAATGTGTAAAAAGTGTGGAGAAAGAGAAAACTCTTGGATCTGCCACCCTGGTCCTTTTTATTCAAACAAGATTACTTAGAAGGGGAAGATATGTATATGGAAAATAAAGATTTCTCAACTATAAACCTGTAGGAAGTATGCGACCACATACGGAATGAAAAGAAAATGAGGCATATTCTGTATCCGAATGAATTGCTGAAGAAGCAAAGAAGCTGTGATAACCTCCAAAACCTTACCCAGGCTATTCAATAACCTTAAAGAGGTGGTGATTTTGACACCTGAGATACTTACTTGTGTTGTTTTGTGGTCACATGGAGAAGCTGTGCCAGTCAGCTCTGAATCCTGTCTCATTTTTTTTTAAGTTTATGTATTTTGAGAGAGCATGCACATGCAAGTGGGGAAAGAGCAAAGAGAGGGAGAGAGAGAATCTCAAGTAGGCTCTTGCTGTCAGCACAGAGCCCAACACAGGGCTCAGTCTCATGAACCGTGAGATCAGTGACCTGAGCTGAAATCAAGAGTTGAATGCTTAACCACCCAGGCACCCCAGAATCCCATCTCATTTTTAAGTGAAATTTGGTCATCAGTATTAAGTTAGGTACCTGGATTGTTTGAACTGAATTATGTGCTTTGGTAATAACTTTCCACTGGTATCTGTCTCTACTCAATGAGTGGAGAAAAGTATCCTATGTGTTTTCATAAAGAATCCTTTCCCTAAATACTTTTCTTTCTAAGGCTTACGCAGTGCCTGAAGTCAGTCAGCCACATCTGGATAGCTTTCCATTTTACTTTCTCTAGGACAAAATGTTCAACTGATGCTAGATCAGTCATGGAGGCAGGGAGGGGAGAGCCTTCCTTAGGCGAGGCTTCCTGCAGTAGTGTCAATTACTGATGAGTTCCATGACTCTTTGGTTGACAAACAGATCTCTCTGAAACTCCTTGTGCTTTGATACCTCACAATTTCTGGAGAATTCCTTCTCAATAACTTCTTTTCTTGGAGGCTGCCTAACAACCACTGTGAAATGATGTGGGACACGGAGCTACCACCGAGCTACATTTTTTGGGTTAAGGGGGTTTCCACCTTCTGCTTGTCTGTGCATTTTTGCCCTTGTTAGCTAACTGCCAGACGAAACCTTAATACGTTTGGGGCAGGAATGCAGACTAATCGGTACCCACGTGATGAAACAGCTTTATTTTCTGTGCATCCTCCTTTAGTCTCCAGAGTTATGGCTCCCTGTCTGATGGGAAATTACCTTGTACCATGCTATGGTTATGCCTTGCAGAATGTGTCTCTGGAACTTCCTTGTGGATGTACGAAGCTGTGATAAGATGTTTTGTGCTGAAAGCAGATATCTGAGTGAACTTGCAGTAACTCACTTTCTGTGATTCATTGAGGTCATGGCCAAATGCCCCAACAAAGCAGAAATGCTCCACGGAAGCACCAGACATATTTAAAAGCCAAAGCTTTTAGGGACAGTCATTCCCAACACTTTAGTGAAGTGTCAGTTCAGGATGCAGAAATCCCAGTATGGGAGCCAGACACCTATCCTTGACTTTAGGAGACCATTAGTGTAACAGTAGTGCAAGTGATTTGGAAATACTTGGATCCTGACCCTCAGATTTCAAGACTTGCCCTTAAAGATCCATTCTCCTTAAGGCTCCTTTGTGGGCGCAGAAAACATCAGAGGTGCTTGCTTATACTGTAACTGCTGACTCCATTAGCAAAGAGGCTGTCATCCATAACATGACTTGTTTTCAGACTTAATAAACAGAGGCAGCATAAAGTGTGTTAGAGATGAATTTTAAAGACCCAAGTAAGATAAGTTAAATATAAAAGTCAGTAAATACCCCCTTGAACTGTATCGTATATTTTTATAACATTTTAATGGTGCTTGTAACCTACAACATTTATATAAACTTTCCCTCTCTCCCCAGTATCCATGGGAAGTAGATAGGGTGAATATGAGCTTTCACAGAAAAGTAAACAGGAGTGGGTGGGGGTAGACAGAGGTTGGGCCCTGAGGTACTTTAGTTACAGGCACACACAAAAAAAGCAGTGAGCTTCTCATCATTCATGTGGTTGTGTTTTATCAGAAATTTTCAGGAATGTGGCTTCCTGCCTGAAAGGTAGAAAATTGCATATTGCCCAATCCCACAAGAGAAGGATGGTTCTGCCATGGGGTAGAAATAAAGTACATTGAAGAAGAGGAAGGAAAAAAATGAAAGAAATAATGGAACCAGGTACATCCTGTGGCTCCATTTGTCCTCGTTCCAAAGAAGTAGTTGCTGGAAGGAAAGAAAGAAAAAAAAAAATAATGTGGATACCACATTAATTAATTATTTCTTTCCATGAAGACAAGACCTGTCAATGATCTTGTCCTTTGACAATAAATTTTGTGCTTTTTATTAAAATTCCTAATTTTACACTGGAGTTGAGATATGGGGTAGATTCATCTAATCTATCACAGTAGCTATAGCCAAGGTATCATGCATTTGCCATCCCCAGAAGAAAGTATGCTATTTAACCAAAGTGAAGTTGGACAATGCATAAATGCTGGGGCAGAATAGAAACCTATCATTTATGCCTATCTCCCAAGCAGTGCACTTCGCTGGCTGGTCTCTGAATTGCCTCTTGCTGCGTGAATAGCTACTATTAAAGAAATGAGGCATTTTGTTTTCCAGACAGCCCTCTGATTGTTCCCTACACTCACACAGGAGTGCCTGGCTGCAGAGCTTTCTATTTTTCTCCTAGGTCATCCCACAGCAGTTCAAAAGGTGATCTGTCACAGGGAAGAGTGCAAGTCAATGCATTTTAAGAAACCAGCCTTGTTTCTCCCCACAGCCAGAATGTGACCTGCACAGAATATCTGAACTTGAACATTAACCTCTTTGGCTCTGCACCTTAGCAGTTTGACCAGGTCTGAATGAGAGAATTATTTTTTGAGAACAACCTCGAGCTGTTTCTTGGTCCACAACTCAACTCCACCTAATTATCTAAGGATAAATGCTCCTTGGTGTGCTTGGCTGGGAAGGTGTGGGCATGGTGTTACAGGAGATGATGCAAAATGAAGGCTTTGGCACATTTAGGTACAGGAGTGAGTGGTCCTTCAAGAAGTCTTTCAAACAGCCCATTAAAAAAAAATGAGGTAAAATTGACATATAATGTTATGTTTCAGGTATACAGCATAATGATTCAATATTTGTCTATGTTGCAAAATGATCAACACCGTGTCTAATTTAACATCCATGATCATGCATAATTATAGAATTTTTTTCCTGTTATGAGAACTCTTAAGATCTCCTTTCTTAGCAGCTTTCAATATGCAATACAGTTTTAACTATAGTCATCATGCTGTATACTACATCCCCATGACAATTTATTTTATAACTAGAAGTTTGTACCTTTTGACTCCTTTCACCCAATTTCACCCATCTTCTCCTCTGTCTCTGGCAACCACCAGTCTGTTCTCTGCATCTGTATGCTTGGTTTTGTTTTGTTTTCCCCAAAGAGCCCACCTTCTTTTTTTTTTTTTTTTTAAACCTACAGTGTTAATTTTCATCACTGTTATTTCCTTACTTTCTCCTTCTGGATTTCTTGGCTTCCTTCAGAATTAATGGCTGCCTCCTTGTATATGGCATGTCCATTTCATTTCTCCTTTCCCCCTGTCCTTTGGTTTGAATTCCTTCCCCCTTTTTCTCTTCCCTTACCTACAAAAGAGCAAGAGCAATGCAAATCAGTATCTCTTCCTCCCCAGTAGGCATCTGGGATGGTGACAATTCCAAAATTTCTATACCGCAAGGACTCAGTATACTCTGGGGCAGGGGTTTGGGGAGGGGGAGACACAGAGGTCTTACCTTGTCTATTTTCTTAGCCAACACAATCTCTACCTGGATTGATTGCTTCTATTAGATGCCTGCAGGAGAGCTAGCGGGTATTATGGGGGCTGAAGCTTGCCTAAGCTATTGTTACTAGTCTAGCCCAAATTCAAGGGATCTTTGCTTTACAGACTTTAAGGGGTAAAATGCAGTACATGGAATTAGCATTGCCCAGTCCTTTGTCGCTGCCTTGCTCTCCCCTCCCCACCTCCAGTCTGTTTGCCCTCTTCTTCTCCACCCCCAGTCACTAAGAGGGCTTAATAAAAAACCACAGACACAGCAGAAAAGCATGGGTTGCTATGGCCTGCACCCCATTCAAACTTGGAGATCCAGAATTCCATAAACCACAAGAGTTTTGTGCATATGATATATTTTGGAATTTGAACTCACTATAGGAGAGGTCTGCTTTACATTATCATCTTTCATAGCACAGCTTTATCATTCTGTATCTCTATTAATGTATTTCTGTGGAAATCATTTAACTTATGGGGCATGGCTAATCTTTTTTAAAAGTTTTTTTTTTTTTAAGTACATGAATAAACATTGTTTTTGTCCATAAAATGCAGCGGGAAAAAGAAATGCAAGTATGTTTTTTCAGAAGGTTCCAAAGAACAGATCATTTAAAGCACTGGTCTGAATGGATATGAAGCTACTCTTAACATCTGGAATTTATTAGGAAAAAAGAACACATATTCAGCAAAATTGTAATGCTCCACATTTAAGTTATCAATTCCTTAAGGCTCCCTAGCTGCCATGTTGGTGTGAGGGGGTACTGCATACGCTCTCTAAGCTCCAGATAGGCTTGCTGGGGCATGTCCACAGTTTAATGCGCACGAGCTATGTGAAATGACTAAAGAAAAGTCAGCTTAACCTTGTTGCTTTACGAGGACTCTCTCAGGCTCTGTGTGTCCTCCGGAAATGATGTGATATGTTCCCACTTTTTCTCTGTGAACATAAATCTACTGCCCAAAAGAATATAAAATCTGGAATGAGGTGGGTTAAGTTTGTAATTTTAAAAGTTTTGAGGCAGTAGGGACTCTTTGAATAATTTTAGTTTCTTTTAAGATGGCAATTGAAAGGGCAAACCCATACCACACATTAGGTGTGCTTCCCCTAGGAGAGATTGTTTTAAAGGTGTGAGGGGAGATTCCATCTCTTCCATTGCCATTTAAGGTGGAAGTTCTCTGTAACTTTTTCACCCTGTCATTTTGGGAGAGGGGGAGCTGTTCCTTATGTATCAATCACTTTAAATATCCGGTTCCGTTTCAGTCATTTTGTGGGTAGCTATTGCCCCTGCAGGTATGTAAATGCCATAGTTCTCTGGCCACAGTGCAGCAGGGAACGAAGTGCACCAATCCTGTGTTCCTGTAAATGCTGTTCTGTTAGCAATCGCTATCGCTAGGGATTTTAAAAAACCCAGAGAACAAACAAAAGGCTTACTTTGAGGTGCCTGTGCTTCCCTTGAAATAGCCTCTGTTTTTCTTTGCCACATAAGAAGAAATGTCCTCCATAATTGCTCTGTGCGTTGACTCGCCTTTTTTTTTGCCCCAGCTAATCTATTGGTGTAAAACGAGAGAATCATCAGACAGGAATGAATTTCAAGAGGCTGTAGACTAAACTCCCAGGCAGGACTGCACCCACACTAGCCCAGAGAGCTGAGACTCGCCCCTATCTTGAAAGGTTTTCTGGGAGTGAAATTCCACAGCCCTTGTGGCACCTTCTAAGACCTAACAAGCCTCAGTGTCAAGGAGAGTCTTTGGGAGCAAACCCGAATCCTCATGCTGAAATGTAAATTCTTTATCTCAGCTGTATGCACTCTGGTGACTCTCCACATAAGAGCTCATCATATGCCTCTCACCTAGTGCTAATTTGCCTTCATCCTTCTTGCCTCAGAGCTAAATAATCCCATTTCACATTTGTGATATATTTCTGGGAGCCCAGAACGAAGCTCACGATTTTTTATAAAATGATGCCCTGGATTGAGATTGATGGGAAGATTATCTCACCGTGTCTTTAGATTTGTAATCCTGTTCATCCATCTCAAAATGGTATAATAGAATCAGCACAGTTTTATAGTTAGCATTTCAGAGTTGTGACTGCACAGGGCGGTGCATGCCAGCCTCTAAGGAGAGTGAGTCTAAATATCAGGCAAAATCTTGCTCACCGTTTTTTTCCACCCCTGCGTTTAGGCCTATGCCTCATGACTGACAGCGTCAACTTCTTTAGCAGTGAGGCTAAGCTTTAATAGTTTGGGTAAATTTTGGGTTTTGTATTGTTGAAACTGCAATATTTCTAGTCGCTGCCAGATTTAGGCTTTCCTTTGACACTTTTATTTAGATTGGAAATGTTTCATTAAACTGCCTAGGAATCTTTAATATGTTTTCTGCTCACTGCCTTTCTGCTCTCAGGAAACAAAATAAAGCAGTTTTAGGGGAATTTTTTTTTTCTTTTACTAGTGCTCTGTCTATAAGGAAGTAAGTAAGGGGCATGGAGGAAGTAAACATTGCAAGAAAGTCAAGGGTTAGATGTCCCCTTGTTTGGCTGTGGCATGTTTGAACTCCTATCAGGCCAAACTTCTTGGGCTTGGGAAAACACAGTTCATCCCTTATAAGCACAGGAGGAATGTAGTTTGCAGGTGAACCTGTGTGATGGGAAGAAAGCGATGCCCTATCCAAAATACGTGATAAAAGAACACCTTACCTCTAGGAGGCCCTGTGCTAAAGCTCCCCACCTCCTGGGCAACCAGATAGTTTGTCTCTGTCCCCATCATGGAGCTAAGTCCAGAAGCATGTTTGGATTTGTTGCGAGCCATGCCTTACAGGCTGGGAGACAGTGCCTTCTTCACTGGGGGCTCCTTTCACTCGAGAAAGTCAGAAACAGCTCATAGTATCTGTGCCCAAAGGAACATTGCTTTCACCAGTCCTCTGGTGTGGCCGCCTCTTTATCTTTTCTGCTGCTTCGCTACCAGGTTGTTATAGAAGTGCCAGGACAGCAGAAGGGCAGAGATGGGCCCTGGCGCAGGAGATTTCACATCGTCCTTAATTCCCCACCTGCAGTCAGTGAGTTCTGCCACGACTCCCACTGGAATTCATTCATTTCAGAGTTAGTCCGTGAAACAGAGGGTCCAGGAAAGGGGAATAAACCAATAAGAAAGTTGTCTAGGCATATGTGATGAAATGTGCTCCTTGTAGGTGGGGGGGGGGGGGGGGAGGAAGCTTTGTTTTGTTTTTTTATTTTATTTTATTTTTTAATTTTTTTTTAACGTTTATTTATTTTTGAGACAGAGACAGAGCATGAACGGGGGAGGGGCAGAGAGAGAGGGAGGCACAGAATCGGAAGCAGGCTCCAGGCTCTGAACCATCAGTCCAGAGCCTGACGCGGGGCTCGAACTCCCGGACCGCGAGATCGTGACCTGAGCTGAAGTCGGACACTTAACCGACTGAGCCACCCAGGCTCCCTGAAGCTTTGTTTATTAAAATAACGCCAAGCTGTGATGTACCTGTTGGAATTTCTATTGTGTTGTGATTTCTAGAGGCAAAGGAGGAGGGTCGGGTGCCTTTGAAGGATGAGGGCTCCTTACAGGAAAGGAGCAGGAATGCTGTCAAGCTGGACGCAAACCACAGTGTTTCATATTAGCGGCTCACTTGCTTGTGTCAGAGTTTTGAGTTGCAGTCGTGACATCTTTGTGATTTGGCAAGGGATTGTGCAACACTCACCGATCCTGGCCAAGCTGGTGCTGGCAGATCGGGTGGGGGGCACCCCCGCCTTGGTGGGTTAATGGCTCACTTGCATGCACAGGGTCTGTGTGGGTTTGTTTGGCCCCTCTCCTACCCTGTAGCTCCTTCCCTTCAGCCCTGAACACAGTCAAAGCAAGTACTGGGGATCTCACTGAAACTCCCTTCTGGTACCAGCGGCTTTTCCAGTTTGTGCAGCACTGCTGTAAACCATCTGGTGCTGGACACCATCCAAGTCTGCAATCTTGACGACTCTGATTCTCTCTTTTGGCCCAGTCACGTCGCGGGATCTGGGAATGTGCAACCCTGGATAGCTGTGATAGATGAGGTGCAGTAATGGTAAATGGGATAGGTCAGCTTGGGAGTTTGGGGTTTCAAGTACTAGAAAAACTGACTGTGCCTTGGTTTTGTTATCTGCAGAATGAGGTAATAATAGCTTCTATCTTGTTGGGTAAGAATTCAGTGAAACCCGTGGAAGGCAGTTGGCATGGTCTCTGGCTCATAGGAAGTATGTTGGCCAAAATTCATCTGGAGTGCTGTGCTTGGTTCTAGGTAGTACTTATCAAAAAGAACATTGACCTGCTGGAGGGATAGAGAATTGTCCTAGAGGTTTGATAACCTGGAGAGGAGTTAACGATTTGGTGAATTACCTGGAGAATTTGGTATAGTAAACATATTGTTTAAAATAAGCTATTTTAAGTATATATTTACATGTAGAAAAATATCTGACCTGGGGCGCCTGGGTGGCGCAGTCGGTTAAGCGTCCGACTTCAACCAGGTCACGATCTCGCGGTCCGTGAGTTCGAGCCCTGCGTCAGGCTCTGGGCTGATGGCTCAGAGCCTGGAGCCTGTTTCCGATTCTGTGTCTCCCTCTCTCTCTGCCCCTCCCCCGTTCATGCTCTGTCTCTCTCTGTCCCAAAAATAAATAAACTTTGAAAAAAAAAAATTAAAAAAAAAAAAAAGAAAAATATCTGACCTATATTTGCGAGTGATGTGATCTGTAGGTGGTGGGGTTAAGGATAATGTAAATTCTATCTGAATTTTCTAAATTTGTCCATTTAATAAATATTGTCTGAAGTTCCATCATGGGCCAGGCTTAGTTCATCTTGTGTATTGGCTGTATCCCTGGTATGTTGACTTGTGTGCCTCCCAGGAACTCATAGTCTCACGAGGGAAATGGGTCAGCAAAAAACCTATATGATACATTGTCAGGTACTAATAAGTGTTATGAAAAATAAAGAGGAGTAAAAGGGTAGATATGGGGTAGGGGGAAGGAAACTTTGTTCCAGGTGGCTGGTGGGGACAGGTAGAAAGCAACCTGAATGAACCAAGGGAATGAACATACATATGTGAAATAATGAATACCATGTTGATTATTATATATATATTTCTGTTTTGTTGACAGCATAGTGTATTATTCATATCATGCAGTCTTTTCACCTAATCTTTTGTTTTTTCTACCATCATGAACAGAGCTTTGTGCACATCCCTGTTCACAGTAACTTGTGTCTTTTTACCATTCAGATATATTTTCATGAAAATTCATTTTGGGGTCGCTGTATGTATCCCACTTGGTTCTTGATCATCTCTTACCTTGTGATATGAGGAGCTAGGAAGTCCGGGGGAACACACTGGGCATGAGGCTAAACCCAGTTTCTAGGCTGCTGAGGATTAATGTGTTTGCGTGCTTTTCTGCAGGACCAGCCCTGGTGCAGGAGCAGTGGATTCAGTTGCACAAGGGGAAATCAAAGTGTAGATTACTGTGATTAATGTGTTCTAGGCCTCAGTGTGATGAGTCATTCTGATTGCTTAGTCAGGGTTTGTGAAAACAAGAAGATAGAATAGTAACCATCACTGTTTTCAAGGCTCAATTTTATCTTAACGCTTCTTAGCAAGCTCAACGTGTGGCATAATTAAGACGATAATGGTCATTGTGGCTCACGTTCAGCCAGGCAGCACTGTGGTTAAGTGATTGACTTCTAGTATGTTCGTTGAACCCTTTACAACTCTCTTTGGTTAGGTGGGTGGGTATGGTTTCCATTTTACAGGGTGAATAAACTGAGGCTTGGAAAATTGTAAAAATGTACCCAAGGTTGAACTGGTACCCAGGTCTGGGGTTTTTATTTATTTTTGTTTGTGATAAAGCTTGTATTTAACCATGAACGTTTTTTTGCCATCGTTTTCTTCCCTCTTCTCCTCCCATTTTCTTCCTTTTCAGAGAGCAAGATAATTCTGGTTGTGGCTGATATTGGCGGGGTTAGGCGATTTGGAAAGGAGAGAGGATTCAGACCTTTTCTCTGTAGCTGAACGCACTGTTCTCTGAACAATCAGCAGGACCCCTGATGGGAGAGAACATTTGAGCAGATTTGAAATGTGTGTCTCCTGCTCTTTCCTGGTGCTTTGGATTAGATGTAACAGTGAGTGTAAAATGGCCCATCAGTTAGCAGCCTGTGGTGAGGAGGGAGAAGTCAGTGCCTTCTCCTGCCTGTGCCTTTGCTGAAATGAGAACTGGCATCAGACATTTTAAAGGGATTTTCTTTAAATGTAGTGCATATTAAAGTATTTTGTTAATTTTTTTAAATGGTTATTTTTAAGAAAGAGAGACAGACGGACAGACAGACACAGGGTGCGAGCAGGGGAGGGACTGAGAGAGACGGAGACACAGAATCTGAAGCAGGCTCCCGGGGCCCTGAGCTGTCAGCACAGAGCCCAATGCGGGGCTCGAAGCCAACAAACCATGAGATCATGACCTGAGCTAAAGTCGGATGCTTAACCGACTGAGCCACCCAGGCGCCCCTCAGTAATTTTAATGGTTAGGTATGCACTTAAAAATGATTGTATCAGGGGCGACTGGGTGGCGCAGTCGGTTAAGCGTCCGACTTCAGCCAGGTCACGATCTCACGGTCCGTGAGTTCGAGCCCCGCGTCAGGCTCTGGGCGGATGGCTCAGAGCCTGGAGCCTGTTTCCGATTCTGTGTCTCCCTCTCTCTCTGCCCCTCCCCCGTTCATGCTCTGTCTCTCTCTGTCCCAAAAATAAATAAACGTTGAAAAAAAAAATTAAAAAAAAAATGATTGTATCGAATATTTCAGTAGTCAACATCTTAGCTGTGTCCTGTGCTTTAGTGAAAAGTCTGAAAGCACATGCCTGGAGTTTTGTATACTTAGAAATTTCGCATGTATATATACATGTGTTAGTGTTATATGTATAAGTATGTATCTGTGTATGTATGCACACAGACACTCAAATCTAAGTGTTCAGTAGTTTTCCCAAAGAAAAAACACTGTCCTCAATCCAGTAAAAAATAGGGTCCTTCCAAAGCAGTTCAACTATTGCTATAAACATACCTTGTCCTTTGCTAATCTGCAGAGTTTATTGACTGTTTCGCCGTTAAAGGTACTTGGTTTCCCTAGAATGGGGAATTCAATACCTGCTAAATTGGATCAGTATAAAAATTTATGAACAATGCAGGACTTATCAGGGAACTCTTTTACTCCTGTTCATAGAATTCTCTGTGGGAGTTTCTGCCTCAGGGATCACATCAGTATTTAGTGCACGCTGAAATCTTAATGTCCTCTGATTAGCAGGATTTCATTGTTACACTGTCATCTCTTTCATGATGTGTCATTAGGATGCAACACACCTTGAAATTTAAGTGGGTGCTACCAGTTTATTGCAGTGTCTTTATTTTGTCTGTGTTTCTTTCCAAATATCCTTGTATATACATGTAATTTTGGTTTTCCATGAAAATAAAATAACACTACAAACAGTAAGAATTTGTTAACAGAAAGTAGTAAGCAACTTACTGGCAAATATTGTACTATAATACTTGTATAGTAAATTTTAAAAATCTATTAAGATTTTTTTTTAATTTAGTAAACTTAACAGATTTTTTTTTTAATTTATCATTTTTTTTTTCAAACAAAAGGTTTCACCTATTACTGAACCAACCCACCAGTGCGGAAGTACAGGAACAGAAAAATTATTTTTCCAGGAACAGAAAAATCATTTTTCCAGCAAAAATGTCAATTGCCCAGGTGGTAGTGATACTTAAAGTGATAGGTATGAGCGAATGAGCTTGATAGAGCATGAATATGGGCACCATCAAGTGTGAGCTTGATAAAGCATGAACATATGCACCATCTCATGTGACCTTGATAGGGCATGAATAGGTATGCCATCTCATTGTGATTACTTGTAGACCCAGTTTGGTTTTTCTCCAGTGCCTCCTCCTGGAGCTGTACCTGATTTTATCACCAGTTTTCATCCAGATCCACAAGGGGATGGCTGGGGTGGGGGTGGAGTTCAGGTTCTGCTTTTGTTTCTTGGCCAGGAATCTCTGGATCCTCAAAGTCATGAGAATACACGGTGAGGAACAGTTAATTGCACATACTGCAATAATGAAGTTAAAAGGAGAGAGCTCAATTTTTTTTTTATTTTTGAAGCTCAGTTAAAGTAACCTTTTCTCCTATGTTCTGTTTATTTAGCTTTTCACCTACGCTGCAGTATTTTCCTCTTTACCTTGTAGGGTGTGGAAATAGCTGGAGATTAATTTCTCTCTGATAACTACCTGCGTGTGATATCAGCTGAATGGTCTTCTATTTCTCAGTGTTGGAAGTTTTAAAGAATTGATGTCCTTTTGCCCGTGCTAACTTTGCAATTCTGCTTTCCCTTCTTATAAAAAGAACCCTCTGTCGAGACCTTATCTTCTCAACAGTTTCATGGGTGTCTGGGAGGATCTCAGAAGGGCTAGGATAGTCTCTTGCAAATCAGGAGGCATGGCAGTTATGAGCCGGGCTCCGGGATTAGACAGACCTGAGCTTTCATGCTAGCCCTGCCACTTCCTTGTTTGACAAGGTGCTGAACTTGTAAGCCTCTCAATTTCTGACCTCCTTAGATTGGGGCTAACAACGAAGCATACTCATAAGGCAATGTGAAGAATGATTGAGAAAGTGCATGTTACATGCTTAGTGTAGCACCTAGCACATAGTAAGTACCCACTTGTTAGTCATGTGATGTATTTTTACAGAAGCATATGTTCATGGATGGGTAGGACGGAGGATTGCTTCAAAGCTGCGATGCCCAATCTTGGACAGCTCCCCTTTTTGAGAGCCACCTCCCTGACCATTTATTTGAGACAAAGAAAGAGTGGCTTTAGGTGTGGCCACCTTCACGGTTAGTACCTGGGCCCTGCTTTGTGATTTGGTGCCATCACCTATGTCAAGCACCCTTGGATGGGGACAGGTTTTCTTCTATGAATGATACTCTGGTGTTAACCATGTTGAAGAAGACTTAAATGCTGTTTTCAACAACTGAATTTCAATGTAGGTTTAAAAAGTAACTTGGGCCACTGATTTCTCGGTGGAAGTATCAGGTAAAAATGAAGGACAAAAAGCTGATGCTTTCTGAGTTGATGGAGGGCAGCAAAAAGTGATTTGCATGCAGTGAGCAAAATCGTAGATGATATTTAATAAGTTTTGAGTTTTAAGGCCACGAGCAACCTTTTTTGAAGTTAATACACAGCAGGCACTCCTAGCTGGAGTTCTAGCAATAAATCGGAATGTTCTAGTCCTGGAAGCCACTGAACAGGCCTGATTGTGTCCATCTGGGAGGCAACATTACCCTTTTGCCAGGGAATTTGTTCTTTGTGTATCTGAATTAGAGCACCCGGGATGTGGGGAGTCTTGGAGTGGAAGCTGAGTGAGGCTGCTTTTTCGTGTGCAGATGTCTCCTGCTATTTCCAAGGACAGGGCTGGGATACACACACTTATTCACTACCCGGGAGCTCCTGGATTGCCATATGGGAGAGTGGGAAAGAGGAAATGTGGATTTGATGAGCCTTGTTTCTCTGGGTCTGTTTCATTTTTTTACAGTGAGGGAATTAGACTAGATATTCTCGATTTCCCTCGCCAGCAGGAAGATTGCGTGTGATTCTGCGTGCTCTTTCAGTTTCTACGAGAACGATCTTTGCTGATCAATTCTATGTATAGTGAAGCATCCTTATATGGTGAGCTTCAGCAGATTCTTTCTGGGACTAGTGGGCAAATAAAGTACGCAAAGCCCCAAGTGCAGAACTCAGCATGAGGCCTGGTCAGGTGGAACGTGCCAGGAACACACGCGTATAGGTGTAAACCCAGAAGAATCTTAGAGACCATCTGGTACAAGCCCTTCTCAGAGGAGTGTAAAAGCTGAGGAAGTTAAGTGATTCCCCCAAATTCACACTGAATTCAGCTGACCACCATCCCCAAATGTCATCACTGCTGCTCAAGGGCTTGCCCTGCCGCCTCCCCATGCTCCTCCCATCCACAGAGATCCTTCCCCTGCCAATGCATGCATTTGGCCTCTGACCTCACATCCACCCACCCACATACATGCACACATACAGGCACAAGCATACGCATCCCACGAGCAAGGTTGAACAGTGATGTAATGATTTAGAAGTGCCAGCGAGGCCCATGGCAGAGATTAGAGCACCGAGTGCCTTTGCATTAGCCTCTGTTCCACTTTTTATCGGTTTTCTGCCCCTGACTGATTTTCTGCCCCACTCCATGCCTGCGTTTCCTCATTTGTCAAGAGGTAACAATACCTGTTTCCCAGCATTGTGGCAAGGATTAAATGAGATACTGCATGAAATGCACTTAGCCCAAGCAGCAGTTCCCAAGATAGAATTCTCAAAGTATGCCTAAAGATTGGCATTGGGGTTTTGACACTGCCCTTTCTTCTGCAGGGCTCTGCAGCTGATTCAGTTGGGTAATGTGTAGAAAACAGCAGAACCTGTCAAGAGCGTGTACGTTCAGTAGTGTTGAGTTGTGCTGGTTTCTTCCTCTTTAGCAAAGAAAACAGTTCACTAGGTGAAAGAATTTGGCACTACCTGTCGTCATCACTCAAACCTAAGCAAAAATGGGGTATACCTTGTATTTGGAAGGCAGGTGGCTCAATTAGGACAGAATGGTAATTCCCATCATCATGTAGCAGAAAGGAAATAGAGGTACCTTGGCAGGGAATGAACACCTCAGGTAGCACCAGAGCAAGTAAGAAAGAAAGAAAAGAACAGGCACAGTTTGCCCTGGATGAGCTTACCTCCCACCAATGCAGGGAAGGCCGCCTCTGCCATCACACCATTAGTGCTCCATGGTGCCTGTGTCTGGATGGAGATTCTGGAATGAATTCATTCCTCTGTCTCAGGTGTGGCTATGGAAGACTTTGGCCCCTTTGAAGACAGTGTTGTTGAAGGGTAAACCAGAGTCCCAGAAAGATGGGTTAAAATGGCAGGTGTAGAATTTGGCAGCCTAGATTCAGGTCCTGGATGTCCTTCACCAACTGTGGACTTTGGGAAAAGTACTTGTCCCTCAGCAAACAGGAAACCCTGGCTTCCCTGCAGGCCACAGAGCTCGAATGTGATGGCGAAGTCCAGTGGGCTGATGCAGGGGAGAGTGCTGTGCAAACTGGATAGTGTGGGGACATGCTTGTTGCTGTTGCCAGTAGTAGCAAGGTGGAGAAGCACCTTACAATTGTAAATACACAGCGATGCTTCTGGAGACTCCTTTGAGTCACTGGGCTGCTGGCTTAAAAGGGCATCTTAAGAAGTGTGAAGAAGCCCTTTGTCACACAGCTATTATGTAACAGGAGAAGCATCTATCCATGTAGCCCAGGAGGAACTGTCACAAAGGCACTGCTGGCTTGTCACCCGGGCCTCTGGCATCTGTCCTAGGCTAAGCAAGCCTGTTCTTAGAGCTAGTTGAATGATGAAATACTAGCGAAGTAATGTTTCATCCAAAAATAACAGCCATTTTGACAGTTATCTTGCAGTCAAATTTCCAGGTGGTTTAGTCTCATTTGGACACACACTATAAAATGAATGTGAGGCAGGTCTCAAAGCAGCCTGGGGACTTAGTGCCTCATATCTCCAGAATGATGAAGTAAGTATGGATTTATATCCGTCAAGCACTAGACCCACATTTGTTTAGAAAGCGTCAAGGTCCCATCCCCACCTTGCTTAGGCCTCGGGTAAAATTTTCACAGAGATTTAAGAGCCTTGGCAGTCAGTTCCTTAAGATAAACCTTAGGACTTCAGCAGAATCAGAC
This sequence comes from Puma concolor, assembly GCF_028749965.1. NCBI lineage: Eukaryota > Metazoa > Chordata > Mammalia > Carnivora > Felidae > Puma > Puma concolor. The sequence goes on from NC_141667.1 coordinate 67,678,180, forward strand.
AAAGCAGCTATGGTCTCTCAATCCTATGCTGATACCCACAAGGAAGTAAGCTGCTCCATGACAGGACCGGCTTACTCACTCATCTGAGTGGCCTACCCACTACCTTTGATGGGGCTTAGTCTGGGAAGCTTGTTGACTTGAAACTTGTTGACTTAAAACTTGGCTGGGAAAGGGAAAATGGGCCTTTGTTGAAAGCTTACCTGGTTCCAGACACAAAGTGTGAGTTATTTTTTTTTTAAGTTATTTATTTATTTTGAGAGAGAGAGTGTTTGTGAGAGCAGAGGAGGGGCTGAGAGAGAGAGAGAGAGAGAGAGAGAGAGAGAGAGAGAGAGAGAGAGAGAATGCCAAGCAGGCTCCATGCTGTTAGCACAGAGCTCGACACAGGGCTCAATCTCAGGAACTGTGAGACGATGACCTCAGCCAGAATCAAGAGCTAGACACTCAACTGACTGAGCCACCCAGGCACCGCTGTGCGAGTTATTTTACGGATGCTGTCTCATTTGTCTCTATGGCAACCTTATAACAAAGCGATTAAATAAACTATCTAAAGGTAGTCCACCTACAAGTGGCATAAATGAGATTGGAATCCAGGCTTCTCTGGTTCTTTATAAATTAGGATTAGATCGACTTCATTTGCTAGAATACTTCAGCATAGTAGTGGCCTATACAACAGAAGTCTGGAGTCAACAGTCCAAAGGTGGTAGGAGCAAGTTTTGGCTCTCTGGAGTATAGACCTCATCTTTAAGGAGGAGGATGGCTGCTGGGGCTCCATCTACCACATTCATGTACCCCAAGCAGCAAGGATAGGGGAAAAAAAAAAGGGTATGGCTTCTCTCAGAAAGATTTTCTCAGAACTCCCACATAATATTTTTGCTTATGTCTCATTGGTCAGAACTTCATCATACGGCTACTCCTAGCTCCACCTGCAAGGGAGGCTGGCAACTGGGATGTTTTAGCTGAATGACAATATGACCAGCCCAAAATTAGGGTCTCGTTCCTGAGTATGAAGAGAAGAATGAATTGGGGAGGACACTAGCACAAACTCTGAACGTTATATATGTTTTTTTCTCTTTGGTTAGTGAAACATCTTTTAATGGTAATTTATGGGTCATATGTCTGAAGCTCTGAGTCAAGGTAGAGGGCATTTCCAAACTCAGAAGACAAGTAAAGAGATCTCAAAAAATGGTATACGTGTAATTTTCCTATTACAGATATTTAACAATTTTGGTTACTTTTGTTAAATTTATCTTTCTAGAATTAAAACCCACTGTTAGTCCTTTTAAAAATTAGCCAGATAGGTGCACCTGGGTGGCTCAGTTGGTTAAACATCTGGCTTTTGAACTCAGGGTGGTGAGTTGAAGCCCCATGTTGGACTTCGAGCTGGGTGTGAAGCCTATTTAAAAAAGTATACCCAAAAAGACCTCTCGGCTTCTTATTTTTTAATACTTGCCTTGGCAGGACATAGGTTGTGTGATAACTTGTAGTGGTGCTCTCAAACCCTCTAGCCTTTGAATTTGCAGGGATATCAGGAGGTCTGTCAGAATGAAGGGGAGCAAAACCCAAAAAGATGGGAGGTCGAACTAACTTTTGATTACTGAGTTATTGATGGGGGGTCTTCTTGTAGTGACAACTTAGCGTACTTCATGCTCAGTCATCAGGCAGTAAGGGGGTGCCGTCAGCCCGATTCTAAGCAACATGTCTGTTTTATCCACTCTGCCCCCCACTCTGTAGTTAGTTTCTGTTGAGTAACTGTCAGCAACATTAAAGAACATGTGTATATTCTACTTTGTTGTTGTTTTTAATTTTTATCTTCTATCAGAAGAGCTGGTTGATGGGGAAAGAAGATGCAGCCAGGAAGAGAAAGAACCCTTCATAGTTTTTATGCTACAGCCATCATGTGCAGAATATATAGCCACAACTCTTTTGTTTCTTTAATACAAAAGCCTCTTTTAAAAATAACACTTGGGGTGCCTGGGTGGCTCATTTGGTTGAGCTACTGACTTTGGCTCATGATCCAGGGGTTTGTGAGTTTGAGCCTCGTATCAGGATCTCAGCTGTTAGCATGGAGCTGGCTTTGGATCCTCTGTCCCCGCCTCTCTCTGCCCATCCCTCACCCATTCGTGTGTGTTCTCTCTCTCCAAAATAAACATTAAAAAAATTAAAAAATAATACATATAAATAAAAAAAAACTTATTAAACAATTCTAACTAATTCTAATTCTTATTAAACAATTCTAATTCTAGCTAATATGTTAGAATGTTTATTTTTCTGTTACATTTTTTTTTCTTTTATAATCAGAGGGAAATACTTTAAGTAAAGTTTTCATCCACATAAAAAATTGAAAATTACCATCACATACAACATCATATAGCGGGGAAAGGACACTGGTGGCCTTGGTGCTAGTGTTGAGTTATCCATAGGATTTTGAGTAAGCAAGTCAATCTCTGGGTTTTAGGTCCTCACCAGCAAATGTGGAATGGGAGATGTCAAGTACCCAGGGCCCTTTCCCCAAACAACTACGATTATGACCCATGAGAGAGTCTACAAAACTTATGTGGCATCTGTGGCTTCTTAATTTGGAGTTTATGGAAAGAGTCCAGACTGTGTTATCACCATAATTAGGTGAAATACGTGCATCAACCCCAAATTTATATTCTTCTCTAAGAGAAGAATCTGTCACCCGCATGGATTCTTAAGGAATTTGTGACCCAAAGAAGGTGAAGAACAACTGGTCTACTCTCATTTCATAGAGAGGCATCTTCCATCCAGGAAAACAAAGAGACTTGGCCCAGATGCACATCGTATGGATCTTCCTGGCAATCTGGAGAGTTGATAGGCCCAAAGGTGTTATCTGCTCCAAGCTGGATACTCTCCCCAGTAGGGATGACCCCCTGGACCCTCTCTGCCGTGTGCTTTGATGGAAATAACTACTCTGTGTGTCTCCTCATCTGGCCCAGTTTATGAAGTTAGTGTGGAATGTAGAGCTTCCTCTGTCAACTTTTCCCTCCTAATTCTCCCCCAAGTCCTTCAGGTTGTCCTTCCCCCAGAAGTAGGAGGGAGATGTGGGAGAGAGGAGGCATGTCTAGGTTTATATAGTTGGGATCTTTGTTTCCACTCCTGTATTTCTTAAAGAACATTTCAGCTCCCCAAGTATTTTATCCTTCTCTCCAGAGAAGTGGTAAAGCCTCTCCCAAGACTCGACAGAATGTGTAACAGACCACAATGTCTGACACTGAAAGAAAATTCTCAGATTGACAGTTCAGAGGCAGAGGGGGCAACCCAGCTGTCTAAAGGAGTGAATTTGAGTCCCTCTCCACCCTCCTGGAAGCAGAACAGCCTCAAAAAGATTGTACAATGGGAACACTGTGGTATTTGTGCTGAGAATTCATCACATAAAACCTTGTATCTGAAACCCAAAGTGACCTTTTTCTGGGCAGCCGTAGCCCTACACGAGAAGGCAAATACCACCAGATTGCCTGACATTTCCTTTTTTAAATTTCAAGCATTCCTAATTTCAAATCGGCTATTGATCTGTTGGTTTGCAGCCCTGATGCAATTAAGCGAAGTCACATTCACTGCTGTTCTAGTCTAACATAAACAACTGCTTTGATAGCCCAGACTCTGCCCTGTACATCCTTGTCCCGTACTCCCCCTCGCCCCCCAACAAACCTACCAGCCAACATGCAGTTGCAGAAAAGCATTTTCTAAACCTGAAATTAAAATCTTCAAAGTTGAACTGTGTACTGTCGTGCCACGTCCATCTTTAAAGATCATGTTTATTTGCTCACTCCTTTAACTCCCTCTTGGCAGAAGCTACTAAAAACCTGCAAGGAAGGAAGGTTTGTTCTGATTGCAGCTACTCACCCAAACATAGTGTACAATTCAGCTGGGGAACAGTCTGAGTTCCCCCCTGGAACTGGTGATGAAGACCGATGAGAAGTAGTGACTCAAAGGGCCAAGAAGGTTGAAGGGTGTTGCTCTGGGATCAGTGTGTTGAACAGATCCTAAACAGATCTGTTTAAGCCATTGGCCTGGAAGGCCACAAAAGGCAGGTGTGGTAGCTGTTGGTGCAGCTGCAGCTCAGTGTTTGGGCTTGGATGTTGAGCAGATTGAGATCTCAGAAGTGCAGGGTGGTACCCCTTTGCTACTGTGCTGAAGAACATCACTTGTAGCTCCTGTTAACCTGAGGATGTTGGCTGGGGACAGAGATCTGGAGGGGTTCTTTGTTTGTCTTTTCCTAGCATCCTTATCAGCATTCTAGTTCTGCTCCTACGAGAGGGTCTACTTGCCCAGAAGGAGCATCTAGTCAGGGTAGTCTGTGTGGGGGACCATGAGGAAAGATGAGCTGGCAAGGACCACTTTAAAGAGGTCCTGGGGGAAAAAAAAAAAGACCTCTCCCAGTTTTTCTTAATATTCAGCCCCATGGTCTGTCTGTACATGTGGCAATATGGGTGATTGAACTGCCCTATTCACCTTTCATATTTCCCAAAGGTAAAAAGCTAATTTGGTTCTCCCTTTTCCTTGCTGCTCAGGTTGAGAATCAGGCGACCCCACACCAGCTCTTAATCTCATTCTCACTGAGTAACTCAGTGAAAGCCCTGAGAATGAGAAGCGTTGCTCTCTGTCCTGATTTAACCACCAAAATTAGGTCCTGCTGCCCACACATAAATCTTCTCCCTGTTACATTTAGGGTGACCATATAACCTGGCTTGCCTGGAAGACACCTGATTTAATAGCACCCATTGTAGATGATGCATTTTTTTAATATGATCACACTAATTACAAGGAATGAAGGGAAGGAATGTTTCTGCCAAAGGATCTAACTAACCTTGTGCTCCTTTCTTTCTGTTGCCACAGCTCCACTTGGCAGCCCTGGCATCACTCAAGGGAGATATAGTGGAGCTTAATAAACGTCTGCAGCAAACAGAGCGGGAACGAGACCTTCTGGAAAAGAAATTGGCCAAGGCACAGGTAAGGGATCTGGAAAGTTTTTAGAAAACATTTGTATTTTTTATTTTAAGAGAAAACACAGAGGGGCACCTGGGTGGCTCAGTTAGTTAAGCATCTGACTCTTGATTTTGGCTCAGGTCATGACATGTCCCATTATCCTTGATTTGTTGAAACCATGCTTTCAACAAATGAAGAGCAGAATGCTTCATCTTTGCATTAACATTTTTCAAGTTCATTAATTACCTATAATCCTTGGAAATTGCCCAGTGAATTTTTAAATATATTATTACGAAATTGTAGATTTAAACATATTTGGGTTTTATTCTGTTGTAATTATTTTCCTTACAGAAACTCAAATCATATTATCTTTGGCCAGTATGAATGTCTTGATGTTGGCTTTGAGTCTTTTGACATGAGTCTGGTAGTTACTCCAGACTCATCTAGTGCATTTTTTGTCCCAAATATGGTAGTGACCATTCCCCAAGTAGCTCTTGTTTCTCTCTGCAGAAAATGATACTTCAGTACCACAGTCTGGGTGCAAAGGTTGCTTACTGCTTCTAGGTTAGTCATTGCTTTCAAGCTTCCTTTATTAGACACAGCCAGGGAATTCTTTATTCCTTATTTATTTAGATATTAATATTAAGATAAAATACTTTAGGAGTTCATACTAATAGCTGCGGTTTAAATTCGGATTACAAAGGCACTTTTTATTTAGCTTCTTGTATGTTTATCTGTATCTCCTTCCTTTCACGCTAAGAATCCTGGTTCTTAAGGTTTCAGAGGATGATTAAATTAGAATATTCTGTAATTACTTACTTGCTTCATTCCATAGTATATATGGTTTCAGAATAGGGGCGCCTGGGTGGCTCAGTCAAACGTCCGACTTCAGCTCAGGTCATGATCTCGCGGTCCGTGAGTTCGAGCCCCGCGTCGGGCTCTGTGCTGACCACTCAGAGCCTGGAGCCTGTTTCCGATTCTGTGTCTCCCTCTCTCTCTGTACCTCCCCTGTTCATGCTCTGTCTCTCTCTGTCTCAAAAATAAATAAACGTTAAAAAATAAATTAAAAAAAAAAAGAATATTACTACCACTATGACAAATGCAGTTCCTGAGAAGAATTTAATTTGGTTTTTTTGTTTGTTTGTTTTTGGTTGCATTATGCTCTCTTCACTCCTCCAGTTACTTGCAGTTGTCCTCTATCCACCCTGCCTGACCATATGGCCATTGCAACTCATATTCTTCCCTTCTAGTCCTCATTTGGTCTTCGACAAGTAAATATATATTTCATGTTTACTATGGTCTTTATGTCAATGTTCCTCTGTTTGTTTATTGCCTGAAGCTTATTTTCTAGTAGATTCCTCAGGGAGGGCTCAGGGGAATAATCTTCACCAAGCTCTTGCTCATTAATGATGGTGCGTGTGTGCCCTTTGTACTCGAAAGGCATTTCTGCTAGATATAAAACCCTTGGCCCATCTTTTCTTGGCTATGTCTCCTTATTCTTTTATTCAACACAGAGCGTTGCCCTCAAAGTCTGATAATACAGCTTTCTTTGCCTCACAAGACACTTACTCTAGACATCCATGGCATATTTTTTCTTTATTTTTTTTAAGTCCAGTAATTTTACTAGAGTAACTTTTTTAAAAAGATTTTATTTTTAGGTAATTTCTATGCACAGTGTGGGGCTGAAACTCAACTCTGAGATCAAGAGTCATACACTCCACCAACTGAGCCAGCCACAAGCACCCCTACTAAAGTAACTTTTTTTTAACCATGTTTATTTATTTTTTTAAATTTACATCCAAGTTAGCATATAGTATAACAATGATTTTAAGAGTAGATTCCTTAATGCCCCTTACCCATTTAGCCCATCCTCCCTCCTACAACCCCTCCAGTAACCCTGTTTGTTTTCCATATTTAAGAGTCTCTTATGTTTTGTCCCCCTCCCTGTTTTTATATTATTTTTGCTTCCCTCCCCTTATGTTCATCTGTTTTGTATCTTAAAGTCCTCATATGAGTGAAGTCATATGATATTTGTCTTTCTCTGACTAACTTCGATGAACATAATACCCTCCAGTTCTATCCATGTAGTTGCAAATGGCAAGATTTCATTCTTTTTGATTGCTGAGTACCACATCTTCTTTATCCATTCATCCATCGATGGACATTGGGGCTCTTTCCATACTTTGGCTAGTGTTGATAGCGCTGCTATAAACATGGGGATGCATGTGCCCTTCGAAGCAGCATACCTGTATCCCTTGGATAAATACCTAGTAGTGCAATTGCTGGGTCATGGGGTAGTTATATTTTTAGTTTTTTGAGGAACTTCCATACTGTTTTCCAGAATGGCTGCACCAGTTTGCATTCCCACCAACAGTGCGAAAGAGATTTCTCTTTCTCCTCATCCTTGCCAACATCTGTTGTTGCTTGAGTTGTTAATGTTAGCCATTTTGACAGGTGTGAGGTGGTATCTCATTGTGGTTTTGATTTGTATTTCCCTGATGATGAGTGGTGTTGAGCATTTTTTTCATGTGTCAGTTGGCCATCTGGATGTCTTCTTTGGAGAAGTGTCTATTCATGTCCTTTGCCCATTTCTTCACTGGATTATTTGTTTCTGGGTGGAGTTAACTCTTAATTTTAGTCATCCTGGTTTGATATTATCAGATTTTCTGTGTATTGTTTTGATTATCTCTTTTAATCTTCTAATGTCAGGGAAGTTTTAAAAATTTATAGAGTTGAATATTCTGTTCTCTTTGATTTTTTTTCTTCAAGGATGCTTATTATTTGTATGTTAGATCATTTTTGACTGTTTTCAGTATCTCACTATCCATATCCTATCTCTCCCTTTGTACTTGTTTTTTCCTGTTGTCCATCTAATATTTGTTTTGGGACATTATATGTTGTGTTTATTCTCTCTTGTGTGCCTTCTAGTTTAGTCTTTATTCCTGAAATGCATTTTTATTTATTTCTGATTTTTGTCTGTGTTCTGTTACTGAGTTTTTCTAATTCTGAATTACATTCTTTCATGTCTTATGTCATTTTATTTCCTTCAAGTCTTTTGGCTTATTTTGAAATAGTAGGCTATTGTTTGGGGCTTTTGAGGGTGGGGGGAGATGTTCCATTTTGTGGTATGCTTTCATGGTATATAGGGATATTATTCTACTCTTTTTTTCTTTCTTCTTATAACTTTATATGGAATTTGACCTCACTACTTTTCCATTTTTTATTTTTATGTGAAAAATAGTTTCCTTGAACTTTTAGGAGGCAGGATTTAAGGTGGCTTTATAAGTTCACAAGGCTTAGTCTCCTGTTGTTTTCATTTTGTCAGAAATAAGGCAGACCGCTCTCTGACACTTCCTAGCTCTTTTCCCCTCACCTACTTCTATTTGGATCTACTCCTTCTTTTGTCTCTGTTACCCCATTCTGTTCAGTCCTTTTTTTTTTTTTTTGAAGTTTATTATTTATTTTGAGAGAGGGGAGAGACAGAGAGGGAGAGAGAGAATCCTAAGCATGCTCTGCACTGTCAGCACAGAGCCCAGTGCAGAGCTCAATCCTGAGAACCGTGAGATCATGACCTGAGCTTAAATAAGAGTCAGGTGCTCAACTGCCTGAGTCAGTTCAATCCTGTTCAATCCTGATCCCACTGTCAGCAGTTTCTCCTCCTAGAAGCAAGTCCTGGGGCCAGTCTTGCAAGTTCTCAAGGACTAGCTGCTTTAGCTCTTTCAGATCTTAGTGTGGACCCCTTCTTTATTTACTCTTGGCTCAGGCAGAAGCTTCCTAGTGTTAGCTACTGTTCTTTAGTTGGCCCTCATCACTTTCCCATGTATACTTACTGATTATTTTGGGGTTTTCCAGTTCTCAAGTCCACCAACCTTGTTGCTTCCCTCCATGCTTCTGCCCACTCAGACACCCTTCCGGGCTTGTGGATAGTGTGGATTTGTCCTTACTTACTTGTGTTTTGTTGCTCAAGAGGATACCTTGCCTCTAAGCTTTAGTTGTGCTGCATAGGTGCTCTGTTTTCACGTGGGAATTGAAGAGAGATCTAAAAACCAGGCTGCCAGTCATTGGTCTAGATGACCTATGGAAAGTTTTGAAAACTCATGTCTCATAATTGTAGATGGTTTGAGTACGGAGGAAAGACCCTTTATACTTGAGATCATTTACTTCCACATTTGTCAGGCATCCCAGAGAGGTTAACTTGCTTAGTGAAGGTCAAGTGAATAGCTTAGCACCAGAGCTAAGACAAGGTCCCCAGTGTTCTTTCCTCATATAGGATGTTATTCAGATCAAAATTGTCAGTTTGTACTTAGGTGAAGACTTAAAATATTTTCCTTCTGATAGTAAAAGTAATAAAAATATGATAGGAAAAATTGGAAAGAAAGCATTGTAATGTTTCAGTAGTGGGCCCTGGTGAATTAAAACATGTTTTAATGTTTGTTTGTTTGTTTCATAAGGGTTTTTTGAGAGAGTGATTATTTTTGTATTGAAGAAAAATATAAAATAGTGTTAAAGTGACCATGTTTTCTAATTTACAACCATCCAAAGTCAACTATTGTTATTAGTTCTTATCAGTGAGTATTTTTTTAAGAGGAAAGAAATTATGAAAGCCCTTAACTGGAAGCTGACATGTACTACAGCCTTGGATTTTTAAAAGATGACCAGGAGGGTATTTATTAAAATGTAAGACTACAAAGACAGAACATCTTGTGCAGAGGATGGTAGAGGATAATGGAAAACTTTTTTCTTTGCTAGATCAAGGATTGAGTCAGCTCCCTTTTAACTTACTTATGGTTAAGATAATCTTATGTAAGAGTTTTTGGTGGCTTGTTATATCATAGTGCCATTAATTGACTCTATCCTGTTTGCATTCTTATACTAAATATACTTAAAAATTATTCTCTGTTCCTTTCAATGGAGATGTCTCCCCAGTTCAGATACTGGGACCCAATAAGAGAACATGAAAAAAAGGTCAGACTCGCCAGTCTCATATCTTTTATGAAGTTAAGATTTATGCAAGAAAAAATAAGAACAATGAAATGGCTGTGCCATGCTTCCTTTGTTATATGCCTTGGTGAGTGATTGATGTTTGAGGCTTGACCAGATTGTGGAAGAGCAAGTTCATGCATACATTTATGCTCTGTGGCTTTAGTAAGTTTTACCAGCTCTCTAAATACTATGGAACCATGATTAAACTAAAATGCAAACAGTGGCTGTATTCATTAGTAATTTGCAAAAAGAGCTTCAACATCTGTTGAGTCACTATTGATGGTGACACTGGAACCAGATGAATACAAAAATGTTTATTATACGTGGTCATAAAGTCAACCTGCCAGTAGAGTTCTAAGAATAAGGAGCTTATATCAGTGTGATGGGGAAGGCAAAGTACTTCTGTGTTTATTTTCTATTGTTGTGTAATAAGTTACCACAAAAACTGGCTTTAAAGAACACACATTTATTAGCTCACAGTTCTGTGCATCAGAAGCTCAGGTATGGCTTAACTGGGTTCTATGCGTGTTTGTAATCAAGGTGTTGGCCAGAGCTGAATACTCATCTGAAGCCTCAACTGGTGAAGAGTCCACTCACCCATGTCCTTGGCAGAATTTATTTCTTTGTGGTTGTAGGATTCAGGACACTTTGTTTTTTCAAAGCCATCCATGCAGAGAAAGATTCTAGAATAAGTCTGCTGATAAGACAGTCTTATATAAGGTAATGGGAGTGATGTCCATTACCTTTGCCACATTGTATTAGTTAGAAGCCAGTCACTGGTCCCATGCAGGCTCAGTAAGAGGGTATCACACAAAGGAGATTCAGGGATCATAAGGGCATTTTGGAGGCTGTTCATCACAACTTCCTGGGGGATTTGATTAACAACACCACTATTAGCTTATGCCAGTAGTGATAATCACCATACTTCTTGAGCTATATTTGTGCCAGGCGTGTGCCAAGCATTCTGCATGCTTTATCTCAGGGAGTTCTCATAGTGACCTATGGTGCAGGTACTAATAACATGGCTGTTTTATGAATGAAAGAATTAAGGTTTAGGGAATTTGAGTATCTTGCCTGAGATTATGTAGCTAGAAAGTAACCAAGAGTTAGAATTTGAAGCAAGGTTTTGTGGGAATCCACAGCTGTACTGATCCCTGTATGTCTCTTAAGCTGCCCAGGCTGCTCTTAGCATCCAGAGGGGATCTCAAAGTCACGAGGAGGGGATGATGCACAGGTCCATTTGGTTTAAATATCCCTTCCATCCCAATCAAACGGGCACATAGATACATGCATGCATTTGCACCAACATTAAATAGCCTCATAGGGAACAGCCTTGTGGGAAGCTGGCAAAGATCATATATAGTACTAGTTTGATGCTTTCAGCATATTTGCTATTTATTTAGTACCAACCGTTTTAAATTGCTGCATTTTTAAGTGCTATAAAATGATAATTCAAACAAGCTTTTGAATCCCTTTGAAATGAAATCAGTCAGTAGTAATACAGACACTTTCTTGTTTAAAGTTTTTTTTTTTTTTTTGAGTTTTTGAAAGAAAGAGCATGCATGTGTGTGAGCAGGGGAGGGCAGAGAGAGAGAGAGAGAGAGGGAGAGAGAGAATCCATGCTAACAGCATGGAGCCTAAAATGGGGCTCGATCCCACAAACCATGGGATCATGACCTGAGCTGAAATCCAAAATTGGACACTTACCGAACTGAGCCAGCCAAGCACTCCATAAAGATTTTTTAAAAATGTTTATTTATTTTGGGGCGCCTGGGTGGCTCAGTCGGTTAAGCGTCCGACTTCAGCCCAGGTTACGATCTCGCGGTCCCTGAGTTCGAGCCCCGCCCGCGTCGGGCTCTGGGCCGATGGCTCAGAGCCTGGAGCCTGCTTCCGAGATTCTGTTGTCTCCCTCTCTCTCTGACCCTCCCCCGTTCATGCTCTGTCTCTCTCTGTCTCAAAAATAAATAAACATTAAAAAATTAAAAAAAAAAATGTTTATTTTGAGAGAGAGAGCGAGCAGGGGAGGTGTAGAGCAAGAGAGAGAGGAGAATCCCAAGCAGGCTTCACATTGTCAGCATAGAGCCCAGCATGGGACTCCATCTCACGAACCCATGAAATCGTGACCTGAGCCAACATGAAGAGTCAGACGCTGAACTGACTGACCCACCCAGGCACCCTCAGAACACTTTCTATTTCTAAGCCCTCTGTCTTTGGAAAGCAAGTCTTCTGAATTTTCTGCCTCTTGGCTTTTAGGAAGAAAACATAAATAGTTTTCATTAAATGTAATGGAGAGAGTCCTTTCTTATCTCTTTTTCTCATTGTATGAAATACTTACAGATGTGGTTGGCATGCATTCTCTGTGTCAGGAATGTTCTCTATTCCTTTCTTACTGGTTTTATACTTTTCTTTGGTAAATTGCTCTTGCTGTTTTGCTCATCAAAGGCATTTCCATTTGTGCTGGGCCTCTTTGTTTAGTTGGCCTTGTTCCTCCCACCTTCCCCTTGGGAGGACCTGGGCCAGGCCTTAGAATGAAGATGAAAATACCCTTAGTAATATTACTGAGACCAATCCATTGTGATCCTGAGAGAGTAGCATTACTTCTTCGGGTATTTTAAAAGGGAGTGGTGCTGACCCCCTTCCCCAGGACGGTTGAGAGGGTTAACAGATGAATGATGGCATTGCAGTTTTCAAGAATGGAGTTCATAATGCTCTTAGGTTTGACAGCTGAGACTAATGTGATGATTAAAGATCAGTGGCCTCTGTGGGGGTAAGATAAAACCCAGTGAAGAACATTAACAAAACCATAAAGCTCCTTAGCATCAGCACATTGCACAGGGTTTTTCCAACAAGGGCTCAAGTTCTCAGACCAGTCTGTCTCAAGGCTGACTCATGGCTTTATCCCTGGATTGCACCAATAGCAGACATGAGACTAAAGGGTTTTATTCTTGGTGGTTGTAATGATACTGCTTGTTTTTAATAAACATTTTTTGCATATAGGCAATTTCACCAATATATGTGGCTAGACATACGTATTTATATAGATTTTAAATTTGCTTCATCATCAAATAGGAGAGCTGATACCTAGGGAAAATGCTCAGAGTATACGTTAAGTGTCAGGATGAAATTCAGGAAAAACGCAATTTCATCCTATCCAACCCCAGTCTTTTTTTCCTTGCCTTTCAGACCAACGGTTGGTAGTTGTAGGAGCAATCCTAATGATTCTGACCTCCAGAAACTCATGGCAGGCAAGATGCTGCAACCACGGGCTTGCTTTCTCTGCTGTATTGCAGGATCAGTCCAAAAACTGATGAATACAGGCTGGGAGGAGGGAGAACCCTGGATGCAATTCCCTGGGATCATAGGCAGCATGTTGTTTGAGACCATTTCTTACTTTGTTCGACTGAAATCATATGGAACGTTTGTGTATGGTGAAGAGAAGAAAATAATTTCTCACTTGGAAGTTTTGCAGGAAGAAGCTGCCATTCCTCCCTGTTAAGAAAGTCATCGCTGAGTAACTGACTTGGGCAGTTAACGCTGGCTTTATGGGAACTGGAGGGATCTAGAATGTCCTGTCTTACAGCCCCGTGTGTCTGCTTTTTTATTTCGGTGCTCCAGGGGGTTGAGGAGAGAATTGTCTGGGTTTTCTACTTCTCCTCTGATATTGGAAGGCATAGTACTTGGTGTTTCTTGGAGTTCAACAGAGGCAGGTCAGGGAAGGGGACCAAGGAGGGCGACTCTGGTGCCCCTGGAGATCTTTAGGCAAATGGTACAGAGACCAGCCCACAGGTCAGGGATCTGGGAGGGAGTTGAGGGGAGAAGATTGTGGCTACAATCGCTTTAACCCTTTGATGGCATGAACAGGCATCAGAAAGATTTTTCAGAGGGTTCTGCTTGTCTGGGATATAACAAATCAGTAACTTTAATTTGTTTTCATCTGTAAAATGGTTGTATCATCAGAATATGCAGTGATAACACATAACCGCAGATTTGCAGTGGCTTAAGATATGAAAGGTGTATTTCTGGTTCCTTGCTAGGAGCTCAGTAGTGCTGGCAGAAAACTCTGTGTGGCATTGTCCTCAGCCAGCCTCCTAAGCTGAAGGGCTTCCACCGTCTGGAACATTGCCAGCAGCCATGGCCTGGGAAGGGAATGTAGCAAATGCTGAAGGAGCTGGTAAAGGCTTCCAGGTGTAAATGGTATCAATTCACTGAGATCTCATTGGCTGAAACAAGTCACATGGCCACATATCCGGCTTCATGGGAAAGGGGAAGTATAATCCCACCACGTGCAAGGGTGGAGGTGAACCAGAGTCTTGATGAGCACCCCTGCTGGGTACTGCAGGGGTGCTGGCACTTATGGGATGCACATCCCACATGGTGGCTCCGGTAGAGCCGCATATACATAAGAAAATACTGGAGAGAAATGAACACCATTTGAAAAAGGGTTTTATTCATGGATTATGGAGAAAGTGGACATCTATCATTTTTTAATGTGTATAAAGTACTTAAACTTGTAAGTTAAAAGTCAAAAAATTATAATCATAGAGGTAATGCTCCTTTTTCCTGCTTAGTTGTCATTGTTGTATTACCTTCTCAATTGAGGGTTTACTGGGCTACCTGACCCTGGGTGATTCTTCTGTGGTGGTATGATATGCAGCTTGACCTCGCCTGTGCCCCTGTGAAACAGAATGCCTGAAATCACACACCCTCCCAGGCTAAAAAAAATTGCTCTCACAGATCATGAAAACTGAGGGTGGGGAGAGGCATGGGTCAGTAACAATACTGGAGTGTGATAATAAAATCCGGCATGACTTGAACAAACCAGGCTTGCCCGTGCAGGAGCTTGCCAGGGCAGGAAGGCATGATCGTGCACAGAATGGCTGTGTCTGTCCTGGGTGCCGCTACTCCTCTTCTCCTTTTCCTGCACCAAAGTGTCCCTTGCTGGGGTTGGTCTTGTGCAGCTTTATGAGGACTATTTAACAAGGGTGTTTTGTTGGGTTCTGTTGGCTCCTGCAGGTCACGACTTGTTTTCTCCTGCCCTGTTGCTTTCATGGGAGTTGTGGTGCAGGCACCACAGCTTGGAAAAGCTCAAGGGATTTTCACTAAGCTTGGAGATGAGTGCCTCAATATATCTTGGTCTGGTTGCAATGAGTGTGGACAGAATGGGTAAAGTGTGTTTAATGTGACACCTCAAGGACACGTACAGATGGGGCTTGAGCAATGTCTTCTCCAGCCATTCATTCACCTTGAGGCTAAGAGGATAATTATTTTCCGGTGTTCTCTTGTCACTGTGTAAAGAATCCCCAGAGTACCTTTCCACCATCTCTCCTCCCCCCAACCCCCACTTTTGTCCTCCAGCACAGAATTCCACCCGGAAGCTGTGACTACAGTTTGCTTCAAAGTATGTGTCATAGTGACCCCCACTGTGGCACCCAGCACACCATCTTAAATGTTATAGGAAATCGAGACATATCTATTATTTGTAGAGGAAGAATTAAATTACAGAGGCTTTCCACTATTTTAGGAAACCATACTTATGGAAAAAAATATAGGAATGTAAACCAGATATCTTTGCCTTCAGCTAGGAATTTTTTTTTTCTCCAATATATTCTTGTTGCTACTCCCAAATGAACCCGTAAGTTCCAAATATACATTCTGAGTCTTTTGTCTCCTTTTAGCTACAAGTGCCATTCTGTCTGAATCATCAGGCTTCCTGTTGTCTCTTGTTCATACTCATACCCTCTAGGCAGACTCCCCAGTTAGAGGCAGGAGCGAAGATGCTTTAGTCCCAGATAACATGCTCTCATTATCTGGGCATTGGCCATCTGCTTTTCCAGCAACCCGGATCTTGCCTGTGAAGTAGCTCACAACAGTCACCAGGGATGCCCAGAGTTGTCTTGGTGGTTATCAGTTGATCGTGTGCCTTTTTCTTGTATGAATATTTGCACACCTTCATTTTTAAGTGAATTTGGCAGTTTCTGGTCTGCTTTGGTGATGGTAGTGGGCTGTTGACCTCTGAAGACTGTGGAAGAGGAAGAGTGAGTGAGGAATTGGTGGGGAGGGAGAGCTGTTAAGTTTGTGAGGGGAAGCCTTTCACAGTGATTTGTAGCCCTACAGAGCTGAATATGGAAAAGCAAAGAGGAGGAGCCAGCAAGATGGCAGGAAGAGTCGTGGTGGAAATGAGATCCAGGTCAAACTGGGCATGATTTTGTAATTATTTTAAGATCTAGAACTGGTGATCTTCATGAGAGTGCCAGCTACACTGACACATGTACATACCACATACACACACGTGCACACACGTGCATGTACACACACACAATTTGAAGGTGGGAATAAAGACTGATAACAAAAACTCACAGATACTTTGTGGGGATGGAGAAAAACAGTATTCTGCTGTGGCTATGTTCCAAAGAAATGTGAGCCTTTTTCACTTTTTGACAGATACTGTCTTTGACACCCTGTCATTTTGTGGACTTCTATTGTCCCTTGTAAAATATGGTGGATCATGGATGAAAAGCATTATTTCATGCAAAGAGTACTTGGGGCCTGTTACAGTTTTGTTCTGTTTAGGAAAGCTTCCCTATAAATGGGACTTAGACTCACCCTTCATTCTTGCCTCTCCTTCCACTTATTTCCTGAGCGTGTGACCTTGAGTGGACATTATTTGATGTTGCAGGTTGTCCCTAAGAACAGAAATTCACATCACTATTTCTGTGAAAGCAGCTGTCGCACCAAACATCTGTGATACAGCTTCCACAACCTCCTTGCCTTCAATCTTGCTCCTGGAGCTCTGAGCAGCCCCCAGGAAGTTACCACATTAATACTGATCAAGTCGTTCATAGGTGTGGTCCCTGCCGGGATATATACCACCATATTTATCAGACTTCTTTGCTGTGTATTTCTGTTTCAGTATTGAGTTGGGCTTGGTGTAGTGTTCTGCTTATCTTTGAAGGCTTTTGTCCCCGCCCAGTAGCTTCTGGGTTACACCATGGGAAACCACAGATTTAGGGAGGTAGGAGGACAGTGGGACGTGGTGGGTGAGAAGTCTTACCCTTTTCCGTCTGCCACTAGCCCTGAAGGTGCAAAGCTGGCAAGTACATATGGCTCTTGGCATTAGGAAAACCTTGCTGAAATGAAATTAAAATTCCTCTGCTGGACAGGAAATTAATCAGCGCTGAACGCAGTAGACAGGGACAGAAGCTAGATTCCTTATTCCATCATTGATGAGTGTTTTATTGTTATGCAAATGAGATCAAATGCTCGGTGACTGGTAGGGCGTTGAGGAGGGGTTAGAGAAGTGAAAGAGATGAACAGGTTCCTTAGGATTTAAACTCTAGCTTCAAAAATGTTTTTATAGCATCTGCTGCCTCTTACACCATCAGATGCTGAGCAAGGGAAGCGCCTCAGTTTCTTCTGTCATTGTTTCTGCAAAGCAGCCTCCTTGACAGTGTGATATATTGCGATTCATTCATTCCATAACGCTACTAGATCACCCACAGTGAAGCAAGCCACATGCCAGGTGTTAGGGCTAAATTACAGAATCACCTAGTCTTTGCTTTGCCAGAGTTCATAGTCTGGTAGAAAAGGATATTGGAAAAAATTAAGTCTGCAGATAACTGGCCAGATAGAAATAATTGTCACACCACTTAGGACTATTTGGTTGAAAAGCAGCTGAAATGTACCCTAGCAAACATCAGCTAAAAGGGTACATAGAAACTGAACAGCCATAAAGGAATGTGGGACGACAGCTCAGGGGTATAAGTCTCAGGAACTAAGGGACAGTCTTTTCAGGACCCTCAGTCAAGTGAATCAACTCCACGCAATCTTAAGTCTATTCACTAAACATTCCCAAAAGAAGGTATCTGATGGATCCAGCTCAGACCACTTGCCCACTTCTTGGAGGGGGGTGGAAAGCAGGAGACTTGGATAATGCCACAGAGATTGTGAGCAATGGCAGAGGGACTTTCCCTCTTTTTTTTTTTTTTTTTTAATTTTTTTATTTATTTTTGGGACAGAGAGAGACAGAGCATGAACGGGGGAGGGGCAGAGAGAGAGGGAGACACAGAATCGGAAACAGGCTCCAGGCTCTGAGCCATCAGCCCAGAGCCCGACGCGGGGCTCGAACTCACGGACCGCGAGATCGTGACCTGGCTGAAGTCGGACGCTTAACCGACTGCACCACCCAGGCGCCCCGGGACTTTCCCTCTTAAAGACAGAATGAATGCTACAAAGGCAAAGGGTATGATAAAAGTTAGCTGGTGTTGTGGCTTCTGGGATTCCGGCCAATGAGCGGGCATATGTTTATTTGGAGTGTGCTCAATGTTGAGGCTGTGGTGGCTTGAAACCATAAAACTTGGAATCATTCACCCATAGGTGCGTCAACTCATTGGCCCTTCTGTCTTGTTCTCTTGATCCCAGTGTGAACAGTCCCACCTCATGAGAGAACATGAGGACGTCCAGGAGCGAACAACGCTTCGGTACGAGGAACGCATCACGGAACTCCACAGCATCATTGCTGAGCTCAATAAGAAGATAGACCGTTTGCAAGGCACCACCATCAGGTAGTGGGCTCCTAGTGCAGCTTTCTCTCTGCCCTTCTGGGCTCTGACGTGGCTCCTGGGGTTGAAATCATCCTAATGAAATATAATGATGTTTTATTTGCAACCAAGATTTTTGCTGTTGATAACTACTTTCTTTTTACATTGATAGTCGTGCACTTTCCCCTCCACTGTTCTGTTCTCATCTTGATCATCAGGATAGTCCTGGAAGGTAGCCAGGGTGGGAGTTATACTCCTCAGGTACTGATAAGAGTGTGGAGCCAGAAGTTGGTGAAATGCTTTATTAACCAGTTCTGGATGGAGCCCCTCTGTCTCCCTACCAACACCCCTACCACTGCTTGAATCTAGGTGGTCTTCTCTAGATGGGCAAACTATGTGCCTCCCTTGGGGATTTTGAGAGCTCTGTGAATGTGGCTTATAACTAAATAGTACATATGCTTCTAGGTAATCTAATATTTTGAGCTCACCTAGAGTTGATCTACCAACGTTGATGTGGCCTTATAAAAACTCCTAATGTGGGGGGCAAGATTTGATACATCATTTTACCTAGCAAAAAGGCGAGAGCTTAAAAATATTAAGTTGATGACTTTGAAGTTAAATTTAGCAGAGGGTAGAAGCAGAGTTAGAACCCGCAGTCTCCCTGCTTTTACTTAATAGTCTTTCCATGAAAGTGACTTTTGGTGGTCCTGCCTTCCTTATCAATCAGTTTAGCCCCAAAGTCTCCTGCACGCAGCACAATTTTAATTGGCGTGTGTCTGCCCTGCTTTCCAGAGGAGGGGTTTACTTTGAGTGACTTAGCCAAGGATGAGAGCTTTTTATCATGCTGCTTGTGCTCAGGGAACAGCCCTGAGGAAAGCAAACAGTTGGCATCTACCTTTCTGGAGAAAAGAGCTTTGTTCACTGACTGTACAAGCCACAATTATGGCCATTTAGAGGCAACTACTTTAAACTGTCCCTCTAGAAGTCCTAGTGGGTTAGAAGAAACTTTGGGTGCATTTTGTTCCAACTCTGAGAGTTACAGGAATGACAGGGCTACTTGGTGAGAGTACTGACGGCCTCTGATTTCTGGGCAAAATCATGGAAAACTTGACACTGAACTGGACCCACACGATAAATTCCATATTCCAATGTAGAACCTCAAATCTTTTAAATTGTATCCTGGTCTTCGGAGTGATTGTAGGTTAGAAACGCATGAGCAGAGAAGAATTTTCAGACCAAAGAAATGATTAGAGCCGACTTATAGGAGGCTGGCAGAGTACATTGGTAAATTTGTAATTTCCATTAAAACATGTTGCACTTTTAAACCCTTGAGAAGGTGAGGGAAAATGGGCTCAGTGAGTTGTGAAAAAAAGCATCACACATCACCTGGAAAACTCAATTTCAGGATGTTTAAATTGAATATAATGGCCAAATGGCTTCATGTTAAAATACAGTGAGCTTCTTGACCATAAACATTTATTGGTGCCTTTTATTTAAAGGGAGATTGCATCTGTGCAGATGTCACATTAAATTCTGCCAGTTTTCATTATGTAAATGAGCTATCCCCCGCCTTTCGGGGGTCTCCCTGCAGACTGTGGGCCAGTAAGACAAGGCTCTTCCTGTCCTCTGACTTCCATGGCTAAGGCTTGTCTCCTGCTCCCAGCACTGCCAGAAATGGGTTTGCCCTCATGTGCTGAGATGCTGTGCTAGACCAAGTTGGGCAGGGGTGGGAGTGGTAAGGAGGCACATACCTACAAGGAACTCCAGATGCCCTAGCATATCCAGGGTCTAGAGAATTGATTGTCATACTAGTCAGGTACAATACTAGTACCTTCCAGACTTTCTTGTCCCTTTAGTTGGGCCTGAGTTAGAAATTTATTGGAGGGACGCCTGGGTGGCTCAGTCGGTTAAGCATCCGACTTTGGCTCAGGTCATGATCTCACGGTTCGTGAGTTCGAGTCCCGTGTCAGGCTCTCTGCTCAGAGCCTGGAACCTGCTTTGGATTCTGTGTCTCCTCTGTCTCTGCCCCTCCCCCACTCATGCTCTGTCTCTCTCTGTCTCTCAAAAATAAATAAATGTTAAAAAAAATTTAAAAATGTATTGGAAATGCTGAAAAATAATATGGGAATAGTTTATGTAAGCTATGATATATCTGTACATAAGCTATCCATAAGCTAAATTGCTTAAGTAAGAAAAATGATAATCTCATAGTTTTAAACTTTTGTGTCAGGTCGCAGTCAGAACTGGGACCTTCTGTGACTATCCTACAAGACACTCTCCCATCTCCTATAGCCACAGGGCTAATGTAGCCAAGAATCAGACACTGCAGGTGGCTGAATTCCAGTGTAAGTTGAATTCACGGCCACATCAGATCTTTTAGGTAAAGATTAAGCATTGATAGGAAAAGATGAAATGGTGAGAATTTGAATGGAAACATTGGGGTAGATTTCAATGAATCACAATTCCTAGAGCCTACAAACTCCACTGAGTTTCCCCTTCTGCAGAAACACTTCTCCTCCTTGTCTGATAAAGCTTGGAGACTCTACAGCAATCTGATCCCAGGTAGAGGGTGCCAGGTGTATACACTCAGGTCCCCCAGGAATAAAGATTTATAATTATTTCACTAGGTAAAGAATTCTAACCAACTAAGATGCTGGCCAAACACAAAGGAAATAGGGATTTCCTAGTGGAAGAAGGAAGTTAGAAACATCAACTGTAGCCTCATGGTCAGTTGCAAAAAAGATGCAAGGCTGTGCATATTTTCTTGCTTGTTTATGCATGTATCCAATTTCCTTTTTTTACCTTCTTATTCTCTCCTATTACATCGGGTGAGCTGGTATTGGTGATGAAACTTGTCTGATGGTTAGGTTAGATGGTATCTAGGTGGATTTGCCCCTGAACTAGAAGAGAAGTGGTTACCTGACAATGGATACAATAACTGCTGGGACTTTGGGTCTCCCATTTTGGTGAGAAGGTGACTTCATTTACATTTGAATGAGAGATAGTTAGAGAAGGTTGGAGTCATTGCTGTTGCAATTGGAAATGTCAGTTTGGAAATTTCAACCATGTGTGTGGTTGTCAAGTAGCCACGGAATGTGGCCTGTGACATGTTATCTAGCACCTGGTACCATTCCCACTCCTCCTCTCTACTCTCCCGGGAATCAAAGAGGCTGGACACTTGGGACTACTTCCCAGATTGCCTTAATAGCTGTGATCTGGATACAGTTTGGGTTCTGTCTGCCAGTGAGGTGCCTTCACGTGGATTTGGAAAAGGAGGTGGGAGCCATTATTACTCAGGCCAAGATGGCAGCAGCTGACATATAAGCTTTGGTGGGCATGAGGTCCTGCACTGACTGGCCAGAGCCTGGGGCTGTGGGCAGGTGTAAAGGCAGAGGTAGTTACCTGACTTTTGGGGGGGTCCACAACTGTGATGGCAAATGTGACAGCTCCTGGTGGCCTCCACCCACACTTTTCTGGTTCTTCTAACTGTTATGCAAGCATGGAACTGCCTAAATTAAATGTCTTCTACTTGAAACATCCACTGTAGTTTATGTTCCTAACTGAACCCTGCCTAATGCATCCTAAATCCCATCTCCTAGGAATAAACACTGAACATTTTGTATATATGGCCTTCTAAAAAATTTTATTCATGAATATTTTAAATAAATTGGATCATAGCACACACAATGTTTTGTAATCTATGCTTTTTCACTTAACTGTATGTTATGAATGGCTGTTTTAAATGCTCATCTGACTTGGAGAGGTTATATAATGGGATGGGGAAAATGGAAAAATACATCAGTAGCTCACTTTGGAATGGAGGGGTGGGTGGGTTCTAAGCAAATTAAACATGAACTCTTGTTTCCTGAGGAGATCATTTTCTTTGCCCAAAAGCTACTCTCATAACATCACCCTTTCACTGCCGGCTCTCATGATCAGTCATGTTTTCCGCTTCCGTTTCCTGTTGCTTGTTAGCCCACGGCTGTCTGGCTTCTGAGTGCAACAGTTTGCTGAAGTTTCTTTTGCTAGGGACTGAATTATGTCTCCAAATTCATATGTTGAAGCCCTGCCCCCTCAATGTTATAGCATTTGGAGTTGGGGTCTTGGGGAGATAATTCTGTTTAGTTGAGGTCAGGAGGATGGGGACCATATGGTGCTTGTAGTGAGTGCCCTTATAAGAAGAGACACCAGAGGGCTTGCTCACAGGTACACTCTCTCCCTGCCGTGTAAGGACACAGTGACAAGGCAGCCATCTGTAAGCCAGGAAGAAAGCCCTTACCAGAAACTGACCCTGTGGGCACCTTGATTTTGTTTGGACTTCAAACCAAAGTCTAGAACTAAGAGAAAATAAGGTCCTATTGTTTAAGCTAGTCCACAGTATTTTATACGGTAGCCTAGGCTACGATACTTCTTTGAAAACTACCAGTGACTTCTTAACTGAAAACTCCAGTGACCTTTTCTTGTTTCTGGTCCTTTTCTGCAGCCTGTGCCCCTAAATCTTCTCTCCTTCCTGGTGTGTTCTTCTTGAACTCCTAGGACCTAGATCATTTCTTCTGTCCCTAAGATTGACCCTCAGCCTTGGCTCTTACCCTGGGTGCTCTCTCCCCACCTAAAAAGCTGACCCCGCCTATCTGTGTTACCTCCCTCCCACTTCACTCTTCTGCCTCTTTGTCTGCAAAATGCTCTTCATTTGCCAACAGAGATAATATCCAAAGTCTCCATCTACTCTAACATAATCTAGCCCCTAAAATCTCATGCCTGCTCCATGAGCCTGACCTTTCCATTTGCCCAATTATTCACCGAAAGATTCATAGATGAAACTGATCTTGCTTTGTGCTAGATGGAAAAATAGGGAGAGATGGAATTGCAGGAAGAATCAGGGCTCATCACTGATTTCCTGCTTTAGATCTTTTAAAAGAGCTGAAAGGGATACATTTCCTCCTTGTATCTAAAAAAATCTTTGTTCTTTAAAAGAATGATGGCATTTCAAGGCAAGTCTGCCTTTACTTATAAGGAAGAATGTAGTTCAGCAAAACCCCCACTGGGTCAGGTAGGCTGGGGTAGCTGGACATAGTTGACTGACAGGTGTCAAGGCAGGCAGATGTCCATCCACGTCTTATTCACAAATCAATCCAGTGACAAGGCATGAATGTGCATGCCAAAATAAAAGGGCATGGGGATTGCTAATGAAATAATATTTATATCAAATACTACTAATTCCATAGTACTTCAGCTTAAGGTCTGGAAAGCAGGATAAGAATTACACTTTCATTGACTGTTCCCTTTTCTGAAAAGGGATCATTTCATCCCTAGCCAATAATGAGAAGGAATCTTTAAAAATCATCGTCAACAACAACAAAATCTTTTCCATGGGTCACCATGTTTGATTGTTGTTTCACTGGTCCTAAATTTAGGAGTGACACTGTACTGCTCACTAGTTGTAGAATCTTGGGTAAACTGCTTAAGCCTCTTGAAGCTTCAACTGCCTTGTTCATAAAATAAAGGTATTGATCCCAGCTTTGATGAGCCCTAAGATCTCTGCCAGTCTGGGACTTTTCTGCCACTGCTTAGTTACACAGGTGGTGGGGACAATCTAATGCCTGCCTCCTTGGGAGCGTTTTTCTTTTGTTTTGTCGTTTAAGCTAGTAGCAAGCACTAATCATTGCTACTCTAAGAGCAATTTGGAAGCACTTCACAAATGCTTCTAAGTTAATGAAATGAAACAAGGTACATTTAGAATTCTGTGAGATGATTCTTGATGTTCCAAAGAGAGACACCTGAGAACTTTGTAATTCCATAATTGCGAAACTACCACAATAGTGTCTAATTATCAACAGTTATCAGTTTATCAAAGCTTCTGGGGTTTTTTTGTTTGTTTTTGGCTTTGGGGTTTTTTTTTTTTTGGCTTAAAATGGTCACTTCTTGGATCTTTTCATGTTTTCTTCCTTTTCACCAGCGTCACTGGCAGCTGGTGTTCTTTGGGGAGGTTCTCTTCCTCCCCCCACCCCCCCCCCAAAATAAGTTATCGTTTGCCAAGAGCGACTGTATACATAACAGAAAGAAGCAAACAATGAAGTCACTTTGAGGCACTGATGCTGTGTTGTTAACTAGACCTTTACCAGCCAGGAGACTCCTGTCGCACCGAGCAGCCTTGAAAACACACCTCATATTCTTGCTTTTGTAAAACTGCTGGCACCGGTGGGATGTTTCTGATTTCTCGCTCTATTGCTCTGGGTGAACCGTGCTCCCGAATAACACAGTAGAGAGAAGACCTCAAGCATGAGTGTTCTACATATTCTGCAATCACAGATTGACTATCAGCTTACAAAAGGCCCTGAGCGAGGGGCGCCTGGGTGGCGCAGTCGGTTAAGCGCCCGACTTCAGCCAGGTCACGATCTCGCGGTCCGTGAGTTCGAGCCCCGCGTCAGGCTCTGGGCTGATGGCTCAGGGCCTGGAGCCTGTTTCCGATTCTGTGTCTCCCTCTCTCTCTGACCCTCCCCCGTTCATGCTCTGTCTCTCTGTCCCAAAAATAAATAAACGTTGAAAAAAAAAAAAAAAAAAAGGCCCTGAGCGAATTGGCTTTTGTTCTTTCTCAGTCCCAGAGTCCAGCCTCTTTTCAAGAATGATCCCAGTCATGATGTTCAGGAGATGATAAGAATAAGCAGCTCTATGAATTCTTTAACCAAAGTCAGTGGGAGAAATAGCAAGGTTGCACCAACTTTAATATTTAGATTCTGTGTAACCATTTTTATACCTCATTCTTCGTGGTACAAAACCTGGCCTGATCTCACAAGGTTGCTTTCTGCCTCTAATTGCTATTTACTTTGTTTGCACATGCTGGTTTGTACTATAGTGCTCAACACGATTACCATAAGGAGGAATCTTACCCAGAGATTTTGTGTGCTCAGCTCAGCCCCTCCCTTTGGGGTCGAGAACCTAGACCTTCCATACTTCCCTCCTGCTTCTTCTGTTTCCATATGACAGCTCAGCAGCACACACTTCTTTCCGAGTTCCTGGACTTCACTCATTTTCTTTTTATTTCTACCATCTAACCCTCATGATTTGCCTCCTTCAGTACAGCAAGTTCTACTTCTGATCAAAATTGCCCACTCAACATGCAGCCTGAGTTTCCCTCCAGCCTCATGTTGCTATCCTGCACCCCATGTGGTCTCAGCTGTACTGGTCACTTGTTCCTCTCCGTTCCCATCGTCATTCACATTCAAAACAAAACGGTGAGGATGGAAAACCCGTAGGTGTCTGTGAAGAAAGCCAGGAGTCTTCCCTGGTCACTACTCACCTGCAGTGCCAGACGCCCCTCCTGTGCCCACACACAGCATCCTTCTTAGGTTAGAATTTGTTGTGAACACATTTGACTCCCGGAAGACAGCATCCATCTGGTCTTTGCTTTCCTGTCCTTATTTTGGTGCTCAGATACATTGACCAAGGATCCTTGCTTTACATTTCATGACCCTGAAAGTCTTCTGCCTAAGATGAAATTTCTAGTATGGTGTGATTCTCCTTCAGAGTGTGCTCTGACCTCGGTAAGGAATGGCCCCTGCAATCAACAGCCTCCTTTTCCTACCCCTTCCCTCTTCACTGCTGTATAAAGTTCATCCTAATAATCCCTAGAAGTAATTCCTTACAAAGCAGGAGATTTGGCAGCCACTGTATGTTTTAGAACCTGCCAAGCCAGAAGTGTTTAAGGTGGCTATTAATGATTTTGCAAATGCCATTTATACCAGAGATACAGCAGCATTTATCTGGCTTTCTTGGCTGTAAAAGAGTCTCAGCCAAGCTGAAGCTGATTACATTGGCCATGCAACAAAGGTAATTTATTCATCACACACAAAACCTCCCGTTAACTAAAATCAGATTTCTAAGTGCTGATTGAAAGGAGAACTGATATATCAGGACACAATTACCCTCTGGACCAAAAAGGCTACTCTTAAGGTACTTTTTAATTGTTTTCATTCCTAAACCTAATTATTGTTAGCTTTGCAGGTGGCTAATAATTAACTTATTCATAGAACATTAACCTATATTTTTTGCCTTCACTACTCCCGTTCTAATTCATATTTTGCATGTCTGGGGGCTTAATATCTATTCAAAGTCTCCCCAGATTTCAGGATGGCTTTTATTAAAAACACCTTATAAAGCAGGGGCTCAGCTGAATTCCTTCCCTGTGAGGATACTGATTTCTGAAGTGAACTAAGAACTCTGGAGAGTTCTTCACATTCTTTAATTTATAGATGTGTCTCCCCAGCTTAAAATGGCAGTTGCCTCTTCTGCAAATTCCAGTGGTCACCCATCACCATCTTGGTCCACCCCAAACCCAAGACTGTAAGATTTTCTGCCCTCCTGCTGTCAACTACTTTAAGTGAATGCCAAGCCAAGGGGACTTCTCTTCTTGGCTTTCTTCATAGACACCTATGGGCTTTCCACCCCCATAGTAAATCCCCTGACAGTTTTCTCTTCTGGCTCTTCTGGCTTTCTCTTCTTTTCTCTTCTGGCTCTTCTCATCTACTTGCAAAGTAGATGCTTCAGAGGGAGTTAATGTTGTGCTCTCCATGTCTGTGTCCGTTGTGTGTGTAGTGATGGTGGTGACGTGAGGAAGAGGCATGCATGTGCTTTGAAAGACTTGGTACAATTTTAAGTTTCCTTCGCTTGCTCATAGCTAATTCAGGAACCAAAGACTGAGGGACTGTGAAGGGCTGAGAAGGGGTGGGTGTGTGTGTGTATGGCAGCATTTAAATGTTGTCTTCCTGTTACAAGTGCTAACTGGTGGAAACAGACTACTGAGAGGGGTGCACTCACTCACTGTGTCCATTTTTCTCCTCTCCCCACCTTTTCCCATCCCCTAATGCCACTGACTTACTTTGGGGAAAGTAAGCGTGGTATTTATTAGACATACCTCTCAAAGCATCCAGTTTGATCTGCACAGGTGAGGTACTGGTTTTCTGGTAGCTCCAGCCCCAACACCTTTTTACATCCCCTTCCAAGGAGAAAGCCCACCAGTGGGACGCTCCAGCTGATGGGATGTGACATTCCTGTGCACCAGACTCCTGCTTATTTTGCCCACTGTAGCCTCCATACTCAGACTAACACTGCTTCGGATCTTGGGTTCTTTTGTACCTCAGAATTTGAGGAGGTGAAGAAATCTAATTTCTTCAGGAAATCTTTAAAGGAAAAAAGTTTCTAGTGGGCTGTTAGATGAATCTTGTTCAGTGTGTGTGTGTGTGTGTGTGTGTGTGTGTGTGTGTGTGTGTGTGTGGACACAGAAGCAACCTTTCAGTTTCACATACTGACTGTGGATGTGACTAACCATTTATCTGGCCTGAAAAGAGTCCTAGCTAGTTCATATGGCTGAGGGGATAGGGTGGGGAAGATCTGTTTCTCT
This sequence comes from Puma concolor, assembly GCF_028749965.1. NCBI lineage: Eukaryota > Metazoa > Chordata > Mammalia > Carnivora > Felidae > Puma > Puma concolor. The sequence continues at coordinate 67,706,044 of NC_141667.1, forward strand.
CTGAATTTCTTTCCTTCCCTTTAAAGGCATGTTCTCTAGGAATTTGTCTTCTATCTCTGTCACTGGTAGCTGACTCTCCTTTTTTCTCAGGGAGGAAGATGAGTACTCAGAACTGCGATCAGAACTCAGCCAGAGTCAGCACGAGGTCAACGAAGACTCTCGAAGCATGGACCAAGACCAGACCTCTGTCTCCATCCCTGAAAACCAGTCCACCATGGTCACCGCTGACATGGGTGAGTCTGCCTGCCATTGCATGAAACCAGAGTTTGGTTTCTGGATTGTAATGGGAATTTTAGAAATATGAGGCAGCCGGAATTAAAATTTAATTAGTCAAGGAGTTTGGTGAGTAGATGAAGGCATGTCCATTTGAAGGTCCCTTATATGCTCCTTTATTGGAACTGAAGAGCTGAATTAGCTTTCTGCCCTGATATTTGTGATTCAAACATATGCCACCTCTATTTGAAAAATCTGGAAGTAAGGAAAAGGCTATTGTAGTGTTCCAAGTTCGAGTAAAATCTGAACCATGATGGCAGGGATGGGAAGGATGGAATGGGTGGCAACACATTATAGTGGAAGAACCAATCGTTTTTAGCAACTGTTGGGTAAGAAGGAATCTGAAATAACTCCAACATGTTGATCCTAAGTGACTAAGGACATGCTCATATTTCTTAGTCAGGAAGTTTGGTTGAGAAATGAGTTGGGAAATAGATACGTTATGTTTGAGGTTGTAGAGAAATGCCCATCTGGGAATACCTGGTATTTTAAACTGCAGGTCGTGACCTGATAGTGGATCTTGAGATTATATGAAAAATACTTTTAAAGTGAAATCATATAGGAAAAAAATAGAATGACAACGCTGCTTCATGAGACTTATTTGTTGAGTGTGTGTGTGTATGTATGTAGTAAGTTGCCAAACGAAACATTTCAGCTGTGGGCTGTAGTCAACCCACAAAATGTTGCAAAACCACTGGTCTGCTTGGAGATGCTTAACTGGATCTTTGGAGAGATTGGGGTTGAGGATAAAGTCTTTGAAGTTACGAGGTAAGGTGATCTCTGTGGTCCAAAGCGTGTGGGGTCAGAAGGAGGAGGAGCACCAACCATATCTTAGGAAATGGTCACATATAGGGGGGAGGTGGAGGAAAAAGGAGAAGGAGGTGTAAATATAGTGTAACTTTCTTGGAACCTAAAATTTCACTGGGGAGAGACTTTAATAGTACACATTTATATTCATTATAAAATTTAGGAACACAGTACCATGAGAGTTTATCAAAGGAATTTGATTCAGTTTAAGATTCTAGAATAGCTTCCTCTAGGAAGTGACATTTGAGCTGAGAGCTGGAGGGTAAGTAGAAATTAACCAAGTAAATGAAGAGATGCATTCAGGGGAGGGTGGGGGAAGTGGATGCATTCAAGGAGATGAAAAAAGCTCATCATGTATGGAGGGCCCAGAGGTGTGAGACGGAGGCTGGAGAGATAGGTAGGGGCCATAGCATGCAAGATATGATAGACCATGTGAGGAAGGTTGACCTATATTCAAGGATGCACAAGAAACCACTGAAAGGTTTTAGTAGTGGGGGAAGGGGGTGAGATGATCAGATTTGCATTTTGAATCAATCGTTCTGTTGTAAGAGAATTGGTGGATCAAGAATGAATGGGGCCTGGGTGGCTCAGTGGGTTAAGCATCTGACTTCAGCTCAGGTCATGATCTCACGGGCTGTCAGTGCAGAGCCTGCTTTGTATCCTCTGTCCCCGCCGCCCCCCACCCTTCCCCCACATGCGCTTGCATAACTGTGTGCTCTCACTCTCTCACTCTTTCACTGAAAAATAAACATTAAAAAAAAACAAAAAGTGGGGCGCCTGGGTGGCTCAGTTGGTTGGGAAACCAACTTTGGCTCAGGTCATGATCTCACAGTTTGTGAGTTCGAGCCCCACGTCGGGCTCTGTGCTGACAGCTCAGAGCCTAGAGCCTGCTTCGGATTCTATGTCTCCCCCTCTGTCTTCCACCTCCCCTGCTCACACTCTGTCTCTCTGTCTCTTAATAATAAATAAACGTTAAAAAAACAAAAAGTATGAATGGGGGAGGCCAGCTAGGAAACCATTGCTAATGTCTCAATGGGCACAATTATCTCTAGGATCAGGGTCGTGGTAGTTGAGATCCAGAAAGGCATAAAACTGGCAAGATCTGCTGAAGGAATAGAAACAGAGGGTGAAAGGAGAAAGTGTGTGTATGGAGATGTTCTCTAAGTGTCTGGATTGTACAATGGATGGATGATGCTGCCAGTCGCCAGCACGGGAGCACAGGAAAAAGAGCCAGGTGGTTTTGCTTCGAGTTTTGTTTGGTTTTCTTTTACTTGAGGGGATGGGAGTGTAGGGTGGAGGTCATATGTTTTGTGTGGGCATAAGTCTGAGGTGTCTGTCTCGAAGTCCGTGGGTGTAGATGCTTCAGAAGGCAGCAGGTATACATAAGAAGCCAAGAGGAGAGGTCTAGGCTGAAGGAAAGCAGTTAGGAGACACTGGGTTATTGCAGATCGTTGCTGAAGCAGTGGGAGGCCATGCATAGAGCGAGGAGTACAGGGAACAGGAGCCTGGGCTTTGGGGGCCACCAGCTGAAGAGAAGACTCTATAGAGCTCCTGGCAGGGACATGCCTCTCATCATTTTAGTCTCAGTTTAAATGCATCTCCTCTGAAAGCATCTCGTGAGCACCAGTCTGTGCACGTTCCTGAGTTGACTCTTCGCTGCCCCACTTGTTCCTTCTATTGAATTGAAATTTAAAAAAAAAAAAGTTTTTTTTATGTTTGTTCATTTTTGAGAGAGAGAGAAACAGAGCGTGAGCAGGGGAGGGGCAGAGAGAGAGAGGGAGACACAGAATCTGAAGCAGGCTCCAGGCTCTGAGCTGTCAGCGCAGAGCCTGATGTGGGGCTTGAACTCCTAGACGGTGAGATGATGAGCTGAGCCGAAGTCAGACGCTTAGCCGATCGAACCACCCAGGTGCCCTTCGAATTGAAATTTTAAATGATATATTTCTAGTTCTTTGCTTCACTGACTCTCCCACTAAACTCCACTGGGCAGAAGTATATTTATTCTACTAATAGAGTTCCAGAGCCCACCACCAGGCCTGGTACACGGTGTGTGTCCAGAGATACTTGCTGGAATGAACAAGTAAAGCAGTCGGTGAGTCCATCAAGCAGTCGGCCAGCCAAAGGTGTAGGAAAGAAACGAGGAGAGCCATGTTTAGGAAGCCAGCGGGGCAGAGAGAACTCAAAAAGGAAGGAAGAGGTCAGCAGGATGGATTGCTCCTAATGCCAGCAAAGTCACTGAGAGCTGTAAACTGAAACCGATGTGACCTCAACAGAAAAGGAGTGAGGAGTGGAGACACCTTCTAGGTCCTCAAGCTCTTGGCTTCAGGCTGAAACTGCCTCTCTAAACTCACCTGAACCCATATCCCAGTCCTTAAGTTAGAACACACACAATCTCCTGGGACCATCCCAGCTGTGGGCTCAAGTCCCACATGCTGCTCTATCAGCATCGGGGTCTCAAACCTTTGTGGTCCCAGGCTTCTGGACTCCGTCTTCCAGCCTTGGGAGTGGGACAGGTGCTGACGGCCAAGATGTTCCCATTCAAGCAAAGAGATGTGCCTATACTGATCCCTCCATTCATGTCTCTGAAGGTGTTTTATGAAATTAAATCAGTGCCCAATACTCCAACAATGTTGCTTAAGCAAAGTGGGGGAGTGGGGGGATAAACCTGCCTGAGTGGACCAGGGCATCTTTCTGGTGGGGCTTCTCGGGGCTCCTGATGGAGCATTCAATAGCTCAGGCTGTCTGCCCAGGAACCAGTATCTGCCTGTCTGCGCTATGAGCTGGCTTCGTTTTTCCAAATCATTAATCTCAAATCCTTTCTTTTCATCCTTTTCCTCATTACAAATATATGTTTGTTATAGCCAGGGATCGTACTTTTGCTGATGGGACTGAGCTCCTGGTGGAAAGGACCCTGTCGATGCAATGCCTGTATGTGTTCTCTGCCCACACAGGCGGCCCTTATTCATCTGTTGAATAACTCACTGGGTGCTGTGCAAGGGGGATATGAGTCACAGGATCTGCCCTCAGATCTCTGTACTCTCACACTTTGTTCTCTCATACCCAGAGTAACATCCCGATTCCTGACCATTGACAATAGGCCCCCACAGAGCTGAGCATCTCCTGCCTCAGGCGGCCCCCTCCCTAACCATCCCTCGTTTTCCCCCAGCTGTGGCCACACTGGCCTCCTTGCTGCCCCTCACGCCTGACCAGCTCATCTTGTCTCCCTGCTCCTTCTGCCTGGAGTGCTCCTTCCCAGAGCCAACCCTCGGCTTCCTGTGCATGGCTGCTGGCCAGCCCCAGTCAGAGGGCCCTGGTGGAGCACTGTGGCCTTCCCTCACCCTCACTGCCAGGTGCTGTCCTCCTTTTCTGCTTTCATTTCTCCTCACAGCACTTAGTGCTTCCTGGTGACACAATGTATGTGCATTTATTTCACTGTGCATTACCAGTGGTTACCAGTCCCTCACACTGGAATCTAGAATGCAGGCACCACGAGGGCAGGGACTTCCGCTGTCCTGTGTGCCAGTATATAACAGTGCCCACACAGAGGAGGCCCCCAGTACTAAGCGTCAGGGAATGCCATCTTGGAGCTCACGGCTCTCCAGAGGATGCACGCAAGGAAACAGGGAATGACCAGCACTGAGGTAAGGGCCACAAGAGGAGGTTGACAGGGGCTCCTAGCAACACCCTTGGGCAAGAGCATCGGAAAATACATCCCAGAGGTCACATCTAGCAGAACTCGGGGGACAGGCGGGAACGATGCAGGTAAATAGCAGGAGGCAGGGGGAGAGCCTAGGAGGCAGAGGGCTGGCACCCGCCGGGTCCCTGAGGAGGGCAGGCACAGGGACATCAAGGAGGAGGAGCGCATCAGGGCTTCTGCAGAGTGCCGCCCCTGTGTGCGTTCATCGGAACTGGACGGCTGCCTCTTCTTAATCCTTTGCCATTTTCCAATTAAATGGCTTCAATAGGGGAAAAAGCTTCCATATATAAACACCGTTATAGGAAATCATTAAAAAGCAGCCATTTCATTATGGTTGCTATATTTGCAAACCTGCATTAGCAACCCAGAGGTTTTCTTGAGCCAGATTTTATAGGCAGAATTTGCTGCAGTATATTCACCAGTCTTCATTCAAGATAGCAGGAGTTAAGTCCAATCTGCTCCCTTCATCAGAAGCACTTTTCTTGTTTTCAGACCCCACCCATCAGAGCCAGGCTGCCCAGTCAGTGAGCTGGCTCCTAGGTGGTGTCCTTGGGCCCTGAAGGAGTAAACCAGCAATTTAGAAAGTGCTTCGACACACCTAACCAGTCCTATGAAGGAGACAGATCCCAGCAGTGTCACACGGCATCTTAAAATAAATTGCTTTACCTCTGTTCAAACCTGGTCACACAGTTGTTTGGAAAATAAAAGTAATTAAGTAGACAAAGACAAGGTAGGAATTACGGCTTGGGAATTTTATTCCCTCAATTTGGCAAAGAGCTCTAGTTAGGGAGAGGCTGGCTAGAACAGATAACGTGTTTTGCTCACTCTGTGTCGAGCATTTACATGCATCTTCATGTTTAATCTTCAGCCTTGAAAGGAGGCCCTGTAAATCTCCTCATCTGTAAAATTGGGCTAACAGAGTTCAGAGGGGGTGAGTCATTTGTCCAAGGCCACACAGCTAAGCAGTTGTTACTGTTGTTGGCGCCCGTGTTTCTGTAGATGGCTTTGCTCTTACGTGCCTCTGCCTAAATCGTGAAACGTGCCTACGGTTAGTGTGTTCCACTTAACTGCGATCATTTGAGGTCTCTAGTGCTGATGGGGGAATTTAGGGAGCAGCTGTGTGATCACAGCACCTGGCTTCGTAGCAGAGTATTTGTTGTTAATCGAGATTTTGCAGACCTCCATCTTAGAAACAACACTTTTAGGCCAAACGATTCTGGCTCTTGCCATAGAGCAGAACACAGATGTGTGTGCATGTTCGTGCGTGTGTGGCACACTCTCCAGCAGGCTGCTCTCCCAGCTCTGCTAATGGAACAGCAGAGCTCATCTCGAGCAATTGTTTGTAAAACAAAATCCTTGATCCAGTGGACCTTTGCACAGCCTGCGTTGGGTTCTGCTCCTTATTTTGAGATCTCTTCTGTTTTAGGTGAGAAATTCTTCTTTTCTGGGATCTAGCAATGCCCAACTATTCCACCCTTAGGGATGAAAGGAAGCATATGATACCTTGTTTGCTGGTGGGATCATTTAGATAGAGATTTCCTCCTTATGCATAGTTTTTGGAGGACAACCAAGGAAGAATTTACACATGAAACCTGGCTCTTTGGCACAGCTGTGACTATGAAATATGTTTAACGTTAAAGCCAGATTTTCCCGGCTTAATGGCCGACGAGGCTTAATGGCTTCAGGAAAAATGTTCCAAAGTGTCAAGCAGCCACTCCCAGTGAGGAGAAAGGGGGGTCGGGGCAGGGAAAGGCAGCCCTGCCTCCTCCAAAAACGATTTCTGTAGGGTTGGAGAGAAGTGTTGACAAAGGCAAGGGAGCCTGTCCGGAGAAAATTTGCATGTTATTAGGAATGAGGGTGACTAGAATGGATCCTGCAGCAAAAAATGTTTGACAGTCAAATCATTTATAACCTGATTATGGAACTTTGAGGAACCAGGCCACAGGTTGGAAAGGTTAGATGGGACTGAAAATAGCATCTTGAGTAGTTGATGGAATAGGCCAAGCCTTTTGTTGCCTTTTTGTTTTTCCTTCTCCTCACTGTAACTGGGCAGCTACATTTCCCCTAAGCCGTGCACAGTGTTGGTCATCCCTGAGAACCAAGCCTAGAGGAGACTTTGAAGTTCTGAACATTGACTCACTGGAGGACTCTTTGAGGTGGCTGTGTGCTTTCTCCATGGGATCTGAGCCTGGTCAAATAAGACCTGTCTGCGAATGTCAACAGGGCAGAGTGACTGAGGAGTGCATCGGAAATCATTCGGGAACTTTCCTTACAGTAATCAAGCTTGAAAGCAGGCAGGGTCACTGCTCTACTTCAGTTTATGTGACTTGAGTACAATTTGAGGGAAATGTTTCAAATAGTTTTTTAGTCCCCGAAAAGACACTTTTCGAAAAGACTCCACCACATTCATTCGAAGTGAGTTTCCATAAATGTTGGGATTCAGGAACTCCTTTTATAATATAAGTTGTTTCAATTTTTTAAATGGGCTGTGTCTCTTCAGGTGAAATTGTTTTTTTGATTGTTGGAAACGCATGACATGTTTTTCTTTAAAACCAGCATTATAAGGGAGTGTTCGCTTCCAAGACCAGCCTGTGAAAGCCTGCTTTAATCTGTAATGGGAATAAAGTACGGGACCCTCATCTGTGTTACTATAACCCGGACCAGCACTGTGGCCATTGTTCCTGGGAGAAAGGATTGTGTCAACCATATTTGGATGTCAGAGGCACATCTCCTCCCTTCTCCTGGAAGCTTTGGAAATTTTCCCATCCCTACCACAGTGAGAGCCCCGGGGTCTGGGACTGGTACTGACAGCCTGCTCCGCACTGCCACTCTTGGCTCTCGAGGCTTGAGACGGGCCTGTCTGAAAAAGGCCCTTGAGCTGAAATGGAAGATCCAGGCACTGAGGAAGGACCATTTGGACCAGAGGTTAGTTAGTGAGCTTGGGAAGAGAGTGATCAGAGGTGATGGTGCAGAGAAACAAAGCGTGTTAAAACTGCAAAGTGACATTAGCAAAAATGAAAACAAATTCAGGCTGGTACGTTTGGGCTGAAATAGAAGTCCTGAAAGTACAGGGGCGCTTGGGTGGCTCGGTAGGTTGGGCATCCAACTTTGACTCAGGTCATGATCTCACGGTTCATGGGTTTGAGCCTCGTGTTGGGCTCTGTGCTGACAGCTCGGAGCCTGGAGCCTGCTTTTGTATCTCCCTCTCTCTGCTCCTCCTCTGCTCATGCTCTGTCTCTGTCTCTCTCTCAAAAATAAATAAACATAAAAAAAAAAAAAATCCTGAAAGTATAACTTGGTTTCTTTTGGGAAAAGAAACACATCCCTTCCAGCGAAGTTAGGACCCAGCCGGCATGGTAGCTGGTGGCTCCCAGCCTGACTCATGTCTGTGGTCTTGGGGGATAATTTGGGTGTGGCAGTGACACTTTCCAGAAAGCATTCTGGTTCTCGTAGCTGCACAGAGAAATCGAACATCACAGGGGTCCCTACATTAAATCTAGACTCAGTGTGTCCATGCTCTGTCGTACCTTCTGGCCTTGAATGCTCAAGTATTTATTTCCCCCTCAACTTTTTATTTTGAAAAACTTCAAACTTACATAAACAGTAAAATGAACCCCTATAAACCCATTGCCTGTATTCACTAGCTGTTAATGTTATGCGATTTTTGTTATTTGATTTTTGCGCACATGCATGAATTTTTTTTCTGAGCCCTTTGAAAGTAAGTTGCAGACATCATGCAACTCACTTCATGCCTCACCCTAAATATATCAGCACAAACCTCTTAAGAACGGGGAACTTCTCTTTTTTAACCATAGCACTTTTATCATACCCGAGAATTTTAACCCAGATGGAACGATATATATAGTCCATATTCAAATTTTCCCAAATGTACCATTAATGTCTTTTGTTGCTTTTGTTTAATCCAGGATCCAGTCAAGGCTCACACATGATATTTAGTTACCATGTCTCTTTATGCTCCTTTAATCTAAAACAGGTCCCCCACCTTTCTTGTCTTTCATGACATTGACCTTTTTGAAGAGGCCAGGTTAGTAGCGTCTTAGTAGAGTCCCTCAATCTAGATGGTCTGATTGGTTTTTTCAGTGTTAGATTTGAGGTTAGCAGTTTTTGCAAGAATATACATGGGTGATGATGTGCCTTCACTACTACTGTGTTGCCACAGGAAGTTCATGATAATCAGTTTGTCCGTTAATGGCAATCTTGAGGTGCTTTTAAGCTATCACAGCACTGTTCTTCTGAGTCTTCCTGTCTTCAGGAGACACAGGCCCTGTGTACATTACACAGCGTGCAACCTTTATGGATACCGTCTTACTCCCTTCTTGCGGACCCTTCTGTTGTCTTCTGTTTCTTCCTTTTCTGTCTTGCTTTGTTCTGGTTTTGCTTATTCCTTGCTGCATGCTGTGTGAAGGGGACTGCTTACAAAGGAAAGCCACAGCCCTCCTGGTTTCAGCCTTAGAGCCACGACAGCAGCCGAACTGTTACATCCTTAGGAATTCACATTTGGCCTGTTAATGGAACGTCTAGGTCAGTGCTGAAAGAATCTGTAGCCCTTTGCTCCACTTGACTTGCCTTACAAGGCACAATGTATGCCCAGGCGAAACAGCAGTAGGGGGGACGTGTGCTGGCCCTTGGAAGGCCGTGGGAGTTATGATTATGCCCTGGGCTGCTGCACCACACAGGTAAGGCCTTTGGACTGTTCACAGCAGGCCTTCTGATGCTTCTCTCTCTGAGACTTGCTCAAATTCACTGTGCCTAGCATCTGTAACTTGAGTGGACACATCCACCTTAGGGATCCACCCGATTGAAAGCTTTCTGCCTTTTTAACAGGGTGTGGTATGCCACGTGATAGGTCTTAGATTTGATGATTCTTTACCAGTGAGCCGACTAACAGAAACTGGATACTTGTAAAAGTTGATTTACAAAAAAAAGTCTTTCATTTCTTTTACACGTTCAGCTCAGGTGGTCTTGTTCGAGCACTGCTCCGTGCCCGCTGTTGTGAGCATCTGGGAACACAAGGACTAATAAACAGTCATTGGTCCCCAGGGCTGGACCTAGTAGGGTCGATATGTCAGTTAATAAGTAATTACAGGGAATGCGATGCCTCCAAGAAAGAAGTAAATACAAGACTATAGGTGGGTAGGGGGTGGGCAAAATACATGAAGGGGGTGGGAGATATAGGCTTCCACTTTTGGAATGAAGGAGTCACAGGGATGAAAGGCACAGCACAGGGAATATAGTCAGTGGCATTATAATTGCGCTGTGTGGCTACACTTGTGAGCTACACTTGTAGCTACACTTGTGAGCACAGCATAGTGTATAGACTTGTCCAGTCGCCACGCTCTACACCTGAAACTAATGTAATGTTGCGTGTCAACTACACTACGATTTAAAAAAATTTTAAGGAATAATTTTTTTTTTAAGACCATGGGTAATCAGGGAAGGCTTTCTAGAAAAAGGGTATTTCGAGGCAAAGCCTGAAAAACAGCTGCTAGGAAGAAGAGAGGGAGAAGCGTCCAAACAAAGCCGGCAAATGACCGTTAACTCTGGAGCAGAAGCCCTAGGAGTGTGAGCTCTTGAAGCTGCAACCGTGTTTTGGAGCAGAGCCGTTTTGGTAAAGGTGCACAGCTCAGAATCGGGCGGACCAGGGGAAGTGTTTCTAATGTCTAATGTTTTATCAGGGTTAGGGCTTTTACAGGGGGTTCAAAAAAACAGAGAACAGGCAGCCTTTGACACCTGATGCAAAACGAACTAACTCTGGGATAGTTTCTTGTATGGAACTCTAGGGCTAGGCTTCATTGATCCTGAGGAAGAAAGAAGAAAACTACTGTGTGTGTTTAACCAAGCAAGAATGCTGGTCTGGGTTAGTTTTCATAGCCACGAACACCCTCTTACCCTCTTTCCCGATTCTCCCAGTACTTGGGTCTTCCCTCAGACAGCAACGTAAAAACCTAAGCCTCTGGGTTCTCATTGGAAGATGAACCTGAGCTCTCTTGTCTTCAGCTCCTCTCCGAAATCTAACTGGGAAAAGTTGTATCTAGAACTAACAGCAGAGGCAGGGCTGCAGACTGATGGATGGGGGAGGACGTGGCAGGTGGGGTTCAGTGTGCGGCTGTGAGGGAAGCAGAGGAGCACCGTGGCCATGCTGAGTCCAAAGCGGCCAGCTGCTGGCCACTCCACAGATGGTTGTCGTGTGAGGAGCCAGGCCCAGTATTGCCAGACCTGATTTTACAACAATAGCCATAAATTCTAATGACTTTCAAATGTTGACAATTAATTCAAAACTGTTTTCAAAAAAACCAAAAGGGCTGTGCCAGATACCAACCCCTTCTTGTCCAAACACAACACATCCTGGACTGCAGGTGGCTAGTTGCCTCCTCTGGCCAAAGGGAGATGCTCATTCCATTTATTCATCTGTGTCCTCTGTTTCATCTTTCCAGCAAATTAAACAACTAAAAGGCACAAAGCCAAGACTGTGTGAACTTACGCCTTCCCAGAATTCCCTCCACATTGTACTTTAATGGCCCACGGCTTAATTTTAATTGAAGGTTAGTGTAAGAAATCATGAAATTCATCTGTGTTTAAAAGTGTGTCTGAGGAGACTGGCAGTCACATCGCTTTATAGCACATGTGAAGTCCCTTATACCTAAATTCTTTTAGCATTTGTTTTTAAGAACACATTGTCTCTCTTGTGAAACTGGCATGCTTCCTCCTTTCTGACAGGACATGTTTCATTTTTGCTCTGGCTGCCAGGAAGCTCAGGGCTAAGTGGAATTGTCCGCCCCAGCAGTTGTGTGAGTCTCCATTTGCATCCTCAGCCTTTCCCTGGTTCCGATTATTGTCCTTCCCCCTTACATGTGGTGTTTGCTATGTGCTACTTGAGATTCTTCTTTGGAAAGATAAAAATAACCTCCATTAACTCCATTAACAGAATGTGTATTCAGTATGAAGGGCCTTTCCTCTTTGTCCTCTAGACAAGGGACCAAGCCATCACCTTGTGACATAAGGCACAGCACAGCCTGAGGTACTATAGCGAGTCTGCCTCAGTGTGGTCCTCATGCTGCCGTCCCATGACCAGCGTGCAGTTCAGTGGCAATAAGTACATTCAGAGTTGTGCAACCCTCACCACCACCCACTTCCGGGACTTTGTCATCCTCTCAAACTGAAAGTGTGTATTGCCCCATTCCCCCCAGTCCCTGGTCACCTCTGTGCTTCTTTCTGCCTCTACTCTAGGTACCTCTTATAAGAGGAGTCCTCCACTTGCCCTTTCCTAACTGGCTTACTTCACTTACTATAATGTTCTCGAGGTTCATCCGTGTTGTAGCATGTGTCCAAGTTTCCTTCCTCTCCAAGGCCGAATGACATTCTGTTTTGTATAGGCCACATTTCGTTGACCTGTTCGTTGGTCAGCGAACTTGCATTGCGTCCACCTTTGACTGTTGTGAATAAGGTTGCTATGAACATGGGCAGACAAGTATCTGTTTGAGCCCTATGTTCAATTCTTTTGAAACTGGATTGAGACATGGGATTGCTGGATGATAGGCTAGTTCTAGTTTTAACTTTTGAGGAACTGCCGTACTGTTCTTCACAGCGGTTGCGTCCTTTTACATTCCCACCAGTGGAGCACAAGGATTCTAATTTTGTCTCCACATCCTCGCCAACACGTGATTTTCTCCGGTGGTTGTTTTAAATAGTGGCCAACCTGATGGGTGTGAGGTGATACCTTGTTGTGGCTTTGATTTGTAAATGAGGCACCTTTTGTTCAGTCTGGAATATTTGGTCCCTGTCTTATCCTGCTCCTCTGGTCCCTTAACAAGCAGTCCCTTCATCTCGCTCACCTTTTGTAGAGACTCTCAGTGGCAGGAGCCAGATGATGCAGGGCACTGTAGGCCAGGAGAAGGGATGGAGAGTTTATTCCAAGTCAGTATCTAGAGGAATATACCACAGACTCAGAAAGATTACTCCACCCTGTATGGAACAGCCCCAGTGCTCAGGTGAATGGTAGTGAGTGACTCGTGCTATGGGGCGGCACTCAGCTATGGGGGGTGGGGGGGTGGAGAATATCTGCTTCTGCCCGCCTAGCCACCTTGTCCTCCTAAACCGAACAATAGCAAGAGACAGCCAAGTGTCCCCTGATTCGTGTAAAGCCACGGTGCAGAGCTCTGCGGATAATAGGCAGGAGTGTGTGGCGTTCATCTTCCAACCTGTGCATTACACATTTGGCTTCCTAAGACCAGAGAAAGCATTTATAGCTCTCTTTGGTTTGAAGAGAAGACGCTCATCTGCTTTCAGTCTGTATGTTAATATACATCCCCTCTCCTGACTCTCCATCCTGTACTAGCACCATGTTCCCTATGGTCACTTTCCCCACGATGCTGGTAGACAGCTGAGAGAAGGGACCGTGGCATTTTCTCGTACATCTGTGAGCCTCTCAGGGTTGAGGAGAGTCTCCTATTCATTTTTGTATCCTGTTTCTAGCTTGAGGCGGGGCTCAGCAACTGTTTGGTTAAGCAATAAGAAAGACGCACTGGCCAGATTTATATACCCTCCTCCTGTTCCCTATGACCCAATATCATTGGCATACAGCCTGGTTCCACCTCTCAGGTCCTGCCATGAGAGACCATCAGCAGACGTGTGATACATTGCAACCACTGTACTAAGTGCAGCTGTGCTAGAGAAATCCGTATGGAATGGCTGAATAGCGGCGTCTTTATTCCTCATCCTACTTTTAAGCACTTAATAATACAAATCATGCAGGGGCTCCTGGGTGGCTCAGTTAGTTTAGCATCTGACTTTGGCTCAGGTCATGATCTTGTGGCTCTTGAGTTCAAGCCCCGCATTGGGCTCTGTGCTTACGGCCCAGAGCCTGGAGCCTGCTTCAGATTCTGTCTCTCTCCCTCTCTGCCCATTCCTACTCATGCTCTGTCTCTGTCTGTGTCTCTGTCTCTCTCTCTCTCAAGAATAAGTAAACATTTAGGGGCGCCTGGGTGGCTCAGTCGGTTAAGCATCCAACTTTGGCTCAGGTCATGATCTTGCGGTCTGTGAGTTCGAGCCCCGTGTCAGGCTCTGTGCTGACAGCTCAGCGCCTGGAGCCTGCTTCAGATTCTGTGTCTCCCTCTCTCTCTCTGCCCCTCCCCTATTCATGCTCTGTCTCTCTCTGTCTCAAAAATAAATAAACGTGAAAAAAAATTAAAAAAAAAATAAGTAAACATTTTAAAAAGTTAAAAAAAAATAATACAAGTCACTCGGGAGTGTCTGTTACTCCATCACAGTGGAGCAGGAACCCTGCACCTCGAGGTAAAAGATGATTTGGAGAAACTTCTCTGCTTATTACTTAGAATGAAGTGTGCTCCAGAGACAGTTCTATTGGCATGCTCCGGACCTCCTGGCCTTGAGTTGGTGGTAGGCGCCTGTACTCCATCTCCAGAGAGCCTTCTACAGTGAGGAGTGCCTCTCAGTTGTCAGCAGCTCAGGGCATGGTCTGTGATGAGGACAAAAAGAGTAAGGTTGATAGAAAACATGATGCTACTGGCAGCCTGTGTTTGTAGTCTGTCTGTCTCTTAAATATATGATGTGAGGTTCATATTTGCCCACTTAAAACTAATTCTTGATCGCCTACACTATTCTTGTTGAAGAATAGTGATCTATTCTTGTTGATCTATTCTTGTTCTTCCACACTGGTGAGGAAGATCAAAGTTTCTTCTTTTCACATTTCAGCAGAGATAAGATAAGAAACACCTAAGTCAGATCAGATAGTGGTAATTGGCATGAAGGAGATAGGATAATAGGGTAGGGACTGAGCTGGGAGAGGAGCTGGAACCCCAGGCTTTAGGTAGGGAAGAGGCTTGATGAGGAGGTGGCATTTGAACTAAGAACTGAGTAAGTGGAGACCTGGGTAGAAATCTGTCTTGGCAGAGGAAACAGCAGAGGAAAAGGAAGTCCTGGAGCAGACAGGAGATTGGCATGCTCCAGGGATGGAGAGAAGGTCAGGAGTATGAATGGAGTGAGGGGGAAGGGAAGTTGGGCAGATGAGGCAAGGACAGCGTCAGCGGTTCTCACGCTGGCTGCACGTGAGTGTGATCTGAAGAACTTTAAAAATGTTCCCAGTACCCAAGCCCCACCTCCAGAGACTGTGATTTAATTGGTCTGGGGTGGGGCCTGGACATTGGTAATTTATAAAAGCTCTCCAGAAAATTCCATGGTGCCGCCTGGGTTGAGAACATCATCAGTCCTGATGATGCAGAGTCTCACAGACTCTGGTGAGGAGTTTGGACTTTCGTTGAATGACAGCAGGAAGCCATTAAGTGGTCTGGGCTAGGGGAATAACAGCTGACTTATGTCCTTAAGAGGCTCACTTTGGCTGCAGTGTGGGGAGCGGAGGTTGGAGGTTGTTCAGGTGGTTCCATGGAGAAATGATGGTAGTTTGAACTGTGTTGATATCTGTGGAGATGGTAAGAAGAACTCACTTTGGGGATAAACTTTGGCGGTTGCACTCACAAGATGGATTGGGTTCTGGACATGAAGCAAAAAGAAATGAAGCTTGCCTGAGAGTTAACCTGAGTAACTGAGTGGATGGTGATGCCCTTCCAGAGATGGGCAGGAACGGGTGGGAGAGGAGGGTGAATAATTGGGTCCATTGGTTGGTGTGAAAGCCTCAGGCTGTCTTCTCTCTAGATTGAGGTAACTTGGAGATCCGGGCAGTCAAATAAGGTTGGCCAAAATATTCTGATAAAGCCCACTGAGTGTTTTGAAGTCTTCCAAAGGTAAACACCAAAAACAATGGACTGTTGCAGTGCATGTACTGAGGAAGGGGGTGGAGGATGGAGAAGAGAAACTGTAGACGTTGAGCTCCTTTCATGCAGGAGGAATGTACCCTGAGAGGCTGCTTAGAGCTAACACCTGTCTTGCAATAAGAAAAGAATCCAAAGTAACAGGTTATTTGGGTTTGGCTTTAAGGGGATTTTTTTTTCCCCAACAAAATTATCTTATAAAATATTTGTAGTTCACATTAAATTATAATTAATTTTTCTTCCCAAACCAGGCCCTAGGTGTCCAGCAATTAAAAGTAACCCATATTTTTAAGTCCGAATCAAATTATTGGAATTGTTTACAAGACCTTGACATGGAGAACAAAATGAACTTTATTAGAACAGTTTACTTTTCCCCTGATGGAAAAGGGGGTTAAATTGCAATGGTAGAACACGTTCAGTGGTCTTATCAGAAAAAAAAATCCTGATTATAAGCTCATTGAAGGCAAGGACTGTCTCTTAACAGTTTTTATTTTTTTAAATGCTTGGTGTCCCTGTTCACTCTGGGCCTTTTGTTTTGTTTATTTAATAAAGTTATGAGATCTCAGCTGAAACTCTTTCTGAAGTCTGCTCATCTGAATGGCTGAGGAGGAAGTTGACCAGAAGGCTTCTGAAGTCCCAACAGCCCCTTCTGGGACCCTTCTTCATTCTTACCAAAGAATTTGAACATAGCTGTCTTCCAGGGAAAGACGAGAGCATTGAGCATGGCATGGCTATCTCGAAAATGGCCAACATAAGTTAAGGCTTTATGTTGGCTCTAAGCCTCAGAGGCAGTGCCAGCAGCCTGTAAGATGAGGCCACGTGGCATGAAAGTTGGAAATATGAAGCTCCGTTGCCATTCCATTTTACGTGACTGGGTCCCTCACGTAAGTGAAACAGAGAGCATTCGTTGTTGCCCACCTGCCTATTTAACTCCTCGCATCCACATTTGCTCACAGATAATTGCAGTGACCTGAACTCGGAGCTGCAGAGGGTGCTGACGGGGCTGGAGAATGTTGTCTGCTGCAGGAAGAAGAGCAGCTGTGGCCTCTCCGTGGCTGAAGTGGACAGGCACATTGAGCAGCTCACCACGGCCAGCGAGCACTGTGACTTGGCCATCAAGGTACGCCACCCCACCCTTTGGCCGGCTTTTTGAGAGCATCCAAGGGAAATGGTCACATCTCTCTCCCTTTTGAAGCGTGGTTTTTGCAAATATTTGTTAGGAATGAGTGTTTCTAAGAAAACTATACTATACATTGCAGCAGGGAGAAGTAGGAGTCCTATAAATTTTTGTTGGGTTGAGTCACATTAAAAAAAGAAAAAGTCATGGGCGCCTGGGTGGCTCAGTTGGTTAAGTGTCTGACTTCGGCTCAGGTCATGATCTCACGGTTTGTGAGTTCAAGCCCCTTATCGGGCTCTTTGCTATCAGCACAGAGTCTGCTTAGGATCCTCTGTCTCCCTCTCTCTCTATGCCTGTCCCCTGTGCTCTCTCTCTCTCAAAAATAAATAAATGTTAGAAACAACTCATTATTTCAGCAAAGTCACTGGCTTTGCAGCAGAAATGATTTCCTGGGGCGACTGGGTGGCTCAGTTGGGTAAACGTCAGACTTGGGCTCCGGTCATGATCTCATTGTTTGTGAGTTCGAGCCCCGTGTTGGGCTCTGTGCTGTCAGCTCAGATCCTAGAGCCTGCTTTGGATTCTGTGTCTCCCTCTCCCTCTGCCCCACCCTGCTCAGTCTGTCTCTCTCTCTAAAAAAAAAAAAAAAAAAAAAAAAAAAAAAAAAAAAAAAAAAAAAAAAAAGGCGGGGGGGGGGGCCGGAGATTTCCTTGAAAACTCTTAGACTGCTAGTATTGAACCACATCATTTTACTATGGCCCATCATGTAGCACTTGCAAGTTGTAGGATTAACTTGGAAGTTTTATTTCACCTTTAAGGCTCCTAGAATATTATTTCAGAAGTTACCCATTCATGGTGCTAATTTAGGGTCTGAATGAGTCCTCTATCCTGAGCATGCTAGGCTAGGTGTCAGCCATGCTTGTCACAGCCGTCCATCTTCCTGCTTAGGAAGCACCAGTGGAAGGTGCTGCATCTGCACAAACTCCTCATGAGCGATGGGAACTCCAGGTCCTGTTGTTACTGGGCTTCTGGCATCTTTATGCGCCTTCACCAGAGCTCGGTAATCTAGACAGCGGTTCACACTGAAAAGTCTGGGAGGAGCCTGTGTAAAGGGAAAATGTGACACGTTAATTGAAAAATACCTTCGATGCTAGGCGCAGGTTTCTGTCCACAGGAATTCTGGATTTCACAAAAGAGCTGTGGTATTTCCAGGTAAACCATGATTCATGTGTGTAGCACAACTGGTTTTCCATCTTATTCATCTCAGTTATGAATATACAGTTGATGTGGTTTGGGGAAGCAAACCACAGATGTTTCTTTCATGTTAGTCTCCCAGGCCCTGTATTTTTTTTTTTTTCTTTTTTTAATCCTTGAGAGACAGAGTGTGAGTGGAGGTGAGGCAGAGAGAGAGGGAGACACAGAATCTGAAGCAGGTTTTAGGCTTCAAGCTGTCAGCACAGAGCCTGACACGGGGCTTGAACTCACAAACCGTGAGATCATGACCTGAGCTGAAGTCAGATGCTTAACCAACTGAGCCACCCAGGTGCCCCTCCCAGGCCCTATATTTTTATAAAACATTTTAAGATTTTATTTATTTATTTTGAGAGAGAGAAAGAGTGAGCAGGGTAGGGGCAGAGAGAGAGAATCCCAAGCAGGCTCCACACTGTCAGCACAGAGCCTGATGCAGGGCTCGAATTCATGAACCATGAGATCATGACCTGTGCCAAAGTTGGATGCTTAACTGATTGAGCCACGCAGGAGCCTTTCCCAGGCCCTAGATTTGATTGTAATGTCAGCTTAGGTGCCCAGCCCTAGCCTCAGCCTGGAGAGGGCAGGAAGGGGCTGAGGATTTCTGCCAACCAGCAAGAGCCTGGAGCCGGGCTGACAAGGAAAAGAGCATCAGATTTGAGAGAAAGGATGAAGCCCTACATAGGGAAAGTGGCAACGAGATTTGGGTAACTTTTCATCAAGGAACCAACGTGGGTGTCCAAGGGAGTCATCCCCTCACATTCTTGAAATTTTGAGACCACCTGTTTCTCCTCACATCTTCTCACTGCCTTCTATGCCACATGGTAATACTTTCTCTTTTTTCCATGTCCTTTGGCTTACGCTTCCTATGGCAAAGGGCAATGGATGTGAACAAATGGTTTCTGAAAGCAAGTGGAATGAGTTCTTCCTTTTTTCTAATTTTACGCATTTTTCTTCTCCATTAATACTGTGTTTTAAATGAATTTGTGGGGGAAAAAAACTCCAAGTACTATTAAGATTCTTTTCTTTTTTAGCTCATAGCTGTCTTATTAATTAATTAAATCCCTACTGTCTTAGAAGCATCCACAATGAGCTTCATCTTTTCTGTGTCACTGAGGTTTATTTTTATCTTTCACATCTTGGGAGTGAACCTCATTCACACCTTCTGAATTCTGATGTGACATTAAAAGCTAGAAATGGTGATGTGACCCCCGGTTATCTTGGAGTTGGAATGTGCAAGGCTTATAATTTGGGAAACTTCAAGTTAGATTTTGTATGCTGTTTGCAACTTCACATTTGCAACCATGATGATCATCAACTGGCTTGCTGTCCAGTTATGTGTATTCTCTGACTCTAGAACATGGGCAGAGGAGGTAAACATTTGTGTGGACATGGCAGTTAGAGCCACAGATAGACCAACTTACCTTGGAGGGACTGTGTTGTTCTTACTCTGGGGACTATTGGGAAACACAGACTGTGACCCAGGCAAGTTATCTGAAAACGGGGAGGGGATAATTTGAGGGTAGTCACGGTTACTGCTTGCAGTGAAAGAGCTGTAGAACCTACTCTTCTGTCAGTACTTGCTCCCATCGTGCCTGTTTTCTTCCCCCAACCTTTCTCCCAGGTAACCCACTCACCTTGTCTTTGTGCTTTCCAGACAGTCGAGGAGATTGAGGGGGTACTTGGCCGGGACCTGTATCCCAACCTGGCTGAAGAGCGGTCTCGTTGGGAGAAGGAGTTGGCTGGGCTGAGGGAAGAGAATGAAAGCCTGACCGCCATGCTGTGCAGCAAAGAGGAGGAGCTGAACAGGACCAAGGCCACCATGAACGCTATCCGGGAGGAGCGGGACCGGCTCCGGAGGCGGGTGAGTGCACCAAATCCAACATGGCCAGGCCTTTCCCCTAGGCTGTGGGGCTGAAAGACAAATGAGCGTGTACCGCCAGGGGCAGCCCCAAGAATGTTGTGGGATTTGCAGTTTTGGGAATCTCCATCCCTTTCTGATCATGAAGTCATTCTGCAAAGGGGAGTATTTTGAAAGTGCTGAGGTGTGCAGGTAAGATTTTAAAAAACACCACTCTCTAGAATCACACATCTAAGTAGATGGTAAAATTATATCAGCTCAGTGATTCTCAAACCATTCTCCAGTGTATGCACATCTTCCCCAAGCTCAATTAAATTATCTTCTTTTAAGGTAGACTAAAAATATTTTATAATTGGCTAAAATTTATAGAATTTCCCCCTTTGCAATTTCTTCTATAAAACTTCCTTTCAGTTTATAGTACTTGCTCTCACTTATCTACACTGAGTCTAATGTGAAATGTCATTTCCTCTAGTGCACGTATTAATGTTACAATAATCATGTGTATATGTGTGTGCATACACGTTCTGTGTGTTAAGTGTGTGTATGTGTGTGTGTAATTCTTGGCATTCACCCCAGTGTACCCCAACATACCAAATGGCTCTATGGCCTGAACCAGTTTTAAGAGCAACTTGCTTAGGAAATACATCCATTACTAAAGGAGCTGATGTTTCAGGAGAGAAATGTTTGGCAGAATTGTTAAAGCACTTGGTTTTTCAAAGATGGAGTTTTTTTTCTCAGGAACCTACAAGTATTTCTTTGGCTGTGATTTTGATCTGTGATTGGTCTGGGGTAAAACAATGAATTCTTCAATCAGAAACACATTCCCTCTGAACTTCACTTTCAATTACTAGACGTACTTTACTCTCTTTTTCAATCTTGGCAATATTAGAAGCTTGCTTTCTAGTTGTGCTCTGACTGGCAATTGTGCACAAAGATAAAGTTGACTTAGGTAAAATACATTTAGTAGATCCCCTCATCCTTCACCATTGCTTTTCCTCCTTTTATTTTTTTTAAGTTTATTTATTTATTTTGAGAGAGAGAGAGAGGGAGAGAGAGAACCAGCAGGGGAGGGGCAGAGAGAGGGACAGAGGATCAGAAGCAGGCTCTGTACTGACGGCAGAGAGACTGATGAGGGGCTCAAACTCACAAACTGCGAGATCATAACCTGAGCCAAAGTCAGATGCTTAACCAACTGA
Source organism: Puma concolor (assembly GCF_028749965.1). NCBI lineage: Eukaryota > Metazoa > Chordata > Mammalia > Carnivora > Felidae > Puma > Puma concolor. The sequence goes on from NC_141667.1 coordinate 67,727,045, forward strand.
GTCACCTAGATGCCCCTCTCTTTTACTTTTATTTATTTACTTTATTATTTTAATGTTTAGTTACTTATGAGGGAGAGAGAGAGAGAGTGTGCGTGCGTGCATGTGAGTGGGGGATGGGCAGAGAGAGAGGGAGACAGAATCTGAGGCTGACTCCAGGCTCTGAGCTGTCAGCACAGAGCCTGACACAGAACTTGAACTCACTGCAAGATCATGATCTGAGCTGAAGTCAGACACTTAACCAACTGAGCCACCCAGGCGCCCCTCCTCTCCTTTTTTTTAAATGCTTATTTATTTTGTGAGAGAGACAGAGTGTAAGCAGGGGAGGGGTAGAGAGAGAGGGACATGCAGAATCTGAAGCAGGCTCCAGGCTCCGAGCTGTCAGCACAGAGCCTGACGCGGGGCTCGAACTCCCGGACTACAAGATCATGACCTGAGCCGAAGTCTGAGACTTAAATGACTGAGCCATCCAGGCGCCCCTCCTCTCCTTTACATTTAACTTGTCTTCACTAAGGTCAGCATGTGTACATCATTCTGATTTTTTGTTTGTTTTTAATTTTTTTTAATGTTTATTTTTTGAGAGAAGGACAGAGTGTGAGTGGGGGTGGGGCAGAGAGAGAGAGAGGGAGACACAGAATCTGAAACAGGCTCCAGGCTCTTAGCTGTCAGCACAGAGCCTGATCTGGGGCTCGAACCCACAAGCTGCGAGATCATGACCTGAGCCGAAGTCAGATGCTTAACTGATTGAGCCACCCAGGCGGCCCCCATCATTCTGTTTTTAATCCACAGACAAGTTTTCTTGGTTGCCGTTACATATGAATATGGAAGAAATTACTATTTTTAACCATGATCAGCTCTTGTCCTCATTTCTGGCTCATGTCATAATTAAAAGGCCCGCATTCCTATCTCCCGTATCTGAACGTGTTTGTCTGAACTCACGTGCCTAAGCTTATTTTCAGTCCCCAGCTGTATGGGATGCCATTCTCTGCACTTGCATCAGCAGGTGTAAATCATCCCAGTCAGCAAAGACTTTATCTGGGCAAGCTGGTGAAATTTACTTAGTGCTGAGGCCCACACCACCTGGAGCTTCCTGGGTTACACTCCCTGATCATTATGACTAATGCCCTAATTAGGCATGCTTGCTCTTAGTGTGCACGTTCGGATGGTGCATGTTTTGTGAAGGAAATGTTGGTCTTAGATGTAATTACATATTGTGTATTAGAATAAATTTTCTCCTCTAAACTTGAGTTACTAAAGTACAAAACATCCCTGGATTGTGACAAGCAAAGGATGAAAAGCCAGTCCCCCTTCTTCAAGTATCTTCTCCAACTCTGGAGGTTAGTGTTAAGAACAGCATACTGTGGTGGTACTATGTAGTACTATGTACCTGGGGTCACAGCCTGACCTGCCAAGTCACCATGAACCTTTAGCAAGTTACCTAACCTCTCTGAGCCTCAGTTTACTCTGCCATGAAGTGGGAATAAGAATAGTATCCAATGTAGTATCCAAAATTAGTTAATACTCATAAAGCACTTAGACAATCTTAATTCTTTTTTCTTAATTTTTTAAAATATTTTTTACTTATTTTTGAGACAGAGAAACAGCATACAAGTGGGAGAGAGGCCGAGAGAGAGGGAGATACAGAATCCCAAGCAGGCTCCTGGCTCTGAGCTGTCAGCACAGAGCCCGACACAGGGGCCCGAACCCACAAACTGTGAGATCGTGACCTGAGCCAAAGTCAGACGTTTAACCGACTGAGCCACCCAGGTGCCCCAGATAACCTTAATTCTGATCACACTTAATATCTTTGAAGGTTTGCAGTTAATATGATTTTATATAATTTATATTTCCGTTACATCCCAATCATAAAATGTTGAGTAGCCTTGTGTCTCTTCGTCAACGGGAAATGTCCTCAGAAATTTGTATACCTACCCACAATTAATTTCTCTATTTCAAAATAATTGTGGGTCTCATAGAATTTGCCAGCTGTGTTAGAATGCCAGTTTGCTAGACTTTAAATGCTGGATGACTTCCACCCACCGCCACCCAATATATTTCATTTCCCTGAGGAGGAATCTGTCTTTTGTGGTTTGTTTTCTTCTGTTCCTGCCTGATGTGTCGCTCTTTGGAAAGATTAAGGTACAGTTTTGTTTCCATCTCTGTGATGCCACATCGCACATGGCTTGTTTGCCTTGGCTGTCTTTAGAGCAGGTCTGAATCCACAGTTCATCAAAGTTGCCTGAAAAAGCAAGTGGGGCCACATTTCTTTTCACTGCTCACATTCATCGAGTAGAATTTGAACTGACCAGATCGATAGGACTGGTGCTTGCCCCCTGCCTGTAATTAAACAAAGTGCTCTCGGTAGGTTTTCTAGGCCTGATTCAAGATTTAATTAAATTAGAGCTTTAATGTCAGTTAACAGATTGGGCTACTTGGCAGAGCAGTAACTAAGGAACAACAGACAGACAATTTTTATTATTGGGCCCAGCTCATTATTAAATGAGATAATCATTTATGTCTGCATGCTCAATAATATAACCACTCATTTCCTCACACTTTAAGAAGTGGGCTTAATTTAGGCAAGGTAGAATTAATTTCTCTAGAAAGGAAGCTCTTTGCTCTTCATTCATTTATTCATTTCATAAACATGATAGGCCATCTTGTCTGTGCTGGGCAGAGAGGTTATAGTGACAAATAGGACAGAGTCCTTGGCTTGAAGGGTCTTGGAGAGACAGGCAAGCCAACAGGTTGTCACAATGGTGTATGTCATGTTGTAGGGAGGGATGAACACAGAGGGCACCCTGGCAGTCCAAAGGAGCGTCATTGGACAGTAGGTCCAGCCTCACCACACTATTTGCATCTTTTACCTAATTGTTTAGGTCAACTGCCATGTAGCAAAAATCATTAGTGCTTTCCTCAGATAGTTGGGTAAAGCAAATTGGATATGACCACGGGCTCATGAATCTGTATCCCGTTGAGTCATAGACTTAAATCAAAATCAGGCCATACAGTTCCTTCTGAGATTTGGTACAAATTCTTTGGAAAGTTCTACAAATTCATGGCATAAAGTGGTGGTAGGAGGGTTTCTTCTGTGTACCCCATGCCCCACCTGGGTATTTCCAGCATGTCTGGAAGTGAATTTCATCAACGTCTCCTGAGCTTCCTTCATCCTTGGGGTTTGACTTCAAGTTTGAGTCTCTGGTTATCACCACAGTAAATTCAAGAGACTAGAAGACACACTGTTTTGAACTAAATAAAAGTGACATTAATCTCAGGTTTCTCCCCCTCTACTTTCCCTCAAAATGTCTTAAAAACCCTTAGTGTTAGTTAATTGACTTGGCTGGGCAGGGGAAGGGCAGTATTTCCACTAGTGCTAAGAAGATACAAGTGTGTGTCTTTTCCAAACCAATTACTCTTGATTCCTAAATGTAGTGTTGCATTTGTGAAGGGATTTCATTGTCTTGTGTTCATAGGGCCCATGTAATACAAATGGAATCAGTTCAGCTAAAGTCTTTTAAAATATAAATGGGGTCTCAGCTTCAGATTTTTTAATGGCTGCCACTTGGCTCCTTGGCCAGGAAAAAAGATGAGTAAATTTCTAGAATGCTGCAATGCCCCTATCCTTCCCCCTTACCTCATCCCTCCTAAAGAAAGTAGCCTCAAGTTCCTAGTCATATATATAGCCTTTGGGGAGGAGGGGAGGGGACAGCTGGGAAAGGAGGACCACAGGTAAAAAGAAATTTCCTTCACACATTGTACTCTCTGTGGACCATTAATTCTAAAGCTTTTCAAAGTAATAATCCTGTCATATATTACTTTGGACCACTTTTTTTAAACTTAGGATTATAGTTTTATTATAGCAAAAATCAGAACGAGCCAAAATAAAGATGCCACAGGTCTGGAAGGGGTCCATATGCAGAAGTTCCTGTTGTCTTCCCTAAGTAGAATCCTGGACGGTGTTACTTCCTTTTCAGACAATACTCACAGTATTGCCAACCAGGGAAGTTCACCCGAGCTTCAGTATCCAATGTTTTTATTGAGGTTTCATGATGTAGGTGTGATTGCTTGAATTATTGGCCATGTGGCTGACCTCAATTCCCAGCTGCTTCTGCTTCGGGGAGATGAGGCTAATATCCTTCAGGCTACTTTTAAGTTTGTGCTAATGACACACATAGAGGTGCACTGTGTCTGCCACTGTCATTATCCTAAAGTTCCAGGAGGTTGTGAGGGTCCAGGGCTGTTCCTCTCAACCGGGTGTGCATGTGTCCCATGAACTCACCAACTGGGGCCATTTACAGAGCATCATCTTCTATGACCACCAGGTCCTCCTCTAGAGCCATTAGTTCTAAATCCATTGGTGCCAGCTTCTGAACACTGAACTGGTTCTAAACACTAGATCCGTCTTCAGTATTCACCTGTGTTATCTCCAAGGGCACTTGTCCATCAGTGGTCATGCTTAAAGAAGTTGGAAAGAAGAATCCGTATTAAGCCAAAGAGCCTGTTAGAATAATTACCTTGTAGGTTGACTGTGTATTTTATTACATACTTTTGTCTACTAATTAATCCATTTGCAATGCATATTTACTAGTAGGCTGCCCACCTCTACCAGGAAATGAGATTTATAGTATCATATGGATGTGTCTAGAGCACTGTCTGTCCCTGAAGCAGCCATTCGCTTTGTCTGAATGGTCTCCTGTTATATGCTAATTCAGTATCTCTTTGATATTTTTAACTAAAAATCAGTAACAGTGGAATATTTCTGGAAGTGAAATTGTTGTGACCTTATGTAGGTTAAATAAAGAATCATCTCCGATTTGCCTTATTTGGCTTTAAGCCCCATCTGAGCTCTTTCCGCTCTGCCTCCCCCTCCATGTTGCTTTTCTTGACCACAGTGTCTGTATATGGAAAGTGCAACGCTGCAAAATGGTACTTTATATTTACTATGAATTTATATATGCATAAACTTACATTGGCTACGTGTGCATGTATTTAAGATAGACCAGAACAATATAAACCAATCTCATAATAGTTATGGCAAGAAGGGGAAGCAAGCACCTAGGAGTGTAGGTCAAAGGGTACTCAAACTTTTCCACGATGTTCTAATTTTATTTTTTAAATGAATGTGTTCTTTTGTATAACTTTTAATAGGTGGAAATATATACATAGAAATAGAATGAGGGGTGCCTGGATGACTCAGTTGGGTTAAGTGTCCAACTCTTGATTTCAGCTCAGGTTATGATCTCATAGTTCGTGAGTTTGGTCCCTATGTTGGGCTCTGTACTAACAGTGCAGAGCTTGCTTGAGATTGTGTCTCTTTCTCTCTGTCTCTCTCTCTCTCCCTCTCTGTCCCTCCGCTGCTTATGTGCTCGCTCACTTGCTCTCTAAATAAATAAATAAATAAATACTTAGGTGGAAAAAAAAGAAATAGAAGGAAAGCTAATGTGCCAAAATATTAATAGAGGCTGAATCTAGGCAGTGAAACATTAGGCATATTCTTCTTGTTTATACTTTTCCTTAATTTTCAAATTAAGAAAAAGGAAGGATTATGGACAGTGATCTGTGTCTCCCAGCTTTAGCAAGTAGTAGTCAGACACAAATAGTCTTCTCTTTTGTCCTCAATGGAATTTTGTTCATATCTTATTCCATTTCTTCTTAGGACTTTCTTTATATGAGAAAGACATTGCTATATGAGAAAGACATTAAGCGGTTTGGGGAGAGAGAGAGACAGAGAGAAAGAGAGACAGAAGGAGAGAGAGAAAGAAAGAGAATGAGAAAGGCCACCTGTTTTAACACCCCCAGCCCTGATCTGGCCATGAGGAAGGGAGCTGAGAGGAGTGTGGTCTGGCCCAGTGCTCTCCTTCCAACTCCTATTTTGGGGTCTCAGGTGGCTCTTTCTTTTGTATGACTGATAAATTAGGATAAGAGTAGGTCATACAGCAGTTACAAATTAACCCCCCAAATTTCAGTGGCATGGCATACCAAAAAAGCTGATTTCCTGCTTGCACTGAATGTCCAGTGCATATTTGGGGATGAGCACATAGCACTGTTCCAGGGACCCAGGCTGATGGCACCCGTTGTCTACAACATCTCTGCACTTACGTGTTTCCGCCCACAGCCAGTTGGCCAGAACTGGACAGATGCTCCATTTAACCACAGAGGGCCTGAGAAATGTGAAAGTGCATGTGGATATTTGTTGAGCAGAAAATGTTCCTAACTCAGCTGGCATGTTTGCTTTGAGCGTTATACCAGACAGACTTGGACGTGAATCAGGATGCCAGAGAAATAGGCCGTTTGACCCTCCATCTTGTGGTGGCTCTCTGTGTATATGTCAGAGTCACTGGGAAGCTCTTTAGAAGGATATGTGCTCAGGCCCTTCCGTGAGCCACTGAATCAAAGGATGGGGTGCTGGACCCTGGCACACTTCCTCATCTTGATCCCAGCAAGTGCTCGGGGACAGGAAAGAGAACAAAGTGTCCTTCAGTCACCCAGTGGATGTGGGCCAAGACCCTCTCAAAGCATCTTTACCTCTCTTCCTGCAGGGTGAGTGAAAATGAGAACCTCAGCTTTTCAGGCACCTTCTCCTCACACCTGGCCTGTTCCTCCTGGCACCCACAGTGTGGCAGTGATGAGCCTGGTGTCTGAGGTGGAAGCCACTGGCTGTAAAGAGCTTGACCTGCTCCATTCACTCAGGAGGGTCACTGGAGCTAGAGGAGGGAGGTTGGAGAGGGATGTGATTGTCATGGAACCAGGCAAGACATGGGCACCCTGGGGCTCCAAAGGCAAGGAGGCATCACCTAGCAGAGTGACAACTTTTTGTGCTCATCCAGGAGAGGATTACAAGGTACCACTTACCAATGCAATGTTTTTTGTTTTTTTTTTTAATGCAATCTTGATAGCTTATTTTTTAAAAACCTGTTAACATTGATACCATTAACACTCTCTGAATGTTTTCAGAGTAAACATACCCCTCTTGGACTAAAAACAGATACCTGTGAAGGCAAAGCAGGATTTAAAACTGAAATTCAAAGACAAAACATACTTTGAGCATTTACTTGTGATGAACGATGATTTATACATGTCTTGTTTAATCTGCACCAGAATTCTACAAGATAGGTACTAGTGTTATACCCTTCTTAGAGATGAGAAAACCAACGCCCGCAGCAGTTTGATAATCTTGTCCTCGTCTACACTGACATTAATTCTTAGCACCGAAACTTGGGCTCTCCTAGCCTTAATATGTGATGCAGTTTTTCTTGTCCTATTGTTCAAATGCTTTTCCTGGGTCCTCTTCCCCCTTTTCCTCATCCTATCTCCTGCTTCTACACAGATCAGAAATTAATAAACCATCCTTTGTGACAGTAACAGGGACACCAGATTCCTTAGGCTTCTATAGATCAATCTTGCTAGCATGCTAAGACAATACTAAATGAAGGCAAAATGAGTTTGTTTCACAGAGAAGAAGTTAATGGTGGGTGTATTTATCTTGATTTGAGCCCAACAAAGCATTATTGGTGAAACCTATCACCCCTCCTTTCTGTGGCTTGAGGAAGTGTGAAGTGGGATCCAAGATCGAGAATTCTCAGAACTATGATTCTTTTCATGTCTTCTTTAAAAACAGTTCCACTTACTCTAAAAACACTTCATGCACATTTGTGCCATGGAAATTGTGAGGTAACTTTTTTAGTTGTGGGCGCCAGTGTTTACTTACCATTTCTCCAACCCCGACCCCTAAATCCCAGGTCAGGCTGTTTAAAGGCGAACTCTTGGCTATAAGTGAAATAGCTGACTCCCTTTTTTTGGAATGCCGGTAAGAAATTAAGATGGCAGCCAAAACTCTGCCCCTTTCCCTGATGGAGCCATTTTGATAATCCGGTCTAGGTTCTTCGGTGGGCTGTGGAACACAAAGAAAACAATGCACCTATCAAATCTTCAGAGAATGGAAATGCTGTCGGGTTTGTTTTCCTTCTTCTGTCTTGTGGTCCCCTTCCCCTTGTGTTTCAGCCTACACAGAATTGCCATGACCCATAAAATACAACTTTCCTGAAACACTGTGGAAATGAGATTAATAGGAACAAATGTGTGTCTTTTCTGTAAGTAAATTCGGATTCCTCATTTGTTTAAAGACTCCAAGAAAAGACTTCTAAAATCTCCAGTAAGAGAGTGATTCTCAGGGCGCCTGAGTGGCTCAGTCAGTCGAGCTTCTGACTTCAGCTCAGGTCATGATCTCATGGTTCATGGGTTCGAGCCCCGCGTCGGGCTCTGTGCTGACAGCTCAGAGCCTAGAGCCTGCTTGGAATTTTGTGCCTCCCCCTCTCTCTGTCCCTCTCCCGCTTGCACTGTCTCTCTCTCTCTCTCTATCTCTCTCTCAAAAATAAACCAACATTTAAGAAAAAAAAAAAAAAAAAGAGAGTGATTCTCTGCAGAATACCCACAAATCTGGACTTGGAGGAGGCTGCTCTCTGAGAAGCACATGGGACCAACTGCCTGAAGCTTGTTAAGTAGAGCTTCTGCGGCCCAGCGGTTCTGCCCTTCTGCAGAGTAGATCCTCTCCTCTCAACGAGCTCTATTATACAGTGAAATTATGAATTACACCCTAATTGCCTGAAATTACAACCACCCAGCCAGTACTGCTGCACATCGTAAGTGGAACAGACTTCTCCTTCTCTGGGTGATGATGGTGCTTCTAATCCTGCTCAGGACTCCCAGGCCACCTTTCATTCCTGCCTGTCACTTGTCTGTGGACCACATTCACAGATGACTTCATCAACAGATGCAGTGGCCTTGTCTTTGTTCCTACAGCTGTCCTGGGAGATCAAAGTGTCCAGCAGCTGACCCATCTTACACTTGGCCTAGCGTCACTTTTTCAGGGGACTTCCCCTCACTTTGGAAACCCTTCCCTGTGCCCGCCCCACCGGATGTTTGCCTTTGTCAGCTCCAGCACCAGATTCCTCATCACCAGCATCTCGCTGTCTGGCCACCATAATCTCTTAGGCTCCTGATCTCTCATCTTGGTATTTACCTTCTTGCATTTGTTTGCTTTCATTTGGCCTGCAAGGGAAGAGAGATAAGCTAATTACATTCGTCTGTTAAAGGCACACTCACTGATCTGTGAAAGGTTCCTTGCTTTATTTATACCTTTTATATCCCATTTCCTTTCCCCATTTTGTATATGTTTTTATACACAGTGTTTTGTGTTTTAACTTACATAAATGTTGTTGTGCTGTAGACTTCTTTCTCCCGCTCAGCACTCTGGGTCTGTCCATATTGCTGCACATCCATCCGGCCTTGTGAGCTGACGGCTGCCTCGTGTTCTGTAGAGTCACCTGCCACATGGACTGTACCTGACAGCCAGACTTCACTACCACAGACATTGTTGCAGTGCCTGTACCCTTGTATCCTTCAGGCCTGGGTGGGAAGTTCTCTGCAGTACATGTCCAGCAGTTAGGGTGCAGAGTCCTGGGTCTCCATATTCTTATTTTGACCAAGCCCCACAGCATGGCTTTGCAGAACGGCTTTCCAGTCCTTCCACTCATGGGCAGCTCAGGACGGTTCCTCCTGCCCCTTCATCCTGCCATCTGTGCTCACTGTGGTCTCTTTCATAGGGTTCGTTTTTAGGGTTCGGTTTTCTTGTTACTGAAAGCATGTATCCTTAAAGAAGTTCTTTCAGGGGCCCCTGGGTGGCTCAGTGGGTTAAGCGTCTGACCTCAGCTCAGGTCATGATCTCACGGTTTGTGGGTCACCACGTCGGGCTCTGTGCTGACAGCTGGGAGCCTGGAGCCTGCTTCAGATTCTGTGTCTCCCTCTCTCTCTCTGCCCCTCCCCCACGCGTGCACACGTGCTCTCTCTCTCCCTCTCTCTTTCTCTCTCTTTCAAAAATAAACATTAAAAAAATTTTAAAGAAGTTCTTTCAATAAAGGTCTGCGCTGGGTAAATTCTTAATCTTTGAGCATGTCTTTGTTTTTGCCCTTGCTCTTGATGACGATTACATAGCTTCCTCTTGCTCCTGTAACAATTTACCACAAACCTAGTGGCTTCAAATAACATGGATTTCGTATTTTACAGTTCTGAAGGTCAGAAGTCTGAAGTGCATCTCACCCCCTAAGATCTGAATGTTGTCAGGGCTGCATTCCTTCTCAGGCTCTAGAGGTTAAGCCGCTTCCTTGCCTTTTCCAGCTTCTAGAAGCAGCAGGCCTCGTGCCCCTTCATCCTGCTTCTCTTGCAAGGATGCTTCCGGCTGCTGGGCCCACCAGATAATCAGGGATAATCTTCCCATCTCAAGATTCTCCCTGATCATGAGATTCTTAGTTATTCCTGCAAGTTCTCTTGGGCTGTGTAAAGTCACATATTCACAGCTTTCTAAGACTATGATGTGGACATCTTTGGAGGCCATTATTGGGCCTACCACAATAGTCTAGCTATGTTTTAAATTTTAGGATGACAGTTTCTAGTTTTTTAGGTTTTTTTTTTCTTTCGCCTAAGTGGCTAGGCATCCCACCAGACAGCCTTAAGATTATCTCTTTATTCCTTTTCCCCCCTACGTTTGCACTACATTGTTGCTACATATGCAATTTTGACTCCATCCTCACTTTCCAAGTAGCTCTAACTGTGTATAACAAACCACCCCAAACTTAAAGACCTAAAACAATGATTCATTACTATCTGCATGGTTCTGGGGAACCAAGAGGCTCTGGTTGACAGTTCTCACTTGGGCTCACATGTGATTGCAGTCAGATGGTGGCTAGGGCAGAGTCATCTTGGAGGCTCCCCTTACTCCTATGTCTGTGGAGCGAGGCTGGCTGTTGTCTGGGACCTTAAGCTCTGACTGTTGGTCAGAACACCTGCAAAGATCCTCTCCAGGTGGCCTGGGCTTCCTCATGGTGGAGTGGCCAGTGGCTTGTAAGGCCAGCATCCCAAGAGCGAGTGGGCAAGACTGATTATTCTTTTCTAATCGAGCCTCAGAAGTTGTGTGGTCTAGCTTCTACCACATTCTGTTCATTAGAAGCAGATCTTCGGGCCAGGCACAGGCAAGGGGAGGGGAATTGGACTCCACCCCTTGATGGAGAGAATATCAAAGAATTTGCAGATGTATCTGCAAATGACCACACCTGGCTAGAACCTAATGTGATTCTTCAGTGTCTGGACTTAGGTCTGCCTCCATGTCTGGAAAACCCATCTATTTTCTTTTCAAATATTCCTTGTCTGTCATGACATTGCATGTCATGTTCTCTTCCTCTGGAACTTCTTTAAATTAAAAGTATGTTGGAGCCTCGGTGGCTATTTGTGGTATCAGTGACTAGTGCATATTTTGTATCTCTTCAGCTCCCTGTGCTGGGTTCTGAATTAATTTCTCTGTTCCAGGTCACTAATTCTGTTTTCAGTTTTATCCAGTCTAGACTTTAACCAGTACATTGATTTTATTTATTGGCTACATTTTCTCCTGGCTTTTTTTATCCACCTATTCTTGTTTGATATTTTCCTGATTTTGTTTCCTAACTTTATAAACTTTTTTTTGAGAGAGAGAGAGAGTGTGAGCGAGCATGAATGTGTGCGTGAGTGCTTGAGTGGGGGAGGGTCAGAGAGAGGGGGACAGAGGATCTGAAGTGGGCTCCATGCTGACAGCAGAGAGCCCAATGCAGGGCTTGAACTCACGAACCTGAGATCATGACCTGACCCAAAGTCAGGTGCTCAACTGACTGAGCCATCCAGGTGCCCCTGTGTCCTAATTTCTGTTTTTTATAGAAATTATTCCTTTCCTCTCTCGAAGGGCCCTCAGTAGACTGATTGTGACATAGTTTGCCGTTTGCTTTATTTTCATTTCTTCTTGGGTGGCTTCATCTCTGCTTTAGATTGCTGCCTCTCTTGTGTCATTGTCCCTTCTCTGCAGTCATCCCTCCATGTCCAGCAGCTTCTGGTCACGGGAGCCTTATGTCCCCCAGAGATAATGGGTGATTTACAAATAAGGTCTCTGAGGCAGTGCCTGGCTGGCAAAATCCAGACCAGTGTTCACTCTTAATTTATAAGATTGGGGCCCTGCCATACACAGATACTGTAGATTTGGATTTAACACCTAAATGCGTCCTGGGTCTGGGATTTTGGCTTCTTACGGTTTACCCCTGGGCACAGTTCTGGGGCTTCTTTCTGGCTTCTCCAGCAACTCCCTTTGTGCTAGTGCACTGGTCACAGAACAGCGGAGCAGGAAAGTTCCAGGCTTATAGAGGAGGATCTGCTCAGACAGCCTGACAGGGGTGCCTCTCTGCCCCTCCTGGCCCCACATGCTATACCTTGCTCTCAATTCCCAGCACTGCTGTGGCACCACCTCCCCCTAACCTCTGTAGTTTTATTTCCCACTTCATTTCTGGCACCTGGAGCTCTCACTGCCTTTCTTTTAACCTTGGCAGTAAATTTCTTTCTCATTGTTGCTCTTTTATGCAGCATTTCTCTGCATTCTTAGTAAGAGGAATGCCTGTTTACTTTAGCTGAGGCTGTCATATGCTGGAAATTGTCATTTGTTCTGTATACAGACAGTCTTATTCCTGTTTTCAGCCTACTTTTCATTCTCGTCCTTCATAGTACCTGCCAAGGCTGCGTCTAAGCCCTGCCAACCTTCTTGGGAGTAGACAGGCCGCCTTCCCTCGTGTATTTGATAGAATTCGGTGTTTCCATTCTGTTCCTTCTATCATTACTCTTCTTTCTACTTTGCATGTACAGAATGTGCCCAAATCTTTCTGCTAATGCCCTAAGCATGTGCTTTTCACTGTTACGGTTTTAATCTGTTCTTTTTATTCTTCACTATTATTTCCATGAGGTCTCCAGAGTTTGAAGAGAACAATGCATTGACTCAGTCTACTGTCTTGAATGAAAGAGCTCAGTGCATTCTCAGTTGGCAGGGTTTTTTTGTTTTGTTTTGTTTTGGTCCTCAGCTTCCTTTGTCATTTCTGATACCTGCTATTCCCTCCCTCACTCCTAGCAGAGGACTTTAACTCTTTTCTCTTAGAGAAACATCCCATCTGATGGGAGCTCTTCTGTTTCCCATCCTCCTCCTCTTATCTGCAAACTCCCCTTTCTTACTGCCTATCCTCACCTCTTTTCCGTCCCAGAGCAAAAGCACCTTCTTGTCAGTCCTCCATTGATCAATTGCCTGTGTATGGGCTCTCCTCCCACCCCCATTGCTCTGCCTCTTCCCTGGGCAGCCTCATCTTCATGTAACATTCCTAAACTGTATGCCCAATTCTGCTCTGCTTCCCTTGGGTTCTATTTCTAATTGTTGACTGAATCACTTAGATACCCGCATGGTTTTCTCAAATTCAGCATGTCCAAAGCTAGCATCTTTATTTCTCTTTGAAAAATCTGCTCCTTCTTATGTTTTCGCCATTGTGCTGAGTGGCACCCTGATTCACTAAATCACACCAGCCACCAATTTGTGTTTGTGTGTGTGTGTGTGTGTGTGTTTAACTTCCTAGAATAGTTCTAGAACTGCACTGACCAATACAGTCATTACTGGCTACATCTATTTACATTTGAATTCAAATCGATTAAAATAGAATGCAGTTAAATATTTAGTTCCTTGGGTCTAGTAGGCACATTGCAAGTTCTCAGAAGTCACATGTGGCCAGTGCAGCTGTACAACATCAGCATTGGTACCAGAAGTTGTTGGGTAATGCTAGTCTAGGGTGTATTTTACCATTTTTGCTTCCATTGTGATGTTTGAACCTTATCTTTTTCTTGAACTGTCAGTACATCTCTTGACTTACCTCCTTTTTCTTGTTCATTTAGTTCACTCTCTTTTCTTTTTTAAAAAATGTTTGTTTTTGGGGCGCCTGAGTGGCTCAGTCAGTTAAGCGTCCTACTTTGGCTCAGGTCATGATCTCACAGTCCATGAGTTTGAGCCCCACATCAGGCTCTATGCTGACAGCTCAGAGCCTGGAGCCTGCTTCAGATTCTGTGTCTCTCTCTCTGCCCCTCCCCTACTCATGCTCTGTCTCTCTCTGTCTCAAAAATAAATAAAAACATTAAAAAAAAATTTTTTTAAATGCTTGTTTATTCTGAGAGAGCGAGAATGTGCATGCTTGCGAGCAGGAGGGAGGCAGAGAGAGAGGGAGAGAGAGAATCCCAAGCTGGATCCACACTCAGTGCAGAGCCAGATGCAGGTTTCTATCTCATGACCTCGAGATCACGTCCTGAGCCCATATCAAGAGTCAGATCTTTACTGACTGAGCCACCCAGGTGCCCCTCATTCTCTTTTCTAATCAAATGATTTTTATAAGACCCTTTACTCTCTGTGGGAGTCAGAGTATAAATGAGAAATGCAGAGTTCTGGCATTTTAATGTCAGTTCCTTATTTGAACCTTTCACAGTCCTTTCCACCCCACCCCACCCCACCCAACCCCATTCCACCCTGCCCCCATTGCCTTTTCCTTTTTATTTGCTTGTTGAACAACTACTTGACCTTTTTTTTTTTTTAATTTATTTATTTTGAGAGAGACAGCTCAAGTGGGGAAGGGGCAGAGAGAGAAGGAGAGAGAGAAACCCAAGCAGGCTCCTTGCTACCTTCGCAGAGCCTGATGTGGGGCTTGAACTCACAAAACTGCAAGATCCTGACCTGAGCCCAAACCAAGAGTGGGATGCTCAACTGACTGAGCCACCCAGATGCCATGGTACTGGGGGTTTAGAACTTGGCCTGTCTTTTTTTGGGGGGGGGTGGGGGATACATGACACAATCTCCTATAGTGGGTGAGAATAGGAATGAGGACAGAGCTGTGTCTCTCCCTTCTCCCAAGCCTCATCCATCTGTGCTGAATCAGCAAATTGATTGTAGCCTTCATTTCTGTGCATTTATTCATTTAAATTAATTAAGCCCTACCCCCCCCCCCCCCAAATCAAGAAAAGAGAGAAGGCTGTTTAATCCAACTGGCTGTCTGTCTTCATAACAAGCTCACTTTACTCCCTTCAGCTGGATTTTTTTTTTTCACTGCCTAACAATTATCATTAAATGATAAAGCGTAGACCAAAAATAAACATGTTTATCATTCTGTGCTTTTCAAAGACATTCTCTAGATCTAAAACTTTTTCAAGGAAAATGGATATTTAGATTTAGAAATGGTTTTAAGCATGCATGCCTGTGCGCAAACAAGCCATGGAAACGCAGTAAAAAAAGAACATTTTCTGTTATTTTTCAGTGCCATCTAAATTTTCCACAGTGGACATGTTTCCCTTTAGTGATTAGAAGAAGAAACTTTTTTTTAATAACATGGGTTTTTTAATAACAGGTTTTTTTAATGTTTATTTTTGAAAGAAAGAGGACATGCACATACATGCATGCACAGAGGGGAGGGGCAGAGAAGCAGGGAGACCAGAGGATCCAAGGTGTGGCAGCAGAGCCCAACTCAGGGCTCCAACTCACGAACCATGATATTGTGACCTGAGCTGAAGTTGGACGCTTAACTGACTGAGCCACCCAGGTGCCCCAATAACCTAGGTAGTTTTAATGAAGTTCTTATAAATTTGCCCAAAGAAATTAATATATTTACAAATAAATTTATATGTTTGTGTGTGTGTGTGTGTGTGTGTGTGTGTGTGTGTGTGTGTATATATATATATATATATATATATATATATATATATATATATATATATATGGCTTATTTATTTAAAGTGAGAGGGTGAGAGAGGAAGGAGCAGAGAGAGGAGAGAGAGACCAAGCAGGCTCCACGCTCAGCGCAGAGCCCGATGTGGGGCTCAATTCCAACAAACGTGGGATCGTGACCTAAGCCGAAATCAAGAGTCAGAGGCTTAACCAACTGAGCTACCCACGTACGCCTTACATATATATTTTAAAAGTAAGATGAGGTGGGCCAATTGGCATTCTGGGAACAGACCATTGATTGCTTTGTGAATGATCCAGATACTCTTTAGATTTTGGAGTGGTGTTAACATTGTTCGTTATTAAGGCCCTCATCAGACTTAAACAGCAATAAGTAATTGAAATCCATGGTCTCCACCAGGGAGTTTTCCCAGGTGCCAGGAAGCCAGCTTGATGGGAAAGTGGGCCCTCTCCCTTTGCCATGCAGCATAAAGAGGCCTCCACGCTATGCCTCTTCTTGATTTGTTGGGGACCAGTCTAGAATGAGCCCTGTCATCTTTCCCCAGCAATACCATTTGGCTTTAACAAGCATATGTTTTTCTAGTCTTTAAACTATTTTGAGGTCAGCTCTGTGTCTGGTGTACTATGAGGACGACCCACATTTCCATCAACCCACAGTTACTGGAAGCTTCAGCAAAGCATTAGGCACTTTGTAGCTGTTACCCTATTGAATGCAGTTTGCTCCGAGGGAATTTTCCAATTTTGGCTTCTAATATGTTGATGAATTATTGAAATTTCAATTACTTTTGGTTCCCAATTTAGCAGGATGGAGACATCCAAGATATTTAATATAAAAAGCTTTCCAGTCGCTTTTAGAAAAGGGTTTTGGTGTCAGGGATGTGGCTGAGGTGCTGTGTGGCCCTGGGAGTCCCTTAAGACTCAAGGTGTGAGCCCCCAACTGGGGCATCTGCAGGTCCTGGGAGCCTAGTAGATATGCAGATTCTATCTACTAACTCAGAATCCCTGGGGGTGGGACCCTGTACTCTGTGTTTTAACAAGCCTCCCTGACATTCTGGTGCACTGACAAGTTTGAAAAGCACTGCCTCAGATGTGCCAGTGATGCTTCTTCCCAGCAGGACCTGGTGCCCATTTGGAAGGTCCCTCGGGTGCCATAGTCCGTTTGCCCTTCAAGGTAGACACTGTACCCGATGATAAAGCTGTGGTCCAGGTCATCAGGAAGACCAATTTCAAACAATTACCTTCACTTACTTGGAACACTTCTCATTTTGGAAATCGCTGAGCCATAGTCCTAGAGAAGGGAGTTTAGACATTTAAATTCTGTGCAGGTAAATGTGTGTTCTAAATTCAACTCAAAGGGCCCCATGTTTCTCTTTTATACAGAAAGACTGTTGACACACTCCACTATTCCCAGGATAAGCCCTCCTTGACGTCTCTTGGGGAAAAGCTCAGGTGCATCTGTGTCTTCCCCTTAGGCTCCCCTCAGTGCCAGTGCATGCAGCTCTTCAGGCCTAGGGTGTCACCCGGCTGCCTGTGCTCCTGTGCATGCTCTTCTCCCAGCTACACTTCAGCTCACCCATAGCACCACGAGAGCCAGCCCCTACTCTTGTCTGTTACAACCAGGTCACCTCGAAGACTCTGTTCCAGCACCACCCCCTCCTTCCCTGTCGACTTCAGATGGAGACACATTCTTCCTCTTTTTTGCTTCCTACAGCACCTTAGGTGGATATCTATAACATTAATGTGCACTTGCATTGAAATTATTTGTTCTCTCATGTTTGAGTTCCATGAGAGTGGCGATTTCATCCCAGGTTCTCTATCTGCAGTGCCATTCAGGCGTTCAGGCCCATGAGGTTCAAGGAATAAACATTCCTTAAAGATGGTCCTTGCAGCTCTGTTGGAACCTTCCAGAGCCTTAAAAACCATTTTTACATCATACTTGTGAAGAACAGATGATGGCCAGCCAGTGGCAGGTCTAGTTAAGAATACGGCAAACTTGTATGTGGACTTAACCAAGTTAGCTTTTCAGTGAAGCTGATCTCTTAATGTAAATGAAAACTCAGCCATCCACCCATCTGGCTATTTTGCTCTTTGGCCAGGGAAACTACAGACTGTGTCTAAAGGCATTATTATTTCAGGTTCGAGAGCTTCAAACGCGACTACAGAGCGTTCAGGCCACAGGGCCCGCCAGCCCTGGCCGCCTCACTTCCGCCAACCGCCCAGTTAACCCCAGCACCGGGGAGTTGAGCACGAGCAGCAGCAGCAATGACATTCCGATCGCCAAGGTGAGCTCCAGGAGCGGGTGGGAGCACCACCTCTTTTATCTGGAAGCACCAGCCCCTCCCAAGCATGGCCACTGTGCAGGCATGTGATTAGTGCACAAGGCTGCGAGGGGCTCTTCCCTAGCATCTCACACAGGCCTCCTATGCTGGGGCTGCAGGGAGAGATAACCCGCTAGTAGTTTTAAGTCTCTCTCAGCTGTGACCTGGATGCCAATTCTCATTAATCAGCTAGCAGGAGCAGATCATGGCTGTCAACTTGTTGTGGAAAGCAAGATGTTTTGTCAGGTTCTACAGTAGAAGGGGTGGATGGATAGTTGCTCTTGAGGACTGGGATTCAGCCCAGGAGGGGACCCTGAGTAATAAATCAATGATCTCCCTTCTCATAGGACCAACAGCCCTGCCTGCAGACAGATAGGCTCTGCTGGGCACGCCATGTCAGTTAGAGAGGCAGCCTCATGCCTGCTTATATGTTGAGTCTGCCCCAGAGGGACTGGTCAGATGACACATATTCTCTTCCATGGTAATCTACCAGTCTCCACAAGAAGGTTAGTTCTCAATCATCAGGTTGAATAAGTTGGGTCAAACCAGTGTTTCTCAACCAGCAGTGATTTTGTCCCTTCAGTGGGTATTTGGCAATGTCTGGAGACCTTTCTGGTGGTCACAACTAGAGTACTAATGGCATCTTGTGGCTAGAGGCCAGTGATGCTGCTAACCGTCCTATGGCGCACAGAATTCTACAGCAAAGAATATCCAACCCCAAATGTCACTAGTGCTAAGGTTGGAAAACCCTGGGTTAAGCAGATGGTAGAAAAATTGGATGAGTAATTTTTAAGAAATTCATTGATCAGTTTAGTTGCCATGGCTAAACAAGAGCCCTGTAAAACACAGTCTCAACAGTGTATCTAGAGAGTGATATGTCATTTTTCGATAATTTTTTGTTTTTCAAGATTGCTGAGAGGGTGAAGCTATCGAAGACCAGGTCCGAGTCTTCATCATCTGATCGACCAGTCCTGGGATCAGAAATCAGTAGTATAGGGGTGAGTGTTCACAAGAAGCAAGGCAAGAAAGTGCCCAGTAGAGCTGCACAGGCCACAGCTCGTAGATGACAGAATTTCCCAAGTTCACCTCCCATAAACCAGTTAATTATAATAATAAATCCTACCCCATTTCCTTCCAGAGGATCAGATTAAAATGTAGAGTGGTTTCTTCATCAGGGAATTACTCATTCGGCTTTAAGGGAATTTTTCTTTTTCTCTACTTGAAACCTTTCAGAAAGAAATGATTTAGGTCTCATTACTGGTGATGTAGATGAAAGTCTTGAAGTACCTGCTGTATATCACCCTGCTACCCCAGAGACCGAGTAGGTCAGGAAGCTCTAAGAGAATTTTACCTTTTGCACATGGCTCTTAAAAGGGAACGTGCTGTCCAGTGAAGATGAGTGCTGCCTTTGAAGTGTAGCCTGATGCCAGGAAAGACTGGAACCTTCCTGCTTAGTTATCAGGGTTTTCATCTAGAGAGCCTACAAACCCCTTGGGCCCATAACAGCTGATGGATGGTGAAAAGGGAGTAGTTGGAGTTCCCTAAGGATTTTTTTTTAAGATTGGGGGTGAGGCTGAGAGAGCCAACTGTCTGATCCCCAGCGGTGGGGGAAAGCCTGAATAGTATTTTTTTTAAGGCCCTAAACTTAGAATTTTGCACTGAGAACAATTGCATGCATCCAGATTTGGTGCAGAAGCCAAACTGTGAAAATAAAGGAACCAGCTGCTCTGTTGGGCTGCAGCAACCAGAGACGAGGACCTGGAGGGACAGGGAGCTCAGGAAGGGGAAAGGAGTCCACACTCTGTTCAATATCCCCAAATTTAGGAACTGTAAAGCAGCATGCTGCCCCAGGCCTGCCACCCAGCAGTATATGCCTGGAGGATACAGCTGTATTTTGATTCTGTTTATGTACTGTTTTCACAGTAGTTAGCTTATTATCACAGAATCGTATCATACAAACCGAGAAAGATCGGGGTAACCATCTCCTGGTGCCTGGTTGTCAAGGGATATCAGCTTTAAATTCTCTTGCATGCAAAGCATGCCTGAGGACTGGTCCCCCAAGCAACGTGGCTAGAGGAGGATTTGTGCTCACCTATACAGGTATCCAGCAGTGTGGCGGAACACCTGGCCCACTCTCTTCAGGACTGCTCCAACATCCAGGAGATCTTCCAAACACTCTACTCACATGGATCTGCCATCTCAGAAAGCAAAATTAGAGAGTTTGAGGTGGAAACAGAGCGGTTGAATAGGTAAGGAGAAATCCTATATATTGGAGTGGTTGCTTTGGGGCAGGGGCGGGGGATGTGGAACGGCCCTCCTTTCCCTTTCAAAACTCAATTCAAGTTGGCTTATGAGTTGTGACACAGAGAGATGCTCTCAGGCTCATGGGTGGGGAGTTCCACCTTCTTGTGCATTGCAGGAGTGCTTACAGCAGCTGGGGCTGGCTTCAAGGGTGTTGTGTGACCTGTGTTTTCAAATGTGCAAACCTCATGTTTGGGAAGACCCCACTCTTGGCTTTACTGCTCTGGTGTTACCATTTTAAAGTCTTAATAATTGATGAACCAGGGCCCCACCTTTTTATTGAGCACCGGCCCTTGCAAATTATGTAGCAAGTCCTGGGAGCAGTTGTATAGAATGACGAGTGGGTCAGAATTACAAGATGGCTACTTAGCATGTAGGCCGATGCTGCCAGGAACCACAGAGAGAAACTCTGGAATGTTGAGTCAGCATCCTAGGGGCGCCTGGAGCAACCAGGAAGTAGCAAAGGCGGTCTGATGGAGGCATTCTCGGATTGACCAAGCATGCTGGTTTAACCCTCCCTGCTTCTCTTGGAAGGCTGCCTAATTTTATTTATGCTTTTTGCAGGGTACACAACCCTCAGTCCTTACATTCTATCCTACTTAGGCCTACTGAGAATAATTTTCTAAGTAGGTCAAACTGTCCTATTTAGAAATTTTTGCCGGTTTTATGGATTCTTCTCAAATCTCACAACAGAGGTAGTTAAAGTTTGCACTCAAGCCTCTCGGCAAAGATTGGCTGGTAGGTCATCCTAGCAATGAGAGTTGCTGAAAAAGCAAAGGAGAAGGACCAGGGCCAAACCGTGGTAAACCACCCTGGCTCAGAATGAGTCCCGCAGGGACAGAGTGCACTGCTAAATCATATCCAAGTATGGCATGGCTGCCTTGACCTACCAGTCTTCAGTGGGAGACGGTAGTTAGAATTTGAAAGGCTTATGAACTGACCAGGAAGAAATGTGGATGCCAGTCCCCATCCACCGTTGCTTAATGCCATTCCCCTTGTGTCTGGCAAACCTAAATAAATTGAATTATCATATTAGCATTCCCTGATTTGAAGCTGTTTAATACAGTGCTTGAGGACTAAGGAAATATGGCAATCTAGGTTATTTCAAATCTGGAAATTAAATGGTTTCCTTATTAAATCCAAAATACTTAAAGAGTGACAATCCCGATGATTACCTTGTAGCAGTAAAGAAGCCGCCATCTCAGTACCACTGCCAGGGAGTGCTTAAGAACTGAATCAGATATGCCCTTTGCAGTTTAATGAAGTCAGATGCCTTCAGGGACCCTCTGTTGAGTGAGGATCTCCTCTCCACAGATTCTGGGATTTAACAAGCCTGCTTTGTGGTTGAACTTGGGGGAGGTTCCTTTCTCCTCAGTTCTGTTTACCTAGGAGACACCAAAGGAAGGGGAAATATTTGGTGCTTGTAGCTCACGTTATTACAGTGTTTAACAGTTTACAAAGGGTTCTCACAAACAACCACTTAATCTTCAACTTGGGAGGGAAGAATAGTCTCATTTTGCAAATAAGAAAACAAAGGCTTCGGTGTTGAGTGACTTGCCTTGAGTCCAGACCTGTTAAATAGCCTAGCTGGAATTCTCCCCCTGCCCTTGGACTTCCCCTCCAGTGTCCTGTCTATGACCGTAGCTATAGCGAGAATACGGGAATAATCTTAGAAATGATCTATCAGTATATCCTCATGTTAAACTACCTATGTCACAGTTGGAGGCCCTCTTACACGTCCAAATATGAGAGCTGTAGCTTTGTGATAGTGTGTGGGTTGGGAGGCCATACTTCCTCAGAAGTATGTCCTTACTTAACAAATCTGTTTTAAGCACCTCCTCCATGCTAAGCTATTTGTCATGCAGGGGAAAGTAAAAGAGATAAGGTGTCCACTCTCATGGAGTTTGTATTCTGTTAGGGAAGCTATATAAGAAGCAAACAAATGAGATCATAAGAAAACTCCCAGTAAATAGGGCACTGTGATAGAGTAAGAGGGGAGGGGGTTGATTTTAGATAGGTAGCCAGGGAAGGCATCTCTGAAGATGGGGCTGTAAGTTGAGAGTTTAAGGGAAAAGGGAAGCAGCCATATGACAAACTAAGAGTCTTACAAACCAACTTAACAATCTTATGGCCAAAAAGAAGGTTGACATGAAGTAGGAGCTGTTCGAAGGCCAATGGCACTGAAATGGGGTGGATGAAAGAAGGAGTCACATGTAATAAGGTGGCAGAGTCGGCAGGGCTTGGTGGGATGTGGATTTTGAGGCCATGGACCAAGTCTGCTCTTTATTCTAAGTATCAATGGAAGTCATTAAAGAGTTTTAAGTAATAGAAGAACAGACCTGATTTAGATTTTGAAAGATGACTCAGGTGTGAAGAATGAAAGGGGGTGGGGGCAAGAGTGGAAGCAGAGCAATGATTGCAGTGGCCCAGTGTGGCCAAAGTGGAGATGATGCGAAGCAATCAATGGGAACTGTAGTTGTAGTAGATCTGGATGTAAGAGGAAGGGATGGTCTCAAAGAAGATTCTCATGTGTCTCACCTGTATCGTTGAGAAGATGGTGGTGGCATTTACTGAATGGAGAAGATGAGGGAGGGCAAGGTTTGGGGGAAATAAGTCTCATTTGGTAATATTAAATTTGAGGTGCTGGTGTGGCACCCAAATGGAAGTATCAGGAAACAGCTGGAGATGTGAGACTGGCACTCAGAAGAGAGGTCCGGGCTAGAGAAATTTGGGAGCCATAGAAACATAAATGCCTGTTAAAGTCATGAACTGGATAAAATTACCCTGGGGTAGGGATGGGAACTGATGCAGAAGGGCACCTTGGACTGAGTCCTGAGGGAATGCCAACCCTCACAGATTTCATAGAGAATAAGGAGCCAGCAAAGAAGACGGAAGAAACGTCCTTTAAGGCAGGAAGAAAACCAGTAGAGACCTGTCATGACCTAAGTGAGAGACAACATTTCCAGAAGGAAGGAGTAGCCTATTAAGTGGGGTTGCCTGAGAAGGGCCCTGAGATGTGATTGGTCGCATGTAGGTCTGTGAGCTGGCTAAAAGAGTTTCGTCTAATTGGTGGGGTCCAAATGTACATTGGAGCAAGGTGGAGTGTAAAGGAAAGTGGGGACTGTCTCAAGAAGTCTTAATCTCAACAAGAACAGAAAAGTATGTTCTTGTAGCACCTTACACTGACTTGACCTTGGAGTTGCCAAAGTCTCACAGTGGTCGTAATTATACACTCACCAGCCATCTCCAATGTTGGTGAGTGTGTTCACATTCTTCTCTTAAGATACGTGGTCCTAAGATTGATCCACAAAGCAAATGGCTTCCAAGCCTGTTACTTTTTCAAGAGTCACTTGCATTTTGTAAAAGGCGAAAGATTTATGCGATCTGAAGAGAAACCAAAGCATTGAGTCACTTGCATTTTGTAGGTGTGAAACCCTGTGTCTTGAAGACTTGGTGGTCAGAGTACTATAAATGGGTGTGTCGATGGGAAATGAATCATTGCATCCAGAGCCTCTGTCCTAGGACAGAAAACAGAGAAGCTGAATGCTTATGTTTTTCTGACGTTGCCATTAACTCATTTGTTCTGAATTTATAGTTCTGGTTCCTATAAAGCGTAAAGTTCCTGCTGCTTGCCCTACAGGTAGTTAACAGTTGCAGGAGTGTCCAAAGTGGAAGGAGCTTTGGACATAATCCACGGTTCCTGGTCCACTGCCCATTCAGAGACCCTTAGGGAGAGTTTCGTACTCACTCCCTGATTCATCTTTTGCTTCTGCCCTGAGTGGTGAACAGTACAGGATCTGAGGTCAAACTTCTTGACTCAAATCCCAGGGCAATGTCCTTAACCCCTCTGTGACTCTACTTCCTCCTCTGAGAATGGGGATAATAGTACTTAAGTCAGAGGGCCATTAGAGTGTCACTGAGCAGGGGTTTAATAAATAGTAGCTATTACTATGGCACTGATATTTTGTTTGTCCCTGTGGAGGGTGGTTTATTGAAGCGCCTGAGGTCACACGGTTGGCTTCTTTCCTTGGTGTATGCTCAGAGCCTCACACCATACATGGCACATGGTGTGTTGATGGCTGAGTAGGAAATACTCAGGGGACTTCCATGTATTTCTGATTCACACAGAATTAAGTGATTCTTGTGCTCAGAGTTGCTTTCTTTAAATACTTCATGTCAGTTCCATTTGCTAAAACCTCTGACAAGCTCACATCCTAATGCACGTGTCTGGCCTGGGTCTACAGGAGATGACTCAAATACTGGCAAATGAATTATAATCCCAGCGTGAAATCGTGAAAGAGATTTTTCTTCCTTTGTAGCCGCATTGAACACCTCAAATCCCAAAATGACCTCCTGACCATAACCCTGGAAGAATGCAAGAGCAACGCTGAGCGCATGAGTATGCTGGTGGGGAAGTATGAATCCAACGCCACGGCGCTGAGGCTGGCCCTGCAGTACAGGTGGGGAAGTGAGGCTGCATAAGGGTGGTGGGGGGCATTTCAGCTGAGAAATGCATTTACAGTAACCCGCATAAAAGTAGAAAACAGGCTTTTAGAACATATACAGGGGGTTAGGCCAGCAAATACTAATGTGATATGTATGGAAAATCCATTAGCACTCTTGTGGCAATTAAGAAAATAAGAGAAATGAGTATGGTGTTAGAAAACCATTCTGTCAGCATGTTCAACTTAAATATTATTCCGTCCAAGCAATATCACTGAAAATATTTATTTTTGCATTTATATATTCATTTGTTGCTCTTTCCAGTCTTTATTCATGTTTGTGTGTATTTTACATTGTTAAAACCTAGGATATTCTGTTTCTTCCATCTATGGTAGTTCTGTAATGCTGGTCAATAGTCTGCATGCATTTTGAATGACTGTATCCCTACATCAAGCTTACATATTTTATTTACTCATTTCTCTAAAATACGTTTAGATTTTTGTAGGCTTTGGATATTGAAAATAATTTTATGGGAAATAATTTAATACAGATAATATCTTCCTTCTTTTGAATATTTTCCTTGGGATAAAATCCCCGAAGCAGGAATTATAGGTCAAAGTATATGAATATTTCCATAGTTCTTCAGGCATGCTCCCAGACAAACAAGTCATTTTAAGTGAATACAATTCATTCATCAACGAGCAAGGGGTATATGAATGTACCACTTTTTTTCAGTCTCATCAGCTTTGGAATTAACTATTTTTAAGAAGATTGTTTTTTTAAGATTATTTTGGGTGGGGGGAGAGAGAGAGAGAGAGAGAGAGAGAAAGGAGGGAGGGAGGGAGGGAGGAAATATCCCAAGCAGGCTCCACACTGTCAGTGCAAAGCCCAATGTGGGACTCAAACTCACAAACTGTGAGCTCATGACCTGAGCCGAAACCAAGAGTTGGACACTTAACCAACTGAGCTCCCAGGTGCCCCAGAATTTATTTATTTTTAAATTACTATTTGTTTACTAACTACAAAGCTATGCATTAGTGTTTTCAGAGGTTATTTTATTAGTGGCACCACTTAGGCATATTTGCCAAGATCCCAGAGTAGTGACTACCCTACTGTTAGCATCCTCTGAAAAGATCAGCATGTTTCAAGAAGCTTTGTTTCTTCAAAAAACAAAATCAAACCAAATCATAGGAGACCACAGCTAAAACACAATCATGCTAGTTTACAGACACACCAAAGCAAACAGACAATCCACCTACGATAACTTTTGAAAGAGGCTGTTCTGTGACAACAGTCTGCCTTAGATCTGTGTGGATAAAGCAGTGTCACCATGTCTCTAACCTGAAAGATGGACTGCCCTTGAAAGGAGGAGCTACCGGCACCCGGAGCTAGTGATGGCTCCTGATCTCTTAGGGAAGGAAGATGAGAGTAGAGAAAATCGAAAAACAGATGGTCTGATGACTAAATGTTGAATAAAGCAACATTTCCCCTGCTTAGCTTAGAGAAGCTAATCAGTTATTTGCTTAGCAGGGAGATTTCTGCACTGCAGGCATCTTATCCAGGACTACTCAGGCATTACTCAGGACTACTTGTCAGGACTACTCAGGAGCACACGCTCCACCTCCTGTGCAGGTCCACGTGGGTCACGGGTGGCAGTGTGGAAAGGGTCACTCTTAGAACCTATACCTGGTGTGTTCGCTGATGATCAGCAAAAGAAGAGAGACATATCTTCCTCTTAGAAATCCAAACTTGTCAGAGATTTTGTGTGATTCAAGGGATAGTTTTACAAGCATCTGATAGAACTTTCTGTGATGATAGACCTGTTCTCTGTGCTGTCCAGTATGGTAACTGCTAGCTACATGTGGCTCTTCAACATACGATATATGGCGATTGCAACAGAAGAACTGAATTTTTCATTTTACTTAAATTCTTTTTAATTAGCCACATGTGGCTAGTGGCTCCTGAAGGTTTAGGTCAAATAGTCTTCTTTCTGGGGCTTCCTTCCTCCCTCCCTTCCTTTGTCACTGTTTCTTGTGGCAGTTTCTAGGGTCAGGAAGCTGGGAGTGGTGTAGCTAGGTAGTGTTCCAGCTCAGGGGCTCTTAGGAGGTTCTGCTCAAGCTGCTAGCCAGGGCCTTGTCATCTGAAACCTTAACTGGAGCTGGCGGATCTGCTTCTAAGAAGGCTCATTCACACAGCTGTTGGGTGGAGTCCTCCGTCCTTCACTCACTGTTGGCTGGAAGCCTTAGTTCCTCACCACATGGGTCTCTCCATGGGGCTGCTCGAGAGTCTTCAAGGCATGGCACCTGGCCTTCTCTAGAGAGGGTGAGCCAAGAGAGAAAGTGAAGTGAGAGAACAGATGGAAGTCACCATGCTTTTTAATAACGTGATCTTGGAAGTGACATCCCATAGCCTCTTAGTCACATAGACCAACTCTGGTACAGTGCAGAAGGGGATAACACAAGGGTGTGGATACCAGCGTATGCCATCAGCGGGGGCCATCTTTGAGGCTGGCTACCACAGGCATATTACATTTCCTTTTTTGCTGATCATCAAAGAGGCAATGAACTTAACTCTCTCACTTTTATTGCTACTCTTGTATTTTTCTAGATGCTAGTTTAAAGTAAAAGTGTAAGTGAAGTAAAAAGGGAAGGAGGAGGCAACATAGCAAAGCACGCCCTTGGCTTTGTGCAGGAATATTTGTGGATATTTTCTTGCTTACGTGGACAGCAGTGCTGAGATGCAGGTCCGGAGCCACTTCGCCCAGGGGGAGAGTGCTGCACTGAAGAGGCTCGCTGTCCTCTGCCAGAGTTGAGGACACTGTGTGCTTCTGTTTCAGTGAGCAGTGCATAGAAGCCTATGAACTCCTCCTGGCACTGGCTGAGAGTGAGCAGAGCCTTATCCTGGGGCAGTTCCGGGCAGCCGGCGTGGGGTCCTCTTCTGGTAAGTGTGTCTCCCTCCCTCTTCCTTCTTGTCCCCCGCCTCTTCTGCTCTGCGGTGCCCTCATTTTGCTGTTGGCATTGGAACACCTCCCAACAACATGAAATTCGCTTGTCAAGTGTGTTTTTCGTTTTTTCCTCATGACTGAGTGAGTAAATTGTTTATGTTGAATGCAGCAAGAACTGGAGTGGAAACAGAATTACAGACAAGTTAAAACAAACAGGCCCTCTTAGGAAACATACTCTCCCGGGCCAACAGGAGGACCAGATGGAGCAGGAAGCCCACAGTTTGTGATGAAAGGGACCAACTTTCCCGCAGCCTCTCTGTGATGCTGATTGTTAAGGGTCCCTTTGCTGCCCTCGTGGCCTTTGCTGTGACTCACTGCTCTGTTGGCTGTGCTTTTCCCTCAGGTTTGTTTTTTTGGGTAGTTTTGAGGCATGGGTCCCCCCTACCTCGTCTCCAGGTGCCTTGTGAACAGAGAGGAAATGGTTTCACACCCTGCCGTCTGCTTCAGAGGCTATCCCAGAGGGAGTCCAGCCCTGTGGGGGAGCGGAGGTGTCTGCTGACCCACTCACCTCCCCCGCCCTGGGGTCATGTCATGTGTCTTATTGGCCCAGTCTGTCCCTCTAGATCTGCAGTACCCCCCACGAGTACCCGTCACTTTTGAGTGACTGGAAGAGATATATAATTGAAAAAGGCACAAATATGGCATTCTGGTTAGCAACATTTGCTAAAACTTGGCCCGTGATCATGGCTCTGGGCCTTGGATTAATGTGAGAAGGACACAGTAGAAATAGTGCTTGAAAGGAAAGAGAGATCAAGGGAGAACATTGCCGTATTTCAGCACTGAGGCTTGGACGTTACCTCAGCCTGCACTTTAAAGCAGCAGCCTCTTGGGAGAAGCAACAGCACGTAACCAGAACACTGTATAATGGCAGAGCCAAACTGGGTGGTGTGGGTGAGCCGGGAGTCCTCGGCCATGGGAACCAGGCCATTGGTCAAGGACCCGCTTCTGGGCAAGGGCTGGGAGCCTCCAGGAGGGCCTTCCTTCCAGGATACACCTGGCAAAGAAGGTCGACTTCATGGCACCTCCCAAGTGCATCCCCACCCCGACCCTGACATTCTCACCAGCTTCTCCCCCTCGCCTGGAGTCTACCATTCGCACTGAATATTCACAAGTTTTTTCCCCTTTAGTTTTGACCTGTCCAGGAATCTGCAGCAAATCTGAAGGAAAGGAAGTATCCTGGGCATTAATTTCCTGGAGTCTACCATTCGCACTGAATATTCACAAGTTTTTTCCCCTTCAGTTTTGACCTGTCCAGGAATCTGCAGCAAATCTGAAGGAAAGGAAGTATCCTGGGCATTAATTTCCTGCTCTATATCCAAGTTACCAGGCAAGGGAGCATTTGTATGGGTGGCCACCCTCCTTTCCTCTTTCTGCTTTTTATTTTTATTTTTATATATTTTTTTGTAGTATTAACATCCCAGCCCAGAAGTAGAAACTCTGCCAGCATTTCCATTAGAAACCTCATTTTTCAGGATCTTTTCACTAGACCATAAAACTTTATACCTCATATTAAACTGATCCTAAAATGATCTTGGCCTGCTGTCAAATTTTTTTTTTAAATATATGTATTAAGGAAAATGATCAATTAACGGGAAAAAAATCAATCCTCTTAGTTCCAGTTTGTATCATCAGAGGTTGTCTTAAACCATCCTGTCCTGGAAAGGTACCTTTTATTAGGCTTGTATCTACTTGGCGCAGTTACTGGGTAAGAGCTGGAAGGGCTTATACAAATCTGCATTTAAAATACTTAAAATCAATAATGAAATGCTTTGTATTAACATAATCCTGGGTAGCTCATGATATATTTATAAAATGAGCCAGTCAGTAATATTATGCCTACTTTAGAACAGAATTCAAAGAATAGTCAGTTGGTGAGTTGTATGGAAAATATCTCATTTGTGGAAGGAAGTAAGTTATGAATGTTGTCCGAGAAATGGCCAGAGGGAAGCTGGCCTGGTAAGCTTAGCCCTGCAGGACGTATACACCCACACTTCTTCCCCACTCTCCATAAAGCTGTGAGTTGGCTTATCATGAGCAGTTCCCTATTAAACCTCCCTTACATTCTGCTGACGGCAGCCGTTGACCTGCATTTTGCTCTAGCGGGCCCTATAGTTGCACAGCAGAGCACGTACTGACATTTACCCACAGTACCAGTCACTGGTTCTTTTCTGTTTCTGTTTCTTTTTTTTTAAGTTTATTTATTTTAGAGAGAGAGAGAGACAGAGAGACCATGTGCATATGCATGAAGGGGAGGGGGAGAGGGAGAGAGAGAATCTCAAGCAGGCTGGCTCCAGGCTCAGCACAGATTCCAACATGGGGCTCGATCCCACGAACTGTGAGATCACGACCTGAGCCGAAATCAAGAGTTGGATGCCTAACCGACTGAGCCACCCAGGTGCCCCTTTTCTGGTTTGTGTTGACTACACAGGCATTCGTTACATTCATTCTAGATGATTTAGACCAATGGTTTTCAAACTATACCCTGGGAAGCTGAAAGAGTGTCTTTGGGCCTCAGCAGTGGGCTTGGAGTGGGGGAAACTGAATGTATGACCTCCACCCTCGCCCACTTCAACTGTTTTGTTTTCTTTTGTTTACCATTTTTACCATTTTTGTATCTTAGGCTTTGGTATATAATTTCATTGGAAAATATTTGGAAGACTAGGGATCTAGGCTGCAGAGGTAGCAAACTGGTAACCTGTGTGGCCAGTATGGTTTCTAAAACACAACAAGAATGTGTCCATTTTAGGCAGGGAATTTGCTGTCTAGCTCTGTGTTGGTGCCCACCACTCTTGAGGACTTGCTCCAGCGCAGCTCCCTGGCTCATGGAGGCATTTGGGCTCGCCACTGACAGTGCCCAAGCTGAGAGAAAAAGGGATAACACTGGTACAGAAAATACACTGCCAAGCTGAAGTTCTCATTTTAACTATTAGGTTTGTTTCTCTAGCCTACACGAAGCTCTGAGCAAAGTTCTGGATGTGTGGAGGAGACAGTTGGGCCTCATTCACAAGGAAGTGCTGACACAGGAAAGAATGGCCTAGTGGTAGATTGAAACTGAGTGGGAGAAGTCAGGAGCCTGGATAATTAGAAAATCATAGCATGTTAGAGCTCGAGACAGACCTCAGAGATCACACTGACCAACTCTTCATCAGTGAGGACAGTAGAGCCCAGAGCAGAGACATGCCATGCTAAGTACAGTTTCTAAATGATGGAGCCCGGCCCAGCATGTGGATCTCTTCATTGGCCATCCACTGCTAGTTTCTCTCCAGCAGGCCACCTCTGCCCTGAGGAACTGAGAACTGATGATCCAAGCTCACTCCCAGACTTGGCTCATGTAGACCTGGTTGACTAATCCTTTGGCTTCTTTGCGACATAGGAGACCAGTCAGGGGATGACAACATCACTCAGATGCTCCAGCGCGCTCACGACTGCCGGAAGACAGCTGAGAATGCTGCCAAGGCCCTGCTCATGAAGCTGGACGGCAGCTGCGGGGGCGCCTTTGCCGTGGCTGGCTGTAGCGCTCAGCCCTGGGAGAGCCTCTCCTCCAACAGCCACACCAGGTAATTTGCAGCCCTTCTGCCACAAAACGGCCGTGTGTCCACATGTGGTCTGCTCACTATGCTTGACGTGCGGTGACCCAGCTCTCAGAGATGGTGAGGTTTGGGTGAGGGCGGAATTGTCCCCCTGCTTGCAGCCTGCCCCATCTGGGGGTCAGTGACTCAACACAGAAGGGCTGGAAAGGGCATTCTCTGTGGCCAGCGTGGGAACCACAGCCCAGAGAGAAGGGGAGAGTTGCTTGAGAAAGTGTCACCTGAAGATGGAACCTGAACCTACCTTTCTGTCTGGTTCCCTCTCTCCCATTTTGTTCCGTTTCCATTTCTTCATAGTTCTTGATTTCCAAGAGTATTTGGGGGTAGCTTAAGGCCCATTTGCTGCAAGTAGTTCCTAAGCACCCACGACTCACACTGCATCCTGTTTCTAGGCTCCATTCTCTCCCCACCTCCCCTTGGGCTTCTGCCCTTTATAAGCTCTTCTTGGGCAATAGCCTTCTCTTTTCCCATCTCTTTGCTTCCCAGAGTGATACCATATTCACAGCAGGTACTTAGCAGACACCCAATCATGAACCTGAGTTCAAGTTCAGTGTCTGTGAATCAAGAACTGAACTGGGTACATGAAAAACAAGGGGAGGAAAGTAGTGAAGACCTTGCTGAGCATAATTTGCTGATGCCATTGAATTCTTTCGGAGGCGGGTAGAGGATCAGAATGAAGCCTTTTCTAGTGATCTTCTCATTTCTTACCACAGAAGCACATGAATGCCTTCCCTTTATATATCAGTTCTCCATCTAGAAAGTACTTTGTTAGAGATTCTCATGTGGTAGCCAAATCATAAAAGACAGGACGGGTAACTTACCCACTCACACAGGTGAGAAAGCCTTGGCTCAGAGATCTCTAAGTGACTTTCCTAGATAAGGTCTCAGGGCTGATAGAGGGAAATCAGGACTGGGACCCAGGACTTTGGCATCAAGCGCATTATTCTTTCCACTATACCAGGTTGAATATCATGACATTAAAAAACAGTGTCTACTTGCAAATTAAGTGACAAGAACCACATAAGGGTGGATCGAATCTCAAGCACCAAAGGAGAAAGACTGATGTTTTCTTGGTGCCTGAAAGCAATCTAATGTCCCCATCTCCCTTCCCACTGGCAGGACCCAGCCATCTGTCTAAGTGCATCTTTTTTTTTTTTTAATTTTTTTTTAATGCTTATTTTTTTTTTTTTTTAATTTTTTTTTCAACGTTTATTTATTTTTGGGACAGAGAGAGACAGAGCATGAACGGGGGAGGGGCAGAGAGAGAGGGAGACACAGAATCAGAAACAGGCTCCAGGCTCTGAGCCATCAGCCCAGAGCCCGACGCGGGGCTCGAACTCACGGACCGCGAGATCGTGACCTGGCTGAAGTCGGACGCTTAACCGACTGCGCCACCCAGGCGCCCCAATGCTTATTTATTTTTGAGAGAGAGGGAGACAGAGCGAACATGAGCAGGGGAGAGGTGGAGAGGGAGACACAGAATCTGAAGCAGGCTCCAGGTTCCAACTGTCAGCACAGAGCCTGACACAGGGCTTGAACACACAAACCGTGAGATCATGACCTGAGCCAAAGTCGAACGCTTAACTGACTGAGCCACCCAGGTGCCCCTGTCTAAGTGCATCTATCTACCTGTCCCAGACCTGGTGCCTTAGGAGAGGGGACATTTCCAACAACGTAGCTGTCCAGGTGCTCACAAACTCAAGGGAATTATTTCCTTGTGACTCCAGCACCGACTGTCTTATTCCATGAAACACAGATCATAATTTATTTTTTTTCTTAAAACCACATTCTTCTGTTTTAATACAGCAAGCAGATGCTCTTATTAATGAGTTTTCCAGATGTGTATGATCTATAATTTCTGTCATTTAGGGTAGAAATGTAGACCTCGTGTTGTCAGCAACATTGTTGAATTAGTGAGCATAGAAGTAAGTTGACAAGGAATATATGCTATTTCAGTAGCTTATAAGGGATGTGTTATGGATCTTTTGCTCACACCTCCCCATCCCCAGAATAACTTTGTTTTCATCCAAATCAGGGATACATTTGGAGTCCGTCGAAAGTAAGAACTCTAACCATCTATTTAGTGGAGATCCTGGTTATGAACATTTGTTAGAAATACTTTAATGTATAGATGAGCTTTGATTCTAAGACAGTTTTCTTAGATAAATTTAATTTTTGGTGATATAGTAACTCAGGTTGAGATCAATTCAGGACATGGCCTTTATTTTTAAGGATGACCTCATGAAAGAATGGCCCTTGAACTAATTTCAGTCTCAAATAGGTCTATCAAAATACAGAGGACTTTAGATTTCACTCTATTGTCTTTCTTAAAAATTCACTTCCACACTCTGCCCCCTCCCCCCCCAACTCAGAACAGCCAGGGTGGGTACAAAGAACCACACACAGGCCATTTGTGTGGCGCACCACATTCTGTGGTCGTGACACAACCAGACGGCTTTATGCTAAATGCGAGCTCCGAGAAAAAGTCCCAAACCACCAACCCTTTTTATAATTACAGTGATTAATTCTGTGTGTACATCTTGCTGTTCCAGCTCAGACATTCCCCCCTGTTGAGTTTATGGGAGAAAGAAAGCTAGTCGTCCTCTTTCCTCCCACTATAACCAACTGGCACAGAGCATTCTACTCAGTGTCAGCTCTTCCTCAAGGTCTCAGGAAAGGAATGCTGAGTGTCAGGCTCCCAGATGCCTTGCTGGCAGTGGGCAAATAGCTCCTGATGACAGGAGGGTCATGGTTTGGGAAAGGAGCAGAAGAAGAGTGGTTACCAGCAAGGAGAATAAAAATGGTAGCCAGCCTCTCAGTTGACTGTTGGCAGGAGCCCAGAGACACTGCTCTTTTACTTTTGAAAAATACGGCCATATCATAGCTTTGTCAGGAGTTGTAATTGTCTCCGTGGACTGAGTAGCTAAGTAATGTTGATTTCCTGGATACCTTTATCAGCTTCTCACGACAGAGGGGCGAGTGGACTAGTTGAAGTGGGAACAGGGAATCCTTAATCAAGCCCACCCTTTCTGTCAAGCATCACGATATCACTTCATTCCATGGACGCACAATCATTGATCTAAATCTACGAAAGGACATGTGGCCAAGACAGAGGAAGCCTCAGCAAATCTGCCCTCACAGAGACTAGAGCTAAGTCCTTTTTGTCCCACTGTCAGGTGGAGATTATGGTGAGCCATGGGAGATCTGTGACTGTAACCTTGCGGGTGAGCTGCTGGGCACCTCCTGGGAGTCAGGGTCCCACCAGACTGACCACTCACCCCCAAATTGGAATAAGGGCAGTGGAGCTCACAATGCCCTGCTTTCACCTTCTAATCCAGACATGGGGGCTCAATCCCACAACCCTGAGATCATGACCGAGCTGAAATCAAGGGTCAGATGTTCAGTCCACTGACCCACCAGGCACCCTGAGTTAGGATTGTATTTAGGTGTCTTTAGTCCTTTGTGACAAAGAATTGACAGAGAGGGAGGGGAGTACCACAACACGACACTAAAAGATGCAGGCAGGTGACAAAGCCTACCTTCAACTTGGAAGAATGGGGCCACTTAGGAGTGGCTGACGTGGCCAAATGTCACCTGGCCTTGACCACCTCCTCCAAATAAATCTAAAATGCTAAGCAAAACAGAAGGCCAGCCTGATGGCTTTTTCCTTCTGAAAATGAGTTGTCCCTTGGTGGAAATGAGATCTTAATTTAGGGTGCCAGGTTAGGCATTGATTGATAAAAACTTAGAGGAAAAATTCCTCTCTGGTTTTTGTGGCAAAGAAGTGAAATGCCATTCTAGCATTTAGCCAAGACAAGATGAGGCTGAAGAAAAAATGGATTTTTCTTCTAAATAGGATAGGAGGTTGTCTTGAGGACAAGGCTGGGACATGAAGGAGGGGGACCGAAGAGAGGTATTTGAAATCCATGACTACTTGACCAAACCTGAGTCTGTGTCCCATTGTGCAGGGCAGGCAGAATGGTGGGGTGTCCCAGGCCGCCAGCGTGCATCCCACTGGCTGTAGATTGCTGGCAAGTCATAGCCGTGGAGTGAAGCCAGCAGGAGGGGGCTCCAGCAGAACATCCCGGAAAGGAGAAACCCATGTGACCTGCCCCAGCTTATTGGAAAACCAGAGCAGAATGCAAAGATGTGCTGCTCAGCCATTCTGGGGTGGGCTGGGGCTCCCCACCTGCAGCCCTTCCCACAATCCCTCTCAGAGAACAGGCCTCCCATCCTGGAGACGGGGAGTAACCGGCCTATGTGAACAGTGATTCATTCCCCCTTGACAGCCAAGACCATCCAGCATTTCAAGCTGGGAGAGCTAATGGATGACCTAACTTAGGCCCAGCAGCCAGCGGCGGGCCCCCGGGAGACCAGCAGTGCCTTTGCAGGAGGCAGAGGAGAGGCCAGCGGCTTCCCTGCCTTTTACACTTGTCATGATCATATTCTGTACTGGAACATTAGGGCACAAAGCAGAATTGTAATTAACCCTGGTCCGCTCCCCCCTGGCTTCCCAGAAGGGAGAGAGGGAGGCCAGAGGGGCTGTGGGGACGAGGTGCTTATCTGGAAATCAAACTTTATCCCGGTAAGAGTATTTTAGAGTGCTGAGCTTCCCAGAAGGGTAGATCTGTGGAGGGGTCTTTTTTCTTCTTTTCTGAAAATTATACCCATGGTAGAGACGGTGAAATAAAGGCCCTCCCTACCTGGCCTAGTATCAGGCCCCAGACACCCCTAAGGGGTGTTCAAGGGTTCAAGGAGACCCCTAAGCCTGTCAGCCCTGCCCATGCACATTGGTGTTTCCTAGACCGTTTTAGGTGGTTTCTCAAGTTTGGTCAAGCACTTGCTGCATTGCTTCTTCCTCAGCTGAAGTATTCTGCCTGACTTGCTAGGTAGCTAGAGGGAGCCCCTAAGTCTGTGTAGGGAGGTGCCAGATGTTGGCACAGCTGTCTCTCCTCTTCCAGAAGGAGTGCTACACTAGCTGGCCCTGCCTGCTTCAGGACCCACTGTCTCCTTTCCAACAACCTGGTGATGTGGGAGCTATTCGTATCCCCACATTACTGTAGCCCAGGAAGGATGGGTCATTTCATCTGGGCCATAAAGCTAGGCAGTGTCAGAGGAGGCACAGTTACTCAGGTCTGTCTGATACCAAAGATCCCATAATCCCTGGCACCGGCCAGATCAGCCCAAGAGTGTAGTGGCCTCTCCCTAGAGAATTTCGGAAGGGTCCCGTTACCTCATAGGCTACTGTGCAAATGCCTACTTACCCTATGGAGTAGACCAGTTGTTCTCAAATCTAGCTGTGCCTCAGGATGATGAGAGGGTACATGAAAATACAGATTGCTGGGTTCTGCTCCTTCACCATTCTAGAGGTCTTGGGAGTGGAGCTGGGAATGTGCATTCCTAACAACTTCCTAGGCGAGGCTGCTCCAGCTAGACCAGCAACTACTCTTTGACAACCACTGGGGTACGCCAGTCCTGCTAAATGGAAAATCTGCCAAAGTAGTATCATTTCAGTGCCTGCAGGCTAATTACAGAACTCTAGCTTCTAGTTCTCTTTGAATTTTGAAAATTCTTTTTTAAGTGAAAGATAACAAACGTTACCTCAAGTCTAAGGGTTCTAGTGCTAAAAAAGTAGGCCAAAGACAATATGACAAAGTCATCTGGGTGGTAGGCACATGGGTGTTGGCGAATCTCTGTGTTTTTCTGTGTGTTTGAAATTTTTCAAAATAAGTGTTAATGTAAGGAAGGACGAGGGTTGTAATGCGAACCTCTGGTCCAGAGCCCCATCTTCACGGGAAAGGATCTCATACCTGAAGCCTCCTCCCGAGTCACTGGAGGAGAAGTGTTGATGTTTCCCAGCGCCACGCTGTCCAAACATGCCGCACCTGCAAACACACTCAGCCCTGTGGAATGCTTTGAGAACAATGCCACCACTTCAGTTTGCTTATTTGTCTGTGGGACATTTGGATGTCTGTCCCTCCGTGTCCATGTTGAGGTGAGCCCTGAGCCCTACTTGAATGGTTTTGTTCCAGGCATGCCTGCCCCCACCCCTTCTGGCTCAGGGAGGCAGTTCTTTACTGGAGAAGGCTGAGATGCTGAGGGAGGCTGTTTCCTCCCTTAGAAGGAGGAAGGCTGTTTAGAAAGGTCCCTCTCCTTCAGAAGTCCCACCGGCCTCCCCAGCGCCCTCTGCTGGCGGTACTGTTAGCTTGTTCCCTTCTCTTGAGCTGCTTCATTTCTCAGGGAAATTGTCCCTCAAGTGTTCCAGCCAGAGGCTGTTCCTGCCTCTCCCTTCTCATCCTTTTTAAAATGCAGGTTGAGGGGCGCCTGGGTGGCTCAGTCCGTTAAGCATCCGACTTCGGCTCAGGTCATGATCTTGCAGTCCGTGAGTTCAAGCCTCGCATCAGGCTCTGTGCTGACAGCTCAGAGCCTGGAGCCTGTTTCAAATTCTGTGTCTCCCTCTCTCTCTGACCCTCCCCCATTCATGCTGTCTCTCCCTGTCTCAAAAATAAATAAACGTTAAAAAATAAATAAATAAATAAATAAATAATTAATTAATTAATTAATAAAATGCAGGTTGAGGGTGCCTAGATGGCTCAATCAGTCGAGCATCTGACTTTGGATTTCAGCTCAATCAGTCGAGCATCTGACTTTGGATTTCAGCTCAGGTCATGATCTCATGGTTTGTGAGTTCGAGCCCAACATCGGTCTCCGTGCTGACAGTGTGGAGCCTGCTTGGGATTCTCTTTCTCTCTGCCCCTCCCCCACTCATGCTGTCCCTGTCACTCTCATAATAAATAAATTAAAATAAAATACAGCTTGAGAAAACAAAGTAGTGGTGATTGATAATAACAATTTTATCCTCTTTTCTGCCTTCCCAGCGTCCACCATCTCTTCCCGAGGTTGTTGCAATAGCCCAGAATGGGTCTCCCTACCTCTCCCCTTGCTTCCCTGCATCTCCCCTCAGCACAGTGGCCAAAGGGAACCTATTAAGATGTAAGACAGATCACATCACCCCTGTTACAAACCCACCAATGGCTTCCATTCTAATTCTGGAGAAAAAACCTGATAAAACCTGACATGACCTGGCACCCTGCCACCTCCCCTACATAACTCTCCTCTCTGACCAGTTCTCTTCCTCCCTCTCCCTTAGCTGTCTCTGACTCAGCCACAGTCTAATTCTTGACGGCCAAACCCACTGCCTCAGGGCCTTTGCATTCAGTGTGTCCTCTGCTTGGATCACTCTTTCTCCAGAAATCCACACAGTTGCCTTTCTCACCTCCATGAGGTCTGCTTTATGTAATTTTATCATGCAGGCCCTCCCTATAACCCTGTTGCAAAGAATAAGTCCATCTTATCTTTGTGCTACCCATAACTGCTTCCTTTTTCTCCATGGTACTGCTCACTGTCTGATCTGCTTATTTTACTTGTTTGTCTCCCCTATTAGAAAATGAGTTCTATGAGAGCACAGATTTTTCTAGGGCCTAGAAGAGTACCCCATAGTGGTACTCCAGTATTATTTAAACGAATGATAGCTACATTTGTCGAGTGCTTACCATGTGCTAGGCACTGTTCTAAACACTTTACCTTTTATAGCTGGGGAGATAGGCACAGAGAGGTTGAGTCAGGCTACCGGTAAATCTACAAAGTGTAGAAGATGCCTGGGTCACAGGTAAAGGTAGCACCTCTGAATTAGGTTCTCCAGAGAAACAGGACCAATAGGGATAGGGTGGGGGTATGTCAATATATGAATAGAATGACTAATTTTAAGGTATGGGCTCATATGATTATGGGGGCTGGCAAGTAGTAAATCTGTAGGACAGGCAGACTGGCTGGAGACCCAAGGAAGACTTGATGTGGCAGTCTTGAATCTGAAGGCTGTCTGGAGGCAGAATTTCTTCTTTTTGGGGCGGGGGGATATTGGGTCTTTTCTCTGAAGACCTTCAACTGATTCGACAAGACTCACCTACATCATGGACGGTAGTCTGCTTTACTCAAAGTCTGATTTAAATGTTAATCACATCTAAAAATACCTTCACAGTTACATTTAGATGGGTGTTTGGCCAAGCAACTGGGTACTGTAGCCCAGCCCAGTTGCCGCACGAAATTAACCGTCGCAGCCTATGAGGAGGAGGTGTTGTGTGTTGATCAGGCTGATCTTGCTCCCTTCATCTATGAGATACATCCTACCTGTCCTGATGGGCTGAAGAGACTGGGGGGTGGGGGGAGCAATCCCAGAGTCTGTGGTCCTCAGGAGCTTCCAGTCCCAGCAGGAGTTCTCTGACTTGAAGATCACCCAAGCCCTAGGGGGTTCTCTTCCTCCTGTGCACGGCCAGCTGAGTCGGGGAGCTCTAGCTTATCACCTCTCCTCACCTTTGTCTCCGCAGAAGCCTAGTCTTCTATAATGTGTCTAGATATGTGTCAATCCCATAAGAGTGGAATGGGCCTTGGTCACACCTAGGTTATAGAGCAATTGCATCTGCTGAGTTGGGATCCCAGGCCTGTTACCCCTGTTCTAGGCTGAGGTGAGGAGGGCAGGGCTGGGCCTACGGCAGCCAGCAGCCCATGGAGACCGCTCCTTGTTCCTGGCACAGCTTCTACAAATGCGAGCTGTGTGAATGCTGGCCTGCGAATGCTGGCATGCGAAGACGGTGGTCCAAGTCCGGTGTCTGGCCTCATGACCGAGCAAGCCACCTAATATCTCTGAGCCTGAGTCACCAAATTGGTAACAACAGATGATAACGCCAAACTGGCCTGTTTTGATGATAGTTAAATGGGCCTCTGCCTGTTTGTCTGCCATTGTGCTAAGGCCAGAGCCACGAGGACTGCATCAAGTGTAGGTAAGTCTAGTGTAGATCCAGAGAAACTGTAGGTCCACACTGGCCTCAATGCTTGAGGACTGACAGGGTGCAGAGGGCCTCATTCTGAGCCAGTGGGGGCAGCCTGCCCACTGCCAGAAAAAGCCAGAGCCCTCTCTAAGAGCCAGAGCCTGAGTTTTCCTATGATGCTTGTTCCTGCATGGTGGTCTGGGTCCCACACAAACCTTCATGGGCCACCATGTTCTCAGGGTTCATCCTAAGTGCTCCTCAGATCTGGCAGCCATCACCATTCAGCATGAGCATCCAAGGGCTGCTTGGATGGGCCTGAGTCCCTGTGGTGGATGCTATACTCAGCCATGATGCAGGAGGAATGGCAGGGAGGCCAGGGGCATCCTGCTTTTCTAAGTTGTCACAGTAACAGCACACACACGTAGGGGGTTGTTTCATGGTACAGCACTCCCCTTTCTCTACCACACCTTCCACTGCCACCCCGAGGGGATTGCTTTCAAAGTCCTGGACGTGTGTTTGCGCAAGTGAGTATGTGCACACACGCATGTCTATAGATCACACCATAGGCATTTTTTTCTCCAGCTTTGTTCCTTAACATCTCCCCTTTTTAGGTCCTGTCCACACATACACCGATTTTTTTTATTATATACTACTTTTCATCCTATTTCTCCACTTAAAATATTTCTACCATTGTCATAATTATTACTGTAACGTCCACATCACTTACGGCCTTTTGGAATGTACCATGACTAACTACACCCTCTATGCCATGAAATATCTTTAGGTGTATCTTGTTGTTTCTGTGGGATTATTTCCTCAGAATTCATTTTTAGGGTCCACATGTTGTGTTAAAGGGGGTAAGCATTTCTGTTACTCTTCAGACTTATTTCTCTCTTAAAAAGTTGTATCAATTTACATGAAGAATGCTTTTTTTTTTTCTTTTTTGGAGGTGCAGGGAGATTACCATTTAAACACCATTGGAGAGATGGGTATGGGGAAGAGTCAGGAAAAAGACCTGTTCACAGTGGCGGGGGAATGTGACAGGTTTTCTCTGTCTCCTCAGCACAACCAGCTCCACAGCCAGTAGCTGCGACACAGAGTTCACTAAAGAAGATGAGCAAAGGCTGAAGGATTACATCCAGCAGCTCAAGAATGACAGGGCCGCAGTCAAGCTGACCATGCTGGAGCTGGAGAGCATCCACATCGATCCCCTCAGCTATGATGTTAAGCCCCGGGGGGACAGCCAGCGGCTGGATCTAGAAAATGCCGTGCTAATGCAGGAACTGATGGCCATGAAGGTACCGTGGGGGTGGGGCCCCCTGGAACCGTGTGCCCATTTGCTTCCATGTCATCAGAAGGAGACAAGAAAAGGCCCTCGGAAGGCAGGTCCACGATGATGATATATGAACCCCGTCTAGGTTCAGTCACCTCCCTCTGGAGGACAGCCAGAGCCTCATTTGTAGGCAGGAATAGTATCAGTGTGCCTGGGGTCACTTGAGCTGGATATGTCCCTAGAGGGGTCAGCTGAACTCAGGAGAATGCCTAGGGGTGTCCCAGCTCAACTTTGGAACACCTCATTCTCCAAGAGAAGCTAGATGAGATCCCTCCAGGTTGGCCTGTGTCCACATAAAAGGACCCCTAATCTCCAGAAGCTTATGGTGCTTCTTGGGTTGAGGCTGATGTTAATGTGGAGTGGGGGAGAGGATAGGGCAAGGGCAGGTGCATAACTTGGACCAGAGCCCCAGTTTCCTGACGCCCTTGTCCCTTTGGTGCCATGTGTAGCCTGCTTGCATCATTCTGCTCTCTGGTGAAGTTTCCCAGCGCTGTTCAGGTCAGTGTTTCTGACAAGATCTTGGGCTGTTTGCCCAGCTGGCTGAGTTATCTGCTGGCATCTTTAGAGCAGGGGGAGCTTTCTTGGAAAGCTGGTGCCCCTCATTGAGAAGTGG
This sequence comes from Puma concolor, assembly GCF_028749965.1. Taxonomy (NCBI): domain Eukaryota; kingdom Metazoa; phylum Chordata; class Mammalia; order Carnivora; family Felidae; genus Puma; species Puma concolor. The sequence goes on from NC_141667.1 coordinate 67,769,067, forward strand.
TTAAACTGCCATCCCTTCAGCAGCACACACTCTGCATGTTTCCGGCCAGGGGTGCCAAGCACTTGGCCTTACTCTCCTGAGTGCTTTCTCTGAAGACTGCTGTGGTGACGGAAGACTGTATCTGGTGTCTGTTCCCAATTCAGGCCAAGAATTTGCAAACCCTTGGAATTTCCAGAGTGTCTTTGTTATGCTAAGGAGGCAGGCCCCCTGGAAGCTGCAATACCAGGGCTGTCCCTGGAAGGATCTAGCATGTGATTATAGAGTTGGGACTTCCAGCCCCTTGACCCCCAGTGAGGGTAGGGAGTGCTGCAGATTGAGTTCCACTGAGTGGCCTGCAATTTCATCAATTGTGCCTAGTCCTGAAACCCCAGTGAAATTCCTCGACACTGAAGCAGAGAAGGTCTGCATTCAGCACGCTTCCAGGCACACCCTGTGTACACCCTTTATGGTAAAACTAGATATAGGTAGTGATTTCTGGAGTCTAGCGAGTTACTGATCATGAGTGGATTGTGGAAACCTGGTTTTTGGAAGCAGTTGGTGGGAAGTGCAAGTGACCTGGGGACAACCCCCTCCCCACCTCACCCGCCCCCAGCACTCATGGCTGGTGTTTGAAGTGAAGACAGTCGTGGACTTTATCCTTACCTTGTGGGGCCTGGGAGAACTCCAGGAAGTTCAGGTCAGAGTGTGTTGTATTGTATACACCCAATTGGAGTGGAAATAAAGAACCACTTGCCAGGACCGAGCTCCTATATGGCTGCAACCAGCTCTCTGCCTGTGGCAGAGGTGGGCACTGGTAAGGGCTGCTCCTGCAGGTCTTGGTTCTGCACAGGACTCTGCTGCCAGACCTACTAACATGGGGAGTCAGGGCCAGGAGCTGTGTTCCCAAGCCTGCTCTCCAAACTCCACTCTCCTCTGCACAAAAGTGTGGTTTGCACAGCCTTGGATTCCTCAGTGTCTCTTACTCCCAGGTACTGAGACGTGAGGGAGGGGCTCAGGGACAGAAGCCAGCTTAAAACCATAGGCAGGTCCACTGGGCCAGGTAGGTCAAGGAAGTGCTGAATTAATAGCTAGTAACTGGTGTCTCCTGTTGGGACCAACACTGTCCTCAGAAAAGAGCAGGGTCCCCTCTGGTTAGCTCACCTCTGGAGAGCAGAGAGGAGCTGCCAGCTGTGGTCAGCCCAACACACTCGGGTCACTTGCTTAATGTGTCCCTGTCCTCAGCGACTGCTCAGTCTTGAGTCTAACTGAAGCCTCGGAAGACTTTGGGCTGTGGCAGTAAATTAGGAATCAGCTTCTTTGCTTCTAAGCTGGTTTATTGTGTCCTTCCCACTCAGCTCAGACCCTGACTTCTGTTCCCTCTGGGGAATCCTCATGCACCCTTGGCTGATGTCTCTGCTCATTGCCCATGAACCAGGCATTGGGTCCATCATCACAGTGCCTTTTTCCCCAATCAGGAGCCCTCTTTGTGGGCCTTTGCACCCCACGGCATGAGCTGTGAAGCTGCCCTTTCGTTATGTGTTCCAAACACGTTTCCTTTGGCCAAAGACTAAGGATTTCCTTTTTATGTTCAAGCCAACATGTTGTGCGATAAATTCCGGGTTACTCTGGCCAAGAAAGACTTTTTTGGTGGAATAAAGGCTCTAATATTCCCTTTGCTATTTGAAAATAAAATGTGTATACATCATAGAAATTATCTAAAAGAGCAGAAATTATAAAAAGCTGGGAGAAAATAACCCATAATATGATCCAGAGGCAGCCATTGCCAGCCATCTGGCTTGGTTCCCTTCCTCTGAGGTTTTTGAAGGGTAAACATCAGAGTCCTCTCCCTTCCCTACACAGCATGTTCAAGGGTATGCACACCATTCCAGGGCCACTAGCAGCAGGTTATGTTGGATTTCACCATTTCACTCTAGGATACAATTGCTGAGACACTCAAGTTTTCTGGGTTTTTCACTTCCTGTATATGAACTTTTTGTCTCTAGACGATCTACTTGGTTGCTTTTCAAATCCACTCTTTTTTGAATAGCCTTTCCTTCTGTACAACTCTTCTTTCTCTCTTTGTTTTAAAGATTTGTTTTCTAGTGTTTGGCCTGTTATTTCTGGTTCTTATAAAGGTGGATTTTGTCTCATCATGATTCATTTCCATTTTCTCTCCGTGTGGGTTGGGAGAACACCAGCTCATCTTCAGTGGAGATCGTATCTTCTACCAAGTCCTCTTGGGTAGTAGATGTCCCTACAGAATAGTTCTGTGCGTGGATCTGTTTGGACCCATGGGTTTCAAAGACTGAGAACTAGTTTCTGTTACATTCTTTGCTTAGGATTCCTGTTTCACATCTTCACATGACAAGTTTGTGGCTCTGGTTCCTCAAAAGAGGCTCTTCCTTTTCCCACCCAGACCTTGAGGGATAAGTTCCCTCACCACATCTCCAGAAAATAAATCTAGTCTTTTACTCTAGGCAGTACTTTGAGAGTCCTGGCTCATGTAGAGGGTCTCTGTTCTGGCACTCAGCCCTGCCCTTAGCACAGGTGCCAAAAGCCCTAGATCCTAGGGCCTTCATCCTGGTCCGACACCTCCATTGGCCTGTACTATGGCCACCTTGCCTTTCCTCTTGGGCAGAGTTCCCCTCTTCATTTCTGGCACCCATGGATTCATTTTTCCTTCTTTTGAGCTTGCATTTATTTATATGTTTGTTCTGGGTGTGACTGTCCCCACTAGCTCAGTATGCAGTATTGCCAGAACCTTCAGAATTCTGCTTCTAATGGCAAAAGATGAGAAGGCTCCGGTGTATGGAACCACCTTTCATTCTGGTTTTATAATCTCATCTTTATGAAAGATCTGGAGTCTTCTTTTGAGTAGCCGCTGAGCACCTTGCCCTCTGCATGTCTAATGCCCCCTCCCTCTACCCTGATCTGAATATTATAAGCCATAGTGGGTGCCCTCTAGGTATTTCCCCACACTGGAGGGTGAGAACATCTACACTCCAGGTCTGGCTTATCAAGAAGAGCACACTAGGCCCGTGGCTTATTACCTCGAAGGATCCATTCAGGGATAACTAGAATCAGTGACCTAGGTGAATCCTTCTTAAGGCTCAGACTCAGTTATAGAAACTCAGTTATAGAGAGTCTATCCCAGAGATAGGTGGGAAGACTGACCTGGCAGTCATGTACTGGTGGAATCACATGACAAGAGTCATGCATGGGCCCACCTTGAGGGAGGGACTGTAGCTTAGTGGTTAAGAGCCTGGGCTCTGAGCCAGACAGCCTGGGTTCAAACTCTGGCTACCAATTTATGCAGTAATTGCGGGCAGGTGGATTTCTGTCTGTGTGCCTCAGTTTCTCATCCAAGTATGGAGACCCTCATAATATCCATCTCAGGTTGGAAGAATTAAATGGGTTACTTTGTATAAACCTTTAAAGCAGCATTACATGCTCAGTAAGTGCTGGTGGCTATTGTTTTCTGGCTGCTGGTCCCAAGGTAGCATTTCCCTGTTTTGGAGTTACTTGTTTGTCTCCCCAGAAAACTCTAATTTGAGTTCTCTAAGACACTTTGCAAAGCTATCTAATGAGTAGTCACCTCTGAAGGACTCAGTTTCTAGTGATTTTATTTGGGCCTCCTGAGGTAGACAAGAGCTGAGGTGATACCCTGGCTCAGCTGCAGGGTGCCAAGGGTGCCACCAGGGGGCATTGAATATGTGGATTGGTGCCATGGCAAAGGGAAAGGGAGTGGGAATTGGTGGGGAACTAGCCAGGCCCAGCCTTGTGTGGATGCCCCTCCCTCACAACCTCTTTGACAAGCGCAGCCTGTGCATGCCGGAAGAGTGGTTTCCAGCATGACTGGTGTGCCCACTGTGGGGGGTGAGGGGCAGCAGGGGACGTGTGTTCCAGTTACTAGGTTCTTAGAATGAACCAAAAATCTGCTTGCCTGTAACTCCTTCATTCATCTCAGTTCTGGTCTGTAGAATGACAAAGCACATGGCTTTGTCCGCACATCAGTCCTTCAGATGGTAGAGACAGCTGGCTTATTTCCTCCCAGTCATCTTGTCCCGGCTGCAAAGTGGTAACTCCATCGCAGGGCTGGGGGTCACACCCTCAGGGCCCCTTGTCACTCGCCTGCTTTCCCACACCTGGCCCTGCTCTCACAGCGTGGGTGCCTCATACCATGTGTGCTCCGTAGGAGGAGATGGCCGAGCTGAAGGCCCAGCTCTACCTCCTGGAGAAGGAGAAGAAGGCGCTGGAGCTGAAGCTGAGCACGCGGGAGGCCCAGGAGCAGGCCTACCTGGTGCACATCGAGCACCTGAAGTCCGAGGTGGAGGAGCAGAAGGAACAGCGCATGCGATCCCTCAGTTCCACCAGCAGCGGTGGCAAAGACAAGCCCGGCAAGGTAGGACAAAGGCACGGGGACCCCTGGGGCTCTTCCCACCCAGTGACCGCCACCTCCCCTCACTGCCCCACAGCCTCAATTTCCTTATTTGCATGAGGACTACAAGCTATTCTAGATACCTTAAAGAAGGTAACGTTTTGGGTGCAAAAAAACCAAATCCACTTTTTTTTTTAACGTTTTATTTATTTTTGAGAGAGTGTAAGCAGGGAGGGGCAGAGAGACAGGGGACAGAGGATCCAAAGCAGGCTCTGCACTGACGGCACAGCACCTGACCAATGCGGGGCTCGAACTTACGAGCCATGAGATCATGACCTGAACCAGAGTCAGATGCTTAACCAACTGAGCCACCCAGGTGTACGTCAGATCCACGTTTTTAAAAATTGCACTTTATGTACTAGTGAAAGCATTTTCATATGCCATAGTCTGATGAGCGGAGTGATCTGTGCTGGCGTCCAGTGGTCTGGTACCGGGCTGCCTCCTTGGCTCCCCCACCTCGCACAGCGGCCATTGCCTGTTGGTCACATCTGAACTGATCATTGCATTTGCTGCTTCCTGTAAATCTCATCTCTGAAGGAGTAGGTACCCCCATTTACATGAGGGAAATGAGGCTCACGTGAAGTCAGGGGTCTCACAGCTGATAAGTGGCAGAATTGGGATTTAACCCACATTTGGCTCACCGTCCTCCCCCCTCTCATCCATGTTGCCACCCCAGCTTGGCATTTCCGCCGTGGGTGAGGCGGGAAGCCGGAAGCAGCTGAGGCAAATGAGTAGGAAGGCAAGCACTGGATCACGTAGAGAGTGTCACAGAGTGTGGGCGGTCAGGTGGTGTCATCTCTCAAACTCACATTCCCATGAGCCCAGAAATCTTTTTCTCTAGAATCCAAGCTCATTCCATCATACTGTATCTCAGAATTATTCCAAATATTGCACTGGAGAAAAAAATACTCTGGACCCTAAAGAATTACATCCCTCACCCCAGGGTAGTGAACCTCTGTTTTCTACGTCCTACTTTCTATTCCTAATAAATGCTAGCTTCTCCAGACCCCAGTTTGTTTCCGGCCCAGGACATGGAGACATATGTTGACTTGTCAGTCTAATGAATGGCATCTCACAGCCCAAATGGAGGGGTGTCCCTGAGAGAGTTAGTACCTGGAAAGGAAGCAACTTGCTGATTGGTGTGGCAGTGAATGGTCCCTGCCTAAACAACTAAGAACTTTGGAGCATGCTTCACAAAGGGCCACCACTACAGTCTGCCCACCTCTCACCTAAGAAGGGAGCAAAGGGAGGTCATGGCCGTGGCACCCAGCTGGGCCACCTCTCCCAAGACCTGGCTGCTTTCCAGTCATCCCTTCATGTGATAGATGTGAGTGGGTCCTGATGGGGACTGGAGGCAGTTTCAGGGGTTTACATTCCAGAGAGGGACACAGGTGATCGTCACACGGTGACCTAAGGCCGAGGATCAATTCCCAGTGCGATGGAAGGGCACAGACCCAACACGGAACCCAGATGTGGAGATTTGGGACAGGTTTCCTGAACTGGGACCCAGTGGACAGTGGGCGCTAACTTGAGGAAGAGGGCTGGGGCCGAGAGGTCGGTCCACTGTAAAGTCAACGGAACGCCAAGGACAAAGACCCCCAGGGGGAAGAGGATTTGATTTGGCTGAAGCCTACTGTGCTGTCCTGAGGACAGTGAGAAATCACTGGAGGCTTTGCAGTAGGGTGTGATGTACACAGGCTGGGCTTAGGGAAGGTCACTGTGTGGATGCCCCAGGAAACCATCTGCCCAGTGCCTGGGGAGTCGAGCCTGGGGAGGGCAGCGGCCTGTGAAGAATTTCATATAGTAATATCTGGGGCTCAAGAAAATGGGGTTTCCCATTCTGTGTCAACACCTTAAAAATCTTTGTAGAGCCGTTTGAGTTTGTCACCAGTCACTTCGGGACGGAGCTGACAGAGCTCCAGTGTTCGCCTATGTGTTCTTAGGGTGTGGTGGAAATGGACTTAGTGCGTTCTTGCCAGAAGGCCCATGAGCTGAGCATTTCCTCCTAGTTCTTGGTGTTTATTTTGACTGAGGGAAGCGCTATATTTTGTGGAATGGCTTCAAAGTACAGAAATCTGACACAAAAAGGCCAGATGGTTTTATTTTTAATTTTCTTTCTTTTTTTTTTTTTTTTTACATTGGAGTAAGAAGCTTTATCCAACAGTACCTTGTGTTGTTCAGGTAATGAAATTATTGTAAGCTGATTATCTTGTCTTTCAAATATTAGATCCATTTACTATTTCAATGAAATCTCCCTTCTGGGCTATTGATTTGGTCTTGTTTGTCGGTAAATGAGGTGGGCGGTCTATAAGAGGGGTTGCCTAATTGTGAAGAGCCAGAAGTCACTATTTTACAATTTTCAGGTCACACAGACTCCTCTGCAAGTACTTAACTTTGCCGTTTTAGAACTGCAGCGTGAAAGCAGAGAACATGCAGACACGGAGGGGTGTGGGCTGTGTTCCAATAACACTTCATTTATGGGTATTGAAATTTCCTGTAATTTCTACACATCACAAAATACTCTGTTTTTCATGATTTTAAAAATAGAAAACAATGCAGAGTGCCTGAGTGGCTCAATCGGTTAAGCATCCAACTTTGGCTCGGGTCATGAACTTGTGCTTTGTGGGTTCAAGCCCCACATCAGGCTCTGTGCTGACAGCTCAGAGTCTGGAGCCTGCTTGGGATTCTGTGTCTCCCTGTCTCTCTGCCCCTCCCCCTCTTGGGCTCTGTCTCTCTCTCTCTCTCGAAAATAAACATTAAAAAAAAAAAAAAACCAACTAGAAAACAACGCTTAGACTTGCAGGCCTTTTAAAAACAGGTGGCAAGCCAGGTTTGGATCTAGAACATCCATGCTGGCTACGTAGGGTGGGTGTTGTGCTTATTCTAAAACTTCTCTCCAGCCAGCAACCTGGGTTCCAAATCTTACTAAGTTGCAGATTTGGAGCGGTTTTTGTTGGGAGCAGTTTTAAGTTGCAGTTTTTGCAGCACTTGTCTCTCTCTCTCTCTCTGCAGCAGAGACTAACTACCAAACATGTTCGGTGAGAGGCACCAGGTAGTCTTATGAAATATTCGCGTGGTTGCTGATGCACGAAAAGAGAGGGTGTTGGAATCGCAACAGCTCCCAGGGCTGGTAGATGGAGGCTTGGGTCTGCAGGAGCAAGGTGGAGAGGGGCAGGGAAGGCAGTGCAGGTGGTGGGAATCGTTCCGAGGCTGGCGGTGCCGCTGCAGAGGCCTTCTGGTGTGGTCCCTGGGCTGGAGAGTGCTGAGAGGACCCTGTGCCCTCTGGTCATCTGGACTCCTAGTGCCCAGGTCATACTTCGTTGTGGTTCGCCTCCAATCATGATATAACTTTGTTTATATGCCGTCTCCTGCAACAGACTACAAGCTTTTCATTCTCAAGCCTGGGGTGCAGTAAAGGTCTGCTGAGCAGGTGGTCAGATGAGGGCCTTCCAGGCACTTGGTTATGTAGCTGCTGACCTCTGTCTCCACACAGGAAAGTAGAGTGCTCAGAGGGTGTGATGATTGCTTTGTGAGTAGTCCTAACTCAGTTTAGGATTTAGGAGTTCTGGCTCTTGTGCTTCCTCATCTATAAAATGAGAGGATTGGGTTTAGATGATGCCAAGTTTCCTGTCTAAGGTTAAGATATGAGTGGGGTCACAACTGAAACTAATGTAACATGTTCCAACTATACTTAAATTAAAAAAAAAAAGGGGGGGGGGACAGGGGTGCCCGGGTGGCTCAGTCAGTTAAGCATCTGACTTCGGCTCAGGTCGTGATCTCGTGGTTCGTGAGTTCGAGGGCTGTGTTGGGCTCTGTGCTAACAGTGCAGAGCCTGCTTGGGATTCTCTCTCTCCCTCTCTCTCTGTACTTGTACTTTCTTTCTCTCAAAATAAATAAACTTAAAAAAAAATTAAAAAGGACAAACATGGAGGGTGCACTTCTGTTTTCTTCCTTTTTTCCTGGGTTTTCTAGGTGATGACACTGAACCCACTAAAGCCCCTAAATCTAGAGAAGATTGGTTTTCTCCCAAGAAGTAGGTTGGGGGAGGGGAGCAAGGAAACTCAGGTGTATTTCCCACTTGTCTTTTACGAGCCGCCAGAGGCTTAACCCGGTGGTGAAGAGCACGGACCTGGAGCCAGCTGACCTGGGTTTGCTGCTTCCACCACGTCCTAGCTGGTTACTTGGGGGCAACGTAACTTCTCTGTGCCTTAGTTTTCTCCTTGGTAAATGGGGATAACGACTGTATCTGCCTCAAAGGGTCACCACGATGATTAAGTGGGAGAACATGTGTGTGGAGTGCTCAGAGAACACTGGGAGTCCCCCTCGCCCACCGGCCAGCCTACAAAGGTCCCAAGAAGTGGGGCAGAGCTGCCTTGTGCTTCCAGTGTGTGCTCAGGCTTGACTCCAGGTCTAACCAGAATGTGTTTACTGCCTCCCCCCTCCTCCCAGGAGTGTGCTGATGCCGCCTCCCCAGCTCTGTCACTGGCTGAACTGAGGACATCATGTAGCGACAGTGATCTGGCTGCCGAGTTCGCCAATGCCATCCGTCGGTAAGCACCCTTCCCGTGACCCTGGTGAGCAGTTTATTCCGGAAGCAATGGCTTTCTTCTGAGTTCTCTTGGCTGCTCATGTCAGCTCTTCGTGGGTCATTACAGACTGGCCCGGGAAAGAGTATGTGCTGGTATGTCCACTTTTACCCAGGCCTTGGAGGCTCAATATGGAGAAGCCCTGCTGGTGCCAGGCCTCTGGAAAGGGGAGTGGCAGGGGACAGCATATAGGCAGTCATTTCATCAGCGAGTAGAAAATGTCTTGGCTTTTTTGTTGTGCTGTTGTATTGACTAGAATCTTCAGGACAGTGTCAAATGGTGATGATCAAACAGGCATCGTCAGGGGGAATACTGCCTTTCAGCATCATTGGCTCTTTCAAGAAGTCTTCATATGTGTATTTATTCAGTCCTGGACATTTTTTCTCTACTGTTTCAGTGTTCCTACCCCTCCCTTCTTCCTCTCTTCCTGCAAGGAGGGTGCTGACTCCTCCAGATCTCTCTCTCAGATCGTAACATTGCATATTCCCGCCATCCTTTTGCAGCGCTATCCAGTAGGCATGGAATGCAAGCCACCTAGGAAATTTAACATTTTCTAGTAGCCACACTCCAAAAGTAAAAAGAAAGCAGTAAATCCACTTTATTTAACCTAGTGTATCCAAAATATTTCAACGTGTAGAGTATTTTTTTAAAAGATGTATTAAGATAGTTTTCCCTCCCCCTCCTCCTCCTCCTCCTCCCCCCTCCTCCTCCTCCCTCCTCCTCCTTCTTCTTCTTCTTCTTCTTCTTGCTCTTCTCTTTCCTCCTTCCTTTTTCTTCACTAAGTCTTCAAATATAGTATCTATTTTACACTCACAGCACATCTCAAATTCAAACCAAGTGTCAAGTGCACAGGAGCTCACGTAGCCCTTCCGAAGAGGTTCTTCCACTCAGTTTTCCAGCTCACAAATGGATTCTAAGCTACACCCATTGTGTCTGGCTTCCATACTGAGTTTTCCTATTTGGGTGATGAAATCGATAATCTCTTTTTTTATTTGGGTGATGAAAACTATCCTCTCTTTTTTAACAAGATGAGGCTATCTGAGGATATTTATTAGACATATTCTAAGACATTATTTTGTCTGCTGTATTAACTCTGTTTCCTCACACGTAAGTTCCTTTTAGAGTGGAGTTTTGCGACTCTCCGTCTGGGGTCACAAGCCCAACTTCTGGGCTTCCTGTTCTCCCGGCTGACAACAGCTGTCTGGCTGCATATGTGGCCCGACTGTCTGGTCCCCTCCTGTCCAGATGGCTGGCGCTTCCAGTTGGAGCACTTCAGAATCCCCTCCCTCCTTTTGTAGCAGCTTTTTTCTCCGTGCATTTTACGTTGTTTCCCTTTTCAATAAGGAAAAAAACCTGCCTTTCATTTTTTATGATTGCTCATGGTTTCTGGTATACAAAGAGCACTCCTTGCTTTCTTGACATGCTTGAGGACTTTTAAAAAATGGGTTTCCTGTCATTTCTGGGGACTTGGGGGTCAGAGGGGACGGCTACAGTAGACTTTCAGGCTGCTGTGCTGACCCAGCTGGGGCTGTTTATGTTACAGTGTGGCCTCCAAGCATGGGGCGTGGGGGGGGGGGATGGAAGGCTGCCTTGTGGGGAACTTCACTACCCTCCTGATTTACTCACTGTCCCGTTTCGTCTCCCCTTCCAAGCCTTAATGGCTCTGTTTTCACATTGCCAGCCCCTCTGGCCATGAGGTGAAATTTAATTGCTTTGCTTGAGGCGGGAGGAGAAAAGCAGCCCAAGGAAAATGCCCACAACAAATCCTAATGACTTGACTGTGCCAGAAACATGGGATGCGAATCCACTCCCTGCTTCCAACTGGGAGCCATTTGGATATTGTATTCTCAATTTTTCACATTCCCCAAACCCCCAAGGCCTTTGCTGGCACAAGGAGGATGCAGGTTCTGCTGACTAAACAGAGAGAGACTTCATTTGTTCTGTCAGTCACGACGGGCTTCCAATCACCAGCCGAAAGTTGGTTAGCATGGATTTCTAATCAAGACCCAGATAGATGGAGCCAAGAAAGAACCCACAGGACTACAGGAAAAAGGAAAATAACGTCATTATACTGTAAATATAGCTTAGGAACTGGAATAATCATTTCATGAGGGTATATAACATGAATAACCTGAGAGCTGAGGTTTTGGGGGTGTTTTTATTTTTAAAAATCAAGTGGAAGCTCACATCTTCTTTGAAGCTCTTAAATCACTGCCGAACTAGTGGTGGAAGTTAGCTGAGGGAATCGCCCTCTATTTTCAGCAATATCTCTCCCTTGGAAGAAGGATGGTTGCAAACAACAAAGTTGTGGGCCCAGGCATCCAGGCTGCACAGAGCAGGGGTAGAGAGGGGCTTGGGAGACGGGCTAAGCAGCGGTCTTTTTTTGAGGAGAAACCTCTCAGGAAGGTAGGTGCCTTGCTGGTTCTAGGTCACTGCCCCAGGCAAGTCTCCCTGCCAGCTACCTCTCTGGGTGTCAGCCTCCGTCAGTCTTTCCCCACCCAACCCCCACCCTCTTGGGTCTTCTCCCAACCTTCTGTTTGGAATCAAACCAAGACTCCAGACAATCACACGTTGACTGTGTTACTCCCATCTGGTCTGATTTCGTTCCCTCCACTTGCACGAACATTCATTGTGCTTTACTGGCACCAGCATTACCATAAAACCCCATCTGGATGACCAGGTTTCCAGTCTTGCACAGAACTTTTCTTATCAGGGCACCTTGTTTTTGCTGTGGTCCACACAAGCTGTGTGCCACGAAACCCTGCTTCCTCTCAGATCCCTCTCTTGCTCTTGTCCTAGTAAAATGGAAGTGAATGACCTTTCCACCGAAGAAGTGAACTGTAAAAATGCAGTCGAGAATGTATTTTCAGAAATGACTCTCTGTACTTACATGGTGTTTGCGTAGCCTGCCTTTGGGACCTGAGCACAGCTGAAAAGAGAGGCTGTTTCATCTCCATCATATTCTTGGGAGGCAGTGAGGAGCAGGCATTGCTCTCCATGTGATGGGGGTGGGCTGGGGACTAGCACAGCAAGGCTGAGTAGTTACCCAAGGTCACACAGGGAGGCAGTGGGACATTTGTGTGCTTTTACCTTCTCTGCTGCCGCCCCCCCCCCACCCCAGCCGTGTGCTGGCAGAAGTGCTAACAGATGAGTGTGAGCTGAGCTCACATGTATGGGCTCACTTGAAGACTCCGCCCACTGTAGTGTGCATGGTCTGGCCAGAGAGGAACATCTGTGCCCCTGGTACATGACTGTGCATCTGTCTAGCAGATGCTGAGGGCAAATGAAGTGCTGGGGTCCGGGGGGCAAACTTCCTCAAACGCACAGACCCTGGGTCCTGTTGGTTAAAAGGTAGGGATACTGTGCTCTTCAGTGCTAGATAACAAGAATGGGGCTTGTGACATGGTGACCACCTCAGACGATTGCACATCCACCTGTCACTAGGCCCCCAAGCAGGGCAAGACCCCACCTGGGGAGATCAGGACCTGGCTCCGGCTCCGACTCTGACACAGCCACCTGCAGAAGCCGGCCACCCTGCTGGGGGCATCTAGTCCCAGGCCCCTGAGGGGCGCTGCTGAGCCCTGTAGGGAACTGGAATCTACCACCTGTGCATGCACGTGTGCCAGATCATTCTGTAAAATGCCACCTAAAGGTGTCATCCACACATGACCGTGGCCACTCTGTCCAGGGACCAGATGTGCCCGACTCATCAAGCAGAGATGCACCTAGACATCCTTTTCTCTCTCTGATGAGTAACGAGCCCACTGCAGTTTGGAGAAGAGCTGCATATCAGATCCCTGAGAGGAGACATCTAGGGCAGGTGGGCCCCACCTGACTGGTGTGGTCATGAGACACCAGATCTGGGTCACCTGGATGTGTCCCAATTGGGAGTGGAGCTGGCAGGAAGGAGTGGGTGCAGGAGGCAATGTCTCAGTTCATCGAGATGGAGCGGGAACCCCTCCTATTCTCTCTGGCCCGTGGGCCTGCCAGTGTGCGTGCAAGGCAGGAGGCAAAGAATTCCAGATGACAGACCTCGACACACCTACCTGCAGGAGTGACACAAGAACCAGGAAAAGATGTTTGAGAGCAAGGTGGCCAGTCATTCAAACTGGAGTTGGTTGAGAATGGGAGAGCTGGCTGGAGAAGGGTGCTGTGCCAGGAGCAGATCCGTGAGGAACGGGTCCGAGGAAGGAGACTCCGGAGCACGTGTGTGTGCTCGAGAATGCCGCAGCGGAGTTGGGCGGGGGTCTTTGGGCCTCTCCAAGTGACTTTGTGAGATGCAAATCTGATGGTTACCCTGCATCAGCGTTCTGTTGCCATGTAACAAATCATCACAAGCTTAGTGGTTTAAGACCACACCCATTTATTAGCTCGTGTTGTGCGTGGGTCAGAAATACCAGGCACAGCATGACTGGCTACTCTCGCTTAGGGCCATGCTCTCATCTGAGGCTCTCGGGAAGAATCTGCCTCCAACTCCTTCTGCCTGTTGGCAGGTCAGTTCTTTGTGGCTGTAGGGCTCACCTCGCATTTTCTTGCTGGTTGTTGGCCAGTGATAACTCGACTCCTAGAGGCCTCTGAAATACCTTCTGCACTTCCATTCTGAAAGTCAGCAAGGAGAACCTCCCCACTCATCAAATCCCTTTCCTGCTTTAAATCTTTTCCAGGAAGAGCCCGGCCCCTTTTGAGGGCTCACCTAATTAGGTCAGGTCTACCCAGAATAATCTTCTTATCTTAAAAGATCAGCTGTTTGGGGTCTTAATTACATCTGCAAAAATCTTTCACAGCAGCACCTAGGTTAGTTTTGATTGAATCACTGGTGTGTTGAAGGTGTGTCTATTCACGCCTGTGATCTTGGGGGCCATTTTAGAATTCTACCCAGTTCTCCTGGTTACTTAAAACCTTCCAGTGACTCACAGTCGTCGGTGTCCAAATTCCTTAGCCAGTGTGTGATCTGACCCCTGCCTGATTCTCCACCCTCACCTCCTATCATGTGTACCATCACCCCCCCCCCGCCCCCACCGCCACCCTGAGTCACACCAGACCACTTATTCTCTCTTGTGCCTCTGGGACTTCACTCCTGCTGCTGCTCCTGCCCTCACATCACCTAACCTCACACCCCAAGCACTCAAGTCACTGTGCCTCTACCCTGTCTATAAAATGGGTCTGTTTGTTGTTTTTTGGTTCCTGTGCCCTGAATTTGCTTCTATCACAGAACACATAATTGCTCTGCTTCTCATGTGCCTGGTTCCAACCTCCCCTCCCCCTGTTTAACCTGCCACCCCTTGCAGAAGGAGAGTCCCTTTTGGGCAGGGATCATGGCTTACTCACCCAGGTATATGACCTCAACTCGGATGCCTTTGTTCCTTCTAAATGGTCCCTAAATTCTCTCAGCCTCATTTCTCTCTGCTAGAGAGAAAATGCTAGAGCCTCAAAACACAGCATGTCCAGAGGCATCTGTGTGGCTCAGTCAGTTAAGTGTCCATCTCTTGATCTCAGCTCAGGTCATGATCTCAGTTTGTGAGATCGAGCCCTGTGTGGGGCTCTGCACTGACAGCATGGAGCCTGCTTGGGATTCTCTCTCCCTCTCTGTCCTTCCCTGGCTTGCACGTGTGTGCTCATGCTCTAACTAACTTAACAACAACAAAAGTATTAAAAAAAAAAAAAAAAAAAAAACCACGGCATGTCCAAAACAAATTGTAATCTGTTGGCTCCTGCACTTTGAAATTGGCCTCTTCTTCAGAATTCTTACTTATTACAAATTATATTTTTCTAATGATCCAGGATTACAACTTTGAAGTTTCTCTACCTCCTGTTAGCATAGGTGGTTCTTTCCCTTAAAATCCTAGCCATTCCTGACCATTTGCATTGTCTTCTCCTGAGGTTAGCCCTCGACTCCTCAGGACTCTGGGAGTAGCATCCTGATTGGTCATTCTGCCGTTAGGCTCACCCTTCATTCTGCCACCAAATATGCCTTTGAGCAGCACACTTCCGATCAGGTTGCTCTGCAGACGTCTTCAGAGTCTTGGCATCTGAGATCGTCTGTATATTAGCTTGCTAGCCCATTTTCAGGTGTTTCTCCTGTACAGAGTCTGTAGTCCAAGTTTATCTGGACAATCATCTTCCCGGGAGCATCCTCTTCACCTTATGCCCCTGTCTCTCTCAACCTGTGGACCCCACGTCTCATCCCCTCCAGTAGGACACTTACCTTCCTGAAGCTTTCCTATCACCTCCACCATGTACCTACCTGCTCTTCTCTATGCCCCCACAGGTGCTGACCAGGAGCCTTCTCAGTTCAAAGCCAAGTCCAAGTTGCAAAAATGTGCCCGGCTCTAGAAGTCTTCCAGACTTGTAGGAAGCACATGTCCATGAAAGGACAAAAGATGGCACCAGTTGACCCCTGTTATTAGCAGCTATGGATTAATAATGGCTTTGAGCCATACAAAGAGTAGAATAAATGAAGAGGGAATTAGCTGTGGTCCTTTTTAGAGCAGGAGCCCCCGTGAGCAAAACAGCAGCAGAATCTTCACTGTTTTGTCAGTAGGGCCACTATTTTAAACGGTGCTATTTTATTAAACTTGTATCTGCTGATTCTTCATATTTGGCTGATTTAGAATAGCAATCAGATAACAAAAGTTGTGCTTAGAATTCTGTAGATGCACGTGGATCTGCAGGATGTTAATGGGGTACAAAGTGCACCTGTGAGTTGATTAGCATGTAAATAACTTGCTGAGCCAGGGCCTCAAAGGGCATAGGTAAAAACCAATGTTCACATCACACACACACACACACACATACCCGTGAGGTGGGCGGAGCTTGGGTAACTGACATTTCTTTTCATTTCTGTCGTCCCCTCCGTCCCCTCCACTCCCAGAGCCCAGACAGAAGGCCTTTCCCCAGATCTCCTAGAAGCAGAGTGCCTTGCAGCCGCAGGTAAAAGCAGTGGCCCGCCTGTGGACACATAGCTGCATTTCCTGGGCAAGAAACATGGTCACGGGAAAGTCTGGGCCAGAAAAGATGGTTATGCTCATCTTGCTGCTACTCCCAGCAAAATGTAGCCACGCTCCAACGTTAACACCTGCAGAGCGTCATTACCTGGGGCCACCTCATCCTCAGCGCCACAGGCATGGGCTCTTCTCTAGAGGTCTTTATCCCCCTGTCCCATGCCTCCCTTTGTGACCCACAGCGAGGTGCTGAAGAGCACAGGCTTGCACACAGACCGTGGGGCACATGCCAATTCCACGGGCATACTGGCAAGTCGCTTAAGTGGGTCTCAAGTTCCTCATCTGAAAAACTAGAAGAGTACTAATAGCACTGACCGCCAAGGGTCGTTGTGAGAAGTAAGTAACTCCATCTGTGTGAGCGGACTTAGAGACTGCTGTTAGCGCTGCCTGGCTTTTCTCAAAGGTCAGTGCAGTTACAGACTCTGATGATGACCATGAGGGAAATAACTAGAGTGATGTGATACAGTCACTATGGAGATGGGTTTTTTTTTAATTAAATACAGATTGCAATGAATAGTATGGAGGAAATGACAAGGTACTGTGACGGCATACCTCTGGGACGTATGTTTAGATGGGTAGGCAAGGTGGGCTTTCACAAAGAGGTGACATTTAAGCTGACATGAGAAAGAGGAAAGGTAGCCAAGTGGAAGAAGCACATGTCGAGCAGGGGGAACCTAGTACAGGGTTGTGTGGTGGGAAACAGCATAGTGTGTGCTGGGAACTGAGAGGATTCCAGGCTGCAAGGGGGAGGGTGATACCCAACACTGGGTAGGCAGAGGTCGGGTCAAGCAGGGCCTCTGAGATCAATGTGAGACTGCAGACTTGACTCTAAGTGCAGGTGGAAGGCACTGAAGGACAATAATATGATCTGATTTGTCCTATTAAAGAATTAGCCAGCAGCTGTGTGAGGACCAGTCCAGAGGGTGCAGAAGTGAAGCAGAGACCCCAGTTAGGAGGCGCTCATGGTCGGCAGTGAGGGCAGCCTGGACCTCTAGGCGGTGGGGCAGAATTTTCACAAGGCTTGGTGGATGGGGATTGCCATTGAGTGGAGGTGGAGGACAAGGAAAGGGAGGAGTTGGGCTGATTCTAGACTGGTGACTGCAGCTGGGCTGTGTTGCTGTCTGCCGACAGGGCAGGAAGGGTGGATAGGAACGATGATCTGGAAGGTTCTGCTCCAGGCATGATAAATAGACGCCTTTTGAGTAGAGATGTCAAATAGACAAGTCCAGAGATCCAAGGAAGGGCCTGGAAATAACAACTTGGAAGCTTCCAGCACGTAGGTCACTTTTAGGAACGTAAATGGGAATGGAGAGAGGCAAGTAAAGAAAGGGTAGGACCCAAAATACGGCCCAAGTCCTAAATACTGGGGGATTTCGAGTCGGGCAGTGAAAGAGGAGTCTGTGCGGAACAGGGAGGGACGGCTGGGACCACACGGTGGAAGGCCGAGTGGGCTCAGGGCTCCCGAGTGAAGGATGAAGGTGCGCGTGCACCAGGAAGAGGGGAAGGGGTAGGCAGCTTGAGGTCCTGGGTGACCTGACGAGTAGTGGCAGTGGAGAGGAAGCCTGCTGGGGTTCACAAGTGGAAGGGGAGGGAGAGAGGAACTACATATGGCAGACGATTCTCGCTATTGAGTAATTGTGTGTATAACGAGCAATTACCCAGAGATTGCAGGCCGTGTGGCTGTGTGGCTGCAGTTCCCCGCGGTTTGGTCTGATCGCAGCCTGTGCGGAAGGTCTCCTGACGTCCTCACAGCCTCTCGCCCTGTTGCTCCCCTGGCATGCCCACCACGTTTGGGTTTGTGATTATAGTGCCCACCGGCCTTTTTGTTTTGGAGACAGCGTACCCCCTCCCTCGTGGCTGGTGAGCCCTCCCCTCCTCCCGGGCACTGCGGCCCTCTCTGGACCACACATGTGCTGCCACTTACAGGTGCTGACGTTGAAAAGAAAAACCGCCCCTGGCTCGGTGGTGAGAGGCTCACAGGACCCTCGGGGAGCAGGAAGGACCATCGTTTTGGGTGGAGCGGGGGGCCCTTGACTGAAATGTGTGCGCAGGCGGGTGCCACGGGCTTGCACAGTGAGAGTGCTACCAAAAAGAGAGACTTTTCACCTGCTGGGGGAGGCTCGTGTTCCTGAGTCAGGGAACCAGGAAGAAGGCAAGGATGATGTTGTTCTGGGCATTCCAGAAAACACCGTATTGGAGGGGCAAAGGGAGCATGTCGTGTTTAATGTTTACTTTCTTTTCTGTGTGGAGCCAAGAAAGTGGTGTGTTAGCCTCATTATCTTATCCAGACACAGTATAAATTCTTTCTCGGCTAAAGGCCAAGAAAAATTTGAACCAGAAACTAGAGGGAACAGGACGTGAATGATTGAGGTTCCAAAGTGACTGGAATAAGAACTTCCAGAAACCGAGGAAAGTGGTAGACTTAAGGAAAGTGTGCCCCCCTGTGTGTCCTATCGCATTCAGATCCAGAACCTTCTGAGACCGCGTGAGGTACATCATACATCTGGTGAGGAACACTTAGCCTTACCCATTTCGTAAATTTGCTTGGTAGTTAGAATCACCTGGGTGCTCTTGGGCCTCACCCCAAACCTACTGACATGGAATCCAGGGTGACCCCTGGTGCTGTGCTGCAAGCACGTGCGCTGGTCCCCTGGTGACAGAACACAGGTCACAAAAGGAAGTCGTGGGCAATTTAAACTTTATTAGTAGCCACGTTTAAAACTTAAAAAAACAAAAGATGAAATTTACTCTAGTAAAATGTTTAGCTCCATATATCCAAAATATCATTTTAACATATAATCAATATTTTTTTCAATTTTTTTTTAAATTTTTTTAACGTTTTATTTATTTTTGAGACAGCATGAACGGGGGAGGGGCAGAGAGAGAGGGAGTCATAGCATCTGAAGCAGGCTCCAGGCTCTGAGCCATCAGCCCAGAGCCCAACGCGGGGCTCGAACTCACGGACCGCAAGATCGTGACCTGAGCTGAAGTCGGACGCCCAACCGACTGAGCCACCCAGAAGCCTCTCCATGTTTATTTTTAAGAGAGAGAGAGAGCTAGAAGGGGGGAGGAGCAGAGAGAGAGGGAGACACAGAATCCGAAGCAGGCTCCAGGCTCTGAGTTGTTGTCAGCACAGAGCCCGACGTGGGGCTTGAACTCACGAACCATGAGATCATGACCTGAGCCGAAGTCAGACGCTCAACTGACCAAGCCACCCAGGCACCCCAATATTTTTTTTAAAGTTTATTTAGAGACAGAATGCATGCACGTGCTTGAGCACGCAAGCAGGGGAGGGATAGGGAAACAGAGAATCCCAAGCAGGCTCACAGATCCCACGAACCATGGGATCGTGACCTGAGCTGAAATCAAGAGTTGGACGCTTAACCGACTGAGCCACCCAGGCACCCCGCAATATTTTAAAAGTTGTTGAAATATTTTACGTTTTTTCTTTTTTTTTCCACATCAAGTCCTGAAATTTTGGTGTGTGTTTACACTCGCAGCGTATCTGGGTTTGGACCAGCCATGCTTCAGGTGCTCAGATGGCTGCGGTGGCTAGTGCTGCCGTACTGGTGGTGTGGATGTAGAGTTGTAGCTGGGGTGCAGGGGTGCAAGAGCACCTGGTGCTGGGGGTGACACAGACCAAGTTTGGCCACTCACCACTGACAAAATCCAAAGGCAGAGAGGTGAGTGGTAGTGACACAAGAAGGGAATTTACTTGAGTGAGGCCAACACCGGGAAGACGTGGACTGTTGGCTTAAATACTGCCTCCAAGTGCTGAAGATACTTCTAGGTTTATGTAGGGAAAATGTGGGACAGAGGTCAGCGGGTGTATGCAGGGTTTTGCTGGCTCAGGGTAGTCATTGCTTAAGGGGATAGTTTCGGTTCCCATCAGGGGATGCTTTGCCTGCACGTCTTTTGCCTGAGTTCAGAGATAAACTGGAAAGAAAAACTTAATTGGAAAGTGCAGACTAAGGTCAAAATGGAGGTAAAGTCCTCTTTCATGGTCACTTCAAAGTGGTTTCGTATTTCAGTCGACGAGTGACACTTGGAACCATGACTCCTATGACAGGTGTCTGCCTCACTCAAATGCAAACAGGTAAAGTAACCCATGTTTTAGGTTTAGGTTTGAAATTTGGCCTCATCTTTGTATCAGTAAATAAATCAGCATCCTGGTTCTGTCCTGGAATCTGTACAAACAGGTGCACTCTCATCTCCTTCCTGAGGCCCAGGGAGTTCTTAGAGGCAACTCGCAGCTCCCAGTGTGCCCCTGCCCCTCAGTTGGGCAGGGCCTCTCCTCTGTCTTCCCAGTCCTGAAAAGCCTGCCAGGTCCGGAAAAATTCCCTCCGGTCCCCCAGGGGCCTGGGTATTGGGGCAAAGGAACCCTTTGTTTTGTGGTGAGCCTGGGATTTCCATATTCTCTAGGCTGGTGGGGCAGGGGTGTGGATGGAATTGGGGTGGGAAAGGGTATCGCTCTGGGCAGTTTTTTTGTTTTGAATTTATTGAGTTCATGGTGACATTTTAAATTCACTTCATGATTTTTTTCCCCCTTTACACTATTCATCAACTTTAGAACAAAAGACAAAAGAATCGGAACAGTAACAAAAAATGTAGGACAAATAACCCCTTCCCCATTCTTAATAGCCAGAAGGAAGGGGGAGAAATCTTTCCTGTTGTCCTCACATTGCCTCAACTGACAGAGGGCTGCCTGTCACCACCCTCCATGACACTTCTCACTTCTGCTAGAAAATTGTCCGCTCTCTGCATTACAGTAGTAAATGCAACCAGATCTGAGATCTCCTGGGGGCTGCTAGGGCCCCTAAGACACTCACATTCCTCAGGAATTGCTCTGCAGCCGCCCTGGCTCCAGTTCCATTAGGGTGGGTGCGAGGATTCACTGAGTAGTCATAGGGACTTAGGGCTGGTTGTTAGGTTTCCTTTAAAAAGACCTTTCCCCCTCCATCCTCACAAAAGCAAGCCTAGATTTTTGTGTCGCAGTTCTTTCATTAGTGAGCTTGTCGGAAAGCCCGACTTGCGCTTAGAGTAACTGGAAGCAGAAACGTAAAAGATATTTGAAAAGCCAGGAAGGGCTAGCCCATCTGTGCACCCTCCCACAGCCCTCCTACAGGAAGCGTTACCACTGAGACTGGTTCTCACACACTTTACAAAAAGCATACAAAAAATTACAAAAACTTTAAGCAATGCAGAAGTGAGTAAAGTAGAACATGAGAGAGCCTTCAGTCACCCCTTCTGGGAGTTACCCGTTGTTGAGTGGTGGGTAGCTCTCTGGTCTGTTAAGAGTGTCTGGTCTGGTAGTTGTTAGAGTGTCTGAGCCGTTCCCGCTCAGATTTTTAGTTGTCTTTGCAAAACTGGCATCCAGTAGAACTTGTCCTTTTCACTTGACGATACATCAGACACCTTTCCATGCCAGTGCACGATGATCTGCATTTTTAACAAATAGTTGCAGGGCATTTCAATAGAACCAGTATACCTTAATGAACTTAGCCAGTCCCCTGGTTGGTCCCCATTCTTAGCTGTTGTAACCAGTACTGAAGTGAGTCCAGCTGTAATCTCATGTGTCTTTAGGCACCTACATGTGCTGTAAGAATAATTCCTTGAAATCAGGTTGTCTACTCAAGGAGTATGTTCACTTTTTATTTTGCTACATGCTTCCAAATTGCCTTCCAGAACAGTTGTGCTCATGTACATTTGTCGTCCACTCATGCATCATTTTTAGAGGAATTTCTTCCGTAAATCCTGGTTTCTCATTATGCTCCAAGGAATCTGATACCTTCAGTGAGTTGTTAGGAAGCTATTTTAACAACTTTTGTCCCAGAGAAGCTGTCACCCAGGCATGGTGCTGGGTACCACCAGAGTATATTTGAGTAAGGTCTTTGCCACCTTAGAGCCTACATGCTAATGGGGGAACCTGGTGAGTGAATTCAAATAAAACAGATCAGATGGTGCTGCATGTGACACTTGGGACTATGTGGTAACACTGTGCCTCTTGAGGGAAGGTCTCATTAATGCTTCCCTGCCCAGGTCTCACGCTCTTGAGGAAATCACAGGAAGGCAATATGCACATTGGACACCAGAAACCTCCCATAACTGAACCCTAAGTCAATTACTTTGAGTTCCCCTAGCAGGAAAGAGCCCAAGGAACTTGAAACCATGGGGCAGGGGGTTTTCAAAGTGCAAATCTAATTTAAGTACTTTAAAGGGGGAACAAGGACCTTTAAAATGAGAATATTGATTTCCACTCCATCAGTACCGCTTTTTGTGTTTCTGCAAAAGTAGTACATGTTGATTTCACCTAGTAGGGACTTGTCCAGGGTAGGCAGCCCAGACCAGAGGTTTTGTACTCAAATCAGGGTGATTCAAGAGATGCTTCAGCACACTTGGAAAAGAGGAGTGTGGGCCCCAGATAAGGTTTTGTGGTCAAGCTGTACTTGTGGCTGAGCATTTGGTATGCCCAAGCAGAAACTTCTAGACTGCCTTACTTCCCATAGCTGGAAGGCTGCAACCTCCCGCCTTATTCCTTTGTGACACCAGACGGACAGCTGAGATCTCTAAGGGGCTCTTCTCATTAAAGAAAGCAGTGCTGAGATGTTCTGGTTCTGCTGAGCGGAAGGTGAACTCTTGAGCCCCCTAGTAACTTCCTCTTCGTACCTGCCTTTTGACTTCACAAGCTAAACCTTCCTCTCTGCCACCACTTGCAGGGTAATAGCCACCGCCCCCATCATGTCAAGTTACTCAAGGCGTGCTCTGTCTCTCCTTTGATACAGAGAAAAGAAGTTAAAGGCCAGAGTGCAAGAGCTGGTGAGCGCTTTGGAAAGACTCACCAAGAGCAGTGAAATCCGACACCAGCAATCAGCAGAGTTCGTGAATGACCTAAAGCGAGCCAACAGGTAAAATCTCCATTTGTGGATTCTCAAGGGTGCCTGGACTCCCACACCAGGGAGGGCAGGTCCATAATTACTGGAAACCAGTACTGGAATGAAAAGTCCTCACCTGCCCTCCCCCACTCCCCCAGCCTGGTCTTCCCTAGAGCATTACATAGTGTTATGTATGTTACAAAGATGACTAAGAAATACTCAGTAAAGGCCTGTCCTTGGGCCACATGTTTGGGAAATACAGCACACTGTGGTCCCCTTAACAAGTAACACAGTAAAGGTTCTGAGAAGTCCTACAATGAAAAGATATGTTTGTGTTTAAGCCAACGTCTTCCAAACAAAATTGGCTACAGAACCTTTCTTGAGCATTTATTTTGTATTTATTTGTCTTGAGTAAACTCTGCCCCTGACGTGGGGCTTGAACTCACGACTCCAAGATGGAGACGCTCACTCTACCAACAGAGCCAGCCAGGCACCCCTATTTGAGCAACACTTAATATCCGGTGGAACACTTTACAGAGCACTGCTCTAAGGCAGCAGTCTCAAACTTTTTGGGCTCAGGACCCCTTTATGTTCATAAAACTTGAGGAACTCAAAGAACTTTGTTTTCAAATTATTTATTGATAAATCTCACTTTAGAAACTAAAACCGAGACAAATGTCTGTAACTTTTTATTCATTTACAAGAAAATAAAATAAATTTACATATAATGCAACTGGCACTTATTTAAAAAATAACTATTTTCCAAAAAGATAATTGGAAAAGTGGTACCGTTTTTACAATTTGGAAATCTATTTAATGTCTGGTTTAGGGGCGTCTGGGTGGCTCAGGTGGTTGAGCATCTGACTCTTGGTATCTGCTCAGGTCGTGATCTTACAGGTTGTCGAAGGAGTGCGTCCACGCTGTCAGCGCAGAGCCTGCTTTGGATTCTCCCTCCCTCCCTCTGCCCCTCCCCCCCACCTGTTGCACACATGCGCACGCTCTCAAAATAAACTGGTGTAATAGGACACACAACCATTTCTATAGGCAATATATTGTTTTGAAATAAATCCGGAATATCTAGCTTCACACAGATGTGCAGTTAGGAGGTAAAGGACCTCCAAGGCCTCTCCTGAGGGGGTTTTGGGAATCTCTGGGAGTCTGTTCTCAGACCACACTTGGAGGACCTCACTGTACATGGAATGGACTGGGGTGCTATTTTTAACCAGAGAGGGTATTAGGACTTGCTCACCCCCTGTTCTCTTCCACCATGCTCTTTATAAGTTCTTTGTAAGAACTTTGTAAGTTCACAAAGGCTTATATTCCATGTTTGGCTGGCAATGTTAGTTTATGGCCTCGTGCTCTGAATCCCACCAGCCCAAAGTGTAAAGAGAAGTCATCGAGCCTCTGTGCCCACCTCCTAGGTGAGGTCACTTAGACTGCAGGGCTTGAGGAACACTCTTGGTAGTTTACACTCGACCATCTGTTGTAGGCAGCCGTGGAACAACAAAAAGATCCAGATTCACCGTTTGTATTTAAATGACAGATTTCTGGAATTCAGCTGCCTTTTCTGTTACTGATTTTGGATGTGGCTAGTCTGGGTTGTTGGTTTATACTTCTCCTAACAGATTAGGGAGAAGTCTCTAGCACGGAAACTAACTACAGTTAAGCCAACAGGTGAATGGCCATGAGCGCGGAACACCTGACTTCAGATTCCTACTTTAGAGACCGAGGGACCTCTCTCTGGACCTGGTTACCCAGCAGACGGTAGTGTGTGCCTCAACACTCCAAATAATTCGTCCTTCTCCTCCCCTCTTCCTCCCACAGCAACTTGGTGGCTGCCTATGAGAAAGCAAAGAAGAAGCATCAGAACAAACTGAAGAAGTTGGAGTCTCAGATGATGGCCATGGTGGAGAGACACGAGACCCAAGTGAGGATGCTTAAGCAAAGAATAGCTCTGCTGGAGGAGGAGAACTCAAGGCCACACACCAATGAAACTTCACTTTAATCAGCACTTGGGCACCAAAGCTCCTTCCATGGAAGCTAAACTCTAGCAGTTCACCGGGGACAGAAGCACCCCGGAGGCAGAGCACCTGGTGGGAGAGTGACAAAAAGGAAGGTTGGCAGGTAGGTCAGCACCTGCATAGTGGAGTGCCATGGACTCATCAGCCCCAGGGGTGAGTGGCCTGGTGACACCGTGTAGACTATCCAGAGGCTCCCGCCCCTCCCCTTCCAGGCCCACGGACAGCCTGTAAATACCTGCTCTGTGCGCCATGCTCAGTAGGCCTTGCTTCTGCTCTCAGCCCCGGCAGTCACTCTCCCACCTGTTCTGGAGCTTGTGCATCGGTGGTACCCTCGGCATTTGTTTTACAAGACTGTCCATTCTTTCCTTATCTTTGACATCCCATTTCTCCTCTTTCTTCTTCAGAGATAAATGCTGACAAAACATGGGAGTGGGGAGGGGTTGTCTTCAGCCTCTAGAACTGATTTGCTTATTGCAACCAGGCCTTTGGTGTTCAAGTCCCACTACCAACCCCAAGACAGACGGTCGCTCAGAGGTGCTCTGGAAGGTAGATTACAGGGGAGTGGTGCATAGGCATCGCTTCTGGTCCCTGATACATTTGAAGTTATGGGGGAGCAACCCCAG
Organism: Puma concolor; assembly: GCF_028749965.1. NCBI lineage: Eukaryota > Metazoa > Chordata > Mammalia > Carnivora > Felidae > Puma > Puma concolor. Next base: position 67,794,587 of record NC_141667.1, read on the forward strand.
GGCTATGCCTGACAGCTCTGTTTGGGAGAATGAGACTTCTTTCACCTCTCACTGTGGATGTAGGGATGGGAAGGGCACTTTCTTTTGACTCTGGGATTTTCCCTCCCAGTGGAGCCTTATTAAAGCCAAGACTTAGAGCTGAGATAGTCCTATTGATACATATAGTGGAACTAAAATTTTACCAGGAGTTTCTTCAAGAGCAGAGGAGCATTAGTACTTTTGCCCACCCCAGGGCACCACATAATTGCTGTTCTGCATGAATCAAACAAAGCTCATGCACAGGATGAGAAACATAGCTCTGGACCTCTCTTTCTCTAAAGGCAAGAGGCAGGACATGGAGTAGACTGAATGTTTTGCAGGCTGATACCACCTATTGAAGAGGCTGCTACTGAACCACCAGTTCAACTTCACTTCTGATGTTAGGAAGGGCAGGGGGTGAAGAAATGGTTGTTAGAGACCTCCTTTTATCCCCCTAGAGAAATGGCGGTTAGTATACGGTACTTAGTCCTTAAACAGGTTAAATCTCAAGAAAAATGCTGACAGGGCTGGGCGGGGACCAAAGTACCTGAATTCTTTCAGGAAGGCCTCCACCATCTTAAATTCATTATTCCATTCCTGTCTTTCAGTTCTTCTGTAGTTACCCTACACTGACATTTTCAAACACCACTTGCCTTTCATTCTGTAGCACCTGAAGATCCACCCAGTCTCCTGAGAACTGTATCCCAATGCCACAGTGCACGAAGTTTTGTTTATGACCAGGTCACATTACAGCCCCAATATCCGTGAGCTACTAAAGGTCTGTTTTCAGACAAGCTGAGTTCCTCAAGCCTTCTTTGCAATGGCGAAGGCCACTCCAGCCACCACCTTGGAGGGCAGGGCAGTTCTTTCCCAAAAGTGATCACCCTTCTTTCTCAGGCCAGCAGTGAAGCTGCCTGCCTTCAAACAAAACAAAACAAAAACCAGTGTAAGTCTGGAAGGACCAGCTTTTGGCTGCTTTGATCACTGTGAAAGTGCCCACTGGCTGCTGTTTCTGTTATGTATCTACTATTTAGCAAAGATGGTTCTTGTGATTTTTTTTTCTTAATTTTTACGCGTGTGATAAAGTTTCATTTTGTCACAAGGAAAATTTTATGGCTAAAAAAGTATGTGCAAAAGGGGTTTAAAAGGCAAAATGCTGGTTTTCCCCATTTTTCCAGTCTGCCTAGGGGAAACGGCCTCCCCTTAGCCAACTGGGATGTCCAGGGTGGGAAACCACTCATGGCTCTCCTGTTGACTGAACAGGCATCAGAAGTTTTAATTTCACCAACACTGAAAGGTATAGCTGACACAGGAATAAAATCGTCTGCTGACCTCTGTCTACCATTCTTGGTCCAAGTTAAAAGAGAACTCACTCTTTTAGGTGAGTCATATAGGGTCATGTAACTCTTTCAGACTCGGGAGGTCTCAGCTCCTCCATTTTAAGCCCAGTATTACCCTACCTGGTCTCCTTTGAGTTTATCCTTCAACATCATACTTTTTAATATGTGGTGACTAGATCCAAACTATTTCCCCAGAAAACTGTTACTTTTATAAAGGTGTGGAATAAAAAAGCAATTAAATAGTTGATTTCCTTTCCTTGTGTTTTTCAAATACTCCCTAAGACAAGATGCTGGTTGAAGGTGAACCAAGAGGCACGGATTTATTCTAATCATGAGTCCCACTAAAACCACATTGATTAAAAGTAAAAAAAATTGCAAGTGCCTGAAAACCTGAGTTTTTCTTTCTAAATAGAAGCTGGTTTATTGACCTCTCCATAAAAGGTAAACAATGAAACAGATTTGACTTTCATGTTTTTGTTTTCCGGCTTCCTCAGTGGTTACTCCTTTTAGGCAGTCACCTTCTCTGTTCAGAGTTCAGTCTCTGGCTCTCAGAGAAACAGGCACAGGAAGAAAGGATCCATCTCACAGTTCCTTAGGGTTGTATTTCCCACTGCCGAATTAAGGCAAAAATCAGGCAAAAGAGACTGCAGTCTGTGGCTGGAGCAGCATCCATGTGTGGGCCCGCCAACTGATCTGATGTTCTGCCAAACCCCATCTGCACCAGCTGCCAGAACTTCAATGGACTTGCAGGTGGGAAGATTCCTCTTTGAGACATACCAGAAGTTATTTATGATTAAGTATCTTGTGTGATCAGACAGGTGAGATTTCTCATGCCCTTCCTCCAGCTCATGCTCCAGTCCCAGCGGTACACACTAGATGTTTCATCACTGCCAATGCAGGTAATTAACTGTTTCATATTCGCTCTCATCTGCAAGCATGTCAAGTTCCTGAAGTTAATATCCATGTTGCCTGAAACTGGAATGTTCAGTTAATAAAAAAATTAAGCGCCAGTTAAACATAATTGCTTAATTCTCCCTGGAGATGCATGCACCTGTTGCTAAGTCCTCCTCTGAGCCTGCGTCAGTACTTTCTACAGGGATCTCAGAGAACTTAATTAGAGCCCTGACATTCTACTCCAGAAAGGCAGTCCCAATTAGACCCAATGCGATTTTTTTCTCAAAAACTGTTAGGATGAGGCTAGTAAGGATTTTACTGCTCTAAGAAAAACTTGAAACTATTTGAAGATCTCCTAATTCCCACCTACATATAGATCCAATTATGTTATTCTAAATGAAGGAAAAAACCCCATAGTTTTAGCTCATCTGGACTGGAGTCTATCAATGGCATGAATTTAAGAACCTCTATAGTATCCTAAAAATTCTTAATTCTATCAATTACCTAACTCAAAGCTCTCACGTGTTTGGAATATCATGTTCATGTTCTAAGTAAATAGTGAGAAGAGACATCAGGAGTACAGAAAATGACCAAAGCTTTTATTAATGACTTACGGAAATCCTAAGGATCCATAAAACTTGAAGCCATTTGCAAATGCCTAACTGGGAGTTAGGTCTCATCTGTGAAACTGCAGAAAGTGCAAAGATCATGTTCACTTAGTTTACAGCTGTATGTACATTTCTAGATGCAGCAGAGACCCAAAGGGAAAGAATCACCTGAAGAGTGAAATTTCACTGAATTCAACAGGGTGCAGTCATAGGGCTGCCAAGGCATTTTGGGAGGGAAGGGAGCAGAAGCAACATTTTGGAGGTTTTTTTCTTAAATGACAGCTTTGTAGAATAGTATTTTTAAAATCTCCAAAAAAACCCACACAGCAAATGTTTTTTGATTTATCCAGTCCAATGGCCTATTTGACACAATCATCACCTCTCACTGAGGCTTGCAAACTCTACCTGCTGCACACACAGTTCTTACTGAAGTTTATCCAAACCCTCTTCTGGGTCGCTGAAACCTGTGTTCATGTCAGCCGGGCTCAAGTGAGCGCTGACTCTGTGGCCTTCTCAAGTTCCCCATTTCACACACTTGAAGTTACTTTCTAATTTCATGTGACTCACTAATAGAGACATGCCTTAGGCTGCCAAGCATGGACTTTTTAGAATTGGAAAAAGAACTATTAATGATGGTGGCTGCTGCCACCGTATCATCACTGAGCACTCCATGGCTATTAAAATATAAACAAGTGAAAAGGGTACAAGCTGAAAAGCAGCTATACATGCGTTCTCATTTTACCAATTCCTGTACAGAGGAAGACCGTTTCACATAGACAGTGGTTGCATTTGTGATTAATATTTGATAAATTCTCATCACATTGCATCTAAGATCTTACATATGACCAAGAAATCATTGCCCAGTAACAGCAACTGCTACTGGAATAACCAGACCCTAACCATACCCTTGACTTGATTTTTTCAATAGTCAAGGTTGCTACAAATCACCCACTAATCATTTGAAATCCCAGCTCAGCAGAATAAAGCAAGCTATATACAGAATTCTCACCCTCCATTCACACAGATGACCTGCCTTTAGGTAGTTCTTGCTGTACTGTTCACTTTGGCACTTTTTGCAAATCAAATCCATGTAGAAAATGTTCTGTTTGTAGAACTCCTAGAATTCACGGAGAGTGTTCCTGTCAGGACTGCCAAGTGAGAGCCCCTAATAAGAATCTGCTTTTGTTTGAACCTAATGCAAAGATAATGAAATGTTCACTTTTCTATTTCTAATCAGTTTCTTGACATATTATCAAGACTTATTTACTTTGCATGAGATTTCAGTTTCCTATTTGAAAATGTGCTTTTTAAACCACTTGAATTAGAAAAACCTGCTTGAATGTACTGTCAGTTATTAAAGCACATGTGACTAAGTTTGCATTTGTCAGTATTGTTCTACTGTTTGTACTGAGAGTCTCATTTTAAAGTTGCCACTTAACACTGTACTATACCTTGTAATTTTTTAGATTCTTCACTTGTATGCTTTAAATGTTTCCAGATGCCTTTAGTTTTAGCTGCTGTAAAATAGCTACTTTGTGTTATTTGATATAGAATTTAAAAAAAAAAACTCCATTTATTTATACAGAGACATTTATAATATTTTACAAACATTCTTATATTCTGAATAAATATTTCTAATTCCATGATGTACTTTAACTGTGTTCATTAAAGGGTAAGGCTGTCCTTCTGCAATACTGTTTAATTTTTTTTTAAGTTTATTTTGCGAGAGGGAGAGAATTCCAAACAGGCTTTGCAGCACCATCAGTGCAGAGCCCCACATGGGGCTCAAACTAACTAGCAACCCTGAGATCATGACCTGAGCTGAAACCAAGAGTCGGACACTTAACCGACTGAGCCACCCAAGTGCCCCTCCTGTAATACTGTTTAACATGTAAATATCAAACCTGTGATGCTTCACATTAAATCGAAAGCCCGGGTCAGAGCTGGGGACTGGAAAATAGTATATTAGGTCAAAACAGCCAAAGAAACCTCATTTATCGCCAATTTCTATTTAGCTGCCTTTTAAAACTTGGAATGAATGGGAAGTTATCGAACGAAAAATCAGGGAAATGGAATATAATTAAGAACTGGAGGGGGCGCCTAGGTGGCTCAGTTGGTTGAGCGACCAACTTCGGCTCAGGTCATGATCTCATGGCTTGTGGGTTCAAGCCCCACGTCGGGCTCTGTGTTGACAACTCAGAGCCCGGAATCTGCTTCAGATTATGTGTCCCTCTCTCTCTCTGCTCCTCCCTCGCTCATGCTCTCTCTCTCAAGAATAAATAAAACATTAAAACATTAAAAAAATAAAAACTGGAAGAGCAAGGAAGTCACACACAAATACAAGAAAGGATGGCAACACGTCTATTAGAGAAACACTCTTCCTGCAAGTGTGTGGTCAGCTCTCAGTATGAAAGCTTGGGCCGCCTCTTAAAATTTTAAATAAAAATTATCATACAGCTGGGGTCTCTAGTGGAGAAGAATAGATTTTTCTGAAGATCCAAGGATTGTCAAGCATTCTATTTGGGACTGTCAAGCATTCTATCTGGAAAGCCTGGTTCTAGAAGAAATATAAGGGATTGTATGTATGTAACTGTAATTCTGCTTTAAAGCAATAACCAAACTGTTGAGATGGAGAATACATACCAGTTCTTTATTTTCACTTTTGCAGACACACTCTACCTTTTCAGATTTCTTCTCATCATGTAAGCAGGTCTTTATCTCATACTTGTCATTTTTTATCGGTCCAAAGAGACACAACCAAAATATAATAACAAGTAACAGCAGCAGAAACCAGGTTAAGGTAGTAATTAAAACTGCTGGAGCAGCAAAATTTATTGGTATTGCACTACAAACAGTCTAAATGTAACACGATAATATTTTTACAGAAAGCCAATATTTGAACAATCAACCGTAAAAATGTTTTAAAATACAAAGGAAACTTCCCTTCATCCAAATTGTATTCTGTATGATAAAAGGTTTTTAATTTCTAAACTGATGTTATTTACATCAAAAAGCTTTCAAAAAAGAGTAACTGTTAAGACAGGTCTTTGTTCATTTTCTCAGTGGAGAGTGCAGCTGGCATTTCTAGTAGACTTTATCCGGCAAACATTTAAACTCATTGGAAATTCTTAATTTATAATAACCACACCCAAATTAAGTGAAAATCAGTCCTCATCCTTCCATTAACACAGAGGGAAAGAGACCAAGCTACTGTTTAGCCAGAATATAATAAATCCAGAAACACAAATCCACTCTAAAGGTCTCAATTTGTAGAACGAGGTAAACCCCACAGGTGTTTCAGAGGGTACCTTTTCTGCTCTAATTGTTTGACAACCAAATCAAGCACCAGGAACTTCATTACTACCATAAATAGAATTACTCCAATGGTTTACTGAGAGTCTTTTTCCAAACATTACAATGCCCTAGAAGGTAAAGTAATAAAATGCTGTGATAATTAAGGCAAAAATTAAATGTTAAATCATTCCACATAAGACAAATGATTACTGAATAGTTTACAAACCTAGTTATAACATTTATTCTAAAGTCCAGTTCTCTTAATATCCTATTTAGTGAGACCACTTCAATTGTTTTCTGCCAGCTTTTTAGGTCCCACATAAAATTTAACATGACTCAGCATAAATAGCTTCACCTTGTATACACTAAAACCTACTTCCAAGAAAACGGTTTTAAGACTACACATCTTCCATGAACATTACCTAGTCTCCACAGCATAAAAGACACTTCAAACCCTTGTTTTGGAAATAGCAGGGTTAAAAAAAAAAAAAAAAAAAAAAAAATTCTTATCCCCTTTCCCATCCAAACTAAACTGCATATCCTTATTTTGATTAAACGAAAGACAATCTCATATATAAGAATATCTCACCTTAGTTAATCCATGAACTACAATTCCATTTGATTATTTTATTCTGAAATAAGATTAAGTTTTCATTAAAGCCAACAGGTAAAACTTATAATCTGAATTGTGTCAATACTTACCAAAGACGATTTTTTATAAGGTATTAAGCTAATGCATTTCAAACACAATCATAAGAAAATATGTGTGTGTATATATATATACTATGTGTGTATTAATATACACAAATATATATATACAATATAGTTCAGGGTTTTATTTTCCTTCCCTGTTACTGAAAAAAAGTTTGTAAGAAAATGGAAAATCAGTTGTCTCCTGTCCTAACTGAAGTGAGATATGAGCAAATAAGCAAAATTAAAGACTCCATTCTTTGGACACTTATATTTGAAATTAAACGGTACTCGTACAACATCCAAACACAAACCTAAATTGAACAGAGACAGCAGTGCCCTAGGACAGTAGTGAAACGCACAGAGAAACTCTCGTAGATACACCTTTTGTGCTTCTCTATCAGTGCACATGATATATACAGGACATGAAGAGTGTTAAGTCCACTGCTACTCATTCACTGCAAAAAGTATTAACACCTAACCAAACGACTGAGGAATAGTTACTACCTTGCTAAACTGCATTCTGTTTAAAACCTTTGCTTTCATTTGTTGTCATCCGTAGTTGATCTTAAAATATCACAAAAGAGGGGCGCCTGGGTGGCGCTGTCGGTTAAGCGTCCGACTTCAGCCAGGTCACGATCTCGCTGTCCGTGAGTTCGATCCCCGCATCAGGCTCTGGGCTGATGGCTCGGAGCCTGGAGCCTGTTTCCGATTCTGTGTCTCCCTCTCTCTCTGCCCCTCCCCTGTTCATGCTCTGTCTCTCTCTGTCCCAAAAATAAATAAAAAACGTTGAAAAAAAAATTAAAAAAAAAAAAAAATATCACAAAAGAATATTCAGCCAAGGTATTTTACAAAGAACTAACTTCTTAAAGCTTGAGAAATGACTAACAATGGTAGATTTGTGCCCAAAATGTTTCAACTGTAGTAGCTATAGACTGTTTTAGAACCTCAGTCAACGAATTAAAAGCAGCTTAAATTAAAATATTACATTCTACCTCCGCAAGTCCACAACCTGTTAACTAAAGACCACTCAAGGACTAAAGACTAGCAGAACACTGCCCATTTTACCCTAGAACCACACAGAAGTTTTCTTTGTTCCCAAATCCAATAGACAAGCTAAATGCATTGAGAGACCCAAAACAGCACAGGTGTCCATAGCCTGCCCGTCTGCTTACAGCCCAAGGGTCAAGTGAGATCATCTGTAGAAGGCAAGCAAGATTATGATCACTGCATGTAAATTCCCACTATGGCAGATTTACCACCATATGGATGTAGCACAAACTATTTTTCTATAGAAGGGATGAGATAAAAAAGGAGAGGTGGGGTGGGGTGGAGACTCTTATGGCCTCTTCCCGGCCAGTCACACCAAGAAACAGAATTAAGAAACAACCAGTCTTCAAATGGCATTCAACAGATAGAAGCCAAGAACCAAAACAACACCCAAACCCCTGCAAGAGCCCTCTCACCAAAAAAAAGCAGCACATATATATGTTCAGGGCCTTATTCTTCCATTGGATAAAAGAAGTCTACTAAGAGGAGGGCTGATATGGGACGAAGTCACAAACCAAGGCAACTGACTTCAACTGATTTCTGCATCCAATCCCTTTCTCCCAAGCACCCTTGGCCAATATGACACAGCTAATGCAAGCACTCTTGTCACGGTTATTTTCAGATTGTGCTTTCAAGCTGCTACTAGAGCTAGACCATCCCCTCTGCTAACCACAGAAGACACAAGACAAATGGAATCTCATTACTTGTGATTTCATTAATCTGGAGACCCAGAGTAAAGATTCAATTATAAACATCTCTCAAAATAAAACTTCCATATTTTACCATAGCTTTTTATTTACATTTCTTTGTACTTTAAAGTCTGAGCAACTAAGCTGGTGGCAGCCAGCCTTCCAAGTCCACTCCCATGTATGAGAGGTAGCTTCATTCTTTTCCTTAGCTTTAGACTACTGTTTCAATAGTAATGTGGTTTGTCACAAGAAAACTAGATGGAAAGGAATGGATCACCATTCAGGACAAATGTATAGCTACCATATGAAGTGACTATGACACATGCCTGACCGTGGCTGTCGGTGCTCTGAGTCACATTCCTGTAAGAAAGTAGAGCACTTCAGTGCAGCTGGAGTTGTAAATTATCAGCACAGGAAGGACTGCACTCTCAAATACTGGTCTCTGAAGTGAGAAAAATTACTTAAGATTTACTGGATTGCTTGGCAACGGTAAAAAAATAACTTTACCCAGAGCTAGGAAACACCCGGTAATGGCCATATATATTAGACACTGCTTGGCCTAGGCAATGATCATGTTTCTAGCCTAATACAACAGACAGCACTCAAGAATTGATTTATCTTCTAAAATTTCTTCCTTCCACTCTTTGCCCAACAACTACAGCTATCTTCCCCTCAGAGCACTTTTGTTCTGTAATAATTCTCTATACTGGATCTTGAAACTGCAATCCAGAACTCTATTTTGCAAGCACGGGAAAGAGCCTTTACTGCCTATTTGCAATCTGCCATCTTTATGACACAGGAGTATAAACTTCAAGAGCAACTCAATTCTAGGTAGAAAAAGCTGCTGAGAAAGCCCATCATAATCTCATTTTTAGAGTTTTCGGCAACTATACAAATGCACTTTAAAGGCTTAGGACAGAACATAAAATGAGGAACTAGCCAGGCTTTATCCAACTATCAAAAACAAGGTTTAACAAAACTGTACTTTTACTAACACTTGTTTACCCAGAGATAGGTACTTAAAGGAAAAGGATATTGACACCTTCAGACAAAATAAGTCTTGCTTATCATTAATCTGAAGTTAAAACAATACATATGAGCCCCTTCCCCAGGCCAGAATATAATCCGAGTCAAAATCACTAAGTAACACCTTTCTTCAATCAGAAACATGTTAATGAATTTGACCTTGTAACTATGATTAATATGCAAAGAAAACACTGCCTCAGAGAATACAGAGACACAATAGATGTCAATCAAAACACAATCTCTGAACAGGCAGAGAGAAGTACTGGTACAAAAATAAAGATAAAAAGCCACAATATATTATCATAGTAAGAAAAGTAATTTGGCAGTCTGATTTTTATATCGACTTTGCTCCTTACTGTTCAAGTTAACTCCTGTTGGAAACCAAAGGAGGGGGAAGGGAATTAGGTAACAAAATGTTTTTAATGCATACATGCACTTAGACCTGAATTTTTCTAATGACCACCATAATATGTTGAGTTTTATAATAAAATTTAAATTTAATTCCTATGGAAGGATGCCATTCACTTAGATTTGAATTTTTTTATTTGACATTACACAAAACTACTAAAGCCTTAAAAGACAAAATACCCAATCTTACAGCATATAATTACTTTTGCTGTATTTTGCTATACATCTTCATTATCTGCACTTACTAATTGATATTTAATAGAAAAATAAGGATATCCAAAGCTCAAAGCAGCAAGCAGTGACCACAAATCCTTTGACAGCACAGGAGACTTGTTTTTATATATTAACATGAAAATCCAACTTAAGTTTCAAACCTCTTCAAATTTTACCCATGCTAAGGGTTTCATTCAATTTCTGTCTCAGGAGAGTGTCACTGGTTGAAATCCTAAAACCATTCATTTGCTCTTTCTTAACAAAAAGCTTGTGAAAGCATGTAAATTATACCCCTACCTTTTGGATAACAATGGTTAAATACAAAAAACTTCACTTAACATCCTACAAATCATTACAGTTATACATAAAAGCACCTATAAAATTAAAAAAAAAGATTCACAGTGCACTGAACCTTGGAACATGTAAGGTTGGAACATAAGAACATTTAAAAAGTGGACTCAAAGACCTATTTTTCTCTCAAAGACATAAAACATAATGAAGCCAACACAACTACTCTTCTCATCTAGCTTCTTAAAATGCAGCACACAGAAGTAAATTATTGCATATTCAGCACACTGCTTTATCACTTGATTCCTTCAAACCATGCTATAATTTCTCAGAGGAGAAATCCAGTTCTGTGCTAAGCATGGCCTTTCTCAAGGTAACCTGAACACTGAGAAATACACAGGTTCAAGGGAGTAAGTATAGCAGATGTACATAAAACAGGTACACCCAACTTATATATTTTCTGCATAGTTAAGTCATATCACACACATAAACTTTAACTCACATCTTTTTATCTCAAACTGTCAACACAGCTAAAAGCCTCAAGTTACCAAAATCCCATCCCAACAATACCCTTATTCTGTTCCACAGTGCATTAAATGAAGCAGCACAACAGCAATAACATTTAACTATTGTTAAACTGCTGTAATTGACAAGAGAGAATCTGTTGGTTCTTAAAAAGGCTCACCACACCTTTAGAGGACATACTTCTGGTAACTAACTCTAATCTCTTTTGCTTTCATATTTAGAGCTGAAAAACCCAACTCTAGGCACCAGAAAAACTGACTAAAATAGAAAAAAATTAAACAACAACAACACACACACACACAATCACTGAAATTGTATGGTTTCCAGATGACAGTGAGTGAAAATGATTTACCTGCGAGGCAAACTAAGTTTTTACTCGCCTAACAATTTAACAGAAATCTGGAATGCTGGGACCAACTATAAATATGGCTCAAGGAGACCCAAGCAAAGCAGCTGTATTTCTGGAAAGAACAGTAAGAGCTTCCAAAAGCAGTCATATAATGCATTTTAAAAAAGGTCACAGAAGGATTCACAAGTTTATCACATTAAAAGATGCAGGATTATGAAAAACCTAATTTTAAACACACTGCTGTAATTGTGAATTCTCCTGCTTAGCACCAAGAGGGTGACACTTTTATTAATAAATAGAATTTCTCCTTTAAAATCAAGCCATTTAAAAGCTAAAGCAAAGAAATACCAAGTGAATTCCTTACAATAGTACTTCTTCTGAAAGTCCCACTGGGTTATATAGAATCCCTATTAAATAGGCTATCTATACAGAATAAAGATTTCTATAATAAAATTTACAAGCAGAGATATATTTTGTGGATACCACATGTAAAAAAAGATTTTTAAAACCCACATGACAGATGCACACGCACACATATGCTCACACACCACCCCTCAAAAGAAATACCTTCAGTGAGGTCAGAGGCAGCCCAAACACTAAACCCCTTTAAAGCCCTGGTGATTGTCCTCAATTAGAGCTGAAATCCTTCTTAAAACGGGCACTGCCACCCTTATTTAGATTTAAGAATCCTGAAGGAGCAAAATCTAGTGCCAGGAATGAGTTCTGTATATGCTACCTTCACGTTCTGATCCTCCCCTATTGAAATGCTTTACTTGTACTTGCCTGAACCATATGCCCCTTCCCTTCGTCCAGAGGCTTCAGCATGCCCATAAAAGCATGTCAGTTTCTGCTACTACTGAAAATTGGAACCTAATACATCAGTTTCCAGAGATCAATACCGAGATGTGATGTAAAACTTAATAATGTCAGTATTCCATTCATATTTACACAGCTACAACAGAAAATAAATTTTCACAGGAACAAAACCATTGTACAATACTAAAGGACTGATGGCAGGACAGTGAAGACAAGACCAAAGCAGTTGCCAGGCCCTGGATTCCCTGCTCCCCAGCAGGTTCACTGATCACTGACTGCACAAGGCTCTCAATGCCAAGTCAGAGTGTCCACTCCCCACCCAACCAACTCAGTCCCTCTCCAGGCTGAGGACTTTGTCCCTTAATGAAGTGCTAAGAGTTCGTTTTTAACATGAACATTACATAGTAGATGCTGGCTCTAAAAATAACCTTTCAACAAATCTCCAAGCAGAGGAGGATTAGAGAACCTAAGTGGTTAGAAGCAGAGAAATGCGCAAAATGCCACCAAAGCAGATGACCTGCAATCTTGACTTCAGTGACATTTTCAGTTCTTGCATTCATTTAGTATTTGTGAATTTTAAGTTTCTTTTAAAAATGTCAATATAAGGAAACTCTTATTGCAATCACTGTCATGGATAGATGGAGCATTCCCATTATATTGGCTACCTGATGATGATGATTCAAATACTATTTTCTTGACCAGAACATGAAATAAAAACCACAATCACACAGAAAAAATGCTCTCGTAAAAAGCAACTTAAATTCGTTGGCCAAACACTGAAAAGGTACATCTGTATAAAAGGTTTTAACTGCATTTACAGTGCAAACTCATGTTTCTTTCTACTCTCTCTTCTGCACAGAGAACAATATCTTCAGAAACATCATTGCCTCCCTGCATTTCTTTAAAACACCTGAGAAAGGTAAGGCTCAAAGAGACACCCACTCAAATGCAACAGGTCTCTGATCTTGGGACTTCCACAACACATCTGCTGCTATCAGAGGTCCAAGATTTTCATTATAGCATTATGGTCAAATTTAAAACTCAAAAAGGCTCTGGATGAAAAGGGGAACTTGCAATGACCATTACATGCCACAGACTGTCCCTCAGCATGTTCTAGCAACTGGTCTTCACCGGAGCAAGGCAAATCACATACAGCATCTGTTTAAAAAAATAAATACACTCGGTAACTTAGTAAGAACTCAAATACTGTCCTTCCTTTCTTTTGTTATAAAGGAATTCATATACAGTATATATTTTTGTCCCCACACTCAAAATCTAACATAAGCAGAACCATCAAAATACTTTCCTTTCCCTAAACTGGGGCTCAGCTGATTTTCTAATCTATTATTGTTTATTTTCACACATTCATTCAAAATCTGAATCTCAGCTTTTATTTATTTTTAAAACATTCATTTTTTGTTGTTGTTATTGTTTATATTTGAGAAAAAGAGAGACAGCATGAGCAGAGGAGGAGCAGATAGGGAGACACAGAATCCCAAGCAGGCTCCAGGCTCTGAGCTGTCAGCACAGAGCCTGACACGGGTCTCACACCTACAAACCACAAGGATCATGACCTGAGCCAAAGTCAGACACTTAATGACTGAGCCACCCAGGTGCCCCTCAGCTTTTAAGACCCTTAATGTTCACATGCTTTCAATAATGGGCATACTTTTATCTACCTCCCATATTTGTTTTTTGTGCCAACATAAAAGGAACCTGTTGACATAGATCAAAATGTAAGCACTGTAAAGATTACAAATGTTAATATAAGATTTATAGAGGCCAATTCAAGAAAACTAAAGGCAGAGCAGAGCTTACCAAATCTTTAGGGAACACATTAACCTGAAGAAAAATCCAAATTTTCAAAATCATGGTACAAGAAAACTCCCAACTTATCAGGGTTTCACTTTTTGTTTTTTTAAGGTAGAATAGAGACTTGACCATGAAAGATTAAGAAAATCTCAAATGAGGTTTCCCAAGACAAAAATCCGTTTATACTTCATTTTCAAAACAACTCAAATTTTATATATCAATACCATACCCAATTAAGCTGGGTATATGAAATGAGAGTATACCTTCTTTTAATGCCTTCTTCCCGAACATAAGGTTTTTAAATATTTTGTGAAGTAACTGACTCCTGAACTTACCTTAATTAAACTATCAGTCTATCATGTCCCCAACCACCCAACATGGCCAGAAAAATCCTACTAAGGGTACTTTTACCCTCACAACTTATATATACCAAACTACTGATAATTCCTATTACTTCACAGTTAACCTTAACTTTCCAAAATAGGATTAAAGCATCCCTTTTAAAATAGTGTTTATCTTGCTCAAATCATAAACAGTATTACAAAAAAATATGACTATAATGGTTCTTATTTCTTAGACTTTTCTATATGAAAGCCTTAAATTGAAATGGTGAATAGGGGCCCCTGGGTAGCTCGGTTGAGCGTCCCCACTCTTGGTTTTGGCTGAGGTCATGATCTCACAGTTTGTGGGTTCAAGCCCCTCATCGGGTTCTGCGCTGACCGCCCAGAACCTGGAGCCTGCTTCCGATTCTGTCTCCCTCTCTCTCCCTGCCCCTCCCTGCTTGTGTGCTCTCTCTCTCTCAAAAATAATAAATAAATGCACATCTATTGCACAGAGATTTCAAATAATTCAAAACAGCATATATGAAAAAACAGTGTAGAGGAGCTTGCCTGGGTGGCTCAGTTGGTTAAACATCCAACTCTTGATTTCAGCTCAGGTCATGATCTCGAGGTTGTGATATCGAGCCCCGTGTCAGGCTCTCTCTGCACTGAGCGCAGAGCCTGCTTGGGATTCTCTCTCTCCCTCTATCTATCCCCCGCCCACTCACATGTGCATGCTCTCTCTCAAAAACAAAAACAAAAAACAGTCTACTGCACTTTCAAATCTATTAAATCGGTATTACCAAAGAGCTTTCTACATTCATCAACATTACTTTCCAAATCAGATCACACACCTACTCTTTACAACTGAGAATCGAGATGTTGCAAATGTTACTTTAATAAATGCTATCCATAGGTACCACCTTAAAGTTGCTCATTACCTCCTGAAAGTGGGAAATATTCTCCTTCCGAAATAAGTGCTCCTCTTAACATATATGAGAATGAAGTCTCCTCACTTCTACAATACTAGGTTCTATCCCCCTCTAACTAGTATTTACTTACAATATTCATGGATAGCACAGTTTGACATTCACACACAAAAATAGCACACTGAAAGGGAAAATCGTTTCATCTTGATCACTTAAATAAGTTCAGTTTAGTCAGTTTCCTATTTAGAGAACGTGACCACATACCTGAACTCTCTACAGATCATGTGCAATTCTTCCTATTCATCTATCATAGTCCGTTACACTCTTGACTAAAATCAAGGTTAGGTCAAAACCAAACCGAATCCCACCAGAGATTTTAAAAAGAAAATGACTTGCCTGTTTCGAAATTATCCTGAAGTTTTCGTGGATGAAGTTTTTTTTCACATTTCTATTAAGAAAAACACAAACACAACATACCCTCCGTAGTCATTTCACTTAATATAAATGAGGAGGTGTATTATCAAATTTATCAGGAAGAAAATTAAACCAGGAATATAATCACCATCCCTAGTCCGTACTTGTATTTTTATTTATTTTAAGCCTAAAACTTTTTTTAGTTGATAACATGTAAAATTTAAAAACACCAGGAAAAAGAAAATTATTCATTAATTTTCTGAACCCTGAGAATTACTCTTAACATTTCAGTGTATTTTTCTAGCTTTTTCTCTATGAAGATACTGTGAATCCATGTATAATTACAATGAATTAAGTGGAATTATCCAGTACATAAGACTACTCTATAACCTACTTTTAAAATGTAATATACTCTGAATGTATTCTTTTTTGAATAAATAGAAATCCACACCATTATCTTTAACAACTACAGAGTCCTAGGATTTACATTTATTATTATATTCTTGGATAGACTATTTCCAAGTTTTTATTATTAAAAAGAGAAATGGGATGAACATTCTTTAAAATTTTCTTCTAGGGAAACACTTTAAGAACCTCTTCCGCCTTGCCATACAATCAGACTACTCTCTAGAAGGTTATACCAACTGGTTATTTTTAAGTGTTGTCAGCACACTCAACAATATACAAATGGCTCTCTTTTCATCTGTGTCAATCAGACAGGAAAAAAGTATAAGAGTAAGAGGCAAGTAGTCTAAAAGTAAACTGATCTTTAACATGTCTTTGCCTGTGAAATCAAAACACAAGTTAGGTAAACAGCACCTAGGAACTCAGGTAAAAAACTTTTTGCTAAAACCTTAAAACTACTATTTTCACCCACTTATTAAAAAAAGAAAAGTAGATGAAACTATAAGAAAATTCAACAGACAAATACCAGGACTTGCAGAAAGGATAAGCAAGGAGACCCATTAATTATGAATTACTTTCTGGAGCAAAATGGTCAGTTATTTGTCTTTAGCCCTAGTCTAAAGGCTATGGCACCAGCTACATTTTAATTTTCTAAATTCTATCAACTTAAAAAAAAAAAACAGTGATATTCTTCTTAACTATTAACTTTATTAAAATACAGACTCTATTTAGAAAAATACAGACAGAAAAATAGATGAGGACTTGCTCTTTCTAGAAAGCAGGGTTGACTATGCATTGTTTTCATAGTACTAATAATATTTAAATACCTACATAAAAAAATTAGACGTGCAGCTGAATGTTAGAAACCTGTAACTGAGAGTAGCCAGATATTTTAAGTGAGCAAATAACGCACAATTTCACCCCACAAAAATCTGTCAATATATTAATTCAACGTGCCTTGACAATGCCCTTGCTCCTCTCCTAAAAAGGGTGAACTGCCTTCTTAGCATTAGAACTGTTAAGTCTTACCATCAAGGGATTCTGCTGCTTGGCTGGCTGGCTGTGGACCCCGTTTGTTCTTTTCTTTTGATTAGGTGAGTCCTGATACTGTTTTCTGCCATTTCCCCTGATACTTTGATTCTGTTTTTCCAATAAGAAGAAATAAAATATAAATCTACAGTATAATGTAATAAGACAAAAGAATATAACGCCAAGAATATGTGGGGAAAAAAAAAAAAATATATATATATATATAATTAGCTGGTTGATTAAGAGTTTAGCAAAGTCCTCCCCCAAATTTTCCTAAAACACTGGGGAACCATACCATATCAATATTTTCTTATAGAAGACAGTGCTTCACAAAGCCAAGATTCCTCTAAAGGTATGAAATGGCAAATACAAGGTCCCTAACACTCTTGCCATATCCCATTTCTATCTACAGATTTTGTTTACAATGCATGAGTTAAAAAAAGAATGGGGGCGGGGAGAGGAACAAGTTTGAAAAGCTTAAGCAACGGTCAAAGAAGCCTCTCTAGGAATGCCTGGGTGGCTTGGTTGAGTGTCAGACTTCAGCTCAGGTCATGATCTCACAGTTCATGAGTTTGAGTTCTGCATCGGGATCACTGCTGTTGGCACAGAGCCTGCTTTAGATCCTCTGTCCCTCTCTTTCTCTGCCCCTCCCCCGCACAGGCTCGCTCTCAGAAATAAACATTTAAATCCAATCTGACAATCTTTGCCTTAAAAAAAACCAAAAAACAAAAAACACCTCTCTGTGAGGGGAATGCTAAGGTACACTGGCCACAGTTCTCAGGACAAGAAATATGTAGCAGATGTGATCAACTATTACCTAAAATCTGCTTTAAATTATTTTTTTTTTATTTTTTTTTTCAACGTTTATTTATTTTTGGGACAGAGAGAGAGACAGAGCATGAATGGGCGAGGGGCAGAGAGAGAGGGAGACACAGAATCGGAAACAGGCTCCAGGCTCTGAGCCATCAGCCCAGAGCCCGACGCGGGGCTCGAACTCACGGACCGCGAGATCGTGACCTGGCTGAAGTCGGACGCTTAACCGACTGCGCCACCCAGGCGCCCCTGCTTTAAATTATTAATAAACAAAAAAGCATTTTTAAATTAATAATCTCTTTTATACAAAATAAAGATTGGTGGCGTGCCTGGGTAGCTCAGTTGGTTAAGCATCAGACTCCTGATTTCAGCTCAGGTCATGATCTCACAATTGTGAGATTGAGCCCTGCGCTAAAAAAAAAAAAAAAAGCTCAAAATAAAGATTTTTTTTTAGCTGGTTGATTAGGAATTTATCAAAGTCCTCCCCCAAAATTTTCCTAAAACACTGGGGAACCATACCATATCAATATTTTCTTATAGAAGACAGTGCTTCACAAAGCCAAGATTCCTCTAAAGGTATGAAATGGCAAATACAAGGTCCCTAGCAATCTTGCCTTATCCCATTTCTATCTACAGATTTTGTTTACAATGCCTGAGTCAAAAAAAAAATGGGAGCGGGGTATTTTTTTTCTTTTTGAGAGAGAGAGAGTCCATGGAAGTAAGGCAGAAGCAGAAGAAGAGAGAGGGAAAGAAAGAGAGAATTTTTAAAAATTCATTCATTTATTTATTTAGAGAGAGAACACACACACACCCATGGGGCAGAGAGAGGGAAAGAGAGAATCTCAAGCAGGCTTCGCACTTCCACATGGAGCCTGACACAGGGCTCTAACCCACAAACCATGAAATCATGACCTAAGCCGAAACTAAGAGTCAGACGCGACTGAGCCACCCAGGTGCCCCAAGACTGGTATTCTTAACGTTTAGGCCATTATCCCTAAATTTAGACCTAAAGCCTAAACATTCAGTAGATGACATCTTGCAATTGTAGTGCTTTAACATGAGTTAATTTTCTTACCAAAAAAATATCTAAGTTTAACTTAAAAAAGTTTTTAAAATTTTTTAAATGTTTATTTTTGAGAAAGAGCACACATGAGCAAGAGAAGGGCAGAGAGAGATGGAGACACGAAACCCAAAGCTAGCTGTCAGCACAGAGCCCAACGCAGGGCTCGAACCCACGAACCTTGAGATCATGAGCTGAAGTTGGATGCTTAACAGAATGAGCCACTCAGGTGCCCCCCAAAATAGTTTTTAAACATTAATTTGCCCTTAGAGGTTTTGAAAGGACAGTTAAGAGAACTGACTAAAACAGTGTGAATAAAATATTTTATATTTTAAAATATACCAAAATACATTTATTTATATCCTATCTAATACCTACAGAAAAAATTAAGCAGTTCCTAAAATAGCTTGAAAACAGTAAGCTAACTTAATGATAAGGAACAGAGAACAAACTGATGGTTGCCAGAGGGAAGAGAGGTAGGGGGCTGGGCAAAATGGGTGAAGGGGAGTGGGAGATACAGGCTTCCAGTTATGGAGTAAGTCACAAGAATAAAAGGCAAAGCATAGGGAATATAACCAATCACATTGTAATGGAGCTGTATGGTGGCTGTATGGTGACAAATGGTAGCTATACTTGTGGTAAGCACAGCATAACATATAGAGATGTTGAATCACTATGTTGTACACCTGAAACTAGTGTAACATTGTCAACTATACTCCCAATAAAAATAAAAACTAAAATTAAAAAAAAAAAAAAAAAAGGATGGTAAGGAAATTGGCTTTCAGAAACTCGTATTACCACACACTTTTAATTCAATTTTATCCTGCTCTTCCGGGTATCTGTTTTTTTAGTGTGATACTATATACATAAAGTTTAACACTATAACCACTTTTAATTGTACTTTTCAATGCAAAAAGTTTGTAATTTTGATGAACCCAGAATATTTTTTAAAAGAATGAAAATAAACAAGAGTAGCTCAAATGATAAAGGCAGATAATACCAAGAATTAGTAAGAATGTGGAACAACTCAAGCTCTCATATATTTTGTTGGGGATATAAAATTACTTGAGAATATTGTTTGCAGCATATACTGAAGAACACAGGTATATCCAGGGATCCAAAAATTCTGTTTGTTACCTATACACAAAAGAACGGTGTATGCTCATCCAAAGATATGTACAGAAATATTCATAGTAGTATTGTCTATAAAAGCCTGAAACAGGTAACATCCAAAATGTCTATTAAGAGTAGAATGGATGAAGTGTGGTATAATCATGCACTAAATTCAATACAACAATCACCCTTTCACTGGTTGCATATATACCAAAGTCAGACGTTAATTCTGATTACTTACTACACTGGATTTACAGCAAAACTGTAAAGGTTAAGAAGACTCAGCCGTGCTTCAAATCACAAGTCAGGAATGCAGCAATCGTTGATCAACAATTCAGAGCTCTTTAACTGTTAATCTGCAGTTCTTCGATTCAGATACATTTCAAAATCAAATCTAAAGTTAGAAAAATCTTTAAATGTATTATCACTCACCTTTGCTTTTAAAAGGTCAGACATTTCAGAATGATTATTATATGGCTTTTGCTGCAGTGGTTGCCTGTGTTTCACCCACTGGTCACCAGGAGAACCTTCAGGAAATAACTGCTGACTGTGGCGGAATTTGGTTCGACTATACCAAGATTTAAAAAATAAAATTCAGATCAGAAAATTTTCATTTAAAGTTCTTCTAACACCAGATTACAAACTTTACCTTCTTATTTATCATCTCCCTGCACTGGGATGTACCTTACATAAGGACACAGTCAGTGAAGGCCTGGTGTTCACTACTTTTTGAATGAACTAAGTATTATTTTTAATCCCAAACTTTTCTAAATTAACCACATTACCTCCCCCTATAACTGATCATACCTTTAAAAATCTCAAGAAAATAATTCCAAATTTAGTTGAAACTAACAAATGTAAGTGGATATTCCTTCTTAATAGGACAGATAACTCACATTCTCACCAGGATGTTTAAAGTATGGAATTTGAAGTAGAAGAGGAACTGAAAATTTAAGCTATATTCTAGGGCAAAAAAAATTAAGGAGCTGAAGACAATAGATGAGCAAATTAAATAAAGGTCTGGTTTCAAATTCTTATATGAAAGAATTTGATTGTAAAAGGTTGTACTCATGCACTGGTCCGTAATAAAAAACAAAAAAACCAATATTCTACAGTACCATTTACATGTATAATACAGTCCAGAGTCACTGATCCAAAGAACTGCATTACAGTGATTGCTTCTGAATACTTGAGAGTTCTTCTCCTTTCCCATTAAAAAATTATAATAGGCGCGCCTGGGTGGCTCAGTCGGTTAAGTGTCTGACTTTGGCTCAGGTCATAATCTCACAGTTTGTGAGTTCGAGCCCTGCGTTGGGACTCTGTGCTGACAGCTCAGAGCCTGGAACGTGCCTAAGATTCTATGTCTCCCTCTCTCTCTGCCCCTCCCCGGCTCACACTCTGTCTCTCTCTCTCTCTCTCAAAAATAAATAAACATTAAAAAAAATTTTTTTTAATTATAATAAAATTGCAGCATCCCTACTTTCTTGAGACAAAATTCAGGTATTTCCTCTAACACATCACCAAAGACATTAGTCTATATGCTAAAAACACACTATCCCCGCCTAAGAAACTTGAAATTTGGTTAAAGCTGCTTTATTATGTCCTTATTCCACCTTCCAGGACCACAAAGCTTAGGACTAGAAGATAGGGGAGGCCTATCACACATTATGGTGGACCCAAATATGAATAAGCATACAATTTTTTTTCCAGTGTCACTATTTCATAACTTTTTAGTTGCACGTTTGTCTCTTTTTAATTTTGCCTACACTCCTGTCTACTTTTTCTACAGTGTTTTACTTTAGTAGTATATAATGTGGTGATTATAACCATAGGTTCTGAAAGGCAGAAATGATTCTCAGGGCATTTAGTCCAAACTCCTGTCCTCATAAAACCCAGCTAAAATGGAATATTCCCTATGTATTTAAAAATACTGACTATAAATGTGGTTACTCCTGTTTAATTTTTGAAGCCCTGGGATGAAAACAGAACATTAAATTAAATTAAAGAAAATGTAAAATGCAACTCTCTCTGAACCTAACAAAGTTCTAGCAAGCTTATTACAAACATACATGCTTATTTAACAAAATTCCTTACTCAGCCTACTCTGTAATTTTGATTTGGATACAATTAAGTTCCAACCAAGAAAATGTTCTTTGTGGTTCCTGTCCACATAACAGTCACTTTTTGCAGTACAACAGTCTATGTTGGAAAGAAGAGAAGCCACCCCACGTCTTCACAGTTCTATCTTTCTGAACAAATTACTCATCTGCACTCATCTCCCTACACAAAAACAAACCTCAACATATCTTCCATTCAACCACCTTCAGATTCAACTTCCTCTTAAAGTAGGATATAAGAATAGAGAAGTAACTATAAACACACAGATTTTTTTTTTCCTCATGTTCTATCCATCTAAAAAGGTGGTACCCTCTTGTGTATACTATTTTAAAATGAGCCTGAAGCTCCTTTCCAACTCCAATTAACCTTTTTCACCTCATTAAAAACCCTTTATAAAAAAATTTCTATTATCTATGAGACTAGTAACAAAATAGTACCTACAGAAAAGAATTCAACACCTCTGGAAACTTTGGAAGTAATACATTAGTGTTAAACACTATCAGAAGGTAAGAGCACCTTGGTGGCTCAGTTGGTTAAGTGTCTGACTTTGGCTCAGGTCATGATCTTGCAGTCCGTGAGTTTGAGCCCCATGTCAGGCTCTGTGCTGACAGCTTGGAGCCTGGAGCCTGTTTCAGATTCTGTGTCTTCCTCTCTCTCTCTCTACCCCTCCCCCACTCGTGCTCTGTTTCTCTCTCTCCCTCTCAAAAAATAAATAAAAATTAAGAAAAAAAAAAACTATCAGGAGGTAGGAATCCTATGAATGTATTTCTTTACCTCAATTTTTCCACAGTGGGTTTAGCTGGTGTGCTACCAACAGAGGAAAATCCATTGTCACTGTCTGAGGAATCTCCAAATCTCCGAGAAAGCCAGTCCCTTAATGGCCTATGGAAACATTAAGAATTCACTTTTAAAACTGGGCTACGTAAAGAAACTATCAGAATTATGAAGATTACTTTAGTATTTTGATAAACAAGGACATACCTGATAAAGGGAATGGCCATAAAGAATTTGTTAGGTGCCAAACCAAGTTTGGATTTTGGAGTCATATCATTTCTATGACAGGGCAATTTCTCAATGGAGAACCACTCAATGTTCTGAGACAGAAGAAAAGAATTCACTGAATTATCATCAAGGAGTTTCCAAAAGCAATTTCCTACTTCATTGAATTGCAACTTGAATACTGTCTAGCAACTTGAAAATTCTTTCAGTTACATACCCGAATTTCTCTTCTGGTTTTTGGGTTAAATTTTGTGTCTTTTGGAATTCCTGGAATGATGTACAAACGAGCAAGCTGGTCATTGATTCGAAGTTCAATGTAATCATCCTTACAAATATAATCTTTGATATCAAAACCAGTTTCTTCAAAGACCTGGAAATAAATTTGGATGATGATTTTCAATTGCTGCTGTTAGACCTCCAGTTTGTTAAAATTTACTTCAAAGGCAAAAACTCAGAAATATCCAGGCAAGTAAAGGCATGAAAACACTAGGCAAGAAGTCAGAATGCTCTAGGGTTCTAGTTCTGCCTCTATTGAATTGTTCAACTATGGATAAACCCCTTTAATATATCTGAGCCTAAGTTCTTCACCTATTCAATGAAGGAAGATGTGTGATACTGCGGTTTACAATAAGAAAAATATATTATTTGGTTTTCATCACCTTTCTGGTACAAACCTCCTAAAACCCTCAGAATTTCCTAAGCATGAAAGCCACAAGGATGTCTTCTGTTATGTTAATGAGGTAACTTCTGGCCCCTACCTAAAGATGGGGGCTGACTGCCAGGAGAACCAACCAAGTTCAGAGGACTGGAACTTTCAGTCCCACCCTCAACCCCCACCCTCCTCCCATCACCAGGAAGGAGAGAAAGCCTAGAGATTGAGCTCAAAAAGCCAACAGCCAGTGATTTAATCAAGACTGCCTACACAAAGACACCTCTATACAAACCCAAGAGGCCGAGGGGTGGGGAACTGGACGGTGACTTCTGGGTTAATGAACATGGAGATTTGGGAAGAGTGGTACAGTAGGAGAGAGCACCCTTTTTCCATACTTTGCCCTCTACATCTCTTCCATCTGGCTGTTCTTGAGTTATATATCCTTTTAAATAAACCAGTTTTTCTCAGTTAAAAGAGCCATTCTAGCAAATTAACTGAACCCAAGGAGGGGGGCCACTGGAACCTCCAATCTAGGTCAGAAATACAGAAATTCAGATGACAGTCCAGAAACCTGGACTTATGACTGTCATCTGAAGTGAAGGGCAGTCTTGTAGGAGTCCCTTAACCTGTGGGATTTGATTCTATCCAGGTATTGAGATTCTATCCAGAATTGAGCTGAATTATAGGACACGCAGCCAGTGTTTGTCAATTGCTTGTTGGTGTGAGAACAACAGCCATCCCCACCTCCACCACCACACACACTCATTGTAATTGGGTCCAGAACTCTTAAGCTGGGACCACATATGATTTTATTAACAGCACATATGAATCTACATACACCAAGTTACAGACTAAAAACTCTTACACAAATAAAACTATTTTTCAAACATGAAAACTGAATTGTGATTAATGCTAACTTTTTTTTACGGACAGATTTCAAAAGTAGAGCTACAACCTCATTTGTGTGTGAGTGGGGGGCAAACGCAAAAGAACTGAAAACTAGTGAAAAGACAGACGCATGGTTCTAAAACTGCCTTCCCTCAGGGGCTGGAGGAGGAGGAACTGGGAGAACATACATCTCAGGAATTGGTGTTACATCCAACCTTTACCTCTTCCTTCAACCAAAGAAACCATACTTACTCTGATTAACAAATTGGGCTTCTGTGTAAAATAAAAAAACTACTCATCTCTTCTAGCCTTAAAGTTCTTCTTCAAATAACATGTGTTACTCTGATGAAGTCCTTCTCCACTTCACCCCCCAATCAAAAAGGCTTTGGATTCTCAGTGTCTAAAGTCCACTGAGGATCTTTTACACTGTAGTAAGTCGTTCCCTCTGGTTTCAGCATCTCCTAACCAACCAGTGGGGCAGAAGATATTAAAACATATGGCCAGGGCTGAATCTCTTGCAAGATCCAGGTGTAGAGGAGCTATTCCTACTCATTTCTTTCATCTTTCTGCCTTCTCTTGTCAGTTCGATGTACATCTTTCTACATTCCTCAAAAAAGGCACATCTCTCCTTCTCTCAGGCATGTATAGTCCATGACTCCCAACTTAGGCTCCTCCATGACACCTCACTTCTATAAATTCCTAAGTATGCTAAACCTTTTGTTCCTTATCTTAAAAGCAAGGTGAATATACTCACTTGAAAAATGTTCTGTGGTATACAGAAAAAGGAGAAACATTACTTGTATTTCCTACTTCTGGAAATGTCAGACTGGGTGTGCATGTATATACTTGGTATTTAAAAAAAGAAAGAGTGGCACCTGGGTGGCTCAGTTAGTTAAGAGCCCTACTTCAGCTCAGGTTCATGATCTAATGGTTCGTGAGTTTGAGCCCCGTGTTGGGCTTTGTGCTGACAGCCCAGAGCCTGGAGCCTGCTTCAGATTCTGTCTCTCTGCTCCTCCCCTACTTGTGTTCTCCCTCTCTCTCAAAAAATATTAAAAAATTTTAAAAACATAAAATTTTTTTAAGAAAAAAAAAAAAAAAAAAAGAAAGAGGGGCACCTGGGTGGCTCAGTTGATTAAGCGTCTTGATCTCAACTCAGGTCATGATCTCATGGTTTGTGAGATCGAGCCTTGCCATCAGGCTGTCACTTGGGATTGTCTCTCCCTCTCTCTCTGCCCCTCACTGGTTTGCGTACACGTGCACACATGCTCTCTCCCCCCCCACCGCCAAAAAAGAGTACACTTATCTTAAAAAAAAATTTACATGCATAAGTATTTAGGGATTAAGGGGCATTATGTCTGCATTTTATTCCCAAGTTATTCAGCAATAATAATAAAAACCATACACACATATGTATCAAATGTAATAAATCAAATATGGCAAAATATTAATAGGCAAATATATTCTTTGTGTTACTGTTCTTTATTTTGCTCTATACTACTTGTAATTATCTCAATAGTAATGCATTTAGTGCATTCAAATATGTACTGTGTGCTTATTAATAAGTAACAGGTACCATCCTACACACGGACTTCAGAAATTAATAAAGCAAGCACTGCTCTTTAAGGAACTCAGCCTAAAAAGGAAAATAATTGTAATACAATATACATGCCAAGAGGTAGGTGGATACTGTAGGAATACATAACTCAGTCATGGGTTAAGGTAAGGTGTGAGTTGTGAAATAGGGTGGTTATCTCAACAAGGTGTCATGGACAGCACTCTAGTCCGCTGGATACACCTGAGCTGGACTTGAAAGATGAATAGGAGTTTGCCAGATAGGAAAATGGCATTCCGCTTAGAGCTGGGAAAGACTATAGCTGAAGAATCATATGGAAGTGGTACAATATGAGGTAAAATGAAAAGAGCCATCAGCGCTAAACATAGCTTCAAACCCTGTACAACCAAACTTAGAACAAATATAATAAAGTAACAGATATAAACTCCCAATTCTAGAAGTGATGAAGATTGATTTGCCTCTAAAGTTAGGTATCCAGGGGCGCCTGGGTGGCTCAGTCAAATAAATACCAAACTCTTGATTTCGGCTCAAGTCATGATCTCACAGTTCAGGAGTTGGGAGCCCCAGGTGGGATAGATATTCTCTCTCTACCTCTCTCTGCCCCTCCCCACTCACACACACACACTCTCTCTCAAAATAAAAAATAAAGTTAGGTATCCATTCTTATCATATTTACCAGGAAAAGCTTTTAATAGCTCACTCACATACACAGACATCAAAGACAAAAATTTTGATACCACATCTTCTATGGATCAAATCCATTCCTGTATTATAGTACATAGTTAATTTTCCTGGCACAGAGAATAGCAGTAACTTCTCAAATGATATCAGATAAAAATCCCTAAGTAAGATTAAAAAATGTGCTGCCCAAAGAGCACCAGCACAATGAAATCCTCTCCCTATTATCTAATATCTTTATAAACCTATAGGAAGAAGTAGAATAAACCAACCAATTGTTCCTCTGTACAAATTCTATCAAGATTAAGTTATGTAAATGCATATTAAAGTCAGCTTCATTACAATAAAATATACTGTTTTGCTAAATAGTAAGCAACAAAATGAAATCCTGAAAACAGGAATCACTTGCTTATTCAACTGGTATTTCACCACAATTAACAATGAAAATATACTGAAGTTATCCTAACACATCCTTTCAACAATCTCTAGAAAACATTTTCCCATCCTTGTCCTAAATCTACTTCACTGAATAAAAGTAATCAGAACTTGGGGCGCCTGGGTGGCTCAGAGGGTTAAGCATCCAACTTCGGCTCGGGGTCATGATCTCATGGTTCTTGGATTCGAGCTCCATGTCAGGCTCTGTGCTGACACCCCAGAGCCTAGAACCTGCTTCAGATTCTGTGTCTCTCTCTCTGCCAGGCCCCGCTCACACCCTGTCTGTCTGTCTGTCTCTCTCTCTCTCTCAAAAAAAATAAATTAAAAAAATTAAAAAAAAAAAAGGTAACAGAACCCAATTAACAAAGGTGAACCAAAAGGTTAAAGACAGGAAATTTCTAATCAAGATGGCACTAAGGTTGGGGCACCTGGCTGGCTCAGTCAGAGGAGCCTGCGACTCTTGATTTCAGGGTCATGAGTTCAAACCTCATGTTGGCTGTAGAGATTATATAAGTAAGTAAGTAAGTAAGTAAGTAAATAAATAAATAAATAAACTAAAAAAAAAAAAAAAAAAGATGGCACTAAACTTTCTATTAATTATTCATACCTTGTCCCTGAGGAACCTGCTTTCAGTGTTTCTTTCAGCTCAGATCACATAAACAGTTCTTATAAGATGGATCAGATTCTGCTTTAACAAAATACCTCTGGACAGCCACATATAATGAAATAACAACATTAACTTAACTATAATAAACCAAATTAAAATGTTATTTAGCAACTTAAAACAAGCTTAAACACTCATGACAGAAACACGTAACTTAAAAGAAAAAAAAATTAAAAGAAAAAAAAGTTTAAAGCATTAGCCTAAGTTTAATGGCAGCTAAAAAATTTCAGATAGAACACTTCCTGACAGGTTAATACAAGTGAAAATTAAAAGGAAAACTGTAATATTAACATGAACTCTTACAAAAAATAACAATCTGGTTTTAAGCTAAGACTGGTGATACTCCCCCCACCAGGGCCACACAGCACTGCTTCTGTTATACTGCAGCACCACCAAGTGGCAGAAACATACACTACAAGTCTAGGACTGCTAGTTGAACACTTTCAAACTCGAAAATGGCAGCTGCTTTGCACTGAACTTTGTCCTACCAAAATTCCTAAGTTGAAGGCCCAACCCTTAATGCGACTGACTGTATTTAGAAATAGGGCCTGTGAGGAGGCGATAAAGGTAAAATGAGGACATAAGGTTGGGGGCCTAATAAGGACATTAAGGTTGGGCTTGTTCTTATAAGATGACAACAAAGGGCGAGCTCTCTGCACTCACACAGGCACCCAGGAAAAAGACCACATGAGCACAAAGCAAGAAAGCAGCCACCTGCAAGCCAGCATGAGAACCCTCACCAGGAACCTTGATCTTGGCCTTCTCAGCCTCTAAAACTTAAATTTCTGTTGAGTTTAAGCTACTCCATCTGTGGTATTTTGTTATGGCAGCCTGACTGGACTAATATAGGAATTGCTCAACCTTAACCCCCAAATTTTTCTCTCTTTATAACAAAGGCAACCATTTAAAAACCAAAAATAAAAATCAAATTCTAATCCAAAAATGTAGAAAAATTAAAGACAAGTTTTTTTCTGACATGTTCCTTTATCAGCTAAAAGAGGATGTTACTTAGATCTGAAAGTTTAAAAGGATTAATTCTTACTATCAAAAGGAAAAAGTCTTTGCTTGAAATTAAGGGTCTATGGTTTCTAAGAATACCTATGCTTTACTCAGAGCAAGGCAAAAGCTCTAAAACAGAAAAAAAAAAAAAAAACAACTTATACATATTCACCTGAGAAAGGTAAACGTTATTAGAAAATAGATACACAGTACTTAAAAATCACAAATTCCTTCTGTTTCCATCTCTGTGTGTTTAGAAATACCCATTTACAAATATTCCTTGACTGCCTATATTGTAGTAATCAGAAACATGGACTCCAGAGCCCAACCAAGGTTCTGCATCCCTGTTCTGCTGCTCACTGTGAGGCCTTGGGCATGTTACTAAACTGATCTGTTTCAGTTCCTCTCCTATAAAATGGAGCTGATCCTCTTCCATAATGGCTGTATCCCTCCCCACAAGATTCTCTGTAGCATCCTATCATTTACACTCCATTCTCTCATTCCCCATGCCCTAATAAACTTTTTCTTTCTTACAAATTATGGTGATCTAGAATTATTACTGAAATTAGCACC
The DNA here is from genome assembly GCF_028749965.1 of Puma concolor. NCBI lineage: Eukaryota > Metazoa > Chordata > Mammalia > Carnivora > Felidae > Puma > Puma concolor. The sequence goes on from NC_141667.1 coordinate 67,824,269, forward strand.
ACATGAATAGGACAATCTTTTATCTTAGTATTTCAGAGTAGAAAACAAGATAAACTGAAGTGAAAACTGAGTGCCTCAGTTCACAGGTTAATTGCCTCTGCCCACCCCCATATCCTATATTTCTGCATCACCCAGCCTCTTACAATATAGTGTATAAAATTTGTCAGAAGGAAGGTTCTAGTGGTAGATGTAGATGATCCCTTGGGTCTGGGGTACTACTTCAGCTTTGCAAATTTAAATATTTGATGTTCTCTAAGTTTCCTCAAAAAGATCCAATTACAGAGACAGCTGATCTCACCAAATTTAGCCCGTTTTCCAGTTAATGTAGTCTCTTTTCTGGACCCAGACAATTATCATACTGCTATAGGACCAGTCTAACTCTACGTACAGGATTACCGATCAATTCCTCTAAGTAGGATGCTAAGCTTTCTATTTTGTCTTCCTTATGAGCATGAGGACCACAAAATTTAAAGACATAAAAGGGAAGACTTTACAACCGCTCCATTCAGTCTCCTACTATCCACAGAAAGGGAAAGGTCTTAGAGGATGTGTCAATTTCTCACCTGTTACCTTTCAATTTTAAGGGGTGTGGGTAAACCTTCATTTACTTGTATTATTGGTCTATAAGCTATTGCAAATACTTACTTAAGAAAGCGTTCCATACTGAATTAGAAATGTAGCATTTTCAATCATTTTTTAAATCCTACTCCAAAGTAAATAACCACTAATGGTTTTTCTATGTTAAATAAATATGTTAGTGGTTTGTAAGAATTTTAATTACTATCACTCACCAATAATTACATCCAAACTTAAACAAGGTGAATGTTGCTACAGGAAAATACTGAGTCAAGACAAAGTAAGGCAACAGATCCAAATGAAATATGCCATAAAATCCATACTGCCGTCTCAAAAATATCTCAAAGTTAATCACTACCACCTTAGATTTTAAAGATATTTACTTCTAGTTATGAAGCCCTTAAATAACTCTTAATAGTATGTGTATCTTATTACAAAGATTAAGTGGCTCACCCAAAGTCTCTAGGATATAGACTAGCATTTACTAGAAACGTACTGGAACAAATCTTCAACTCCTAGAGCAGTTCTCTCTCCATTATATTGTGCTTCTTTATAGCTCAACTTCTCAAATTTCAAGAAGATTTAATGTGATAAATGATAAGGAATTGGGGGCCTAATAAGGCTTATTTCAATAGTTTAATAGTTTCAATAGTTTAAAGAATTCTTGTATAACAAGAATACAGTCCACAACGTATAACAGGTACTACATAATTAATGCCAAGCAAATGTCTAGACAACAACTGTTATTAAAGTTCAGAGACTACTATAGGATAGAGCTCACTGGTTAAATTTTAAAATAAACAGAATTTTAATTAAGAAAGAACCTTAGGGATGCCTGGTTTGCTCAGTTGGTTGAGTGTCTGACTCTTGATTTTGGCTCACGTCATGATCCCAGAGATGGGGGATCGAGTCCCACATTGGGCTCCACACTGAGCCTGCTTAAGATTCTCTCCCTCCCTCTGCCCCTCTCCCCCGTTCCCATGTGCTCTCTAAAATTAAAAAGAAAATATGAATGAACTTTAGAAATTATTCACTCTACAGAATGGCCACAATCAAAAAGATAAGAAATAACAAGTACTGGTGAGGATGTGGAGAAAAAGAAACCCTCGTGCACTGCTGGTGGAGATGCAAACTGGTGTAGCCACTGTGCAAAGAGCATAGAGGTTCCTCAAAAATTAAAAATAGAAATACTATATGATCCAATAATTCCACTAGTATTTACACAAAGAATACAAAAACACTAATTTGAAGCAGTGTTTTTACACATACCCTAATATAGGGCATAAGCACCCCTATGTTTATTGCAGCATTATTTACAATAACCAAGACATGGAAGCAACCCAAGTGCCCATCGATAGATGAATGGATAAAGAAGATGTGGGGTACGTACACACGTACGTACATACACGTACGTACGTGCGTGCGCGTGCACACACACACACGAATACTACTCAGCCACAAAAAAAAGAATGAGATCTTGCCATTTGCAACAACGTGGATAGTCTAGAGGGTATGATGTTAGGTGAAATAAGTCAGAGAAAGACATTACTATATTATTTCACTTATATTTGGAATCTAAAAAAACAAAAACAGGGGCGCCTGGGTGGCTCAGTTGGTTGAGCGTCCGACTTCAGCTTGGGTCATGATCTCACAGCTTGTGGGTTCGGGCCCCACATCAGGCTCTGTGCTAACAGCTCAGAGCCTGGAGCCTGCTTCAGATTCTGTGTCTCCGTCTCTCTCTGCCTCTAACCCACTCACATTCTGTCTCTGTCTCTCTCAAAAATAAATACACATTAAAAAAAAAAATTTTTTTAAACAAAAACAAAAAGCAGAAAAAGATCCACAAGTACAAGAAAACAAACTGATGGCTGCCACAGGGGAGGTGGTTTAGGGGAGGAACAAAATGATGAAGGGTAGTGTAAGTACAGGCTTCCAGTTATGAAATAAATAAAACACAGGGACAAAAGATTCAGTATTGGGAACACAGCCAATGGTATTGTAATAGCGTTGTATGGTGACAAATGATAGCTACACTTGTGGTAAGCATAGCATTGATGTATACAGATTTTCTGAACCACTCTAGTCTACACCTGAAACTAACACTGTGTATAAACTACACCTCAATTAAAACAAAAAAGGGGGGGGGGGCGTCTGGGTGGCTCAGTCAGGTTAAGCGTCCAACCGTTCAGGTCGTGATCTCATGGTTCATGAGTTTGAGTCTTCCATCAGGCTTTGTGCTGACAGCTCAGAGCTTGGAGCCTGCTTTGAATTTTGTCTCCTCTCTCTCTGCCCCTCCTCTGCTTGTGCTCTCTCTCTCCCTCTTTCAAAAAATGAATAAACATTCAAAAAAAGAAAAAAAGAAGTTATTCACGCTAAACCTCACTTTACAAATAAGAAAAGTCATAATTTGAGCTCGGTCTAGATAGGATTTGAATAGTTAGGAAGAAAAGACAACTTTCTGAGTAAGGAGATAATATAAGCAAAGTTTAGAGGCTGAAACAAATCAGTTAAGTTCAAGTAACAGAGAATAAATTCTTTTGACTGAGAATAAAGGTAAATTTAGAAATGGCTAAATTTTGTGTCAGGAATAAGGGATGGAGTTTCAATAGTTTAAAGAATTAAACTTCATCTTACAGGCAGTGGGAAGGTAGAGTGGGTTTGAGCAACAAATGTAAATTTCTTAAGGAAGCACAAATTGTGCACTTGCCTGGTAGCCAAGACAATAAACATAAAACAGGGGTTGTAAATGCCAAAGTGTTTTACCAACTGCAAATCCAATTTTAAAACAAGGTAGAGAAGGAGTTAGAGATAACAGAATTAAAAATGGACAATAAAAGAAAACGGAAACAAATAAGGGAAGAATAAATGATACATGTGGACAAAAGAATTAACAGTCACCTTACAAAAGATAAGTTACTTCTTGCAGTCAAGTTCTAGAAAGTGGATTAGATGGTCCAAACAGTAAATTTTCATGACTAAAAAGTACTTTACTCAAAGCATAATTACCGAATGCTACCGTGTTTCAAACTGCAGTAACTCACCTCTCTAGCAGCACAATCATGAGGAGCTTCTTCTTTATTTACTTTTCCTTTTGGAAATCCCCAGCCTGATTTTGCTAGGTACCCCTGAACCAGTAGTACCTATAAAAATGAGCAGAGGTAAAAATAAAACTTGCCTTCCTTTCCCACACTCCTTTCTAGGTCAAAGGTGTTTGAAGTAACCTTCCTTCAAGTAACTGTTATCACCAATATTTTTATACAGTACTTGGTTTTAATATCTTCCAAAAGTCTCACTATACCAGTATGAAGATGGGCATTCTGCCCATTTTAAAGTATTTCTTCAATAAAGTGACATTTCTTTGCAATAAGTCATACTACAAGTATAAAATATTGGGACTCAGAATGCAGAAAAAATATACAAACTTTGGCCTTTCAGCACTAAAAGTCTATTTTCAAACCTCAGTTCAGAACATTATATAAATAGCACATACATTTTATTTATGATGAAAACAGGTGATGATTGCACTAAAAATCTTTTATTACACTCACATTTTCAAGTGTCTCATCAAGAATAATTGCACCATATGTTGGTACTCCCATTTTATATTCCTTCCATTCATCCAAAATTTTTTCCACATCTTCACCTTGAGGCAGCAAAAATGGACAGTGACTGAAGAGTATACATAGTGTTAAGGAAGCTACTTTCTCTCTAAATATAGCTTGAGTACTTATATATAAAAAGAAACCTATTTAAATCAACTATGAATTTTATATGAAATTACTCAAATCTTCACCTAAGTTTTGTTCCTCCTTCTTGGTCACTACTCCTCCCCTCTTTGTTTTCTCCTGAACAAGTCATTGCTAGCTTCTGCATTCAGCTGGACACAAATCAAGTAAGCTTTGCATAGTCAGTCTTAGAGCTCTATGCTAACACAAATTCAGGGCCATGTGAACATCTCAAATACTTCTCATTAAGTGAGTCAAATTCACCACATCAGGAGTCAACAAATACTAAAACTGATCACAAGAAACAGAAGTACAGTATACATACATTGGTGAAAGGTAGAAACCACCAAAACAAGTAAAAGTGGTTACCTCTGGGAAGGAGAACTAGGGATGATGTATACCACTATTCTCTACTGTTGAATGTCTTCACCATGCACATGTATTGACTAGTTTTATAATTAAAAACATTTTTTAAGATGAGGAATTACTAAGAATTATAGAGAAAAGTAAATCTGGGCATTAAGTATAGCCTATTTCAAAAGAAACTGGGCATGCCCTGCCCCCATACTGGGCAGAGTAAAATATTTTTTATTTTTTAAGTAGATAAAACCTAAACCTGTAAAGTAGATGCTCAGGCTTCCAATACTCTACTCTATCAAATGCCTCATCACTACAACACTGTTAATTATGGAAAGTGTGGGAAAAGATATTTGTTATGACAGTGTTTCTCAAACCAAGGATGTATTCTTAAGGGTCCTCAAGTCCTTTATGAACACATTTATTGTTTTTATTTTGATGTTAACCTAAAAACAGGTAATATGAGCATACTTTCAATCATTTGGATGACCACATATATCAAGTACTACGTGATTTCAGAGACCATATTGGTACTAGTACTACTTACTGCTGTGGTCTACTAAAAATGGAGGAAACTAATATACAAATGATGTATTAAGGTCAAATGATGCATAATATAGAAAGGAATATAGCTAGCATAATATAGAAAGGAAGGTTTCATTAACAGATATAGCAAAGAAAGGTGGTGGAAAAACTGGTTAGTACAGGCACATCAAAATACCCTAAAGAAGCACTATATTCACACTGTGACTGACAGTTGATTTAAAAAAAAAAATCGTATTAAATTCATTTTATGAAAACAATCTTATAAGTTCTATAGCTTTTTATTTAAAAAATCTGTTTTCGGGCACCTGAGTGGCTCAGTTGGTTAAGTATCCGACTTTGGCTCAGGTCATGATCTCACGGTTCATGGGTTCAAGCCCCGCATCAGGCTCTGTGCTGACAGCTCAGAGCCTGGAGCCTGCTTTGGGTTCTGTGTCTCCCTCTCTCTCTGCCCCTCCCCCACTCACACTCTGTTTCTCTCTCTCTCTCTCTCTCAAAAGTAAACAAATATTTAAATAAGTAAGTAAATAAATAAATAGATCAATCAATCTGTTTTGGTTTTTAGAGTTGTAGTAAAAACTACAGAGGCCCTCAAAGAGCCCAAAGAAGTCAACAATCTAGGACAACACTGTAATCAAAAGACAGACACTAGGTTAACCTCAATATATAATCTACAATATAATCTCACTATAATAGAATCTCAGCATAAATGCCTTTAATTGGGGAAGGGAGAAAAAAGGACAAAGCTTGGATATAACATTAACCCTTTCATTCTATACAAGCCTGCTAACATTCTGGAAAGGTACTTCCCAATAATAGTCTGGCTTTATATGTTTAGTAAAACCTCTTATGTGTTTTAAAGTCATCACAGGTTTGGGGTGCCTGGGTGGCTCAGTCGGTTGGGCATCCGACTTCGGCTTAGGTCATGATCTCATGGCTCGTGAGTTCAAGCCCTGCGTGGGGCTCTGTGCTGACAGCTCAGAGCCAGGAGCCTGCTTCAGATTCTGTGTCTCTGTCTCTCTGCCCCTCCCCTGCTCATGCTCTGTCTCTCCTGTCTGTCAAAAATAAATAAAGATTAAAGTCATCACAGGTTTTTTTTTTTTTGAATCTTAAGTATACATCTTAAATAAATGTTTATTTCTTCCAATAAAATTTTTACCATAGAAAAACAAAAGTATGCACGAAGCAGAAAGAACTCCTAATAGTTCAGAGAGGAAGATACTTATGCAGTTCTTCCTCTTTCCTCTTCCTACAGTGTTCCTAATAACTGCAAGGTGCATCACCATGTCCATAAATTAGTGTTATCTTACTTTTCTACCCATTAAACAACTTTTAAAAAAAAACAAAAAATAAAGATTTAACAAGAGAAATTATAAATCAACTGACTACTATTTACATTTTCCATTTACTCATTTTTTTCTACCCCAAAACCACCACAAAATGAGTTGACTGAACCAACTACAGCTCAAGATATACTTAGAACACTGAAAAGAATCTTTCTAATGTTTTCTTTCCTCTAGTTACTTTATTGCGAGAATATAGTATATAATACATGTCACATGCAAAACACGTATTTATTGGCAATTTTACTGGTAAGGCTTCTGGTCAACAGTAGGCTATTAGCAGTTAATTTTGGGGAGTCAAAGTTATACACAGAGTTCATACTACACAGAGGTCAGGACTCCTAATCTCCACATTGTTCATGGGTCAACCGTAGTTAAGAGGTTATACTGATTAAAGTAAAAATTTGAAGCACATGTCCACTTGTAATATATTCTTACAAGAATAGAGAATGTAGAATACATATAATTTTTTTTTTAATAATCTAGTGAATTTTTCTTAAGTACTCTTTTTATACTAACATTTTTGCAAATACATGAAAAATCTGTTCCAGGTATAACCATCATTTAGACAGTAATCGTCCTCCAAAATCCCGCCATTATCTTGGATGATACAAATTTCCTCATGGACAACTCCTCTCAAGCTCTAGCCTCAGTTCCTTGTATTCCTTGTCCTATCCATTCCCACTTCTCAGACCAATTCCCATAGCAACATTCTGGACCTTGCTATCACTAAAACTATTCCCGCAATTTGCCTGAAATAAAACATCATGACCATAACTTTCTACAGCATTCTTCTAAACATTCTACATGACCATAACTTTCTACAGCATTCTTCTAATTATATCATTATTGTACATTGATCTTGACTATATTCATTTGTCTGCATTAGCACCCTCCTCCTGCTTTTATTTTCTTCCCTAAACAATATGGCTTATCACTTTAATCAATCTCTTAGCAATTTCCAAAATTCCTTTGCCCCACTGTTCTCTGAACATAGATCCCTAAGCAAAACTTTAACCCAGGAGAAAATCCAGGATGCCCATTCTATACTGACCTTGCTGAGCACTTACTGAAGAAAAATCCCAAGGCTATACACAATTTATAAAAAAGAAAACAAAGGTACAGAAAAGCTCCACAATTTGCCCAAGGTTGCATGGCAAGTAAATGGCAAAGATGGGACCCTAACCCAAGTAAACTGGCTCCAGAACTTATGCTATCAACTTTTACTTTATGCTCTTCAGTAGTACCCTATCGTAACTTACCATACTGCACTAATAACTTCCTCTCATCTTGAAGACAGGGACTGAGACCACTTTGTTCACTACATAATGCCTGGCATGGAGTAAACACTCACTTATTTAATGAAATCTATCACATTAGCAAGAAAGGCTTTTCTCCATACAACTGAATAAACATAACAAAACAAAGTTTTGGGCTTTTTTTTTAATTATTAGCAAGGGAAGTTTAAAACTCATGTGCATACACACACAAAATCATGCCCAGAACCCCAAAGTATGTAAAGTTGTTCTGGTAGAACCCTAAGTCTATGCAAAATAGATCACAGAAGCAGATTTGCCTGTTTTGATCACGTTTCTATAACTAGATTACAGCTTCTTAAAAGCGAAGTCCTCCATAATTTCTCCACAAAAGCTATGACCAAGTCTTTAACAAAGATAGTGTTCAATAGCAGTTCTATCCCCCTTTGATTCTTCATTTACTTCTCCATTATTTAATCAGTCAAACAGCATGATCATTTCTGCCACTGAAATGTCTCTTCAGTCTTTTCTTTGTAGTCCCTCTACTATGGTTCAAGACCTTAATGCTCCGTATCTCAAATAATGTGACAGCCCACCCTATGGTTTAACCTCTCCTGCCAACTAAGTCTTCTTGAATACCATTTCAAAAGATTTGCATAATATTCCTTAGCCTTGATCAAAAATTTAAAAAAATTTTATGGTTACCAATGATCTAGAACAAAGTGTTTCATCCATTTTCTGCAGAGACCTGGGGCAGGGCTGACCCATATTTCATGGAGCTCAAGGAAAATTATAGCTAGGAGCTGAGGACAAGAGTTATTTCCATTCTTCCTCCAACTCTAGTACAGTACAGTGAACTTGTGGTTACAATTCCATTCAAATACATGATTTACAGTTAAAAACAATGACCTACAGAATAAAAACCACTTTGGCTCAAGATCTAAGAACCCACAAATCCCCCCTACATACCTCCCATCCCTATTCCCTACTATCTTCCCATAAGAATTGTCTGTTCAATATATACTAATTTACTTCCTATGGTATCCCTTATTCTTTCCAACTCTCCAATTTTGCTCAATCCTTTTCTTTACCTGGAACATACTACCCACTCCTATCTCTTTATAAAATCCTACATTCCCTTACAAATATAGCTTTGCCCAAAAAATCTCTGAATTCTAAACACATTTAATATTGGGACCATTAGCAATTCACCAATTTTTTTGCCGTCTAACAGCTTCTTTTATAATTTTAAATTTTCATATGTATCTTTTATAACTAATAAACTGACAAGCTTCTATCTTATTTGTAAATGGGAAAAAAAAAACTTTGAAAGCAAGGACTTCTTTGTATTTGCCACAAAACTAAAATCATTGCTTTTAACATATTAAATATTCAATAATTATTTAACAATTTCTATCCCCAAAAGGTAGTGATTTGATTAAAGATCATCTAGTTAAATGGAACAGCAAGAACAAAGTAAAAAAAGAGGTCAGTTCTAGAAACTGGGTAGTTATTTCTGAAAGAGAAAATCAAATTTAATTCTAACAATCACTGCATTATTTCAAAGGGTCCTTTAGATAAAAATACATATACTATTAAATTGTGTCTACTATTTATATTGACAATTTTTAGAAACCAAGTATAGTTATCTAGTAAGTTTTAAATCTCAAAGACAAGCAAAAGGAAATCTGTACTAAAATATTTTATTAGCAATAATGAAAGACAGTCATTATAATAAAAAAAAGGATATCAGCTTTAGCAAAGTCTCTTATCCCACACTGAGGTAATCCTGGTGTGTTCTGCATGTAGAAATCCAAGTAAAACCAATGGGCAAGTTCAATCTGAAAACACACTCGGATAGCATTGTCTCTTTCCTCGCTGGGAATATGCAAAATAAATCGGCTGTCAAAAACAAAAAACATTAAAATTACATTTACAAACCGTAAAGAATTTAACCTACTGAACTGCTTTAACCACCAACATAAAAAAGGGATCAAGTGCTGATCAAGGAAGGAAAATTTGGAAGCATTACTGTAGGGAAGAGGAGTCTGGATGGAAGGCAGCTATGCTCACCACTCTATCACAAATGCTGCACAAGGAAGAGAAGCCTGAAAAAATAGTTTTTCACAGTTATCTCATTCATAATAGAGTTTTTTTAAGAGGCCATTTACCCTTTGTTAACAAAATAAAGGGAGCAAGGAAACAACGTTCACTAGGATTTCCTCCCATGACTGGTAACATTTAAAAAAAAAAAAAAAAAAAGCATTGTTTTTTTTTTTTTTTTCTGAGAGAGAGCCCAAGCATGCATGCAAGCAGGGGAGGGACAAAGGAGAGGGAGAGAGAGAGTCCCAGGCAGGCTCCACACTGACAGCACAGAGCCTGACATAGGCCTTGATCCTACAATCCTGCGATCATAACCACAATCCTGAAATCAAGAGTCGGACGCCTAACCGACTGAGCCACCCAGGTGCCACAGCATATAATGTACAAATATATTAATTCATTCAAATAGGTAAGATGTTAGCTGCTTAATCTTCTTTAAAGTATTACAAAGCGACAAGATATCAACTCTTGTTTAATTAACAGACTACACTTCTCAAAGACCCCCATCTGCAGAACTGGAGCTCAAAATACCTCTTAAAAAGTACGTTTAAAATAACTTTTTAAAGTATACTCACTTTTTAAAATCCTAAATTATCTTTTCCAAGTACATTTGAAGAAAGGTGGGGACATATTTTATATATACAGCATAAATATACACTATATTACATATACATGTGACTGAGACAATAAACCCCTCTTTCTGTTAAGAAGTCAGAATTTAAAAATCTAAGTGAATGGGATTCACAGCACTCCTTAAGCAACCACCTATTACTTCTTCCACTGCATAGAATTTTTTGGAAATGCCTTGGAGAGACAGATTGAACTACACAAAAGAAATCCATTGGTTGTTTTAAATTTATTATTTTATTTTTTTTAACGTTTATTTATTTTTGAGACAGAGAGAGACAGAGCATGAACAGAGGAGGGACAGAGAGAGAGGGAGACACAGAATCTGAAACAGGCTCCAGGCTCTGAACTGCCAGCACAGAGCCCGATGCGGGGCTCGAACTCACGGACCGTGAGATCATGACCCAAGCCGAAGTTGGACGCTTAACTGACCAAGCCACCCAGGCGCCCCTAAATTTTTTTTTTTTCCAACTTTTTTTTTTTTTTTTTTAATTTATTTTTGGGACAGAGAGAGACAGAGCATGAACGGGGAAGGGGCAGAGAGAGAGGGAGACACAGAATCGGAAACAGGCTCCAGGCTCTGAGCCATCAGCCCAGAGCCTGACGCGGGGCTCGAACTCACGGACCGCGAGATCGTGACCTGGCTGAAGTCGGACGCTTAACCGACTGCGCCACCCAGGCGCCCCGCCCCTAAATTTTTTAATATTTATTTATTTTTGAGAGAGACAGACAGAACGTGAGTGGGGAGAGAGAGATGCAGACACAGAATCTGAGGCAGGCTCCAGGTCCAAGCTGTCAGCACAGAGCCTGATGTGGGGCTTGAACCCATGGACCGTGAGATCATGACCTGAGCGAAAGTGAGACACTTAACCAACTGAGCCACCCAGGTACCCCAAAATCCAAAGGTTTTTAAGTTATTTTTAAAAATTAAGAATTAGTTATTGACAGTTTGATCACTCACACTATTCACTAGCAAATATTTTTGCTTGTTTCCAAGGTTCAAATCAACCTTTTTTGTTCATGTTCAAAAAACATGCTTTTAAATTATAAAAATGTAACATTCCAATAAGGGAATAAATAAGTAAATGGTAAGACGAATGTAGGTACAATTAACCTATATTTCAATACAGAAAAACTATGGGGAAAAGGAGCTTAAACTGCACATATACCAGGAACAAAATGTGTAACATGCAATCCCGGTGGCATTATCTAAAATAAAAAAGTCCAAACTCTTCTAGATGGCATTCAAGATCTGGTTCCTACTCACCTGCATAACCTCTTGGATTACTTTAAGGGGGCTCCTTATACCCAGGGATACCAAATTCTTAGAAATGTCTTAAATTGTCATCTATATACTATATCTACTTCCTTTCCCTTGTCCACCCAGCAAACTCCTAATTCATCCTTCATGACTTACAAACATTACCCCTCTTATGTAGATACATCAGACTCCTCTGAACAGATTTATATAATCTCTGAGACTCCCAACTCCTTTACAATTATCTGGCGTTTACTATTACTGTCCACAAACTCCTCTCAAGTAGTTCACTGAGATAATGTACCCTATCTTTCCTTGTTTTTATTCCTATAGTCTAGCAAATTGTTTGACATATACATTGAGAGTGACATACTGATAGTTACAATTTATCTTTTAAATGCTTACGTAGGTCCTATTCTGGTTGGATGGAAGAAGTGAATTTACCATTTTTCTACCCTCTAGTGTTGCCTTACCGGACTGGGGGTTAGAAGTGAGCACCAGCTGGGAAAGAGAGAGCCCCAGAAGCCCTCTAGGGTCAAGCCTCAAGGGTCAAGAGAGGAGTCTAACTCTTGCAGAGAGTAGGGTTTTCCTTTTCTTTTCTCCATTCTCCCATGCCCCAGTCCACAAGCAATGCCATCATGGTTAGAGGTGGCAGCAATAGTGTGTGTAACAGAGACCCACAGAGGCTAAAACTCTAAGGGCCAGGAAACTTTCTCTTGAATCGCAAGAGCTATGTGCTCCCAGGAGAGTAGGGCTAATGTTCACTGGTTTTTTTTCTTCTAACCTTCAGCCACTTGGTCTCAGACGTGAGCAGAGACACATGAAGTGTGTGCCAGAGTGGCTTCTGACTAAAGGACCAAAAGGGTAGACCTAAAGAGCCAATAAGTATCAGGGAAATAGCTAAAGAGAAGCAGCTCAGGAAAATGGCCCCAGGAAATTGTTTACAAACTGAGGTTCAATCCCAAACTGCACAAGCTTGGATTAGACTACGAATAGCAAACCACCAACTTTGTGAACTGAACTATATCAGACCACTGCCCACATCTAAGAATGACCACTGGGTGGTAAAACAGGATAAACAGCACGGCAAAAAACTAATTTTGTATCTGATTTTATTTAACTTAACATATCCCTAAAACACTCTAGACGTTTATTATTTGCTCAGTTTGGGGCATTTTCTACTGACTTCCATTATGGAATTAACTCCATTCCCACTCCCATTCTACACACCCTTCTCATCTCTCCATCCACCCAACAAAACTGTATCACAATTTTGGTTAGGATGTCAACTTCAGCACTACTGACATTTTGAAGAAGAGAAGTCTATGTTGAGAAGAGCTTTCCTGTGCACTGCATGATGTTCAGCGCATCCCTAGCCTCTACTCATTAGCACTCCCACCAAGATATAACAGCTAAAAAGATCTCCGGGTAATGCAAATGTCCCCTAAAGGGGGGGAAATCATTCCCAGTGATAACCAGAGTTAGATGAGCACTCAGTCTTTACATTATTATGATTCTGTAAATGCAATTCACAATTAAGCCATGTGGTAAGCTAGGATTACTTTTTCTTTCCTGCACAATCCTTTGTTCTTCCCATAATTAATGTCTTATCATTGCATTTGCTTCATTTTCTCTACATCATCCCTATCACTAATTCAACCTTCCACTAGTTTCCTAAATTTTTTTCTCAAATGTTAATTCAGACACATCAGTTTCATCTCCAAGACTATCATGAGCCCTCTCATGTGTTCCAATCGGCTGCTTATCATCTACAGCTGATACACATCTATCATACTACACTGTCCTCTTACTAGCTAGCATCCTATGGTTCCCCATGCCTCTATCCTACAGAGTCCAGGATTCCTATATCCTGTCTTCCTCCTTAATTTTCTTTATTCTTTTCATGAAGTATACCCTCCCAAACCTTCTGAAGGAAGGATGCAAGGGGGATAAGTACCGAGATACTGTACATCTGAAAATATCGTTATCCTCAGAGCTGACAGGCTGGATAAAGAATTCTAGGCTGGAAATCATTTTGAAGACAGTGCTGTCTCCCACCTGCCTCCAATTTTGATGGTGAGAAGACAAAGCATTTCAGATTTGTCTGATGTATTTTTTTTCAGTCTGGAAGCTTCTAGGTTCTTCCTTCTGTCCCCAGTATTATGAAATTTCCCAGCTGTCTATTTTTCATCTACTGCACTGGCCAATGAATGGATCTTGCTTCTTTGGAAATTCACATCCCTCAGTGCTGAAGGACCTCATGGACTGATCCTCATGATTCTTTACTCTCCTCTGATATTTCCTACCTCTGATTCTTCCTCTGCTCCCCACCCCAACCTTCTGAGGAACATTATTAACTGTATCTTGCAAACCATCTATTAAGATTGTTTCTGCTCTCATATTTTTAATTTCCAAATGCTATCTTTGTTTAAATTATGCTTTTATAGATTATCCTGTTATTCCATGATTGTAAAAATCTACCTCTCTAAGGAGATCAATATAGTTTAAATTTTCTTCTATCTGCATAGTTTGCTTGCTCTCAGTTGCTTTTCTTTTCTTTGAGCTTTAAACTCTACCTTTTAATGTTAAGAAGCCTATTTCAGATATCCATATTTAAGTGAAAGGCCACAAAGCTATTTAGAAGGCTTATCAAACTATAAGGCATCATTTAAGGTAAGTGATCAGGCTGAGCCATTTAATTGGGGAACCAATGTCAGTGTCACTAAGTCTTTCCTCACGAGCTAGTCAAATCACCTAAAGAATCTTCCAATGTCAGATTTGGGAGAGTAAAGGACAAGCTGCCACATTCTAGGAGCAGAACAGAAGAAGGCTGAGGGCTTTCAGGATATATATGTGTATATATGTGTACACAGGATATATAAATTCACTTCTTCCATTTTTCAATATTCTTATTTTAGAATAGATTGACACTATTACACCACTCTCATTCAGGTCTGTTAGATCTACTAAGTCATATACAGTATTTCTTTTTGCTTTATAGTTCCGAAATTTTGTCGCTCATCCTTTCACCCATTCTTCCTTTTCTTGTGGTTTTATGTACTTAAGAATTTTTAAACTTTACTCTTTTAGTGGAGTAGATGTCTATGTACAACCTACTATCTTTAAATAGAAATTTTCATTTCTAGTAAAGTTTCTAGACACTAACCACAATCTAAAATGTGGCAAAAAGTGCATAGCACAAAGAAATCCAATTTAATTCCCATCCCAACCCAGAAAAGCCCCAAGTGAAGAAAGGTCAACTGGAAAAGGGAGTTAAGAAAAGGAGAAACACACCAGGACATCCCACAGAGTGTGAAGCCTGCTTAAGATTCTCTTTCTCTCTCCCTCTGCCCCTCTCCTTCCCTCCCCCCCCCCCCCACTCTGGTTGATGGGGGAAGGCCTGAGTGTTTAAAAAAACAAAAATCATTAGAAGGGGCACCTGGGTGGCTCAGAGGGTTAAACATCCAACTCTTGATTTCAGCTGAGGTCATGACCCCACAGTTCATAGGTTAAAGCCTCAAGTAAAGAATCCCACAGGTACAGAGCCTGCTTGGGATTTTCTCTCTCTCACTCTCTCTCTGCCCCTTCCCTGCTTGCTCCCACATGCACATTCTCTCTCAAAATAAATAAATAAGCTTAAAAAAATTAGAAGATGTAGGAGCAGCAATCTGAAAAATAGGATAATGGAAAGTATCCAAGCTGGACAGTAAAAAAAGAAAAAATACAGGATAGGTTATGAGATCTCTTGGATAACATCAAGCGAACAAACATTTGTATTAGAAGGAGTCCCAAAAGGAGAGAAAGATGAACCCAAAGAGTTCTATACCATGACACATAATAATTAAAATGTCAAAGACTAAAAATTTTAAAAGTTTTAAAAGCAGAAAGAAAGAGGCAAATAGTCATGTACAAGGAATATCCCACAAATCTATCAGCTAATTTTCCAGCAAAAATTTTGCAGGCCAGAAAGGAGTGGCATGATATATTCAAAATGCTGAAAGGAAAGAACTGCAAAGAAGAATGATCTACCCAGCAAGATTACTATTCAGAATTGAAGAGGAGATAAACAGTTACCCACACAAAAGTGAAAGGAGTTCATCACCACTAAACCAGCCTTAAGGAACATTAAAGGGACTTCATTAAGTGGGAAAGAAAAAGCTATAATTAAAAGAAAATTATGAATGGAAAAAAATTCTTGAATAAAAGCTAATATACAATAAGGGTAGTAAGCAATTATAAAGCTAATATGAAGGTTAAATGAAAGAAACAGTCAAATCAGTTATATCTAAACAATTAGTTAAGGTGACTCACAAAAAGATGTAAAATATGACAACATATACATAAAACATGGAGGGTTGGTAAAAATGAAATTCTTTTAGAATGTGTTCAAGTTTAAGTGACCATCAACTTAATATAGACTGGTACATATTTAAGATGTTATATACTAATCTCACGGTAACTTCACACCAAAAACCTATAATAGATACACAAAAAATAAAAAAGCAAACCAAGTATAGCAGCAAAGAAACTCATCAATACAAGAGCAAAAGAAGAAAGGAACAGACAAGAACTACATAATCAGAAAACAAGTAACATCATGGCATAAGTATACACCTATTGACAATTACTTTAAATGTAAATGGTCTAAATGCTTCAAACAAAAGACACAGGGTGACAGAATGGACAAAAAACAAGACCCAGCAATAGGCCGTTTAGAAAAGATTCACCTCAGACCTTAAAGACACATACAGACTGAGTGACGAGATGGAAAAAGATATTCCATGCAGATGGAAGCAGCAAAAAAAAAAAAAAAGAAAGAAAGAAAAAAAGAAACAAACAGAAACAAGAACAACAAAACACCACCAGAGCAGCAATACTTATATTAAACAAAACAGATCTCAAAACAAATACTGTAACAAGAGACAAAGGGAATTACTTAATGATAAAATGATCAATACAAAAAAGAGGATATGCAATTGTAAATACCTATGTACCCAACCCTGAAGCACCTAAATACATAAAACAATTATTAACAGACATAGAGAAAGAAACTGACAGTAATACAATAATAGCAGGGGACCTGAACACCCCACTTTAACATCAACTGATAGATCATCCAGACAAAGAAAATCAATAAGGAAACATGTCTCTGACACGTTACACCAAATGGACTTAACAGATATATACAGAATATTCCATACTAAAACAACAGAATACACATTCTTTTCAAGTACACATGAAACATTCCCTGGGATGAATCACACATTAGGCTACAAAACAAGTGTCAGTAAATTTAAGAAGACTGACATCATATCATGCATCTTTTCCAACCACAACAGTATAAAACTAGAACTCAATTACAAGAAAAAAAAAAAGAAAAACACATGGGAACTAAACAACATGCTACTAAACAACCAATGGGCAAATGAAATTAAAGAGAAAATAAAAAAAATACATGGAGGCCAATGACAGTGAAAACACAACAGTCCAAAATCTTTGAGATGCAGCAAAAACAGCTGTAAGAAGGAAATTTATAGCAATACAGGTCTGCCTTAAGAAACAAGAAAAATCTCAAACAATCTTACACCTAAAGAAACTAAAAAAAGAACAGGCCAAAGTTAGTAGAAAAAGGAAATAATAAAGATCAGAGCAGTAATAAATGATATAGAACCTAAAAAAAAACAAAAAAAAACACAGAAAAGATCAATGAAACCAAGAGCTCGTTCTTTGAAAAGATAAACAATGATAAACCTTTAGCTAGACTCGTCAAGAGAAAAAGAAAAAAGACCCAAGTAAAATAAATCAGAAATGAAAGAGAAGAATGGACACCACAGAAATACAAATGATTATAAGAGACTACTATAAAAAATTATATGCCAACAAATTGGACAACCTAGAAGAAATGGATAAATTCCTAGAAACATACAATTTTCTAAAAGTGAATCAGGAACAGAAAATCTGAATAGACTTGATTCCTAGTAACAAAACTGAATCAGTAATCAAAAAAACTCCCAACAAACAAAAGTCCAGGACCAGATGGATTCACAAGTGAATGCCACCAAACATTTAAAGAGTTAATACCTATTCGCCTCAAACCATTCCAAAAAGTGCAACAGGAAACAAAACTTCCAAGTACATTCTCCAAGGCCAGCATTACACTGATACCAAAACTAGACAAAGACACTACAAAAGAAGAAAACTACAGGCCAATATCCCTGATAAACACTGATGTAAAAAACCTCAACAAAACATGAGTAAACTGCATGCAACAATATATTAAAAGGATCAGTCACTACTATCAATTGAGATTTATTCCTGGGATGCTAAGATGGGTCAATATACACAAATCAATCAAGATACACTGCATTAATATAATGAAGAATAAAAATCATATGAGCATCTCAACAGATACAAAAAAAAAAAAAATTGGCAAAATTCAACATCCGATCATGATAAAAACTCTCAAAACAGGGGCACCTGGGTGGCTCAGTTGGTTAAGCGACCAACTTCGGCTCAGGTTATAATCTCGTGGTTCGTGAATTCGAGCCCCATGTTGGGCTCTGTGCTGACAGCTCAGAGCCTGGAGGCTGCTTCAGATTCTGAAGAGGGAAGTGTCTCCCTCTCTCTCTGCTCCTCCCCTGCTCACACTCTGTCTCTCTCTCTCTCTCAAAAATAAACATTAAAAATTAAAAAAAAAAAATCTCAAAATAGTGGGTTTAGAAAAAGCATACCTCAACATAATAAAGACCACATATAACAAACCCACAGCTAACATCATACTCAATGGTGAAAAACTGACAGCTTTTCTTCTAGTATCAGGCACACATGACAAGGATATGTCCATTCTTGCCACTTACTCAACATAGTACTGAAAGGCTTAGCTGCAGCAGATAAGAAAAAGAAATAAAAAGGCATCAAAATTGCTAAGAAAGAAGTAAAACTGTCACTGTGTGCAGATACGATACTATACACAAAAAACTAAAAATTCCACACAAAAAAAGACTAATAGAAATAATGAATGAATTCAGCAAAGTTACAGGATACAAAATTAATATACAGTAATCTATTGCATTTCTATACACCAATAATGAAGTAGAATAACAAAACAAGCTCATTTACAACTGCACCAAAAAAGAATAAATTATCTAGGAATAAACTTAACCAAGGAGGTAAAAGACCTATAATCTGAAAACTATAAAACACTGATGAAAAAAATTGAAGACAACACAAATGGAAAGACATTCCATGCTCATGGATTACAAGAATATTGTTAAAATGTCCATACTACCCAAAGCAATCTACAGATTTAACACAACTCCTACCAAAATACCAATAGCATTTTTCACAGAAGTAGAACAAATAATTCTAACATTTGTATGGAACTACAAAAGACCCCAAATAGCTAAAGCTTTCTTGATAAAGAATACAGACAGAGGTATCACAATCCCAGATTTCAAGATATACCACAAAGCTATAATCAAAATAGTACAGGACTGGGGTGTCTGGGTGGCTCATTTGGTTGAGAATCTTACTCGTGATTTCAGTTCACGTCATGATCCCAGGGTTATGGGCTCCACACTGAGTGGAATTCTCTCTCTCCTCTGTCCCTCTCCCCCACTCGCACTATGGTACTACACAAAAATAGACATGCAGATCAATGGAACAGAGAGCCCAGAAATAAACCCACATTTCTGTGGCCAATTAGTCTACAACAAAGGATCCAAGAACACATACAGGGAAAAGATCGTCTCTTCAATAAATGGTGCAGGTAAAACTGGACATCCAACTGCAAAAGAATGAAACTGGACCACTTTCTAACACCACACACATAAATAAACTCAAAATGGACTAAAGATCTAAATGTAAAACATGAAACCATAAAACTCCCGGAAGAAAACACAGGCAGTAATTTCTTTGACATCCAACTTAGCAACATTTTTCTGGGTATGTCTGTTCAGGAAAGAAAACAGAAGCAAAAAATAAACCATTGGGACTACACCAAAATAAAAAGCTTTAGCACAGCAAAGGAAACCATCAACAAAACAACAATGCAACCTATTAAATGGAAGAAGATATTCCCAAATGATATATCCAATACAGGGTTAATAGCCAAAATATATAAAGAACTTACACAACATCAAAAAACAAATAATCCAATTAAAAACAGCAGAGGACTTGAATAGGTATTTTTCCATAGACATACAGATGGCAAAGAGACACATGAAAAGATGCTCAACGTCACTAATTACCAGGGAAATGCAAATCAAAACCACGAGATATCATCTCATACCTGAGATAGTATGAGATCTCACAATGGCCACAACCAAAGGATAAGAAATAACAACTGTTGGCAAGAAGAAAAAGAAACCCACGTGATTGTTGGTGAGAATTTACATTGGTGCAGCCACTGTGGAAAACAATATCAAGAGTTCTCAAAAAATTAAAAAACAGAAATACGATATTGATTTGTTAATTCCACTACTGGGTATTAACCAAAGAAAACAAAAACACTAATTCAAGAAGATATACACACCCCTATGTTTATTGCAGCATTATTTACAATAGCCAAGATACAGAAGAAACCTAAGTGTCCATCAATAAATGAATGGATAAAGATACATAGATAGATAGATAGATAGATAGATAGATAGATATAGATACATATATATGCATATATACACAGTGGAGTATCACTGAGTCATAAAAAAGAATGAGAACTTGCCATTTGAGAAAACATGGATGCACCTAGAGAGTATTACACCAAGTGAAGTGAGAGAAAGACACATACCGAATGATTTCACTCATGTCTGGTATCTAAAAACAAACAAACAAAACAAATGAGCCAACAAAACAGAAACAGACCCATAAATACAGAGAATAAACTGATGCTTGTCAGAGAAGAGGGGATTACAGGGATGGGCAAAATGGGTGAAAGGAGAGGGAGATACACGCCTCCAATTTAGAAAGAGTCAATCACAGAGACAAAAGGTATGGCATAGGAAATATGGTCAATGGTATTTTAATAGCATTGTATGGTGACAGATGGTGGCTAGACTTGGGAGCATAGCATAACAGAGCTGCCAAATCACTTACGTTGTACATTTGAAATTAATGTAACCTTATGTCATATACTTCAATTTTTAAAAAGGGAGAAGGGAACAGCAAGGTCTACTTATGTAATAGAAGAATGTCTACTCTTCTTTCACTCCTTTAAAGGAGTCGGGAGTTTCTCCTACAAAAGAGTGGGGGAAGGGGGAAGAATACCCAAGGCTCTTTCCTAACTTTAGCAGATAGGTTTGGGTGATGGCACCCCAAAGCAAAACTCCCACACACTAGTTTAACGATGCCCAATGTAAGAGCTAGCACCCTATCTACTCACATAAAAGAGAAGCCTGTCAATAAATAAGCTCCTATATACCCTCATCTTAAATATGAAACAGCAACAAAAATCAGCCAACATCTAAGGAAAATGTGGCGCATGACAAAGAAAAACATGTATTAAAAAACTGGCCCTGGAGGCACCTAAGTGGCTCAGTCAATTAAGGGTCAGACTCTTGACCTTAGCTCAGGTCTCAATCTCAAGGTCATGAGTTCAGGCCACGCACTGGGCTCCACCCTGGGTGTGAAGCCTACTTTAAAACAAAAAAAAAGGCCCGGAAGTTGAAGTTATCTCCTACAACCTAGGTACTCAAAGTGTGGACCCCGGACCACCTGGGAGCATACGTGTGAGAAGAGAAACAGGCATTTTAGTCCTATAAGGACTCAGAAGTTTACTTCCTAATGATCCTCTCAAAGGAAATTACTTTTCAACGTGCACCAGCAAAATAATGAAAACCAAGAAAGCATAAAACATGCAATTTAAGAGATAATAAATGCAACCTGGGAGAGCTTTGAAAGGAATTCTAGTAGGCCAGTAGTTTGGCAAATCTAGGGAACAACCAGTTTAGATTGGGCTAGAAGGGTGGAGGTCTCCAAGAGGGCACTCTCCAGGAAAAAAGAATTTTGTAGAATAGACAGTATGACTGAGGGTAAGACCGAGGCTATAATAAAGGAGCAGACAAGAATGGAGAGGAGGAAGCTATTCTGGTTGTGCTGGGGAAGAAAGGAAAATGTACAAGAGAATCATAATCCAAGTATGAAGCAAAAAGCCAAAAGTAGAATAAAAAGACAATCAAAAAGAAAAAAGAAGGACTTCAAGAAATGCCAGAAGGGCACCTGCCTGGTTCAGTCAGTGCAGCATGTGACTCCTGATCTAGGGATTATAAATTCAAGACCCATTTATAAGTTGGGTGTAGAGATTACTCAAAAATAAAATCTTAAATAAACAAATAAATAAGGAATAGCCAGAAATGAGAGAATTATGAAGAAAGCACATGCTTCTTTCTCCAAAAGACAAAACTGTAAAAGGCAGCATTTTGACCAATTAGTAGGATGTAAGAAAGGAGAATTCATTCTGGCATTCCCTTTCAACACCCTTACAAAAGGATCCTGACTATGGCTAGAGGGAAAAAAACAAAATCCTAGCCATTGTAAACCTGCCTCTACTGTGAAAAATACGTACATAGCAATTCCATATAACAAATGCTATTATTCTTGTTCAGCTTTTGCAATCAACCAACAGTAAAACGTGTAACAGCCCTCGCAAGGTTACAAAATGGAATGTAAATATTGTGTGATGCTCTCAACCCTTATCACCTAATATCTACCAAGGTGCACTAAATCCTCAATTTAACATACGATGTTGATAAAACA
Organism: Puma concolor; assembly: GCF_028749965.1. Taxonomy (NCBI): domain Eukaryota; kingdom Metazoa; phylum Chordata; class Mammalia; order Carnivora; family Felidae; genus Puma; species Puma concolor. Next base: position 67,846,809 of record NC_141667.1, read on the forward strand.
AACTGGTGCAAGTATATTTTAAAATACTGAAGTATCTATCAGAAGAATTTACCACAAAACAGGTAAAAACCCAGGGAGCAGGAGTGAGATAAAAAGGGGCCGGGAAGGAGGCTGTTGCATTTCTTTCATAACTTCACCTGTACTCTTCGATTTTTTTTTTTTTAACCTTACTCATGAGCACATCTTTTTAATAGCTAAAAGCTAACTTCTTTAAGAAACTTTAGGGGCACCTGGGTGGCTCAGTGGGTTAAGCGTCCAACTCTCAATCCTGCTCAGGTCACGATCTCATGGTTTGTAGGCTTGAGTCCCACATCGGTCGCATGCTGACAGTACAATGCCTGCTTGGGATTCTCTCTCTCCCTCTCTCTGCCTCTCTCCCCAACTGGTTCTCTCTCTCAAAATAAATTTTTTTTTCTTAAAAAGAAATTTTGTAAGACAAAGGAAACTTTAATACATGAAAATTACACTTTCATAATTTCATCCTGTACATGGTTTTCCTGTTTTAAAGATTTAAAAGTATGTGCAGGGGCACCTGGCTGGGTCAGTGGGAGGAGCATGTGACTCTTGATCTTGGGGTCATGAGTTCTACATGTGGATGTAGAGATTACTAAAAAAATAATAAAGTAAAATAAAAATAAAATAAAAATATGTTATATATACCTAGTATACAGTATACTACAATATATAGTAAAAGCTGAAATAAAATGCTTTCCACAGTAATTATGGGACCTCACAAAATGTCATCTTTTCAATTTTCCTACAAATGGAACATCAGCAGAACTACAATTAGTACAAAACTGTTGCAGTAGAATTGAACACTAAAATGGCAAGCTGAAGATGAGCATGAAGTATTTGATTAGCTTACACAATCACCAAAATAGCAGCAACATTAGTTGCCAGAAAATACCTTTCTCCTTTTAACACTGGAGTGGCCTCACCATTTAATTCTTAAAGGGGCTCTAAAAAAAACTCCAAGCATTTCTTTAAAACAGAAACAACTTAAGCTGTAGATTTCAGTTTTTACTTGAAAAACATGCTCTTCAAGCCTTTAGTAGCTAATTTAAATGGTATGGAAAAATTCTTTGACTTTTAATGTCAAATGCACTTTTAATGGTGCAAGAGGCAAATGTCACCACAAAATGGGGCAGATCTACTTTTTACATACACGTTTACTAGAATGTTCACTAGAACACTTAGACAACAGTCTTTCCTTCCTCTCTTCTAATTTCATTCTACCTAGAAATAACCAGTGTTATCAGTTTGATTGATTTTCCCAGACTTCACACACACACACACAAATGTACATAAGACATTAAAACATTTCTTTTAAAAACAGATATCAAATGACTAAGTGTTATGCTCAATAGTATACTGCATACATCATTTCAAGATACAAATATTTTCCCTCAGCTTACTGTTTACCTTAGGAATTTCTAATGGCTGCACAGTATCCCAGTAAATGAAATGTTGCATATGAAATCACTGCAAAAATAACATTCCATGTCCTAGGTTATAAGCAGCCTAATGGTTACAAAGTCGTATCTTGAAAATGTAAGTCTCCTGCTCTAATTTTTCACATCAAAATCAATCTATACATTTCTCCAAAAGTTACTAATATATGGTCAATGACTGAAGTAGGCAAGATTTGCAAGAATATGTAACTTATCAAAAATTGACAACACAAAACAAACAAAACCTCTTAAATACAATACTAAACACTATAATTGGGGAAAACATAAAAGGGAGTAAAAACAAAAAGGGTCAAGACCAAACTCATAAATCAAGATGTACTTAAAACAGCAAAGGAGTCAGAAAAATTAACCTTTTTCCACTTAAGCTTTATGTTTAAAGAAATTAAACATAAATTCTAAGTATAAATTTGTCTCTAAAAAAGCCCCAAATCAAAAAAACCTGAATTGTTAACATTAAACATCTTTTATCAACAAAAACATTAAAATATTAACATTAAGGGGCACCTGGGTGGCGCAGTCGGTTAAGCGTCCGACTTCAGCCAGGTCACGATCTCACGGTCCGTGAGTTCGAGCCCCGCGTCAGGCTCTGGGCTGATGGCTCAGAGCCTGGAGCCTGTTTCCGATTCTGTGTCTCCCTCTCTCTCTGCCCCTCCCCCGTTCATGCTCTGTCTCTCTCTGTCCCAAAAATAAATAAACGTTGAAAAAATAAAATAAAATAAAATAAAATAAAATAAAATATTAACATTAAAATGTCATTATTTTAAAACTCAGAGTTTTAAGAAATGGTTATTTGGTTTATTAGTTTGTCAGGTAGTTAGCCCTAGTTTTTAAACATACAATCCTCATTTATATAACCAAAACACAGTAATTGCAAAAAAGTTACTCTCATTTCTTGAAGAAAAAAAAGTTACTCTATTCCAAAAAAAATCTGTATAAAATTGCTTAAATACACTCACTGGAAAACCTAGTAAGAATCTTTAACATTCATCAGATGTTTAACGTATTGTTTACAAGACACAACAATTATTTGTTATTATATTTAATCCTCCGTAGTATCCAAAATAAACCAATACTAGTAGAAAGATTACTTATTAAAATGTATAAGATTACCCATCTTTTTCTTTAATGTGTATCCCTATTAACCCTACATAATTCTTGCTCACCTTTTCAAATACGTACTCATTTTACTTTTTTTTCTAACTAGAAAACACACATCCTTTTAAAAAATCTTGGAAACAACAAGAAAAATCATACTCTCACTTCTTGTACATGTCCGTCCATTTATCCACACACATATACATCAAATATTTTTAATTTTTTTAATGTCTATTTATTTTTGAGAGAGAGACCATGAGTGGGGGAAGAAGGGAGAGAGGGAAACAGAGAATCCGAAGCAGGCTCCAGGCTCTGAGCTGTCAGCACAGAGCCTGACATGGGGCTCGAATCCATGAACCAAGAGATCATGACCTGAGCCACCCAGGCGCCCCTCAAATCTCTTTTTTTCTTATGAAATTTGGGATCATAGAAAATAAGCACATTTTAAGTGGTTCATTTGAAGCGATCATATTCCAAAAATTATAATCATACCATCACCAAAGAAGTACAGTGACATTCTTATTAGTTGCAAAATTAGTCTATTTACTTATCTATGCATACTTTTGTGAGGTTTAAAATGTTAGACTTGATTTTCTGTAAGGCCTACCTGGCATAGGAGAAACAGTACAGGCATTGATTGTAGAGAAAAAGATCTAGGTTTCAAATCCTGATTTTCTGAATTACAAGAAACGTGACCTTGTGTAGATTACAAACCAAGTCTGTTTGTCAGATGAAAATGTAAAGAACTGCACCTACCAGAGTTGTTTCCAGGATTAAATAAAATGATAGATGAGAAAGGAGCACCCAGTGCCTGGCACACAACAGTACCTCCACAAGTGTGTTCTTTCTTTCCCATTTAAAAAAAAAAAAAACAGAAACAAAAAGAAGAAGGAAAAAAAGCGTGAATGTGACACAACTATTAAAAGTCAGAATTCTAGGGGCGCCTGGGTGGCGCAGTCGGTTAAGCGTCCGACTTCAGCCAGGTCACGATCTCGCGGTCCGGGAGTTCGAGCCCCGCGTCAGGCTCTGGGCTGATGGCTCAGAGCCTGGAGCCTGTTTCTGAATCTGTGTCTCCCTCTCTCTCTGCCCCTCCCCCGTTCATGCTCTGTCTCTCTCTGTCCCCAAAATAAATAAACGTTGAAAAAAAAATTTAAAAAAAAAAGTCAGAATTCTAGACATAAATACAATAAACACACTTGAAAAGATGTTTTGTTTTGTTTTTTATCAGAGCCTTTTACTCACTTGTAATTTAAGTTATCTCACAATCCACTTAGCCGGCGACAACCCAGGGTGTTACTGTACGAAAAATTTTACTTCGGGAAAAGAAAATATTTTAAGTCCATTTTACAATTTTCGCTATCTGAAATTATAGCTAACAACAGGAAGAATGCAAAAAAATTTCTCTTGTAAAAGTATACGAGTTAAAATCCTGCAGCTGAGAATCTCCTTCAAGGAAAATTGAAGAATGAAAAGAAAAGCAACTCTAGACTTTTTCCCCCTTCTAACGGTAAGTTTGGGGATAAACAAGGGAGTAATTCTTTAGAGCAATTTAGAAAATGCCAGGGACGTGGAAGAACACACGAGCGAAAGGGTAAGTTTGAAGCTGCTCCCTGCGTAGGTCCTGGGGCGTGGGACGAAGATTCAAAACTTTGGGGTCTTTCGACAGAATTGAGGAATAAGACGGAGGGGGTCGGGGGGAGCGATTCTATAAAAGTCAAAGGCAGAAAAAAACAATGGGAGGGGGAAGAGGCAACCGAAAAACGCTCAAGACCCAGACTTTGGCGCAGCGGCTTCACTTTCAGGAAAGCAAAAGAGTTAGGAACTAAGAAAATGAGGAAATTCCGGTGCTCCGCAAGAAGGACGGAGGGGCCGTGAGAAACCGGGAGGCTGCGGGTGAAAGACCGGGTGGTGTCGTGGGAGAGAAGGGTCGACCCGGGAAAGCCAGCAGCGGCGGGACCGGAAAGCGAGAACAAGGATGCGGCCGGGGGGGAGGGGGCGCGGAGGCCTCCGGGGTCGACCAACGTGACAGAAAACGAGGAGGGGACTCTGGGGGCCGTGGCAGCAAGGGGCGACGTGGTACCTGCAGAGATCGTCCAGGACGCTGCCGGGAATCTCCACCCGTTTGGTCTCCATGATGAGAACCCACAGCAGGAGCAGTGCATCCCGGCTCCGCGCGGCCGGGGACCAAGGGTACGGCACGGAGACTCCGGCTCGCCGGAAAGCGGGCAGCGGCGGCGGCAGCGGCTCCAGCAAAGAGAGGGGGAAGGGGCGGGACCCGCTCACTTCCGTCCCGCTCCCTCAGCCCAGAACCCCGAGCCTGGGCCAGAGCGCGGGGCGGAGCCCCGGGAGTCACGCCCCTCCTCTGCTTGAAATGTCCAATGGGAAGCTGTAGAATTGGGAGGCTGAGCAAGCTAAGCCAATGAAATGTTTGTTTATTGGTCTGTCGTCTCCAATCCGTCTTCCAGCTGCTCAGTTGCTACTCAGAAAACCAACTTCCCGCCGCTTGTGATTGAGCCCTGGGGTGGCTACGCGCATGCGCACCATGCCTCCTTTGCACTATAGAAAGTCCAGAGTATTCAGGTCTTGCTGGTAGACTCGGAGACTGCATCCTAGGGTTTGGCGTGGTGTAAATGTCCTCTTGGTGACCAAGCAGGCGCTCGTACCTCTTCAGGGCAGACGCCGACGGCGCATCCTGCGCAAGTGTGCACTTGGAATTCCTGTCACCAAGTATCCTGCACACTCATTGTCGTCCCATCGCCTCCAGGCCAAGGGCTGTGCCTTTTAACTACAAACACCGGTTGTCTTTTGTGTGTGTGTGTGTGTGTGTGTGTGTGTGTGTGTGTGTGTGTGTGTGTGTGGTGGCTTACCTCTGCCTTTCCTCAAAGGACCCAGACAGAACTTTATCCTACTATCTGACACCTAGTGAGATCTGAGAAAATATTGATTGAACCTGAACTTGGGAATCTTCATTCTACCTCCTACACATACTCCCATCTCCTAGCCCTCACTGATTCCTCATCTTACTTAATAGAGCCCAATCCATTTAGGATCTTGCAGAAAAAAATCTAGATTCATCATTCTTTAACTTCCTCCTTTTACATCAGACTCACAGCCACACAAACGCACCCCTCGGTCACAACTTTAATTCATTCTGATGAGGGAGCATGGGGCAAGCTGAGGGCCAAGTCAGGCTAACAGCAGAGCACCCCCCAACCCTGGAGGTGGGATATGCGTGATATTCCTCAGACACTCCTGCCTGCCCAAGAACAGGGAAAAGGAAAGAAAGCAAATGGCTGACTGGTAGAGATCACAGTCATGCAGGACAGGAGTCTCCTTAAGTTTACAGATAACTTAGTAAACTCCAAGAAAAAGGCAATCTTATTCATAGCCTAATCTCCAGAAACCTATAGATTCTGTTTCCTGGAGCCCTAATATCACCCTCATCAAGATGTAAGGGGCTTTGGGATGCCTGGGCAGTTCAGTCACTCAAGCATCCGACTTCGGCTCAGGTCATGATCTCTGGGTTTGTAAGTTTAAGCCCTGTGTTGGGCCCTGTGCTGACAGCTCAGAGCCTGGAGCCTGCTTCAGATTCCTTGTCTCCCTCTCTCTCTGCCCCTCCCCGTCGTGCTCTCTCAAAATAAATAAATAAATAATTTAAGAAAAGATGTAGGGGGGTTTAAGTGCTTACCATGGCGATGTGGGAAACAAGGGCAAATGAAAAATTAAATTCCCTTACTGCCTACAGCCCATTGACAAGTCCTTGAAATAGGCAGAGTGACCCTCCTCGAGGAGCTCAGCTGCCTCGATGATGACACTTTGCTAGGGCCGAAAGGGAATCTTGGCTTAACATTGTCCTAACCCCTTGAGGATCCTGTGAGTCTCCTTAAACGCGTAAAAATTCCTTTGGAAACTTCCTTTATCTTTACCCCCATTCCCCCCCCCCCCCCCCCCGCAAGATATATGCTGGCAATCATGCTCCAGGCTTATGGCCCCCTGATATACATCTGAAGGGTCTCATGACTGATGTTTTACTAAACAGTAATAAATGATGTTTTTCTAACAAGAGCTAGCTCCTCAAAGTCCTGGAAACAAACCTTACTTCCAAAATTCCTTAGAAACTTATGCTGTCCCTAACCCCCTCCTAACCTGAAGATATATTACCAGTCACTCTTCACAACTCCAGTGCAGCTCTTTCTGCCCATGGGTCCTGTCCCCATGCTTTAATGAAATCACCTTTTTGCACCAAGGACATCTTCAAGAATTCTTTCCTGGCCATCAGCTCTGAACCACACCGTCACCCCAAAACCCCATCAGTTCTACCATTTAATCTCTTATCTTTTTCTTAATTTCTGTCCAAATGCCCACTCTTTATATCAGGTGCCCATTATTTCTCCTCACTAGTGCAAGAACTACCTAACCAGTACGTCTGCCTCCATTCTTGGCCTGCACAACTGCCCACGCTTAATTTTCTTTTGTTCCAACACTATTATCTTCTAATAGCTCTCCTACTCAGCTTCTGAAGTATACCCAAGGCCAAACTTGACTTAAGAGCCCTGTTACCACCTATTTTACTCTGCTGTTTTCCATCTGTCTTTTTGCTCCTTATTGGAGAACTCAAATTTATCTTCCAGTGGCCTATACCATTTTCACTTTTCTATAGTTCTCTTTTGTTCTTCAACTGTCTCTTCATTATGGTGTCATAGCCTGATTTATCGATTTCTTATCCCTATGAGGATACTAACAATACATTTAAAAATTTTTTTTTAATGATTATTTTTGAGACAGAGTGCGAGTGGGGGAGGGGCAGAGAGAGAGGGAGACACAGAATCCAAATCAGGCCCCAGGCTCTGAGCTGGCAGAACAGAGGCGGACGCAGGGCTCAGACCCAGGAACCATGAGATCATGACCTGAGCCAAAATCAGACGCTTAACCAACTGAGCCACCCAAGTGCCCCTAACAGTACATTTTTAAAGTTTTCTTCTTCCTGAATAGCCTCTTATTCCTCTCAGCTGCTTTTTGCTATTAATTTAGTCTCCATCTATCATATTGGAAGTTTCCTGGTGGTCCTCAACTATTCACTCATACTTAAGCATACATAACTAAAAAACCAGAGTTAAGTGCTGTAATGTAGATGGAACTTGTTTCCTGAGAGCTTCACCGTGGGGTGATCTGGCTGGGCTGTTAGCTGGGAACACATGGCATCAGCATCTGTAGGTCATTCTTTCCAGCTGATCAAATTCTCTAAAGAGAAAATCCTTCCAGACCAAGCTGAAAGTGTTCTGGGAGTCAAATAGGGGAGCACAGACAGAAGTATTCTATTTGCTTTATTCAATCCCCTTGGCACACTATACGTCTTAGTTTGGGTTTCCTAAGAAGCAGACCCCGGGACAAGAATTTGAGTGCAAGTAGTTTATGTGGGAGGTGATCCAGGAAAGAATGGTAGTAGAGTAGGAAAGTGAGTCAGGAGGCAAAGAAAGCCAAAAAAATGGATTATCAAGGAAGTTAGCCCTGTGTGTAACTGGATCTGATCCCGCTGGAGAATTCTGGAGGCCAGGGTAAAACACATGCTGCGGAGTTATCCTACCCAAGGGATGAGGAAGATGGGATATTTATATACTAACTTTCGTCAGTCCTTGGTTAAGGCATGCTCCTGGAGCCTGTACGCCGGCCTGCCACATGCACAGCAAGGCAGCCTCTGGTGGCCAGAAAAAGCCCTCCGGCAAAAGAAATGCAGATGATAGCTGATGGAAGTCCAGGCAGCATGGTGTAATGGATTGCTAAGGGGAAGGGGGAGCTTTTTCAATAGTTCTATTTTGCTAGATATGCATTCTATATGTCCTAACTGAACTTCTTTTCTATGTAGGGGGTATCTTAGTGGCTGTTTTTCTTAGGTGTCATTTGAAGCTCAAGTCTGGTTTTTAGACTACACTAAATGATGGCAGTGAAGCAATAATGGAAGACCAAGTGATGTTTTTTCCCCAGGGGTCAATGTTAAAGATCCAAAGAAGCAGGCTACTGGGCACTTGCTAAAGGACCTGGAGGAAGCCTTCCTGCTCCCTTATTTCTTTGAAGTCTCAGCTCAGGGGCAGATATGCAACTCTATTTTTTTTTAAGCTCTGAGGGGCTTGCAAGTCCCCAAACTTCCAAATAGTGCTAAGCCAGTCTCTCCACCGAGAATTCCACAGATGTCTGGGGGCATCTTCCAAGCTACTTTCCTGTCCATTCACCATCCCACCCCTGCTTCCTCACCCACACACACATCTAGGAGCCGGACAGGTGCACAGCAGAGCAGCCCTTATGGCAGTCCCCTGAGCCGTGACTTCCAAAGAATTCAAGGCCTCATTCAAACCCAACCATCCACAGGCCCAGCAGCCCGTTGCTTGAGAAAGGCAGATAAAGTGGAGTTTGGAATTAAGACAAAGGGAGATGCTGGGGTTCTTATGTTATAATACTGATACAATTTTAAAATAATTGAGCCAATCAAAACCTTTACGGTTTTAAAATATGCTATCTCATTTAGTCTTTCTAACTACATGGGATAGGCAAAGAGATTAATGAGGCTTATAGAGATTAAATGATTAAATGACAGTATGAAATGGAGCCAGGACTAGAATTCAGTTCTTCTGAACTCAGGAATTCTGCTTTAGGGAGAATGACACAATAATAATTACTATTAATGTCTCTGCAGCATGTTATAGTATAATATTTTTTTAAATGCAATAATCCTTACAACAAAACAAGTTGTCATCAAATTCTTTTAAAAAAATATGTAATATGCTTACTGACCTTCTTTTAAATTAAATGAGATTAAGTTGGGAATGCACGCTGGTGCAGCCACTCTGGGAAACAGTATGGAGGTTCCTCAAAAAACTAAAAATAAAACTACCCTAATTACACTACTAGGCATTTATCCATGGGATACAGGTGTGCTGTTTTGAAGGGACATATGCACTCCCATATTTATAGCAGCACTATCAACAATAGCCAAAGTATGGAAAGAGCCCAAATGTCCATCAATGGATGAATGGATAAAGAAGAAGTGGTATATATATATATATATACATATATATATACACATACATACAATGGAGTACTACTCAGCAATCAAAAAGAATGAAATCTTGCCATTTGCAACTACGTGGATGGAACTGGAGAGTATTATGCTAAGTGAAATTAGTCAAAGACAAAAATCATATGATGTCACTCATATGAGGACTTTAAGAGACAAAACAGATGAACATAAGGGAAGGGAAACAAAAATAATATAAAAACAGGGAGGGGGACAAAACAGCAGAGACTCATGGAGAACAAACTGAGGGTTACTGGAGGGGTTGTGGAAGGGGAGATGGGCTAAATGGGTAAGGGGCACTAAGGAATCTACTCCTGAAATCATTGTTGCACTATATGCTAACTAATTTGGATGTAAATTTTAAAAATAAAAAATTAGGGGCGCCTGGGTGGCGCAGTCGGTTAAGTGTCCGACTTCAGCCAGGTCACGATCTCGCGGTCCGGGAGTTCAAGCCCCGCGTCAGGCTCTGGGCTGATGGCTCAGAGCCTGGAGCCTGTTTCCGATTCTGTGTCTCCCTCTCTCTGTCTCTCCCCCGTTCATGCTCTGTCTCTCTCTGTCCCAAAAATAAATAAACGTTGAAAAAAAATTGGATTATTTAAAAATAAAAAATTAAATTAAAAATTAATTAATTAAATGAGATTAAATTAAGTCTGTCAAAGCCTTTTCACATCCCTTCAAAGTTTTTTTTTTAATTTATTTTCCAGCTATATTGAGGTGTGATTGACAAATAAAAATTGTACATATTTAAGTGTAGTCCTAGTCCATTCAGGCTACTATGACAAAAATGCCATCAATTGCGTGGCTGATAAACAACACACATTTATTTCTCATAATTCTGGAGGCTGGGAAGTTCGAGATCATGGCACTAGCAGATTTGGTGTCTGGTGAGAACCTATTTCCTAGTTTATAGACTGTGCTTTCTGGTTGTAACCTTGCATGGTGGGAAGGGGCAAGCTAGCCTTCCGGGCTCTCTTTAATAAGGGCACTAATTCCATTCACGAGGGCTCTACATTCATGACTTAAGCATTTCACAAAGCCCTCACCTCCTAATACTATCACACTGGGCACTAGGAGTTGAACTTATGGGTCGGGGGCGGGGGACACAAACATTCAGACCATAGCAGATATAACATGATGTTTTGATATTATGTAATGATTACCACACTCAACCTAATGAACATCCATCCTCTCACATACTTACCTTTTCTGTGTGTGTGGTAAGAACACTTAGGATGTACTCTGAGCAAATGTCAAGTACACATTACAACATTATTAGCTCTAGTCAGCATGCTGTACAGTAGGTCTCTAGAATTTATGCGTCTCATAACAAAGTGTGTACCCTTCGACCAACAAATATCTTATGATTCAAGTCAGCATTTACAGAACAACACATATTTGCCCTTTCTGTCAGCCCCACTAACGCTGGATCATTTCCCATACCATATAAAATGCTTTAGTCACGTCTAACAAAAAAACAAAACCTTCGTTGATCTCTATCGGAGTCTTACTAGATGCTGAGCAATCCCATTTCCTCTTCTGGGATTCACAGGCCCTCTCTCATTTAGGTGGAAGCAGATAACTGAGTTCTAGCCAATGAAATGAAGATAAAAGTGATACATCCAACTTCTAAGCACAATTCCTGCAATGTCCCATGTAATTTTTATATTCTCTCTTTCCTTCTCTTCCCACCTGGAAGCACAAGACCCTTGAAACTGTGGGAGGAGTACAGGTTTCTAAATTTTTGACCTGGAGAGGAGCTACAGCAGAATATCTGCTTCAGGTTCTGCCCGAGCAAGAAATAAACGTTTGCTATGTATATAAAGGATCTTGATTTTTTACACACAAACTATTCTCCATAGTCAATCTTTCTCGTTTCAGTAAATGTGTCTTGTAGTGGACATTCTTGCTTGTTTACCCAGCACTCATTCACCAAGGCCTGCTTCTTGGTGCGTGTGTGGCCTGTGCGTGTGTGACACGCAAGGCCCTCTACTCAGAAAAGCCCCATGCTTGGTTTAATGTTCTCCCGTCACCATCTTTAATTTTTTTAATGTTTGTTTATTTTTGAGAAAGAGAGTGAGTGGGGGGAGGGGCAGGGAGAAGGGGACAGAGGATCCTAAGTGGGCTCTGCACCGACAGCAGCAAGCTCCATGCAGGGCTGGAACTCATGAACTGGGAGATCATGACCTGAGCCGAAGTCAGACACTCAACCGACTGAGCCTCCCAGGTGCCCACCGTATTAAAATTCTCACTGATCTCATTTTTGAAGTTGTGTTCTGTGAATGAAATTGGTAAGACAAAGGAGTGTGCACTTAAGCAGAGGAGATACATGTAATAATGTGTGTGTACTCACTCTTTGCTGCCCCCTTTGCATATAGCATTTTAAATATCCCATGAGAACAGAATTTCCGTGAGCCCATGATTCATGGAAGTTCAACAAGATTGAAAGTGAGACAAGGTAACCATGTTAAACTGAGTAAGTGGGATCACTGTGAGCCCTGAGATCTTCCTATAAATCAGAACTTGCTTCAGATGCAAAAAGAAGACAGTGGCAGTCTCAGAAACACAAAGAACCAAGGAACCCTGTCATGTTACTTTCCTATTAATTCCCTATATTAACCAACCACTTATGCTAAAAATGGTGATACTGAAGGAAAGTGAAAGACACTCTTCCCTAGTTCCTTTCACCTCATTCATCATAAGCCAAATGTAGAGAGTATGGTAGAATGTGTGTACATCAAGAAGTGACAGGAACACAGACGGGTTAATTTTGTGCAATGTTTCCACCGTTTTTGTAAGAATAAAATACATCATGCATGTACCAGCTATGAAATGTGAGTTGTATAATTTTGGTGATTCTATGTGAGTTAAATGTTCTTATATCTGCATTTAAAGTTGGCAACGCACAATATAAAGATGAATGGTGATATTGTAACAATTTACAATTTTAGTTGTCCTTTACTTAGGATGACAATGAATATCAAATAAAAACACCATGGCAAATTGAAAGACCATAGAGAAAAGGAAAAGGTTTTATAATTTAGTACTTTCAGTGACACTTTTTTTCCTGCCTTTTGAATAAGGAAGTCCATATTTTCATGAGGGGCACATGGCAAATTATGTATCAGTCTGTGTTTGAATTCACCTCTTAATCTTTCTGAACAGAATCATGATTCAGACATGCAGTCCTGAGTTTCACATGGAGCATGTGTGGCTGTGCAGAAAACCAGCGCACTCTTGGCTCCAGGATTTGGCTCTGGTTGGCCTCAGTGAATCATCAGATTACATCCCTTGTTAGCAACCATTCTGTGAATCTTAGGACTCCTGCTTACATCCTTAAGATGTAAAAGTCTCTCTTTTTCTTTTTTAATTTTTTTTCCAACGTTTATTTATTTTTGGGACAGAGAGAGACAGAGCATGAACGGGGGAGGGGCAGAGAGAGAGGGAGACACAGAATTGGAGACAGGCTCCAGGCTCTGAGCCATCAGCCCAGAGCCTGACGCGGGGCTCGAACTCCCCGACCGCGAGATCGTGACCTGGCTGAAGTCAGACACTTAACCGACTGCGCCACCCAGGCGCCCCAAAAGTCTCTCTTTTTTAATGAAACGTCATCCAGTCAGGATATGATATGTGGAACTGTACCCAAACTCATGTGAGTTCACTCCTTGGTGAGTCATAGAAGCTACAGCAGGTGGAGTTGTCACACAGAGTAAACTATATTTGCAGCAAGTAAGGAGATCATGGGAATAACTTCCAAAGCCATGACTCCTGGAGCAAGTCTGAATGGGCTCCTTTTATTTAGGGTTAGGATGAATAGTCAGGAAGGGGAGCCTTGTCACCATATGTAGAGGTGGGCGTCCTACACACACCCTAAGGAAACATGCCTATCTATACATACATTGCAGGTTATGACAATGAGGCTTGTGCTTCTCCTTGGGTGGAGATTTTAGTATAATAATGAGAGAAAGGTAACTGTCAGTGTCTCCAAGGTCCATCTGCGCACCTGTGAGCGGGGGGTTACATTCCAGTTGGTCTGGATGGCCTGGGCCAGCAGCACTCTTCTTGCAGGCAGAAATTGTTTGAAGAGTGGCTTTAGTTTCTTTCAGGGATGCTATGCCCTCAGGTCTTTTGCCTGTGTTAAGAGATAAGCTGGAAAGAAGAACTTAAGGAAAAATGTGGAACGAAGGTTGGTGGGTACAAGCAGGTGAGCGGTACAGGTCGGGTCTTGGGTCTAGCTGGTGACCGTCATCCTGAGGATAAAGCTGACACAAGGAGGAGGGCAAAGCTGAAAGACCTGAAGAGAAAATGAGGCAGAGCGGTCAAGAGCTCAGTTGACCTGGCCTGGGGGTAGGTGTGGGGGAGGAATGAGAGAGACAGAGAGAGAGAAAGAGAGAGAGAGAGAGAGAGAAAGAGAGAGAGCACTTGTTCAAGCACCTGGCTCCAGGTGGGGGCCAGAGTTGTCAGGTGTCAGAGTAGCCAATTAAATCAACAAGCCAAAAATGAAAGAGTGAAGCCTTTAATCACTTACCTGGATGGCTAAAACCAGAGAAAGCAGTGACTCCTTCGGCTTCACTCTCCCATGGAACAGAGTCAAGGGTCAGGTGGAGGTCAAGGGTCAGGGGGGTGGTCTCACTGAACAAAAGGCTCTGGCAGTTTTGTGGGCCCTGGGCAGAGAGGGAGGGGAAGGGCTAGGAGTGGGAAAGTACTCCTCCTTCCCCCAGAAGGAGGCGTCAGCAGAGGAGACCAAAGAAGACCTCCGCCAAGGCCTCAGCTAAAGAGATAGGAGTGGAGGCCCCAGGGCTAGGAATGCAGAGGTTCATGGCACGGGAGTCAGAGGGGCCCGAGTCCCTGACTGCAGCGCCCCCTAGAGACTGCAGTGCACTGGCTGCCCACCAAGTCTGCGTGGGGAGGGCAGCCATTCCCTGGGAGACTTGTCAAGTAGAGCTTTTGTGTTTGCCTACAGTTAGGCCTGAAAAGTCACACCTAGATCTCTAACCGGGAGCCAGACAATGAACCCTGAAGCCTGTCCTACCTCTGAACTTACATGAACCCTTATGAGTCTTTTTGTTTCAGCCAAAGCTTTCTTTTACTTTGGTCCAAATCATGTCTTTCCTTTTTTTAAAAAAGGAAATTTTATTTATTTATTTATTTATTCATTCATTCATTCATTTATTTATTTTTTTTTTTAATTTTTTTTTCAACGTTTATTTATTTTTGGGACAGACAGAGACAGAGCATGAACGGGCGAGGGGCAGAGAGAGAGGGAGACACAGAATCGGAAACAGGCTCCAGGCTCTGAGCCATCAGCCCAGAGCCCGACGCGGGGCTCGAACTCGCGGACCGCGAGATCGTGACCTGGCTGAAGTCTGACGCTTAACCGACTGCGCCACCCAGGCGCCCCTATTTATTTATTTTTAAGTGTTTATTTTTGAGAGAGAGAGAGAGGGAGGGGCAGACAGAGAGGGAGACAGAGGATCTGTGCTGTCAGCAGAAAGCCTGATGTAGGGCTCAAACTCATGAACCGAGAGATCATGACCTGAGCCAAAGTTGGACACTTAACAGACTGAGCCACCTAGGTGCCCTACTGTTTATTTATTTTGAGAGACAGAATCCCAAGGAGGCTCCACACTGTCAGTGCAAAGCCTAATGCAGGGCTCCATCCCATGGTTCATGAAATTATGACCTGAGCTGAAATCAAGAGTAGACGCTTAACTGACTGAGCCACCCAGGTGCCCCTGGCCCAAATCATTTCAATTGACATGTTCCACTAGGCATCCAGTGGCTCCAACCAGAAACCTAAGAGTGAACTTTAATTCCTATCTTTCTCACACAGGCACACATGCAAACCACTGATGAGTCCTGGCCAGTCTACCTCCAAGACCCATTCCCTCTTCTCCATCTCAGCTTTCCCCACCTTAATCCAAGCCATCTCAAGCTCAGCTGAACTACTTCCACAGGCTCCTAAATGTCTCCTGTCCCTGTGGCAATCCATCCTCCACCAAGCAGCAAGAGTGATCATCTCAAAACATTAACTTGAAAATCTTCATGACCCTCAGTGTAGAATCCAATTTGTGTGCCATGGCTTGAGAGACTTTACATGATGGGGCACCTGCCCGTCACTCACTCTACCTTCCTTTCACATCCCATCTTCATCTCTCACTACATTTGAGCCACAGTAGTCTCCCTGCAATCCATTACATACTCCAAGCTCTTTCTACAGACCATTCCTTCTGCCTGGAATGCTGCTCACCCCCTCTGCAATACCCTCCTTTTTGTGCTGTCTCTACAGCTTAAACATCACCTCTTCAGAAATTCTTCTCAGACCACTCATCTAAACAGCTTCCTCAATATGAAATTTTCTCAATCCATTTTTTTCTCTCTCCCTTACTATAGTGTAAGTTACAAGAAAGCAGGGATCTTTTCTCTAAGTTATGCATTGAATCCCCAGTGCCTAGAGTGTCCTTGTGTGATGGGCACTCTATAAAGATTTGCTAACTGATGTCTAGGCCAACGAGTAAGTTATCACCACATATATGCCAAGGTTACCGAGGAGGAGGAAGTGATGGGATGCAAAATCCTATTATGAGTGTGAATCTCTTTTTAAACAAAGTAAATCTGCTGTTGGAAAAGATGAACTCATTCTAGCTTAGATGGGTTTTTGTTACTCTCATTAAAGAGTCCTGATTAATACAGAGCTTACTTGCTCTATTTGTCTATCTATGTAAAATATGGTATATAACCATATATAATGTATATAATACAATGTATTATAATGTAATAAATATAAATAATGTAAATACATGTCATATGTAACTATGTATGTTAAGTATAAACATATTGCATGCAAATGTATATATAAAAGAATTCTACACTCTAGAACTTTAGAACCTCTTCCTTTTCTTTCGCCCTCCCCTTCCTGCTCCTCTGTCATGTCTAACCTCCATGCTTTGACAGGTTTGCCCAGAATGGAAGAAGGCAGCTGAAAGGGCAGGGACAGGGAATGAAGTTCTCAGACCCAAATGAGAAAACTTAATCCACTGGTAAATAACCTTCTTTTGCATGAGGAACAAATCAGGAAAAAGAAAATTGTTTCAGGGTATTTCTTGTTTTCAAATAAATAATTTCTTAATGTTTAAAAGTCAGAAATATAATCTCTATAACAGTTCTTAAAAACTATTTTATATTAATTCCCTGTCATGGATGAAGGGATTATTTTTTACTATGATTTCAGAAACTAAGTAACTAACACACTAATTACTATGTTGAGTCTTTGAATTAATGTTATGGTTGAGAAAGCATGCTGGAGGCTGGGGTTTTTTTTGTTTAAATGACCTTGTAAGCATCTTAACTGGGAAAACATGTTTGTCTCATAGCATCTCTTATACTGAATTCGTTAAAAGAAGTTTCTGTTGAGGACCCCTGAGTGGCTCAATTGGTTAAGTGTCCGACTCTGACTTAGGTCATGATCTCATAGTTTGTGGGTTCAAGTCCCACAACAAGCTCTGTGCTGATAGCCTGAAGCCTGCTTCGAATTCTGTGTCTCCCTCCCCCTCTCTCTCTCTGCCCCTCCTCCGCTGCTTGCTCGCTCGCACGCTCTCTCTCTCTCTCCCCCTCAAAAATAAATAAACATTAAAAAAAAAAAGTTTTAAAAAGTTTCTGTCGAAGCAACAAACAGATCCAGAGAAATAACTTCTCCAAACACTCACTCTGAAAATAATCAGCTCAGGTTGGCCCCATAGGGTGTTCTACAGTCTACATGGGGTTCATAGTGCAGTGAGTCCAGACAGGCCCCCCCAGATAGGCCTGGGTAGTCTTTACTCTTCCCAGAATATACAGGAAACCAAATCCAAAACATGAAAAGTCTGCTTTATATCCACCAGCAGAGGGTGTACATTCCTTTTTTGCATTTTAAAATTTTATAGCGCACTGCTGACTCATGTTTTTAGTCCAAGGGCAGGACTTAAAAAATGGGGCTTTTGCTATACACAGGATCATATTTCTAAGGTATTGGCGTAATTACATTATTTACTGGTTAAATGACTCAGATCTCTGAAGAAACCCTTTCCCGCATAACAAAACCTCCCCCATTAAAGGTGGCCTTCTCTAATTGAATAGTCATGGTAGCTCTGTCAAATGGTGACACCCTTTCACTCTGGACCTCACTTTGATATTGCAGCTCTAGCAAATTACCACAGATTTGGTGGCTTAAACAATACAAATGTACTATCTTAAAGTTCTCTAGGTGAGAAGCCCCACACAGATTGCACTGGACTAAAATCAAGACATCAACAGGGTTGTCTTCTCTACTGGGGCCTCTAGGGCATTGCTTTTTCTAGATCCCAGAGGCCATCTACATTCTTTGGCTCCTGCTCCCTTTCCTTCATCTTCCAAGCCAGGAGTGGCAAGTCGATTCCTCTTACATCACACCACTCTGACCTTTCTTCATAGTCCCATCTCCCTGTGACTCACCTCTGCTTCCTCTTCCATTTTTGTTAAATGTTTATTTATTTATTTTGAGAGGGAAAGAGAGAGAGAGAGTAGGGGAGGGGCAGAGAGAGAGAGCGCGCGAGAGAGCAAGAGAGAATCCCAAGCAGGTTTCGTGCTATCAGTGTGGAGCCCAACTCGGGGCTCAACCCCATGAGCCATGAGATCATGACCTGACCAGAAATCAAGAGTCCAATGCTTAACCAGCTGAGCCACCCAAGCACCCCTCTTCTTTCATTTTTAAGGAACCCTGTGATTACTTTGGGCCCATCCGGATAACCCAGGACAATCTCCCTATCTTAAAGTCAGCCAATTAGGAACCTTAATTTCAACTGCAACTTTCTTTCTCCTTTTCCGTTAAGGTAACATATTTATAGCAACTGCAACTTTCTTTCTTCTTTTCCATTAAGGTAACATATTTATAGATTCCAGGGATTAGGATGGACATTTGGGGGGCATTATTTTGCTTGTCATGCTCTGTATCCCTGCTCTGTAGCTTTCTCTGTGTCTATCTACATTCTTACTTCCGTTTCCAGGAATCAGTAACTACACATTTTTTTTTCAGTGTGTGAAAATTGCTGGCTTTAGAAATGTGAAATTGTGGAGTTTTATTTCCTTTGTTCATTGTGCTTAGGATCACTGGATTTAAAAATAGACTTAGTCAAGGGTAAAATAATATAATGTCTGGGATTTGCTTTAAAATAATCGACCGGGGAAAAATTGCAAGGCAAATAGATAAAGTAAGACTAACAACAGGGTGGTAATTGTTGAATTGGATGATGAGTAGATGGAGTTTAATTATATTCTTTTGTATGTATTTTCAAATGTTCATAATAAAGTTTTAAAAAATTGAGACCTTCTTACTGAGAATTCAACTGACTTTTCCTCCTTGTTTCTTTAATATTTGAAAAAGAATTTGATAAGAATAGTCAAAACTGCATACTAAACATGTCATTTTAAATGTACCAGTTTGACGGGAACCCTCTTGCACTGTTGGTGGGAATGCAAACTGGTACAGCCACTCTGGAAAACAGTGTGAAGGTTCCTCAAAAAATTAAAAATAGACCTACCCTATGACCCAGCAATAGCACTGCTAGGAATTTACCCAAGGGATACAGGAGTACTGATGCATAGGGGCACTTGTACCCCAATGTTTATAGCAGCACTCTCAACAATAGCCAAATTATGGAAAGAGCCTAAATGTCCATCAACTGATGAATGGATAAAGAAATTGTGGTTTATATACACAATGGAGTACTACGTGGCAATGAGAAAGAATGAAATATGGCCCTTTGTAGCAACGTGGATGGAACTGGAGAGTGTGATGCTAAGTGAAATAAATCATACAGAGAAAGACAGATACCACATGTTTTTACTCTTATGTGGATCCTGAGAAGCTTAACAGGAACCCATGGGGGAGGGGAAGGAAAAAAAAAAAAAAGAGGTTAGAGTGGGAGAGAGCCAAAGCATAAGAGACTCTTAAAAACTGAGAACAAACTAAGGGTTGATGGGGGGTGGGAGGGAGGGGAGGGTGGGTGATGGGTATTGAGGAGGGCACCTGTTGGGATGAGCACTGGGTGTTGTATGGAAACCAATTTGACAATAAATTTCATATATTGAAAAAAAATAAATGTACCAGTTTGAAATGCAGTTGACTCTAAAAAAATTATTGAGATATAGTTTACAATAAAATGATGTTGATTTTTGTAAAATTAAACTTTTATTTTGAAGAAACTGTAGTGTCACATCTAATTGTAAGAAGAGAGATCTGATTTACCCTTTACCTAGTTTCCCACAATGGTAACATCTTAACAAAACTATAGCATCTTATCATAACCAGGATACTGACATGACACGGTCAGGACACACCACATTTTCATCACCACGAAGATCCTTCACGTTGCCCTTTTGTAACCAGCATGTTCTGCTTGGGTGTCAAATATTTACAATATCTTCCAAATGAAGACCTTTCTGTGACTTCTACACCCCTTCCTTTCAGCTTTGCTTAGAAACGTCACCGCAATATCTTAAAGTAACCCAAACCTATTTTTCAGAGCTGTCAAACGTACCACATGACATAATCCTAAAATTGTACTTGACTAAATGTTAGGTACCATAGATGATCTAGCAGAATATAACCTCATAGAAGGGATTGTGAGCAATGCACAGGATAGCAAAGAGGCGTCTTGGAATTACAGAGTCCAAGCCGCATGATGGGGAGGCAAGGCAGTCGGTGTCAGCCACTTTGATGGCCGGAAGATAATACCATTGACAGCTTCTCCTCCTTCCTGGAGGTTGAAGGGCTCATTGAAAAGCCTATATTTTCTAGCCCTCTCACAGCTACATGTGAGAGATGTGGCAACTATTCTTTTTTAAAATTTTTTAAATTTAATTTTAATTCCAGTGTAGCTAACATACAGTGCTGTATGAGTTTCAGGTGTACAATATGGTGTCTCAACAATTCCATATATTAGTCAGTGCTCCTCATGACAAGTGCTCTCTTTAATCCTCTTCACTTATCTCACCCATCCCCCAAACTCCCCTCCCTTCTGGTAATTATCTGTTTGTTCTCTATGGTTAAGAGTCTGGTTTTTTGGCTTCTCTCTTTTTTTTCCCCTTTGTTCGCTGTTTTGTTTTTTTTTTTATTTTTTTTTTTAACGTTTTTATTTTATTTTTGAGACAGAGAGAGACAGAGCATGAACGGGGGAGGGTCAGAGAGAGAGGGAGACACAGAATCTGAAACAGGCTCCAGGCTCTGAGCTGTCAGCCCAGAGCCCGACGCGACCCTCGAACTCACGGACCGTGAGATCATGACCTGAGCTGAAGTCGGACGCTTAACCAACCAAGCCACCCAGGCGCCCCTGTTTTGTTTCTTAAATTCCACATATGAGTGAGATCATATGGTATTTGTCTTTCTCTGAGTGGCTTATTTCACTTAGCTTAATATTCTCTAGATCCTAAAATTATGTTCGCCTTTCTAGCTATTATGTCTCTCTTGCTATTTGAATGTAAACTTCTTAAAATGATGCACATTCATTTCCGAGTCTTCATGAATGCACCCCTCAACCCCAATGCACTTCATTCTTTTCCTACTACTCAATGGAAACTGCTCTAACCAAAGCCATCATTAACTTTCCAATCACCAAATAATGCACACCTTCTTCTCTGCCTATATTACAGGATCACTCCATGATATCTGACCCTGTGGACCATTCTCTCCTTTGAGTTTTCCCCTCTCCTGACTTCCTTACTTCTCTTATCCTCTAGTATCTCATTCTCAGTCTCCCTTTGTGACTTATCTTTTTCTTTCTTTTTTTTTAATTTAAATCCAAGTTAGTTAACATATAGTATAATATTGCTTTCAGGAATAGAATTTAGTGACTCATCACTTACATATAACACCCAGGGCACATCCCAACAGGTGCCCTGCTTAATGGCCATCACCCATTTAGCCCATCCCCCCACCCAACACCCCTTCCAGCAACCCTCAGTTTGTTCTCTATATTTAAGAGTCTCTTATGGTTTGTGGCAACTATCTTTGGGCAAGGAGATGTAAGCACAGGGTAGCCTAGGACCTCTGGGAAGTTCTCAAAAAAAAAAAAAAAAGTGGCGGGCATTTCTTCATGCCTTCCTGTTTGTTCCTTCCTGCGGCCAGCAATTGATCATTTGGGCAGAGAAGCAAAATAGAAGATGCCATGGTCTCTGAAGGCCTTGGAGCTGCCAAACCAACACTGGAGGGCCTATTTCTAGGCTTCTTTTACTGACAGAGTGATAAACCTCGATCTTGTTTAAGCCACAATATTGGGCTTTTTTCTCTTTTATGCAGACAGGAGTCCAAACTGACATAGGCAGTCTTCTTATCTAGAGGCTGAGGAAGTCCTCAGTTAAGGCTTGAGACTGCTCTTTTGATTTGGAAAAAAAATGTTTTTCAATAGGCCTTTGATCATACAAAATCAAAGGCCTTCCCATTAGAGGATTAGAAGAATTAGAAACCACTGAAACGTAAACAGCTCTGCAGAACGATGCAGAATTGTATCTTCCCTTGAGCAGAGTTGAGGCTCTGCAGAAAGAGGGCTATGATGGTAGAGAAAGGAAGAGGAGCAGGCTGGAAGGTTACCCTCTTTTTAGAAGGAAAAAAAAGGGGGTATAGTAGAAGGCCTGCACCCTGGGTAGAGTTTAAGGTCAGGGATTCCCACATGTATCATCTATTCTCTCAAAGATGCCCCTGCCACTAGGGGCCTAAGAAGGGTGACAGCCAATGTAGCAGCCTTCTGCAGAGATGGACCTACATGCATACTGATGCATTAATTTTAAAGTTGATTTTTTTTTTCTTTTCTCTTCTGTGATGTCCTTGCTAATGTCCAAGCAAGTGAACATCTGTTTTGTTTTGTTTCGTTTTCACTTCTCAGCGTCCATTTCCCTCTGGTGGCATGAAGGTATTTTCCTTCAGAAGCTACTCCTCCCCTACTCTCACCCCTGTGTTTGGGTGGGTTTGATTCCTCACCCCCACCCCCTTCATTCTGGCCCCTAGTCTCTGAGAGCATTTGTCACAGTGATTATTTAAGGGATACTCTAGGAACCCAAGCCAAGTCCCAAGACCCAATGCTGGGATGTTGGCTGGGCTTAATGGGGAAGAAATACCTTCTTTCTGCTCAACTTGCTCGAGTGCCGGCACATAAGCACGGACATTCTGTGTTCTACATAATGCATGGAGAGAAAAGCAGCCTGAAAAAAAATTGTAAGAGACCAAGAGATGATTGGCAGGAATTGAGCAATTGTCCAAAGCAAGAGGGCTACCCTGAAGGTGGAAATGGGACTTTAGACCCTGGTACTTTGGCCCTGAACAAAACGATCTCCGAAATCTGATGAACTTGAGAATACTCCAGTTACAATAATTAAATCAATATACCATGAATGAAATATGATATCTTCAGAAAACTGCTGACAGGTCCAAGTGGGAAGAGCTGAATCAGACAGTTGGCTAATATTATTCACATCTCTAAAAAACAAAACAAAACAAAACAATGAGTCAACAAGGCATAGAGGGGAAAGCCTGAGAGAGATCTGAAATGCTGAATCTAGCACTGCCTCTCCAAATCCCAGAGACTACAGACACACTGAGTAACTAACTTGACTACCTGCTTGTTAGCAGTTCCATACATCGACTCTGATAGGACCTTTAACCTTTAAATATCACTCAACTTAAGCTTCGTGTCAACACTCTTTAAGCAACATTAAGATGACAATTTAACATCTGATGTAGCTTCCCATCAGTATAATTAAGGCTGATGTAGGGCCCTGCAAAGGAGATGGGCAGAGTCCAGATCAAAACCATTTGAGAGAGGAGAAAGCCAAATTGTAGCTGGGAGGCCAAGTCCAAATATCAGGCCTGGACAGTCCTAAACAGAATCAGAATTTGGGGAAAGGGTGTGGAATTGGAAGGGAGATTTGGGTGAGGGGGTTTCTCTAACTTTCTGGGTTACAGACAGTAAGAAAAAATCAAGTTGGAAAAGAACAAAGAGATTTTGGTAATTGTTCTAATCAGCCTGGAAGGGTCTACATCTAGCTTTTGTTGGCTAGGGCTCTGAGGAGTGCAGCAGGTTTAAGGGCATGAGCCAGGTGGACAGGAACAGGGCCCTATTCTTGGTTCTAGTCCTCTGCATGATAGAAGGCTCCCTGCCCACTAGGGGCCAAACCTATATTTTCATTAATGTTAGAAATACTACTAGAGGACTATTAAAGGACTACTATTTTCTCACTAGGAGTTAGAAAAACTCCTTTGTTCTAAAGCTTTTCCTTTCTAAAATTGCAAATGTCCATGAAGAGAGTTAATACATCAAACTTCACCACTCATGTTGATATTCTTTTTTTTTTTTTAGCGTTTATTTATTTTTGAGAGAAAGAGACAGAGTGTGAGTGGGAGAGGGGCAGAGAGAGAGGGAGACACAGAAGCAGGCTCCAGGCTCTGATCTGTCAGCACAGAGCCTGATGCAGGGCTCAAACTCACAAGCAGTGAGATCATGACCCAAGCTGAAGTTGGATGCCCAACCTACTGAGCCACCCAGGAGCCCCACTCATGTTGATATTCTTACGAGAAATTTAAAAAAAATTTTTTTAAACATTTATTTACTTTTGAGAGACAGAGAGACAGAGTATGAGTGAGGGAGGAGCAGAGAGAGAGGGAGACCCAGAATCTGAAGCAGGCTTCAGGCTCTGAACTGTTAGCACAAAGCCAATGCAGGGCTTGAACTCACGAACCATGAGATAATGACCTGGGCTGAAGTTGTACATTTAACCGACTGACCCATCCAGGCGCCCAAAGAGAAATTTTTTTGTTTAAGCAAAAATTAAGTGCCCTCTGGGGCACCTGGGTGGCTCAGTCAGTTAAACACCCCACTCTTGATTTCAGCTCAGGTCATGACCTCGTGGTTGGTGGGTTTGAGCCCGACATCACTGTCCCTGTGATTCTCTCTCTCCCTCTCTCTCTGTCCCTCCCCTCTGCCTCTCTCTCTCTCTCTCTCTCTGTCTCTCTCTCTCTTTCTCTTAAAATAAATACACTTGAAAAAAAAATTAAGTGCCCTCTATTTTACTACTTAAAAAGCTTCATTGTTTTTACTAGTAAATGATTTTCTAAGAGTTAATTTTCCTAACTTTGAAAACGAAAAATTCATGCAGATCAATGAAGGACCCATGCTGGAAATACATAATGTATGTAATGTTTATGCTTAAAAAGCCTAAGCCATGATATTATTAATATGCAAAAATGGATTGTTAATTTCCATACATTTGCCCGTATACATATCATTGTTTTCATGACAACAGGGTATGTGAACCATGTATCTACAGTTCCCAAAACCATGTAAATCTTAAAGATTATCTACTGATCAAATAATGATCAACAGGCAGATTGCCAGGTTTCAAAAGCACTGCTGGTTTGGCTTTGATTCAGCACTTACATTAATGTCTGTTTTTTTAATTTCCTACGGAAGAGAATTTGCATTGCTAAACTTGGAATATATAGTATGCATCCCTAATTTGGGTAAAACACCCATTCTGCCAGAGCTCCATAGTTAGAAAACAACCATAAAAGCTGTACAAAAACATATGTTAGTTTTCACAAATTGAAAGCTTTATTTGCAAAGCATCAGCCCACTCTACACAGGTGCTCTGCCTGTCATGAATTATTGCTTAAGCTTATGTCCTTGGTCCTGTTTACCTCCTCTCTCTTCCCTTCTTCCGGCTAACTCCATCGCCCTCCTCTGAGCAAGTTAACAACCTCTGCGTGCCCTTCCACACCTTCTACCTACTCTTTTAATTAGACAAACTCACATACGTGGGGATTTCCTCCTCACCATTTTACAAAATAAAAGGATTGTTATAAAAATTCTCTGGATTGCCTTTCTTAGTAAAATACATAGTGGAAATCTCTGCAAGTCATTTGATGGAGAGCTCACTCATTCTTTTAGCTATATAATAGTGCTTAATATTCTATGCTGCGAATAGAATATTCTATGCTTAATATTCCATGATGTGAATATACCACCATTTAGCCAGTTATTTCCTTCGTGATGGTTTATATGCTTTGTTTCCAATTTTTTGTCCCTACAGAAAGTGCTGCAATAAAATAATATACTTAATATACATAATAATAATACTTACGTATTAGTGCCTTTATTTCTAAGGACCAGCAGGAAGGAGATTACTGAGGCAAAGGTATGCTTATTTTTTATTTTAATAGGCACTGCCAGATTGTTTTGCCAATGGCCCGTATTGAATTCACAGTTCCAAATGTAGTGTATGAGCGAGCCCTCTCCTGCACTCACTGCTGTTGCTACTAGCCATAGGAATTATGTTCTTTTCAATTATTGCATCTTGGTAAAAAACGACTGTTGTTTTTTAAATATTCATCGTTGTTAATTTTAGTTTGCATGCACACTCAAGAAGTTCTGGATCAGGGCCAGATTCCTAACACCTCACAGTAAATAGGTGTGCTGCCCCCTTGCCCCGTTCTGGGTTCTAGCTGTCTCTCTCACTGATGGGAACTCCTGTGATGTCCTAGTCTCCCTAGATGCACACAGACCTTTCTTTCACTCTAACAAATGAACAGTATTTAAGCTGGGTAAAGATCCCTGGGTAGGGTTTTTTTGTTGTTTTGTTTGTTTGGTTTTCCCTTGGTAGTCTGTGGATTTTATTTCATTCTCTTGAGCTTCAGGTTTGTTCGGTTTTTTTTTTTAAGGTTTATTTATTTTTGAGAGAGAGAACGCAAGCAGGGAGGGTCAGAAAGAAAGGGGATGTAGGATCTGAAGCAGGCTCCTCGCTGACAGCAGCAAGCCTAATGTGGGGCTTGAACTCCTGAAGCATGAGTTCATGACCTGAACCAAAGTTGGACGCTTCAACCGCTCAACCCACTGATACACCCAGGTGCCCCTGACTTTGGGTTTTTAATGCAAAATCTCATGCTAGGCTGATATTTTTCCTTTTTAAGTAAATTTTTCTTTCTATCCAACAGATTCTAAAATTAGTACTTTGAAAAAATACAATAAAATCAGTACTTTCACTTTTGGAGTTCAGGAATTTTCCCAGAACATACTTGTGTGTAAGTGGGTATATCTGTTGTTGTTGTTGTTATTGTTGTTGTTGTTAATCAGTCTGACTGGAATTCAGGAAAGCCTTTCAATCTTTAAATTCAAATTGTTCTTTAGCTCTAAGAGATTTTCTTCCTTTTTTTTTTTTTTTTTTAAATATGGAATGCTTCACGAATTTGCGTGTCATCCTTGTGCAGGGGCCATGCTAATCTTCTCTGTATTGTTCCGATTTTAGTATATGTGCTGCCAAAGCGAGCACGACTTTCTTCCTTTTTTAATTCAGTTGTTGCCTCTCCTCCATTCATTCCTTTTTCTCCTTCTGGTAATCTTATTATTTACATGTTATATCTCCCATACCGGCCCTTCATGTCTTCATTTTTTCACCATTTCTATTGCTTTTTTTCCCCCCACTGTATTTTGAAATCTTTCTTCCATTTCCAGACCACTAATTCAGGTTTCATCATTACCATCTTTTCTTTCATTATTATTATTATTATTATTATTATTATTATTATTTTAGATAGGCTTCACACCCAGCACAGAGCCCAATATGGGTTTGAACTCATCACCCTGAGATCAAGACCTGAGCTGAGATCAAGAGTTAGACGTTTAACTGACCAAACCACCCAGGTCCCCTCTACCATCTTTTCCTTATTTTTCTTTTTTTTTTTTTTTTTAATGGGGTGCCTGGGTGGCTCAGTCGGTTAAATGTCCTACTTCAGCTCAGGTCATGATCTCACGGGTTCGTGAGTTTGAGCCCCGCATTGGGCTCTGTGCCGACAGCTCAGAGCCTGGAGCCTGCTTCAGATTCTGTGTCTCCCCCTCTTTGTGCCCCTCCCGGCTCATGCACTCTCTCACTCTCGCTCTTTCTCTCTCTCAAAAATAAATTATTTAAATTTATCTATTAAACTGTAAAAGAAGAAAATTATGCTTAATGTTTTCAGACATTTTCTTTCACACTATAACTAAATGTTGTTAAAGTCTCTTTTTTGGTTGTGGCTCCGGCTGTCATCTTTCTCCTGCAGCAGTTTGCATTTTGCAAGGGGTCATCTGGTGCATTCGTTATCTACTGCTGAGAAACAAATCACCTCAAAACTTTGTATCTGCAAATAATAACAAGCATGGATCATTTCTGGAGAATTCAAATGGAATGAAAGGGCACCCAAGAAAAGTAAAAGTCTCTTTTATGCCCCAGAGATCCAGTTCCGTCTACCCATCCACCTCTGTGTATATATATATATATATATATATATATATATATATATATACATGTACATACATATATAAAGAGATATTTTTGCCTTTTCATTTTGATAATTTCAGACTTACAGAAAAATTACAAAAATAGTACCAAAAACACATACCCTTCACCTGAATTTCTCAAGTATTAGCATTTTGCCATATTTGGTTTATTATTCCTTCTCTCTCATATATATATAATTTTCTCTCTATATATATATAGTCTCTCTCTCATACACACATACACACACGTATACACACACACATATATATACATATATACTTTTTTTCTGAACAATGTGAGATTGAATTGCAAATATGATGCCCCTTTACCACTAAATACATTAGTGTGTATTTCCTGAAAATAACATTTTCCTTTATAAATATAGTACAATTAGGGATGCCTGGGTGGTTCAGTCAGTTAAGTGTCCCACTTCAGCTCACGTCATGATCTCTCAGCCCAGTCTGTGGGTTTGAGCCCCGCATCTGGCTCTGTGCTGACAACTCAGAGCCTGGAGTCTGCTTTGGATTCTGTGTCTTCCTCTCTGCCTCTCCCCTGCTCAAGCTCTGTCTCTCTCTCTCTCTCTCAAAAATAAATAAACATTAATTTTTTAAAATATAAACACAGTATAATTATAAAAATCAAGAGATTAATATCAATTTAATATTATTACCTAATCTATAGACCTTATTCGAATTTTACTAATTACCCCACTAATGCCTTTTGTAGCAGAAGAAAAAGAATTTTTTTCTGTTCCAGAATCCAATCCAAGATCACACACTGCATTTAGTTGTCATGCCCCTTTAGTCTCCTTTAATTTGAAAGAGTTCCTCAGTCTTTCTTTTTCTATAGATAACATTTTTATAAAATCATAAATAGAATAATTCTCTTTACATTCATGTCCCTTGTGTTTTCTCCTTAATAATCTAATTTTCCATTTCAGTACATACGTAATAATCTCATTCATTTCACTGACTGCACAGTATACTGTATCAGTCAGGATGATCTAGATTATGTCATGATAACAAACAACATCAGAATCCCAAAGTGGCTTAATGCTGCAAACATTTATTTCTTGCATATGACATCCGCTGTCCTCCCTGTGAAGGCTCCGTGCTCCAGCTGCTTCTGTCTCATGACAGAAGCCTCCCAGTGTGTGTCTCTGTAATTACTGCACCAGAAGAGCATGAAGAACCTCACATAGACTCTTAAAATCCTTTTCGAATTTCAGAGAACAAAGCAAAACACATCAGCCTGCCCACCCTCGAAGGGCAGAAATGTATTCCTTCTACACTCACAAGGAAAAGGAATAGGGGCACCAGGGTGGCTCAGCCCATTAAGCGTCTTATTACAACTCCCATATCACAGAGATAGTGACACTCTTGACACTTCAGTGCCTCCAAAATTACTTTCTGACTTTTGGGGAGGAAATTCAATTTTAAGATTTTAATGGGAAGGGCACCTTGGTGTCTCAGTTGGTTAAGCGACCAACTATTGATTTTGGCTCAGGTCATGATCTCACAGTTCATGAGTTCAAGCCCCACATAGGACTCCATGCTGTCAGTGCACAGAGCCTGCTTTGGATTCTCTCTCTCCCTCTCTCTCTCTGCCCCTCCTTCACTCATACATGCTCTCATTCTCTCTCAAAATAAATAAAGAAAATTAAAAAAAATAGGCATGTCTTAAAAAAAAGAAGGAGAAAGAATCAATGAATACTGGCATGAACTGGTTTACGAAAATGAAATTCTAGGTAATTAAGTGAGCTACAGTTACTATATTAACATGAGATAAATTACAAGTACATGTTGTGAAGAGGGAAAATATATATATATATATATATATATATATATATATATATATATATTTATATATACAATTTTTTTAAGGAAGCTCTCTGCCCAACATGGGGCTTGAAGTCACAATCTCAAGATCAAGAGTCACACACTGTACCAACTGAGCCAGCCAGGCACCCCTAACAATGGTATTATTTATGGATACATAGTAGTATGATAAAAATATGAAAAGAGGCGGGGCGCCTGGGTGGCGCAGTCGGTTAAGCGTCCGACTTCAGCCAGGTCACGATCTCGCGGTCCGTGAGTTCGAGCCCCGCGTCAGGCCCTGGGCTGATGGCTCGGAGCCTGGAGCCTGTTTCCGATTCTGTGTCTCCCTCTCTCTCTGCCCCTCCCCCGTTCATGCTCTGTCTCTCTCTGTCCCAAAAATAAATAAAAAACGTTGAAAAAAAAATTAAAAAAAAAATATGAAAAGAGGCAGAGGAATGATACAAACCAACATTTATAGAATGATTGTCCAAGAAAGGGGGAATCAGTATGTATCAGTATCATTGAATGGACATACCATAATTTATTTAAGTAGTCCCTTCTTTATGGACATGTAGATTGCTTCTGGATTTTTTGTTTGTTTGTTTGTTTTCAAAAACCTTTATACATTTATTTTTGCACACTTGTATAAGTATATCCACAGTATACATTCTAAGAAATGGAATTGCAAAAGCAAAGGGAATGTGCATTTAAAGTTTAGGCTGCCATTTTGAGCTTTGTGCAAGATGAGTGAACAGAGGGAGCCAGGCAACAGAGACAGAGACAGAAAAACAAAAGAAAGAGAGGGGAGAGACAGAGAAAGTAGATTTCAAGACTGACTTTCAATTTACAAGCCCTTTGAATCCTGACTGCTCATGTCTATTAAACTTCAGTATGTGTTCAATAAGCTCTTGTTTTTACATTTGCTTTTGGGTTTCTGCTACTTGCCATACGTTGCACCACACTTGGAGGGGACAGAAAGAAGGATGGCATGATCATTCTTCTCATTGAGGTTTTCAACCCAGTATAGAGTCAGAGCATGGAAAGAGCACTCAGTTATCCAACCAAATGTTCCCCACCGGACCAATGTTTTCTAAGCTGAGCTGCTTCTAAATCTAGTGTCAATGGTTGATGGAAGTGAATCTTACTTAGATTTGGAAGAAGAGCACAGCTGAAGTATTGCCTTTAAATTCATATCAGGGTAAGTACTTCTCATTTTTGAGACCCCCACCCCAAGTTCCACTTCATGAAGCATGACCAGTTACTACCAGAGCTCATCCTGATCTTCAACTTTTCTAAATCCTTATAACACAAGACATATAATCAGCCCACCTTTGGTTTTATACTGTTCTCTATTTGTCTAATTGTTGGAATTAGTTTTTAAGTCCTTTGAGTGTGAAAAAATATTTTATATTTATTTTGAATTTCCCAAGAAACTTGCAGATAAAACACTCAATGAAGGTGCAACTTGGATTGCTTCTACCCAAGTTACACAAGCCTGACTTAAGTTGGATGTATTTATAAACCATAAAAAAATGAAGGACAACTCAGCTAAAACCAGCATGTGGTTCCTATCTGCCACATTTCCCAAGGAATTTAGATTATTGCCTTGGTGATATAACTGTAGCAATTCTGAAAATGGACAGCAGACACCTATGTGTACCATTCTAATGACAACAGACCTTTTTCTCAGACTTGTATAAACTTAAGTGAGCCTACCCATACTTTATATGCATATTTATAGACTATAATACTATCAGTAATCACTCTGTAGGTTTATTTATTTTAAAGTATTGCAAGCCTCTTTCCCCCTTTCTTGGACAATCATTCTATAAATGTTGGTGTGTATCATTCCTCTGCCCCTTTTCATATTTTTATCATACTATGATGTATCCATAAATAATACCATTGTTAGGGGTGCCTGGCTGGCTCAGTTGGTACAGCATGTGACTCTTGATCTTGGGACTGTGACTTCAAGCCCCACGTTGGGCAGAGAGCTTACTTAAAAAAATTATATGTATATGTATATACATATATATATACATATATATATATATTCCCACTTAACAACATGTATTTGTAATTTATCTCATGTTAATATAGTAACTGTAGCTCACTTAATTACCTACAATTTCATTTTCATAAACCATTTTCCTGTTGATGCACATTTAAGTTACTTCCAGTTTTTCCTAGTTTCAAAAAAAATACTGTAAGAAATGTTCTTGTACATATTTACTTAATCTACACACATTAGAGTTTCTCTGTGGTATACACCTAACAAGTAGAATTGCTGGATACGCAGATCATCAATTTTGATAATCCCTTCATTTGATAAATAGCTTATTTGATAAATAGCTCTCTAAAATTGTTGTAACATTTCATCTCCCACCAGCAACACATGATAGTGCCATTTCCCCCATATCCTCCCTTGGTTTGTATTATTTTGGTCTGTCACAATGCGCAGACTCCAATAAATCAAGCCCTGCCCTGACAACTGTATGGCTGTTGGGGATCAATACCTTATGATCCACCAGGGGGGAAGCTCTCATTCCTTTGTTCTATATCAATTCAAGCAAGCTTATGAATTTTATTTCTTTTGGCCAGCTTGACCTATTAGTTAAAGGGGTGTTAAGATCTTCCCTCTTGAATCTGTTTGGTTAAACATCCTTCTATGGTTCTGGATTGCTCTATCTTCTGGCAGATTATTCTTTTTCATTAAAGAATTTTACTTGTCACCCCAAATGATGCTTTTAATCTTAAATTTCATTTGTTTGCTATTAATTCCACTAAATACTACTATTCTTCTGCATGGTTTTCTTTTGCATTTTTATTTGATTGTTACATTTTTCCTTTATTTTCATATTTGTGGATGGTTTTAAGTGTGTTTCACATGTATGTATGTATGTATTTAGCAATCTCTACACCCAACGTGGGGCTCAAACTCACAGCCCCAAGATCAAGAGTCATATGTCACATGCTTTACCAGCTGAGCCAGTCAAGAACACTTTAAGTTTGTTTCTTGAACTAGATATAGTTTTGCTGTTTGTTTGCTTGCTTGCTTATTAATCACTTGGGATGATCTTTTAGTAAATGAGTTCTATCCAATGAACTCATACAATGATCTTGGTGTATTTGGAATTATTCTACCATCTAATTTGGGTCTTCTCTTTACTATCCTTTTTCTTTTTTTCTTTTTATTCCTTTTGTCTCTTCTTTGGGACTGGCAAAGTTTTCTATATTCTTTTTCCTCCTTTGTTGTCTTCAAAGTTATACATTGTATTTCTGTTTTTTAACATACACGTTTAGCTCTACATTTTTCCTACAAAGACTTAAGGTATTCAATGCTTTTTCTTTCTCCTACATAAGACACAAAGTTAAGTGTTTTAACAACCTGCTAAGCACTCCCATATTGCTTTTTAACCCTCCAATTATTTTTTTAGTAATCATATTTACCTACTTAAATTATCGATATCTGTGCTCACAATTTTTTCTTGCATTTAATTTCTTCCCTCTAAGTTAGCTATTCTTCCTATTGAAGTATATCTTTGAATAAGTCTATGGTTAGTAATTTCTTATTTTTGTATATTTATTTTGCATATTTTGTCTTTCTAAATGTGTATTTTCATCAAGCATTTATGCTACCTTTCCTATACAGTGTAAGCTAATAAGTTCAGGAGAAGTTTTCCCTTATGAAAGTATTTCACCAGCAAAATAAAAAAGTAAAAATTAGGGGAGCCTGGGTGGCTCAGTCGGCTAAGCGTCCAGCTTCGGCTTGCGTCATGATCTCACAGCTCACAAGTCTGAGCCCCGTTTTGGGCTCTGTGCTGACACCTCGGAGCCTGGAGCCTGCTTTGGATTCTGTGTCTCCCTCTCTCTCTGCCCCTCCCTGCTCACACTCTGTCTCTCTCTCACATATAAATACACATTTAAAAAAAAGTAGTAAATTTAAATTTGAATATCACCATTTTGCACCTTACAATGAATTAATGGATTACTGGCTGCCTGCATCACACAGAAAGATAATCACCTATTGCAGGTCTCCTACATGCCACCTACAAAGAGGTTGGACCCCAAATTATACCTGAATCTGATCAAGTCTATAATCCCATTGCCAGTTTATAGAAAATACAGAAGAGCTGGGTAAATTACATGGGAATGTGATCGGCAAAATCCAGATGTGGAAAACTCTACAAGACAAATAAAACAACCCAGTTTCTTCCAGAATTAAGCTATAAAGGGAAACGGGGGGGGGGGGGGCAGCAGGGGAATTGAGGGGCACTTGGAGTATTGGAAGAAACTTGAAAGATGGATACTTCTTAAAAAACAAGTTAAACTATAGATAGGACTTAGAGATACATCTTGGGTGGACAGACTCTAAAGGAAAGAATAAAATGATGACCATAAGAGTGAAGATATGCTTACTTTTAGGTGAAAGGGAAAGGGTTGGGACTGGGACAGGGTAAATGAAGACCTCTGGGGCAGCTGGAGACCAACCCACTTGGGATATAGCACAGAACAAGACCAAGTCCCCAGCCCTTGGGGAGTTTGCATCATATTGGGAGAGATAAACAATAAACGCATACTACAATGACAGTTAGTGATAAGTGCTACAAAATACATATGGTTGATCCTGAACCTTTAAATAAGTTACAATTGAGTTTTACTCCTAACATACAATATATAGAAAATGTATAGAAAATTTGATAAAGTCAACAAGTAACACATTTTTTTCAAAATGTGGCCAATTAAGAGAATAAAATAAAGAGAAAATGAAGGAAATGAGAGAATAAGAAAAGGAATCACAAAAAGCAAGGCCAAAGATGATACACAGGAAGATAGATATCCACAAAGGCATAAAGGAACATGCATATCCCAGGGCCAGAATTTTATGGAGTAAAGCCCTTTATTACTGCTACAAATCCATGACTCTGTGTAGAGATAAGGGTATATTCTCTTGGGGGTTCCCTTTCAGGTGACAATAAGTCAAGATCTGGAGACCCCAGGTTTACCCTAAAGTTTGGTTCCTATTTGGACCCTGGGCTGAAGTGACTGTTTATGACATTTCTGAAAACAGATTTTGTAAGGAAAATAAAGGTGAAAAAAGAGTATCTGTCACACAAGAGTATCTACCATGGGAGAGCATCTGTCACAAAAGAGTATCTGCTGCAGAAGAGTATCTGTGACAGAAGACTATCTGCTGCAGAGGTGCCTGAGCAAACCCCCCAGGTCTGATACTACATGCCAGGCAGGCCCTCTTCCCTGCAACCAGGAAGGGTCACAAAACAGACACCAGAGAATGCAGAAGGCGTTCTCTTTTTGTTCACCTTGGAAGGTTCATTTATAGCTCACTTCTCTGGATGCAAAAAGGAAATCAATCTCACCACCTTTAACAGTAACAAAAATGGCAACAAAATGACTGTGGTTTTTAATTTCTTTCCCTTGTGGCAGCTTCAGTTTGTCCTCTTATTACTGGATTTATTAGAAATAACTATCCACGTCAATAAAACCACAAAAAGTTATAAGCCTCATCTTGTCTAGAGAGAATCCTAAATGCAGCCACAATTCACTTTAAATATATATAGAGTTTATGTATATTACATTGTATAGTTTTATATTATATAATAATTGAATAATATTATAGCTATATTTTCACTTAGAAGGAGAATATTAACATTAATTCACAGACTAAGAGGACAAAAGCTCATCAGAGCAATAATCCACCAGTGAGCAGTATGCCCTCAGCCAAATGCTGTCTCATAAGTTTTCCAGTAATACTGATTTTTTTTTCTTGTAACAAAACCAGATTTTATCCTGGTTATAAAAGTAATATTAAAAAGGAATACAATGAAGTAATGGGCCAATAAACATGTAAAATATGCTTTTAGAAAAAAAAAGTAATACAAACTCCTTATTTTAAAAAGTTAAACAGTGGAGGGACACCTGGATGGCTCAGTCAGTTGAGTGTTGGACTCTTGATTTCAGCTCAGGTCATGATCCCTGGGGGTCGTGGGATCAAGCCCTGAGTCAGGTTCTGTGCTGAGTGTGGAGCCTGCTTGAGATTCTCTCTCTCTTTTTTTTTTCTCTCCCTCTGCCCCTCTCCCCTTCTCATACTCTTTCTCTAAACAAACAAACAAACAAACAAACAAACAAAAAACAACAACTTAAACAGTGGAAAAAGTCTGAAAGTCACCTGTACTCCCTCAACAAGAAATCTACATGCCCAGACTTTTCTCTTTGCCTATACATATGCATGCACACACAACCACTCACACACACACACACACACACACACACACACACACTTTACGAAGTCAGGATCACTCTAAACATGTTGTTTTGTAACTTTATTTTTTTACTTAATATATCATAGATATTTATGATATGTCATAGAATGAAAAAGGAAGTTACTGAGTAATACATATATTCAAGTATGACTCATATTTTGTTTAAGAATTCTACATGTTTATATCTAAATATAAATATAAATCTAGATAGACTTATATATGATTTTATTTGCACAGGAAATGATCTGGCAGGGTACAAACCAAATTTTTAACAGCAGGAAATGGGATGGAAGGGAGTAAATTGAAGAAACATTAAATTTTATTTTATATATATCCGCATAATCTCTTCCAAAAATGCATGTACTACTTCAGAAATTAATAAAAGTACACATCACAAGCAGCTTTTCATATTAATTACAATTATTTATGTCACTGTTTTTAATTGTTCTACACTATTCTGTTGTATGATAATACTATATCATGTAACCAACTATCTACTTAGGGGCTTTTAGGCTGTTTCCCATCTTCTGGTATTAAAGCAATGTTGATATCCTTGTGTAGGTTTTCTGTAGTGTCTCATAAACCCTGAATGGTATCTATTTTAATGTTTTTTAACCCACCAGCCAAAAATAGTATCACATTGTTTTAATCAGTAGTTTTTGATTACAAATGGGATTGATGTTTCCCATGCTTGTTGTTTTTCTTTTCTTTTCTTTTTTGTTAAAATTTTATTTTTAAGTCATTTTCACACCGAACATAGGACTCAAACTCACAAACCTGAGGTCAAGAGTTGCACACTCCAGGGGCTCCTGGGTGGCTCAGTCAGTTAAGCCTCCTGACTTTGGCTCAGGTAAGGGTCTTGCAGTTTGTGAGTTCGGGCCCCGCGTCAGCTCTGTGCTGACAGCTTGGAGCCTGGAGCGTGTTTCAGAATCTGTGTCTCCATCTCTCTCTTCCTCTCCCCCCATCACGCTGTCTCTCTCTCTCTCTCTCTCTCAAAAACAAACATTAACAAAAAAAAGTTGCATGCTCCACCACATGAGCCAGTTAGGCACCCTTTGTTTTTCTTATTTTGTGAATTAGCCTCTTCATTATTTTGTCCACTTTTCTCGAAATTTTCCTGTTTTTCTTAGATAACTGCTTATATATCAATTTATTAACCTTGTCTGTGATACACATATGAAATACTTTTCCAGAATTGCTTTTTGCCTTTTAGAGTTTTGTTTGTCTTGGTTTTTTTTTTTTTGCCATTTTTCCTTGCTTTTTTTCACATGTTAGTTTCATATATATATTCATATATATATAAGTATGTATATAAATAATATATATATAATATAAAATATAAATTTATATATTTATTTTATATATATTATTTATATAAAAATGTATATATTTATATATATTATTTATACATATACATATATATAAAATATATATACATATATATATATGTGATCCTTGCACCAGGAGCCATGGTTTCAATTGATGTAGTTATATACCTGGTTAGGCAATCTCTCCTCATACCTTCTTTTTTTTGAAAAAAAAATTTTTTTTTAACGTTTATTTTTGAGAAAGAGAGAGACAGAGCATGAACAGGGGAGGGTCAGAGAGAGAGGGAGACACAGAATCCGAAACAGGCTCCAGGCTCCGAGCTGTCAGCATGGAGCCCGATGCGGGGCTCAAACACACAGACTGTAAGATCATGACCTGAGCCGAAGTCGGAGGCTCAACTGACTGAGCCACCCGGGCGCCCCATACCTTCTTTTTTTTAATGTTACTGGTTATTTTTGCTTGTTATTCTTAGTTGCGAAATTTAGAATTCTTTTGTCAAAACATAAATGTTGGGATTGTGTTAAACTTATGGATACATATGGGGGAGAACTAACTTATTCATAATATTGAATATGTCCCCAATCTTTTATGTTCCTCAGTCAAGTTATATAGTTTCCTTCTAATATGTCCATCACGTATCTTACCAAATTCATGCTTATCTATTTTATGTTGTGTGTTATTTTTTTTTTAATTTTTTTTTTCAACGTTTATTTATTTTTGGGACAGAGAGAGACAGAGCATGAACGGGCGAGGGGCAGAGAGAGAGGGAGACACAGAATCAGAAACAGGCTCCAGGCTCTGAGCCATCAGCCCAGAGCCTGACGCGGGGCTCGAACTCCCGGACCGCGAGATCGTGACCTGGCTGAAGTCGGACGCTTAACCGACTGCGCCACCCAGGCGCCCCTGTTGTGTGTTATTAATGCCAATAGGAAGTTTTAGTTTTGCTTAACAGTATCACTGATATTTTATACCAGTCAACGCACATTTGTTGAACGAATAAGTGCATAGTAGAATAAACTTTTAAAAGCCATGGTAACTTGATAGACAAGGGAGAAATGTGCCTTAATATCTGAAATATTTGAGTTGAATTATACTAACACAAAATAAGTAGTCAACTTGATTTGCTAGGGCTGTTATCTAAAAGTGAACTAAGCATTAAGTCCTCAAAGTCAGGCCTGGCCTTGTCCACGCATGGTGGACCTTGGGAAGTTACATATGCTTGGGGAAAAAAGTCTTAGCTATTGCTTCATTAATGCCTAGAGTTCTACCATAATTTCACTACTTCAGATTAAGGGATTCTTTTCTCTGAAAATGCAAACAGCTCTGAGAAAGATAGTAGAACACTATGTACTAAGCCATTACAGTCTTTTATACCTTTGTATGAATTAACTATCAGTTTCTTCCCAACTTGTAGCTAATTAAGAAGAGTATTTGATGAGAGGAGAGAATCAAAAGAGCAAAGAACAAGGAGTAGTAGGATCCTGGACACATGGGGCATGTAAAGATAAAAAAAAAAAAAATCAGGAGAAGGAAGCTAAACTTTTTAAACTTTTTTGGGCAGGAAGTGCATCTTGTTCATCCTTAAGCATCATGCTTAGCGCATGACAGACACTATGTAGATATGTGTAAAATGGATGAGTCAGCAGGTAAACAGCTCTGCTCACCTCACAGTTTTGCCTATGAGTTCTTCTGCCCAGAGCTGCAGTCTCGGGGCTATTTTGGGGTGACCACTGCTCTGCTATTCTAACTTCCTTTCTTTAGAATTACTCATATGGGACACGATGCCAGAATCTGATTACTAACAGATGTTAGTCCACTGCTGTAACAAACAACTGCTAACTGTTAACACATTTTCCATTGAGGTAAAACAGTAAGATGTCTATTTATACAGTATAAGTGTCTCCCTATAGAATGAAGAAAGATTGTTATCATCAGATGTTTGGTCAGGTCAATGAGTAGTTCTCCTCACTCCTCATGGGTCGATCATTTCAAAACCAACCCCACTGGGGAAGTATGGCGAGACTGGGAGACAAGGGATAAACAATGGATCTTTTCCCACTGTTTAGTTTTTTTCCACTGTTGGTGTTTATGAACTTATTATATAATGTAGCAAAACGATGACTCAACCATAGAGTCACCACTCCCCCAACTCCTGTTGGATCTGAGGAAAAGGGAGGAAAGCTAGTGGAGTAAGAGAGCATTTGCTGCTAGCAGAGAAAAGGGTGTCAGTGAAAAGAGAACAAGTGGTGACCTGTGATAACCAAATTGAGACTTTTTTAAATGTTTATTTATTTATTTTGAGACACACACACACACACAGAGGACGAGCACGCGAGCAGAAGGAGGGGCAGAGAGAGGGAAAAAGAGAATCCCAAGCAGGCTCCATGCTCAGGGTGGGGCTTGATCTCATGACCTTGAGATCATGACCTGAGCTGAATTCAAGAGTTGGATGCTTAATCAACTGAGCCACCCAGGTGCTCCAAATTAAAACTTACTAAATTGATAATAATTTTCTCTTTGGTGATGAAAAAAACATATTGTCTCAAGACGCTAAAGTTTATTTCACATTCTCAATGAGGGACACCAAATGTTGCTATGGTTATTATCTCCTGTGAGATCCATAAAGCTTGTGCCTTATCTATCTTGGTTCCAGGGGCACCTTCAGTGCCCAGAAGGTAGTGGGGATTCAGTAAATAACTGTTGAATGGATAAATATTTAATACTGGTGATTCATTATCCTTCTGAAAATGAGTAGAAAACCTTTAACAAATTAGATCTAAATAATTGGGATCACACTTCAAGGGTAGAGGACTGTATTCTGGGATCTATTTTATGCCCAATAAAAACAGCACTGACCATTCCTTGGTCTCAAACTAAGTCACTCTGAAAAATCTACCCATGTCCAATTGTTCTCTGTTGAAAGGTTAAGACCTGGGGCTGTCTACGCCAAGTAATTATTCATACAATTTTTACTGGCAAAATCATAGGATAGGTGCTTAACTCTCCACTTTCTGTTGTCGGTGTAGATGTGATCTAAGGCAAATGAAAAGAAATCATGCTATATAAACTGATGCAAATATTCAGTCTAAGCTGATATTTTTCCTTTATTCTCCTGTAAATTAATACAAATTAGAGAAAGTGACTTGAAGTCACTACAAAAAGTAATTTTTATTTATTTATTTATTTTTATTTTTTAGAGAGAGAGAGAGCACAAGCAGGGGAGATGGACAGAGCTTAACTGACTGAGCCACCCAGGCTCCACCCAAATAATTTGTTTTTAAAAGATTACTCTGGGGGCGCCTGAATGGCTCAGTCAGTTAAGTGTTTGACTCTTGATCTCAGCTCAGGTCTTGATCTCAGGGTCATGAGTTCAAGCCCTGCAATGGGCTCCATGCTGGACATGAAGCCTACTTAAAAAAAAAAAAAAAAAGATTACTCTGAAATTGAGTCGATGTTATTTTCTGCCAATTAAGATAACTGCCTATCCTCAACTTAATTTTACATTCAAGTCTTTTGTGGCCTATTTAAGACATTTGCATCTACTCCAAATCATGGCATTGTTTAACATTAAATAGAAGTTGTGAACCTGATATGAAGCAATCTTTTTTTAAACTTTCTTTTGATTTTTTTAAAATTTATTTTTGAGACAGAAAGCACGAGCTGGGAAGGGGCAGAGAGAGAAGGAGACAGGAACTGAAGCAGGCTCTGCACTGACAGCAGAGAGATGTGGGGCTCAAACTCAGGAGCCGTGAGTTCATGACCTGAGCCAAAGTCAGGCACTTAGCCAATTGAGCTACCCAGGTGCCCTAATAAAGTTCACCTCTTTCTTTCTTTCTTTCTTTCTTTCTTTCTTTCTTTCTTTCTTTCTTTCTTTCTTTCCTTCTTTCCTTCCTTCCTTCCTTCCTTCCTTCCTTCCTTCCTTCCTTCTTTCTTTTATTTTTAAATATTTATTTGTTTTATTTTTATTTATTTTGAGAGAGAAACAGAGCATGAGTAGGGGAGGGGCAGAGACAGGAGACACAGAATCTGAAGCAGGCTCCAGGCTCTGAGCTGTCCCTACAGAACTGGACATGGGACATGGGGCTCGAACTCACAAGCTGTGAGATCTTGACCTGAACTGAAATCAGAGGCTCAGCCACTCAACCAACTGAGCCACCTACGTGCCCCCTCAAGCAATTTAAGTATAAAGGTCTTCCTGCATGTTAAAGACATAATTTCTAAGGAATCACACTCCCCCCCCCCCGCCCCGCCAGAGAATCCAGAAATGGAAATGCCTCTTTTAAACCATTTCATATGCCACCGTGTGGAGCAATAAACACACCAAATATATACATAATATAGATTTTGGTATTGTGTTAAACATAAATTCAGTTACTATTTACAAAATCAGAAGTTACAGTTCTAATGATTTATGTTTCCAAGTTCAAACTGCATAAGAATGATCATTAAAAGTATCAACACTTCCAAAAAAAGAAAAGTATCAACAGTTTCAGAAAATTTGATTAAGCTGGTTATGATTATAGACACAACAGTTGGTGCTATTTGGAGATAGTATACATCATGATTTCTTAAACTAGTAAATTCTCACTTTGAGCAGTTTTTGTTATGGTGGCCAACAGATAAAGAGTCGTTGGCCAAAGGTGTGAAAAAAAATCAAGCCTGTCCTCCTCAGCCATATTCCAAATCCCCCAATACTGCCCTGTTATTAATCTACATCAGCATTGATTTTAGACTGAGCATTCTGGATGATAAGCAAAAGCCTACACGGTGAAGTCATTCTCACCTATCTGCACTGCCATGCTCATAATAAAGCAAAAGTTATTTATGGATTCAAGGAAGAGGCACACACTTGAGTCAATCATTGTGGTCATAGCATGATCAATGTCCAAGAGCTGGAGGATCTTGAGCCAAAACTCATCCCTAAACAGCTGAAAGAGAGATATTAAGGAGAGGCAGGAAGCATTTGGAGACTACTAAGTGATGAAGGGCTGCATGAATCAGCTTGCTGCATGTCAGAGAACAGCTGGACTTGACCTGACACGCGTGGTTAGGTCAGTTCCTGGCTGCCATCTGTGCAGGCCTGGAGGGTCCATTTCCCTTGGCTGCTGATTAGCCAACGGGTCTTAGACAAAACTAGGAAATTAGCACTTTTGTTTTAATACTTTGTGTCTTAGGAAAGCCTGCTCCTTTAAGTCTCAAGCACTTGGTGCTTCCACCTCATTAAAATATGCTCTCAGGCCCCTCACGCACACAAATTGTTTAAGACAAAGTAGATGCTCAGTATAAAGTTTCGTTTGCCTCCTCTTTTGCCACAGTCAAATTACTGAGGAAAATGTGCTTTGTGTTCCTTCTAGAGTGTTTTTGTTTTCACAGATAACCAAATCCCGGAATCAATGGAATGAGACAAGAGAGAAGAATTTTAGGCATCAACTCTTGTGACTGTTTGCTTCATCTGTATATGAGTCTTCCGGATTAGCTAACACCTCAGCATACTCCATGAGGCTAGACTCTCTTCAGAGTGCTTTACATGTAGTATGTTATTTTCCAACAACCCTATGAGGCAATACATTAGCCCATTTGGGCTGTTATGACAAAAATAGACTAGGTGACTTAAACAGCATTTGTTTCTCACAGTTCTGGAGGCTGGGAAATCCAAGGTCAAAGTACTAGTAGATTCCACGCCTGGTGAGAGCTCACTTTATGGTTTATAGACACCCATCTTCTCTCTGTGTCTTCACAGGGTGGGAGGGGTGAGGGAGTTATCTGAGTTCTCTTCTATAAGGGCACTAATGCCATCATGAAGGCTCCACCCTCATGACCTGGTAACCCCCTAAAGGCCCCACATCCAAATATGATCACATTTGGGGTTAGGTTCAACATAGGAATTTTGGGAGTATACAACCATTCACCCTATAGCAGGTGGATACTGACATTAACTTCATTTTATAGGCTGAGGAAAGTGGGACTTTTGGAGGTTGAGAACTTTCCTAAAATCACACAGCAAGTAAGAAATGGAGCCAGGGCATCTGCTCTAGGGGCCGGTGCCTTAAGCCTGTGCCATGTCCTGGGTGGGCTCTCAATGTGAGGGAAAGGACTACACGGGTCAATTAACCTCAACATGTTTACTTTTTTCATGACCTTGAGGCTAGTTATGGATCCCCCACCTCAGGCTGGTATAGTAGCCAAAGTAATGACCTCCCAAAGATGTCCATACCCTAGTTTCCAGAATTTGAAGTATGTCCCATTAGATGGCAAAAGGAACTTTGCAGATGGGATTAAGGTTGTGGACCTTAAAATTGGGAGATCATTTTGGATTATCTGGGTGGACTCATTCTAATCACGTGAGACCTTGAAAATGGAAGTGGAAGACAGATGGGACAGAGAGGTGAGACCAAAGAAAAAGGAAGAGAAATTTTAAGTCTGAGAGGGATTCAACCCACTGCTGCTGGCTTTGAAGATGAAGAAGGAAATGGGGACCTCAGTCCTGCAACCACAGAATTCAGATTCTGCCAACAACCCCAAATGAGAAGAAGAAGAAGAAGAAGAAGAAGAAGAAGAAGAAGAAGAAGAGAGAAGAAGAAGAAGAAGAAGAAGAAGAAGAAGAAGAAGAAGAGAGAAGAGAAGAAGAAGAAGAAGAAGAAGAAGAAGAACAACAACAACAACAACAACAACAACAACAAAAAGCCTGATCTTCCCCTGAGCCTTGAAAAAGGAATGTAACCCTGCTGATGATAACTTGACTGAACCCAGTGAGACTGGTGTCAGATGTCGTAGAGAGAACTATAATACATTTTTGCTGTTTTAAGCCACCAAGTTTGTAGTAATTTATTGCAGCCGCAATAGGTAATTAATAACTGGTTAGTTCCTTTATTCAATTAACTGAATTCCCCTAATGCCTAGTCATGAAGGGAAGTACACACAGTTGTCTGACTCTGGTCCTTCTCTTATGCGGAAAGAAAAGCAAAAATGCATACCACCCTGTAGGCCATGTGGCAAATCTGGATTGAACCATATCTCAGGGTCAGTGGACACAGTACTACCCCAGTATGTAGTCTAAAGGCCATGGTTTGTCCAGAACTGGATTGACTGGTCTTGAACCTCGAGAAACAATCCCTCAGTGACTTATTATCTATTTGTCTCCTGTGCAGGT
The DNA here is from genome assembly GCF_028749965.1 of Puma concolor. NCBI lineage: Eukaryota > Metazoa > Chordata > Mammalia > Carnivora > Felidae > Puma > Puma concolor. Next base: position 67,891,331 of record NC_141667.1, read on the forward strand.
GCCACCAGAGAAATGAAGGTGTGAATTAGAGGGCACTGTTATATCTGGTGAAAAGCTCCAGATTTATGTGCAATAGCAGTGACCTATGGAATTTTATTTCAGAAGAAAAATACTTTGCTGAGGGGCTCCTGGGTGGCTCAGTCAGTTGAGTGTCTGGCTTTGGCTCAGGACATGGTCTCATGGCTTGTGAGTTCGGTCCCCACATTGTGCTCTGTGCTGACGGCTCGGAGCCTGGAGCCTGCTTCAGATTCTATGTCTCCCTCTCTCACGCTCTCTCTCTCTCTCTCTCTCAAAAATAAACATTAAAAAAGTGTAAAAAAAATAATTTGCTGAATAAAAGGATATCCTCAGGTTGGTTGATTCCCAATTGTGAGCAGCAATTTTCTAAAATTCTACTTTCTGTTTGATCAGTGGAGACATATAATAAAATGCTTTGTCCATATTTTTAGTAGAAGAGGTTTAAGAATAAGACAAATGAGAAAAATAAAACATAACTCGAATGTATTCAGTGAAGCACCACAATGTTTGTATTTTATTTCTTTGAATACTATTTCTTAAGTTACATTCAGCCTATGCATTTTCCTCCTGTCTGTGTCTCAGGGTTTGTTAACTTTGTCTTTTCCCCTCCTTATTTCTGTGACATCACTGGCCATCAGCTTCCTCTGGCAGAGGGAGAGGTATGTGCCAACAGAGCTGTGTCTGCAGGGGCTGAAGGTCTCCTTACTGGGAAGGCTGGCTGCCTCATTGGTGCCAGGCTCCAATAAGAGCCAGGGTCCCCTCCAAAGGTGTCGGGATGGGGATTCCCCGGGGAGATTATGCACATCTTCTTCCTAACGTATATGATGGAACAAAAATGTGTTAATGACTTCAAGTAGTTAAGAAATTTTCTTAACCTGAAGAAACAGCTTATGGAGAGAACAAAGGGGCCTGATCATAGATCATAGATCTATGGCAGAGTTTTCTTCTGTAGCCTATGAGGGATATAGTAATAACATTTGCATCATCCCAAGTTGGTTTGACTTCCTTCTTAGCAATTGCCAAAGTCAGCCTGCTTCGGGCCAGCCTTTCCCATGGCCTTCCAGATAGAGACCTGGTCTGTCTGGTTCCCAGGTCTGGCAGCATCTGGCACATAGGCTATGCTCCATAAATATGAGTGAGTGAATAGTCTGAGACCTAAGGCCAAGTTCTCACCTTCTGCACCTCTTTCTCATCTATGAAAGAGTCTAGGCTTTTTGTAGAGATGACTGGGTGACCTAAGGGTCCCACAGTCCCCAAACTGACTGTAATTTCCTAAAGGTAAGAATTAGGTAATATTCTTCTACCTCAATTTTAACATCTAGCTGCATTCTTTTTCTTTCTTAAATTACTTAACACTTATTTTGCATTAGGCATCCTTCCAAAAACTTTGCAAATGATAGTTTATTTTATCATCATGACAACCCTGTGAAGTTGGTACTATTGTTATCCCTATTTTACAGATGAACCAACAGAGAGCTTATGTAACTTGTCCAAAGTCACAAAGCTAAATGGTGGGGCTGGGATGTCACCCATCCAAGCTGGATTCAGAGACAGTGTTCCACATGCTATGCTTTACTGTGCTGCTTTGTCTTACTACTATTAGGTTGAATGATGGAGAAAGGAAAACATTTGGAACTTAAGTTAGGACAAAAGTGAGAAAGAAGTAATATTTATACAAAAAAAATCCAAATGAATAGTATGTTTCCAGGTACTTCATGCATAGTTGATATAGTATAAATGTTGACACTGTATGACACATACTGATAAAAATCTAGGCTGATTTGGGGGCCTGGGTGGCTCAATTGGTTGAGTGTCCAACTCTCGATCTTGGCTCAGGTCATGATCTTGTGGTTTGTGGAATCGAGCCCTCAGTCAGGTTCTGTGCTTTCAGCACAGAGCATGCTTGGGATTCTCTCTCTCTCTGTCTCTCTCTCTCTCTGCTCCTCCCCACACTCCCTCCCTTTCTCTTGCCCTCCCTCTCTTTCTCTCAACATAAATAAACTTAAAAAAAAAAAAAACTAGGCTGATTTGAATACATAACTTAAAAGGATTTTGCTCCTTGGCTAAAGAACCTTAACGATATCAAATTGTGAATCATTTGAAGTACTCAAAAACATGACCCCAACTTCCACTTAAGTAATAATTACTGCAATCATTTAGTAGGAAATTATACAAACTTGCAACTGGCTATAAAGTTCCAAACTCGGTGCTTCTTGTAGGCAGTTATAATAGTTTGCTAGGGCTGCTATAACAAAGTACCACACAATGATTGGCTTAAATAGCATAAATTTATTGTCTCACAGTTCTCGATGCCAGAAGTTAAAGATCAAGATGTCTCTAAGGTTGCTTTCCTCTGAGGGCTGTGAGGGAAGGATCTGCTTTAGGCCTCTTTCCTTGGCATATAGACAGAGGGCTTCTCCCTGTGTGTCTCACATCTCTCCCTCTGTCTGTGTCTGTCTCTGTGTCCAAATTCTCCCTTTTTACGAGGACACTAGTCATATTTGATTAGAGCCCATCATAATCACCTCATTTTAACTTGATTGCCTTTGTAAACACCCTTTCTCCAAATAAGATCATATTCTGAGGTACGGAAGGTTATGATTCCAACATATCTTTTTTGGGGAGGATGCAATTCAACCCATATTGGAAGTATAATATAGGGGGAAGAGTCTGGGTCTGAATTCTAGCTCTGACATTCATGAGACTTTGCTATACCTCATTTTCTTCCCTTAAATGAAGGTAAAACAGATAGTATCTGCCTCATGCTGTCATGAGGACTAAAGAATTAGTACATGTAGCACTTAGACTATTGGGTAGTACAATGCATGTTAGATATCCATTCATTCAAAATATTGTTTCTGAACACCTATAAAGTGCCAGGCATTATTCCAGGTGTTTGAGATAAAGAAGTAAACAAAATAGGCAAAAACATCTACGTTGGTGGAGCCCATAATGTAATGGGAAAAGAAAAATCATTTATTTATTTATTTATTTATTTGAGAGAGAGAGAGAGAGAGAGAGAGAGAGAGAGAGAGAGAGAGAGATTGAGAGAGCTTGCCCAAGCGGGGAAGAGGGGCAGAGGGAGACAGAAAAAGAATCTTAAGCAGGCTCCACATTTGGTGCAGAGTGTGACAGTGGGCTTGATCCCATGACCCTGGGATCACAATCTGAGCCAAAATCAACAGTTATACACTCAACAACTAAGCCACCCAGGTGTCCAAGAAAAACAGTTTAAAAAGTAGAACATACAAAGAACACAGGCCAATATCTCTAAAGCAAAAGTCCTCAACATAAACTGAATCCAAACAATACATTAAAAATAATTATTCACCATGATCAAGTGGGATTTGTTCCCTGGATGTGAGTATAGTTCAATATTAGCTAATCAATCACCATGATACATCACATCAATAAGAAAAAATACAAAAACCATATTATCATTTTAATAGATGCAGAAAATTCTGTCAAATTCAGAAATTTGACAAAGTACAACATCTATTCTTGATAAAAACTCTCAACTATATAAGTTTAGAGGAAACATAACTCAACATAATAAATGCCACATATTAAAAACCCACAGCAAACTCGGTGATGAAAAACTGAGAGCTTCTTCCCTAGTATCAGGAACAAGACAAGGATGTCCACTCTGATCACTTTTATTCAACATAGTCCTGGAAGTCCTAGCCACAGCAGTCAGACAAGAAAATGGGATAAAAGGCATCCATATTGTTAAGGAAGAAGTATAACTTTTACTGTTTCAGATGACATGAGAACATATATACAAAGCCCTTAAGACTCCACCAAAAAACTACTAGAACTGATAAATGAGTTCAGTAATGTCACGGGATACAAAATCAATGCATAGAGATTCATTACATTTCTTTTTTGAAATTCATTACATTTCTATATGCTAACATTGAAGCAGCAGAAAGTAAAATTAAGAAAACTATTCCATTTACAATTGTACCAAAAACAATACTATAACTAAGAATAAACTTAACCAAGGAGGTCAAAGAACTATACTCTGAAAACTATAAAACACTAATGAAAGAAATTGAAGATGGCACAAGCAGAAAGACATTCCATGCTCATGGGTTGGAAGAACAAATATAGTTAAAATGTCCACACTACCCAAAGCAATCTACAGATTTAATGCAATCCCTATCAAAATACCAACAGCATTTTTCACAGAACTAGAACAAAGAATCCTAAAATTTGTATGGAACCACAAAAGACCCTGAATAGCCAAAGCAATCTTGGAAAAGTGGCATCATAATTCCAGATTTCAAGTTATACCACAAAACTGCAGTAATTAAAACAACGTGATACTGGCACAAAAATAGACACATAGATCAACAGAACAGAATAGAAAGCCCAGAAATAAACACACGTTTAGATGGTCAATTAATCTTTAACAAAGGAGGCAAGAATATCCAATTGGGAAAAGACAGTCTCTTCAACAAATGGTGTTGGGAAAAGTCGACATCTACATGCAAAAAAATGAAACTGGACCCCTTTCTTGCACCATACACAAAAATAAACTCAAAATGAATTAAATACCAAAATGTGAGACATGAAACCATAAAAATTCTAGAATAGAGCCAGGCAGTAATTTCTCTGACATTGGCTGTAACAACATTTTTCTAGATATGTATATATGTCTCTTGAATCAAGGGAAACAAAAGGAAAAATAAACTATTGAGGCTACATCAAAAAAAAAGTTTCTGCACAGCAAAGGAAACAATCAACAAAACTAAAAGACAACCTACAGAATGGGAGAAGATATTTGCAAATGACATACCCAATAAAGGGCTAATATCCAAAATATAAAAAAAGAATTTATACAACTCAACACCAAAAAACCAAGTAATCCAATGAAAAAATGGGCAGAACATAGGAAGAGACATTTCTCCAAAGAAGACATACAGAAATGCAAAAAGACACATGAAAAGATGGTCAACATCACTCATCAGGGAAATGCAAATCAAAACCACAATGAGATATCACTCACCTCACACCTGTCAGAATGGCAAAAATAACACAAGAAACAATAACCATTGGCAAGGATGAGGAGAAAAAGGAACTCTTGTGCCCTGTCAGTAGGAACGCAAACTGGTGCAGCCACTGTGGAAAACAGTATGGGGGTTCCTCAAAAAATTAAAAATAGAATTACCATATGATCCAATAATCATAATTCTGGGTATTTGCCCCCCAAATACAAAACACCACTTCAAAGGGATACATGCACTCCTGTATTTATTGCGACATTATTTACAATTGCCAAATTCTGGAAGTGGCCCAAGTGTCCGCTGATAAAGAAGATAAAGATATATAAAATACAAAGGAATATTAAATCAGCAATAAAAATGAAGGAAATCTTGCTGTGGGGCCTCTCCACTGGGTGGGGGCTGGTGGCTCAGGCAGTGAAAGAATTCACCCAAAGCACAATAAAGGTGATAGAAGTTGACTTAATATATTGCCAAAGAGCAGCGGGCAGGACAGCAAAGAAGAGGCTGTCTGTCATGAGAAGATGGGGAGGGGCTACAGTTATAGGATGGAGTAAGGGAGTGTGGCAATGTATGGAATTTCCCCTTTTTTGTTATCTTAGGAACTGTGCCTGGTTGTAAGCAGCCCAGTGGTTGCTTAGGGCCTATGGCTTAATGGGCCTGTGTGCGTTAGTCTGGTGATCACTGTGGGCCCTTTTGCCTTGCTTAAGTTTCCACCGCTCAAGCCTGTTGCCTAAAAGTGACCTCTACACTTGCCATTTGCAACAACGTGTATGGATCCACAGAGTAAAATGAAGTAAGTCAGACAAAGAAAGAAATACTGTATGATTTCACTCATATGTGGAATTTAAGAAACAAATGAACAAAGGAAAAGAACAGACTCTTAATTATAGAGAACAAACTGATGGTTTGCAGAGGAGAGGGGGGCAGGGGGCTGGGTGAAATAGGTGAAAGGGATTAAGAGTACACTTATCCTGGGGCGCCTGGGTGGCTCAGTCGGTTAAGCAGCCGACTTCGGCTCAGGTCATGATCTCGCGGTCCGTGAGTTCAAGCCCCGCGTCGGGCTCTGTGCTGACAGCTCAGAGCCTGGAGCCTGTTTCAGATTCTGTGTCTCCCTCTCTCTGACCCTCCCCTGTTCATGCTCTGTCCCTCTCCGTCTCAAAAATAAATAAACGTTAAAAAAAAAATTAAAAAAAAAAAGAGTACACTTATCCTGATGAACACTGAGTAATGTATAGAATTGTTGAACCACTACATTGTACACCTGAAACAAATATAACACTGTCCGTTAACTATATTGGAATTAAATAAATAAAACTATATTGGAACTAAATAAATACAGTAACATTTAAAAATATGTTTTTTTAAAAAGTACAACATATGGAATGTCAGACAGTAATTGTTATGGAGAAAAGCAAGCCAGGGACTAGAGAGCATTGGAGGTTGCAATTTGGGATCAGAGAAGGCCCCACTGATGTGCCATTGGAGTAAAGATCTGAAAAGTGAGAAGAGACAGTTAAGTGGTTACCTGGAGCTTACCAGATAAGGGAGGGTTCCCCCATATCAGTACTACTGACATTGAGGCCTGGATAATCTTGTTGTGGAAAGGCTGTCCTGTACATGGTAGGATGTGTAAGCAGTATCCCTGGCTTCCCCAGATGTGACCATCTGTTTGATAACCAAAGATGTCTTCAGACATTGCCACATGTCCTGTGTGGGGCAAAATCACCCCTAGATCAGAACCATGGAGCTAGAAGAAGGGTAAAAGGCCTAAGGAAGGAATGCGTTCAGCCTGTTTGAGGCACAGCAAGGAGGCAGGCAGTAGATGAAATCAGAAGACAGCAGGATGAATTACATCACCTATGACAGATGGAAAGCTCCTGGAGGGTTCAAAGCAAAAAAGAACACACTTGACCCACATTTTATTTTTTTTTTAATTTTTTTTTTCAACGTTTATTTATTTTTGGGACAGAGAGAGACAGAGCATGAACGGGGGAGGGGCAGAGAGAGAGGGAGACACAGAATCGGAAACAGTCTCCAGGCTCCGAGCCATCAGCCCAGAGCCCGACGCGGGGCTCGAACTCACGGACCGCGAGATCGTGACCTGGCTGAAGTTGGACGCTTAACCGACTGCGCCACCCAGGCGCCCCTTGACCCACATTTTAAAAAGATCCAATTGGCAGGGCATCTGGGTGGCTCAGTCAGTTAAGTGACTGACTCTTGGTTTCTGCTCAGGTAATGATCTCACGGTGGGATTGAGTCCTGGATCCAGCTCTGTGCTTGTGGCATGGAACCTGCTTGGGATTCTCTCTCCTCTCTCTCTCTCTCTCTCTCTCTCTCTCTCTCTGTCCCTGTCCCACTCATGCTGTCTCTCTCAAAATAATAAACTTAAAAAAAAAATTTTTTTTTTAAAGGTCCAACTGGCTGACACATTGAGAATTGACTGCAGGTGGAAAGACAGAAATGGACAGTTCATTTGGGAGGCTATCACAATAATCCCATTAATTTTTTTTATTTGGTTTAATTTTGTTCACTGATGTGACTGGATGGTGGCGGGAGCACTGAGAGAATTGAGCTAAGAATTTCTAGGGAAGAAAAGAGGAAGTAGAATTAGAGTAAAAGCAAAGGAAAAACCCAGGAGTGGGCAAGATAGCATTTTTTTTTTTTTTTTTCCTCCCAGAAATGGAAAGCAGTGCTGTAGCTAAGTCAATCTGAAAGAGCAGAGGGGTTGTGTTGGACAAAGAGGAAACGCTGGGGGGCAGTTTGTGTGCAGAGTCAGTGAGTGCTAGGTACTCAGGAACCGTAGGCTCTCGTCTGTAAGTAACTGGGAGTTTTGAAGCTTAATAAGCAATGATGAAAGCTCTACCCCAGTGTGCAGATCATAGGAGTCAGAAAGAATAATTTCAAAAGGAGTTTCCTGAAATAATACGGTGAGACATAACAAGAGCCAAAGTTCAGGTGGAGGAAGAGCAGGAGCTGGACATCCTGAAGGCTGCAAAGTGAGGCCCTGCCCTAAATCTCGGAACTACCTTCTCACGGTATTTTGCTTGTACGCAACTGCAGACTACTGTCTCCCCTGGGACAGGGGGTAGGGGAGTGGGGATGGAAACGTTTCCAGGATATCAGACATTAATCAAATTCAAGTCCACCACAAAAAGGTTTAAGTAGTGCAGTCCTTTCTTGGAAAGGGTGTCCCCCAGGGGAGGGTGTTTTAAGTCTCTTCAAGAGTCTTTCCAAAAAGGCTATTGAGAAAAACTATGCTGAGTTCTGGCATTGGGGGAAAAAGCATGTCTCCGACAGGAGTTCTTTCAGGGTGGTCGTACATTTCAATTTTTAGATTTCAAATGCCTTAGTAGGGTTAGCACAGTAGTACAGGCACATCAGACCAGTCCCACTACACTGAGGGTGGGGGCAACAAGGGCACCTGCCTCTCCCTTTCCACCTGCTTTTGCACTCATCGGATTTGCGAAAGGAGCTCGCAAGAGTCTCACCCGTCTCTACCCTCCGTGGATTAAGGCTGCTAGACGCGGGGTACGGTCGCCCCGCCGGGAGCCGCTGCAGCTCCGGCCCCTTGCCACTGCCAGGGAGGCGCAGGTCCGGCCTCTGGCCGGGTGTGGCGCTGGTGGCGGAGCGCGGGTGGGGCGGGCGGGGCGGGGCGAGGGGCCGCGCGGGGAGCGGGCCGCGTCAGCTAGCGCCGGTTCTGCCCGCCTCCCTCCCCCGCCCCAGTCTTCGCGCTCAGCCCCGGCACTAGGAGCAGCCCGGGCGGCGGTGCGAAGGTCCTCGCCATGTCTGCGGCCGCGAGAGAGAGATTCGACCGGTTTCTGAAGGAGAAGAACTGCATGACCGACCTTTTGGCCAAGCTCGAGGCCAAGACCGGCGTGAACAGGAGATACATCGCGCTCGGTGGGTGCGGGGTCGCCGCCGCCTGCTGGGCCCCGGGAGCAGCTGCTGCACCAGCTGCAGGGGAAGCGAGCGGGAAGGGGGTTCGGAGGTCGGTGACAGACGGGGGCGAGAGGCATCCTAGGGGCCGTCTGGCCGCCCGGGAAGGCTTGGGGCCAGAGACCCCGCCGGGGCGCCCGGGCTGCGGCGGCGGGGGGGGTGGGGGGTGGGGGCGCTGGCCTGTGTCCGCGGCCCGGTGGCGGAGCGCCCGGGGAGCGGGGAGGGCCGGCGCTGACGTGTCTGTCCCCGCGGCCGAGTGCCGTGTCCCAGTGGCCTTGCGCAGGCTAGGCTCGGGATGGCAGGGGCCTCCTGCGGGAGGGCGCGCGTGCACGCTCCTAACACTGTCCGTGGAGCTCAGTACAGAGAAGGGTGTCCCCGGGAGGGGAGGGGCCGCGGGCAGGCGAAGGAGTCTGTGGAGCCGGGTTCCCTGGGCTACTGCGCGGTACGGCGGGGGAGCCCCGTGGAGGGAGAGCACGAGGAACGGCTCGAAGGTAGGGACTGCCTGGTTATCCCCAGACTCACTGCAAAGCCCGCAAAGGCGCGGGCCCCACCTTACGGCGGTTTGTTTTTCTAGATCGCCTATACCCGGCCAAGCCTTGCGGTGTGGGCGGGGGCTGTCCGGCTTAGCGCTTCTTGTCCCACAAGACCCACTTCTCTCATCCTCATGTCTCCAGGTGTCATTGGGCTGGTGGCTTTGTATCTGATGTTCGGTTATGGAGCGTCTCTCCTCTGCAACTTGATAGGATTTGGCTATCCGGCCTACGTCTCGTAAGTGGCTCCCCGTCAACCCTCCTTTCCTCCTCTTCCCTCCCCATGCCCCATCCAGGGCTGCCCTAGTTACTAACACATCCGCATTTTCCTGGGAGAGCCGTCAGTGCACCAGAAGGTAGTAACTGCTTAAGGTTACACATTTTAGAGCCTTAACTTGATGCCTGATCTCCTGATGACTAGCCGAAATGCTGATTTCATCAGATTATGTTGGCAGGGTGGGTGCCTTCTAATGGATGCACAAATGGAAAGCGTTACAACAAAGTCGTCCTGCCTTAACTGGTGGGGAGATCTTAACTGGGTACAGAAAGCTGATTCCTTCTCCTTAACAATTATTTAAATGGATATTTCTCCTTATATGTATGTGCACAGACAGTAAAACCCCATCAAATGGGACTTCCCTAATTCAGAATTAATGTTAATGCAGAAACTGGGGAGACTTTTGCTTTCATGATTTTGAAAAGACTGGCTACTTCTTACAGGCAAATGGAAAACACCCTAGGATAAAAATAAAAACAACTTATAAAATGCATTCCTAATATAGATCCTTGGTTGTAGAAATGACTCATTTATATAATTAAGCTTTAAAATGTATCTGAATTTATTACTACTTGAGGTTTTCACCCTACAATGTTTATTTTGAAAATATTCTATCTACAATTTTATTTTTTCATTCATTCAAATAGGAATTCTTCCCCACAAATGAATTGTTTTACTCTACACCACTACCCGAGAAAGCTGGTGGGTTTTGCTTTCGTTGAATTGGTCTCTGCAACTTTTCTCGCCTATAGAGATAAAGGAAAACATTTAGGCTGGGAGGCTAAGACACAGATAAACACATTTATTACATCTTGGGTCTATTACAGGGCAGGCTAGAATTTAATATATGACTGGAAAGAAGGAAACATGTTTTAGAAGTTAGGTCTGATTTGAACAATTAAATTGAAGTGACGTAAGTAGTTGCTGTATTAGTTGGGTGCATATCCTTAGTAGCACTCCGTGAAGTCTGGCCATATTAGGATACTACTTGCTTATGAATTTGGAGGTCCTGTCGTCATGTTGAGAAAAGCGTTTACCCTTATTCGGTATTACCTGCTAAAGCACCATTGAGGTTGCATATGTATACCAAAAGATTGTGAAGGGCAGACCAGGAAAACTGGTTTGACTTTCAGATCAGTGAGAAAAAGTATAAGAATAAAAGTTTTCCAAAAATGTAATCTACTGAGAATATGGTGTAGGTGTATATAGAAAGTTTGTAGGCACACTGATTATAAAAATGGCTTGTAGGCACCTTGGTACCTCAGTCGGTTAAGCTTCTGTCTTGATTTTGGCTCAGGTCATGATTTCATGGCTTTTTGAGATCCAGCCCAGCGTTGGGCTCTATACTGACCTTGCAAAGCCTGCTTAGGATTCCCTCTCTGCCCCTACCCTGCTTATGCACACTGTTTCTCTCTAAATAAATAAACTTAAAAAAAAAAGGCTTGTACCACATGTCTATGATAACAGACAAAATAACATAAATGTATGTTCCTTCTGATTGTGTATTCTACTTGCAAGAGTTTTTTAAAAATTTTTTCAATGTTTATGTATTTTGAGAGAGAGAGAGAGAGAGAGAGAGAGAGAGAGAAACAAGTGGGGGAGGGGCAGAGAGAAGGAGAGACAGAATTCCAAGCAGGCTTCACACCATCAGTGCAGAACCTGATGTGGGGCTCGAACTCACAAACCCATGAGATTATGACCTAAGCCAAAATCAAGAGTCAGATGCTTATTGGAGTAAGCTGCCCATGTGCCCCAAGAGTTTCTTTAATAAAAAAGAGTTTGAAGCATTTTTCAGGTTTGTAGTTCAGAGGTTATTGATTATATTTTGAACAAATCTTGGGTGGCATTTTAGTAACTGTCTAGCTACTTGAATTATTTTGAACTAGCAAGGAATACAGATTTTTGGAAATACTGAAGGATAAAAAACTTTTCCACATCGGTACCATTTGGTACATAATCCTGTGAGAAACATAACCTTCTCTGTTGATGTGATGAGATCACTGGTGTGGGCTTTTAGTCAAGTAAAAATCTGTTTCTAGGTGGGCTACGTATATTCAGATATGTGCAGTACTCTACATGACTAAAGGTGCAGACAGAATTCAAGTATGTTTCTCCTTGACCTGAAGTGGATTAATTCCAGCAGGAACCTCATTTTCAGTCATATTTTAAAGCAAGTCAATTTCAGGTTTTTTTAAAAAATCATTTGTTGTCATTTATTCATTTTCTGCATAGTCAGCTGAATAGTATTGGCTCTTTTTACCTCCAAGAAGCCAAATGCTCTTGTCTATTGCTCATAATTCTGTGAAATGATAGAGACAGTCATATTTCTGAGTGGGTCAGGTGGGTGGGTTTTATATATTTTGGAATTAATTCTATTCACTGAGTATACTTTCCTTTCTATTTGAATATTCTGAGGTAAAGTGACATTTGTAGGACACCTTACTAGGGGTTGGAAAAGTGCTAAAAATCTAATAAAGGGAATTTCATGAAAAATTCAGGAAATAATGAGCATCTCTAGAGTGGTATTTATTCATAGGATGCTTCCTTTTTGTAGACGCAACTCTTTTACCTATAAAATAAAGATAAGATTCTCTGACCATAAGGAAATTAAGTGAAGATTGCTCTCTGTGGGTATTTGGACTTTTCTCTAAAACAATGGTTCTCAGCCTTAGATGCCCATTGGAGTTATCTGAGGAGGCTTCAGAAGTGCTGAGGCCTAGTCCCAACCTCCAGAGATTCTGGTGTAATTGGCCTGGGATGCAGCCTGGGTTTGGGGGATTCAGGCTCGTTGGTCTTTTACAATTTGTAAAGGATTCTAATGTCAGCCAATGTTGAGAACGTGTGATGTACAGCAGCAGCAATCTGTGCTTGTTACACTTGAAAATGGGGTACAAGGGAGAGAAAAATGGCCTGCTGACCCTGGGCCCCACCTGGCCTCTGCTTTATCAAGGTGATGTGGAACTGTGTGCATAGTACAAAGCACACAGACCCCCCTGTGAGTAAAATTCAGGCAGTCAATGTTAAACATTAGTCTAATCAAGTTTGTTCATCGCTTAACCAGTGTAATTGTGTAATTGTCAGAAACCCCTTGAAAATGGTGTTATTGGTGGCACCCAAATCAGTGTTAGTTAAAATGTGGGGCACCTGGGTGGCTCAATCTGTTAAGCTTCCTACTCTTGATTTTGGCTCAGGTCATGCTCTCATAGTTTCGTGAGTTCGAGCCCCATGTTGGGCTCTGTGCTGACCCTGAAGAGCCTGCTTGGGATTCTCTCTCTCCCTCTCTTTCTGCTCCTCCCCAGCTCATGCTCTGTCTCTCTCAAAATAAACTTAAAACAATTATTTAAAAAATTGTGATCTGTGATCCCTTTCCCTTTAATAGTTCTCCTTGCCTCTTATAATTCTCCCTGTGCTCCCCAGCCAGAGTTATTCTAAACAATATGGGTTCATCTATTTAGCAAAAGTCAAATCCAGCCACATGCCAGGCACTGTGGCAACACTTGAGATACACGATGGGCTGAGGTCAACATGCTCTCCATTCTCTTTGAATGAACGGTCTACCTACATGCACTACAATAAATAAAGTAGTGACACAGTGTGGTAAGTAAGCCCTGTGAAGAAAATTGACAGGGAGCTGGGGTAGGGGATTGCGGGATGGACCCCCTTTCCGTATTTATGTGAGATACCATCTGAGTTAAGGCTTGAGGAATGAGAAAGTGCCAGGCCAGCCAAGAGCAGAGCCAGGCCGAGGGAGCAGCATGTGCCAGGAACAGCGCCTTGGAAGCTCTGAGCCGGAAGAAAGGTGAGATCGATCCAGAGAGGTACAGGTGCCATCAGGCAAGGCTGGTGGCCGGTTAATAAGTGTAGTTTTTATTCCTGGTAGTTTGTAGGGAGTTGGCAGGTTTTCTGATTGCCTTGGATGGGTTTTAAATAGGGGGTGACATGAGGGACGCCTGGGTGGCTCAGTCAGTTAAGCTTCCAACTCTTGATCTCTGCTCAGGTAATGACCTCGCAGTTTGTGAGTTTGAGCCCCGCATCCGGCTCTGTGCTAATGGTGTGGAGTCTGCTTGGGATTCTGTCACTCCTCTCTGCTTATCCCCTGCTTATGCTCGCTCTCAAAATAAAGAAAGAAACATAAAAAAATTTAGGGGGAGACATGATATGATTTACATTTTAAGGTCATTTTGGCTACTGTGATCTCTGGAAGGAATTAGCCATCCTGCAAAACTCTTGCCAGTCTCAGCCTTTCTCACCTTCAGCTTTTGCTTCTGCTATTTCCTCTCTTCTCCCTCCATCGTAGGGAGGCCCACAGATTGTATGTAATGGTCAGCACTGGGCTTAGAGGCTGCAGGGCACAGAAATAAAATTTGGAAAAGCTCATATGGCTTCATTGCTTATCCTGTGACTCACCACCTTGGGAAAGCTGTGGGTGGGACCCTGGCATTACCTGGCTTCAGGTGAGGTTGTGGCATGTTGGAACACAGACAGCTGGAGGCCTGGCTCCTGGAGGGGCAGTTAGTGCCTTATGAGGTACCCCCTTCCTACTGGTTACTTTTTAAAAAAAAATTTTTTTTAACATTTATTTTTGAGATACAGAGAGTGGCAGAGCATGAGCAGGGGAGGAGGAGAGAGAGAGAGAGATAAAGAATCTGAAGCAGGCCCCAGGCTCCGAGCTGTTTGTCAGCACAGAGCCCGACGTGGGGCTCAAACCCACGAACTGCGAGACCATGACCTGAGCCGAATTGGACACTCAACCGGCTGAGCCATCCAGGTGCCCCCCCTACTGGTTACTCTTATTTTCTGTGTACATCATTTCCGTATGTTTCCAGACTTTTTGGCCACACTGTACAGGCACTTTGAAATATAATTCCAGCCTTCTCATTGTCAAGAGCTATTGACAGAATTGCTGTCATCTCTTTATTCACTCTATTCCTGAGAAGAGAAGGCAGACCACTGCATTGTAGGAACTCTGTTATTAAGGTAGACCCACCCCCATGCTGCCCATTTTTTGCCAAGATATAATTCACATGCAGCCTTTTTAAAGTGTACAATTCAGTGTTTAGTATACTCATAAAGTTGTGCAATCATCACTGCTATCTAATTCCAAGACATTTTCATCACCCTCAAAAAGAAACTGGATCCATTAGCATTCACACCCTATTTCTCCTATGCCCCAGTCTCCAGAAACCACTTACAATTTTCTGTCTCTATGGATCTGCTTGTTCTGGACTTTTCATATAAATGGAATTCTGTAATATATGGCCTTTTGTTTCTGGTGCAGCCTTGCTTTTGTTTGGCGAGAGGGCAGAGGGAGGGAGGAAGGGAGGGAGAAGGAGAGTAGGGGGGCAGGGGGAATCTTAAAGAAGCTCCATGCCTAGCACGGAGCCTGATGCAGAGCTTGATCTCATGACCAAGAGATCATGACCTGAGCCAAAATCAAGAGTTGGATGTTTAACAGACTGAGCCACCTGGGTGCCCCAGTACAGCCCTGCTTTTAGTGGCATTGCACAAATAAGAGTCTTTCTGAAAGATGCCCTGTGAGCATGTGCTATGCTGCACCCTCACACGCAGAGTCTGTTGCCAGAGACCTAAGGTAGCCCTCACCGGGGGTCCTTGAGTGGGTGCTAGTCTTGTCCCTGCTTCTTTGTTCAAATGGAATTATGAGGGAAAGTCTAATGACTTTCTTTCCTCTTTAAAAAAAATTTTTTTTTAACGTTTATTTTTGAGACAGAGGGAGACAGAGCGTGAGTGGGGCAGGGGCAAAGAGAGAGGGAGACACAGAATCTGAAACAGGGTCCAGGCTCTGAGCTGTTAGCACAGAGCCCAATGTGGGGCTCGAACCCACAAACTGTGAGATCATGACCTGAGCCTAAGTCGGACGCTCAACCGACTGAGCAACCCAGGCGCCCCTAATGACTTTATTTTCTATTTTTGCTTTTGTCCTGCAGAGAAAGGAAAGGAGGAGAGTTTGCTTTCTATCCTACTCAGCAACTTTAAAAAAATTCCACAAAAATGTCTATTAACTTTTATTTTTATTTCATTTTTTCATAAAGATCAGGCTACCACCTTCCTGGGACTATCAGAGTTGGGCCTTAGAGATCAAGCATGTAATCTAATTCCTTTGGTTTTCTTTTCTTTCTTTCTTTCTTTTTTTTTTTTTAAACCCCAGCATAAGGCTTTGAACTCATGACTCTGAGATCAAGACCTGAGCTGAGATCAAGAGTCTGATGCCTAATGAACTGAGCTACCTAGGTGCCCCTAATTCCTTTAGTTTTCAAATGATCCAGGCACAGAGAGGTAGAGTATGTTTCTGAAGTTCACACAGGGGCCAGTCTTGGTCTGGAACCCTCAGCTACTACGCAGGAATGTGAAAGCACCTTGAGGCATATTTTAGTATCAGACTCGAAAAGATTAAATATGTTTAGAGTCCAGCATTTTGATGACTGTATACAGTCTAATGTTTGGCAACACTTTTGAAATCTCATGCCCACTTCAGTGATGTGTGATTCTATCTCCTATGTCCTCACCAGCACATTAAAAAAATTTTTTTTAATGTTTATTTTTTGAGAGCGAGAGCAAGAGCACAGAGCAGGGGAGGGGGAGAGAGAGAGAGAGTGAGACACAGAATCCGAAGCAGGCTCAGGCTGTGAGCTGTCCGCACAGAGCCTGGTGTGGGGCTCAAACCCACAAACTGTGAGATCATGACCTGACCTGAAGTCGGATGCTTAACTGACTGAGCCACCCAAGTACCCCATATCAGCCCATTTTAAACTGTGCCACCAATACAAACAATGTTACTGCTTTTAGCTCTTTGCATAGCTGAATACCTGTGTAGCACTTCATTTAATAGATACTTATATCCCTATTTAAGTGCCTTACAAATGTAGCTCATTTAATCCTTATGGCAACCCTCTGATGTAAATACTATGATTGTTCCCATTTTACGATAAGGAAACAGAGAAAGAAGTAACTTGATCAGGGTCTCACAATTAGTAGATGGTAAAGTGTATTTAAACCCAGGGAGCCTGGGTGGCTCAATCGGTAGAGCATAAGACTTTTAATCTTGTGGGTCATGAGTTTAAGCCCCAGATTGGGCATAGAGCTTGCTTACTTACTTACTAACTAACAACAAACCCAGAGCCCATGTTTTTAAGTTTTATGTTACACTACTTTCCATGTGGCTCTTCGACTGTCTCAGATACATGCCATGCCCTATGCAGAGATGAAAATTGAACTGTTGATGTAAACTTTTTCTTTTCTCAGTTTGACATTGTCAATACACTGTCTTGATGCAGTGTATTTTTCCTCTCTCAAATAGGGGACTGCCCCCCCCCCCCCCCCCCCCCACCAAGTCATGTATCCGCACACATAGGCATTTGCAGTGTTTTGGGAACATGAGTTAGAATGTATTAGAAATAACTAACAAGTTATTTCTCTTGTTATGTATCATTGATTTACAACAGCAGTGACATAACTAGTTATTTGCAGAGACTTGCTCTCTTTTACCAGGGCAAGCCCCTATGAGGATGGCACACTGAATTGCATTTCCTGAGAGAATGTGGCCTTGCCTTTAGTTCTGTGTCAGGAGGCAGAGAATCTTTAGGAGGAGATGTTTGGGGGTGACTCCTATGCGGTAAGATTGAAAAGGGGATGGTGTGTGTGTGGGGGGTGATATTTGGGAAAGACACTGTCAGAGTAACCACAAGAGTTGTAATACAGTTAACCAGAAGTAAAAGCTACTGCCTCTTCTTAGCTAATGATTCACAGCAGATAAAGTGCGGGAGCATAGTTTACAAAGGACTCAGATCAACTCATTCAAGATTTGCAGTGGCAGCCTCCTATAACAGAGGTGTTCTCCGAAGGAGCATTGGAGGAAGTTGTCTTGGTATGACTGGCAGTTGAGCACCACTTTCTGTTTCGGAAAACAAAGTCCACTGACGCAAAGTGAGGCTTCCCTAATGGTGCTGGAGGATGTGTACTTGTGGTTCTCTTCTGAGACTCATTAGTAAGGGTGGTGTTTGTTTTCTTGGGTGCGTCCCCCCCAAAAAAAACTTGTAATTATGGTTTGTCTCTTTTTTACTCTTGAGAACGTGGGGGCAGATACACTTTCTCCTAAGCTGCTTACGTTCCTATTACACTAGCTTTTCTCTCTACAACTGTAAGCTCTGTGCTGGAGTGCTGAAGAGCAGAGTGGCGAATGCCCACACTTTGACTCCTCCGGGTAGTGTGAAGCTCAGGTGGTGTTCTGGCTGACCATGCACTTGGCTCCATTACTGGCATTGTGTGAATTTTGCCTTCAGCGTCCTGAGATGTTAGATGTTTAAGTTTTATCAGCTTTTTATTGGTTGAGTTTTCACTTAGTATTACTGCTAATATTGCTGAGCTATTTTAAGATGGAATTGTGGAGAAACTAGAAAAAGTAATAAAATATCCTTATAATCGCATGTCACTATTTTTGTAGGCAATTACAGCCAGAATTTTAGATTAGGTTAGGTTAGGGTTCCCCCCATCTCCCTTGCCTGTACCATAGAGAAAGGAAGGTCTTAAGGAGCAAATAAGATGAATGATTTAACTTACTTACTCATGATCTACTTTCTGGGCTCTTAAGCAGTCGTGAGGAGAGATCTCATTCCTAATGTTCTGTTCTAGAATGCTCCCTGTGAATTTTAATGAAAATGTTTTCCTATTTTTGAGGGCCCTAGAGATGTGGTTTATTTGTCCTCTGCCTTCATCCAACTCATCTTGGAGTTCTCTTTTTCAAGACTGACTCTGAATGAGGAGTCCATTTCCAACTTCATTTCCTCTTATGGTATTTAAAACAACTAGAAATACATATGGGACATTCTAAGGTATTGGTGACTTTTGACAACATTACCAATTAGTTAATTTTGAGGAACAATGAATTAATTTAGAATTGGAAAGCAGTTTAAAAAATTGTTCATGAAATGGCTTTTTGTAGCAATTGAAATATAAGTGGGGCCTGTAGGAACCTCTTCTGACTTTGGTCTGTCGCTAGCACACTCTTCTGGTTCTTGGGAGTAGAGCTTATCAGTCCTTCTCAGTCACATGACCACTATATTTATCCTGCAGCCTCCGAGAGTTATGCCAGGTGATCTGGTGAAGGGATCACTTACATGTCAGAGGTAACTCGAGGCTGCTATCTGCCTATCTTGATGTGGCCTTCTTTTGTCTAGGAAAGGTCAGTTTAGATCATTCTTGTCCAGGTTGTGAGGGTACTTGAGCCTAAGTTAAACTTGATGATACTATACTTGACATAGACATTACATTTATAGAACCATTCATTTTATTGACAAAGGGTTGTTCCAGTAGGATTTGCATCTGCTGTTTTATTGCTTTAGGCATACATTTTTTTTTTAACTATCAAATAGTTTAGCACATTAAGCGCTTTTTTTTTTGTTTTTTTCTTCCTTCAAGCAGGGAAAGAATGATCTTTTATTATTTTTTTTTTCAATATATGAAATTTATTGTCAAATTGGTTTCCATACAACACCCAGTAGCACATTAAGCTTTGAGTTATAAAATGTTAGCTAGTTTAGGTCCTAGAGATCAAGCTGCAAGAGCTACCTTTTACAGATTTGGAAACTAAGGCCACAAACAAGTTACTGGACTTGGGTCATGGGTTTGTTGGGGCAAAGCCAGGGGTAGTCGTAGGGATGCGTGAATTCTCTGGCCTGCACACTTTAACATTCCTCATGTTTTATATTTGACTGTAACTGAATATTTCATTTTGCATTAAAAAACAAAATGGTGGGAAGTTGATAAATAAGATCATTGTAATTAAACACCAAACTATTTGACGACTGAATGACTACTTTTGTTTTATTATTCAGTCTCCCTTGGAGATGTTTTATAGACTCATCTAAAATGTATTTGCCTGGGAATTTAGCCTATTTATGTATTTCATTAAGTCGGTCATTTTATATAGGAGAACAAACACCATACATACTAAAGAGTAAAGGAGTTTGATATGTTTTCGTTGTTCTTGTATAGTAACCTTAGAAGATAGTTTCTACATATTTAGGATGCATACCTAGCTACCTATCATATCTTTTTTCTTTCTTTCTCTCTTTTTTTTTTTCGAATAGGGGAGGAGGGCTGGCTTAATATAAATCGTAATAAGCATATGGAGTTTTTCATATGTTCTGTTTCCTTCCATTAGTTTCTCTAGCTCTGTACAGGATCCTCTCTCTTGCTTTGAGAGCACAACTACTCTGCAGTGGAAAACAAGTAACTCTGAGTGCCCATGGCTTCTTACCTTCTTTTCTTCCATGAAGAAGAAAAATGTTTTTATTAGCATGGAAACAAACTAGTGTTTATGTCTTAAAATACGTAATTTTTTCCTTCTAATTTGATGCACTGTATGTGTCAAATAAGATTTGCAGTGGCATTCTCCTCAACCAAGGTAATAAGAAATTAGTAAACCTTTTTGAGCTCTCAGGAGTTCCTAAATCACACTCTCTGATAAATTAACACAGCAGAAGTAGTCTTATGCATAGTGGGTGCTGTGTATGGTCACGTTATATGTTTGCCGTATCAAAAAGGATTGTAAACATTATGGTCTGTATTCTTCATATTTAGGCTTCAAATAATCTACCTTGAACTCGGGAATATTTGCTATTAAATAAAATTTACCACGTTAGAGATAAAACAAACCAAGTGGAATCGAGGCAGATTTCTTTCTGTTCTTTACCAACAGCATATCTCAAGGCTGTTTATTATTATAGGTTGTTTTATTAACTGCTTTTTTTTTTGATTCACTGTCAGTCTGGTGATATAATGGACTCATTAAAATTAAACTTCCATGGATGGATACAATTGGTTTTAGTAGTAAAGCCAGTGCTTTGAAGAAATATATTATTTAATTTTATGTCATTTGGCTAATCTGAGTTGTAGTGGCCAAGTTACATATGAACCATGTACCATTCAGGTGGTGTATACCTGAATTTCTTTGGTATCAGTGATCAGAAGCATATGTATATAGACCTGATAATTACTAGCTGTATTAACTCTTGCGCAAATCAGATTAACTTTCATAAAGGTCAATTTTCTTGAGCAAAAGGGGTGGATAGTATATGTCAAACACTTGGCACAGAATCTAGCATTCAGTAAGTGCTTAATCAAGGGTGGTTACTTTTACTAACCTACAAAGAGGAAAACTAATCATTGTTGTGATGAAATCTAGGTCATTGAGCTTTTAAATGATTAAGGAAAGATCTCCTTTCATTAATTTTCATTAATTTTTTCCACTTACTTTTTTGGGCCCTTAAGACATTATTATTCCAAGAGCAAAAAAGTACAATAAGAGTTTGTTCTTCCAGGTTTGTAAATATGTGGTATGGCTGATGGTTTTCTTCTGTTATGGTACAGTGGTGTGCATGTTCCTAAGCACTGGGTGTCATTTTAACAATTTTAAAATCTTAAATCCCATTTTTTACTTTTTGTTTCTGATAAGATTTCCAATTTCCCATAACTCTGCCTCCATAACCCTCCTTCATAAGACCCTTCCCCAATCACACATATGCTCCTTAATTAGCAGGGGAACTATTTTTTGACTGTTGGCTTTTGGTCCTTGAGTCTGTTTTGGCCCCAAGGGCTTTAATTACAATGTCAGTTGCATTGTTTGGTGCTCAGTATATATACTTGCATCTGAATGAATCTGTCACTGATTTTCTGTGGTGGATTACCATATGGGGCAGGGAATATCTTAGGTTCTCTGAATAATGACTCAGATTTGGAGGGAGAGAATACTGGTAGCCCAAGATTACCTCTGTGCAAACTTTGTTTTCTTTACACGTTTCTCTTTCTCTCTCTTTTTTTTATTTTTATTTTTTGAGAGAGAGAGAGAGGGCACAAGTGAGCAAGAGGCAGAAAGAGAGAGAATCCCAGGAGGGGCAGAGAGAGAGAGAGAGAGAGAGAGAGAGAGAGAGAGAGAGAAGCAGGGCTCACCCAATGCGGGGCTTGTGCTCACCGTGATGTGAGACTCGAACTCATGAACTGTGAGATCATGACCTGAGCTGAAGTCAGATGCTTGACTGAGCCACCCAGGCACCCTCTTTACACATGTTTAATGCTATCCTTTCACTATCCTTCATTCCTGCCCTTGCTTTTAGAAAATAGCAATAAAGGTGTAAACAAACTGATGGGACGTGAAAGGGTGAAGGCAGCCGGTACCAGTCACTGGAGGAGCCCTGTGGTCTGGCCAGTGGGTTCTGTGCATATCAGTACCAATCCAATACCAATGTAAAGAATTTTGGCCCATGAACCTTCACACCATGGGCCTGAAAAATGTTTTCACAAGTGTCTGAGTTTGTTCCCATTGACCTGCCAATGGGATTTGGGGATTTCAGCTCTTCACTCTCTATAGCATTGGGATTTGGAGAGTGAAGTGTAATTAAAATCCATGGGTAATTCTCTAATCTCCTTTTAGCCTTATTAACAATGCTGTTAACCCTCTACCAGCTGTACTTAGCCAGAAGGACTAAGCTTTTTTTACTCTCTTGCCTCCCAATAATAATAATAATAATAAATTATTACCACATTATAAGTGCTATCTATTAAGGATATATTTAATGAGAGCTTACTTGGTTCCAGTCACTGATTCTAAGTGCTTTGCATGTAATCATTTAATCTTCATAACAGCATGATCAGGTTTATCATTCCTTCTTGACAAATGAGGAAACTAAGGCCCAGAATAACTTGCTCAAGGTCATGTGCCTAGTAAGTGCTGGAACAGGGATACAAGGTACATGCCAAGGGTGGTGAAGTGATGCAAAGCCAGATGAGCATTGGGAAGAAATGGAGGGAAAAGCCAGACTATTCCATCATCCAGAGTAATTAATAATTTTTCAAAATGTTGATATATTTTGAGAGACAGAAAGCACATGCACATGCGCGAGCAGAGGAGGAGCAGAGAAAGAGGGAGAGAGAATCCCAAGCAGGCTCTGTGTTGTCAGTGGCAGAGCCTGACATGGGGCTCGAAATCATGACCTGAGCTGAAATCACAAGTCAGATGCTTAACCAACTGAGCCCCAGGCACCCTGTAATTAATACATTTTTGATAGTTTGCTTTTTTGAAATAGAAAATTAGAATGAGTCCATTCCATGTGTTGGACTACAGGACTCTTCTCTCTGTGTCTTTATGTGTTCATATGTGTGTTATTGAAAACCTTTTAATGCTCTAAAACACGAGGGTGTGTCTGATCATTGTTAGAGAAGTTTGTAAGAAAACCATGAGCTGTTTCCTCAAGAGAGAAATTAAATGAATATGCCTGATGTTCACTTCAGTATTTAACAAAGCCCTAAAGAGACAGTCCCATAGGAGGAAGTAGTTATAGAAAGCCTGGTGTTTATTTTTTTCTCCCACATAGAAATATTTTTCCTTTCTCTTGTTATAAAAATATTGTACAGGCTCATTACAAAGACCTTAAAAAAGTGAAATTCTGCAGTCCCAATGCCCAGGATTAACTTTACACAATTTGAAATATATGCTTTTGGATACCATTCTTGGTCTGTAAACACATAGAAATAGATATCCATGTCTCTTTTTTTTTCAAAACACAAAGTTATCTACTTTTTACATTCAACATTGTAGCTTGGACATCTTTCTTTGTTAATATCCTTTTTAAAGACTTCAGAATATTTCATTGTATGGATATACCAAAATGTATTTACACAGCCCATTGCTGCCCTTAAAAAACCTGTAGACACATACTTCATAATATTTTATTTTCATTGAAATTACTTTAATATCAGTCTTTTCTCTTTGAACTTCATATGTTGGTCTATACAATATAGAACATGAACAGTTTGTCTCTAAGACAGCTTCTAACTCCACATTCTACAATTTCTAATTCTGCTCTGTGAATTTTTAGAACTGCTAACCCATGTATAGTATTGACAGCCATCTTCTGCACCTTAGCCCTGTTTCTGCTGCTCACCCAGGCCTCATTTCTTTTTTGCACCTTGCTTGAGGTAGACCAAGCTCTGCCCCTGGAACATGGTAGGTGGCTGAAGAGAGAGAGAACAAAGAAGCCATAGAACCAAGCCCAAGTGACCAGGCTTTGGATCAGTGGTGAGAATATGTCAGTGAGTCTGCAGAGAGCAATCTAAGACCATGGTGTCTGTCTTTTGTGAATGTGTAGTTCTAAACCCAGGTTTAGTGTCTGTGGTATGGCTAACTATAGCTCACTTAAGGGCAAGGGCACATTGAGAATAAGTAAGACAATGGCCCAGGCCTGTGGGGAGAGTGGTTGGAATTGTTGCCAGCTGTCTTTGGGATAGTTCCAGAACTCCTCTGGGGTTTAGCTAGAGATCGAAAAGCCCCGGGGGAGGTTGATATTCTAGCCAACGTAATAGAGGACTTTTAGATTGGTTCTTAAAATTTTAGCAAAAGAGTTTTGTTTAGGAGATGTTTTTATCTTGAATTCTTTTACAAGTTTGAGAATGCTCAGGTGAGCGTTCTACATTATCTTAGAGTGACTCATCCTAATTGTAGCAGAGATATCATTCAGTTTGCCTTTTCTGTCTAACTTTTCTTCTCTCCTGGCCTCTTGTTTGTTGCGGGAAAGGGGTAACCTACCCTTTGGCTACAAATCCATCATTTGGGTTTTCTTTCCTGGAAAAGATATGCAGAGGTGGTGCTGAGACTGAAACTTTGACCAATAGTTCTGAAACTTGGCTCAGCCTTAGGATCACCTGCACAACTTTCTAAAGCTTAAAGCTCTACATGCCAGAGTCTGAATCACTAGGTCTGAAAAGAACCCAGGCGTGTATGTTTAACTAGTTCTGTAGGTGGTTATGGATCATCATCTAAGTTTGAGAAACAGTGGACTAGGGCACCAACTCAGAACATGTCCTGTTCACTTCTGATACCCTCCCTTCCCTCCCCACCTCTGCCTGTCCCCCCTCAGGTAAGCAGGTTGGAGGGTGGAAGGGTTCTCTAAGAATCTGGGCCTTGAGACTGACTTCTCTTATTTGTCTTCTGTGACCAGTTTACCCTTTTTGGGTCTTGGTTTTCTTCAGCACAAGACTAGATCATTCTGGTCCCTTCCAAAAGAAATATTATGAACTCTTTTTGTATTTATAGTAATGCAGTAAATATTTATTAAATGCCTACTTGGTACCAGACATTTTGCTAAGTGTTATGCAGCCTGGTGGTGAGTTGTTCTAAATAGGGAAACAGCCTGGGATAGTGAAATAGGCACGGGCTTTGTTGGAGTTAATCTTGGGTGTAAATCCAACCTCTGCTACTTGTTCAATTTCTTTTTAAAGTAAGCTCTCCACCCAATATGGGGCTTGAACTCATGAACCCGAGATCAAGAGTCGCACACTCTACTGAGTGAGACAGCCAGGTGCCCCCAGTCTCTGCTGCTTGGAGCTAGGAGCCCTGCACATGTTGTTTTTCTTCCTTAAGCCCCAGTATTTCCTGAAAATAACAATCCTTACATCATAGGGCTATTATGAAATTAAAATAACTCTTAGGTAAAATTTAACCAAGGATGTGAAAGATGTATACTCTGAACACTATGAGGCATTGATGAAAGTAATTGAAGAGGACATAGATGGAAAGATATAACACACTTATGGAGTGAAAGCATTAATATTGTTAAAATGTCCATACTACTCAAGGCAATCTGCAGATTCTATGTAATCCCTATCAAAATAGCAGTAGCACTTTTCACAGAACTAGAACAAATAATCTTAACATTTGTACGGAATCGTAAAAGATCCTGAATGGCAAAAGCAATCTCGAGAAAGAACAAAGCTGCAGGTATCACAATGCCAGACTTCAAGATCGATTACAAAGCCACAGTAAAACAGTATGATACTGACACATAAATAGACACACAGATCAATGGAACAGTATAGAGAGCCCAGAAATTAGCTCATGCTTTCATGGTTAATAATGCTTATATGGTTAATCTACAACAAAGGAGGCAAGAACATGAGGTGGGGAAAAGATATTCTTGTCAGTAAATGATGTTGGGGAGGAAAATTATTAGGTTCCTACCTCTTCCCATTCTTTAGCTGTGCCATTTTGGCTAGAATGGAAGGGTGTAGAGTGCTTAAGATTTTTTAATTCCTGTGTTGCCTGATAAGTTGCTACATCCTCATTCTGATATACTGTGTTGAAATATGATTCAGTAGAAGTACAAGGCTGTGGAGTGTATTGTTGAATAGTCACCTATGTCCATGCACTTGGACAAGGAAGTATATAAGTAAATAGCACTCAGGAAAGGCCAGTTTTGAGCTCTTCTCTACTCTTCCCATAACTAGATTGGAGTGCTTCACCATTTTGATTCTAAGTTTCCACACCTATGGACTGTCACTTATGTTCTTTCTTATTGTGACTAGTTTATTATTTTACTTATTTTGAGAGAGAGAGAGAGAGGGAACACATGTGCCAGCAGGAAGGGGGAGCAGAGTGGGAGAGGGAGAGAGAGAAAACAAGCAGACTCCATGCTGTTAGCCCAGAGCCCGATGTAGGGCTCTATCCCACAAACTGTGAGAGCATGACCTGGGATGAAATCAAGAATTGGACACTTAACCGACTCAACCACCAAGGTGCCCTTATGGTATTTTAAATTAAAACAGTAATTAAATGCTTCAGTTATCTGAGAAATTCTATTAAAAATCTCTTCAGCTTAATAAGAATCTGGGTTTGTCCTGACCTCTGTCATGTGCCTTGGTTTTCTACAAAGTTGTGATCAACCTGTGTGTTGTTTGGAGCTCTTTTCTTCCTGCTTTCGATGTTACTACGTAGTTTTCCAAGTGTATTAACATGGAAGCCTTTGAATGCCTAGTGTTTATAAGTTATGGAAATTAACTATTTAAAAATTTATTCCTTGAAGCACAGAACTTGAACTGTTTGGGGTGGTTTTTCTGTTTTTGAATCTGTGGATCTTGACTAACCTCTTAAAAACAATGACATAGAATGGAATTGAAAATACCAGAATGTTTCCATGAAATGTATATTTCAGTTTATATTTATGTGTGGATACATTTGTTTACTGGATGTTTGTTTACTACATAGTCATGAATTGCTTTGTTTTCCAAAATGAAGACCTTAAGTGAAATATAACTCCATATCCCCTCTGCCCAGGAGTGACATCTAAGAAGCAAATCTTTATCAAACTAATAACTAATAACTTAAAAGATCCACTTAGATAGAAATGGATAGGAAAATGGCCTTATGTGTAAAGGGGATACCACTGTTAGTTCTTTGGTTAATGTGCTTGCCCACGCTTTTCCTTTGGCCTTTTGTTACATTTGCCAGCTTCTATCTGAGGAAAGCTGAAACACAGACATAGTCCACAAGTTACAAGCCATTATTTTATAATCTGCTCTCATAAATTCATTTTATAATTCTTTTGTGTAAGTTGAAAAACTTTTGCGTTGTCTTGGCTTGCAGAGAGGTATTGATTTTATCTCTTCTTCCTCTTCTCTTCCTCATGTCATTAGCACTCATCTCAGTCAGCTAGAACTTTCCCGTCTTTGGTTGTTTTCTTACAACACCCAGGCATACAAGCAGACCTCAAGCCCACAGCTGCTTCTCATCACTTCAGAGGCTTTCTTAGAGAATGACTCAGCATGATTCAGCAGTCTAACGGTCCCTTTGGGGAACCCATCTTACCAAGTATTTTCAGCAGTTAACCCATCTCATAAGCTAACAATATTCATAGACCTTCGAGTTTCCTGTGTTAGTCCAGCTCAGTTCTGATAAGTGTCCAGACATGTGTTAGGATAGGATTAAAAAATTAAGGAATTCAGCTTTAGAATGAAGAGATTCCCAGGCATGAAAGAAATTTCTGTGATTCAGAAGTAAAAGATTAATTAATTAAATGTTTATTTATTTTGAGAGAGAGTGAGAGAGAGTCTTAAGCAGGCTCCACTCATCCAGGTGACCCAGAAGTAACAGATTATTTTAAAATTATTTCCATTCATTTGCAGAATGAAATTTGTTTAAGCAGTAGCTGGTACTGAGAAAGTCATGTTATTAACTGATGAGGGAAGGAAAGGCTACAGCCAAAAGATCACACAATGATAGAACCAAATGGACACCATGATATTTGTTTTCACCTGTTTGTTATGAAGTTATGTTATAGACTTTGGGCAGTATCTGACCTATGTCCCAGAAGTTCCTTTGTGGAAGTTTCTACTTACCCATAATATAGCTCAGTTATTAAAAGTACATAAAAACTAAGTTACCATCAGAGAATTCTTTTTTTTTTTAATGATTTTATTTTTAAATAATCTCTGTACCCAACATGGGACTCAGACTTACAACCTTGAGATCAAGAGTCACATACTCCACCGACCGACTGAGCCAGCCAGGCTCCCTGCCATAAAAGAATTCTTTTTCTTTTCTTTCTCTTTTTTTTTTTTTTTTTAAGAATCCTTGATAAAGCTCTGGAGGCAGGCCTGCACTTGGGAGTTCCCAGTCATTGGTGATATCTCCTGCTGCCTGGTTAAGACAGAGTGGAAATCCAGGGGACAGCTAGTGCTGGTTTCTCTGGTGACAAGAAGACTGGTAACAGGTAGTCACAATGGCTTGTTATTTCCACATTGCTTCTTACGTTGTATTCTTATCTCCATGACAAGGTGCATACATTTGCCTGAGTTTCCTACCTGGTATGGGAGGCTATCAAAGTCTGCTGTTCGAAAGTGTTTCATTGAGATCACACTACATGATGTACTTGCTTTTGTATTGCCTTTCAGGATTAAAGCCATAGAGAGTCCCAACAAAGAAGATGATACCCAGTGGCTGACCTATTGGGTAGTGTATGGTGTGTTCAGCATTGCTGAATTCTTCTCTGACCTCTTCCTGTCATGGGTCCCCTTCTACTACATGCTGAAGGTATGTTGAACTTCTCTGTTTCCTTCCATCTATGTATTTGCTTTGTGCCCTACCACTAAAATAAATTCCATCTTAGGACCTATATAACAGGAACAGATGCTTGAGTGTTGGACATCTGTGGCTCTGCCTCAGATTATAAATAGGAAAACAGAATTCGACACACCTCCCTTATTTTGTATACTGCCTTGGAAACAGCCAAAGCAATTGTGTATTCAAGATGTGTTTGGTAATAAAAGATGGAAATACTGTGACCTAGCACAAGCATTGTTGTTAGTTTACCAAGATCCTTCCTTCAGGCAGTGTTACCTAGGTTTGATGCAGAAGCACTGCACATTTTGGCAGGCCATTGATTATTTACAGTGGTGTGTGGGAGTCTTTCTTTCTTTCTTTCTTTCTTTCTTTCTTTCTTTCTTTCTTTCTTTCTTTCTTTCTTTCAAGTTTATGTATCGATTTTGAGAGAGAGTGTGAGCAGGGGTGGGGCAGAGAGAGAGGGGGAGAGAGAATCCCAAGCAGGCTCTGTTCTGTCAGCAGACAACCCAACTCAGGGCTCGATCTCACTAACTGTGAGATCATGACCTGAGCTAAGATCAAGAGTCCGACGCTTAACTGACTGAGCCACCCAGGCACCCCAGGAGTCATTAGAAGAAAAAAAAACCCACCTTATTTCTTATATACGTTTCGAGAATGAAGATGTGAAGTGGGCTCTCTGAGGAAGTCATTTTGATAACTTTGACAGGTGCAATGGTCAGGGATCAGCCCTGCCACACCTCGTGTTTGGTAGAAATCTAGCCTTGGTCAACACCATGTGAGGACAAGGATTAGGAAGTTGAAACTCATTCCTTTTTTTTTTTTTTTTTTTTTTCAACGTTTATTTATTTTTGGGACAGAGAGAGACAGAGCATGAACGGGGGAGGGCAGAGAGAGAGGGAGACACAGAATCGGAAACAGGCTCCAGGCTCTGAGCCATCAGCCCAGAGCCTGACGCGGGGCTCGAACTCACGGACCGCGAGATCGTGACCTGGCTGAAGTCGGATGCTCAACCGACTGCGCCACCCAGGCGCCCCTGAAACTCATTCCTAATGGGACCTGTATTGATTCTGACTGAGAATGAAGAAGTTAACATCTTTTAATAGATAGAGTGGTTCTTTCTTTCTAGATAGGACAAACTGTCTTCAGTTGGTTCCTTGAGTGTCTTCCGTGGAAGACACCTGCTTCCCATTAGTTGCATAGAATGTAGATGGTACCTCAGGCTCATGGGGCCAGACTTCCCAAGCTGTAGAGAGTGGGGATTCCAGCCCTTCTGAATTCTGAGTTCTCTTCTTTCCCTTCATACTCTGAAGTATTCATTTTTTTAAAAGTCATCCGTGAAATGAAGACTCAAATACTTCTGTAAGATTTTTAAAGAAAAACAGCAAACCCTGCTGCCTATACTGCATTCCTTAAAAGCAACCATTATCCCTACATTTATGGCAGATTATTTTGTCATTTACCTCTGTGTTTCTAAATAACATTCTTGTTTAGCCACCTTTTAATTTTTCTATTTGACACATTAGCTCTTGATTCCTACTGGTAGGATTTGGTTCCCTTTCCTGGCTTGTCCCTGACATACACATGCAGTCCTCCTGTGTCCCCATCTTCCTCAGGTGTTTGTATCATAATTTTGGTTAGATACACATTCACCACTTACATTATTGTGACTTTGTAAATACGATTTAGTTATACCATATAGTGTACATAGCATGTACATGTAGTGTTCTTGCTGTTTTTTATTTTCCCTGGAACTAATCATTGTTTTCTTATTTACATATTCAGACCTATTTTGAGGGTCCTTGTTAGTTCAATTTGTCTTACTGTTTCTACATTTCTATTTACTTTCTTTTAAATTTTTTGTCTAAAGAAATTTAGATAAAGGAAATTAGATGCAGGAAGCTCTCATTCTTTGGTCTCCCTCACCCCACCTACCAACATGTTGATGTTGTCTTCATTTTGAATTCTGGGCAGTTATGGATACATTTTTGCTTTATCTCTGGCCTTAGCTGTTTTTACAATCTATAGATGTTTTCTTCTGTAAATAATGTATTTATTCATTGATACATATTTTTCAATCTTCCCTTCCAGTTTTCAAGTTTACTCCATTCTGTTATATATGGCACACAGCGTATTCTTTATTTCAACTCTTTTTTGTATCTAATATTTTTGCTTGTCTCTTTCCTATATTTTCTCGTTCTTGTTTATTATTGCTCTGTTTCTTCTGACATAGTTAGCAATTTAGCTTAAGTCTTGGTTAGTTCTAATATTTCTATTGCTGATAGAATTTGGTAGTTGATCGTGTTGTCTTTCTTTTTGAAATGGTTGTGCTTTTCAAATCTCCTGTTATTTTGGCCTGTAAGCTCCTTTTCCTCTAACAGTATCAGCTGTTCTGTTAGGCACTGGGATGGAGGAAGACCACATGCCAGTCCATGCTGGTCCCAGGAAGCTGTGGGTAGGGGCGGATGAGTCCTAGGGTAGGGAGTCCCAGCCAGCAGAGGAACTGTGGTTCATAACCCTTCTCCTACTACATAGCCCCTCAGGCCAAAGGAGCACCCTTTGCTCCCCCAGCAGCATTAGGAGGAGATGCTCAGAAGCTGTTACACACAGCTCAAGCGGACAGAGCAGGAGGGGATGGGGAGGAGCTGCCCTGCTACTTAGTTCCACTCGTTTTCCTCAGTGCCTCACAAGGACAGGACTTCTATGCCAAAACCTCTGTTTTAGGGGCGCCTGGGTGGCTTAGTTGGTTTAGCGTCAGACTTCAGCTCAGGTCATGATCTCACGGTTCTTGAGTTCATTCTTGAGTTCGAGCCCCATATCAGGCTCTGTGTGACAGCTCAGAGTCTGGAGCCTTCTTCGAATTCTGTGTCTCCCTCTCTCTCTGCCCCTCCCTTGCTCCCACTCTCTTTCTTCTCCCTCTAAATGTGGGGGAAAATTTTTTTTTTAATGGGCAGGAAAGGGGCTCCCTGGGTGGCTCAGTTGGTTCAGCATCCAATTTCAGCCCCGGTCATTATCTTGCAGTTTAAAAGTTCGATCCCCCCATTGGGCTTGCTGCTGTCAGTGTGCGGCCCACTTCTGATCCTCTGTTCCTCTCTCTCTCTGCCCATCTCCACTCTCTCCCTCTCTTAAAAATAAATAAGTATATATACATATTAAAAAATGGGCAGGAAACCTGAATAGACATTTTTCTAAAGAAGACATACAGATGGCCAACAGACACATGAAAGCATGTGTCTTTTCAGCATTACTTATCATCAGGGAAATGCAAATCAAAACCACAGTGAGATGTCACCTCACACCAGTCAGAATGGCTAGTGTCAAAAAGGCAAGAAATAACAAGCATTGGCAAGGATATGGAGAAAAGGCAACCCTCATGTCCTGTTGGTGAGAATGTAAATTGGTGCAGCCACTGTGGAAAAGAGTATGGAAGTTCATCAAAAAATTAAAATTCTATACCATGTGATCCAGTAATTCTATTACTGGGTATTTACCCAAAGAAAATGAAAACACTAATTGAGAAAGCTATTGAAAATGAAACACTAATTGAGAAAACACCTCTGTGTTTTTTGCAGCATTATTTACAATAGCCAAGGTATGGAAACAATCTAAGTGTTGTCAATAAATGAACTAAGTGAAATAAAGATGTGATGTGTACACACACACAATGGAATATTACTCAGCCATAAAAAAGAATGAGATCTTGCCATTCACAGCAACATGGATGGACCTAGAGGGTCCATAGCTGTAACTATGCTAAGAATAGTAAGTAAGAGAAAGATACCATATGTGACTTTACTTATATGTAGAATTGAAAAAAATGAACAAACAAAAACCAGAAGCAGACTCATAAACACGGAGAACAAACTGGTGTTGCCAGGAAGGAGGAAGGTGAAGGGGCTTGACAGGTACAAACTTCCAGTTCTAAAATAAATAAGTCACGCGGATGAAAGATACAGCACAGGGAATATAGTCAATAATATTGTAACAACTCTGAACGGTGACGGATATAACTCTACTTGTGACGAGCATTGCATAGTGTATATAACTGTCAGATCACTGTGTTGTACACCTGGAATTAATATAATATTATATGTCAACTATACTTCTATTAAAAAAAAAAAGACTTGGAAAAAACTAGTACACCCATACAGTTAAATGGAATGAAATGATTCACATCTATAGAAATGTTTGCATAATTCATTAATTATAAAAAATTGGTAAACATTACATATAGTGGGACACCATTTATGGTAAAACAAACAAAAAAAAAGAACTACATAGTTAAAAAATTTAAATGAAAACATGCTCATTATAATTTCTTAATTTTGAATAACGTTACCACAGAATGCCTTGTAAGATGGCTGAAGAATTTTCAAGCAATTTTTTTTTAAAAAGCCTGTGGTAGCAATTAAGATTTCAAAGGTTGCTGGATTTTCTGTGTGTTTTTGTTATTCAAAGATGTTTAGCATTTATATTTTTATAATCTTATTTGGATGTCACATATTTTAAACTACAAACAACTTTGAAGTCCTTCATAAGATCCATCTAATAGTAGTGACATCACAGTGCAGTCTCTAAAGGAAGGAGACTTGGCTTTGCCTTGGGCCCACCTGCTTGCTGCAGGGAACAGTATCCTGACAGCAGAGCCACTCACACCAGTAGCTGACCTCACACTTCGAAAACATGAGCAAGCCTGACTCCAGCCCGCTCCTGATCTCTTCTGCTAATGGAGGTCACAGAAGGTAAAGAGAGGATCCGAAATACGAGATAATCACCAAATCATTTATAGTTGGTTTTGAAATACATTACAAAAATTGCTTTGCAGCAAAATTTTCTTCCTTAATAGTAAAAGGAATGTGCATCCATTAGTAGTCTCAGGACATCCATGAGAATTTACTGCATGTTCCAAATAGATAATATAGTTGAGATTATTAAAAATGGATTATGCTGTCAATCAAAATACTTTCTTCTTGCTGTAGTGCATTTTCTGAGTGGCTTCAGAGAACACACTGAGAAGAAGCCTCTGAATTGCAGAGTGGGTAGGAGAATATCCTGTGTTAAGGACTAGCATAGACCATATGCCATGTTACAATCACATGGTGATTGTGTGGAGTATGACAAAGAGATCCAAGTAAGGACATGTTTAATATTTATCTTTTGCAAAAAAAAAAGATCTTTTGCAGAATTAATATTATTGGCATTTCCCCCCATTTTTCTAAAGCAGCCCATGATTGGAGAAAATAAGAGGAACCAATGATTAGGCATCAAAGATTAGTAGAAAAGATAGTATGTAATCTGTCGCACTAGAAATAGTGGACCGTGCCTGCTCAGAGCTTTGCTCTGAGGTCTGCCTTTACCAGGAGGTTTTAAAAATAAATACAAAAGCCTTTTTTCTCCCTCTGATTATAAAAGTAGTGTATTTTCATTTCTTTATTCAGAAGACATTTATTTAGGACTTCTGTGTGCCAGAATCTGTTCTAGGTCAGAAAGATACTTTGGTGAATAAAACAAAGTCCCTGTTGTATTGTTTATATTCATTTGTGTGTGTGTGTGTGTGTGTGTGTGTGTGTGTGTGTGTGTGTGTGTGTTGGGACATATTTTATATAAGGAGGAAAATAGCATTTGTAATCGTACCACCGGTCACATGTTAGTCTTCCTATTTTTTTAATGTGCAAATATATTGGTCCAAGTACATAAAGACACACAGAACCATGTATATATTATTGTTTTAACCATATATATATATATATATATATATATATATATGGTTGAGACCACATTTTATACATGATTCTGTATCTAGCTTGTTTCAATTAACATAATACTAGGAGTATTTTCTCATGTTATTCAATATTCTTTGGTAAACTGTCTAATCCATTATCGATAGCAATGTACTAATTCCCCAAATGATAGACATTTAGGACATTTATCTCACTTTATCACATTTTAATGAGTGACACAATGAATAGCTTTGTATCTTCTCTTTACACTCATTTAGATCACTTTCTAGATTAGTTTTTTAAACAAAACTCTGGCGACTCTTAGTCCTGACTTAGACTGTCACCTGTACTACTGCACCTATGTTGGAAAGCAGAACATTTCTTAACTTCATAAGAGGCAAAGACCACAGGGAAGTCTTCCCCTTCACGTGTTCTTTTTTGAGCTTTTATTTGTGCATGCTGGGCAGTCTGTTTTAGCTTTCTCCTGTCACTGTTCTTGTGGCTACATTGCAGAAGTTTCCCTATGGATTTTGTTTCTGATCAGGTGATTGTAGTGTATCAGCAGGTCGCTGATGTGTTGAAATGTGGGTGTTTTGTCTTTTTTGATATTAACTCAGTTCTGACCAGGCTGGTCCCAGAAACTGCATATAAAGTGTATCCCTACCTTGGAAATACCTCTTCTAGAAGAAAATTGGATGGCGACAGCCATTAGAACCACAGACAGAATTATCTGGCCTGCTGTAATCTGTAATTTAAGGATTTATCAAATGAGAGCTCATAGTGCCAGGAATTCAGCCAAAATAGCAGAGACTCTGGACTGCAGGTAAGAGTGGGTTTGTGTTTGCTCGTGATTGTGCTGTCAGCAGGCACTGTGAGGATCTGTGTCGTTCAGGGTACTCCTGGGCTCTAGAATAGTTATGTAGGTTAAAGAAAGGGAGTTGTAAAAGCTGGTGACTGAATATAGCCATGAGAGTTGAACAGTAATTAACTTTATTTTTTAATACAAGAAAGCTATTTCATTTGAAAACTGGAAAACGCTAATGACATAGGTAGAGAGCAGTAATTATTTTACTGTCCCAAGATGATAGCTACAGTGCCCTGGAAAGAAAGGAGCAGACCAGAGTGAAGCCTAATCACATTGGAGAGGTATAAAAATATAGACACCTGGCTCTGGTTCTGCCTGGTAGTCTTGCCTTAATTCATTCAGAAAAGATGAATGAGTCATCTCATTCATTTTCTGGGTTGCTGAGGGGCTGAGGTATTACTTGGGCAGATAATATTCCAGAGATTTACAACAACAGTAAAAACTGTAGGATTTGGTAATACCACTACCGTCTTGTATACTTTCTTCAAGTAAATTAATTTGTGACTTTCCTAAAATCTTACAGAAGAGAAAATGGACTCTCAGAGAGGTTGTTTATGACCTTCCCTAAAGTCATAAAATAAAATAGATACCATCTCTTTGATTCCTAATCCAGTGAGTTCTTTCCATTTCACCTTGATGCCTATACTTATGCTGAGGGTTTCTAGGTCTGCATCAATAGTAATCCATTCCTGAAAATTAGATATTCTACCTGGAAATACCAGCCAGGAGACTATTTCCTACAATTTTAAATGGTAAAAATTAAGATGTATACATCTAAAACTCCATACCAGTTTCCTAAATATTAGTAAAACACAGCAAAATACCTCTATATAAGTAACAAATGTGTTAGTGTGTTAGATGCTAACACCAACACTTCTTTTCCAAATTGTTGGAAACAACACTCAGTTTTCCAAATTGTTGACATAGTTAGTAAAAAATTATCACTTAGTATGTAGTAGTACATGGCACCTCTAGGATACTCTGCATACCGTTGTTGTTGTTTTAGCTATTTATTTTGAGAGAGAGTGCATGTGTGCGAGTAAGGGAGGAGCAGAGAGCGAGGGAGGGAGAGAATCCCAAGTAGGCTCCACACTCGGTGTGGAACTCGATGGGGGCCTCTGCATAGGGAATTCTAACTTACTGTCAAGAATGTAGTTTTTCCTTTTTCTCACACATCATTTTGTTTAAATTGTTGTGTTGTGTTTTGGGTATATATGTATTAACATTACCCATATAAGCAACCAGTGGAAAACACTGTATGATGTTTGGATGTTACAAACAAGAAGTCTTCCACAAGGAAATGTTAACTACAGAGATGGTCTATAGGGTCTGCCTGGCTCTAAGCAGAGGAAATGGAAGCTAAAGCCAGGGAAAAATGCAGTTACTTATTTCTGCATTTTGGGTTACTACAAATGGCAAATTATGAAATTTGCAATTAAGAAAATCAAGGTTTCTCTGGCAACATCTTATAATTCATTAGGATAGCCAGCAAGCCCAGCAGGTGCTAGAGCAGAGTCTCTGAGAAAACTAGCAGGAAACATGAAACCACCCACACATACTGAGGTGCTGAGGGTATTTCAAGGAATTGGCTTCATTGAGAGGCCTGGACCTGTAGCAGAAGGTCTTACGATGCCATGTGTGTGTGAGGGCTTGGTGGAGTTTGGGTTGGTTGCACAGATGTGTGTGGTGAGACTAGGAGGTGGCTGGTCTGAATGTTTGCTCTTCCCCTTCCTTTTGCCGTGCTTTTCCCCCACTGCTTCTCTCTTAACATTCCATCTTTCTGCTGTTATGTTCAGTAAATGAGCTGTGGAGTCTGTCACACATCAGGGGTAGGAGGTTTGAGGGAGGATTGGCTTAAAATCATAACTTGGAGATTATGACAGGGAATTGCATTTGGTTGAGTGCTTGGATATGGGAAGCAGCCTTTGTAGTCCCTCCAGTTCAGAAATTCTCAACCTTTTGGAAATATATGGAGGAAATTTTGTTTGTAGCTGTTAATAGTCACTGATTTTACTTAGTGTTTTATGGTGTTGTCTAGTATAGTTTGGCTTGAACATTTACATGTTCAAGCGTTTATTTTTTGAGAGAGAGAAAACACAAGCGGGAGTTGGGGGCAGACAGAGAGGGAGACAGAATCTGAAGCAGGCTCTAGGCTCTGAAGCTGTTAGCACAGAGCCCGATTTGGGGCTTGAACCCACGAACCATGAGATCATGATCTGAGCCAATGTCAGATGCTAACTGACTGGGCCATCCAGGTGCCCTAAAAATATATATTGTTTATGATAAATTACTTTCACTTTATTTTTCCTTTATATTAAAGTTAGAGAACTTCTTGATTTTGTTTTTTTGGTAATTATATGCGTAGGTGTATCATTATTTTAAGTTTTATTTCAGGTACTAAAAGTGTTAGAAACGAATTGTTTAAAAAGGGTATCTATTGGTTCTGAGATTTGATTGTAATTACCCCATTTAAAGCTAATCAGTTAGCCTGTTACTGTTTCATGGCTGTTGGTGGAAGACAGAATTGTTGGAAGAAAGTCCCAGCACTCCTAGATGTTCCAGATATTTCTTATTTTCTTACAAAAATCTATGTGAGGTAGATTTTTTTTTTTAATTTCAGCTAATATCTTTTTATATTAGAGAGTCTATACAGACTTAGGCAATTAAGTTACATACACAAGGTTTGCCTCACTAGTAAATGGCAGAACCAGGACTAGAGCCCAGTTTCTCTTGAGACCATTCTTTAACCTCTATCTACTATAATATATAACTCTTTTTTAAAATGTTTGTTTATTTTTGAGAGAAAGAGAGAGAGACAGAGCTCAAGCAGGGAAGAGCAGAGAGAGAGGGAGACACAGAATCAGAAAAGCAGGCTCCAGGCTCCAAGCTGTCAGCACAGAGCCCGACATGGGGCTCGAACTTACGAACCGCAAGATCATGACCTGAGCCTAAGTCGGACACTCAACCCACTGAGCCACCCAGGTGCCCCTAACTTTCTTATTTTTTTTTTAATTTATTTTTGAGAGACAGAGTGAGACAGAGCACAAGCAGGGGAAGGGCAGAGAGAGAAGGAGACATAGAATCTGAAGCAGGCTCCAGGCTCTGAGCAAGTGTGTAGCAGAGAGCCCAATGCAGGGGTTCAAACCCACAAACCGTGAGATCATGACCTGAGCTGAGGTCGATGACTTAACCGACTGAGCCACGCAGGTGCCCCAGCCCCTGACTCTCTTAAAATCAATTTGTTAGGTGGAGAGAGCTGCATATTTTTAGATCAAGATTTTTAATTTGGTATTCCTTGTTCTGTATTCTTACTAGTTTCTAGTTTGTTTGATATCTCAGTTTCTGGTGGAAGTGTTAAAAATCTATGAGCGTGGAATTTCTCCATTTATACAATTATGACCTTAATTTACATAATTCAAAGCTATATTTGGAAGCTATCTATAATTATATAATTATAAAATTATAAAAACAAATGGTATAATTATATAATTACATATGTATATACATACAAAGTTATATATAATTTACATCTTCAAAGATATGTAGGTTTTAAGTGAATCTACTTGGCAAATTGTTTTCCTTCTTTATCATTGCCTTCAATAATGTTTGTGTATGGTTAATATTACTTTATAAGCTATTTTGAGAGTTGGTATTTGTCTGATACATCTCTTTCAATCTATTTTTTTTTTAAGTTTATTTATTTTGAGAGCGAGCAAGTGGGGGAGGGTCAGAGACAAATGATCCCAAACAAGCTCTGTGCTGTCATCATGGAGCCCAATACGGTGCTTAATCCCACAAACTGTGAGATCATGACCTGAACCAAAATCAAGAGTCTGGACGCTTAACCAGCTGAGCCACCCAGGCGCCCCTCTTTCAACTCCGTTATTTTCAGTGTTCCTAGTTGGTTTTGCCTTAGGTGTGTTTCTTACAAGAAACATATAGCTTTACTGTATTTTTTTTTTAGTCTAGTCTGATAGCCCGTCTTTTGAAAGCTAGCCCCCTGCTCTCCTGTGTCCAGCAAATTCTAGCTCATGAGTGTTACTTTTCCAGAGTTCTATAGTTCAGATAATCTAGAGAGGGTAATTTGTTGAGAACCTGTGTTTTGCTTTGTATTTTGAGTGTAATACAAATGCAATACAAATTTCTCAGAGCCAAAATGGTACTGATGGAGTGAGCTTTGGGGCACAAATATGTGCATTTTAAGCCCAAGGCTTTGTTACTGGTTTAGTCCTTTACCAAAAGCTTTTCATCTCTAGAGCAAACATAAACTTAGAAAAGCATTGTGGCTTCTCAGTTATTTGAATACATTGTTTGGTTTGGAATAATAAGGACTCAGGCTGTGGAGTTTAATGGACAGCAGAAGAGGTGCGAGGTTTTTTTCTTTAAGGAGAAGTTGTAAAATGTACAGATTTGGAATCTCAAGAAAGGACTTCATTTTTTATATCACCTGGCTATGTTAGAATCTTTCACCCTAAGAAAATCCAGTAGGCTGGTTATTGAACTTTCTAGGGAAATGAGCAGGTCGCTGTGCATATCCCCTTTTTTGCTCAGTGTCTTAGATGAGAATAAGAGGCTGGGACAACTAAAAGGGCTAAGCTGTTGGCATTTGAATAAACAGTAAGACTTTTGGGGGGGCATAAATATAAGGTGACAGTTCTTGTTAATAAAGTTTTTAGGGCATAATTCTGGTCTTTTTTATTTCAAAAAAATTTTTTAATGTTTATTTATTATTGAGAGACAGAGAGCATGAGCATGGGAGGGGCAGAGAGAGGGGGAGACACAGAATCCGAAACAGGCTCCAGGCTCTGAGCTGTCAGCACAGAGCCCGAGCGGGGCCTGAACTCACGGACTGTGAGATCATGACCTGAGCCGAAGTCGGACACTCAACCGACTGAGCCACCCAGGTGCCCCTGGTCTCTTTTTTTATTTCAATGGCAAAGTACAGCCATAAAAGAGTTGGGAAATGATATCTACATTCAAAGTGGAAGATGATGAACAGCTGATTGTAAAGATTCCTCGAAGGCAAAAACTGAGATTCTGCTGAGTTTGTCTATAACAGGATGGATACATGTGACAGAGCTACTGGGGTAAGCCAACTAAGAACAAGCTTCACGGGTTTCTTTAGACAGTTTTTTTTTTTAAATCTATTTATTTTGAGAGAGAGAGAGAGCACAAGTGGGGGGATGGGCAGAGAGACAGAATCCCAAGTAGGCTCCACGTATGGTCAGCATGCAGAGCATGATGTGGGGCTCAAACCCAAGAAACCATGAGATTGTGATCTGAGCTAAAAGGAGTCAGTCACTTAACTGAGCCACCTATGTGCCCCTAGACAGTTTTCTTTACATGTGCAGTTAAGTACTATGTTTCTTAAACTGATTTTTAAGAGTTTTGATTAATAGAACTTCTTGCAGCCATAAACTAAAAAGTGATCCAAATTAGGAAGGAAGTTAGGCCGTCAGATTTGGTGTGTTTTACCTTTCTGTTTTCAGTCTCAGCATTACTAGGTCAGGATTTGTCAGGTGTTTTTTCCATCCAAGAAAAGGGCACTTGTAGCTGCAGAAAACACTGGAAATGCTGTTGGAGAACATAGCCGAGGCAGCGGCATCCACAGAGCAGAGGCGGCAGTGTGTGTTGTCAGGATGCCCACTGCTGTCCCGTAACCTGCTGACTCTCATTCTGTGCAGTGCGGCTTCCTGTTGTGGTGCATGGCCCCAAGCCCTTCTAACGGGGCGGAACTGCTGTATAAGCGCGTCATCCATCCTTTCTTCCTGAAGCATGAGTCCCAGGTGGACACTATGGTGAATGACTTGAAGGACAAAGCCAAAGAAACTGTAGATACCATCACTAAAGAAGGTAAGGCCCAGGGGCAGCTGGGTTCAGCAGGTGAGAGGACATGGGAAGTACTGGGCCCAAATAACAAGCTGCTTCTCCCCTTTCCTATCAGCTTTCCTCAGCCAAATGCTGAGGCCACCCTGGGATTTCTTTACTAATACTTTGCCTGTCGCCCTTTACTTTTTCCAAGATTCTCC
Organism: Puma concolor; assembly: GCF_028749965.1. NCBI lineage: Eukaryota > Metazoa > Chordata > Mammalia > Carnivora > Felidae > Puma > Puma concolor. The sequence goes on from NC_141667.1 coordinate 67,932,616, forward strand.
CACCATGCACATTTAATGCACTATTTAGTCAGCACATTAGGAAAAATGACTTTCCTGTGGTGGGCAGAGATTTTAGAGAATCATCTGTGTTTATATACCAGTACAATCTCTTTAATTCATTTCAGGTTGAACTGTTTCAAATTGCTTTTGTTAGAGGTCAAGAGAATGCCCTTTCAGGTATCCAGATTCATTCATTCATTCAACAAGTATTTATTTCTTGAGGTGCTTAATATGTGCCAAGCATGTTCATAGCACTGGGGATGAACCAAACAGACCATACTACTTGAACTCATGAAGCTTATACTCTTGTTGAGAGATACACAGTAAAAATTTAAAATTACATGATATAGTTAGAGTATACAGAGAAAAATAAAGCAGATAGATAGGGAATACCAGGGCTGAAGGGAAAGGTACAATTTTAAATAGAGTGATTTAGGGTATCCTCACCAAGAAGACTATCCTGAATCAGACTTGAAAGAAACCATGGGGAAGAATGCTCTTGATAGAACTGCATGTTTAAACTGGAGGCAGGAGCAGTATGGCTAGAAGGGAATGATCTAGAGGAAGAGAAGAAGGAGATAAGGTCAGAGAGGTTGGGGAGTGGAGGCTGGAAGACCGATCAGGTAAGGCCTTATAGGCTTTTGTAGAGGCTTTGGCTTTAACTCTGTGAGGTGGGGTGCTGTTGGAGAGTTTTGAGCAGAGGAGCAACATATCCACCCTGTGTTTAACAGGCCACTGTATTAAGAATAGACTGAAGGGGGATGGGGAAGAAATCAGGAGACCAGTTATAAGGTGTTTGCAGTGATCCGGCTGGAGAGGACGATGGTGGCTTGGCTCATAGTAGTAGCAGTAGGGGGCGAGAAGTCATTGGATTCTTGATATGTATATTTTAAATGTTTATTTATTTATTTTTGAGAGTGTGGGGAAAGGGCAGAGAGAGAATCCCAGGCAGGCTCTGCACTGTCAGCATAGAGCCTGTTGTGGGGCACGACCCCACAAACCATGAAATCACAACCTGAGCCAAAATGAAGAGTCCGTTGCTTAACCGACTGAGTCACCAAGGAGCCCCAGGATTCTTGATATATTTTGATGGTAGAACCAATAGGATTTGCTTATGGACCAGGCATGGAACATGAGAGAGGAGTCATGCATAAAGCCAAACTTTTCAGCCAGAACACATGGAAGGAAAGAATTGTTGTAGAGATGGGGAAGACTAGATAGAGCAGGTTTAGAGGGGAAAATAAGGAATTCAGTTCTGGACATAACTTTGAAGTGTCTATTAGGTACCTACATGGAGTAGTCAGGCAGCTAGTTGGATATATATGTTGAGAATTCAGAGACAGGTTTGGGCTAGAGATATACATTTGGGGGTCACCAGCAGGATAGTAATCATGGGACTAGGTGAGATTATTAAGTGAGTGAACGTAGTTAGAAAGATGAGGTCTGAGGCGGTGGCCCCCAATGTTTAGAGATTGGGGAGATGGGGAGCAACTGATAAAGTGGACTGATAAGGAGCAGTCAGTTGTGGTAGCAAGAAAACCATGTGACTGATGTCCTTGGGGCCAAGTAAAGAAAGTTTCAAAGTGGGGAGTAGTCCATTGTGTCACCTGCTGCAGACACAGGTCAAGTTAGGTAACGAGTGAAAACTGACCATTACACTTGGTGGTGAGGAAGGCACTAGTGATCTTGACAGAACAGTTTATGGAGTGGTGGGACCCAAATGCTGATTGGAATGGATTTGAGAGATGGGAAGCAAGGCTGAGAGAATGTAGGTCTTTTGGGAAATTTCCTGCAAAAAGGAGAAGACTGTGGCTGCACCTGGAAGAAGGAACTAGGGTCCTAAGGATGTGTTTTTTTTTCTTTTTCCTAAAGTAGAAGGAACAAAATATGTCTGAAAATTAGTGGGAATGATCCAGAAGAGAGCAAAAAGTGGGTATGAGTGAGGGAAGAGCTTCTGGAGCTCCATCCCCAATTAGACCAGAAGAGATGGGAACCAGAGTAGGAACAGGACTGGTCATGGGGCACAGAGGTTGAGAACACGAGTAGAGATACTGGCAGGTGAGTGCCTGTGATGGTGGGTGCCTACAGAAGGGACTTTCCCACTGCTTCCCATTTCTCAGTGAAGTAGGAAGGTCAGCGGAGAGAGGATGGGGAAGATGGTGATAGAAAGAGATGGTATGAAATAGGTACCTAGGACTGGGGTCAGCAGACGTTTTCTGTGAAGGGTCAGATAATGTTATTTTTTGTGGGCCATCAGCTCTTGCTTGGGACTCTCAGCTCTGCCACTCTAGTGTGAAAGCAGCCCAGATGAGTAACCAATGAGTGTGACCGTTGGTTGCTGGCCACTCCAGGACCGTGGGAGAGTGGACGGACTGGGGCAGTGCCACGTGACTGTCAGGAGTATTACAGGCTCATTTGAAGTTGTGTCAGTGAACTTAAAGTGAGGCCAGTTGACACACTTAGCTCCGCAGCTGCAGAGCAGGTGGGGCTCTGTGCCAAGGCCAACTGAGTAAAGAACCATGAAGTGAGAGAGGGACCAGGGAGTGCTTAGTGTCTGATGGTGGAACTTCAACTGGCCAAGGAGGGAAGGGACGGTGGAAAAGGTGGTGGGGGAGGACTCTGAATCAGTAGAACAGAGGGCGTGTGCTGCACAGCTGGGCGTGGTGGGGGAGAGTGGGATGCTGGACACTGAGATTATAGAGGGACTGCGGTCACAGGTAGTGATGAGGATCGTGCAATGAGTGCCTGGGGTTGGGAGAGGTGGGGGTTGGTAGGATGGAGTGTAAAGGTTATTGGAGGGGACAGCCGAGAGGCCAGGATACTGGCAAAATACTGAAATCACCAATAACTAAAATAAGTTTGGAGTTAAAATCTTAAAGAAATGAGGCAGCATAACCCAAGAGTCTGAGATGACTGGAAAAAGAAAGGCTGGTAGCAGATATAATCTGATGCCATGAGATTCTGAACGTGGCAATGGAGAACAAAGACAGCTTACCAAACCCTCCAGACCCACTCGTACTAGGGTCAAGGAAGAAAGAAAAAATAGCCACTACCTGAGAAAGCAGTGTTCTCAAGAGACAGCCAGATTTCTGTAAAAGCAAGAAGGTGAAAGAAACTTTCGGAAAGATGGATGGGGATAGAAGAGGTTTTGCTGATGACTGGGTCTTGAGTTCCAGAGGGACAAAAGTAGTGAGGGATGTAGACTTACCATTTTGTTTGGAGATCTCTGTGGTAATTAGAAAGTGGGAGAGGAAAACTGACCTGACCACTGGGCCAGTAAGATCCCCAAGACAGCTCTCCAGCAGTGTGGATATGTTCTCCTTATTGCCCTTCACACACTCCTCTCTCCACTGGACTTCTCTCCCAGGCATACAGCTCCAGTCTACTTGGATTCCTTTTTCTACAGTTTTAAGTGTTTTCTGACTTGTAGCCTTCATGTCCTCCCACCTGGGGATTGCCAGTTTCCTTTTAAGAAGTTTCCTTCCTGTTCCTTGCCTCAGCCAAAGCAGCAACCTCTGGCGATGTCACTTCTGTCTAGTTCACTCACATTGCTTAGACCCATTGGTTCTTAGATGTCAATACTCTAAAATCCAATTTTACTTTGATACATTGCTAAACAGGAGTGTAAGAATGAAAATAAATTAGGAGGAACTTGCATGCTGACTCATTTTAGACTTCAAAACTTCTGGATTCCTCAGGAAGTAAATTTTTACAATGGGCTAGTTAAGAGAGAGGCTGCAATTTCTTGTTAACGTTCAGCAACTTTAAGTGAAGGGAGAACAGCCCTCGGGCAGCTGGTGAACAGGGAAGGACTGGCAGTGCTTCACCCTGGGCCCCATCAAAAACAGGTGCACTTTGTGGATTCTCGCAGGAGGCCCTGGAGGCTTCCATAACACCCCCATCCCCCGTCTCACACTCCACACTAGTTCTTACAGCATATTCCATGTCACTTGGTAATTAGGAAGAGGAAGGCTTAGTCTCCCACAGATACAAGAATATTTTCTTGATGAGTGTAGTATCTTGCCACCAACTCAAACACTTAGAGGGAAATGGTGGCACAATGAAGAGAATATAAAGGTGTATAAATATTCCATCATTTCTGAGGTGTAGGAAGGAGGAATTTCTGTGATTTTTTTTTTTTTTTTGTCACCATGGGATAGATGACCTAGTTGTCATCAGACTGAGACATAGTCAAATTAAACAGGTGAGCACCCAGACACAAACAAGAATTTCTTGCTTGTACAGAGGAGCACTACATGCCCAGGGAATCCCTGCTTCTTGTGACACCTGAAGGAGGGTAGACGGCTTAGAGGAGACAGTTACTGTACAGGGTTAGGCTAGACGACCTTAAAGAAATATGCTAGGGTACTCAGGATCTGTGCTCTGAAGAGGTCTCTCTCTGGTCCACTTCCTGGAAACTCTCTCAGCTCTGCCACAAACCTCAGTGTGTTCTCATCTGGATATGAGTCATCCAAGTTGCTATCTAGTCACTACATTAGGCACAGAGCTGGCATTACAAAGTCTTGACACAGTTTTCTTCCCTCCTAACAGCCAAGAAAGCAGCAGTGAATTTACTTGGTGAAGAAAAGAAGAGCACCTAACTGCTGACTGGATGAGACCTTTCTGCCCTCTCTGTACCTGCCTATTAGCGCTTGATGTTATATTAGGGACTGTGGTATAATCATTTTAATAATGTTGCCTTGGAAACATTTTTGATATATTAAAAAAAGGAATGTGTGTTTTTTTGGTTTCTTTTGCTTACTTTTACTGTCTATATACATAGGGGGCATTTAAATTTAATGCAATGGGCAGCGTCCAAATTTGTGGAAAATATATTTTGCCTCTGGGAAGGAAAAGACATGTGTTACCATCCTGTAGGAAATAGAAACTTGAAATTCTATATCCCACAGGCTTTGTACTTCAACAGGCTCTCTCTGCATGCATTTTCTCTGTACTTCTATTTTAGGATACTCTTTAAGGTTCTACTTCATGTAATGTACAATTTTGTATGAAATGTTTTTAATGTATTTGTGCATACATATGTGTAGGGAAATGTTACTGTCTGACTGTGACATGTATAATGCTCACAGGGAGCGCCTGCCAAAAGCTGAAGGTTCCAGTGTACTGGTGTGATCTGTTAAATAATATCTCAGAAAATTAAAAAAACAAATACTGATATTTCCAGTGAATAGTTAAGTGATAAATGAAGTTGGGTGGGGGTTGGCCTGGTTGTTTCGCTAACTTTGTAGCAGCTGAATACCAGAATAGATGTGTAAAGCAGTCACTTTGGTGATAGATGGGGAAATGTACACACACATACCAATAATACACAGCTCCCAACTTCCTGTAGAACTAGTAATGTCTTGTGGCCTTTAAAAAAAAAGCTGATTATAAACTTTAGATTTGTCTGTTTTAAGATGCTATAACGGAAACCATTCCTGGTTTCTTCTTCAAAGCTGAGTAATATGTTGGTTTAGTCTTGTTTCTTTACTAGTTTTTTTTGTTTTGTTTTGTTTTGTTTTTTTGAAACTAGCCTAAGGAACCTCTAGACTTTCCCACCTCTGATTACAGGTATGTTCTTGTTTCTGTCAGTAGCAGCTACATGCTAATGATGACACCAGGCTCTTAGACCAAGGCTGGGAGAATGAAAGGATGATCTAACCTATATAATCCAGTTGACAGTGAAGTCAAACTGCTTTCACCTTCTTTCTCTGGCCTTTAAAGTCAAACAAACAAGAGGCCTCCCTGGTTTAAATTTCAGTCATTTGTGATCCATTTAAATGCCTTCATCTTTATACTCTGTTTTGATAAGTTGCAGATAACCACGTAGTTTAAGTACAGAACAAAAATTTAACTTTAAGGTTTCTGGTTTGATCTGCCAACTCACAGGAACTTCAAAAACTGAGCATCCTTCTGAATTAGACTACACTGACCAAACAAAACCAATTATAACAAAACAAGTTTAATTATCCCGTCTGTAAAATACTTGTTAAGGCAAAAAGGAGATAATTAGCTCTCCTTTGGATAACGGGTAAGATCATAATGAAATCTCGTGATGTAAAAAATACCAAAGATATCAAAAATTAGGGACAATATCAGCTAAATATTATAATATGGATCACATTATTTATTTTTTTCCTGTAAGACAGTGGTAATCATAAGGCATCTTATTAAACTTACCTTAAAGGAAAAAAAAACTTAGAAAATAAGCAATTAATTATCAGCAGAAAATCAAGCCTTAGATTAAAAAAAAAAAAAGTTCCTCCAGGAGTACTTAAGTTCCTTTCCCCATAATAAAGTACACTTTTCTTGGTGGCAAAAGAATGAAAATTAGCAACTTCTAGCATACAGAATATATAATCAGGTTGTCAGCATGTAGAATATATAACTTTCAGTATACAAAATACCAGGCAAGAGGGGGAAGCATAAAAGTTACTATTGCTCATAACTACTTACAGGCTGATACCAGTTTAAAAACTGCTATAGTAAGAAAATATATTCTGAATGCAATTATTTTGTCCTTACAGCTTTTTCCTGCAGTGCATTCTGTAAGAAATTTAAGTTCCTGTTTTTGGCAAAGTGTACATACTAATGACAGAAGTTAATGAGTTGAGCAATTGTGTCTGTTTAAATTTCCCAGATAACATATCGCCATGGCTAGAGTATTTGAAAAACTAATTGAGCCTGTGTCTGGCTAGAAGACAAGCATTTATGTGTACATGAATGGTGTTTCAGGGGTAAAATCAAAGAATCTCCCCAACAGTTCTTCCCTTACTTGAAAGCTTTCAGATCAACAGTTACTGCTACTCTGGGGAAAGTTTTCTATCCATAGCCTGAAGAAAATGAGCATAGCCATTAATAAGTTATCACCCATCCTGAAGATGTGATATATTAAATGGAAATGGATGTAAATAAACTTCTGTTATCTCACTGAACTGTTATGTTTCATTTTATTTTCTGGGGCTTAAGAGAATCTAGAATCATTTAAGCAATATCTGAAGTAAAATACAGGTAAATGAACCTTAAACACTGCTGTTCATTAACCCCATTCTTTACCTGGCCTGTAGTCATCCCCTGGTGGTTACTACCTGTCAGAGGAAAAACTCCCAAAGGAAAACAACCATGAAAAGCTTTTAGCAATAATTAGCACTAGATTTAAAAGAAACCTAAGTTGCTTTCTACTGCATATTTCGTTACACCCAGTCTCCTAGAAGTTGGTTGCCTGTAAGTACATTTTGATGTAGCAAACACTTCCTGCATGTGCCTGCAAATTACTCTATACTTAAGAAGAGACCAAGGAAGGAGGAACTTGAGAATTTTATCAAAAATGTCTGCTTCTGGGGGGCGCCTGGGTGGCTCAGTCGGTTAAGCGTCCGACTTCAGCTCAGGTCACGATCTCGCGGTCCGTGAGTTCAAGCCCCGCGTAGGGCTCTGGGCTGATGGCTCAGAGCCTGGAGCCTGCTTCCGGTTCTGTGTCTCCCTCTCTCTCTCTGCCCCTCCCCCATTCATGCTCTCTGTCTCAAAAATAAACGTTAACAAAAAAAAAAAAAAAAATTAAAAAAATGTCTGCTTCTGGAGGTCATGCTTTGGTCAGCTTTGTCTTCCACATCTGCTTTTACATGTCTGTATGTCTAGAATCATGGTATCTAGAGTGAGAGTTCACATCCTGAGCCATCAGATGATATTAAGTTATATGTAGTACAGTAGGAAAGTAATTATGTTTGAGAATGACCTTCATTAAATCTTTTTCTGGCTCTTTATTACAATATTAGCTTATAAAATCTATAATATACATCTCATAGAGTATTAAGAGCAATAAGAAGGTTCTTTGGTTATATCAGTTGGTTTTCAAACTTCAGTGTGCATTGGAATTTCTCTGCAGGGGAGGGGATTGTTCTAACAGATTGCTGGTCCCATCCAGAGTTTCTAATTCAGTAGGTCTGGGGTGGAACTGAAAAATTTGCATTTCCAATAAATCCCCAGGTAATGCCGATGGTCCAGAAACCACACTTTGAGATAAAACCATCGGGTTAGACAAACGCTACCTCTACACTTAGTATACAGTGGTTTTTAGATCTGGCTGCATATTACAATCACCTGAGCAGCTTTCCAAAAATGCTGGTATCTCCCTCCACTACCAGAAATTCTGGTATCTACTGTGATACCCAGGTGCCAGTATGCTTTTAAAACTCTAGGGTGATTCTAACATGTAGCCAGTGTTAAGAACTTGTAGAAACTACTACTGGGGTCAAGAATCCCAAGGTCTGCAGTTTACCTTCGCTCATATTGGTTCACCAGGTCTGTGTTTCCTAATGTTGCTATAACACACTGCCACAAATTTAGTGGCTCAAAACAGTATAAATTTAGTAGCTTACAGTTCTGGAGATCAGACATCCAAAAGTGTCTGCATTCCTTCTGGAGACTAGGGGAGAATCCATTTCCTTGCTTCTTTCAGCTAGAAGCTGCTTGCATTCACTGGCTTGGGACCCCTTAGCACTCTAGCTTCTACTTCCCTTTTATAAAGATCCTTCAGATTACAGTGGGCCCACCTGGATAACCACTACTTTCTCCAGCTGAAGATTTCTAATCACACCTGCAAGGCCTTTTGCCATATGAAGTAATATTCACAAGGGGTTTTTTTTGGTGGGAGAACAACACATTATTCTGCCTACCACACCTAATCTCTTTGGTATAGACATTTCATTATAGGGTGCCTGCATGGCTCAGCTGGTTGAGCATGATTCTTGATTTTGGCTCAGGTCATGATCTCACAGTTCGTGAGCTCAAGCCCTGCATCCTGCTCTGCTCTGGGAGCACGGAGCCTGCTTGGGATTCTCTCCCTGCCTCTCTCTCTGCCCCTCTCCCACTCGCACTTGGTCTCTCTCTCTCTCTCTCTCAAAATAAACAAACATTAAAAATTTTTTCATTATAGGGGCACCTGGGTGGCTCAGTTGGTTAAGCATCCGAATCTTGGGTTTCAGCTCAGGTCATGATCTTGCAGTTTACAGGTCAGCCAGGCTCTGCGCTGACAGTGTAGATCCTGCTTGGGATTCTCTCTCTCCCTCCATCTCTCTCTGACCCTCCCCTGCTTTTACTCTCTCTCAAAATAAATAATAAATATTAAGAAAAAATTTTTTTCATTATAAAGTCACCCACAATATCAAAATAACCACAAAGAACAATCTTAATGTTGCGAGGGAACATTAAGATTGTTGCGAGGCCCTGACATGGATCAGGAATAGTGAAAAAGGAATAGTGAAAAAAGGAATAGTGAAAAAACACCTTATCTTCTTTCAGGTGAAAGAGATTGTCCTCCAGAGACAGTAAAAGGATTTCTGGAGTGGGGAGGACACAGGCAGAGTCAAGGGAGGGAAGTTGTAATAAAAACTGGATTGACTCAATGGTAAGACCCATTTCCCCCACTCCAACTTCTCCCACTGGACGCCCAGGTCTTTATCCTCCTGGGAGCTTGTTGGACTCTAGGGAACAGGTCAGTCTAAGAAAAAACATTTCTGATCTTGGAAATTTCCCCTAAAAGAACATCTCACCCAGATATCCCTTTAGTAAAATTCAGTCTGCAAACCTTTCTTATGTGCTCAGAACTTCTAATCAGCTTTTTGGTTTGTCGCTCAAAAAGTCATCAATCTACAACCAAAAAACCCTGGTCTAAGGAAAGCCACTTAATATGACAGGGATCAAAATAAAAACCACAACCACTGCCAACGAAATGAAATAGAAAACAAAAGAATATAAAGCATACCCCCTGAGAACAAAATGCTAGAAAAAGGAAATATTCAGATAACAAGAAAGCTTGAAGAAGCTGAAAATATAAGAAAAATGAACAGTTCAATAGAGGGGTTGGAAGACAGAGCTGAGGAATTCTAGGAAATAGAATATAAAGACAAAGAAATGGAAATAAGAGGAAAAAAAGATGAGAAAATTTGTGAGCTAGTCCAGCACATCTAATATCCAAATAAGGAGTTCCAAGATCAAAAAGAATTCCACTGATGAAATTTTCAAGAAAATTCCCAGAACTGAAAGACACAAGTTTCCAGATTGAAAGGCCCATTAGGTAGGTACCCAGCACAATAGACAAAAAAGTCCAAAGCCACACTATTGTGATATTTTAGAATATTGAGATGTTGTGAGTTTCTTTTTTTTTTTTTTAATTTTTTTTTCTTAACGTTTATTTATTTTTGAGACAGAGAGAGACAGAGCATGAATGGGGGAGGGGCAGAGAGAGAGGGAGACACAGAATCGGAAGCAGGCTCCAGGCTCTGAGCCATCAGCCCAGAGCCCGACGCGGGGCTCGAACTCACGGACCGTGAGATCGTGACCTGAGCTGAAGTCGGATGCTCAACCGACTGAGCCACCCAGGCGCCCCGAGATGTTGTGAGTTTCAACAAGAAAAATGTGAGTCACAAAAGATCATTAACTAGAATGACTTGGACTTCCCTTCAGCTAAAACATCAGTCAGAAGACCACGATGGAATGTCCTTGAACTTCTGAAATAAAATGACTTTCGATTCTAATTCTATACTCAGCCAAACTGTGTGAGGGTACAATGACCTGCAACGCCTAAGAACATTTACCTCCCTTGCATTTTTCCCAGAAGATGGGCTACAAACAAGGACATAACCCAAGACAGAATGCACAGGATTCCATAATACAGGATGCCCAAAACAGCAAAGCAGTGAAGCAGGTCACTCTGGATGCAGAGTGAAGCTGTGCACTAGGCCTAAAGGGTAACCAGTAGAGATTAGAACCAGGTAAAATGCTCCAGAAAAGACTTCTTTAAAAAGATGAATTAAACGGACATGTACAAACTCTTTAAAAGGATATTTTTTGACAGCTGATACTGTGTGGTTGAGTTAGTGATAAATATTTAAGAAACTAATAAAATAATTAGACCTATGGAAAACACAAATCCAGAAAACAAAAATAACAATAGCATACTTCAGTGTTTCTCACTGTAATGTGCATAAGAATCCTTTGGGGACCTTTTAAATTCTGGGCTGGGGCCAAAGATTTTGCATTTTTCACAATTTCCCAGGAGAGACCAGTGCTGCTGGACCCCTGACCACACATTTGAGTAGCAAAGTACTGCATGGTTCAGCTATGAATGGAATACAGGATAGTAATGTGAACTCTGAATACTGATTAAAGTTATGAAATAGAGTGGTAGGAGGGAGGGACAGGAAGCATACATTGGGGGATAAAACTAAATCGTTTTCTTCAACAGATAGAAGTTAATGCCTAAAAAACAAACGGGCGCCTGGGTGACTCAGCCGTTAAGCATCCGACTTTGGCTCAGGTCATGATCTCATGGCTCATAGGTTCGAGCCCCACATCAGGCTCTGTGCTGACAGCTCAGAGCCTGGAGCCTGTTTCAGATTCTGTCTCCCTCTCTCTCTGCTCCTCCCCTGCTCATGCTCTGTCTCTCTCAAAAAGAAACATTAAAAAAATAAATAGAAAACACACAAAAACTAGCTGGCTCTTTACATTATCTATTATATTGATAACAATAAAGTCCTTAAAAAGTGGCCAAAGGATGTGAACATAACTCACTGAAATAAATACAAATGGCATTTCAACATAAAAATACATGCTCAGTGTTGCTCATTAGAAAAGACTGTATTTTTTACTTGATTGGCAAAGTTCAATTATGCACTGACTGCAACAATGTGAAAAGTTCAATTATGCACTGATTGCCGCATTACAGAAAGAGTCCCGAAACCTTTCTGACAATCCCTACTGGCCCATAACCCAAATAATTTTAGACTCTGGTCATCTTTCTGTGACGAATCTTTTTTTTTTTTTTTTTTTTTTTTTTTTTAAGTTTTTGAGAAAGACAGAGACAGTGTAAGCAGGGAGGGGCAGAGAGGGAGAGAGAGAGCATTGCCAGCTGCAGAACCCGACGTGGGGTTCAAACCACAAACTGTGAGCTCATGACCTGCGCTGAAACCAACAGTCAACACTTAAACTGACTGAGCCACCCAGGCACCCCTGTGACAAATCTTTTAAGTTGACTGCCCCAATATCCAGTCTCCAGTTTCTTCCTTGGCTGATTCCATTTTCATGACTCAAAAAGCTATATAGTCACTTTCCTAGCCTCTCTTGCAGTTCAAGATGGACATGAGCCACAGTTCTTGACAATGAGACTTAAATGAAAGTTGGCTGGGAGGGATTTTGAGAAATCTTTAGCTTTCCTAAAGCAGGAATAAAAGTGTCTGGCACAGCTAGGTTTTCATTCTGCCTTGAAATCTGATGTTCTATCAGCCCTTTTATAAGCTTGAGACGACAAGCTGTTATAAACATGCCATGGATAGTGGAATGGGAAGATATGAGGGCATCACTGAGCAGCTGAACCAACACCTGTAATACCTTTGGATTTTATGTTATTCCAAAAAAGTAACTCCTGCTTACGTTTCTCATTGTTTTGTTACATAAACACATTCCTAAGTAATAGATCTTCCCAGAGGGCTACTCTGAATCTTGTTTTGCATAGACTGCCCCAATATTTATTTGTAAATCAAATATATAAACTGCTATACTATTATGTTCACTATAAAATGTATGAACAACAGAAATTATTAAAGAGAGAAAAGAGTAAAAATTTGAATACTTCTTCCTACACACCCATGGATCACCTTCCTACAGCCTAGGTGTGTAAGTCCATTTAAAACTCTGAAACTCTGGGGTGCCTGGGTGGTGCAGTCGGTTAAGCGTCCGACTTCAGCCAGGTCACGATCTCGCGATCCATGAGTTCGAGCCCCGCGTCGGGCTCTGGGCTGGTGGCTCGGAGCCTGGAGCCTGTTTCCGATTCTGTGTCTCCCTCTCTCTCTGCCCCTCCCCCGTTCATGCTCTGTCTCTCTCTGTCCCAAAAATAAATAAAAACGTTAAAACTCTGAAACTCTGGATTCACTTATTTTGTCATCAAGTGGAATTTTTTATCTCAAGCAATAAAAACAATGAAAATGGGATTTACTGGAAGAATATAAAGTATAGTTTACAGAATTCACAGAAGAGCCAAAACAGGCCTCAAGAACAGGACTTAGGATAACTCAAATCTGTAGACCATCAAATATCTTAGCTTCCATCATCAACTATATGTCTGTGTTTCTACTCCAGATTTAAATTCCTGAAAAATAAACCATTGGTCTGGCTTGGGTCATACCCTGTGGTATGTCCTATAATTAATAGCCCTTCCAGAAGCATATGGAGTCAGAGAAGACAGTTCCCCAAATGATGCTCAGACAAAAACAAATGGCTGGATAGTGATTCTCTTAAATCTTATACAAAATTACCACTTTCAGAAATAGTGCTTTGGAATAAAGTCAGAATCACCAATCCAATTAAGTGTTTTGAGAAAAAGTATATCTCAAGGTGTTAAAGCATAGGTAATAACATTAACTCCAATTAAAATAACGTTCTGGGGCACCTGGGTGGCTCAGTCGGTTAAGCATCTGACTTCAGCTCAGGTCATAGTCTCGTGGTTCATGAGTTCAAGCCCCGCATTGGGCTCTGTGCTGACAGCTCAGAGCCTGGAGCCTGCTTCAGAGTCTGTGTCTCCCTCTCTCTCTATCCCTCCCCCACTCACACTGTTTCTGTCTCTCAAAAATGAATAAATGTTAAAAAAAAATATTTTTAAATAAATAAATAATGTTCTGAAGCCTATAAAACAAGCAAATCTAAAGCTTAAACTCCAGGATTTTCCATGTCAAAAAACTAGTAACTGAACACTCGATGACAATTAAAATGATCTGTAGACTAGCTGTTCATAAACGTCCAAGAGGATTTAGCCATTTTCTTCTAGTTTTAAGCTCACACTAAGACTCATTTTATTCTCTTTAATTACCTCTTCTACTAGCATTAGTTCATAGGCAAAAGCTATTAAAAGTCAGTTTCAAATTTTATTTCACTAACTTAAAAGTTGAAGAAAATGTGTATTTCAAATCTTTAATTAAACTCATTATCTGAAACATGTTACACACAGGACAGATACAGAATTTCAAGTAACTGATGGTAGAATCCACTGTCCACTTAAAAATATGCTTCTTTCTTCCACAAAAACTCTCCATTGAAAGGCAAAGAAATTTTCTTTTATACTGTGTAAGAGCTAGATGCAAACTTCTGATGTAAATTTATTTCATTGTCAGCTCTGATGCTGAAGCTGGGAGGCACAAATGTCCATAGTTTGATTCAATGATGCAAACAAAAAGCTTCTGTTTCTCTTAGATATAAATTAGAAGCCTTTGTTCACGTCTCTCACAGTAGTACCACATACTTGATTCTCATCCCCGATCACTTCTTCTTCTTTCCTTTCCCTTTTTTACTTCCCTCTCCTTGCTGAAGACTTTGGTCACCACCTCCTGTTTTTTGTGTCCTTGTTTTTAGTTTAGGTATCATTTCCGCTGCATACAACATTACTGACTTACCTAGGAACCAGAAGTTAGGCTTAGTGTACAACTTAAGGAATAAGACATAAAAGCTCATTAACTTCAAATTAATCATAAAGGTCAACAAATTGTCACATCAGGAGAATGACAAGGATTAAAAAAAAAAAAAAAGAGTATGAAGACATGACTTGCTCAAGTGGGAGCCTTTCCTAGAGAAAGGGTTCTAAGAACTAACAATGAAATATTTAAGTGAACAAAATAAAAATTTAAAAAACAAATTTTGGTCTTGGCTCTACTAACTGACTTCAAGATCAAAGGAGAATTAATCTAAATACAAAAACTGGGAAACAGAATGAAGACATCATTGTTATCTTAAGCTACAGAAACACAGGGCTGCTTAATTTTGTCAATGTCATCAAGCTACAAAAGATGTCATTCATATGCCCAGATGATTTATGCCTGCAGGTACCCTCTCTGTGCACCAAA